>NC_090333.1:36152469-37590594 GCF_035084215.1 Heptranchias perlo | reverse complement strand
TTGGCAGGATCCTGTGAGTAGACTGCCTCCTTACATCAAGTCTACAGCACACAAATAGGCCATTCAGCCCACCTGGTCTATGCCAGTGTTTATGCTCCGCACAAGCCTCCTCCCTCCGTACCTCACCTAACCCTATCATCGTATCCTGCTATTCCTTTCTCCCGCGAGTGCTTATCTAGCTTCCCCTTAAATACATCTATGCTATTTGCCTCAACTACTCCTTGTGGTAGCGCATTCTTTGACAACAGAAGTGTGAACACAAGTGGACTAAATCAGAGGGTAATTCACTTACGCTTGTAAAATTTACTAATTTAAAAAAATTATTTAAAAATTCTGTAGCTGTTACTTTCACTAAACCCAACTTGTGTATATTTTAAAAAGCTAACTTTGTATTTAAAGAAAAATATTGGGGGAAATATAATAGAGCAATAAGGTATCTCACATTTATCCTGGTTCATTACTAATGTGTCTAGTAATAACATCTACACAGTGTAATAATATTTTGTTATTTTTAACCCTATGACAACTGTAATTTACAAATCTTATAAAAGGGACTTAAATTATAAACTTAGCTATAAAGATTTTAATTTAGACTAGCTTTTCAAACCTAGTGCGGCTAGATAGCAATCCTTATGCATTACTTGCAGTAGTCTATGGTACAGACAACATGGAGTTCTAGATTTCGCAGCAAGCGAAATGATACAAATTTGTAATATTTATTGTCATTATCAGAGTTTTGCAATTGAATGAGCAGGAACATGCGGAATACAAAATACATAATTGGAAAAAAATATAGTTTCTACCAAAGGCATCTAGGAACATAGGAACAGGAGTAGGCCATTCAGCGCCTCGTGCCTTCTCCGCCATTTGATAAGATCATGGCTGATCTGTGATCTAGCTCCAAATATCTGCCTTTGGCCCATATCCCTTAATACCTTTGGTTGCCAAAAAGATCCTGGGCTGCATGTAAATGACTTCTCACTATTCATCATACGAATACTGGAAGTGGTATTAGATGATTTGTGTCCGCAAGCTGAGAGCTCAAATTGAATACAATGCAAGAACGCTGCATTTTGTTGTTTCACAGGCTTAGAATCACATTTGTAACAGCCCTCGCATTGTTTTTAATGGAATAGAAAATATTGATGTGAACCTCTCCACTGCTGATTCAACTAAGTGATAAAATTGATAGCTATTTTTAGAGCAAATCCTGTTTGTTTTTAACATTGAAATGTTGTATTACATTTTAAAATCAAATAAACAGGATGTGTTGTAAATATTTCAGTACAGCGTATACTATTTGAGACTTTGGGCTAGTCACAAAAGGACATGCTGCACTTTCTTCTGACTCCATTCCAAAACACTGCACAGTATAGTCTTTATTGTTCAAGAAGACGCTGTAATGTGCTGTTTTGCTGCTGATTTTTTTTTTTACAGAGCCTGCTCAGTTATGTAAAGCAGAACAGCGTCCATCAACATTGGCTGTGGGATCTGCTGTTAATGCAATGGGTAACCATCAGACACCAACTCCCAACAGTACAGGTTAGATGTTTTATTTTTTTCGTAAGTATGCTCAGAAAACCATCTGCAATAATGTGTGGATATAGAAGGTTAGGCCCTATTTACTCCACTGATACTTGACCTTTCTGCTTGACCAGAGCTATTAACATGTAATTTGATGTTGTGTCAGCTGTAGATTTATTTTGTGTTGTGTGATTTGACTTTTTAAGAAATAGGGAATAGTAGAGTAGTGGTTAATTTCATGAGTGAGAAAATCTTGTGGTAGGTCAGAGGATTATTTTCCAGTTGCACTGTTATGGAAAGCCCCTCTGCCTCATCCCCTTCCACCCAGGAGAGATAGAGGAGTGAGAGTTGTTCAGCCTTCGTTGTGCTCCTAGAAGCAGACCTGAGGAATGGTGTGGACAGAGGTTTGGGAGCAGATTGCTCATCAATGCTTTCAGCCTGTTGAGACTTGAATGGCAAAAACAGGAGGACATTAATGGAGTTTCATACTTGCATTTTTACTTTTTTCTGGCCATGAAAGGCAAATTCAGTAGTTCACATTCAACATTGTGCATGAATTTAATGCTGCATTTCAACCTTTAGTATACAGCTTATTATACAACTGGTTTTGACACAAATCAAGTAAGATAAGCTGATTATGATAACCTCTTGACTGGAACTGATTTTCACACTTGTAATGACTGCTTTAACTCTGCTGTTTTCAAGCACTTTATGGCCATTGTACTCCCATTTATGGCTTACTATACCTAATTGAAACGGTAACACAGTTTCTTGTCATACAGTGCCTGGCAGTTTTAGCAACCTCTTCCAATTATCTTGTCTTTTTGTCTGAAGTTAAGGAGCTAAATATTCATATTAGCTTCATTACTCAAATTGTGTTAGTGTTAGTCGTAATTGTGGTCAAATTGTTCCAATCAGCATCAATGCCAAGGAGACTTCCAAGCTGACCACATCAGGAAAAGAGTGAGATGCAACTCAAACTGTGTAAAATCTGAAGTATTAAAGTGTAAAGAGAGAATAAAATCATTTAGTTTGAATTTTGAAAAATCTTGGAGCCTGGGAACTAGTATCAATTCTTAGGTCCATGAGATGTATTGTGAAATAAATTAGGCATTCTGTTGTTCCCCATTTGAATGACAGTTATCCATTTGCATTCAAGACAGCTCCTCTTCTTTGAGGAAGCTGTTATTTCATCTCAAAAACGATTACAACAGTTATTCAACAGGAACTGTTAAGTTGTATGGGTATAACAGAACATTGCTAAATTGTTTGTATTGACCTACTTGCATATTAGAGTTAGGGAAGGGATAATTGGCCAGGATCCTTGCTCCTGATTCTTTCAAGCAACTCCTGCTGGAATTGTGTGGTCATTGGGTGAGGACAGGATAGAACTCTTCTGTGGTACTGTACAGTTATAGCCTGCTGAGCGTCACTGTCTAAGCTCACAGCTAAAGAGTGGCCACTTGGGTGAGACATTGGAAGGTGCCCGGTGCCTGTGCAATTAATGTAAGGAATTAATGCTTACAGAAGAGAACGAAGAGAGTGAAGAGAATCTGCAGAAAAACAGAGTAATGGAAAAAAACAAAACAATGGTTTTTTTTTAAGAACAGTTTTATTAGACAGACTAGTAAAATTGCCTGTCTTCAAATACACAATTCTTCTTTAATTTGTCAGCCTCCACATGCAAATAGGAATTTCTGTCATCCCACAGGGAAAAAAAACTCTTGTGACTATCCATTTTAGAGAATCTGTGCCTTGGATGAACAAATGATCTTCCGCACTGTACTATATGTAAAGGTTAATTCTGGGTTGCAGTCTTAGCTCTTTGCTCACAGCAGCATTTGTGTGCTGCTGCCTCTACTTATTCCTCTGACTTGCACCTGATTAAAAAGAATTAGATACATGGGGCCACAGGAAGAGCATTCACTGCATTCCAGTTGGTAAAAGGACACATATTTCTGATGACTTCACCTTGACAGTGCATCAAGATAGCTAAAACTGTTAGTGTTACAAAACATAAGAGGAAGTAAATGTATGGCGCAAAGCAGCTGGATTATTTATAGATTATCCAACAATATGTAGACTTTTTATTTTTTAAAAAAAATTATTTTAGCCTATTATAGTATAATACATTCAACATCGTTTTAAGACAGTTTAGAAAAAACTCATATTAGAAAGTAAGCAATACGGTTTTATGTATGTGAATGTCTATTTGACTGCATCCCTTATGTTAGAAAGTGCCCAATAGCACAAGTGCATGTTAACATTTGAAGTACAATCGTGTGTTTCTGTTAATTAGGAAGTGGACCGTCAGCACCAAGCAGCAGCATCACTTCGCCCAGCCACGTAAATCTGTCTCCTAACACAGTCCCAGATTTTTCATATTCCAGCAGTGAGGATGAATTCTATGATGCTGATGAGTTCTACCAGAGTAATTCTTCTCCGAAGCGTTGCTTAGAGTGAGTACTTTAAAAATGTGGTGAATGAAGTGTCACTTTCTTTAATTGTATTATTTGCATTGTTACGTATGAAATATATTGAAGGAAATCTATTGAAAAGTTATTCTCTAAGTATATTGCCTCCCTTGACAAATTTGCACAAAATTCAACTAACTTTTTGCTAACCCAGTGAAGTAGGGCATGCTATTCTGAGATTGGGTTAAGGCACAATGTTGGGAGAGAGCAGAGGTAACTTTACTGTGCATTTGTCCTCGTTCTACTTGATTTGGCAGCACATGATACAGATATCAATTGCTCAAGATGGAAAGGTTCTATTCCACAACATTGGCATTTCTCACCTTGAAAAGTACAAAATTCATCCCCCAAAATTCTGCTGCTTAAATATTTTTCTACCCTGAATATGTTTCAGTGTGTCGCTTCACTCACTGAGTTATAGTTCTTGAGTTATTTTTTCCTGTGGGGACGAGGCAAGTGGGTGGGCGGAGGGGGGGTGGTGGGGGATCAGGGAAACTAGTTCCAGTAGGATCAAAAAGTACCTCCTATTTGGGTTGATTGATATGCCTTACTGATCAATACCTTCCCATTTCAGGCTGTTATCCCGTACTACCATCCTGTCTTATCCGCTATCTGAGAAACTGGAATGTTCTGAACTTTCCTTCTTGGTATTTGACACGATTGTTGCTCCCATGATTGGCCAACTGTCGGGGGCAGGTGGTAGAATGCACTCTTTAAAAATGACAGGAGAGGTTGCAGCTGTGACACTCTTTTACTATCCATGATAACTTCTCTTTTGGCATTACAAACCTTTCCTGTAGTCAAAGCTTACAGTGCAAGATGTTTTCTATATTGTGTTAGGATATTGATCTGAACTTATGAATTTTGACTTTCCTGTCATCTTGCAATTGTTCAAGGCTACTGAATCAGAGTCCTAAGACTGATCCCACATGATTCCATGTTGCTCCTTTTTTGATATATCTATCTATTGTTGACATTTTGACAGGGGAACATCTGCCTTTCTATTCTTGAGATCAAAAAGGGCAGGCTGGAAACTTGGGCCTTTCTTGAGTTTCTTGATTCCAGCCTGGGCTATTAACTTTTCTTTTGATTTGAATGAATGAATGACTTCTACTTATTGCCACTTCTAGCACCGGTGTCAGCTTGAAATGGAAATGAGCTCCATTTACCTATGACCTCATCCTCTTTGGTGTAAATATCAGGATATCCTGTGACCTCGTCTTAAATTGCTTCCTACAATCCTGTCACAATTTGATGCCTGAGCTTCGTTCAGTACCTTAAAGGGTACCTTCATCATGTGATGTGGCATCAAGCCGTACAGTTTTCTAGAATAATAAGTTTTAGAACCTACAAGGAAACAGCCCTACTGGATGAGTGACAAACCAGAATTAATTAACAGTCTGATGGTAAGGGAATATCTTGCAACTAGTGACCATAATATGATTGAATTTGATATTGGGCTTGAGAGTGAGAGTCACAAATCAATGTTTTAAATTTAAGTATGGCAAGCTTCGAAGGGATGAGAAATGAATTGACCACAGTAAACTGGGCTGAACAGTTATTGGGTAAACCTGCAGTCAAACAGTGGAAAGTATTCAAAGAAGTATTTGATACGATGCAAAACCAATACATACCCCGAAAAGGCAAAGGTCCTACTTGTGCAATTAAGCAACCAGGGTCAGCAAACGCGATAAGAGACAGTATCAAACTAAAAGTAAAGGCATACACAGATACAAGGAAAAGTGAACGTACGCATATGCAATTCTTTGTAGCATTGTAATGTTGAAAGAAAACTCTATGCTTAAGCAAAGATGTTCAACACTCTTTACCCTTTTATGCAGATATGGATCACATATATTTCTTTGCCTTTGATTTTGGTTAGAAAAATTAAACTTTTTTTTTAAAAAAAGGATTTGCAGTTGAAATTTTTGATAGATGCACTGTTTTAGTTATAATGAGGCCGATTTTCATGGCCTCCGTTCAGCAGAAATGGGACAGTAGCGGGACAACACGATAATGGCAGTGCACCACTTACTGCCCATTCCTGCTCCCGGTATGACCACCACCATTTTCTTGGGGACCTTCACTAGGGCAATCCAGCCGCTCGCCTGTTTCAGGCAGGAGTCTATTTGCATTATGCAAATTGGGGCCCTATGCCGTTTGTAGGAGCCCGATGCAATTTTGAGGTACCAATGGGCATATGTTCCACTCATTGGTACCAGGCATTGAGCAGCCTAACCAACGGTCCTCAAACGGACTGCTGCAGACTAGGCCACTCAGGAAATGTTTTTGTCTCCTGCATCTCCGTCCGGTGAGCTGCCTGTTAATGCCCAAATAGCACTTGTAACTCACTGGGTTTATGGAAATGAGGTTTGGGCTTCTCTGCTGAAGTTCACCCAAAGTTTAAAATCTATCCTGTTGTTTTAAAACATGATGGGCGGTTTTTCACCTTTACCTTGGCATTCAGCATTGCCTAACTGGAGCGCTGAAAGAAGTTCTGTAAGGGGCGTGCAGTCCTCCCTGCCATACTTCCTTTCCTGCGCTCCGCCCGGGCGAAGCTTAACGCCTAAACATTAAAGATGGAAGTCTACCCTGATGTGTTTGTTTATGAGATGGCTTTTGAAAGCTACCGTTTCAGTAAAGTGTCCATCTTTTCCAGGAGAAAAGAAATGCAAAAATGAATGAAGAGTTATTAGTAGGAGAAATCTTTGAAAGAACCAAGAGGGAACTGAAAAATACTTTGTGTTGTTTAATAGATGGGGTGAATGATTGTGTTTTAATTATGATTTTAAGCAATTTTTGAAGATCACTATTTCTCAAATGTTAAATATGCTTGTGGATATTGCTTGCCCGCCTTTTAAGGCATTGAATGGTATAAAATACAGAGGTACCTAAAATTTAAAAATGTCAGTAAAAAAGGGGAGGGATGCAATTGTTAACTTTATCATCCCCATGGCCTCCATTACTAAACGCTCCCACTGCTGATAAACTAGACATTCTTATTTGAGATTAGTTCTGTTGATTCTTGCCTGGGCCACTAAATGGTCTGCAACATGGGAGTGAGTGCATCAGCCCGAGCAGACAAAAAAATACCGTTTCAACCAAATCTGTACTGGTGGCTCACTCACTTTTGTCTCAGCTGATGGAAATGATATATAAAAAACTGTGAAGTGAACAGTTTTTCAGTGTCTGTCAGATATGTGCCGCATGAGACCACAATGTTTCCTCTTGCTCAGTACTTGCGTCTGTCTCTGAAACATTTGTTAAATGTGTAATGTTGAGACCCCTGTCACATTTTAGACAGTTGTACAAATGTAATATTCTTAGCAGTTTCTGTGAAAGTGGGAAACGAGTCTTTGCAGTGTTTATAACTTTTCTTAGCTGTAATTTGTTGTAAAAATGAAAGTACAGAAAAGTTCGCTTATCTCATATTTCTTTAGAAACCTGAAACTGATTTTTCCCCACCTCGTATGCAACAGAAGCTCTAAGTACAGAATGCGTAGCTAATGCTTTTTTTCCTTTTGCAATCTAAATTACTAGCGTTTTTCTAATGTATATTTGTTATGGACCTTTGATCTGAGATGAGAATTTTATGTTCTTCTGAAGCAATTCAACACAACAGCTCTACTGTGGTAGAAGAACAGAGGTTTTGATCATTGAATGTACTCTGTGACTGTCCCTGGAAACTTAATCTGGATTGTAGATAATCAGATATAAATGACATAGAGGATGCACTGTGGGAAAAGTTGAATACACTGTCTGTTCAACAAAAGGAAAACACTAAATAACGCAAGAGATGAAATCTTTCTTAGAACTTCAGTATTTTCTGTAAAGTATGTATGAATTTCTTTTTCTGTAATTCAGTATCTGAAATAGTCGTAAAACTCCTATTCTCCAAAATCCTGTCTCACTTCTCTTCAACGAAACAAAATCGACAAATATTAACCACCATCAATTTATAGTATTTTCACCAAAAATATAAATTATACCCATTGAAAACACATTTTACACACATTCCTTACCAAATATATCACACATCACCTTTAAATCCTCGTATCAGTGTTC
Source organism: Heptranchias perlo (assembly GCF_035084215.1). Classification (NCBI taxonomy): domain Eukaryota; kingdom Metazoa; phylum Chordata; class Chondrichthyes; order Hexanchiformes; family Hexanchidae; genus Heptranchias; species Heptranchias perlo. The sequence continues at coordinate 37,582,531 of NC_090333.1, read as the reverse complement.
TTGTGCACAAAGACCATGGAGCACGATCAGTGCTAGTACATCATTTTTACACACACCCTCACACACATACACACGCTCACAACTGCTGCTCCATGTAAGATTAATTAACTGTGGAATCACACATTCCTTCTGGTTTTTAGGGTTTTGATTGAAATATATGATTAAAGCTGAGCCATGTATAAATTTATGTATATTTTAAAAATTCTCAAGATGTCCATTATGTCAACAAACTAAAGGTAATTTTTTTTTTAAGGCTTTTATTAAATAAATGACAAAAGATTTAGGCCTGAATTATTCAGAATAACTTGCTTTAATATTGCTGCTGGCTTACTGTCTCCAGTTTAGATTGTACAGAGTAGCAAAGTGTGACAGATGGAGCTGCTGAAAAGAAGCTTTTAACGGATTGAGATGTCTGAGAGCAACTTGAAGCTGTTTTGAATCAGGAACAATTAGTTTTTCATGAAATTTAGGTTAAGTAGATTGTTGTAATCAACTCGAAGAGTCCCTATTTGTGTTCTGAGTGGTGAAACACATTCTGTGAGTGTTGCTTGTAATTTGACTTGGATTTGTAATTGTATTAATATAATTAAACAGTTCAAACTGTTTGAAATTAAGGAAGCATCAAAAAATATATAGATGAGTCTGTGTGGCAGCAATGTGAAAAATGAAGAATATTTTCACAACTATACCGACTAACCTGGTAACTCCTGAGCGATGCAATAAACCAAATTTAGGTCAGTTCATTTTTCAACAATATTTATAATTTGTCACACCCTCATCTGTTCATGAAGCATTTATTCTCAATGGGGAATAACGTTTTTAGAGGAGGAAAAGTAAATTATTTTTGTCTAACATACTCTTCTAGAAATGGTTTAACAAAAAAATACTTGTGAATGTTTCTTGTTCAGGGATGTTCTCTGCTTTCCAATGTGAAGCAGTCTTGTGATTAGATTTGCTGACTGGAAAAGACATATTCAGTTTAGTTATTCAGTGGTCCCTTTCTGGCTAGCTTCCATTAAGCTGAATGGAGATCAGCATCTATACTAGACTTAGGATAACCCTGACTAATATTAAGGTTTTTTTCACTTGCACTGGAATTCTGATATTTCTTCTGTTATCTGAATATTAAAACACACTATTCTTTGTGCAATATCGCCCATCTGTGCCCCTGCCTCACCCCATCTGCTACTGATTCTGTTGTCCATGCTTTAGTTATCTCCAGACTCGACTGTTTCAATGCTCTCCTGGCTGGCCTCCCACCTTCCACCCTCTGTAAACTTGAGCTCATCCAAAACTCTGCTGCCTGTGTCCTAACTCACACCAAAACCTGTCATCACCCCTATGCTTACTGACCTACATTGGCTCCTGGTCGGCAACGTCTCTAATTTAAAATTCTCATACTGGTGTTCAAGTCCCTCCATGGCTTCGTCCGATCCTATCTCTTTAACCTCCTTCAGCCCTACAATCCTCCAAGAACTCGGCATTCCTCCAATTCTGGCCTCTTGTGCATCCCTGATTTCCTTCGCCCCACCATTGGCAGCTGTGCCATCAGCTGTTTAGGCCCTAATCTCTGGAATTCCCTCCCTAAATCCCTATGCCTCGCCACCTCTCCTTTAAGACGCTCCTTAAAACCTACCTCTTTGACCAAGTTTTTGGTCACCTGTCCTAATATCTCCTTAAATGGCTTGTTGTCACATCTTGTCTGATTGTGCTCCTGTGAAGCACCTTGGGACATTTTATTACATTAAAGGTGCTATATAAATGCAATTTGTTGTTGTGTTGTCATAAAGAAGCTGCAATGACAGAGAGATAGCATTGTGACATCAAACAGGATTGTTTAGTTAATTCTGTTCACCTGCAGTGACATAACAGAATACTGTATTCACAACATACCACAACAATTTTGCTACAAGTTATAACCAACAGTGGTAAATTTAAATAGTCTGATTTCATATTGCATAGTGATCTTCTTAAAAAATCTATGCTCTTTAAAAGAACGGTGATGCCTATCTGCTATGTAACAGATCGAAGTGTCATAGTATTGTTTCTAGAGCATGATGAAGATCCCATTTTTTGTTCAAGCTAGAATGTATGGAAAAGTAACAAGGTGAACTGAACTGTTTTTTAAAAAAAAAATGGATAAGATGATGATGAGTACTCTGTAGGAAACTATATACACGTAGTGAATTTGCCAATATGTACCTATAGAAACTGTAAGTTTTTTAAAAATGGCTGTGCATTTGCAATATGCAACCTCTTTTTGCAATCTTTCTTAAAATTCACACAAGGTTGTTAGGATCTGCATAGAAAATATAATATCTAGCACAGAGTACATTGAAGACAGTTTAATGCATATTTTAAATTGCAGTTCTGGCTTTTGGCTGAAGTTACCAAAAGAAATGATTTAACTGTGATTAGTATTTACATAGAATCAGCTACAGTAACAGATACAATAATGGTCTCATTGTCTATCCTTATACATTGGCCAAAGATCAGTCATTTAGGGTATAAGTTTAAATATTTGGACTCTGGACCTAAGCTTACTAAAGTTTTGAAAATTTGATCTTGAGTCACACAATGTAAGTACCTTGGTTAACATTGTAAAATCTTGTGTCCTTTTCACATTATAATTGTGAAAGAAATTTAGAAAAATGTCATCAAAATGATAGTGATTTTTATATTGATAAATGTTGTCATCATGTGAAATCAAAAAAGGTTTGAAAGATCTCCCTCTTTATTATACTGTTAGCTGGTTTAAACCTGTTTTCACCATTGAGTATGATTGAAATAAGACACGAGTTCAGTGATGCTTTCGTGAATGGTGCCATGGATACAGGTGGCACATTTGGAGAGGCTGATGAAAGTTGCCTTGGTCCACTCTTCCAACACCCGCTGTCCTCCCCAAGGCACCTTCCCGTGCGAGCGCAGGAGTTGCAACACCTGCCCCTTCACCTCCTCCTTTCCCACTGTCCAGGGCCCCAAACACTCCTTCCAGGTGAAACAGCGGTTTACTTGTACTTCTTTCAATTTAGTGTACTGTATTCGCTGCTCACAATGCGGTCTACTCTACATTGGGGAGACCAAACACAAATTGGGTGATCGCTCTTCTGAACACCCCCGCTCTGACCGCTAGCGAGACCCTGACCTGCCGGCTGCTTGTCATTTTAATTCCCTGTCCCACTCCCACTCTGAGCTCTCTGTCTTCGGCCTCTTACACCGTTCTAATGAAGCTCGACGAACAGCACCTTATCTTTTGTTTCGGCACTTTACAACCTTCCGGACCTAACACTGTTTTCAATAACTTCAGATCATAACCACTGCTCCTATTTTTTCAGACAGCAAGTGCTGGTAATGGTTCTGCTGTCGCCATTTACAGCTACTCCTGACCAATCTTTTGTTTCTTAACCTGTCCCATTACCACCTTCCTTGCCTTGCACCATCATCCCGTTTGTCATTTAACCACTTTTGCCCCTTAACTCTTTAACATATTCCAGTTCTGATGAAAGGTCCTGATCCTGAAACATTAACTCTGTTTCTTTCTCCGCAGATGCTGCCTGACTTGCTGAGCTTCTCCAGCATTTTCTGTTTTTATTTCAGATTTCCAGCATCCGCAGTATTTTGCTTTTGAAAGTTGCCTTCTGTTACCTTGCTCATGTGTAAGGCTTAACGGTGGGTGTTAGTCGGCTATTTGACCACGGGGAAAGGAGTTGATATTGCAGCAGAAATGGATTATTTCCTCATTCAACATACAAACACTCACATTTTCAACAGGGTTTGCTGGATAGTAGTCAGGAGTGTATTTTTTTTCCCTCCCTATCTGAGGAACAGATGTAATTGTCCCATTGCCCTGACTGAGATCAGCTAAATTGGCACAGACTGAGGATCAAACCTGGGAACTTCCTAGTCTGCATAGCTCAGCTTCTTAGGGGAGCATTCACATTGTTTTTTTTTTAAAAATGTAGTTTTTTTTTAACAAAGCACCTGAATTAATAAAGAATACTTTAGAAAACATTTATCAGACTGTGTCAAATTTGTGTTAAATGCTGTGGATGCTCTAAAATGAACTTTAACATTGTTACTTATCAGTTCTCTAGGCTTAATGATGCAAAGTAAAAGTAAATTTTTTACTCATTTTTACTCTCCCATCTGAAGGTTAAAAGTTCAATGTGCCTGTTTTTGCTTAGTTTCTTTAAGTTATATCCAGTATTATCACCTTTTTCAAAATGTTGAGGAAGTTCTCTTTTACATTACTCCCTCCCCTCCAACTGGTCACTTAAAAATGAGAAAATTATGAAAAAGAACTGCACATATATCCATTCTTGCCCGCTCTAAAGGACTTTAGTCTTTTAAAAGTGAGTTTCATGAATAACCCCTTGCAATGTAAGACTAAAGCCATGGTAGCCTGATAATTCAATGCAAAGAAACAACCTTGTAATACAGTTTTCCCTTTCTTATAATGTTGTATCAAGCAATAGCTTAAGTAGCAAATGCTTGCTATACCTTTTTATTGTTGTTAGTACAGATGAGGAAATTAACTGTGAAGCTTGTAAGTTGAGCTCATAGTAGTTCTAAATGGATTGGAAGACTGTCTCAAACTATATAATTATGGAGTTGAACATTAAAAATAAATTCCTTATTTACTGTGCCACTAGCTACAGGAAAGTTTAAAAAAATATTCCATATAAACTTTATACTTTGTAATGGCATTTTTCATTTTTTGTAGCACAACATCTCCAGTAGTGATCACACACGGCAACACAGGCAGCAGCTTGAAGCGTCCAGACACTACAGAATCACTGAATTCCTCCATGTCTAATGGAACAAATGATGCAGGTGTGTTTATGCTAAATTGTGTCCTTTTCTTAAATTGAGAAGAATTAGAAAAACTTCAACTGGGTCCCTTAATGTCAATGATTGTTGATTGCTAAAACAGCAATGTTTTCTTCATTACTGGAGGTGCAAATTACAATGTTTTAAGCAAAGATACTGCAAATTATATTTCCTATCAAAAGATTTCCAATAGAGGCTAGTTACAGTAGCTCCTTACCTAGAATATTGAATAGGCAGACTGTTTCATCTGTTCAGTAGTCTGAGTTTTTATTATAAAGACCAAAAACTATAAATCTTAAGAGAAGATTAAATTAATTTGCATCTTTTCTTTTCTGAGCATCTCTACAACAGTAGTAGTGTAGCTAAAAAGGTTCTGTTTAAATAGCCATGTTTAAATTCAGGACTTTTTAAAGGGCATTTCTCCAAACTTGAATAATGATTTATTCATTCCAGAATTTCCCACTCTTTTAGTATCCTTTTTCTGCTGTTTGCTTTGCAAGTTATATGTAAATACGTGTGTGTGTATATGTATGTATGTATATATATATATATATAAAAATATCTGTGGTGTTGCCCACAGTCAGTCAACGAATGTAAATGGAGAGGAAACATATGTCCTATGCAAGATTTTTAATAGCTGTTCTATTTATGGTGTACATAAAATTTATGGTGGCTACAAAATAAATAAACAAAGCTTGCAACATTTCAAAGTGCAGAATTTCACGTGTCACATGTCAACATCTTGTGCATCATCATTAACCATAAACTCATCTCGAAAAGGCATATAACTGCCGTGGCACTTGGACCGAGTCAGAGGCTGGGTATTCTGCAGCAAGTGGCTTAACTCCCAACTCCCCAAAGCCTCTCCACCACCTACAAGGCACAAGTCAGGAGTGTGATGGAACATTCTCCACTTGCCTGGTAGGGTGCAGTTGCAACAACGTCCAGGACAAAGCAGTCCACTTGAGCAGCACTTCATCCACTAGCCTAAACATCCAGCTCCTGCATCACCAGCGTACTGTGGCTGCTGTACTATCTACAGGATGCATTGCAGCAACTTGCCAAGGCGTCTTCACTGGCAACTCTCAAATACTGTGCGATCCACCACAAGGGCAGCAGGTGCATAGGAACGCAATCACCTCCAAATTCCCTTCTAAGTCACACCTTATCCTGACTTGGATATATGTTGCCATTCCTTCATCGTCGCTGGGTCAAAATCCTGGAACTCCCTACCTAACAGTATTGTAGGAGCACCTTCAACTACACGGACTGGAGAAGTTCAAGAAGAAGGCCCACCACCACCGCCTTCTCGGGCAACTAGGAATGGGTGATAATGCCACCCTTGCCTGTGATGTCCACATCCTGGGATTGAATATATTAAAAAAAAATGTACAGAAAATTATCAAGAGGGAAGACTGAGCTGTACCTAGCAAGTTCCAAGAAAGAAGCCCCATGCCCCTGAATGAGGTTAGGCCTTTGGGAACAAAACTTATTGGCTGGATTTCTAAAAGGACATGTTATGTTAGAAACTTTAATTTTAGTACTAGTTCCTCATGTTACTAACAATGGAAGATGACCAACAGAAACATTTCCAAAAATATTTTCAGCCATTTGATGGATTCTGCTCCTCTTTGCCTGTTGTTCATTAGTAGGTATTTGCTGTTTTAATTGCTACTTTTCCTACTTACTTGTTCCTTGTTCATTGTTAGGTTTCCTGCCTGGTTTATTACCTATTCTGTAATATTTCAGGTGATTATCCTTGCTCAGCTAACAATAATTTGGGATTTGTTGCCTTTTCAGAATATGATATTTGAACCCATCCAGTAATTGTGATGGACAATAACACTTTGAAGTGTTGAACATGCACTGGATATAAGACTTTTAATTATATAGATTAGCAAATGGATTCCAAAATCAGGCCAGTCTCTTCAGCTTCAGATCACTGCTTTGATGTAAAATGTCAAATATGACTGTCGAAGTTCACTATCATCAACTGGAAAAAGGGGTCATTCTATACACGGATATTGCTGCTGCTCTCTGCTTAGACTGCAAAACGGTGGAATTGGCTCTTCACAGAACACCAGGACTACCATTGCACTCAGATTAATGCTCTTTTAAAAAAAAATACATTTGACATTATATTAGCAATTCTGCCATGAATGATCTGTCAAACTAAGGACTACCACTAGTTTTTGAAAAGGGGCATTGGTGATTTAAAGATACTGTAGCTGCCTTTTAAATATAATTTCTAATTGCTTGATGCCATTCCCAGAGCTGTTTGATACGCACGATGAGAGGGATGATGAGGGTGAAGGGGAATCTGTTGAAGAGCATAAGAGTGTCATCATGCATCTCTTGTCTCAGGTCCGACTGGGCATGGACCTGACAAAGGTGAGGATGGTGGACCATTTGTTGTTCAATGAAAATGCAGGCGTCATTTGAAAAATGACCACTCTGAAAAGAATAAATATTCTAGTAAACCTCCTGTCGGTATAGAGCCAATAGGAAAAAAATATAATTCAATATTATAATGTTTCATCCAAGTACATACGGTGGTTCATTGTTGATTAGCAATGTGTAAGATATTACTTTCAGGTGTGTTTTTTAATCAGTTTCTGGATCCAAAACTCGTGTTTTGGCTGATTAATTTCTGTTGGATCTGTTTTCTTTAAATTACTGGAATCAATAATATATGTATTCCAATGACACAAATATATTTAATGTTTGGTAGTGACATAATTTGAGCTACTCTTTGATTTCCTTCCTTTGAAAAATATACATTTCCTTGTTTTATTCTACCAGTTAGTTTACAATTTGGATTTCTTATGCAGAGTCACCTTTTTTGTTTTAACTCTGAAGTTACCATTAAGACTTTCCATATTGCTTACCAAAAAAATTATTTTTTTTACAGGCCGCCATGGGGCAAAGGACTGCACAGGGGGACACTGAAGTGTAGAAATGCAGTAGTCATAGGGGATTCGATAGTCAGGGGGACAGATGGGCGTTTCTGTGACCGTCGACGTGAATTCCGCATGGTGTGTTACCTCCCTGGTGCCAGGGTAAAGGACATCACAGGGGGTGCAGAACATTTTGAGGGGGGTGGGGAACAGCCAGAAGTCGTGGTCCATGTGGGTACCAACGACAGAGGAAAGAAAAGGAATGAGGTCCTAAGGCTAGAGTTTCAGGAACTAGAGAGGAAGTTAAAAAGCAGCACCTCAAAGGTAGTAATCTCTGGATTACTCCCAGTGTCGGGTGCTAGTGAGTACAGAAATGGGAAGATAAGGCAAATTAATGCGTGGCTAGAGACATGGTGCAGGAGGGAGGGCTTCAGTTTCTTGGGGCATAGGGACGGGATGCACCTCAACAGAGCTGGGACCAATGTACTCGCGGGGAGGTTCACTAGTGCTGTGGGGGGTGGGGGGGGTTTAAACTAATTTGGCTGGGGATTGGCACCAGGATGTAGCATTAGAAAGGAGAAACAAGGGGCACAAAGGATCAGGAGAGATAGATAGCACTAGAGTAAGAAATAGTGTGGTATTAGTTGGGATCAGACTAAGGCAATATAAGAAGGTCGAAGATTGGTTTATAGTGCACGTGTGTAAACGCACGAAGTGTGGTAAACAAGGTTGGGGAGCTTCAGGCCAAATAGCCACATGGGAATATGATGTTGTGGCGATAATGGAGACCTGGCTCAAAAAAGGGCAGGATTGGGTACTAAATATTCCTGGATACAAGATGTTCAGGAAAGATAGGGAAGGAAAGAAAGGTGGGGGGAGGGGGTAGCAGTATTGATTAAGCAGAATATTGCAGTGCTGGAGAGAGAGTATGAGCTTGAGGGGTCATGGACAGAATCTGTTTGGTTAGAGTTAAGAAACAATAGAGGTGCCATTACACAACTGGGTGTATTCTATAGGCCACCAACTAGTGGGAAGGGTATTGAGGAGCAAATTTGCAGGGAAATTACTGAAAGATGCAAGAACTATAGAGTGATAATGGGGGACTTCAACTATCCTGATATTGACTGGACAGTAATAGTGTAAAGGGCAAAGAGGGGGACAAATTTCTGAAGTGTATTCAGGACAACTTTCTTGATCAGTATGGAAGGAGGCATTGCTGGTTCTGGTTCTGGGGAATAAGGCGGGTCAAATGGAGCAAGTGTCAGTGGGGGAACATTTAGGGAACAGTGATCATAATATCATAAGGTTTAGATTAGTTATGGAAAAGGACAAGGAGCAATCTAGAGTAAAAATACTTAATTGGAGGAGGGCCAATTTCAGTGGGTTGAGAACAGATCTGGCCTGGATAAATTGGAATCAAAGTTTGGCAGGCAAAACTGTAATTGAACAATGGGCGGCCTTTAAAGAGGAGATGGTTCGGGTACAGTCTAGGTACATTCCCACGAGGGGGAAAGGAAGGGCAATTAAAGCCAGAGCGCCCTGGATCACGAAAGAGAGAGAGAGTAAGATGAAGCAGAAAAATATGACAGATTTCAGGTTGATAATACAAGTAAGAACCAGGCTGAATATAGAAAGTACAGAGGGGAAGTGAAAAAGGAAATAAGAGGGGCAAAGAGAGAGTATGAGAATAGACTGGCAACTAACATAAAAGGGAATCCAAAAGTCTTCTATAGACATATAAATAGTAAATGGGTAGTAAGAGGAAGGGTGGGGCCGAAGAGGGACCAAAAAGGAGACCTAGGCACGGAGGCAGAGGGCATGGCTGAGGTACTAAATGAGTACTTTGCATCTGTCTTTACCAAGGAAGAAGATGCTGCCAAAGTCACAGTAAAAGAGGAGGTAGTTAAGATACCGGATGGGCTAAAAATTGATAAAGAAGAGGTACTAGAAAGACTGGTTATGCTTAAAGTCAATAAGTCACCCGGTCCGGTTGGGATGCATCCTAGGTTGTTGAGGGCAGTAAGGGTGGAAATTGCGGAGATACTGGCCATAATCTTCCAATCCTCCTTAGATATCGGGGTGGTGCCAGAGGACTGGAGAATTGCAAATGTTACAGCCTTGTTCAAAAAAGAGTGTAAGGATAAACCTGGCAACTACAGGCCAGTCAGTTTAATCTTGGTGGTGGGGAAGCTTTTAGAAACGATAATCCGATTCAAAACTAATAGTCACTTGGACAAGTGCGGATTAATAAATGAAAGCCAGCATGGATTTGTTGAAGGCAATTCGTGTTTGACTAACTTGATCGAGTTTTTTGATGAGGGCAATGCGGTTGATGTTGTGTATATGGACTTTCAAAAGGCATTTGAGAAAGTGCCATAATAGGCTTGTCAGCAAAATTGAAGCCCATGGAATAAAAAGGGCAGTGGCAGCATGGATACGAAATTGGCTAAGTGACAGGAAACAGAGAGTAGTGGTGAACTGTTTTTCGAACTGGAGGAAGGCATACAGTGGTGTTCCCCAGGGGTTGGTACTAGGACTGCTGCTTGATTTGATATATGTTAATGACTTAGACTTGGGTGTACAGGGCACAATTTCAAAATTTGCAGATGACACAAAACTTGGAAGTGTAGTAAACAGTGAGGAGAATAGTAATAGACTTCAAGAGGACGTAACTAAGCTGGTGGAATGGGCTGACACAGCAGATGAAATTTAGTGCAGAGAAGTGCAAAGTGATACACTTTGGCAGGAAGACCGAGGAGAGGCAATATAAACTAAATGGTACAATTCTAAAGGGGGTGCAGGAACAGAGAGACCTGGGGGTACATGTGCATAAATCTTTGAAGGTGGCAGGACAGGTTGAGAAAATGGTTAAAAAAGCATACGGGATCCTGGGCTTTATAAATAGAGGCAGAGAGTTCAAAAGCAAGGAAGTTATGTTGAACCTTTATAAAACACTGGTTTGGCCACAACTGGAGTGTTGTGTCCAATTCTGGGCACCGCACTTTAGGAAGGATGTGAAGGCCTTAAAGAGGGTACAGAAAAGATTTACTAGAATGGTTCCAGGGATGAGAGACTTCAGTTACATGGATAGACTGGAGAAGCTGGAGTTGTTCTCCTTAGAGCAGAGATGGTTGAGAGGAGATTTGGTAGAAGTGTTCACAATCATGACCGTTTTAGATAAAGTAAATAAAGAGAAACTGTTCCCATTGGCAGAAGGGTCGAGAACCAGAGGACCCAGATTTAAGGTGATTGGCAAAAGAGCCAGAAGCGAGGTGAGGAAAAAAAATTTACGCAGCAAGTGGTTATGATCTGGAATGCGCTGCCTGAAAGGGTGGCAGAAGCAGATTCAATCATGGCTTTCAAAAAGGAATTGAAAAAATATTTGAAGAGAAAAAATTTACAGGGCTACGGGGAAAGAGCGGGGGAATGGGACTAACTGGATTGTCCTTACAAAGAGCTGGCACAGTCTCAATGGGCTGAATGGCCTCCTTCTGTGCTGTAACCATTCTATGATTCAACGATTCTAATGCTGATCATCTTGCAGGTTGTCCTTCCCACATTTATCTTGGAAAGACGATCTTTGTTGGAAATGTATGCAGACTTTTTTGCACATCCAGATTTGTTTGTGAGGTAAATGTTCTCTTATCAGGTTAAACTGGCTTCTGCAATGAAATGGAAAAGCTGTGTAATTATTATGCTAATTCATTTGTATACGAATTGGATTTAGTGTGTACAGATTTTATTTTAAGAAAATTTCTTTAGCATTGTTTCTATTATAATTTATCACAATAATTTAATCTACAGTATGGTTTTATGAAGATTTTTTCCTCGTGTAATTTTGCAGTGAAATCTGTGTTATAAAAAAAACTTTAAATATTGCCATTGACTCAATGATGAACTATTTTCATATGTAACTTCCAGTATTGTATGTCAGGCTAGAGAATAATGCAAATATAAAGTTATCTGCCAAGCTTAATTGTCTGAGCTCTGTCCCACCACTTGGAGTTCTGTACTGAATGGAGATCAAATGCTTACTCAAGAAGAGGAAAGAAAAATAAGAGCCTGAGTCATTGCTCGTGTATCTTATAATCAGTTACAAAGCAAAATTGGCAGAGGACAGGTCATATGTCCATTTATTCACTCTGAGAATAGCACATGGCATCAATTATCTAAAAGTCAGAGCCTTTCTCAAATGTTATTCTCACCTTGACTATTGTATATGATTGTTTTAATATCAAATGAAATAAAATATTCTTACATTTTTTTTTGTGAAGTATTGTAGACCAAACTGACCCAAGAGACCGAATGGTACAGGTTGTCAAATGGTACCTGTCAGCCTTTCATGCTGGTCGCAAGGGATCTGTAGCCAAGAAACCTTACAATCCCATTCTAGGAGAAATCTTCAAATGTCATTGGATGTTCCCTGAGAATGAAGCTGAAGAAAATACGGTAAGTTGCTTTTTCTAATAACCACTGATTTAGTTTAATTTCTTGGTATTTCCTCCCCCCCCCCTTTTGTTTACTCCCACAGGGGCTTTCAAGTCATAAAGCTTCTTTTTGCTTCTTATGATGGATTAGGCTGTTGAACTCCTGTATCCATAATCAGTACTGCTCCATGATTGGCTGAGAACGTACACTTAATATTGAGAAAGGCACCACTCCTGTCTTACCGACTGAGAGGAAAGATCACTCTTAGGAACATAGAAATTGCTAGACAAGAAAACACCATGGTCTATCCAGTTCATCTCTGCTGGAGACTACTCTGTTCTCCTTTCTCTCATTCCTTCTCTCCCTGTCTTTCTTTTCTAATTGTCTCCCCTTTCCCTCATTCCTTTTCTCCCTCCCTATTTTTCTAAGTTCCTCTATCCATCGCTCATTAATCCAGTGTCACACATTTGTCTTTATCACAGTTGCTCCTTCATGCCAGGAAACACTATTGGGCTTCCTTTCTGCTGCAGAGGCCAATAGCACTGAAGATTTATGCTCGTGTTGGTAGCAGCAATGATGCTCCATGTTTAATTCTGTGCCAGGCTCCAGTCCAGTTGATTTGTGTGTAGCAGTATCCCCCTCTCAAAGCTGGGTATGGTAGCTCATTCAAGCTAAAAATGGGTGAATGAGAAATGTTGACCGGAGGTCACCGGTTACGGTTATTGGCTTAGTACAAAGAGAAGAGTCAGTTCTCTCTTAACTCTCAATTCGCTTTATTCACGTCGTTAGATCATATACATATAGCTTATACATCTGGTTAGATATAGACATGCAGTTTGCACCAGGTTATACAGTTTATACCCAAACTAGGATCTAAACGCACACCCACTAGGTTTCTCTGACACTCCCTAAGTGGTCACAGAATATAAAGGATAATACCCGAAAAGGAGAGCTGACGCTGGCCAGGCGTTCCGTTCTCTCTCTCTCTCTCTCTCTCTCTCGACGTTGTCTCTACGTCCCTGATGTAGGTTCTTCCACTTCCGCGATGGTTGGTCTCCGGAGTCTTCGCTCTGGCTCCACACCCCAGATTCTTCATTCTTATTCCGAATCTTATCTCTTCAAGCTGTGCTGTCTCTCTCCCTTTGGTTTAGGCTTGCTCGCCTAGTCTGTGTCTTCTCCTTATTGGCTCTGTCCCAAGGACTTAGGTAGCATTATCTCATTACTCCTTTTCTAAATAAGGACTTGTGTCTTATCACATCTCCTTTGTCTTTCACAAAACTTAACTAATTCAAACCAGTTCCAGCCAGCTCAGGCCAGCGACTGAACTCAGGTTACTTCAGTTCAAAGTTGTTTTTGCCTGTGTGTCAGCAGTTTGGAATAAACTCGGTAGTTTCTGCAACCCCTGGCCAACAGAAACAATTCCACCAACAAGTGAACAGATAAATTGTATTATCTTATGCCCAAATCATTGTTGGTTAAAACGTAAAACCATGATCTGTTTGCACAGATTTCTACAGTAAACAATGGTTTCAAATGTCAGGATTAAAGAATGTTTCGAATTTCACTGGTGAATGACGCTCTGAGAGAAAGAAAAAAGTTTTTCCATCAGTTACATCGAAACATGAAGAATGATACCTGCTACGATTTTCAGTTTTGCTGCTCTGAAAACTTTTCAAATGTTACAAAATCTCCCTGTTAATTCCCAGCTGATCTTGTTATATGTCTGAGATGGACAAGGTTTAGAAAATCTTATTTTTCCATGAATGTCTCTAATTTTCACAAAGGACAACCCCAATGCACACTGTGTTTCAGAACTTCAGCTATTCCAGCTTTTCTTTTCTCCTCTGCTCAAAAATATCACTTTTTGATGAATGTTTGTTCTTCAGACGCCGTTAAACTTCTCAACCTGAACATTGAATAAACAGTTTCTATCATAACAGCATGTTGATCATTTTCTAGAGCCAATCTCATCCAATTTAGGATTTCAGATTGACATAATTATGCTCTTGTCTCATGTAAATGAGAAAGTGTGAAAGAAATAACAAGAACATAGGCCGGAAATGAGGCAAAAAGATTTGGAGGTAAAACAAGCCACCAATGTCTGTGGTAATAGAAAATATTGAGTGTTCTACATCACAACCCAGAAAGCAGACCCTAATGTCAAACTCATTACTAATATTCAATAACTTAAAATGAATATTATAAAATGAGTCGTCTTTACTAATCCTCCACCCAGAAAATAATCAATTTGGAAGAACAATTTTGAAAAGAGTTTACATGGCTACAAATGATATCCTTCCTGAAGTCAGGATAAAAATGTTGCAAATAACACATTAAACTTTTAAAAAAAAACTAAGCTTAATATTAACATTAAGGAAGAGGAAGGGGTGAAGAAGCACATGAAGTCTATTTCCAAGAAATATGTGTTCATCATTAAAAAAAAGTTTTACTTCTCAAAGGTGAAACAGAGGACACAGAAATAAGGTGATTGGCAAAAGAACCACAGGCAATATGAGGAAACATTTGATTACACAGCGAGTTGTTATGATCAGGTGGTGTTGGCCTGAAAGGGTGGTGGAAGCAGATTCAATAGTAACTTCCAAAAGGGAATTGGATAAATACTTGGAGGGAAAAAATTTACAGGGCTATGGGGAAAGAGCAGGGGAATGGGACTAATTGGATAGCTCTTACAAACAGCAGGCACAATGGGCAGAATGGCTGCCTTCTGTACTATACCATACTATGGTACTGTAAACCCAAGTTTAATAGCATGACGTAGCTAGGAATGGCACAATTTCTTACTGCATACCTAGCGGTAAGTCATTACAGTTGATTCAAAACTTTGAGTAACTGGATCAGAATGGAAGGAAGGTGGCATGTTTTGTTGTGGCAGATACATCCTTTGCTATTCTGCACTACACATTAGGGCTGAGTGCATGGGCAGGACTGCTAAACAAAACATTCAAAGAGACATTTTTTTTATTTGTTCATGGGATATGAGCATCGCTGGCAAGACCAGCATTTATTGCCCATCCCTAATTGCCCTTAAGAAGGTGGTGGTGAGCCGCCTTCTTGAAACACTGCAGTCCGCATGGTGAAGGTTCTCCCACAGTGCTGTTGGGTAAGGAGTTCCAGGATTTTGACCCAGCGATGATGAAGGAACGGTGATACAATTCCAAGTTGGGATGGTGTGTGACTTGGATGGGAATGTGCAGGTGGTGGTGTTCGCATGTGCCTGCTGCCCTTGTCCTTCTAGTGGTAGAGGTCGCGGGTTTGGGAGGTGCTGTCGAAGAAGCCTTCGCGAGTTGCTGCAGTGCACCTTGTAGATGGTACACACTGCAGCCATGGTGCACTGCTGGTGAAGGGAGTGAATGTTTAGGGTGGTGGATGGGGTGCCAATCAAGCGGGCTGCTTTGTCCTGGATGGTGTCGAGCTTCTTGAGTGTTGTTGGAGCTACACTCATCCAAGCAAGTGGAGAGTATTCCATCACACTCCTGGCTTGTGCCTTGTAGATGGTGGAAAGGCTTTGGGGAGTCGGGAGGTGAGTCACTCGCCGCAGAATACCCAGCCTCTGACCGGCTCTTGTAGCCACAGTATTGAAATGGCTGGTCCAGTTAAGTTTCTGGTCAATAGTGACCCCCAGGATGTTGATGGTGGGGGATTCGGCGATGGTAATGCCTTTGAATGTCAAGGGGAGGTGGTTAGACTCTCTCTTGTTGGAGATGGTCATTGCCTGGCACTTGTCTGGCGAGAATGTTACTTGCCACTTATCAGCCCAAGTTTGGATGTTGTCCAGGTCTTGCTGCATGCGGGCTCGGACTGCTTCATTATCTGAGGGGTTGCGAATTGAACTCAACACTGTGCAATCATCAGCGAACATCCCCATTTCTGACGTTATGATGGAGGGAAGGTCATTGATGAAGCAGCTGAAGATGGTTGGGCCTAGGACACTGTCCTGAGGAACTCCTGCAGCAATGTCCTGGGGCTGAGATGATTGGCCTCCAACAACCATTACCATCTTCCTTTGTGTTAGGTATGACTCCAGCCACTGGAGAGTTTTCCCCCTGATTCCCATTGATTTCAATTTTACTAGGGCTCCTTAATGCCACACTCAGTCAAATGCTGCCTTGATGTCAAGGGCAGTCACTCTTACCTTACCTCTGGAATTCAGCGCTCTCGTCCATGTTTGGACCAAGGCTGTAATGAGGTCTGGAGCTGAGTGGTCCTGGCGGAATCCGAACTGAGCACTGGTGAGCGGGTTATTGGTGAGTAAGTGCTGCTTGATAGCACTGTTGACGACACCTTCCATCACTTTGCTGATGATTGAGAGTAGACTGATGGGGCGGTAATTGGCCGGATTGGATTTGTCCTGCTTTTTGTGGACAGGACATAACTGGGCAATTTTCCACATTGTCGGGTAGATGCCAGTGTTGTAGCTGTACTGGAACAGTTTGGCTAGAGGCGCAGCTAGTTCTGGAGCACAAGTCTTCAGCACTACAGCTGGGATGTTGTCAGGACCCATAGCCTTTGTTGTATCCAGTGCACTCAGCCATTTCTTGATATCACGTGGAGTGAATCGAATTGGCTGAAGACTGGCTTCTGTGATGGTGGGAATATCGGGAGGAGGCCGAGATGGATCATCCACTCTGCACTTCTGGCTGAAGATGGTTGCAAACATGTCGGCCTTGTCTTTTGTACTCACGTGCTGGACTCTGCCATCATTGAGGATGGGGATGTTCACGGAGCCTCCTCCTCCTGTTAGTTGTTTAATTGTCCACCACCATTCACGACTGGATGTGGCAGGACTGCAAAGCTTTCATCTGATCCGTTGCTTGTGGACTCGCTTAGCTCTGTCTATAGCTCTGTCTATAGCATGTTGCTTCCTCTGTTTAGTATGCATGTAATCCTGTGTTGTAGCTTCACCAGGTTGACACCTCATTTTTAGGTACGCCTGGTGCTGTCTTCTACACTCCTCATTGAACCAGGGTTGATCCCCTGGTTTGTTGATAATGGTAGAGTGAGGAATATGCCGGGCCATATGATTACAGATTGTGCTGGAATACAATTCTACCTTAGAAGAGCTGCATTCTACTTACGATATGACAGTTGGCCACCCTTGCTTAGTGGATCTCCAAATGAAAACACAGTTATTATTTAATTCATCTAGCAGCTACCCTTGCTTCCAACAGTAATGATTTTGCTTGTGAGTTAAAGCTTAACTCCAAGACATGAGCTTGTATTTCAGGCTGATATTCCAGTATGGCCCTGAGGGAGATGCTGTTCTTTGGATGAGGGATTAAACCGAAAGCCTGCTCCAGTAATTCAAATGTAACGAGTCTTACAACACCAGGTTATAGTCCAACAGTTTTATTTGAAAATCACAAGCTTTCGGAGGCTTTCTCCTTCATCAGGTGAGTGTGGGATTCCTTGAAAGTCACCGCATATATAGTCAGAGAACAATGCCTGGTGATTACAGATAATCTTTCCAACTGCCCGTTATCAAGGCAATCAAAGGAATTGAATAGTGTTCAGACAGAAAGACATTAGATACAAGACTACTGAATATACAAACGGCCAGAACCAAAGACACAGAGAAAGAGAGAGAGAGAAACATCCGAAAGGAAGAGAAAGAGAGAGAATGACCAGTTGTATTAAAAACAGATAACTTTTTTTTCCGCTGGTGGGGTTACGTGTAGCGTGACATGAACCCAAGATCCCGGTTGAGGCCGTCCTCATGGGTGCGGAACTTGGCTATCAATTTCTGCTCCACGATTTTGTGTTGTCGTGTGTCTCGAAGGCCGCCTTGGAGAACGCTTACCCGAAGATTGGTGGCTGAATGTTCTTGACTGCTGAAGTGTTCCCCGACTGGGTGGGAACCCTCCTGCCTAACGATTGTTGCGCGGTGTCCGTTCATCCGTTGTCGCAGTGTCTGCATGGTCTCTCCAGTGTACCATGCTCCGGGGCATCCTTTCCTGCAACGTATGAGGTAGACAACGTTGGCCAAGTCACAGGAGTATGGACCATGTACCTGGTGGGTGGTGTCCTCTCATGTGATGGTGGTATCTGTGTCGATGATCTGGCATGTCTTGCAGAGGTTGCCGTGGCAGGATTGTGTGGTGTCGTGGAAGCTATTCTCCTGAAAGCTGGGTGATTTGCTGCGAACAATGGTCTGTTTGAGGTTGGGTGGCTGTTTGAAGGCGAGTAGTGGAGGCGTGGGGATGGCCTTAGCGAGGTGTTCGTCGTTAAGGCCATCCCCACGCCTCCACTACTCGCCTTCAAACAGCCACCTAACCTCAAACAGACCATCGTTAGGCAGAAGGGTTCCCTCCCAGTCGGGGAACACTTCAGCAGTCAAGGACATTCAGCCACCGATCTTCGGGTAAGCGTTCTCCAAGGCGGCATTCGAGACACACGACAACGCAAAATCGTGGAGCAGAAATTGATAGCCAAGTTCCGCACCCATGAGGACGGCCTCAACCGGGATCTTGGGTTCATGTCACGCTACACGTAACCCCACCAGCGAAAAAAAAGTTATCTGTTTTTAATACAACTGGTCATTCTCTCTCTCTCTCTTCCTTTCTGATGTTTCTCTCTCTCTCTCTCTCTTTCTCTCTCTCTCTCTCTGTCTGGCCGTTTGTATATTCAGTAGTCTTGTATCTAATGTCTCTCTGTCTGAACACTATTAAGTTCCTTTGATTGCCTTGATAACAGGCAGTTGGAAAGATTATCTGTAATCACCAGGCATTGTTCTCTGACTATATACGCGGTAACTTTCAAGGAATCCCACACTCACCTGACGAAGGAGAAAGCCTCCGAAAGCTTATGATTTTCAAATAAAACTGCTGGACTATAACCTGGTGTTGTAAGATTCCTTACATTTGTCCACCCCAGTCCATCACCGGCATCTCCACATCATGGCTACTATCGACACCAGTCGTTCAGATCAATGTTAAAGATCCACTTATTTGAAAAAGAGCTGAATGTTTTCCCAATGTTCACCATCAACCAAAAACAGATCAACATAGTAGCGAACTTTGCCATCCATTGGGATGTTACCCACTTCCTGTGAGCTTTGAAAACTATCAGTGAAGGGATTGTAACCTCCGCCAATTCCCTGAGCTTTTTGTGAGATCTTACAGTGCATAAAATGGCCTTTGCATTTAACTACATAACATAAGTCTCTACACTTCAAAGTAATGCATTGCATGAAGCACTTTGAGACATTTTGGAGAGATGCAATAAGGTACTACATAAATGGAAATCTTTCAGGTATTTCTTTTACTTTGTGATCTTTACAACTGACTCTTACTGGCTGTTAGATTTATGTCACTTAAAAGGTAAAACTGATTACGACGAGAGCTTGCATCTATAAAGTGCCTTTAATGTAGAAAAAGGCCTCTTAGTTCTCGAACATCTCGCGCAACAGCTGCTGGCGCAAAACCACGAGCAAAGGTACTCAACTACATGGGACCCAACTTTTATAAGGTAAATGGAATAACATTTGCAGACGTCATGAGATCAGATGTCACATGATCAGACATCACATGATCAGACCTCCAAGAATATCACCAACCAGAGCTGGCAATGCTACCAGCAGAGGAGCAGAAATAGTAAAGGGGAGAGAGGGAGTCTAAAACAGGGAAATAAATAACTTTACAAAGGAAAAAACAGGTAATAAATTTTGATAGGTTACTCTTCAGTCTAAATGTTGATTTCAGCAGTATTTATAACCCAGTGGTCTGAATTCTGCATTCCATCTTGGATAATGTTTATTGGCAAATCTGCCCATATTGAACTCAGTCCACAACCGCGAAAGTGGCAAAACAGTGTCATCATTTTTGTCAGAACAAGAGGCAGTGTTCTCAGTATAATTAGACTACCAAACTTTTAAAACTTTTACGTTTTAAGTAAATGCCAGGTTATCTTTTATAAGGTTCCACTATCCAAATAATTGCTGAATCCATTAGCAGCATTATAACATTCAAAAAATGTATTTCTGTACTGTACATATATTTTCAATTTCACAGCATTCCGAGTATTTAATTACATGTTTATGTTTTTACACATTCCCTCTTTTGCCACAGGAATCTGTTGCTGAAGGGCCAATTCCAGAGGCTAGCCAGAACAGTGTAACATTTGTAGCAGAGCAGGTGTCGCATCACCCACCGAGTAAGTTTCATTTCAATAATCCCATTAAGAATATCCAACTACAAAATAGTATTTTTATTTTCTGACCATCTCTTGCTCTTTGTTACATACCACTCCACGGGCAGGTGACCTGCTTCTATGTCACTCAATGATGCTGTGGCACCAGCCATTGGAGCCATATGGGAGCACATCATCTGATGTTTTTTTTTCCTTCCTCCCACTTTTTCCTGGCTCACAGCTCCTTCCCCCATTTAGAATCACCAATCTGGGCACCACACTTTAGGAAGAATGTCAAGGCCGTGTAGAGGGTGCAGAGGAAATTTACTAGAATGATACCAGGGATGAGGGATTTCAGTTATGTGGAGAGACTGGAGAAGCTGGTGTGGTTCTACTTGGAGGAGAGAAGGTTAAGGGGAGATTTAATAGAGATGCTCAAAATTAT
Source organism: Heptranchias perlo (assembly GCF_035084215.1). Taxonomy (NCBI): domain Eukaryota; kingdom Metazoa; phylum Chordata; class Chondrichthyes; order Hexanchiformes; family Hexanchidae; genus Heptranchias; species Heptranchias perlo. The sequence goes on along the minus strand of NC_090333.1, from coordinate 37,561,786 downwards.
GAGGGGTTTTGATGGAGTAAATAGGGAGAAACTGTTTCCACTGGCAGGAGGGTCGCTAACCAGAGGACACAGATTTAAGGTAATTGGCAAAAGAACCAGAGGGGAGGTGAAGTGAAATTTATTCACGCAGCGAGTTCTTAAGATCTGGAATGCACTTCCTGAAAGGGTGGCGGAAGCAGATTCAATAGTAACTTTCAAAAGGGTTAATACTGTAAGGGGAAAATAGGGCTATGGGGAAAAAACAGTGGAGTGGGACCAATTGGATAGCGTTTTCAAAGAGCTGACACAGGCATGATGGGCCAAATGGTCTCCTGTGCTGTATGATTCTATGATCTCTACTGTATTTACAGAATTCGCCCCAATGCTCCAGTGCTTGCCTGACTGACCCAACTCTGACCCTGGCGAAATTCCCAGTTTCGTATTTTGGTGGATCTCCCAGCAGCACCTCCACCTGTGCTTGGCAGCTTCACAGAGTTGGAGGGGTGGGAATGGCCAGTGGAGGTTCACCTGTAGCAGCTTAATAAACCAGGCAACCTTGGAGCTTTGAAAAGCTGTGCTGCCTCCAAGGAAGTGACCCATTCTACTGCTAATCCATTGTATCTCACTTAATTTCTGATCCTTCTTCAGACATTTAAATTGTCGTTGTCACTGAGCCCTCTTCTAACAATGCTGGACGCCTGTTGAATGCTGACGTAAGTTAGGATTTAGCGTTGTCGGGGTGATAATGGTGGAAAATATGAATTATGATAATTCTATAATTAGTGCTTCATTTGAATATGCCCACCCACATTCCGGCATCCACCATCACTTACGGCAGAAATAAATCAGGAGCAAAAAATGGGCAGGAATCCAGCGAATTGGGTCACCATCAAATATTTTTTCTCCCACCTACCCCATCATCACTAAATGGGAGGGAAGCAGCAGAGAATTCCTGCTTAGTGTGATCCCATAATGGTTAGATGAGATTTAAAAAATACCCCACTTTGTGGTACAAACATACTGTGCGACCACTCTGCCAAGATTTTATTTAACCTGCATTAACTTGTGTCTGCGAAAGTAACTTGAGAAAATAATTACTCTTTAATCTCTCAGTTTTTCCTAAAAAAAAATCCATGGGTTCACGAATGCTGAGCTCCATGTTTTACAGAGCTCATGTTTTCATACCAGTCTGTAGCTGACAATTTTCACATTTAAAATGCATGAAGAAAAGGACATTTGGCAATAGCTCAGTAGAAATGGAGGCAGAGATCTGGCAGTGTTCATCACATGTTAAGGATTTTACCCCCTGGAAGTGTTGATTTTAGCAATGAAATATTTTCAGTTTGTATCCAGTAGCATCTGAACAATTTTATAAATTTCTGTTTAGTAGTTACCACTGAAACCTAAGGAGCCACACATCACTTCAGAATATTACAGTATTCTCTAAAGAAACTGGAAAAATTATCATCTTCTGTTTTATATTGGAGCAGAAATGGCTGCTTTAGAGCTCAAAGGATTAATAACTCCAAATGTGTTTTTTGTCTATCCGTGATAATCTCTTAATCTGGATACTTCCTTTATCCTGAGCTATCTGGTACCCAGCCAGTGTCGATGATTGTTTACTTTTTTTTGTTTCTAGCCGTTGATGTTTCATATCTTTGCTCTGGAGAATAGTTCACTGTATAGAGCATGGACTGATTTAGAGCAAACAATGTAATGCTGTAGCAGTTTCAAAAGAGTTTTTTCTCCCCCCGTGGCTACTGATGGTTCCAGTGAGATAGGAAATTTGCTAACTTTTGTAACTTTTATGTATTTCTATATCCTGCTGCTCCATAATGCAGTGCATGAGAACGTTAACTCACTGCAATAAGGAAAGAGTGTATTTGTCATGTTTTTTCCCCCATTTTTCTTTACAGTCTCTGCATTTTATGCTGAATGTTTCTCAAAAAAAATCCAGTTCAACGCTCACATTTGGACTAAATCTAAGTTTCTTGGAATGTCTATAGGGGTGCATAACATAGGACAGGGTAAGTTTTATCACAAATCTCCTACTGCACTAATATTCTGTATTCTCACTGTAAATAAACTGCTGGCACGTTTTACTGTGTTATTTTTATTTATTTTATGTTCGGTCCAATTTTTCCCCTCCCCTCTCCTGAGGATTTTGACTCCTCGATTCCATGGGCAGCAGTCACCCTCCTGTATCTCGCCTAATTGGCCATTATTTATGTGTGAGCCTTTGACCACATTGGGCATCACAGCCACAGCCAGTCCTCTTCATCTACTGTCATCTACATGTATGTATTCCCAGCAGAGGTTGCCATGTATGTGTTCCCAGCAGAGGTTGCCATGTATGTGTTCCCAGCAGAGGTTGCCATGTATGTGTTCCCAGCAGAGGTTGCCATGTATGTGTTCCCAGCAGAGGTTGCCATGTATGTGTTCCCAGCAGAGGTTGCCATGTATGTGTTCCCAGCAGAGGTTGCCATGTATGTGTTCCCAGCAGAGGTTGCCATGTATGTGTTCCCAGCAGAGGTTGCCATGTATGTATTCCCAGCAGAGGTTGCCATGTATGTATTAGGTGCAGGAACCATGGCTGACTTTCCTTTTCCTGACCTAAGGGCACTGTAGCCAATTGTAGAACCTCTACTGCCACTTTGTTTGAGGTCAGCTGATTTAACACAGACCAGAGATTGAACCTGGGACCTGCCTGGTCTGTGATTCAGAGACGATGACTTTACCTCAGAGCCATTGGGGAAACCTCAATACTTTTAAGAATATAAGAAAAATTGAAGAATTTGACCTATTGCAGCTTGTCCCTCGAGTACTCTAACTTCACCCAGCCTTGTATTCAATAGCTTTTTGATTGGGTTGGTTGAAGTCACCCATTATCATCCATGCATATCTTTCTTATCTCATTGTATAAAATGCTGTCATCTTCCTTCACCCGTTTTGGGGGTCTGTCCTCTGCCTGCTTGTGAACTTAAGACAGACTCTCATTGTTTGGCTTCCCATTTCAACCTCCTTAACTTCAAAATTATCCTGAACATATGGAACTCCTCTTCCTCCTTGTCTGTTGTCATTGCTTTCTTTCCTGAACAACCTAAACCCTTGCTTGTTGAATTTACTCCCACCTGCTGGGATGAGCCATGTTTTTGTAATCCCCATGATGTCATTATTTCCTTCCATTACATAGAGTTCCAATTCCAGCATTTTATTCTGAGTAACATTCAGGTAAAAGGAACTCAATTGTATTTACTTTTATCTTAGAGTTTTGAGTCTCTATGTTTGTTTACTTCACCTTAATTAATTTTCTGTTTATCTTATTTTTTCCTTCACCTTGACCACTTTCCATGTTCTGCTTATCCACAGTTAAAGTCTGTTTCTTACATTTAACAGGATGTGTCTCTCTGCTCGATTATGATGAGCATTATATTCTCACTTTTCCAAATGGCTATGGAAGGCAAGTATTGTCCTGTATGTTACCACTTTAAATTTCCATGTTGCCTATCAGTACATATTAAGAGAAACCAGTTTGTGTTTATTATTCTATTTGAAAGCTATGCTAAACGTCATGATGTTTAGGCTTTTTCAATTTTATCCAACAGGTCTATTCTAACAGTTCCGTGGGTGGAACTAGGAGGAGAATGCAACATAACTTGTACAAAAACAGGATACAATGCCAACATTATATTTCACACCAAGCCTTTCTATGGAGGCAAGAAACACAGAATAACTGCCGAAATCTTGTAGGTTTATATTAAATATTTCATTATCATTAGTGATCAATAGTAACTTGCAAAGAAATAAATACCTTTAATTTGTTTGCTATTTTAGTTCGCCAAATGATAAGAAGTCCTTCAGCTCAATTGAAGGAGAATGGAATGGAGTGATGTATGCTAAATGGAGTACAGGGGTAAGCTGTGTCTCAAAGTGAAAGGTATAAGTCATGTTTGCATGTTGTACTGCTTTTCTGGTAGAGAGATGAACCATGCTAAACAAATTAAATGATGACTGCTCATTGCAAGGTGTAACTGGATTATAATAAAATCACAAAAGATCAGGGAATTCATGTTGATGGAAGCATCATAAATAAATAATGACAATAAAATGTCCTATAAATGCATATGTGAAAACAGAACTGGGCTTAACTGAGATGTCATCTGTAGTCAAAATAGCCTATTTGAGCTCACTGTCAAGGTTCACACCTGAATAATAGCCACTAGTGCAAGATTATCAAAGAGCAACTGACACCCATGAAACTACTATAGTGAGGTCAATAGGCGAGCATTTCAGCTGCAGTGGCAATGAGGTGTGGTAGGATGGGACTTCTCACCGCTAATCTTGGTGAATTGTGATCAGTCTTGTGAAAATTATTTTGGAGGTTTCTGCCAGTGATTATTCCTGTGCCAGGAAGCCCACCATCAGCCTTTTTGTTTCCTTTGCAAAATCTGAAGGTGTGGGACAATATATCGATCGATTTCACTCAATGGGTAAGCCACTTAAATCCGTCACCTCCAGCAACGTGGATGTCAATAAAATGCTATTGTGACAGGCGTCTGATGTTGCTAAGGTGATAATGATTAGAAATGTGATCTATGACACCTCATCATTACCACCTTTTCTGAATACACTTATCCATATTTGGGTGGGCACTTAAGACAGAAGTGATGCTGGAAGATTAGTGCAGGTCCCCAAATGGATGGGGACCTGGTGGTATGGGTCCCCACCTGCCTGATACTTTCATCAAAGGAGAGGAGGGAAGGGGATAAAATTAAAATAAAAATAAATTCACAAGTCTTCTGCCTGAAGTTTGTTAATAAAAAGAAAAAATGCAATAAAAATCAAATTTATTCCACCATGGTGTATATTTACCCGCCCCTTCTGTGATTTAAAAATAAATTAGCATGTGTTTCTGTCTGTATCCGTAGTTGTGCAAGATTTAAAATGTCTTACTGACATAACTAATCAAGACTTTTGCTTTGTTTTAACGAAGGAGAATACCCTATTTGTAGATACGAAAAAATTGCCTATTATCAAGAAAAAAGTAAGAAAATTGGAAGATCAGGATGACTTTGAATCTAGAAGGTAATGATTTACCATCCTTTTGCTGCAGTCATCAGAACAGAAATGAACTTTTCTATCTTTTAAAGGGGAAGGAAAGTGTCAGGTGATAACTGTGTATTCAAAGTACACCTGCTTTTTATAGGAGATGATGCAAATTTGCCAGCCTGTAGAATGGTTTCCAGGGTTTGGATGGCTGCAGAAGGGTTCTCAATTCACATGAATGAAAGGTACTCCCCTAGATTTTCCTTCCTTTTTAAGTGTTCTGATCAAGTAGAATCCTGTCCTGGTGATGGTCATTATTTTTTTTGAAGTTATGGATATAATAAATGTTGGATCTTATGAGACGTGTTCTATATGCATTTTGTTTTCCTCCTTCAGCATGAAGATACAGTGCAATGCCTACCTAAAGTTATACTCTTTAATAATTATCCTATACTGGGAAACATCAGGGAATGCATGTTGCTGGAAGCATAATAAATAAATAATGACAATAAGGAGGAAGTAGGAAGAATGAGGAGAGGCAATATAAACTAAATGGTACAATTTGAAATGACTGCAGGAACAGAGAGACCTGGGGGTGTACTTACACAAATCTTTGAAGGTGGCAGGACAAGTTGAGAAGGCTGTTAAAAAGTACATGGGCTTTATTAATAGAGGCATAAAGTACAAAATCAAGGAAGTTATGCTAAACCTTTATAAAAGACTGGTTAAGCTTTAGCTGGAGTTTGCATTCAATTTTAGGCACCACACTTTAGGAAGGATGTCAAGACCTTAGAGAGAATGCAGAAGAGATTTACGAGAATGGTACCAGGGATGAGGGACTTCAATTATGTGGAGAGACTGGAGAAGCTGGGGTTATTCTCCTTAGAACAGAGAAGGTTAAGGGAAGATTTGATGGAGGTGTTCAAAATCATGAAAGGTTTCGATAGAGTTAATAAGCAGAAACTGTTCACAGTGGCGGAAGGGTTGGTAACCAGAAGACACAGATTTACGGTGATTGGCAAAAGAGCCAGAGGAGACATGAGGAAACATTTTTTTACCCAGCGAATTGTAATGATCTGGAATGCACTGCCCGAAAGGGTGGTAGAAGCAGATTCAATAGTAACATTCAAAAGGGAATTGGATAAATACTTGAAGGGAAATAATTTACAGGGCTATGGGGAAAGAGCAGGGGAATGGGACTTATTGGATAGCTCTTTCAAAGAGTCGGCACAGGCACGCTAGGCCGAATGGCCTCCTCCTGTGCTGTACCTACTATGATACTATGATAATAACCAATAATGAAATGCACTGAAACAGATGGTCTGGGAGAAGTTACCCCCATTATTTGTTTTCATGTGGCGACTCTACATGTTGAAAAATGGGTAAGAACTCCGCTATGCTTTTTTATACATATGATATATTTGTTCTTGAAATAAGCGTGACACTGGCAAGGCAATATTTATTGCCCATCCTTGAGGGCACTAGAGTCAATCACATGTAGGCCAGACCATATATTTCCTTCCCTGGAGGACATTAGTGAACCTGTTGGATTTTTACAAAAATCTAGCTGCTTTCGTAGTCATTTTCTGGTGCTAACTTACACATTACCAGATTTATTTAATTCACTTTCACACTTGCCATGGTGCGATTTGAACTCGCAACTATTGGGTTGTTAGTCCACTACCATAACCACTAGAATACTGTACCTGCCATTTCCTTTTGGAGTCCAAATGTCATTCCATTGTGAATTCCCTTGGGCCTCCAATTCCTCAAGAATGTGATTTAAACTGCATAAACATCCTACGTGCTAACCATCATTTTAATGTTTGTGAAGATGATTGATAAACTTGAAAGTCTGAGCCTATCCTCAAAGGAGTCTTGAAGAAAGTATAGGGTATTGCCTGGCTTTGTGCCTCTGAGTCAATGCAAATAAATCTAAATTGAAAGTATATTTGACTTGTGTACATATTAATCTTCATCCAGATTCACAAGAGTTGGAATTGGTTCTAATATTTACATCTGAACTGAGCATTAGATTACTTATTAGAGTAAAGTAGAAACACGGACGATTTTAGTTGGGTCTTATTTCTATCTGATCGCATTCAATGATATTCTGTGTCTTGTGTTTCCGAAAGTAGTTGAGTAACCCACCATTTTAAGCCTTTGAGAAAAGGCTCCCTTTTGTCCATTAAAATAGTTATATAATGGAGTGGGGCGGGAAAAGAAGCCATTGTTGGAGATGTTCAAGAGTGGAACCAAGTGAGGGCAATGCCATCGAGCTGGAGAATGGAGAAAAGGCATTGGAGGAAGATGGTGTGGTTGAAAAACGGTTCTTTCTTCCTTATTCAGTCAGCCTACATATATAAATACAGCATAGAACATTGCTGCCAACCACTGAAGAATGATGCCTGCATGTACAATCCCTTTATGAACTTCATGGTTTGTTATACTTATCCATGAGACCCAACGATTGCTTCCTTGACCTCATTCCCACTAAACCGCTGACTTCCCAACTTCCCTTCCTGGCCCCCATGCTAGCTGACATTGTAAATGGTTCTCTCTCCTCAAGTACTGGCCCCTTCCCTTTCAAAACATCCATTATTACCCCCCCGTCAAAAAACCACCCTTGACCTCTGAGTCCTTGCAAACTACCACCCCATCTCCAACCTCCCTATCTTCAAAATCCTTAAATGTGTTGTCACTTCCAAAATCCATGCCCATCTTTCCCACAACTTCATGTTCGAATCTCTCCAATCAGGTTTCCACCCCCACAGCACTGAAATGGCCCAAATCAGTCACAAATGACATATAAAGGGTTATTTTGAGGTAAATAGCAATCAGTTGTTGGTCGGTGAGGCAGTACTTAAGATAATTGCGGGAGGGGGAATTAGGAATAGGAGTAGGCCATTCAGCCTCTTGAGCTTGCTCTGCCATTCAGTTAGATCATGGCTGATCTGTACCTCAACTCCATTTACCCCCATTGGCTCCATATCCCTTGATACCCTAACCTAATAAAATCTATCTAAAATTTAAAGGGAAGGTCAGAATGGAATTCTGCTACAAACTGTTGTTAAAGTAGAGTCTAAAAATTATTTTATTAGGGAATTAAATTGTTGCTTGAAAAAGATTTTTAAAAATATTAGAGTATGGGGTATGAGCAGGTGAGTATGATAAGACTAAGTGGCTCATATTGAGAAAAACTGAGTCTATTGTAAAGGATATGATAACAGGACACTTAGAAAATATCAACTGGATTAGACAAAGTCAACATGGATTTATGAAAGGGAAATCGTGTTTGACAAACCTTCTGGAGTTTTTTGAGGATGTAACTAGTAGAATAGATAAGGGAGAACCAATGGATGTGGTGTATTTGGATTTTCAGAAGGCCTTCAATAAAGTCCCACATAAGAGGTTAGTGTGCTATAGGCTAATGGAATGCTGGCCTTTATATCTAGAGGATTGGAGTACAAGGGGGCAGAAGTTATGCTGCAGCTATACAAAACCCTGGTTAGACCGCACCTGGAGTACCGTGAGCAGTTCTGGGCACCGCACCTTCGGAAGGACATATTGGCCTTGGAGGGAGTGCAGCGTAGGTTTACTAAAATGATACCCGGACTTCAAGGGTTAAGTTACGAGGCGAGATTACACAAATTGGGGTTGTATTCTCTAGAGTTTAGAAGGCTAAGGGGTGATCTGATCGAAGTTTATAAGATATTAAGGGGAACGGATAGGGTGGATAGAGAGAAACTATTTCCGCTGGTTGGGGATTCTAGGAGTAGGGGGCACAGTCTAAAAATTAGAGCCAGACCTTTCAGGAGTGAGATTAGAAAACATTTCTACACACAAAGGTTGGTAGAAGTTTGGAACTCTCTTCTGCAAACGGCAATTGATGCTTGCTCAATTGCTAAATTTAAATGTGAGATAGATAGCTTTTTGGCAACCAAAGGTATTAAGGTATATGGAGCTAGATCACAGATCAGCCATGACCTTATCAAATGGCGGACCAGGCACGAGGGGCTGAATGGCCTACTCCTGTTCCTATGTGCAAAATTAAAGCACATGGGATTGGCGGTAATATACTGGCATGGATTGAAAATTAGTTAACAGACAGGAAACAGAGTGTAGGAATAAATGGGTCTTTTTCGGGTGGCAGGCGGTGAATAGTGGGGTACGGCAGGGATCAGTGTTTGGGCCCCAGCTATTCACAATATATATCAATGATTTAGATGAGGGAATTAAATGTAATATTTCCAAGTTTGTTGATGACACAAAAATAGGTGGAGTTGTGAGGAGGATGCAAAGAGGCTTCAAGGCGATTTAGACAAGTTGAGCGAGTGGGCAAATACATGGCAGATGCAGTATAATGTGGATAAATGTGAAGTTATCCACTTCGGAAGGAAAAACAGGAAGGCAGAGTATTATTTAAATGGTGATAGATTGGGAAATGTTGATGTACAAAGGGACCTGGGTGTCCTTGTACACCAATCACTGAAAGCAAACATGAAGGTGCAGCAAGCAGTTAGGAAGGCAAATGGTACGTTGGCCTTCATTGCAAGAGGATTTGAGTACAGGAGCAAGGATGTCTTACTGCAGTTGTACAGGGCCTTGATGAGACCATACCTGGAGTATTGTGTGCAGTTTTGGTCTCCTTATCTAAAAAAGGATATACTTGCCATAGAGGGAGTGCAGCGAAGGTTCACCAGACTGATACCTGGGATGGCAGGACTGTCGTATGAGGAGAGTTTGGGTCGACTAGGCCTGTATACACTAGAGTTTAGAAGAATGAGAGGGGATCTCATTAAAACGTATAAAATTCTGACAGGGCTAGACAGATTGGATGCAGGGAGGATGTTTCCCCTGTCTGGGGGGTCCAGAACGAGGGGTCACAGTCTCAGGATTACAGGGTAGGACATTTAGGACTGAGATGAGGAGAAATTTCTTCACTCAGAGGGTGGTGAACCTGTGGAATTCTCTACCACAGAAGGCTGTGGAGGCCAAGTCACTGAATATATTTAAAAAGGAGATAGATAGATTTCTAGGCACACAAGGCATCAAGGGGTATGGGGAGAGAGCGGGAATATGGTATAGGGATAGAGGATCAGCCATGATCATATTGAATGGTGGAGCAGACTCGAAGGACCCAATGGGCTACTTCTGCTCCTATTTTCTATGTTTCTAAACAATGGGGCAGACATGAGGGGCCAAATGGCCTATCTCTGTGCCATAGCATTCTGATTCTACTAGCCCATAGAAAGTTAATCGGTATTTATAGGGTTCATGGGCTACCAGCTGCTGTCTTTCCTCACTTTCATTGTTGCACACTGTTTCAAGTGTAATATTGCTTGCCTTAGCCCATCTGCTGAAATCCTCATCCATGCCTTTGTCACCTCCAGACTTGGACTATTCCAGTGGTCTCCTGGCCAATCTTCCATCACCCCTCTCCATAACCTTCAGCATATCCAAAACTCTGCTGCCCGTATCCTATCCCGCATCAAGTCCTGCTCACCCATCACCCCCGTGCTTGCTGACCTACATTGGCTGCTGGTCCTCCTATGTCTCAAAATCAAAATTCTCAGCCTTGCCCCTCCCTATCTCCGTCACCTTCTTCAGCCCTCTGAGACCTCTGCATTCCTCCAACTCTGGGCTCGTGTGCATCCCCCACTCCCTGTGTCCCATCATTGCCTCCCTGGTGCAAGGGTCAGGGATGTCTCGGAGTGGCTGCAGGACATTCTGGAGGGGGAGGGTGAACATTCAGTTGTCGTGGTGCATATAGGTACCAACGATATAGGTAAAAAACGGGATGAGGTCCTACAAGCTGAATTTAGGGAGTTTAGGAGTTAAACTAAAAAGTAGGACCTCATAGGTAGTAATCTCAGGATTGCTACCAGTGCCATGGGCTCGTCAAAGTAGGAATGACAGGATAGCTAGGATGAATACGTGGCTTGAGAGATGGTGCAAGAGGGAGGGATTCAAATTCTTGGGCCATTGGAACCGGTTCTGGGGGAGGTGGGACCAGTACAAATTGGACGGTCTGCATCTGGGCAGGACTGGAACCAATGTCCTAGGGGGAGTGTTTGCTAGTGCTGTTGGGGAGGGTTTAAACTAATGTGGCAGGGGGATGGGAACCGATGCAGGAAGTCAGTGGGAAGTAAAGTGGTGACAGAAACAAAAGGCAGTAAGGGAGAGTGTACAAAACATGACTGGACAGATGGTCTGAGAAAGCAGGGCAAAGACCAAGGGAAGTCTAGATTAAACTGCATTTATTTCAATGCAAGAAGTCTGATGGGCAAGGCAGATGAACTCAGGGCATGGATGGGTACATGGGACTGGGATGTTATAGCTATTACTGAAACATGGCTAAGGGAGGGGCAGGACTGGCAGCTCAATGTTCCAGGGTACAGATGCTATAGGAAAGATAGAGCAGGAGGTAAGAGAGGAGGGGGAGTTGCGTTCTTGATTAGGGAGAACATCACGGCAGTAGTGAGAGGGGATATATCCGAGGGTTCGCCCACTGAGTCTATATGGGTAGAACTGAAAAATAAGAAGGGAGAGATCACTTTGATAGGATTGTACTACAGACCCCCAAATAGTCAACGGGAAATTGAGGAGCAAATATGTAAGGAGATTACAGACAGCTGCAAGAAAAATAGGGTGGTAATAGTAGGGGACTTTAACTTTCCCAACATTGACTGGGACAGCCATAGCATTAGGGGCTTGGATGGAGAGAAATTTGTTGAGAGTATTCAGGAGGAATTTCTCATTCAGTATGTAGATGGCCCGACTAGAGAGGGGGCAAAACTTGACCTCCTCTTGGGAAATAAGGAAGGGCAGGTGACAGAAGTGTTAGTGAGGGATCACTTTGGGACCAGTAATCATAATTCCATTAGTTTTAAGATAGTTATGGAGAATGATGGGTCTGGCCCAAAAGTTAAAATTCTAAATTGGGGAAAGGCCAATTTTGATGGTATTAGACAGGAACTTTCAGAAGTTGATTGGGAGAGTCTGTTGGCAGGCAAAGGGACATCTGGTAAGTGGGAGGCTTTCAAAAGTGTGTTAACCAGGGTTCAGGGTAAGCACATTCCTTATAAAGTAAAGGGCAAGGCTGGTAGAAGTAGGGAACCTTGGATGACTCGGGAGATTGAGGCCCTAGTCAAAAAGGAGGAGGCATATGACATGCATAGGCAGCTGGGATCAAGTGGATCCCTTGAAGAGTATAGAGATTGCCGGAGTAGAGTTAAGAGAGAAATCAGGAGGGCAAAAAGGGGACATGAGATTGCTTTGGCAGATAAGGCAAAGGTGAATCCAAAGAGCTTCTACAAATACATAAAGGGCAAAAGAGTAACTAGGGAGAGAGTAGGGCCTCTTAAGGATCAACAAGGCCATCTATGTGCGGAACCACAAGAGATGGGTGAGATCCTGAATGAATATTTCGCATCGGTATTTACGGTTGAGAAAGGCATGGATGTTAGGGAACTTGGAGAAATAAATAGTGATGTCTTGAGGAGTGTACATATTACAGAGAGGGAGGTGCTGGAAGTCTTAACGCGCATCAAGGTAGATAAATCTCCGGGACCTGATGAAATGTATCCCAGGACGTTATGGGAGGTTAGGGAGGAAATTGCGGGTCCCCGAGCAGAGATATTTGAATCATCGACAGCTACAGGTGAGGTGCCTGAAGATTGGAGGGTAGCAAATGTTGTGCCTTTGTTTAAGAAGGGCGGCAGGGAAAAGCCTGGGAACTACAGACCGGTGAGCCTGACATCTGTAGTGGGTAAGTTGTTAGAGGGTATTCTGAGAGACAGGATCTACAGGCATTTGGAGAGGCAGGGACTGATTAGGAACAGTCAGCACGGTTTTGTGAGAGGAAAATCATGTCTCACGAATTTGACTGAGTTTTTTGAAGGGGTAACCAAGAAGATAGATGAGGGCTGTGCAGTAGACGTGGTCTACATGGACTTCAGCAAAGCCTTTGACAAGGTACCGCATGGTAGGTTGTTACATAAGGTTAAATCTCACGGGATCCAAGGTGAGGTAGCCAATTGGATACAAAATTGGATTGACGACAGAAGACAGAGAGTGGTTGTAGAGGGTTGTGTTTCAAACTGGAGGCCTGTGACCAGCGGTGTGCCTCAGGGATCGGTGCTGGGTCCGCTGTTATTTGTTATTTATATTAATGATTTGGATGAGAATTTAGGAGGCATGTTTAGTAAGTTTCCAGATGACACCAAGATTGGTGGCATTGTGGACAGTGAAGAAGGTTATCTAGGATTGCAACGGGATCTTGATAAATTGGGCCAGTGGGCCGATGAATGGCAGATGGAGTTTAATTTAGATAAATGTGAGGTGACGCATTTTGGTAGATCGAATCGGGCCAGGACCTACTCCGTTAATGGTAGGGCGTTGGGGAGAGTTATAGAACAAAGAGATCCAGGAGTACAGGTTCATAGCTCCTTGAAAGTGGAGTCACAGGTGGATAGGATGGTGAAGAAGGCATTCAGCATGCTTGGTTTCATTGGTCAGACCATTGAATACAGGAGTTGGGATGTCTTGTTGAAGTTGTACAAGACATTAGTTAGGCCACACTTGGAATACTGTGTACAGTTCTGGTCACCCTATTATAGAAAGGATATTATTAAACTAGAAAGAGTGCAGAAAAGATTTACTAGGATGCTGCCGGGACTTGATGGTTTGACTTGGATAGACTGAGACTTTTTTCCCCTGGAGAGTAGGAGGTTTAGGGGAGATCTTATAGAAGTCTATAAAATAATGAGGGGCATAGATAAGGTAGATAGTCAAAATCTTTTCCCAAAGGTAGGGGAGTCTATAACGAGGGGGCATAGATTTAAGGTGAGAGGGGAGAGATACAAAAGGGTCCAGAGGGGCAATTTTTTCACTCAAAGGGTGGTGAGTGTCTGGAACGAGCTGCCAGAGGCAGTAGTAGAGGCGGGTACAATTTTGTCTTTTAAAAAGCATTTGGACAGTTACATGGGTAAGATGGGTATAGAGGGATATGGGCCAAGTGCAGGCAACTGGGACTAGCTTAGTGGTATAAACTGGGCAACATGGACATGTTGGGCCGAAGGGCCTGTTTCCATGTTGTAAACTTCTATGATTCTATTGGCAGCTGTACCCCCAGCCTTGTAGGTCTTCAGCTGTGGAATTGCCTCCCCAAACCCCTCCGCCTCTCCAAACCCCTCTGCCTCTCCACCTTCCTTTTATTTTAAAACACCACCTCTTTAGCTAAGCTTCATGTCATCCCTTCTAATTGCACAGTAATTTAAGATATCTGTAAAATACATCTTTTTAATATTTTGGGAGTTTTGTGTTAGTGTTGCAGAGCTGCAGTGAATACACAGTATATTCCATAGAACATGGGAAGACATGTTGGAAAATCTAAATGCTGAAACAATGCAATGGAGGGAGTTATTTTACAACTTTCAAAATAAATATATTCCACTGAGGAAAAAAGGGTGTAAAAGAAATGACAGCCACCCGTGGCTAAGTAAAGAAATCAAGGATAGTATCCGACTAAAAACAAGGACATATAAGGTAGCCAAACTTAGTGGGAGGATAGAAGATTGGGAATTCTTCAAAAGACAGCAAAAAGTAACTAAAGGATTGATTAAGAAAGGGAAGTTAGATTATGAAAAGAAATTAGCAAAAAATATAAAAACAGATAGCAAGAGTTTCTATAGTTATATAAAAAGAAAAAGGGTGGCTAAGGCAAACATAGGTCCCTTAGAGGATGAGACCGGGAAATTAATGGTGGGAAACATGGAGATGGCAAAAATGCTGAACAAATATTTTGTTTCAGTCTTTACAGTAGAGGACACTAAGAATATCCCAACACTGGACAAACAGGGGACTCTCGGGGGGGAGGAGCTAAATACGATTAAAATCACTCAAGAGATGGTACTCAGTAAAATAATGGGACTCAAGGCGGATAAATCCACTGGACCTGATGGCTTCCATCCTAGGGTCTTGAGGGAAGTGGCAGTAGGGATTGTGGATGCTTTGGTGATAGTTTTCCAAAATTCCCTGGACTCAGGAGAGGTCCCGGCAGATTGGAAAACTGCTAATGTAACACCGTTATTTAAAAAGGGTAGTAGGCAGAAGGCTGGAAATTATAGGCCAGTTAGCTTAACATCTGTGGTGGGTAAAATTTTGGAGTCTATTATTAAGGAGACAGTAACGGAACATTTAGATGAGCATAATTTAATAGGACAAAGTCAGCATGGCTTTATGAAGGGGAAGTCATGTCTGACAAATTTGCTTGAGTTCTTCGAGGATATAACGTATAGGGTGGATAAAGGGGAACCAGTGGACGTAGTGTATTTAGACTTCCAGAAGGCATTCGACAAGGTGCCACATAAAAGATTATTACTTAAGATAAAAAATCACGGGATTGGGGGTAATATTCTGGCATGGGTGGAGGATTGGTTATCAAACAGGAAGCAGAGAGTTGGGATAAATGGTTCATTTTCGGACTGGCAACCAGTAACCAGTGGTGTTCCACAGGGGTCGGTGCTGGGTCCCCAACTCTTTACAATCTATATTAACGATTTGGAGGAGGGGACCGAGTGCAACATATCAAAATTTGCAGATGATACAAAGATGGGAGGGAAAGTAGAGAGTGAGGAGGACATAAAAAACCTGCAAGGGGATATAGACAGGCTGGGTGAGTGGGCGGAGATTTGGCAGATGCAATATAATATTGGAAAATGTGAGGTTATGCACTTTGGCAGGAAAAATCAGAGAGCAAGTTATTTTCTTAATGGCGAGAGACTGGAAAGTACTGCAGTACAAAGGGATCTGGGGGTCCTAGTGCAAGAAAATCAAAAAGTTGGTATGCAGGTGCAGCAGGTGATCAAGAAAGCCAACGGAATGTTGGCTTTTATTGCTAGGGGGATAGAATATAAAAACAAGGAGGTATTGCTGCAGTTATATAAGGTATTGGTGAGACCGCACCTGGAATACTGCATACAGTTTTGGTCTCCATACTTAAGAAAAGACATACTTGCTCTCGAGGCAGTACAAAGAAGGTTCACTCGGTTAATCCCGGGGATGAGGGGGCGGACATATGAGGAGAGGTTGAGTAGATTGGGACTCTACTCATTGGAGTTCAGAAGAATGAGAGGCGATCTTATTGAAACATATAAGATTGTGAAGGGTCTTGATCGGGTGGATGCAGTAAGGATGTTCCCAAAGATGGGTGAAACTAGAACTAGGGGTCATAATCTTAGAATAAGGGGCTGCTCTTTCAAAACTGAGATGAGGAGAAACTTCTTCACTCAGAGGGTGGTAGGTCTGTGGAATTTGCTGCCCCAGGAAGCTGTGGAAGCTACATCATTAGATAAATTTAAAACAGAAATAGACAGTTTCCTAGAAGTAAAGGGAATTAGGGGTTATGGGGAGCGGGCAGGAAATTGGACATGAAGCTGAGTTCGGATCGGTCAATGCCCTGTGGGTGGCGGAGAGGGCCCAGGGGCTATGTGGCCGGGTCCTGCTCCGACTTCTTGTGTTCTTTAGATTTGTGGTTGGGATCAGATCAGCCATGATCTTATTGAATGGCGGAGCAGGCTCGAGGGGCCGATTGGCCTACTCCTGCTCCAATTTCTTATGTTCTTATGTTCTTATGTAATTTGTCTGCCTGTCTAAAAGTGTTGAATCAATTCCCTTGTTCATCTTTCTTATAAAAAAAAATTGTGCTTTTATTCAGACTTTGGAAGGATGTAACGCATAACTTAAAAATTAAGGATATCGATGCTGCCACAGATGCAAAGCACAGACTTGAGGAAAGACAAAGAGCTGAAGCAAGGGAGAGAAAAGAGAACGAAGTTCAATGGGAGACACGGGTATGAAACCACATACACTGCAATTTAACTCTGCTTTTTCCAGATTCAGTGATTTTAACACCATTTAGTAGTGATTTATTAATGATTTTACATGTGGAATAAACTGGTGAGATCTAAAATAAAACATGTTGGTGAAATGTAACATGGTAGAAAATGGAAAATTAAATTGGTTTCTTTAAGCACAGAATGCTTTCTTAGAGACCGAATGTATGACACCTTCTCAGGTTCTATTTTGGACTGATCTATGCAACAGTTCATTTCTGCTGCATACTCGAGAGTAAAACAAGATACATGGTAAAAGCTGACCTTAAAAAAACATTTGCAAGTTATTTTTCTCTCTTTGATCTTTCCTTGACGTACCCTACTTCCCAGCTGAATGAAAAGCAACCTTTGTTGATGCCATTCTTATCTGGTCACCAGCTTATGTGGTTCAGCTGCTAATTGTGCTGTCTCTGTGGAGAAGTGACTCACTTGCACTTAGTGAATCCCCGAGTGGGATCTGATTTTGGGACAATGCTATTAAAGGAACTGTAGCAGTCTAACAAACTGACCACACCAAGTTCATGATGATTTGTTACACAATTAGTTTTCATAAGTGCTTCAATTCTTAATCCAGTAAAGAATTTGAGTTGCTGGTTATAGTAAAATAGGTGCTGTATAGTGCTGCAATATTAATTATTCCTGAAAATTTAGCTTCTTTACCTCAAACAAAATCTTTTCTATGCTGGTTCTTTAACCCTAGTACATCTTGTTCCTTCTCTTCAGAAGATACCTCTGGTGTCACACTCATGTGGTGATTCTTCATGTGTGAGCCCACATAGTGAGTTTTTGCAGACTCTTCAATTGGGGAGGGCATCATGGCCAAGCAAGATCCTCCAATGTAAACACTTCCCAGCAGGGGTCATTGAATAGAGATTAGAAGCAAGACCTCTGATTCTCCCCCTCCCCGTACATCTGAGGAGTGCTGATGCCAATTGTGGTGCCCCAGCTGCTGCCCTGGCGGAAATGCACTAACCCAGTAGAGACCAGGAATCAAACCTACGATATTCTAGTTAGTATGGCTTAGTGTTAAGTTGGGCAGTTCCTTTAGCCACTCAGTAATTATTGGGTCTGTCAGTGTGCCTTCTAATCTACAAATCAGTAGCACCATATGTATTTAATTTGTATTATTGCAGTACTGTTAATTTAATTGTTTGAACTTTAAGGAACTTAAACTGCATTTGATCTCTTTCTAGGTGTTCCATGAAGATGGAGAATGCTGGATATATGACGATCCACTGCTAAAGAGGTTAGGTGGCAATAGATATTAGGATATTACTTCAAAAACGGCTGAACAGACACCATTTAAAGCCTTCAAATGAAAAAGACTCCCTTTCACTGGACAGAAAATTTTGTATCAAGATTCTTAAAATTTAATAAAACTATATAGCTTTGTGGTTACACAAATGCATTCAATTAAGAAATGCATTGTTCAGGTTTCATCTGGTAATATTTTAAGTGGTTCCTTTCTCAGGGAAATTAGACTTTAAAAAGGTGTGGTGGAACTGTTAACATCTTGCAAGAGTTGTGAAAAGATTCCTTCTTTTAGTGCTGTAGAATGGCAGTTGGGAATGTTTGCTCCTGCTCCACATCAGAAATTTGTAATGTTAGTTGCTGATTTCCAAGTTAGATATACAAGTTCATCTGCCAAAATTTGTGTATACAATAAAAATCTCAAAAAATCAGCCTAAGAAAAAATCTTGGACATCTGTACAACCTATTCTAAGTGCACTCTCTCTGTATTGCCATTGTACAGATGTAAAGAAAAACAGTACCACTTTCATATTATGTTCTTCTCAAGTCCTACGTGTACAAATGTAGGACTTTACTAGAATGTTTCATTACTGCTTGAACCTCTTTTCATAGATATGTGTACATATATATATATATATGGAGAATTTCATTAATAGGGACAGTGTTTATTAGTGAACTGATGCATAAATGTTTATAGCAGTTGTAAAATGAAAATGAAACCAATGATTTTGCTTTATAATTTAACACTTTGAGACCTTCTTATTAATTTCAGAGTGTTACTTTTGATTGAAGTCTGTATAGAATTTTATTCCAAGAATGATACCTAACTGGGATATGTAACATATGATTGCAGCTAGTTTTCATTCTACTGTTTATTGTAGAAACATAATAAACCTTCATAAAGTACATTTTGCAATGGTCATAATGAATTTGCTTTTTGAGAACTTAATACTGTAATATTTTAAGTGCTTTTGGGCATACATTAATCATCATTGAAAGGGTATAATCCTCATCTAAAAAATATAAATATCTCCAAAGGGATAATCATGGTATCATAGTTCTATAGAGCCATTAAGGAAAAGAAAGAACTTGCATTTATATGGGGCTCAATTTTAAAATCAAATTATGGGGGCGGGGGGCTGCGAAAATGGCAAATCCTGAGCGGGTTTGGAAGCTGTCTCCAACTCGCCGACTTCCAGGTTCCCCACAGATGCGCTTGTGTGCGCGTGCGCTTCACGAATCCCGAAGTCCTGCCGGCAATTAAAGCTCCTTAAGATACTTTATTTCTGATGTAGTAGATAGTTGAAACAATTTTAAATTTACCTGGGCGGCTTTCCCACTGCTTCCGATTCACGCCTGGTGAAACCAGACGTGAAGGGTCGGATCAGGCAAAAATAAATGAGATAAAAAACCATTGCACAAAGTTTAAAAAAACAAAATAAACCTACCTTTCCACCCTGCTCCGATGTCTGATATCTCCTTTCCGAAGTCCCTCTTTCCTCCCTCCCCCCACCCCCCCCCCCTCGATCTCCTCCTGACCTTCTCCGATCTCCTCCTCTCCCCCTCCCCCCCCCCCCCCCAATGTCCCACTCCGATTTCCCTCCCCGATCTTCCACTCTTTCTCTTCCCCCCCCCCCCCACCCCCCAATCTTCAGTGTCCTCCACTCTCTGTTCCAGCACCCGATCTCGCGCTCTCTCCTCCTCCCTCCTCTCCCCCCACCCTCCACTGCCAACCCGCTACCATTTCAAAATTGAGCCCCACGTCTTTCATGATCTCAGGACGTCCCAAAGCACTTTACAGCCAATGGAGTACTTTTGAAGTATAGAAACGCAGCAGCCAATCTACGTGCAGTGAGGTCCTACAAACAGCAATGAGATAATAACCAGATAATCCGTGAAATTACCTGTCAAAGCAGTTAATCCTTCCCCTCCCCCACATGGATGAGGGCTGTGCAGTAGACGTGGTCTACATGGACTTTAGCAAAGCCTTTGACAAGGTACCGCATGGTAGGTTGTTACATAAGGTTAGATCTCACGGGATCCAGGGTGAGGTAGCCAATTGGTTTCAAACTGGAGGCCTGTGACCAGCGGTGTGCCTCAGGGATCGGTGCTGGGTCCGCTGTTATTTGTTATTTATATTAATGATTTGGATGAGAATTTAGGAGGCATGGTTAGTAAGTTTGCAGATGACACCAAGATTGGTGGCATTGTGGACAGTGAAGAAGGTTATCTAGGATTGCAACGGGATCTTGATAAATTGGGCCAGTGGGCCGATGAATGGCAGATGGAGTTTAATTTAGATAAATGTGAGGTGACGCATTTTGGTAGATCGAATCGGGCCAGGACCTACTCCGTTAATGGTAGGGCGTTGGGGAGAGTTATAGAACAGAGATCTAGGAGTACAGGTTCATAGCTCCTTGAAAGTGGAGTCACAGGTGGATAGGATGGTGAAGAAGGCATTCAGCATGCTTGGTTTCATTGGTCAGAACATTGAATACAGGAGTTGGGATGTCTTGTTGAAGGTGTACAAGACATTAGTTAGGCCACACTTGGAATACTGTGTACAGTTCTGGTCACCCTATTATAGAAAGGATATTATTAAACTAGAAAGAGTGCAGAAAAGATTTACTAGGATGCTACTGGGACTTGATGGTTTGACTTATAGGGAGAGGTTGGATAGACTGAGACTTTTTTCCCTGGAGAGTAGGAGGTTGAGGGGTGATCTTATAGAAGTCTATAAAATAATGAGGGGCATAGATAAGGTAGATAGTCAAAATCTTTTCCCAAAGGTAGGGGAGTCTATAACGAGTGGACATAGATTTAAGGTGAGAGGGGAGAGATACAAAAGGGTCCAGAGGGGCAATTTTTTCACTCAAAGGGTGGTGAGTGTCTGGAACGAGCTGCCAGAGGCAGTAGTAGAGGCGGGTACAATTTTGTCTTTTAAAAAGCATTTGGACAGTTACATGGGTAAGATGGGCATAGAGGGATATGGGCCAAGTGCAGGCAACTGGGACTAGCTTAGTGGTATAAACTGGGCGACATGGACATGTTAGGCCGAAGGGCCTGTTTCCATGTTGTAAACTTCTATGATTCTATCCAAAGATTAGATTATGTATTTTTGTTTTTTATAGATTAATCCAAATTACATTCACATGCATGTAACCAAAAAAAAAAATTGGAATACAGGCATGTCAATAAAAGGGAAAATTGCCAAAGACATACATTTAAAATACTTAATAGGACCTTTCCCACAAGATTCTCCCTTTCCTGTACAGTCAAGAAGTCTATGAAATACCCCATCAGCATTTTCCATCCTTTCCTTAGCTGTACTCAGTGATTCCATCTATTGATTATAATCATTTAGATCCCTCCTTTCTACTCCCATGATGGTGTCTTTTATTAATACTGCCACCCTTTTCCTATGTTCCCTGTACTTTCTATATTACCTCCCAGGCTTGCTCTGGCTGCAGCTAGGTCTCTGTAATTGCTAATGCATTAACTCACCACATAAACACTGACTTTTGGCTGTTCTCCCACTTTACAGATGTTTTTCCACCTGCTCTATTATGTTCCTTACCCTCGTACTCAAGAGGCAAAACCCCTTGCAGGCCCCCTGGTCACAGCTGCAGAAAAGGTGATCTATTCACCTAAGCATAACCACCTACAACTACCAGCTGCTTGTGTATATATTTATCATTTCAACAGCACCTCCCAAACCCAAGACCTCCACCACCTACAGGGCAGCAGCTACAAAGGAACACCATCTCCTCCACGTTCCCCTCCAAGTCTCACAGCAACCTGACTCGGACAAATATCGCTGTTCCTTCATGGGCGCGGGATCAAATTCCTGGAACTTCCTACCTAACAGGATCGTGGGACTATCTTCACACGGACTACAGTGGTTCAAGAAGACAGCTCACCACCACCTTCTCAAAGGCAATTAGGGATGACCAATAAATGCTGACCTTGCTAGCGATGCCCATATCCCTAGAATGAATCAAAAAAAACCTTGCCTACCATACGTTTGTGTTGCTTGGGATTACCCTTCCCTGTATTGTATACTGTTACAGGTTCAGACTCACGTATTGAATATCCCCAGCTGTTGCTGAAGCCTATTAACTGAGTTCCTGCAAGTCAACCCGAAGACATTTCTTATATTTGCGGTTGTCTGGGCTACACTCACTCACTCCTACATCAAGTACCTTCTGCACAGTTCTGGCCTGCCCTCATATGATTGATTAATTATCAATTAGCTCTTACCTTATCTAGCCTGATAGCCGCACGAGATGCAGATCACCACATGGTACATATGCAGACGACCATTCTGCCCATTCCCAAGCATCCAGCCATTTCTCAAGTGAATCCAGGGCGTTTGCCTCCACTACCTTACCTCGAAACCCATGCCACATGTTTTTGAACTTGTGCCTCCTTATTTCTACTATGACTTTAATTAGGATATTTAAAATCACTTAATAGAGGTGATAATGACCTGGCTGATAATGAATGGGAAACAACAGCATTGCACACATTTGCAAATGGTAGGTTTTTGTTGCCCCTTCCTCTCCAAAGGCACAGACTTATGCTGAGACAGCAGTTCCATGAGCATCACCCTCTGATACCTTATCCAGGAGGCCTATGAGTGCTGGCAGGCTATTCAACTGGGGGTGGGGCGGTGTGTTCACAGTTATGACCAATGCTGTTCTCAGTAAACGGCCATGGACAATGGAAACCAGCCCAAGTTTTCTTCTCTTTTGCTAAGTATCTTTAAGCTCACTCTAATTCCCTATCGCTGCCCCCAACTGAGATCAGCTCTCTCAGCACATAACAGGCTAAAATCTACATGCATCCTGGTCTGTACGGCTGAGACCTACACTGACCAATTCATTGATCGACTGATCAGACAGGGGAGCCTGGTAGATTTTTAAATCAGCTGCAATCAGAAGGCAGTGGAGGCCAAGTCATTAGATGTATTCAAGAAGGAGATAGATATATTTCTTAATGCTAAAGGGAGCAAGGGATATGGGGAAAAAGCAGGAGCAGGGTACTGAGTGAGACGATCAGCCATGATCATTTTGAATGGCGGAGCAGGCCCGAAGGGCCGAATGGCCGACGCTTGCTCCTATTTTCTATGTTTCTATCCCATCACAGTGCCACAAAGTCTATTGGATGGGATGCAGGTTTCTGTTCTCAAACTTTCCAAAATTAACTTCTCACACACAACTTATAAGTGTGAAAGAGGGAGGAGGAAGAAAATAATAAAATTCACCCTAGGACCTTGCCACCACTAGAGCTCAGCAGAAACCTGCATTCTCAGCCAAGAATAATTTATTGCATAGATCCAGACTTTCACTTTTCTTATAACCAACTGTTATATGCCCATTCCCAGTTATATAGGTGTGTCATTAGAAGACCACTGAATTGATAGCTCTTTTATAATAGCTGATTTTCTAAGAGTAACATAAGAATCAATGCTGATTACCCGCTCCAGAAGTTTTCCCACTGAATTCTTTCCCCATCTCGCTCAGCAATGCCAGCTCCTTTTTTGAAGATTGTTTTTAGAAACCTAGCTCCATGACCATGGTGCAGGGCACCACAAAGCAAAACCCCTCCAGAACTTTCACCTAATGTTCAACTGCATAAGATATCACATAGAAACATAGAAAATAGGAGCAGGAGCGGGCCATTCGGCCCTTCGAGCCTGCTCCGCCATTCAATATGATTATGGCTGATCCTCTATCTCAATACCATATTTCCGCTCTCTCCCCATACCCCTTAATGCCTTTTGTGTCTAGAAATCCATCTATCTCTTTTTAAATATATTCAGTGACTTGGCCTCCACAGCCTTCTGTGGCAGAGAATTCCACAGGTTCACCACCCTCTGAGTGAAGAAATTTCTCCTCATCTTAGTCCTAAATGTCCTACCCCGTATCCTGAGACTGTGACCCCTGGTTCTGGACCCCCCAGCCAGGGGAAACATCCTCCCTGCATCCAGTCTGTCTAGCCCTGTCAGAATTTTATACATTTCAAAGAAATCCCCTCTCATTCTTCTAAATTCGAGTGAATACAGGCCTAGTCGACCCAATCTCTTATACGACAATCCTGCCATCCCAGGAATCAGTCTGGTGAACCTTCGCTGCACTCCCTCTATGGCAAGTATATCCTTTTTTAGATAAGGAGATCAAAACTGCACACAATACACCAGGTGTGGTCTCACTAAGGCCCTGTATAACTGCAGTAAGACATCCTTGCTCCTGTACTCAAATCCTCTTGCAATGAAGGCCAACGTACCATTTGCCTTCCGAACTACTTGCTGCACCTGCATGTTTGCTTTCAGTGATTGGTGTACAAGGACACCCAGGTCCCTTTGTACATCAGCATTTCCCAATCTATCACCATTTAATTAATACTCTGCCTTTCCTTCCAAAGTGGATAACTTCACATTTATCCACGTTATACTACATCTGCCATGTATTTGCCCACTCACTCAACTTGTCTAAATCGCCTTGAAGCCTCTTTGCATCCTCCTCACAACTCACAATCCCAACTAGTTTTGTGTCCTCAGCAAACTTGGAAATATTACATTTGGCTCCCCCATCCAAATCATTGATATATATTGTGAATAGATGGGGCCCAAATACTGATCCCTGCGGTACCCCATTAGTCACTGCCTGCCACCCCGAAAAAGATCCATTTATTCCTACTCTCTGTTTCCTGTCTGTTAACTAATTCTCAATCCATGCCAGTATATTACCCCCAATCTGATTCTCCCTTATCTATTCTACCAGTTACACCCTCAAAAAACTCCAGTAGGTTTGTCAAACATGACTTCTCTTTCATAAATCCATGTTGACTTCGTCTAATCCCGTTGATATTTTCTAAAAGTGTCCTGTTATCACATCCTTTATTATAGACTCTAGCATTTTCCCTACTACTGATGTTAGGCTAACTGGTCTGTAGTTCCCTGTTTTGTCGCTCCCTCCTTTTTTAAATAGTGGGGTTATATTTGCCACCCTCCAATCACTGATCAGAGACTGGCGGGAAGAGAGAAATGTATCAGAAATGAAACAAAATGAAGTTTTTAAAAATCAGTCATGAAAAGAAAACACAGCAATGTTAAGTACAGGACTGAACAAAGTAATTGTGCAACATTGATCCTGTTGTTATGAATTTAAAATACTCGATGCAAATTGGTGAGTACAGGACATAGTCCCGACTTCCTTATTTATACAATCATGAATTTGACTCCATTCCCGAACCCTTCTTCAACAGAACTTTTTTAAAAATCTGCAGAGTGGGGAAAAAACTCTGCAGACTCTTATTAAAAATTGTTGCAATGAAAGCACACTCCCTTATCCATGATAAAATAATTCAGTTTGATGTGCTAAACCTCCACCAGCGTAAAGTAACTCCAACATAACATTAGAATCCGAACTCTCAGATCTAAATAGTCACATCCATACTTTCTGTACTCTTATCCATGCACATTTGAGAACAGCTAATAAGTTTTTCCCTTCATTATTCCCCCCCCAACTTCCTCCCCACCCCGGCCAAAAAAAGGTAACATTTTCAAGTTGATTCTTGCTGAGGTCTAGTTTTAGATTGCTCTATCAGTTTGCTAAATATCAATGATTAATTTAAGTAAAACACACACAAATTAGCTTTAATGAGTGGGATGTATTTATTCTGGTTACAGAACCAGTAATTCATGAAAACTAAAACTTAATTCACTACTCCCCCACCAAAACTATAAAGCATTAAAACAATACAGGTCCAAAACAATTCACTCAAAGTTCTGTTTAAAGGATTAGAATTTTTTTGCGAATATATCAATTTGGTCTTTGAGAACACCAGCTGGTTGGAGAATTAATCACCACTGAATAAATTAATGATCGCTTCCCATGCAGAACTGGTCTGTTCTATATAGGCAGGTTTGGACAGAAAGCTAATAGGCAAAACATTTGGACAAGTTCAATACTCCTCTCAACCAAACCCACTAGTTAAGAGCAGGCCTACTAGGCACATGGAGCATTCATAATACTTCCTCCTCCTTCAAAAGAATGCTTTGCCAAACTGTTTTAAGTGACATTTTTTCAAAAAAGCAAAGTAATGACAAACCAAACTTCATTATGATCCAAATATTTACTTGCATTTGTGCCTCAATGAATTTTGATGCATCTGCATCATTATTAGGTTATCAGCGAAGTACACAGTCATCAAACTGCACTCTTAAATTAGCTACTTATATTGACAAACTTACATTTGAAATTCCACCAATTTATGGTGGAATGTTTTTCCTCTTAAAGCAAAAACACTAAGAAATAGGATTTCATTTTATACGTAAACTGCATATTCTTAGTAACACACTGCATGTTCTTCCTGTGACTGCTTCCAATTGATAAACATCATTTCAAAATTTTATGGAAGGGGAAAAGTTTGAGTCTTGAAGTAAAAGCATCAATATCATTAATGGGAGTCGTATGTCCCATCAGAGAAGACACAGGTAAGAAAGTAAGCTGAGACACTTCTCCATACATTGGCTTTGTGGAGTCATCAATGGTTTTATCTGGTTCATGTTGCCCATGTCCAATCACCTACAAAACCACAAAACAACAGGATTTAGTACAGTAGGATCCTCCTATTAGGTTTCCTCACATATCAAAAACCGAATTTCAATCTGTTATTTGCATCTTACAGCACTTATTCACCCTCTACAAATGGACAATAAATCACAAAGCTGCACAGTCCACATTTTCAGCTTACTGAAACTGCATTTAAAAAAAATTAAAGCTGCATATGAAAAAGTTCTATCTACCTACTGCTGAAAACCCTTTCAACAGGCAACTCTAAGTGCTTAAAACGAATTTTTTAAATTGATCCTAGCGTAGTCTTCAATAATTGTAATTTGTACAGTTGAATTTAGTCAACTACAAGTTTCCTACAGTAACATGGCCATAATCCAAACTCTGTATACAAATCCGTTAAAACGGATTGTGTGGAACTATCTGTTACAGATTCTCAGCAGGGTAGCTCGACTTTATTTTGCAGGCATGTGCACACACCATTTTATTTTAAATTACCGATGACCAGAACAGACAGCTTGGAGATTTGGTCTTAAGTCCGTATGAAAGCTACCATGTGTCTGTCTTGAGCTTATACTGACACAAAATCTACCCTAGGGGAGTCCTGATTAAAACAACATGGATTCTGCACACACAACTTAGCAAACAGATTTTTGTAATCAGCCAAAGCTGGGTCGAACTGATCTCGTTTGCCTATTAACATATTAATTTTTTTCTCTGTACAAAATTCTTTCCTTGTTTGCTTGAATAAAATTCTGTTTGAACAGCAGTTCTTGGTAAAACAGATGAACTGGAGACTGTACATTCACATTTGTAAGTTTAAAAAAAATGTAATTAGCAGTTTATGCTGAAACACCATTTACAGTACAGGAGCCATTTTATCAAAATACAGTAATCAAATTGGAAATGGAGGATAGACTCGAGAGAGATGGGAATGGAATGTGATTTGGAAAAGCATTGTGCTGAGGAACCCTCTATATTTTGAATGTTAGAACCCTACTATGCAGTAATCGATTAATTTGCAAAACAAAATTTGTGCCGACTGGGAAATAAAACAATTAATTAATTGAAAAAAGTTAACGACAACAGCCCCTAATATGAACAACAATGGTACAGAATGCTCATTACATATCAGAATGCTTTTATCATCGATTACATTTTACAACATATTCTTAAGTGTATTTGAATTTGTGCCAAATTCTTTCAGTATTGATTTACAGTTGTGACAAAGAGTTTGGATAGCACAGGAGGACATAATTCCGGATTAAATCCCAACCGTATGGCTCAGCTACTAATGCATTTGAGGCCATGCACTAAATCATTGGTGGGGGGGGGGGGGGGCGGGGTTTGGACATTTAAAAACAAATAAGGACAATAAAAATGTTTGCACTATTTTGGCATCTCATTCAATCTAAAGCAGATGACATTTCCAGTAATGTCTTTCTACATATGTGGTATATACATAGGAGATAAGTTAAATGTAAGGACAATTCTGGTGAGTGCACTGCACTTACATGAATACTAAGTTTTTTACTCTTGTGTCCCTGGTGGGCTTTGAACCACTCCACCATGTCTGCTTTGGTGAATGACTTAAGAGCTTGAATCTGTTAAAATAAAAGATACCATGGTAATAACACGTTAGTTGCACTTTTTAAATACAATCATATAATTTTGCTAGGGCTGTTCTGAATCAATATTAATCAGAGAAAAAAAACCAAACTAAGAAAAACTTTCTGCTCACTTGCCTGAAATTCTATAACTACTGTATTATGGAAGAAGTTGTAGTGTTCCAACGTACATAGAATGGTGCATGTAGGTCCAAGCCCACATTTCCTCATATACCTTAGTGACCAGTTACAGAATGTTAGTACGAAAGGATTGGGAGGGAGGTCTCCCACTCATCCTCAGCTGAGATATATAAAATGTGGATATTGTAAAAATATAACAATATCCAAATTCTTTAAATATAAAAATATATAGAACTTCAAGTAATATCACAAAACACAGCCAATGCGGTAATCTGCAGTTTTACTGCACAACCCTCAACTATAACCAGTATTTAGCCCTTCTTTACCTCTACCTGCATAGAAAGATGATAAAGAACTTGCATTTGTATAGCACCTTTCATGTCCTAAGAACATCCCAATGCACTTCAGCCAAAGAAGTTCTTTTGAAGTGTAATGAATTTGTTACACTTAGAACCATAGAAAAGATACAGCACAGAAGGGGGCTATTCGGCCCATCGTGTCCGCACCGGCTCGAAGAACAAACAGGTGCCCATTCTAATCCCACCTCCCAGCACCCGGTCCGTAGCCTTGCAGCTTACAGCACTTTAGGTGCAGGTCGAAGTACTTTTTAAAAGAGTTGAGGGTCCCTGTCTCTACCACCAATTCGGGCAGCGAATTCCATACACCCACCACCCTCTGGGTAAAAATGTTCTTCATGTCTCCTCTAATCCTTCTGCCAATCAGCTTAAATCTATGTCCTCTAATTCTTGAACTCTCCGCTAGGGTAATGTAGGCAGATTACCTGACTTATCAGGTCTTCATTCTTTGAATAGGGATCCTTCACATACTATAGGAGTAAAGTCTAACTTGACTAATTTTGGGTAAGCTATAAGCTGGGCATGTACATAAAAATATTAGGATGTTGCTGCAGATAGCAGGTGCTGCACACAGATTCCTGCATCATATAAAACCCAGGACCTGAAGCATGGCCTCAACTCTTTTTAACCTTAAACTGACTATCCATTGATATCTAACTCCCCCACACCCCAACAAATTATACCCTGCAGGGATGCATGGGTGGAATCGTAGCATGAGGAGAATGTATAATGTTTGTGGAATGAAGGAGACTTTACAAGGAAGGTAACCTATCCATCTTCTGTATTATGCATCCTCCACATACCAACAGAAAGAGTAGACATGGGTAATGCAGTAGATGTAATATATTTGGATTTTCAAAAGGCCTTCAATAAGGTCTTATCACATTGTAGACTCATGACTAAGGTCAGAGCATTTGGAGTCAGGGGACAGGTAGCAGAATGGATATCAAGCTGACTACAAAACAGAAAACAGAGAGTAGGGGTTAAGGGTAGCTACTCAGACTGGCAAAAGGTGGGAAGTGGTGTTCCACAGGGATCGGTGCTGGGACCACTGTTTACAATTTACATTAATGATTTGGATTCGGGAATCGGAAGTACAATTACAAAATTTGCAGATGACACCAAATTGGGGGGGGGGGCGGTGTAGTTAATACAAAGGAAGAATGCATCTAAATGCAAGAAGACATTAATAAACTTGAAGAATGGCTATGTAATTGCCAAATGAATTTCAATATAGATAAGTGCGAGGAGGTGCATTTTGGTAGGAAGAATAAGAAGGCTAAATGGGGTAGAGGAGCAAAGGGATCTCAAGGTACAAATATACAAATCATTAGAAGTAGCGATGCAAATTAATAAGGCCATAAAAAAGGCAAACCATGCACTGGGATTCATTTACAGACACATTATAGTGGAGAAAAGAAGTCAGAGATTATCTTTGCTGTCCAGGGTGCTCCTGGAGTGGTGGGTGGTTTTGGCAGAGTAGAGTGATGCTAGATAGTGCTTGATGTAGTTCAGCCAGATCTGGCGATGGATGGCTAAACCAGTTGTGCACTAGATACGCTCAAGTCTGCGTTCCTTGGCCTTGAGGGAGAGAAGTTGGAGGCCACACCAGGGGAATGACCAGGATGGGAGTGTGTAAAGGTTTTACTCAGGACAAGGGCATCAAAGACAGAGGTAAGGGAGTGGTTGAGCAGGTCTACAGCTGCAGAAGTAATGTGGAGAATGGAAGGTCAAAGGCTAGGCAATTGAGAGTTTGAAAGTGCATTTGTAAGTGACTTGGGTGAGTTTTTTTCCCCCCAGAAATGGACACAAAGGAAGTGGGGTCAGAAGTGAGTAAGAGGATATGGATGGTGAGAGATACAAGGAAGTGGTCAGTGATGGCTTGTCTGTGATTGAGACATGGAAGTAGAGAGGCCACATGAGATGCCAAGGTTAGGGGGTGGAGAGTTTATATGGAAGGAGAGGTTTAAAGGAGGACAAGAGGGCAGTCAGAGGAGAGAGGAGAAAGTGAGATGAGATGGAGATTGAAATCATTGAGAATCTGGATTCACTCAGTGCAGAGGCTGAGGGAGGGGGGGGGGGCAGTTGAAAACAAGGATTTTAAAACAAAAGAAAGAGGGGTGGAACAAGGTGAGGTGCTCGAAGGAGGAGAAGGTGCCTGAGGAGTAGAGGGAAAGACCAAGATGCGATTTGGCAATACGGGACAAACTGCCATCATGGTGGTTGAAAGGGCGGGGCAGGGTGGCTGCAGTAAGGGGCAAGGTGTCACCATCCGTGAACTGAGTTCAAGGAAGAAAAATAAAACAAAGGGGAAAAAAAAGACAAAAGAAATAGGGAATTTTGAAGCATTCTTCCCCTACCCATTTCTATTAAATCAACTGATCCATTTAATTGTCTCCCAAATTAAAAGCCAACATATATAAGGAAGTCAAAACTTCCCGTCTTTCCCTTCCTAATTCCTGCAAAATGTAAGTGAAATAGTTAAAGTGGAATTAATGTAATGTGGTCCACTACTAAGAAGATGGCTTATTCTCACAACAGTTATTCAAATTTTTTTTTTAAATAACAAAACTTAAAATGCACAAGCTAGAAATTAGTTCGAATATATTAAAAGAAATAAAATTCTCTGCTGAGTCAAGTAAATTTTCATGAACAGCTTGGCCGTGTAGAATAATGCATTGTTGTTTCCTAAAATTTCTTATTCATACTTAGTATTTTATCTTAATACCTCCAGGGTCAGCCTGTCGAAGAGATATTGTTGCGTAAAAACTTCATCCCAGTTTCTGTCTACTTCTTCTCCTAGATGTGTGTCTTCACACAGTTTAAGCTTTATCAATGCTGTAACCTGTTCAAATAAAAACAGGAGTGAGTTTGCAGTAGTGAAATATTTAATTGGGAATGCAGGGTGGCTGAAACCATAGATTACTCACCTCCAGGTGTAGTATTCCTCAAATCAAGCTATCTTCAACACAAAGGGGAAAGAGGGAAGGAAATCCACTAGAAGATACCTTTCCCTGTAATCATTTTCAGCTTGAACATTTGACCTGTTGGGCATGATATAACCAATATCTGCTATGAATTGTGGCCAGTGTTTTGTAATGGTGAAGTTGACTAACCTTCCCTAAAAGATTGTAGGACTCTAAAGTTGGTATGTACAACACTAAATAAAATGGTTTGGGAGGAAGTTGGAATTTTAAAGGCTAAATGTGATGGAATAATTAAAGATGGAAGCAAAGTTATTTAATGAGTATTTCCAAAAGTATTCATGGAGGAAAATAATCGACAAGGGCATTGTTACTCTTCCATGTGACAATGATTATGGATGAAAGGTCTAGAATACCATTCATGATTTGTTTGATCTACTTAAGAGAAGAGAACTTAACTTGGCCCAAGGTTTATTGCCAAAGACCAACTCTAAAACCAGATTCCTGAAAATCCTTAATCAGGATAGCTGGAAAAACACCAAGGTCTTATTCACAGACACACACTGGAGGAAGCTTTTAATTATTTTGTGATTAATGATGTTCCAAATGGGTGGGAAAGCTGTATCCTTAGCTTGACCTTCAAGAGTTCTTGCCAATTCATGTTGGTGTCTTAGTACCAGATGCAATTTGAAGACAGGGTGATCCTCTGGTGTAAACACCAAGAAGCCAGAGTTACTGGGCTCAATTTTCTCACCCGCAATCGGGTGCGTTCGTGGTGGGGGGGGTTGCGAAAATCCGGGATTCCCGGGACGGGTCTGGAGCCCGGCTCCAACCCGCCCGCTTCCGAGTTCCCCAGTGACGTGCTGACATGCGCGCGCAGCCCCTGCATGTGGGACTCCCGCCGGTAATTGAAGCCGGCGGGGTGCCACTTAAAGTACTTAAACAGGTACTTCAGATCGTTTACAGACTTGATTGACCTGATATTTTAGGAGGGATGGGATTTTGAAATTAACTGAGACTGTTTCCCGTACTGGGGGAAACACTCCCAGTTGAAATGGACGTGTTGCAGCCATCAGCCTGTGGCAGCTGCAAAGGTCCATTTGACAGGTGGGGGGGAAAAGAGACCCTCACGCATTGCAGGAGGCCATTCTGTCACTTTGGACAAAGTTTGGCCTCCACCACCCTCCTCCTAACAATAAAATTCACAAACTTGCATACTTACCCCGGTGTCCAGACACATTTACCTACCTTGCGGACCCCCTCAAACTTCCGGATGGGGGCCGCCGTAGCTGCAGTCATGACCTCCTTGGACAGCAAACAGCATCACCAGCCTCGCCGTCCACCTCTGACACGTGGAGCTCCACAACACAATGCTGTGACACATCCACCTGCACAACAGGAGGGAGGGCAACCGCAGAGAGAGATGCATCGCAGAGGGCACTACCCTCGCCACAGGGTCTACAGATCGAGGCTCAGCTTCCTGGACCTCTCTGAGCAGCAGTGCACATGGAGGCTCAGAGTCACTCGACATGTAGTCGTGGACATCTGCAGCCTCCTTCATGCCGAGCTGCTCCCGGCTGGCCCGAGCACCATCTTCTTACCTGTCGCTGTCAAAGTCACCACTGCCCTCAACAACTTCTCCTCCGCATCCTTCCAGGATGCCACCGGGGACATCGCCAACGTCTCTCAGTCGTCTGCACAAAAGAGCCCTGCAAATACACCTACACCCACTCTGCAGTGACACAATGGGTGGCATCATCCCCCATGAAAGGGACCTATTCCACAAGCCAGTCAAGAATGGACAAGACATGGCAGTAGTGGTGATAATAAGATTTATTGTGCATGTGAAATAAAACAAATATAAATAAAAAACATGACAAATCATCAGACACCCTTGTGCATTCCCTTTGTGCTCACAAAACCTTCGCCTTGCGTGTCCGGGAACCCCTAAGTGGTGCTACTCCTGTGGCTTCAGCAGAGGTAGTGGCAGGTTGCTCTTGTCATGCCCTGACCGATGAGATGCTTTGGGCCGACGCCCTCTGGGTTTCGGTGCCCTTGAGGGCCCCTCCAAAGACTGCTCCACCTGCACAGGGGCAGACTCGGCCACCTAGAGAGGAGGCAGCATTGTGGGTACTGGCTGAGAGGGGAGCAACGGGTGAGACGTGGGAGCGCTTTGAGTGGTGTCCCCACTTCCATGACCCCTTTCACCATCATCCCTCTCGTGGCCCAGGCCCACATCACTCCTTCCACCCTGCTGGACGGCAGTTTGGAGAACTTGTGTGAGGTCTTGGAAGGCTACTTGTAAAGTATCTGTCAACCTGTTCAAGGGGGCAGAATGTTGCTCACCCTGAATCAGGCCATTGTCAGGGCCTGAATGGAGTCATTGTTGAGCCGTGCTTGATGCTCGAGGGAGGCTAGTCTTTCCGTCATCGCACATATTCCCACACCTACCCGCGAAACTATCTCAGAGATGTCTTCATGCGCCTGCGACACTATCTCGGAGATATCCTCCTGTACCTGTGCCACCATTCCCCTCATGCAGGAGTTGGACTCCTCCATCCTCTGCGCGATTGTGGAGAGTGGGCGTGGCACCTGTTCCAGCGCCTCGGCAAATTGCTGCTGCCCCTCGACGACTCTCCTTTTCACGGCTGGCTCCCAGGGTTCAGCATCTGGGTCCAGCTGAGCAGAGCCTGGAGAAGAGTACTCCCACCGACGCGGACTCTCCACTGCTGCCCCTGCCACCAGGGTCTGCTTGTGCTCACATGTGCGTGGTGACTCACCATGTGCAAGCCCAACTAAGTGAGGACAGGGACCCACCGAGGTTTATGTATCTGCGCTGGTGGATGTATGGCTCTGATGTGACGATGGACCCTCAGAGGCTGGCAAGTCCTCTGAGGAATCGCCCTCCACAGTCACGGCGGTCGCAGATGGCCCTGCAAGAGAACAGAAAGCAATATTAGGCATGTGGACAGATGTTGAGGTGCTGCAGATGCCAAGTGATGCTAAGATCATTCGTTATCATGAGTGCTGAGTGTTAGCTTTCTGTCACCGGCCACTTGTGCAATTCCAGCCTCGGCATCCGCCATAGACAGGCACTCCAGCGTGCGGCTGATGTCCAATGCCTGCTCCGCATCCGTTAGGACCATCTGGTGTGGCGGGCTCCCTCCGGTCCGTGCGCTCTTCCGGGCGTTCTGTCATCTCTTCTCCTATCAAGGCAAAACACAGAGGCGTGATTGAGTGATGGTTGCATGGTGAGCCGCTGCATGCATTGGTGTAGGTGGGGTTGTGCGTGAGGGAGATGCATGGGAGGGTGCGTGTGCAACATAGCCATGATATTGCATGAGGATTGGGTTGCGTGGTAGTGTTCGAATGGGGACAGGGGCGGTGAGTACATGTAGGCAAGGTGAGGATGATAGATGAGTGGATGTGAGAAGTGATGCAAGAGCGTTGTGGTGGCAGTGCAGAAGGGGTTGTGTGGTGGTGGAGGTGATGTGGAAGAAGGAGTGTGGGAGAATGCGTAAGTATACTCACTTTGCCTGACCTGGTTAGGTCATTAAATCTCTTCCTGCACTGGACCCAGGCTCGTGGCACATTGCCACAGCTGGTGACCTCTTCGGCCAACTCCAGCCAGGCCTTCTTCGTGGTGGAGGGAGGGCACTTCCTCCCATCAGACGGGAAAAAGATTCCCCTCCTCCTCCTCACCCCATCCAGCAGCAGCTGGAGTGAGGAGTCTGAAAATCTTGGGGCAGCCTTCCCTCTGGCCTGCTCCATGGTTCAGCATTGGTTGTTTGCTGCAGGAGGAGCATTGGTGGACTGCCCTTTTAAATAGGGCTCCTCCAGCTGACAGACCTTACTGCACATGCACACTCCACCCGCCGCGCAGCTTACCAGCGGGAAACCCGGAAGCAAAGGTAAGTGGCTCCAATTAGCTGTAATTGCATGTGGAGCACACTGAGAACCCGCTGCCCTGCGAATATCGAGCCCACTATCTCAGCTGGCAAAAAACTACTTTCCTCTGTTCATAGAATCATAGAAGGTCACAGCACGGATGGAGGCCATTTGGCCCATCGAGTCCGCGCCGGCTCTATTCATGAGCAATCCATCTAGTCCCACTGCCCCACTCTATCCCCATAGCCCTGCACATTTTTTCTTTTCCAGTACTTATCCAGTTCCCTTTTGAAGGCCATGATTGAATCTGTCTCTACCACTCCCTCGGGCAGTGCATTCCAGATCCTAACCACTCGCTGTGTAAAAAAGTTTTTCCTCATATCACCTTTGGTTCTTTTTCCAATCACCTTAAATCTATGCCCTCTGGTTCTTGACCCTTTCGCCAAGGGGAACAGTTTCTCTCTATTCACTCTGTCTAGACCCTTCATGATCTTGTTCCAAGATTTGGGCAGAGATTTGCTCAAAGACCTTCTGGCCTGGTCAATTCCCGGAAGCCACTTCGGACGCAGTCTCGAAGACTTTGACTAAGGTAGGAGGGGGACATCTTGCTCCATGGTGGTTGAATTTTACCTGATGACAATTGGGATCTGAGGAAGAGTATTTTGAGAAAAGAGGCTTTATCTCGTACTGGAGACTAAAAAATGGTCAAGTGGTGAGAAACTTTTATAAGATTTGTAACACTACCGTGTGCAACAGTGCATTTTCAGTTTCAATAACAATGGCCAAATACTGGATTCTGTTAACATATTTTTAACTACTGCCCTTCAGGCTTATTTTTAAACTCTAATAAAACTGCATACATTGTACAAGTTACCAACAGCAAGGATGAACACAAACACAGTAATTTGTGAACAAACACAAACTCTGAATTTACCATGGGAGCAAAATATGCACTCTTATAAGTCTTATCTAAAATAGTTAAAAAGAGTGATCCTCAAGTGACCCACAAAGAGAAAGGAGGACTAAATAAAATTTTAGGCCATCACTGGAGAATCAACTCAATGTTGTAAAAATCAACAACTTGCATTTATAGAGCACCTCTAACATAGTAAAACATCCCATGGCACTTCACAGGAGCATAAATCAGACAAAAATTGATACCAAGCCAAAGAAGGAGACATTAAGACAGGTGACCAAGAGAGTGCTGCTGAAGCGGAGAGGTAAAGGGAGGGAATTCCAGAGCTTAGGGCCTAGAGGGTTGAAGGCATGGCCGCCAATGGTGGGACGAAGAACATGGGGGATGCACAAGATGCCAGAGCTGGAGACAGCTGAAAACAGCTACTTGAAGGTAAATCAATGTCAGAGCAGTGGGAGACATTCAAACGGGTGATTCAAGGGGTTCAGAGTAAACATGTTCCCACAAAGAAAAAGGGAGGAGCTGCCAAATCTAGAGCCCCCTGGATGTCAAGAAGTATTCAGGGTAAGATAAGGCAGAAAAAGAAAGCCTATGATAGACTCTGGAAACTCAATACTACAGAAAGCTTAGAGGAGTATACAAATTGCAGGGGTGAAGTTAAAAAGGAAATTAGGAAAGCAAAGAGAGGCCATGAAAAAATATTAGCAGGTAAAATCAAAGAAAACCCAAAGATGTTTTATAAATACATTAAGAGCAAGAGGATAACTAAGGAAAGAGAATGGCCTACTAGAGACCAAAAAGGTAAACTATGTGTGGAGGCGGAAGATGTGGGTATGGTTCTTAATGAATACTTTGCATCTATCTTCACAAAGGAAAGGGATGATGCAGTGAAAGAGGAAATATTAAGGGGATTAGCATCTTTGAAAGTGGATAAATCACCACGGCCGGATGAAGTGTATCCAGGCTGTTAAAAGAAGCCAGGGAGGAAACAGTGGAGGCTTTAACAATCATTTTCCAAACTTCACTGGATAGAGGCGTAGTGCCGGAGGATTGGAGGACTGCTATCGTTGTACCATTGTTTAAAAAGGGAGCAAAGGATAGACCGAGTAATTACAGGCCAGTCAGCCTTACCTCGGTGGTGGGCAAATTATTGGAATCAATTCTGAGGGACAGGATATAAACTGTCACTTAGAAAGGCACAGACTAATCAAGGACAGTCAGCACGGATGTGTGAGGGGAGGTCGTGTCTGACTAACTTGATTGAATTTTTCGAGGAGGTGACAAGGAGGATTGAAGAGGGCAATTGATGTAGTCTACATGGATTTTAGCAAGGCTTTTGACAAGGTCCCACATGATAGATTGGTCAAAAAAGTAAAGGCCCATGGGATCCAAGGGAATGTAGCAAATTGGATCCAAAATTGGCTCAGTGGCAGGAAGCAAAGGGTAATGGTCAATGGGTGTTTTTGCGAATGGAAGGCTGTTTCCAGTGGGGTGCCGCAGGGCTCGGTACTAGGTCCTTTGCTTTATGTGGTATACATTAACGATTTGGACTTAAACATAGGGGGCATTATTAAGAAATTTGCGGATGACACAAAGATAGGCCGTGTGGTTGATAGTGAGGAGGAAAGCTGCTGTAGACTGTAGGAAGATATCAATGGACTGGTCAGATGGGCAGAAAAGAGACAAATGGAGTTCAATCTGGAGAAGTGTGAGGTAATGCATTTGGGGAGAGCAAACAAGGCAAGGGAGTACACAATAAATGGGAGGATGCTGTAGAGGAAGTGAGGGACCTTGGAGTGCATGTCCACAGATCCCTGAAGGTAGCAGGACATGTAGATAAGGTGGTTAAGAAGGCATACGGAATGCTTTCCTTTATTAGCCGAGGCACAGAATATAAAAGCAGGGATGTTATGCTGGAACTGTATAAAACACTAGGTGGCCACAGCTTGAGTACTGCGCACAGTTCTGGTCACATTACAGGAAGGATGTAATTGCACTGGTGAGGGTGCAGAGGAGATTTACGAGGATGTTGCCAGGACTGGAGAATTTTAGCTCTGATGATAGATTGGAAAGGCTGGGGTTGTTTTCCTCGAAACAGAGGAGGCTGAGGGGTGATTTGATTGAGGTGTACAAAATTATGAGGAGCCTAGATAGAATGGATAGGAAGGACCTATTTCTCTTAGCAGAGGGGCCAATAACTAGGGGGCATAGATTTAAAGTGATTAGTAGAAGGATTAGAGTGGAAATGAGGAAAGAATTTTTCACCCAGAGTGTGGTGGGGGTCTGGAACTCACTGCCTGCGATGGTGGTACAGGCAGAAACCCTCAACTCATTTAAAAAATACCTGGATGTGCACCTGAAGAGCAATGACCTGCAGGGCTACAGACCAAATGCGGGAAAGTGGGATTAGGCTGGGTGGCTCGTTTCTCAGCCAGCACGGACACGATGGGCCGAATGGCCTCCTTCTGTGCCGTAAATTTTCTAAGATTCTATGGAGGAACGCAAAGTTCTTGGAGGGTGGTAAAGCTGGAGAAGGTTACAGAGTTAGAGAGGGGTGAGGCCATGGAGAGATTTGAACACGAGGATGGGAATTTTAAAATTGAGGCGTTGGTGGACCAGAAGCCAATGTAGGTCAGTAAGTACAGGGATGACTTGGTGCATGTTAGGATACGGGCATTAGAGTTTTGGATGAGCTTAAGTTTATGGAGGGTGGAAGATGGGAGGCCGGCCAGAAGAGTGTGGGAATAGGAGTATGGGAGTGGAGGTGACAAAAGCAAGGGTGAGGGTTTCAGCAGCAGAAAGGCTGAGGCGATGTTACGGAGGTGGAAGTAGGCGGTCTTTGTGATGGAGATGATACGGGGTCGGAATCTCAGCTCAGGGTCAAATAGGACACCAAAGTTGTGACCAGTCTGGTGCAGCCTCAGACAGTGACCAGGGAGAGGGATGGAATCGGTGGCTAGGGCACAGAGTTTGTGGCAGGGGCCAAAGACAATGGCTTCAGTCTTCCCATTGTTTAAATTGGAGGAAATTTCGTCTCATGCAGGATTGGAAGTAGGATAAGCAACCTGACAACATAGAGGCAGTGAAGGGGTCGACAGTGCTGGTGGTGAGGTAGAGCTGGGTGCCGTCAGCGTACATGTGGAACCTGATGTGTTTTCAGATAATGTCACAGAGGGGAGGATTGTAGATTAGAAATAGTATATACTGCAGGTACATTTGTTCTCTGTAATATTTATGTAACAGTTCCATTCAAATTTTTTTATTTTAAAAAAAAGGTCCATTGGATGGATGAGATCCAAGTAGAAAAATTGGTCTTAATTCAAGACCATATAATACAGTTTTTTAAAAATTCTTTGTAATACGGTTAATATTCCTCACCTGAGCAGAGAAGGACTCTTGACTCATTGTTGTTAGCTTTTTATAAAAGCTGTAAAGAAATTCTTCAATTTTCTTGTCTACTACTTCAGTGCTGTTTAAGATTTTAAATACAATTAATAACATTGAAATCACAAATCAGTAATGATATCTGGGAAATTAGCTCCTAGTATATGAAACTGAATTTTCATTACAAATGTAACTGTTGAGAGTGGGGAAGGGGGAATTTCTATTCTGTTAAGACTTAAATTAACATAAGGTGGTTTTACAAAATGTCAAGGGGTCCAACAGACCCCGAGCATGTTGCAAACCAGGTTTGACACTCTATGCGGTGTCACAAAGTGGTGGGGACCACCCTCTCACACCTTATCACTTTGGAACCAGGCTAGGTCTTCACTTTGAATTTACACTGCCAATTTAGCATTGG
The DNA here is from genome assembly GCF_035084215.1 of Heptranchias perlo. Lineage (NCBI taxonomy): Eukaryota > Metazoa > Chordata > Chondrichthyes > Hexanchiformes > Hexanchidae > Heptranchias > Heptranchias perlo. The sequence continues at coordinate 37,521,400 of NC_090333.1, read as the reverse complement.
TACAAAATGATTTTTGATTTGCAACAATGCTAAATTGGCAGCATAAATGATCAGAGATTCACTGAAGTACAATTTGATCTTGAACATGACCTCAAGTAATGGAGTTAATTCTGTACAGAACACAGATTGTACAACATTTGATCTGCAATAGGATATATTACATATAAAAATTAGAATTATTCAGCTAGGTAATAATGATTATTATTATGCTTCAGTATTACTAAATAAAAGCTAGACATTCCTGAAAAATGATTTAAGCCTTCCAACATGCACTGTACTGAAAGTAAAACAAGGTATTATATATTAAACTTTAATTTTGTTGCTATAAAACTATTGCTATCTTTTTGACAACATTATAAAGCATGGTATAATTTTAGGGGACTGGATAAAGTTTATGTTGGTGAAGTAATGGGTGGTCTTCTGAGGTTGTGGCTTAGACGCATTGCTAGGCAGAGTAAAAGGAAGGCATCTTACTCTGTATCTGGCTATGGTCTACCTGACCTGGGACTGATTGATGCCAACACTGGGTTAAAAATTGGAAGAGGTGCTCTACTCCTCAGCATAGAATCATACAAAATTTACGGCACAGAAGGAGGCTATTCGGCCCATCGTGTCCGCGCCAGCCGAAAATGAACCACCCAGCCTAATTCCACTTTCCAGCACTTGATTCATAGTCTTGTAGGTCACGGCACATCAGGTGCACATCCAGCTACTTTTTAAATATGAGTTGAGGGTTTCTGCCTCTACCACCCTTTCAGGTAGCGAGTTCCAGACCCCCACCACCCTCTGGGTGAAAAATTTTTTCCTCAGCTCCCCTCTACTCCTTCTACCAATCACTTTAAATCTATGCCCCCTGGTTATTGACCTCACTGGAAAATAGGTCCTTTCTATCGACTCTATCTAGGCCCCTCATAATTTTGTACACCTCAATTAAATCACCCCTCAGCCAAAGAGAACAGCCCCAGCCTATCCAATCTGTCAACACAGCTAAAATTCTCCAGCCCTGGCAACATCCTCATAAATCTCCTCTGCACCCTCTCTAGTGCAATTACATCCTTCCTGTAATGTGGTGACCAGAACTGTACACAGTACTCAAGCTGTGGCCTAACCAGTGTTTTATACAGTTCCAGCATAACCTCCCTGCTCTTATATTCTGTGTCTCGGCTAATAAAGAGAAGTATTCCATATGCCTTTTTAACCATCTTATCTACCTGTCCTGCGACCTTCAGGGATCTGTGGACATATACTCCAAGGTCCCTCACTTCCTCCACACCTTTCAGTATCCTTCCATTTATTGTGTACTCCCTTGCCTTGTTTGCCCTCCCCAAATGCATTACCTCACACTTCTCTGGATTGAATTCCATTTGCCACAATAATCTTTCTCACCATAGCATGCAAAACAATTAAAAAAAGATAATTTCCCGAGAGGTGCCGTGCATTGATACTATCCACACTGTCATGAGTGGTAGGACAATATTTAAGATTTCCTACACAATCTCGGCCATGCTAGCAGGAAAGGTGTTCGTCAAATGCCTGTCGGCTACCCACAGAGAACAAGGAACAAAGAAGAGTCACCACCAATTCCAAGCATTGGAGCACTGGCGAAGGTGTGGGAGCATATTGCCCCGCCCCCTCAACCGGAGAATTAGGGTGAGCCAATACAATCTATACAGAAAAGAGAAAAATGCGTAGAGTGGATAGGCTCCTCATGCCCACATGTCCTTCCTAAAAATCCATTTTCTGTTCCCTGTTCTCCTATCTCCATCCTGCTTGTCCAAATATCTTGCATTCCATTCTTTCCTGGCAGCTTTTCCCATCTATCCCTAGACGGTTCGTTTTCCTCCTTGATGTCTTCTTGCTTGGTCACTTATCTCCAACAGGGACAGCTACCTCTCTTTACTCTGCCTGCTTTAATTGTTCACTCATTGGAATATAAAAATGAGCAACAAAAACTAAAGAAATACTAAAGCTATATGAGAATCTGGAATGGAAGAAACAGTGATGGGGGGGCAGATGATTGAAAAAAGGTGCCCCTTCATTCCCTCCTAATTCAAAATTGTGGCTGGGGAGGGGGTGTCATCCCATTTGACAATATACTTGTAAAATCCTTGCACCAAAACTAATATTCAAAGTCAGTCCACTTCTGTAACCTTCATTGAGCCAAATACTTTTATGATATTACAGAACAAACTACAATCAGAACTCACTTAAACTTTGTTGCCTGTGTTTCCACTGTAATAGAGAATCCCAAGATTCCCGAGGTATTTCGGCAGGTGGGATACACATGGTACCTTAAGTAGAGAATACAAAAATGTATGAAGGAAGCCACTTTTTTTAAATTAATAAAATAAGTAGTCAATATATAGTAATAAGCTGCATATTACAGTTGTTTGTTATAGTGGTGAGGAATATTGACATAATACACAGGTTAGCTTTTTATCAGGCAAAAACATATTGAGGCTACCAGTCTTAAGTAACCCAAGCAGCATCATTTTAGTCTTGACTGAAATTGATTCAATAAGATACGGTAATTTCATTTGAGTACAATTGTTTATTTGAGCCTTGTTTGTACCTGTACCTGAATACCTGTAAAGTCACTATCGTGGGCTATATAAACTTTAGGATAGGCACTAGTGCGTGATGAGCACGAGTAGCAGTTTCTTAAAGATCGCATCGCACTGAAACTTACGAGCAAATTCTCTCAACCAGTAGCAAACTTGCCAAACATTTTCAAGTAGTTTGCAAACTATTTCAAGTCTCATTGGCAATCCAATGAACCAATATCTCCCAATATTTTAAAAGACATTTTCCACTATAAAATACCAGAAGAAAAAGATATTACCATTAGATTCTGATTACAACTTCCTTATAACTAACTATTTAACATTCTGGAAAAGCCAACTTTTTTTTAATTTCTATTTCGCCACCACTTCCCTTGACCCCTCGACTGCCTCCGTGCTGTGAGACTGCTTGTCTGACATCAAGTCCTGAATGAGCCACAACTTCCTCCAGATCAACATCGAAAAGAAAGAACCCAATGTTTTTGACCCTTGCCAGACTCTACTCCCTTAACACCAATTCATCGCCCTCCCTGGCATATTTTCAAGCTGAACCAGACTATTTGTAATTGTGGTATTACATTTGACCCTAAGCTGGGCTTTAAACCCCACATCCCATCCATCACTAAGGTTGCTTATTTCTGCCTCTGCAACATTAGCCTGTCTTGTCCTTTTTCCAATGATGATGTGGAGATGCCGGTCAATTGTAAACAATTTTACAACACCAAGTTATAGTCCAATGATTTTTATTTGAAATCTACAAGCTTTCGGAGGCTTCCTCCTTCCTCAGACAATTACCTGAGGAAGGAGGAAGCCTCCGAAAGCTTGTAGATTTCAAATAAAAATCGTTGGACCAAAGCTTGGTGTTGTAAAATTGTTTACAATTTTTCCAATGATGACAGACCTGCTGTGAATTTCCACCATTTTGTCTGTGTTTTTGTGAATTTCTCCTCCTCCCCACCCAAACACCATTTCCCAACTGAAAGGATGTCATCCCAGTATTGTCCAATACTTCATAATAATTTAAATACTGTATTAGTTGAAAAATCCTGATTGTGCAATGACAAGGAAGGCACAAGGGTTTAAAAATCTTCTGTTGATATTAAGTGTCCAAATATTCTTGAAAACAAAATACATAGCTTTTATTAATGTAGTAATGCAGTGTCCTGTTATTAATCAACACACACACACATTGCTGTACTATTGCAGTATTACTGTGCACATTAAAAAGAATCTTCTTAAAAAAAAAACTTAGTTCTACTCTTTTTCTTCCTTATTCTCTTGTCCACATTTTAATTTTTGATTCATATTTATGTTTAAACACTAAACTTTCCTGTGCTGGTTATAAACTACACTATGCACATCTAGCTTCCAGTCATCTATCTGGAGCTGGGACCCACATTATAAAGTTTGGTTTCTAATTAGCTAAAACAGGTCTCAAAAGCTGTGCTTTTAGATAGAGAGTTAGCTCATTGAAGTTTTGCCTAGCTGTATCATTGGAGCAACCAGGTCAAACTTACTACTTTTCTTCAGGACCAACGTCAAGAACTCCAGCTACAGAAGGTAACTCAATGGCAGCCCAGGGAGCTGGGCGTACAAGAACAAGTTATTTACCCTTAGCCCTTCTTCAGCTATCCACTCTGACTGAAATGGAACTCCCATATCTCTACTGCAACAGTTGTCTCCGAGCCCGATTTCCTCTCTTGTGCCAGACATTAATTTCCCTCAATAAGTCTACTCAAGTCCTCCAAAGATTTATCTGGAGATGCTCTTCCAGCATCTTTCTTGCACTCTTGAAAAAGATACTAGAAGCTGGTTCCCTCTCTGAGCCTGTCTCCCTCTCTGCCCCAACCTTTGTCTTTCTCTATTTTACCAATATGCTCAGTGCTCCACTGAACTTTCCTCGTTTGTCCCTTTAAGTTCTAAATACACCATTCTACACAATTTCGCATCCCTTTAACCCCAATGGTTTGAAATCAAGATTAATTACATAATCTCCCACTCTAAACAGTGGAGCTCCATGGGCTCGATTTTCCAGTGAAGTAGTAGATGCGTTTGGCGCTTCGAAAATCCCGAGCGGGTTCTGAACCCGGCTCCAACCCGCAGACTTCCGGGTTCCGCACTGACGCGTCTGGGTGCGCGCGCGCCTCCCAAATGCGGAAGTCCACCAGCAATTAAAGCCAGCGGGATGATAGTTAAGAGACTTATGTAGATACTTGAAGTACTTAATTTTATCCACATTAAAGCAGGGGTTTAAATATCCTCAGCGTGTTTCCCGTGCTGTGGGAAACACTCCATGTTCTACCAGACGTGTTTGAGCCAGCAGCCAGTTGCACATTCAAATGCTTGATTGACAGATGCGGAGAAAAGGTGAGTTCTTGCTGCAAGGCACTCAGTTCTTTCACACAAACTTTTGGCAGTGAGATCTTTATGTTTTCACTGAAAATTCTTACTTTCCACTCACAATTCTTCTGTTCACATATTTAACAACTTTTCGGACCCCCTCAAACTCATACCATCAGGATGGGAGAGGCACCATAGATGCATTCACCACTACATCTGAGGACGAGCAACATCAGCCTCGCCAGGCACGGCGTGCAGTTCCACCACTCGCAGCTCCACAACACAGTATTGCGCCACAGGCACCTGCACAAGAGCACAGAGGGCAACAAGAGAGAGAGCAACATCGCAGGAGGCACTACCCTCGCCATAGGGTCTACAGACCGAGGCTCAGCTTCCTGGACCTCTGAGAAGCAGTGCATATGGAGGCTCAGAGTGAGTCGCCAGGTAGTCGCAGACATCTGCAGCCTCCTTCATGCCAAACAGCTCCCAGCTGGGCCGAGCGGCATCTCATTACCCGTTGCTGTCAAAGTCAACACTGCCCTCAACTTCTTCGCCTCCGGATCATTCCTGCGTGCCACCAGAGACATCGCCGGGGTCTCAGTCATCTGCACACAAGTGTACAAGGCAGATCACCGACGGCTTGCTTCGCAAGGCCTCGCACTACGTCAACTTCCCCATGGACGACCTCAGCCAGACGGAGAGGGCAGTGGGATTCCACTCTGTGCTGGCTTCCCATGGGTGCAGGGAGCAATCGATTGCACCCATATAGCAATCTGAACATCTCCACACGAGCCAGGACTGTTCGTCAACAGAAAGGGGTATCACTCCATCAAAACTCAGCTCGTTTGTGACCACCGCAAAAGATTCCTTCACGGTGTGTGCCAGATTCCCTGGCAGCTGCCACGATTCCTTCATCCTGAGGGAATCCAACATCCCGCCCCTCTTCCACACACAAAACACCCTCAAGGGCTGGCTCCTCAGGGACAAGGGACACCCCCGCACACGTGGCTCATGACACCTCTGAGGAACCACATCACCAAGCAACAGCGTCAAAATATAACGACAGTCCATCGCCACCAGGTCTAAAATTAAGCATGCTCTGGGCTGCTCAAGATGCGATTTAGGTGCCTTGATCATTCTGGGGGAGCGCTTCAATACGCACCAGACAGAGTGGGACGCATTATAGTAGTGTGTTGTGCCCTGCACAACATGGCACAACAGAGAGAGGTGCCGCTTGAGGAGGCCCCATCCACATTGAGGAGGAGGACGAGGAGACAGAGGAGGAGGAGGATGAAGAAGAACCCATGGGCAGAGCATCGGCTCACCTGGCTGCTCGTGAGGCCAGGGAGTCACTGATATGTGAACGGTTCTCCTAACATCAGACAGTGTGAAGAGTCCAGTCGTCACACCACCTGGAAAGAGCAGAGCCCACACCAGGCCACCCACCCCCCCACCCCTCCCTGCACAAAACAGTCCTGGAACTACACACACACCCACTGTAAAGTGACCCAATGGGTGGCATCAAGTGTCGCCGTTCATGGTGAGCCTGATGAAAGGGCCCCATCACAAAAACCAGTCAAGAATGGGCAAGATGTGGCAGTAGTGGTGACAATCATAACATTTAATGTCACTTTAACAAAAAGCAAATATAAATGAAAAACATGACAGTCTGTCAAACACCCTTGTGCATACCCTTTGTGCTCACAAAACCTATGCCTTTCTCTTACGACTACTTCTACGTGGTGCATCCCCTGTGGCTGCAGCAGAGGTAGTGGCAGGTTGCTCATGTTCATGCCTTGACTGCTTAGATGCTTTGGGCCTACGCCCTCTGGGTTTTGGAGCCCGTGAGGGCCCCTCCAAAGACTGCTCCACCTGCACCTGTGCAGGGGCAGACTCGGCCACCTGGAGGTAGCATCATGGGTACTGGTTGAGAGGGGGGCAATGGGTGAGACGTGGGAGTGCTTTGAGTGGCGTTCCCACATCCATGTCCCCTATCGCCATCATCTCTCCCCTGGGCCAGGGCCACATCACTCCTACCACTCTGCTGGACAACGGTGTGGAGGATATGTGTGAAGCCTTGTAAGGCCAGTGCTCGTGTATCTGCCTGCCTGTTTAAGGCGGCAGAAGTTGTTCACCCTGAGTCCGAACTAATTTTGTTAGGGCCTGAATGGGCTCATTTGTGAGCCGTGCTTGAAGCTCAACGGAGGCCAGCCTTCTCTCCATCGCAGACATTCCTGCACTTACCTGTGGCATTATCTCAGAGAGTTGCTCACATCCCTGTGACACTATCTCAGAGATTCCCTCCCGTACCTGTGCCACCATTCCACTCATGCAGGATCCTCCATCCTCTGCGCTATTGTGGAGAGTGCACGTGGCACCTGTTCCAGTACCTCGCAAATGTGCTGCTGTCCCTCGATCATTCTCCTTTCAAAGGATGGCCGCCGGGGTTCAGCATCTGTGTCCAGCTGAGCAGAGCCTGGAGAGGAGTGCTCCCACCGACGGGGACTCTCCAGAGCTGCCCCTGCCACCAGTGTTTGCTCGTGCTCACGTGTTAGCTGGGTTGGTGACTCACCAGGTGCCAACCCAACTAACTGAGTACTAGGACCCACGGAGGTGTGAGTATCTGCGCTGGTGGATGGCTTGCTCTGATGTGATGGTGTGTCCTCAGAGGCTGGTAGGTCCTCCAAGGAATCGCCCTTTGCCGTCACTGCGATCGCTGAAGGCTCTGTAAGAGAACAGAAGGCAATGTTAAGCATCATCACAGATGTGTCATGTTGCGATGAGCATACTGAGGTGTTCAAGATGGTAAGGCATGTTAACATCAATTCATATTGTGTGTGATGAATGTTAAAGTTGCGTCACCAGACATTTGTTGGGTGCCAGTCTCGTCGTCCCCGAGGGTGCAGCTGAGCTCCAGCACCTCCTGCCCATGTCTGTGAGGACCACTACTTGTTGTGGCCCCCCTATGGTCCTCGCCTTTTCGCGTGCATTTTGCGCCCTCTTCTCCTAGAAGGGGACAAAGAACAGACGTGTGAGTGAGTGATGGTGAAGTGGCTAACCATGAATGTATTGCTTTGGGTGAGGCTGACCGTGAAAGAGGCGCATCAGAGGGTGAGTATGAGACAGAGCCATGACATTGGATGAGGATTGGGGTGAGTGATAGTGGTGGGGTGACCATTGGGGAGGTGAGGAAGTGCAGGTAAGTTGAGGCTGAGCCTTAAGTGGGTGTGAGGAGTGATGTGATAGAATAGTGTTGGCAGTGCAGAATGAGTTGGGGGGTGGAGGCAGTGATGTGGAAGACACAGTGTAGGAGAATGAGTAAGTGTACTCACTTTGACTGACCTAGTTAGGTCATTGAAGCGCTTCCTGCACTGGATCCATGTGCGTGAGATGTTGCTGCTGCTGGTGACCTCCTCTGCCACCTCGAGCCAGGCCTTCTTGGTGGCAGAGGCAGGCCACTTCCTCCCGTCCGCCAGGTAAAACACGTCCCTCCTCCTTCTCATCCCATCCAGTAGCACCTGGAGTGAGGCATTGTTGAATCTTGGAGCAGCCTTGCCCCTGTGCTGCTCCATTGTGGTTTGTGGGTGTTTACTCCAGCAAAAGCCTTTGGAGCAATGGCCCTTTAAATACAGCTCCTCCAGCTAACAGCCGGTGATGTGGGAGCACAGTCTGCCCACTGCGCAGCTTTCCGACGGCAAACCCGGAAGCCACGTTAAGTGGCACCAATTGAATTGCGATTGCGTGGGAAATGGACATTTTTTATTGGTCGGGTTACCTGCGCGCCCATTCACCACCTCCCCCCCCACCCCGCTGCTATCCTGCCTCCACTCTAATATCAGGGCCCATATCATCTTCACTTTTTTCTCTCTTTTTAAATCCTGAGCTTGACATCTCCTAACCATTATTTTCTGATTTAACTAGACTTCACATTTACTCTTTTCAACCTTGGTGACATCATGCAATATGAGCCTTATTCTTTCACCTTATTTTCTCAATAAATTAGAAAAAAAATCTTGCTGGTTGGGACCCAGGCACAATGCACATCATTAAACAGGAGTAGAAAAATATTTACCCAAGTGTTTCTTTTGTCCTCAGAAAATCAAAGCAAGGTTCTTCCATGTGCATCTGAAATTCAGGAACAAAAATATTTCAGCAAAAAAATATCTTGTGCTCTATGCAATATATAGTAGCCATTTTGTTAATTTTTGTGTGTGTGTGTGTGTGTTTGTTTTAGGCCCCCCTTTTATAAGAAGGGGGGATTAGGGTGTGTTCATGTGCAGAAAAACCAAAAAACCCAAAATAAGTGTCAAATTAAAATTTTACTATATCGGTCCAGGATGCATTCCAGTCCCTGCGGTGCCCACCTGTCACGGAAAGCCTCAAGCGTACCGGCAGATACCGCGTGCTCCCTCTCCAGGGCCATTTTGTTAATTGTATCCATGTGATTTATATCAATTAGTGTTAATTGTATTCAGGTGGTGTGTGTCAATTGGGCCCTCTCTTGTATCCATTTATAAGAGAGCTCATGTAAGGTGTGGTGTGAGTGTAGTGTGCAGCTCTGTCATTTCAGTTGAATGTGACCGAAATATTTGTGCCAAATTGGTGGTGATTGATTTATTTTTTGTTCTTGGGATGAAGGCCACAATTATTGTCTGTCCCTAGTTGTCCTCAGAAGGTTATGGTGCATTTCCTTCTTGAACTGCTGCAAATAGTTGCAGTGATGGTGCTCCCATGATAAAATCTACATCAGGGATGCAGGTTTGGCTATATGCCAGGATAAATGCAAGGAAGGCTTATTTGAAACAGGGTCACTGCACTCCCTGATGGACTAGTTGGTAAGTGCAACTCTTGGTACTTAGACATATAGACAAAAGTTCTCTTATCTGTGTTCCAGTTTGGTGTTGAATTAGCTGATCCCAATCGGGGTGCTAATAAAGGCCTTGGCAGCCCTGAGTTAAAGAGGAGTGAAAATAAAATCAGCTAGGGTTGTTACTCTTGATTGTTATCCAGTGACACATGCTGGAAAGTGCAGGTATGTGAATGGACATCAGGTGATGTCAGGATTGAACTCAGATGTGATACCCTCCATAACTGAAAAACCTGCTGACACACAATCTGCAGGCTCACACCTGAAGACAGGACATTTGGATCAGGCTGCCAATGCTAGTGGAATTCTACTTTGGTGGCTTCAGGAGAGATGGGGAGGAAAAATTGCCCTGCCCCAAAAAAGTTTTTTTTAAAAAAACTATAGATTTGAGTTTCACATCAGTTGTAGAGGAAAATCTTTGAGATGACAAAGACCAAATCAGTGAATGTTGGAAAATCTTAACTTGTTAAAGGACAATTGACATTGATTCAGAATGTTTAACTAACCTGCTTTTTTAAAATTGTTACTGAGTGTGGACAGGTAAAATGCAGTTGATAAATAATTGTTTTTTCAAAAGCTTTTGACAAGCTGCCACAACAGAAATCAATAGCTAAAGAGGAGGAGGAGGAGGAGGAGGGGTGGGGCTGATTAGGGAGCATAAAGGAGATCTTTTCATGGAGGCAGAGAGCTTAGCCAATGTACTAAATGAGTACTTAGCATCTGTCTTTGCCAAGGAAGAAGATGCTGCCACAGTCTCAGTAAAGGAAGATATAGTTGAGATACTGGATGAGCTAAAAATTGATAAAGAAGAGATACTTGAAAGGCTAACTGTACTTAAAGTAGAAAAGTCACCTGGTCCAGATGGGATGCATCCTAGGTTGCAGAGGGGAGTAAGGGTGGAAATTGCAGAGGTACTGGCCATAATCTTCCAAATATCCTTAGATATGGGGGTGGTGCCAGAGGACTGGAGAATTGCAAATGTTACACCCTTGTTCAAAAAAGGTGTAAGGATGAATCCAGCAACTACAGGCCAGTCAGTTTAGCCTCAGTGGTGGGGAAACTTCTAGAAACGATAATCCATGACAGAATTAAGTCACTTGGATGAGGGTGAATTGATTAAGGAAAGCCAGCATGGATTTGTTAAAGGCAAATTGTGTTTAACTAACCTGAGAGTTTTTTGATGAGGTAACAGAGAGGATAAATGAGGGCAATGCAGTTGATATGGTGTATACGGACTTTCAAATGATGTATGATAAAGTGCCACATGGTAGGCTTATCAAGATTGCAGCCCAGGGAATAACGGGGGGCAGTAGCAACATTGATACAGAATTGGCTAAGTGACAGGAAACAGAGTAGTGGTGAACAGTTGATTTTCAGACTGGAGGGAGGTGTACAGCGGTGTTAACCAGGGGGCCACTGCCTTTCTTGAGAGAGAGAGAGAGAGAGATAGATATATATATATATAATTAATGACGTGGACTTGAGTGTACAGGACACAATTTCAAAATTTGCAGATAACACAAAACTTAGAAGGAGGATAGTGATAGACTTCAAGAGGATACAGGTGGTGGCATAAGTGGACACATGGCAGATGAAATTTAACGTAGAAAAATGTGAAGTGATACATTTTGGTAGGAAAAATGAGAAGCAGCAATATAAACTAGAGTGCACAACTCAAAGGGGTACAGGAACAGAGATCTGGGGGTATATGTGCACAAATTGTTGAAGGTGGCAGGGCAGGTTGAGAAAGTGGTTTTTAAAAAAGCAATCGGGATCCTGGGCTTTATAAATAGGTGCAGCATACAAAAGTATGCAAGTCATGATGAACCTTTTATAGAACACTGGTTTGGCCACAACTCTAGTATTGTGTCCAGTTCTGGGCACTGCACTTTAGGAAAGATGTGAAGGCCTTAGAAAGGGTGCTGAAGAGATTTACTAGAATGATTCCAGGGATGAGGGACTTCAGTTACGTGGATAGACTTGAAAAGCTGGGGTTGTTTTCCTTGGAACAGAGACTGTTGCGAGGAGATTTGATAGAAGTATTCAAAATCATGAAGGGTCTAGACCGTGTGAAACTGTTCCCATTGGCGGAAGGGTCAAGGAACAGAGGACATAGATTTAAGGTGATTGGCAAAATAACCAAAGGTGACATGAGGAAAAACTTTCTTACACAGCGAGTGATTAGAATCTGGAATGCACTGCCTGAGGGGGTGGTGGAGGCAGATTCAATCATGGCCTTCAAAAGGGAACTGGATAAGTACTTGAAAGGGAAAAGGGCGGGGGAGTGGGACTAGCTGGATTGCTCTTGCATAGAGCCGGCACGGACTCGATGGGCTGAATGGCCTCCTTCCGTGCTATAACCTTTCTATGATTTTAAGATATAGGTCAAAGTAAAGTGTGGTGCTGGATAGAAAATTGGCTCAGAACAGGAAACACAAGATTTCCATAAAGGTAAACTGCTCAGGCTGGAAATATTTTAAGAATAAGGGTACTTCTTAAAAATTTGTCCTTGCGATGAGGGCAGTACTGGCAAGGCCCATCCCCAATTGCCCTGAAAAGCTGGTGGTGTGCCTTCTCTTTATCCACTGTATGCCTTACATAAGAAATAGGAGCAGCAGTAGGCCATCTGGCCCCTTGAGCCTGCTCTGCCATTCAACAAGATCATGACTAATCTTCTACCTCAATCTCTGTTTTGAATGTACTAATGTCTTGGGACCTCATGTATTCTTGAACATGTGTGCACAGACACAGAGATACATCATATTTATATTACTGACTTTGAAAATAGTAAGATTCCAAGATTATCACTGGAACAAAGGGGGAAGTTAGAATTTTATAACCATTATTAGAACATGGAGTACTTTTTACTTCAAATGTCTATTGAAGCAGAGATTATATATTCTTTTAAAAAGGGAACTGGAAAGGTAAGCAAAGAATTTGAATGGACAGTTCTAATTGAAGAGCTAGGACAGGTAGAGGTGAAACAGACCAAATGAACTACATCAGTGCTGTAATTTCTATGAACCTAAGGTAACATAAGCAAAATCTCCTAAATTTGCAGATACCACCAAGATAGGAGGTAGGGAAAATAATGAACAATTCAACAAGATTTAATATTCTAAAGGCTTTGTGACAAACATTAACGAGGTCTCGATCATTCTTTCAACTGTTAGCCTTTTTTTATTCTAAACATACAAGAGCACCTTGTACACAGATTAGTAGAGTTTACTTACAATAAGTAGTTCCATGAGTGCGTATTCCTTTACTTTCCGAGGACCTGACTGAAAAGTAAAGAAAAATGAAAATTAACCCTTTTCTTCTTTTTAAAAAAAAAACTCAACTGTTAATGGCCACATTAAGATAAGCAACAGAATGTTAAAACGAAAGGGCAAAAGGCCTGTATAATCATGTGAGCTGAGATGGATTTTGTTTATATTAATATTTAATACAGTTCATTCATAATATCATCCAGCTACATGGACAACTTTAGATTTGGCAAAATTAATGTCGAAATAAAGTTCACATTCTCTGCAAAAATTTGTTGACTAAAGAAATAAAGGAAAAGATCACTGTACATGAAGATCATCTTGTGCTTCTGTGATCTTTTGTACACAAGTGTGCAATTTGGATATTAGCCCCACTGTTTTGATAGACATTTTACGATAATATTAATCCTTTTTGACTCTGCTACAATTATAATTAGGATGTTGCCTGTAAGGGCCTATGAGTATTACAGCACAAAGGTGCTCCAAAAAAGTTACTGAAAGCAGAATGTAGTTATACTTTTGACTGTCAACAATGTGTGTTTGTTATCTGAGGAGGTGCAGAGTGAACGTTAGTTATTTCCTCACAGGGAAAAACAAGTAGGTATAAGTCAGTCGCATTAAGAGAGCTGAAAATAACTAAAATTGGATGAAAAACAAATAGATTGCTATTAGTGACCCACCTGGAAATAAACAGTGACCTCTGAATTGGCATCACATTTGTTAAGAGATCTCACTTTGCACACATGTGGTTTATTGGGTAGTTCCACTACCTTGAACTGGACAGGTATATGCTTCAGCAATGACTTGCACTGCAGCTTCCTGTTATATAATTAACATAATTCTTATTCACCAAACAAAAGTAGAGTAACAATCAGTCTTGTTTTTAAAATGTTGTTACAAGATGGCAAATTTCATATAATTAGCAACACTTCAGAGCTTTAGGAAAGAAAATATTGTGCTATTCATTAGAACAATACACTAAAAAATCATTTATGAATTTAGTTTTTTGGACAAAATGCTTAAAATGCTGAGAAGAAACAAAGTACTTACTTCACAACATAACTTAGAAATTCAACAGACTCCTTGGGAAAGGAAAAAAAATGTTAGTTTCATACTTTGATTAATAATCATGAACTTTTAGTAACAATTAAAAGTAATTTGATTAAAGTGAATAAAGCAGATTTGCTCCATATACACAGCATGAAAGAGGATATTTATATCTTAACTATCCTTATACCAGAATGGTTTTTTAACATGCTAAAATGTCATCAGAGGCTGCCTTCTTCCCAGCATTATATATAAATTGAGTAGACCGCAGCTTGTTGGGATGCAAGTTTGATTCTCCCCCTCTGATATCTCCTTGCAATGACATTAAAATCTCAGCAAACAGGGTGTCTCAGTTAAGCCGCAAGTTTTCAGATTAGGGTCCCTGGACCCCGGGAGTCAGCTAGATTATCAGACTTCTGTATTGGTTTACTTATGTTATTTCTGTTGCAGTGTATGAATTAAAAACAAGTGTTCTGCAATCAAAGCAATGTTTTACTTTGAACTGCTGACACTGCCTTATGGAAGGTAGGATGGTACTCTTTGGGATGTCAACATTTTCAGTTCCCCACACAAGTTGGAAAACCACTGCACTTGGCCTCATTTGCCTCCTGGCAGCCAGTTCCTAGTGACATCGGCAGCAGCCTGGGGCTAGATTACCTGCCCAGTTGTGTGAAATGGAGGAGTTGAGGGAATAAGGTCCACCAGCAATAACAATAACTTGCATTTACATAGCACCTTTACTGTAGAAAAACCACCAAGTACTTCAGAGGCTTATGGAAGAAAATGGATATTGAGTCAGAGGGAGATATTAGGAGGTGTAATCAAAAGCTTGGTGAAAGAAGTGTGTTTTAAGGAAGGTCTTGAAGGAAGAGCAGGAGGTGGAGAGACAGGGATTTAGGAAAGGAATTCCAGAGCATGGGGCCTAGGCAGCAATGCCACGGCTGTCAAAAGAGAGGGGGAATGTACAAAAGAGAGTTCATAGGGAGGAGAGGGTCTGCAACGTTGGAGTAGTTAGAGACGGGGAGCGACAAGGTCATCGGGTAATTTAAACACAAGGATGATAGTTTTAAATCTGAGGCATTAGGGGGTCTGAGAGCCAATGTGGATCAGCGAGGGCAGGGATGAGCAAGCAGGACTTGGTACAGCAGCAGAGTTTTGATGAGGTAAACTTTATGGAGGGTGGAAAATAGGAAGCCAGCCAGAAGAGTAATGGAGTAATTAAGTCTAGAGGGGACAATGGCATAGATGAGGATTTCTGCAGCAGATGTGCTGAAGGAGGTGTGGAAGTGGGTGATATTACGAGGTGGAAGTAGGCAGCCCAGGGTCACAAAGGAAGCTAAGGTGGTGAGCAGTCTGGTTCAGTCAAAGAGCGAAGCTGGGGAGGGGATGGAGTTTGTGGCAGGGACTAAAGACAATGGCTTGGATCTTCCCAATGTTTAGCTGAAGAAAATTGCGGCTCAAAGATTTGATGTCGGATAAGCAGTCTACAGCACAGACAGTGAAGGGGTTGAGAAAGGTGGTGGAGAGGGAGAGCTGGGTGTAATCAGCGTACATGTGGAAGCTGACCCCGGAGTGGCAGCAGGTAGATGAATAACAAGAATGGATTCTCGGGAAGAAAAATCAATAGCAGAGGATTTGGTGGAGGGAAGAACAATGGGGATATGTACCATCACAGGAGAGTAATTAACCCTTAATAAGTTTAATAAGCAGAAACCAAAACAGTTCAATACTATTGGACTCACAATACAGATTTCACAATAGCATGTGATGATACTGTTATCAAACAGCACTAGAAATAAAGTTTACCCACATAACGGTGACTGCATTTCAGAAGTAATTGATTGTAAAGCACTTTTGGATGTCCTGAGGATGTGGTAAGTGTTATATAAATGCAAGTCCTTCATTTCACACTAACTATATCAGTACATTAACATGCATCTTAACTTTTTTTGCTTGTTTTCTCTTCTCCTCCTTTCTGGAAGGAATCAACGCCTCCTGGAGTACCATTACACAAGCCTCCAGTATCTCAGCCAAATAGCCATTCTTCATGTATGAGTCTAGACAATGAGTGTTGGCAGAGTGCACAACAGCCAAGTTCAATCCTGTCCTCACCCAATATCCATACATGCACATTTTCTAGCAGCAATCAAGAGCAAGAACCCATGGCTGTTTTCATCCCATTCTTAGCAAGGGAATATGAGCCCAACTATGGTGTCTTATTGCCACCCAAGTTGAGATCAGCTACCTCAGCACAGGCTGGGAATCGAACCCAGAACCTTCTGGTCCATACAGCACCCTTCACTGTCTGTGCTGTAGACTGCTTATCTGACATCAACTTTATGCAGCAGAATTGTGGAAATGTAGAGCACTGAAACACTTCATCCACAATATTAATATTCTTTAGAATTACATTTTTGTTTTGTCTTAGAAATGCTAATGTATGCTCAAAGTTAATAGAAACAACATTTAGCTGGCTAACAAAGTCACATTAAAACATTTACTTTGCTTGTGAAATTTCCTTGTACTAATCCTTCTACAAAAAGTTGGGATTTTAAGATCTGCACAAATGACATCAGTGACTCGACCGTGGAACCACCTTTCATCAAAGTTTGGTACTTCTGCATCAAAGACCACCGTCCGTGTTCTAGAATCAATAGACGTATATCTCTGCAAAAAGAAAACACAATAGAAAGTCTACTTACTGACGCACGTATTTCAAATTTGCTATTTAAAATGAAACAATTTCTGTTATGATTTTAGCAAGGGCCAGGATATTTTGGATTTTTCACTCCCTCCTTTCCTGCAAGTGGTGTCTTATGCTGGGGTAGAGTTCCACAGGTCTTAGAAGCTCTGCAGTAGCCAAGTCAAGTGATTATTTTTCACATGTGAGCCTCAACTGAGTATTAGCGGGTTATTAGACAAGGAGATGAGGAGGCATAGGTTAATGAAAGCCGAACACTCATTATTACCCAATGCACATTGTACATTTCAATTAAGACATTATTTTTGATTATTAATCATTTACAGAGAATCTAGAAGCAAAACAACATTTCATTTGTATATCAAGGTGCTACTAGATTTTTTTTTTTTGAGTTGTAGCTCTGAAGTGAGCAACTTTTGTGCTGTACTCTCAGCTGATTATACTGCCACTTTCCTACAGTTATTGTGTCGTCCCATCAAAGACGGGTTGAGGAGGCAAGTCTGGGAGCACTTCTTATTTAGATACACCAACCAGAAATTTCTGCAAGGGTACTCCCGATCAGCTTAACTTCAGCAAGAACCCTAGAAAAATACAATTTACGCCAAAGTTATAGTTGACAATCGGGGAGCCCCCACAAAAATTCTACCCTACTATGTCCTTTGCAAACACTGCAGAACACAATATGAACAATCCTTATTGTACAGGTACATACAGAAGTTCCAGGATATGAGTAGTATCATTAGAGAAGCATTCTTCCTGAAGTAATGGAAACCCTTACATTTCCAACAGTACCATAAGGGGAGCTTTATAGATCCACTAATTACTCACAATCTCCAGTGCTGTGTATCATACACAAAGCTTCAATATTACCATTATCCATATGTAATCAACTATTAACCCAAAAATAACTTCGCTGAGCTGCTTTACAATAGCTAATGAATGTCGCTGGTACTCTACACTATCAAGGCATCATCAGACTCGACTTTAATAGAGACATCAACGAGAAAAAAACATGGGTGGTATCAGTGCATGCAGCTAATGTAAGATTGTTACATTATTATCATAGTAGGTACAGCATAGCAGGAGGCCATTCGGCCAATCATACCTGTGCTGCTCTTTGAACAAGCTATCCAATTAGTCCCATTCCCCTGCTCTTTCCCCATAGCCCTGTAAATTTTTTCCCTTCAAGTATTTATCTAATTCCCTTTTGAAAGTTACTATTGAATCTGCTTCCACCACCCTTTCAGGCAGCGCATTCCACATCATTACAATTCGTTGCATAAAAAAATGTTTCCTCATGTCGCCTCTGGCTCTTTTGCCGATCACCTTAAATCTGTGTCCTCTGGTTACCGACCCTTCTGCCAAGGAAACAGTTTCTCCTTATTTACTCTATCAAAACCATTCATGATCTTGAACACCTCAAATCAAATTTCCCCTTAATCTTTTCTGTTCTAAGGAGAACAACCCCAGCTTCTCCAGTCACTCCACATAACTGAAGTCCTTCATCCCAATTCTAGTAAATCTCTTCTGCACCCTCTCTAAAGCCTTGACATCCTTCCTAAAGTGTGGTGCCCAGAATTGAACACAATACTCCAGATGAGGCTCAACCTGTGTTTTATTATCTTACATTACATTCAATTGGTTACAGAAGTCAGGTTGAACACCTGTTAAAATTCTGTCACCTAAGTACTTAACACCACATTTGGGTTTACTTTTAGAGAAAGTGTTAAAATCTGGGAACAGTTTTATACTTGCATCTACTTTTTGCTAAAAAATAATGGAGAGGAAAATATACCTCATAGGTCCAATACAAATCACTGTTGGAAGTGGACTTGGGAGTCACTAGATGGCAATGATGAGAAATGGCTGACTTTGGCAAACACTAGAGTACAATATTTAAACCTGCAGTTTCTCAATGTGATCATCAGCTTTGAATATTATTTTCTCAACAGAACAGGTCTGCAGTTCAACTATTCAGAAAAAAGCAGTGATCTGAAACTAGACCCTGACACTTACATATGCTACTAGCAGCAGATCAGAACCTATTGGACACCATAAGTAAGCATCCAGAATACATGGCTAAAACAATGAAAGCAACTGACCAAGTTATCAAACAAAAGAATGGTTATTTGAGAGGCACCAAAAAAAGTCACAAATGTCCTGTGCCTAAGCTCACAAACTGACCTAAAATTACAATTAAAGCATGAATAAAATCTTCATGAATTCTTCTCACTTACTTGCCCAGTTTTTCAGGTTTGATTAGAACATTGAAGTAACTCTTTTTTAATTGTTCCACGATCATTTCAAACACATCTGGAGTGGTTGCAAAGTCAGCCAGATGGTCAATGATGAGTTGGAACAGAAGCTGGAGAAAAATAAAAGTTATTTAAATGATTCAAGTGTAAAATTTTGTGAAAAGCACATAAGTGGATATTGGAAAGACAAACCACCCACACATTTGGTATAAAGTGCTTTTCATCATTTTGTACATTATAGTGAGGCTATTCGGAATACATCTTTCCCCTTGTACATAATTTTCCAGAGTACTCCCTTCTTTAGCTAACCACCAGAAAGTGCATAACACTCCATCCAATTTCCTTCTCTTATGGGAAGCTACCCATCCAACCCCAGTCTAGGAACTTACAGCTTACGACAGCCAAGTTCAAGACTCCAAACTTGCATTACTCTCTTTCAGGGCATTATAGAGTAAATTATCATAGTATCCTGTGTGGTAATTTACCCTATGTCATTATTTCCTAGGACCTCAAATCCATGGAACTTCTCATCACCTTCAGTCTTTGCTTTCTTCTATAATTTTCAAGCTTTTAAAACCCAAATCTCTATTTCCTGATTTATGTTGCTTTTTTTAAAAACAGTGGAGGGGGGTGAGGAAAGTCTCATTTGAGACTAGAGGAGAGCAGGATTTATAAATATGTAAATAGAAGCAGAGGCTTAATTGAAATAACCAATGAGAAAATATTAACAGAGAAGAAAGAGCGGAAGAAGAGGCAGTAGCAGGGGTAAGGAAAATCAAAAACTTAAAACAGAAAATCAGGGAAGAGAATAGGGTCAACATTCCAAAACAATGGAGATAAGTGGTATATGTGTGAATGTACTATGCATTCATAACAAAATTGCAGAGTTGGAATTATTGGAAAATAACTTTGGGGGGAATGTAAGGACCCAGGATTGAAAGGGTTAAACAGGATAACAACAAAATTTGATGGAGTTTTGCTAGTGCCTTGTGTTGTCACCGAGCATATCGTAGCTGTGTGAAAGTTGAACATAATAATGTAGCTTTAGGCCATAATATTTTGAAATAGCTGATCAATGTTTCGGAATGTCTGAACAGATGGTACTGTATAAGAAAGTAGACTGCAGAAACAAATAAGATAGTGTGCGATGCCCTTGGGAAATGCTGAAGTCTATGGACGTATAAGAGGATGACTCCTACAGGAGTTCAATAGCCTTCAGAAACGGAAAGGGAAAGCATAAGCTGGGTCAAAAGTAGTTGATGTTTACCGGTGCTGATTGCAAGGACATCAATAGTCACATGCTGAGACAAGTGTAATAATATTCACGGGAAAGCTGAGAAACTAAAGAGAGTTAAAGTACAACTGTCACATAACATTGATAAGAAAAGATATAAAAGGTGAGAGTCTACAGCTAGATGGGGAGCTATGACAAATCGTCCACAGAAGAGAGGGGCCGTGGCTGGCATACCTCCTAGAAAAAAGATAATCACTGTGTTCTGTTCTTACTGCTATGCTGGTACTTGAAGTCTGTCATAAATAAAGATTAAATTGATTTCATTTTTTAAAATATACATGAGTAGTCATGTCTGATTTGACAGGCCTGAAGTTAAATTATATTCAGAGACACAGTACATATCGACAGTGCTATCAAGCAGCACTTACTCACCAAAAACCTGCTTACCGATGCTCAGTTTGGGTTCCGCCAGGACCACTCGGCTCCAGACCTCATTACAGCCTTGGTCCAAACATGGACAAAAGAGCTGAATTCTAGAGGTGAGGTGAGAGTGACTGCCCTTGATATCAAGGCAGCATTTGACCGAGTGTGGCACCAAGGAGCCCTAGTAAAATTGAAGTCAGTGGGAATCAGGGGGAAAACTCTCCAGTGGCTGAAGTCATACCTAGCACAAAGGACGATGGTAGTGGTTGTTGGAGGCCAATCATCTCAGCCCCAGGACATTGCTGCAGGAGTTCCTCAGGGCAGTGTCCTAGGCCCAACCATCTTCAGCTGCTTCATCAATGACCTTCCCTCTATCATAAGGTCAGAAATGGGGATGTTCGCTGATGATTGCACAGTGTTCAGTTCCATTCGCAACCCCTCAGATAATGAAGCAGTCCATGCCCACGTGCAGCAAGACCTGGACAACATCCAGGCTTGGGCTCATAAGTGGTAAGTAACATTCGCGCCAGACAAATGCCAGGCAATGACCATCTCCAACAAGAGAGAGTCCAGCCACCTCCCCTTGACATTCAACGGCATTACCATCACCAAATCCCCCACCATCAACATCCTGGGGGTCACCATTGACCAGAAACTTAACTGGACCAGCCATATAAATACTGTGGCTACAAGAGCAGGTCAGAGGCTGGGTATTCTGTGGCGAGTGACTCACCTCCTGACTCCCCAAAGCCTTTCCACCATCTACAAGGCACAAGTCAGGAGTGTGATGGAATACTCTCCACTTGCCTGGATGAATGCAGCTCCAACAACACTCAAGAAGCTTGACACCATCCAGGACAAAGCAGCCCACTTGATTGACCCCATCCACCACCCCAAACATTCACTCCCTTCACCACCGGCGCACAGTGGCTGCAGTGTGTACCATCCACAGGATGCCCTGCAGCAACTCGCCAAGGCTTCTTCGACAGCACCTCCCAAACCCGCGACCTCTACCACCTAGAAGGACAAGAGCAGCAGGCACATGGGAACACCACCACCTGCACGTTCCCCTCCAAGTCACACACCATCCAGACTTGGAAATATATCGCCGTTCCTTCATTGTCGCTGGGTCAAAATCCTGGAACTCCCTTCCTAACAGCACTGTGGGAGAACCTTCACCACACGCACTGCAGCGGTTCAAGAAGGCGGCTCACCACCACCTTCTCAAGGGCAATTAGGGATGGGCAATAAATGCTGGCCTCGCCAGCGACGCCCACATCCCATGAACGAATAATGAAAAACACAGTACATATAATTTTGGCTAACATAGGCATTAATAACTATGGAGTTTACAATATTGGAGTTATAACGGAGATACAGCTTTGGTTTGGAAAAGACTGTGAAGTTAATATTCCTGGGTATAATGATTTCAGGAGAGATCGTGACAGGAAAAAAGTGTTGCGTTGGGGGGGGGGGGGGGCGGGGGGGAGGGGGCTATGTTAGCAAAGGATTCTTTCACAGCACCAGAATATAAGGATGTCCTCGGGGGTTGCCCGAAGACAGAATCCATCTGGAAAGAGTTAAGAAATTGGAAGGGAAATGGTACAAATCTCTGTGTGCACTGAAAACCAGCAGGCATTGGAGAAGAGATAGAGGGTGAGAACTACAGATAGTTCAGAAAGATATGCAAGAACAATAGGGCAGTAAACTGGCTAATTTTAATTATCCCAAGATAGACTGTTAAAGCTAAAGGTAATGCATGTACTCAAAGTGGGAATGAATTATAGAATGCATCCAGGACTGCAACCCATCTCCGTACTTTTCTAGTCAAACAAGAAAAGGTTCATTGCTCGATTTCGTTCTGGGAAATGAAGTGAGACAGATAATTGATGCGCGAGTAGGAGAACAATTGGGAAATAGCGACCACATTTTTACGTTCAATGTAAGAATAGAAAAGGATAGGAAGAGTCAAAGTTAAGGATGCTGGAATGGAAAAGAGCAAAGTTCAGCAAGGTAAGAATGGAACAGGCCCAAATTAACTGGCAAAAAAGTTAGCAAACAGGTTGATCGATCAGCAGTGGGAAATCTTCAAATGAAATGGAAAGAGTACAAAATAAAGATATTTCGAGAAGGCAAAATAGAAGTGCATCAGAGAATAGAGTTTTGTGGAGAGAGATAAAAATGAAAGAAAAACTTAAAAAGGAGGCATGAAAAAAATTAAGGCCAACAATACTAAAGAAAAATCAAGAGGAATATGGCAAGTGTAGTGGGAAAGTGAAAAGGCAGAAACAGAGATGAAGGGCTAAAGAGGAACATGAAAAAAAGGCCAGGCAGATAATATAAAAGGAAATACTACGGTCTTTTATAACCATGAAAAAGGTAAAAGATTAGTTAAAAAGGCAGAACCATTCAAGGATGAAGGAGGGAGTCTAATTTTGGACAGTATGGTGGATATGTTAAATAAATATTTTGCATTGGTTATTACAAATGATGATGGAAGTGAGAATGTAAGTGTACTGGAGGAGGATATGAAACAATTGTTGAGATGATTATAGAAAAGAAATTGTGTCATGGGATTGGTGAATAGCCAATGTAACACCTTTGTTCAAGAAGGGAGAGAAGGACAAACTTGATATCTATAGACCAGTTAGTCCAATGTTTGTTAGAACATAAGAACATAAGAAATAGGAGCAGGAGTAGGCCAATCGGCCCCTCGAGCCTGCTCCGCCATTCAATAAGATCATGGCTGATCTGATCCTAACCTCAAATTTAAATTCATGTCCAATTTCCTGCCCGCTCCCCGTAACCCCTAATTCCCTTTACTTCTAGGAAACTGTCTATTTCTGTTTTAAATTTATTTAATGATGTAGTTTCCACAGCTTCCTGGGGCAGCAAATTCCACATTTGTTATTGTCAAACTCTTAGAATCCATAATGGAAGATAAAATTAACAAGCATTTAGAAATACATGGATTAATCAAGGACAGCCAGCATAGATCCATTAAAGGCAAGTCATGTTTGACAAATCTAGTTTTTTTGAAGTGAAGAATAGATAAAGGTGAAAGCAGTAGATGTAATGTATATGGATTTTCAGAAGACATTCAATAAGGTATTTCAAGAGATGTTAGAAAAATTCAGATGTATGGTATGAGAAAATGGAACAACATGGTGAAAAAGTTGGATGGCAGACATGAAACAAAGAGTCTGGGTAAATGGGGAGTGTTACTTGGATTGGAGACGGGTTTCAAGTTGTGTACCCCTGGGGTCAATGCTGGGTCCATTTTTGTACTTGGTATATATAGATTATTTGGTTTGGGGCATAAGGAGTACAATCTCAATTTACCGATGACATAAAAACACCCAAAATGTTAACTCATCTGTTCTCTCCACAGATGCTGCTTGACCGGCTGTGTTTCTAGAATCTTCTGTTTCTGTTTCAGATTTCTAGTATCTGCAGTTTTTTGCTTTTTGTTTACAAAAGCAGAAGGTTTGACAAACAGCGAGGAGAACTGTAAAAGACTTCACGAACATATAGACAGGTTAGCGGAATAGGCAGCCAAGTAGCAGATGCAATTTAATATGGAAAAGAGTGAGATAATACATCTTTGGAGGAAAAATAATGAATATGTGTATACACTCAATGGAAGACATTAACAGGGTTTGGATGAATAGTGAGTTCAAATACATAATTCCCTGAAAGTGAGAGTACAGATAGAGCCATTAAAATTTCAACAACATTTTAGTTTTCTAAAGAGGGGCATAAAGTACGAGTAAAAGAAGTCATGATGGATTTATACAAAACATTGGTTATGCCAGTTAGAGTACTATGTGCAGTTTTGGGCAATCCATTATAGAAAGTACATTAAAGCCATAAAGAGCAGAGCGTACAGTATAGATTCACCAGGATGATGCCAGGAATGGGAAACTGTAGTTATGAGGAGAGACTTGAAATTCTGAGACTATTTCCACTGGAAAGGAGAAAGCTAAGAGAAGAATTAATAGGAGGTTTTTAAAATCATTAAAAATGTTGATAGACTGACTCGGGAAAGACTTTTTGATCTAGTTCAGTGATGAGGGGTCATCGCTTTAAAACTGTCACGAAGAGAACGAAGAGGTTAGGAGACCATGCATATTTTAAAAGAAAATTGGATAAATATTTGGAGCAAAGCAAGATAATAAGGCTATGGGGAGAGCGGGCCAGTGGGATTAGTTTTGAATTGCCAGCACAGACACAATAAGCCAAATAGCCTCTTTTTGTGCTGTAAACGTCCATGTACCATTGTTCTTAAACCTCAATAGTATCCTGGCTAGGGCAGTGGCCCTTCACTCTAGTTTCTCAATGAAAAGAAATCTCTTTAGAAAGGGCAAAGGATAGTTAGGTATAAGAAATACAAAAAAATCTCAATGGTGCAGTAAGAAGTGCTCCGAGGTTGGGCTGAGGCACACAGTAGAGAGAGCTTTACTCTGCATTCACCATACTATACCCAATGTGGAAATGCTCAATCCTGACCGAAATAGGAAAACATTCCATTTCCCAATATTAACATCCCGCACCTTAATGAGCACAAAAGTCACCAAAGAAAAATTATAAGAACAAGGGTTTAAATTAAAAATATATATTCACACAAACAATATCCCAGCTGGAATATCAAATTACTATTCAATTCAATGCATATATAGCACCTTCATGCAGGTGTCAAACAATTAAAACTTCAGCTTTTACTGGAACATACAATGTAAAAGGTATAGTGGAATTCAAATCAACTCCTACTTACCCCAAGTTTGTGGTTAAATCCTTTCACTTTGATGACTAGTCCATGCTCTTCAGCCACTAGTTTGTATTCTAATTGAGCAACATCGGCCTCATATGCAGGTTCAGCTAAATTGTGAGCCACAATATTGACAAATAAGTCAAACAGCACCAAGCTGGGGGGGGTGGTGGAAGAAAGGTTACACATTACTGTATGCAACTACGTAACACACTAGAAATACTGTATTAATAAAAATATTACAATTACTATTGCTCATAGCTGTTTCAAATAGGCCTCCTGGACAAATAACACAAGAACAAGAGAATGAATACAGAAGAGAAGGCTGCTTTGGCCCCCGAAGTTCAGTTCTTCTGCAGGCTACATAGAATCTGCATAGTCAAGTATTTTATTCCACTTAGTCATCTGAAGAAAAATGTTAGAAAATGCTTCCCTAACCCACATAGCCAAAAAAAACTCCACAGTTACACCTCCATTACTCAAATCTAGCCAGATCCTTTCCGCAGGAAACATTTCCATGCAAGAACCATTATGTTGCAAGGAGTGTTAAATTATGTGACTATACTTTTTCCTTTAAGCTTCAATCCAATTCCTACTTATATATTCAACCAACTCATTTTTAGAAAAGTTAACCACATATGCACTACTCTGGGGAAACACATCCTTCTACTCTCTTAAGGCTTCTTAACTTAGACTCATCCTTTAGCTCTGCTCTCACAGTTCAGGTTAAATAGCCTGCATTATCTATACCTTTCAACCGTTTCTCCACTGAAATTAACATTAGTTCTGCTGGGTTATAAGTTCTTTGTCACACTGTAATCAAACCCTCCCAGAGCAGTGGCCATGTGGTACCTCAGTTTTGCATTTCTCAGCTCCCCAAAAATACTACAGAGAAACTCTGATAGTCCAACCAACTCTACTCTGCTTCTGAAATTGCTGTTAAATTTTGCTATTTAACTATAAATAATAATATAAAATCAAAGTATTATATAAAAAAGAAAAAATGTATGACTTTAAAACGTGGACTGAATTATGCCTCTGCGCCATACCCTCATCCTCTAATCCAGTTTCACTTGAAGACTACACCTGATCTAGACTCCCCTGTGCAACACCACCAGAGAGCACATTATTATCCTTTGGGTAGCTGAAACTGCCTTTTGAAATATGGGACAGGGGGACTCTGGGCATTATAGTTGAATAGCAAAATATTTGCAAGACTGCCCCTACCACCAGAAAAGTTTGAAAACAACTGATCTACATTAAAATCCATTCTCCATTCACTTAATTGATCCAGATTGCTTTTATTCTTTTCACCTAGCCACATACTTTAGTGTCATCAGCAAATTTTGCAATATAATATTGTAAAATTCTGTCACCCCAATTTATTATTAATTGAACAATTTTTGTATCTGTTTACAAGTTCCCCACACCTTCCTGCAGATTTAATAGTTGTTCTTTAAGCCTCAGGAGTGCTCCTACAAATGGGTTGCAATTCAATGTTTCTCTTCTTCTGTAAGGTGTCAATTTCCCTATTGTGTAGTTTATTTATTGGATCATCCATCTCGGCCACCTCCTGATATCTCCACCATCACAGAAGCCAGTCTTCAGCCAATTCGATTCATTCCTCGTGATATCAGGAAACGGGTGAGTGCACTGGATACAGCAAAGGCTATGGGCCTCGACAACATCTCAGCTGTAGTGCTGAAAACATGTGCTCCAGAACTAGCCACGCCTCTAGCCAAACTGTTCCAGTACAGCTACAACACTGGCATCTACCCTACAATGTGGAAAATTGTCCAGGTATGTCCTGTCCACAAAAAGCAGACAAATCCAATCCGGCCAATTACCGCCCCATCAATCTACTCTCAATCATCAGCAAAGTGATGGAAGGTGTCATGGACAGTGCTATCAAGCGGCACTTACTCACCAATAACCGACTCACCGATGCTCAGTTTGGGTTCAGCCAGGACCACTCGGCTCCAGACCTCATTACAGCCTTGGTCCAAACATGGACAAAAGAGCTGAATTCTAGAGGTGAAATGAGAGAGACTGCCCGATATAAAGGCAGCATTTGACCGAGTGTGGCAACAAGGAGCCCTAGTAAAATTGAAGTCAATGGGAATCGGGGGGAATACTCTCCAGTGGCTGGAGTCATGCCTAGCACAAAGGAAGATGGTAGTGGTTGTTGAAGGCCAATCATCTCAGCCCCAGGACATTGCTGCAGGAGTTCCTCAGGGCAGTGTCCTGGGTCCAACCATCTTCAGCTGCTTCGTCAATGACCTTCCCTCCATCATAAGGTCAGAAACGAGGATGTTCGCTGATGATTGCACAGTGTTCAGTTCCATTCACAACCCCTCAGATAATGAAGCAGTCCATGCCCGCATGCAGCAAGACCTGGACAACATCCAGGCTTGGGCTCATAAGTGGCAAGTAACATTCGCACCAGACAAGTGCCAGGCAATGACCATCTCCAACAAGAGAGTCTAATCACCGCCCCTTGCCGAATCCCCCATCATCAACATCCTGGGGGTCACCACTGACCAGAAATTTAACTGGACCAGCCACATAAATACTGTGGCTACAAGAGCAGGTCAGAGGCTGGGTATTCTGCGGCAAGTGACTCACCTCCTGACTCCCCAAAGCCTTTCCACCATCTACAAGGCACAAGTCAGGAGTGTGATGGAATACGCTCCACTTGCCTGGATGAGTGCAGCTCCAACAACACTCAAGAAGCTTGACACCATCCAGGACAAAGCAGCCTTCTTGATTGGCACCCCATCCACCACCCCAAACATTCTCTCCCTTCACCACCGGCACACCGTGGCTGCAGTGTGTACCATCTATAGGATGCACTGCAGCAACTCGCCAAGGCTTCTTCGACAGCACCTCCCAAACCCGCGACCTCTACCACCTAGAAGGACAAGGGCAGCAGGCACATGGGAATAACACCACCTGCATGTTCCCCTCCAAGTCACACACCATCCCGACTTGGAGATATAGCGCCGTTCCTTCATCGTCGCTGGGTCAAAATCCTGGAACTCCCTACCTGACAGCACACGGAATGCAGCGGTTCAAGAAAGCAGCTCACCACCACCTTCTCAAGGGCAATAAATGCTGGCCTTGCCAGTGACGCCCACATCCCATGAACGAATAAAAAAAAAATTACTAATACTTTATCTCTTTGGTTTAACCCTTTATTAGCTACATTGTATTAACTACATTTTCTCTACTTTAATAAAGTTCTTTGTTTTTTATTGGTTGAATCTTGTGCCAGTCACTCCAAAAGTTTACCTATTACCAAGTACCATATTGCCCTTGTGGATGCTAGAGCTACTGTGCCTGCTGGCCATTCTTGCTGCAAGTACATCTGTGGGTTTTGCATTTCTCTTTGTGTAAATGGCAAAAAGAATTGAAATAGTAAAGTGGGCAACAGTTGTATTGCCATCCCTCACCTTGTTAAGCACAAGAAACAATTCATCCCACATGGAAGAAAAAAAACTGAAGAGAGAGTTTACAATATGATGGCTCTTGGCAAGGAGGCTGAGGGAAGATTTAATTGAGGTATATAAAATCATGACAGGACTAGATAGAGTGGATAGAGAGGACCTATTTCCCTTAGCAGATGGGTCAGTGACCGGGGACATAGATTTAAAGTAATTGGCAGATGCATTAGAGGGGAGCTAAGGAGAATTCTTTTCACCCAGAGGGTGGTGGGGGTCTAGAACTCACTGCCTGAAAGAGTGGTCGAAGCAGAAACCCTCAACTCATTTAAAAAGTACTTGGATGTGCACTTGAAGTGCCATAACCTACAGGGCTACGAACCAAGTGCTGGAAAGTGGGATTAAGCTGGATGCTCTTTTGTGGCCGGCACAGACATAATGGGCCGAATGGCCTCCTTCTGTGCGTAACTTTCTATGATTTTATGAAATGTACTACAAAATTAATGCTGAAAACTACTTAATGGTCTTATTCCACGTAATTCACATTATTCACTTATGCCAGGACTTGTTATGCTCTCAATAGGACACTAAACAAGAAAACGCTAGAAGTCTCAGACACACACAGTGCAGTTTGTCCCCAGAGCCAAAAAATAGATGTGACAATATTGTACCAAAATTAGCCTCTCAGAGTGAAGCACTTCAATCTCATAGTACTACTTCAAAACAGACACTAAAAGACAGCAAAGTGCTCAGAAGATGGACTTCAAAAAAACAGTATTGAAGGAGATGGCAAATGAAACTAGACACACCTTGATGGATACCTTAAGAGAATCACTAAAATGGGAACTTGCTCCAAGGGACTGGAGAGAGGAAAATGCAGCACCAATTTATAAAAAAAAGGATACTCAGGGACCTATAGGCATGTAAGCTTGACATCAGTATTTGCAAAAATAACAGATAATATTCCAAAATTGTGAAGCATCAGGAGGAATATAGGATGATAAAAAGTTATCAAAAAGGCCTTACTGATGGTAAATCTTGTTTGCAAAAGTTGTGTGAGGATATGACTGAATTAGTTGACAAGGGAACTCAGCAGATTGAATATTACCTGGACTTTATCAAAACCTTTTATAACACAGCAAATTATGAATTATAAAGACATGAACTTTAACCCGGAAGAACAGGTGAGTTGAGGGCAGGGGGCAGTAAAAATTTTTTAAACTTTGGAGCAGGAATGAATCCCGGCTCCAACCCACCAAAAACACGTTTCACCCAGACGCATCTGAGTGCATGCGCACTTCAGGAACCCGGATGTCCCGCCGGCAATTAAAGCCGGCAGGATGACATTTAAAGGGGCAATTAACATCGTTCAAATAGTTAACTAAATTAAATTTTTGTGGATTGAGACAGACAAACGCTTTTAACTCTACCTGAACATGTCTCCCGTGGCCTCTGAAACACGCCATGAAAACGGAGGCGAGTTGCAGACGGCAGCCATTTGGACATTTAAACCAGTGACTGACACGCGAATAAAAGGTGAGTTTTTCAGGCAGGGCAATCAGTTCTCTCAAACATTTGGCTGGGAGTTCTTTGTGTTTAGACTGAGATTTCTTTCTTCACACTCCGAATTCTTGTTCTCACACATATTTACACACATTTTGGACCCCCTCAAACTGACACTATCAGGATGGTGGGCACAATGGATGCATTAAGCACTACATCTGAGGAGGATGCACATTAGCATCTGCGGCAGGCATCCGTGCAGTTCTGGGAGTTGCAGCTCCATAAGACAGAGGTGCGCCACAAGGACCTGCAGAAGATAAGAGAGGGGAAGAACGGAGGGGCCGATGAGCAGGAGGCACTACCCTCATGAGGGTCTATAGGCAGAGGTTGAGCTTCCTGGACCTCTCTGAGGAGCAGTGCCTACGAAGGCTCTGATTGAGTCACCAGGTGGTCGCAGACATCTGCAGGCTCTTTCACGCAGAGCTGCTCCCAGATGGGCTTGACGGGTTTGACGCATTGCACGTCGCAGTTAAAGTCACCACTGCCCTCAATTTCTTTGCCTCCGCATCCTTCCAGGGCGCCACCAGTTACATCGCTAGGATCTCTCAGTCATCTGCCCATAGGTGTATACGACAGGTCACAGATGGCTTGTTTGCCAGGGCATCCCACTACATCACCTTCCCCATCAACGACATCAGCCAGACTGAGAGGACAGTGGGTTTCCACTCTCTGGCTGGCTTCCCACGGGTACAGAGTGCTATTGATTGCACACATGTAGCAATTTGAGCACCTCCACATGAACCAGGAACGTTCATCAACCGAAAGGGATATCACTCCATCAATGCGCAGCTGGTTTGCGACCACCGGAGGAGGTTTCTGCAGGAATGTGCCAAATTCCCTGGCAGCTGCCGTGATTCCTTCATTCTGCACGAATCCAACATCCTGGCCCTCTTCCACGCACAAAACAGACTCAAGGTTGGCTCCGTGGAGACAAGGGATACCCCCCTGCCGACGTGGCTCATGCCACCTGTGAGAAACCCCACCAGCGAGGCACAGCAGCGGTACAACAACAGTCACATCACCGCCAGGTCTGTCACTGAACAAGCCATAGGAATGCTGAAGATGCCCTTCCGATGCCTGTATCAATCTGGTGGAGCCCTTCACTACTCACCGGCCAGGGTGTGTAGAATAATACACGTGTGTTGCGTCCTGCACAACATCGGTCAATAGAGGGGTATACTGGTGGATGAGGTCCCATGCGATCAAGAAGCATCCGCACACGCCATCAAAATTGAAGACGACAACGAGGAGGAGAAGGAGGAGGAAGAGGACGTCAACGATAAGCGAATCATTGGCAAAGCAGCACCTCAACTGGCTCCTCGTCATGCCAGGGAGTCACTCATATTTGATAGATTCTCATAGGGAGATCCGCAAAGTGACCTTGGTCAAGTACTTAGACCACTTGTAACAACCACCACCACCCCCCCAGGTTGCACTAAACAGTCCTACAACTACACATACACCCATTGTAAACACGCCCAATGGGTGACATCAAGTCTCGCCGTTCACGATGAAGCACGATAGGGCGCTTTCAAAAGGGACTCAAGAATGGGCAAGACGTGGCAGTAAGAATCATAACATTTAATATGAATTTAACAAAAACCAAATCTAAATGAAAAACATGACAGTCTGTCAGACACCCCTGTGATTACAAAACCTTCGACTTCCTCTTCCTACAGCTTCTACGTGGTGCATCCCCTGTGGCTGCAGCAGAGGTAGTGGCAGGTTGCTCAGATTCATGCCTGGACTGTTTAGATGCTTTCAGCCTATGACCTCTGGGTTTTGAAGCCCGTGAGGGCCCCTCCAAAGTCTGCTCCACCTGCACCTCTGCAGGGGCAGACTCGGCCATCTAGAGAGGAGGCAGTATTGTGGGTGCTGGTTGAGGGAGGGGGCAACGGGCGAGATGTGAGAGCGCTTTGAGTAGCATCCCCACTTCCATGTCCACCGTATGACTTATCTCCAAGGCTTCCTCCTCCTCCGCCTCTGTGAGGGCCACAATTTGTGGAGACCCCCCTCAGGTCCTCGCCCTCTCTGCATTTTGCGCTCTCTCCTACAAGGGGAGAAAGTACAGACGTGTGAGGGTGACGTGGTCACCCGATGGATGCATTGCTTTGGGTCAGGGTGACAATGAAAGAGATGCATCAGAGGGTGACTATCAGACAGATTGATCATACTGCATCAGGATTGGAGTGAGTGGGAGAGGTGGGTGCACAAATGGGGGGTGAAGAAGTGCACTGAAAGTGAAGATAACTTGACACTGAGCCTTAAGAGGGTGTGAGAAGTGATGTGATGGAGTAGGCTTCGCGCGGCAGTGTGGTGGGGTGGGTAATGTTCACCACAGAATGCAGGTGAATCAGTAACTGTACTCACTTTTCCTGACTTGGTTAGGTTATTAAATCTCTTCCTGCTCTGTAGTCAAGACCAGGGCACCAGCTCCTGCTGCTGACCTGGTCTGCCACTTCCAGCCACGCCCTCTTTGTGACAGAACCAGGTTTCTTCCTCCTATCCAGTGGATATAGAAGCTCCCTCCTGTTTCTCACAGCGCCCAGTAATGTCTCCGGGGCGGCGTCTGAGAACCTGGGTCCTAGCTTGGCTCTGGAATGATCCTTACTCATTTTTGCCTCATTTCTCCTTCAAAATGCATTGTTGGAGTGACCCTTTAAATAGTGGGCTTTAAATGAGTCATGTGGGTGCGCGGTACGCCCGCTGCACAACTTGAGGACGCGAAATCCGGGAGTTCAGTTAGGTGGCTTCAATTGAGTCGCAATTGCTCAGGAACATGCACAAAGATTTTTCCCGGGTTTCACCTCCTGCTGAGGTCCCACCTCATGGTTAAAATTTAGGCCATAGGATAGAACAGAAGCTTTTGAAATGGATAACTAACTGGCTACTTCAGAGGATGCAAAAGGTAATTGTTAAAGGAGAAGCATCTATGTAGAAATAGATGACTAGCAAAGTACCAAAGAGATACTTATTGGGCTACTGTAGTTTTCAATGTATGTTAATAATTTGGAGGAAAGGTCAGTAACAATTATACCAAATTGAGAGAGATCACAAACTGTAGACAATAAGAGCAATTGCAGAGGGACCGGGGACAGCCAAAACGTGCAAGATGTCTTTTAATGTCAGGAAGTGCAATATTATGGACCTGGGGAAGCAAAACAAACAGTGGGGGTACAAAATAAATGGGAACTGTCTACACGAAACGACACAGCAAAAATAACTCTAGGTTTTAGTGGAAAACATACTTAAATCATCAGCACAGTATGCAGCAGTAGTGGAAAATACAAACAGAATCTTGGGATATAGCACATCCCAGGAAGAGATAGTTGGCTTGTATAAAACACTGTTCTATCCCCGCACCCCTCCTTCCTTTCCTCCCCCCCGCCCCCCACCCAACCCTGAACATTATGTAGAGATCTGCGCAATGTACAAGGGAGATTTAGTGGCCTAGGAGAGAGTACAAATGCCAACTAAACTAATAAAAGAGATTGTGTACATGAGCTATGAAGAAAGTCTAAGGGTACGAGGGATGTTTACACTGGAAAAAAGGCAGCTTAGTGGTCACCTTATTGAGGTATTTAAGATCTTCTAGAGAATAGACAAACTGCATCCTAGAATGATGTTCAATATTACCAAACTCCAGGCAAGAGGACGCAGATGTAAACTTGGAAAGAAATGGTGAATATCCAGTTAAGCTATAACTGCTTCATGCAGAGTGTGATAAACATGTAGAGAGGCAGGGAAAGTGGTGGATGATAGATACATTTTTGGCAGACAGGGCCATTGAAGGGTATCAGAGGTAAAGTGGGGTAAGCAGGGTAGGATCTTGGGACTGATCTGATGGATAGAGGTGGACATTTCCAGTCCTATGTCATTAAGGAAATTGGGACATATGGACCGGTTAGTTTAAGCATGTCTGGTGATGCATCATGAGTAACCATGGTCTTCTGGAGCTCACTTGCTTGTCATAGGTAGTTGGACAAGAATTTCCCAGAGCTTGTGCTGAGGTTGGAGACAGATTTTTTTCCCTCTCCGTTTTTTAGTCTACCCCAGAAGTTAGCATTACTAGTAGTTGGGGAAGGTGATGCACAAAGTTGCACTGTCTAAAGGATAGGGGTGTATGGGAGCACAGCTTTTTTTTCCGCATGGTCATAAGTCACGTTAGCATACAAGTCACTCTTTCAAGCATGACAAAACCTTTGTTTACGTGTTTCTCCTCCACCATATTATTCGGTACCGCTTTTAGACAAATATTGTTGCATCTGTGCACTACATCTCCCCTTTTTATGATTGTTGTCCTAGCTGCTAAAATGTTATTATAAACATATGTGCTTTCATGTTTACCTCTAATTAATATATATTAAGCTGTGACATCATCCAATTAGTTTACTACAAAATGCAGTAAAATTCTAAGCCTTACATGCTCTAATTTGTGCTGCATTTATGACAATTAATTCTGATTACTTTTCTTTATTCGTTCATGGGATGTGGGCGTCGCTGGCAAGGCCGGCATTTATTGCCCATCCCTAATTGCTCTTGAGAAGGTGGTGGTGAGCTGCCTTCTTGAACCGCTGCAGTCCTTCTGGTGAAGGTTCTCCCACAGTGCTGTTAGGAAGGGAGTTCCAGAATTTCGACCCAGCAACGATGAAGGAACGGCGATATATTTCCAAGGCGGGATGGTGTGTGACTTGCAGGTGGTGTTGTTCCCATATACCTGCTTGTCCTTCTAGGTGGTAGAGGTCGCGGGTTTGGGAGGTGCTGTCGAAGAAGCCTTGGCTGCTAATGGCCCACAGCGCCTCATGGATGCCCAGTTTTGAGCTGCTAGATCTGTTCTGAATCTATCCCATTTAGCACGGTGGTAGTGCCACACAACACGTTGGATGATGTCCTCAGTGCGAAGATGGGACTTCGTCTCCACGAGGACTGTGCGGTGGTCACTCCTACCAATACTGACATGGACAGATGCATTTGTGACAGATAGATTGGTGAGGACGAGGTCAAGTAGGTTTTTCTCTCATGTTGGTTCGCTCACCACCTGCCGCAGGCCCAGTCTGCAGCTATGTCCTTCAGGACTCGGCCGGCCCGGTCAGTAGTGGTGCTACCAAGCCACTCTTGGTGATGGACATTGAAGTCCCCCACCCAGAGTACATTCTGCGCCCTTGCTACCCTCAGTGCTTCCTCCAAGCGGTGTTCAACATGGAGGAGGACTGATTCATCGGCTGAGGGAGGGCGGTAGGTGGTAATCAGCAGGAGGTTTCCTTGCTCATGTTTGACCTGATGCCATGAGATTTCATGGGGTCCAGAGTCAATGTTGAGGACTCCCAGGGCCACCCCCTCCTGACTGTATATCACTGTACCGCCACCTCTGGTGGGTCTGTCCTGCCGGTGAGACAGGACATACCCAGGGATAGTGATGGAAGAGTCTGGGACGTTGGCTGAAAGGTATGATTCTGTGAGTAAGGCTGTCAGGCTGTTGCTTGACTAGTCTGTGGGACAGCTCTCCCAATTTTGGCACAAGTCCCCAGATGTTAGTGAGGAGGACTTTGCAGGGTTGACTGGGCTGGGTTTGCCTTTGTCGTGTCTGGTGCCTAGTGGTCCATCCGGTTTTATTCTTATTGTGACTTTTTTTAGCGAGATTTTACAACTGAGTGGCTTGCTAGGCCATTTCAGAGGGCAATTAAGAATCAACCACATTGCTGAGGGTCTGGAGTCACATGTAGACCAGACCGGGTAAGGATGGCAGGTTTCCTTCCCTAAAGGGCATTAGTGAACCAGATGGGTTTTTACGACAATCCGGTAGTATCATGGCCACCATTACTGATACTAGTATTTTAATTAATTGGATTTAAATTCCCCAGCTGCCGTGGCAGGATTTGAACTCATGACTCTGGATTATTAGTCCAGGCCTCTGGATTACTAGTCCAGTAGCATAACCGTACCCTTACTTGCAGTTGTTATTTCTCTGATTGTTATATAATTATACTGATTATATAAACTCTTACTTTTCTGGAGACTTATGAATGTGAGGCGATATCAAGTGGAATCGGATGTAACCTGTAAAGTAAAAATTTCTATGAACTTCATAAAAAGCAACACTGTATCTACTCATTTGCTGAAAACAAAATTTACTTATACCTAGATATAATAAACTAAAAGGTATGCTGTAAAACCAAGATTAAAAGTTACACTATGTTATTTAAATAAAATGCATACAAACTATATGTGCTGCTGCTTCATGGTATAATGCAAGGTATTACCAAGGAGATTACATACTTACCAAAAACAATGAAAAAAATCAAATATATGGCTATTAATTTCACGAGGCTATGCTTAACACAGTAACAATATTACAAGTAGGATAATCCCTAGTAACATGTGCTCTGCAGGGGCAGAAAGGACAGAGATTTCAGAATGCAAGGGACGTGCTCATCAAAACTGTCCTCAAACCACTGAAGTATTGAAAAAGAACATAAAACCTTAATACCAGCTCAGGAAAGAATGCTGTATTGTGCAAGATGACTAGTACTTGAGAAAGGGGAAAAAACAAAACTGAATCACAAGACGAAAGAAAGTTGCTCCCTCAACAAAATACAATGGCACAAAATCAATGAGGGTGATCAAGGAACTTAAAATAATGAATTCTGTGATTGTGGAGATATAAACGGACAAAAAAGTTAAGAAAGTTATCAGACTTCTAGTACCTCTGACAAATAAACAATTTTAAACAGACTATGTAGACTCCTCCAAACGTTCAGTGAGTTTCCCTAATGAATAGCTGAGCCTTAAGAGCAAGAATGTTCCAGGTTCAATCCCAGGCTGTGCTAGGTTCGCAGCAGTAGGAATACAATGTCCCTTAGTTAAGGAGGAGAAAATTAACTGGCATTCCTGCTTCTGATCACTCTCCAGCAAACTTTGCCATTAGAGCGCAATTGTGGATCTCAGATACTGAGGACAGTATCCAATTTGGCTGTGATGCCTCCGAGTCAAATTGCCCACTGGCACTCATTGTGACGGTTCACATTAAAAATGGTCACTTGTACATGTTACAGGAGGGCAATTAACACCCTTGGAACTGTACAAGTCAATGAATTGCTGCTGCAACCCTCACTTGCAGTAAACCAGGTAGAGAAAAAATTGAAAAGGTATCCTACCTTTAGGAATTTCAAACTTATTATCTTTTTTGTACCATAAACAACCATGCTTATTATCTACAATTTTCACCGGGTATGCGGTATCAGTACAATCAGACTTCTTCAGCGTAAAATCAGTTGCTGAAAAAGAAAGGGAACCATTAGCTTTATTGTTGGCAATAAAATGAACAAAATAAATTTCACTTACCAAATTTCTCTGGTTCAAATTTTTTCTTTAAGACTTTATTTAGTGATTTTAGTTAGCTGTAAAACTAAATACAAACTTTTTAATACACAACTCACCTATATACTTGTTCTCTTCTGGCAGATGAAGAGTGGGGTTCAACTGAAAGTCACTTGCCCATATCTCAGACCAATTTTTGTCAATATCTGTTAGAAACAGAAGAATGAAGATATCCTGTAAAATAATCAACTACCAGAAGAAAGCTATTAAAGAAAACAGTCAGTGATATGTTTTTTTCTTAAATGCGACAGAAAAGACAGGATACTGTTTGCTCACCCATGAGGTAAAGAAACAATGT
The DNA here is from genome assembly GCF_035084215.1 of Heptranchias perlo. Taxonomy (NCBI): domain Eukaryota; kingdom Metazoa; phylum Chordata; class Chondrichthyes; order Hexanchiformes; family Hexanchidae; genus Heptranchias; species Heptranchias perlo. The sequence continues at coordinate 37,483,260 of NC_090333.1, read as the reverse complement.
ATGAGTAGCCGGCCTCATAAACCACAAGCAATGAAGCTCAATAGGTTATTTCAAATGAAATGGACAAATATACAGTGTTTTATTATATAACATAGTGGCAAAACCAGCATTTTTGATTCTTTAAATTTGCTAAAAATACAAACATTCTCATCCATGGAGGGAAAGCAGTTCCACATAGTTATATGGTATACTGCTGTGAAAATGTAGCCTTAAGTCAAACGCATACACAAACTGCTAGGCATAAAGAAGTTTTCATATCATTATCATATTTCATGAATGCTGAGCTGATTGTGGGACCATTTTTACGGCATAAAGTCCTACATGCAATACCATATGCAAGTTACAAAAGAGAAATCAAGAACAACTGGATGCTCCAATGGGACGACTTTAACATCTTTCTGAATGGAATTTTTCAGTAGATGCGGAAAGCCACTCAGCTGAAATCTATATTGTGAAACCATATTCTAAACAGGTTGTTCTAATGCCTTCCCATCTCCAGTCTACATTTGTTCAAATCCTATTGCCTCCAACCCTACGTACAATAAGAAGCCTGTCCACTTCCTTTATTTCCTCACAACTTTCAAGGCACTGAATATTTGCTCAAGCGCTGTTCTATAGGTGCCCCTTAGTACTTTGTCGAAGTAGCCAGTATTGATGCCTGAAACTTGTCAGTAGGCTATTCCAAGCATAGGGAGCATCCTATCAGAACTCAATACTCTCCTCTCCTTCCAACAAGTGAACAGCAACAATGTTCCCCTCCCTAAACCTTGGATACCAATGACAATTGTAAAGTTCCAACTGCTGTCCCATCTGAGATGTTAAATGACCACAGGTCAGCAATTAAACCTAGGAACTTCCTGGTCTAACTGGCTCAACTATTCACCAGCTAAACTCAACCACCATTCCACTTCATCAAATTACTCCATAACTTTTATCACCTGAAAACATTTACATTAGCAATACTCTCTTGTTGCGCTGCTTCACCGAATGATGAAGTCATCATGATTTAGTCATCGGAGTATATGAACTGGTCAGAAAGCTTGTTATTCAATAGTGATGCTCAACGTCACATTTAACAGTGGAAAAAATTAGGTCAGTGAAAGGTTAGCAAATTTAAAATTCTAATTAGTAAACCAGAACAGAATTAGAATCATAGAATGGCTACAGGACAGGAGGCCATTTGGCCCGTCGAGCCCGTGCCGGCTCTCTGCAAGAGCAATCCAGTTAGTCCCACTCCCCTGCCCTATCTCTGTAGCCCTGCAAATATTTTCCCCTTCAACTACTTACCCATTTCCCTTTTGAAAGTCACGATTGAATCTGCCTCCACCACCCTTTCAGGCAGTGCATTCCAGATCATAGCCACTCGCTGCGTAAAAAAGATTTTCCTCATGTCGCCTTTGGTTCTTATGCCAATCAATGTAAATCTGTGTCCTCTGTTTCCCAACCCTTCCACCAATGGGAAGGGTTTCTCTCTATCTACACTGTCTAGACCCCTCATGATTTTGTATACCTCTATCAAATCTCGTCTCAACCTTCTTTGCTCCAAGGAGAACAACCCCAGCTTCTCCAGTCTATCCAGGTAACTGAAGTCCCTCATCCCTGGAACCATTCTAGTAAGTCTTTTCTGCATGCTCTCTAAGGCCTTCGCATCCATCCTGAAGTGTGGTGCCCAGAATTGGACACAATACTCCAGTTGTGGCCGAACCAGTGTTTTATAAAGGTTCATCATAACCACCTGGCTTTTGTACTCTATGCCTTTATTTATGAAGCCCAGGATCCAGTATGCTTTTTTAACTGCTTTTTCAAACTGCCCTGCCACCTTCAATGACCTAAGCACATATACCCCCAGGTCTGTGTGTTCCGGCACTCCCTTTAGAATTGTACCACTTAGTTTATATTGCCTCTCCTCGTTCTTCCTATCAAAATGTATCACTTCGCACTTCTCTGGATTAAATTTCATCTGCCATGTGTCTGCCCATTCCACCAGCCTGTCTATGTCCTCTTGGATGTCCAAGTGTTGTACAGGCAACAAGAAAATATATCAAGGAAAGCAGTGGTCCTAGTACTGTCCCCTGGGGAACACTACTGCATACCTTCCTCCAGTCCAAAAAACAACCGTTCACCACTACTCTCTGTTTCCTGTCTCTTAGCCAATTTCATATCCATGCTGCCACTTCCCCTTTTATTCCACGGGCTTCAACTTTGCTGACAAGCCTGTCATGTGGCACTTTATCAAATGCCTTTTCATCAACCGCATTGCCCTCATCAACTCTCTCTGTTACCTCAAAAAACTCATTCAAGTTAGTTAAACATGATTTGCCTTTAACAAATCCATGCTGGCTTTCCTTAATTAATCCACACTTGTCCAAGTGACTGTTCATTTTGTCCCGGATTATCTTTTCTAAAAGCTTCCCCACCACCAAGGTTAAATTGACTGGCCTGTAGTTGCCGGGTTTATCCTTACACCCTTTTTTTGAACAAGGGTGTAACATTTGAGATTCTCCAGTCCTCTGGCACCACCCCCGATTCTAAGGATAATTGGAAGATTATGGCCAGTACCTCCGCAATTTCCACGCTTACTTCCCTCAGCAACCTAGGATGCATCCCATCCGGATCAGGTGACTTATCTACTTTAAGTACAGCCAGCGTTTCTAGTCCTCTTCTTTATCCATTATTAGCCCATTCAATATCTCAACGACCTCCTCTTTTACTGTGACTTAGGCAGCATCTTCATCCGTGGTAAAGACAGATGCAAAGTACTCATTTAGTATCTCGGCTATGCCCTCTGCCTCCATGAGTGGGTCTCCTTTTTGGTCCCTAGTCGGCCCCACCCCTCCTCTTACTACCCATTTACTATTTATATGCCAATAGAAGATTTTTGGATTCCCTTTTATGTTAGTTGCCAGTCTATTCTCATACTCTCTCTTTGCCCCTCTTATTTCCTTTTTCACTTCCCCTCTGTACTTTTTATATTCAGCCTGGTTCTCACTTGTATTATCAACCTGACATCTGTCATATGCCCCCTTTTTCTGGTTCATCTTACTCTCGCTCTCTTTCGTCATCCAGGGATCTCTGACTTTGGTTGCCCTACCTTTCCCCCTCGTGGGAATGTACGTAGACTGTACCCGAACCATTTCCTCTTTAAAGGCCGTCCATTGTGCAATTACAGTTTTGCCTGCCAATCTTTGATTTCAATTTATCCAGGCCAGATCCGTTCTCAATCCACTGAAATTGGCCCTCCTCCAATTAAGTATTTTTACTCTGGATCGCTTCTTGTCCTTTTCCATAGCTAATCTAAACCTTATGATACTATGATCGCTGTTCCCTAAATGTTCCCCAACTGACACATGCTCCACCTCATTCCCCAGAACCAGATCCAGCAATGCCTCCTTCCCCCTTGGGCCGGAAACGTACTGGTCAAGGAAATTCTCCTGGATGCACTTCAGAAATTCTTCTCCCACTCTGCCCTTTACGCTATTACAATCCCAGTCAATATTAGGATAATTGAAGTCCCCTTTATCACTAATCTATGGTTCTTGCACCTCTCTGCAATTTCCCTGCAAATTTGTTCCTCTATATCCTTCCCACTAGTTGGTGGCCTATAGAATACATCCAGTAGTGTATTGGCACCTTTATTGTTTCTTGGGCCTGATGTTAGCAGGGCTGCGGGTTCTCGGCGAGGGGTCTATCGGGCGGGTGGGTAAAGCGCCCGGTGAAATTAGTCAGCTTCCCGTGCGATCATAGCAGACAATCCACTAATTGGATCCACTTACCTGGTCCTCCTGGTTCCCCACTGCCGATCTGCGCGTCGGGCGGGCTGCGCATGCGCAGTAAGATCTGTCAGCTGGAGGAGCTCTATTTAAAGGGGCAGTCCTCCACTGACAGATGCTGCAACAAATAGCAAAAATTACAGCATGCAGCAGCCCGGGGGAAGGCTGCTCCCAGTTTAATGATGCCTCACTCCAGGTATCAATACATTGGGTGAGGAGGAGGGGGAGGACAGAGATCTTCCTCCCGGCAGGCGGGAGGAAGTGGCCTGCCTCTGCCACCAGGAAGGCCTGGCTCGAGGTGGCAGAGGAGGTCACCAGCGCAACCAACATATTGCCCACCGGCATACAGTGCAGGAGGCGCTCCAATGACCTCAGTAGGTCAGCCAAAGTGAGTAAACGTAGTCATTCCCCTACACTCCGTCTGCCACATCACTGCCCCCACCTCACATCTCCTTCAGCACTGCCAACACTACTCTGTCACATCACCCCTCATACCCACTCAAACTTCATCCTCATCTTACCTGCACCTACTCACCTCGCCAGTACTCATCCCGCCACTACCACTCAACCCAATCCTCATACAATCTCATGGCTCTATCTCATACTCACCCTCTCGTGCATCTCTTTCACGGCCAGCCTCACTCAACCTGCCACTACCTGTGCTGCAGCCACAGGGCATGCATCACATATGTGCAGTAGGCAGCGTAAGGCAAACGTGTCGTGAGCATGAAGGGGATGCACAAGGATGTTTGAGGGTTTGTCATGGGTGTTACTTATATTGAATTTCTGAACAACTCACATTACATATTATATTGGCACCACTACTGCCATGTCTTCGCGAATCCTGTCTGGTTTGTGCAATAATGCCCGCTCCTGAGGATCACTATGAGGACCCACAACTGATGCCACCCATTGTGTCACTGCAGAGTGGGTGTAGGTGTATTTGCAGGGCTCTTCTGCGCAGACGACTGAGAGACATCGGTGATGTCCCCGGTTGCACCCTGGAAGGATGCGGAGGAGAAGTTGTTGAGGGCAGTGGTGACCTTGACAGCGGTGACCTTGACAGCGACAGGTAAGAAGATGGTGCTCGGGCCAGCCAGGAGCAGCTCGGCATGAAAGAGGCTGCAGATGTCCACGACGACATGTCGAGTGACTCTGAGCCTCCATGTGCACTGCTGCTCAGAGAGGTCCAGGAGGCTGAGCCTCGGTCTGTGGACCCTGTGGCGAGGGTAGTGCCCTCTGCGACGCATCTCTCTCTGCGGTAGCCCTCCCTCCTGCTGTACAGGTGGATGTGTCACAGCACTCTGTTGTGGAGCTCCACGTGTCAGAGGTGGACGGCGTGGCTGGTGAGGCTGGTGATGCTGTTCGCCCTCCGAGGAGGTCATGACTGCAGCTACGGCGGCCCCCATCCGCAAGATGTACATCTGAGGGGGTCCGCAAGGTAGGTACATGTCTCCGGACCCCGGGGTAAGTGTGCAGGTTGGTGACTTTGACTGTCAGGAGGAGGGTGGTGGACACCAAACTTTGTCCCAAGTGACAGAGTGGCCTTCTGCAATGGATGAGGGTCTCCCCCCACCACCTGTCAAATGGACCTTTGCAGCTGCCACAGGCTGACAGCTGCAACACGTCCATTTGACCTGGGAGTGTTTCCCCCAGTGTGGGAAACAGTCCCAGTTTGTTCGAAAATCCCACCCCTCCTCACATAATCCCTTTATCAGGTCAGTTAATGACCTGAAATACCTAAATAAATACTTTCAAGTGACATCCCGCTGGCTTTAATTGCCTGCGGGATTCCCACCAGCGGGGGCTGCGCGCGCACGCTGGCGCATCAGCGGGGAACCCGGAAGTGTGAGGGTTTGGGGCGGGCTCCGGTCCAGCTCCAGGATTCTCCGATTTTCGGAGCCCCCCGCCAGGAACGCACCCGATAGCGGGAGCTAAAATGACGCCCCTTATCTCTAACCAAATAGATTCTGTCCTTGGCCTCTCCAGGACATCCTCTCTGTCCAGCACTGCAATATTCTCCTTAATCAATACTGCTACCACCCCCCCTCCTTTCTTTCCTTCCCTATCTTTCCTGAACACATTGTATCCAGGAATATTTAGTACCCAACCCTGCCCTTTTTTGAGCCAGGTCTCCATTATTGCCACAACATCATATTCCTATGTGGCTATTTGCGCCTGCAGCTCACCAACCTTGATTACCACACTTTGTGCATTTACACACATGCACTGTAAACCTATCTTAGACCTTCTTGTATTGCCTTAGTCTGATCCCACCCAATACCGCACTATTTCTTACTCTAGTGCTATATGTCTCTCCCAATCCTTTGTGCACCTTGTTTCTCCTTTCTAATGCTACATCCTGGTGACCATCCCCTTGCCAAATTAGTTTAAACCCTCCCCCACAGCACTAATGAACCTCCCCACGAGGTTATTGGTCGCAGCTCTGTTGAGTTGCAACCTGTCCGGTCTGTACAGGTCCCATCTCCCCCAGAACCAGTCCCAGTGCCCCAGGAATCTAAAGCCCTCCCTCCTGCATCATCTCTCCAGCCATGCATTAATCTGCTCTATCCTCCTATTTCTATACTCACTAGCACCGGGAGTAATCCGGAGATTACTACCTTTGAGGTCCTGCTTATTAATCTCTATCTTAGCTCCCGAAAATCTGCCTGCAGGACCTCATCCCTCTTTCTACCTATGATGCTGGTACCGATATAGACCTCAACCTCTGGCTGTTTACCCTCCCCCTCTGCAGCCGTTCAGTGACATCCATGATCCTGGCACCAGAAAGGCAACATACCATCCTGGAATCACATCTGAAGTTTGCACTACACACAGAAATTTTGCCAGACACAGTTGACAGAGAAAATATATACATCTTACCAATATAATATTTTCACCTGTCCTGTGCACGCAAACACAGTAACAGATATATATACAAAGCATCTCGTTGTGATTGCATACTATTAAATATCATTACGTCAACCAGGTTGTAGTCATCCAGATTATAAAGCCAGTCCTTTCACTGGCCACTTTACCTTCAATATCATAGGGAGTCCCAAACCAACGCTCTGTTAATCTACAGTTCCCTTCATTGTTGGGAGAAAGGAGAATCAGATTTGCTTTTTGTGGGGTGAGGAGGGACAGAGCAGCAGCAATCACCTGAAAACAAAAAAAAAAAACAGATTTAGACTGACTCTTCGACTGAACTATCAAAAATAAAGACAAAATCTACTATATATTAAAAGAGATATTTCACATATGTAGCAACAGTAACAGCATTTCAAAATAATTAATTCAAGCGTTCTGGGGTGTTTCTGAGAGGCATGATGAGACACTATACAAGGAAACTTCTTTCTTTCTTCGAACATTCAACAACGATTTGGAAAACGATCAGATAAAAAATTAATGTTTGTGCTTCCCATATCGGACTTATCTTTAGCTGACTCTTTTCCATTCACAACCACAAGTAGAAATCACCCCCGTTGTAATTTTATGTGTACACACCACTAAATATTATTTTGAAACAAAATTCACAAAGCACTCATATGCATCAATTTAAAAATATTTGACAGGTCCTAGGACAGCAATCAGCACTCTGGAGCACCAACTTCCTGTGCCACACAATGACAGAACAGAGGTCTGATGCCTCCAACGCCACAAAGTTTCCGATCTCAGCCATACAGCTGTAGGAAAACACCAAAGTCCAGCTGCTTCTCTATCACTAGGAGCCAAAATAAAAGCGGAAAGGTTCAATGGAATTTTTTCAGTACAAAAACTCTGTCCCCAGTCTCTCTCTCCAGACCGGTGAGCCTGACATCTGTAGTGGGTAAGTTGTTAGAGGGTATTCTGAGAGACAGGATCTACAGGCATTTGGAGAGGCAGGGACTGATTAGGAACAGTCAGCATGGTTTTGTGAGAGGAAAATCATGTCTCACGAATTTGATTGAGTTTTTTGAAGGGGTAACCAAGAAGATAGATGAGGGCTGTGCAGTAGACGTGGTCTACATGGACTTCAGCAAAGCATTTGACAAGGTACCGCATGGTAGGTTGTTACATAAGGTTAAATCTTACGGGATCCAAGGTGAGGTAGCCAATTGGATACAAAATTGGCTTGACGACAGAAGACAGAGGGTGGTTGTAGAGGGTTGTTTTTCAAACTGGAGGCCTGTGTCCAGCGGTGTGCCTCAGGGATCGGTGCTGGGTCCGCTGTTATTTGTTATTTATATTAATGATTTGGATGAGAATTCAGGAGGCATGGTTAGTAAGTTTGCAGATGACACCAAGATTGGTGGCATTGTGGACAGTGAAGAAGGTTATCTGGGATTGCAACGGGATCTTGATCAATTGGGCCAGTGGGCCGATGAATGGCAGATGGAGTTTAATTTCGATAAATGTGAGGTGATGCATTTTGGTAGATCGAATCGGGCCAGGACCTACTCCGTTAATGGTAGGGCGTTGGGGAGAGTTATAGAACAAAGAGATCTAGGAGTACAGGTTCATAGCTCCTTGAAAGTGGAGTCACAGGTGGATAGGGTGGTGAAGAAGGCATTCAGCATGCTTGGTTTCATTGGTCAGAACATTGAATACAGGAGTTGGGATGTCTTGTTGAAGTTGTACAGGACATTAGTACGGCCACACTTGGAATACTGTGTACAGTTCTGGTCACCCTATTATAGAAAGGATATTATTAAACTAAAAAGAGTGCAGAAAAGATTTACTGGGATGCTACCGGGACTTGATGGTTTGTCTTATAGGGAGAGGTTAGATAGACTGGGACTTTTTTCCCCTGGAGAGTAGGAGGTTAAGGGGTGATCTTATAGAAGTCTATAAAATAATGAGGGGCATAGATAAGGTCGATAGTCAAAATCTTTTCCCAAAGGTAGGGGAGTCTATAACGAGGGGACATAGATTTAAGGTGAGAGGGGAGAGATACAAAAGGGTCCAGAGGGGCAATTTTTTCACTCAAAGGGTGGTGAGTTTCTGGAACGAGCTGCCAGAGGCAGTAGTAGAGGCGGGTACAATTTTGTCTTTTAAAAAGCATTTGGACAGTTACATGGGTAAGATGGGTATAGAGGGATACGGGCCAAGTGCAGGCAATTGGGACTAGCTTAGTGTTATAAACTGGGCGACATGGACATGTTGGGCCGAAGGGCCTGTTTCCATGTTGTAACTTCTATGTTTCTATTGCTTCACACCAAGTAGCCACGAACCCCAGAACAATCACAGGCAGTCAAATGCTGCTAGTAGTGCTTTTTCTAGGTCAGGTGCCCCTGGATGGACTCCAAGTACTAGCTCCCATTAATAGTAATGGAGTTGCTTCATGATGTGTGCTTGAGGCCCCAACAATCTACGTCATTGGAGGATCTCGCAAAGCAAGTGGAGACCTAAAATCACACCACCTCAATAAAGCAAAAACTTCTGCTCAAGTTGTTTCCCAACAGGTAGGAGATATACCTTACTGGAGTATTTTTTTTAAAAACGAGCAGAGGAGTGCCTTGTATTAAGGTACTTTCCCCATCCCCCCACCCCCTCCGGAATTTTCTTCTCAAGAAAAGGCTAATTTACAGCTAGGATTCTTCCTGAATAAATCTGAAAATTCCTCAGCCACCAGAACAGTATATATATATATATACATACATACATTGCATATACCACGAAGCAAGCTTTTTCCAAATTATTTCAAATATGGTATCAAAAGGAAGATGAAATTAATTTACACACACTGGCATTAGGAAAGACTAAGAGGAAGGTGCCTACACAATGGTGTAAATAAAATATATTCCTCACAACAGTCGGTGTATAGATCACATGCACCTGCAACAGTCAGGCGTTACTAAGCCTCACATTACTCAGGGTCTTTTCTATATACTGCTATGTAATGTATATTCTCTTTATGCATACAGAATTCATATGAAAGATATTACCAAAGTTATCAAAATTACTGCTGCTTGGGAGGGTGGAGTGATAAGACTTTCTAACAATCGCAAAGCCTCACCCCATACTGCAACAGTGCCGAATTCAAGGAATGCTTTTCAGAAGTAGTACAGTTATAGCATTTTTGAATCACACTAACATGATAATACTGAGACATTCTGATGCAAAAATAATGAAGGAGAATTCTCCCAATAGTAAGTAAATTCCACAGCATAGTTTTTATTACATAATGTGACAATTAACTCCGTATCATTCACCTCTGGCCTGTACTCAAATAGTAACTGGTCTCCAGTGAGGAAATCTTCTTTTTTGAAAAGCTGCATATTTTCACAAAGATTTTCTACATAATCAATGGGATCCGTCTAGGGAAAGAATATCAAAAGGTCAGGATCACAGCTCTAATGTAGTACCTTGCTGATCAATTTGTAGAAAATTACAGAGGGTGGGAGAAGAGAATGGGAAGGGAAGCAACACAATATATACCTGTTCCTGATAATGGAATTCATTATCTTCAATCTTCTGAATCTCTTTATAAATTCTGGGGGAAAATTATATATAGTGTAATTTAACACATTTATTTATTACTCCTTAGAACACAAAATAAAGCAGCCCTAATGCCTTAGTGGATATAGGCAGTTCCTATTGTGGTACTAAACAACATAGACCAGGAAGTTCTAGGCTCAATCTTCTGTCTATGCTGAGTTAAGAGCGAGGTCACACTGCCCCTGGACTAGGGAAGGGAAAAAATTGCCATGATTCTTGCTCTTAATTGCTATCCTCTGCTGAAAAGAATGCATATATGGATTTCAGGAGAATACAAAATTGGGCATTGTTGTGATGCCCAACATCAGAGGCTTGAATTATGAGGAAAGACTGGAAAAATTCTGGCTATTTTACCTTGAAAAGCAACTGAGAGTGAACCCCACAGAAGCATACAAGACAGTAAATGGTATAGAAAAGATAAATCTAGAACCTTACTTCAAATTAAACCATGAGGAAATGGGTACAACAAAGTCAAACTGTCAAAAGGCAAATTTATGACTGATGTCAGGAAGCTCTTCTTCACAAAATAGTGATCAATGCTCCTCAAATTTCTGGGTAGGCTAGTGGAAGCAAATCACCATTAAATTATTTAAGGAACAGCTGAATTCTGTGAGGGTTTGGAGGGGGGGGGCGCGGGGAGGGTGCTGTGGAAGACAACAGTTTTCTTCTGAATGGGTGAAGTAGTATCGGTGAGTGGGATTCCTCATTAGTAACCATCTTGTGATTCCCTTCCACCTCCTCCATGACTGAGCATCCCACCAACATTCATCATCAAGACTGACTTGGGCGTCACTTGGGGGAGAAACCAGAGGGTTGCCAGCAACTACAAACTGTACCCGAGCATGAGTCAACGGTTTCAGGAAAGGTGGCAGCAAAAGATTAGTGGGGAAAAAGAAAAAGGAAAGAAAATATTTTTCATAAAACAAGGTCACTCGCTCTCTGTACATATTTTTCTATTTCACCTGCACAGTTTACATATCTGAGTAAATCACAATGGCAAGCAAGGTTTTCAGTGTATTTTATGAGCAAAAATATAAAGGCACACAACTAAAAAAAAATCACCTTTCCTGAGGACCAAGGCATTGTAGCATTTTCATATACTGAAACACAATATGTGCAACCTATATTAAAAACAAAATGATTGTCATTATACAGTAAACATATTCAATTGGTAATTAATGTTCATAAATTGGCAATAACAATAATTTGCATTGAATTTGAGTAAATTAGGGAATTATTCAAAATAATCACCAACTTGTAGGACCAAAGAGTAAAACATTTTGCAAGCATTATTGAAATGAATGAAAAGGATGGATAAACAATTACTACTGACTGCCTTTACCTCATAGAACTGCTGATAGCCATGATCAGTTAACGTAATGGAGATGTTGAACACGGAATATGTTGAATTTTGTTCAAATCCAGTTTCACCATTTCCTCCAAATAAGGCAAGAGCCAAACACCTGGAAAAATTACATACTTTACTTGTGTATGTGTAGAACAAACATGTAACACAAATTATTTCAGCAAGAAAATTTAGGACACAATGAGGCCAACATGTGTGTCAGTGGTGCTCAGTGTGCACCAGTTCACAGGACACAATACACTATAAACAGGGATGGAGACTGGTAATCTTGGAACTCCATCCATTTCCACTGGGCCTAGGTGCAGGAATGGGGTGGCAGCTACATAATAATATTTAAATGACACAGAAATTACATCATAATCCATGTAATTCTATGTACTAATGCTTCCCGCATCTTTCTCTGGCCTTTATGCCGGTACTGCGATGAGAAAAATGCAGTTTTGTAGAGGTTCCCTTAATTCAATCACTAGTCATAATGGGGTAAGTTCACGCTCATTTACGCCGGTAATATCAGCGCAATCGTCGCTGGGTCAAAATCCTGGAACTCCCTACCTAACAGCATTGTGGGAGAACCTTCATCACATGGACTGCTGCGGTTCAAGAAGGCAGCTCACCACCACCTTCTCAAGGGCAATTAGAGATGGGCAATAAATGCTGGCCTTGCCAGCGATGCCCACATCCCATGAACAAATAAAAAAAAATCCGGGCGGAATTAAGCGAACCAGCGCAAAAGATCAGGGAATTTTAAACGTAACTGAGTAACGCCCAAAACCACTCACGTCCATGTTTTCCGCGATCTATTACGCTGGTTTAAGATTCAATTCACTCAAATCAGGCCCCGCCCACAAAACTGGCTATGCCCCCAACTCTGGGGGGGGGGGGGGGGGTGAGGGGGGGAGGGGAAATTTAGAAACCTAAAGAGAAAAGTCAAGGCATTAGAGCAGTGTAGCGATTTGGGTAAAGATAAGCAGAGTCTCACAGGAAGGGACAGAGAGTTTAACAGTCATAGTGCATCAGCGAATAAGATCAAAGCAGGGGAAAATGGTAAAATGTTAAGATTAAAGGCTCTTTATCTGAATGCATGAAGCATTCGTAACAAGATAGACGAATTAGTGGCACATATGAAGATAAATGGGTTTGATCAAATAGCCATTACAGAGAAGTGGTTGCAAGGTGACCAAGGTTGGGAACTAAATATTCCAGGGTACCTGATGTTTTGAAAAGACAGACAGAATGGAAAAGGCGGGGGAGAAGCCCTGATAATAAAAGATAACATAAGGACAGAAGCGAGAAAGAATCTTGGCCCGGAAGATCAGGAAGTAGAATCAGTATGGGAGGAAATAAGAAATAACAAGAGGCAGAAAACACTGGTGGGAGTAGTTTATAGGCCCCCTAACAGTAGGTATACCGTTGGACTGAGAATTAATCAAGAAATAATAGGACTTTGTAGCAAAGATAATGCAATAATCATGGGGGACTTTAATCTTCATATAGTCTGGGCAAATCAAATTGGCAAAGGTAGTTTGGAGGACAAGTTCATAGAATGCACAATGGAAAGTTTCCCAGAACAATACATCATGGAACCAACCAGGGAACAGGCTATTTTAGATCTTGTATTGTGCAGTGAGATGGGTTAATTAGTAATCTCATAGTAAAGGACCCTCTGGGGAAGAGTGTTCATAATATGATAGAATTTCACATTGAGTTCCAGAGTAACGTACTTAAGTCCAAAACTAGAGTCTTAAACTTAAACAAAGCCAATTACACAGGTATGAGGGGCAAGGTGGCCAAGGTTGATTGGGAAGTTAGATTAAAAGATATGATGGTAGATAAGTAATGGTGACCATATAAAGAAATAATTCATAATTCTCAATGAATATACATTCCATTGAGGAATAAAAACTCCACAGGAATAGTGATCCATCCATGGCTAACTAAAGAGGTTAAGGATAAAATTAGATTAAAAGAAGAGGCTTAGAATGTTGCCAGGAAGAATAGTACGCCTGAGGATTGGGAGAGTTTTAGAAACCAGCAAAGAATGACTAAAAAATTGATAAAGAGGGAGAAAATAGAATATGAGAATAAATTAGCAAGAAATATAAAAACAGATTACAAGAGCTTCTACATGTATGTAAAAAGGAAGAGAGTAGCGAAAGTAAACATGGGTCCCTTAGAAGCTGAGTCAGAAGAAAGTATAATGGGGAATAAGGAAATGGCAGAGACATTAAACAAATATTTTGTATCTGTCTTCACAGTAGAAGACACAAAAAACAAACCAGAAATAGTGAGGAACCAAGGCTAATGAGAGTGAGGAACTTAAAGTAATTAATACGAGTAAAGAAAAAGTACTGGAGAAATTAATGGGACTAAAAGCCGACAACTCCCCTGGACCCGATGGCCTACATCCTAGGGTTCTAAAAGAGGTGGCTGCAGAGGTAGAGGATGCATTGGTTGTGATCTTCCAAAATTCCCCAGATTCTATAACGATCCCAGTGGATTGGAAGGTAGCAATTCTATTCAAGGAGGGAGAGAGAAAACAGGGAACTAGGGGGATAGAATATAAAAACAGGGAGGTATTGCTGCAGTTATATAAGGTATTGGCAAGACCGCACCTGGAATACTGCATACAGTTTTGGTCTCCATACTTAAGACATACTTGCTCTCGAGGCAGTACAAAGAAGGTTCATTCGGTTAATCCCGGGGATGAGGGGGCGGACATATGAGGAGAGGTTGAGTCGATTGGGACTCTACTCATTGGAGTTCAGAAGAATGAGAGGCGATCTTATTGAAACATATAAGATTGTGAAGGGGCTTGATCGGGTGGATGCGGTAAGGATGTTCCCAAGGATGGGTGAAACTAGAACTAGGGGGCATAATCTTAGAATAAGGGGCTGCTCTTTCAAAACTGAGATGAGGAGAAACTTCTTCACTCAGAGGGTAGTAGGTCTGTGGAATTTGCTGCCCCAGGAAGCTGTGGAAGCTACATCATTAAATAAATTTAAAACAGAAATAGACAGTTTCCTAGAAGTGAAGGGAATTAGGGGTTACAGGGAGCGGGCAGGAAATTGGACATGAATTTAGATTTGAGGTTAGGATCAGATCAGCCATGATCTTATTGAATGGCGGAGCAGGCTCGAGGGGCCGATTGGCCTACTCCTGCTCCTATTTCTTATGTTCTTATGTACAGGCCAGTTAGCCTGACATCAGCAGTCAGGAAAATGCTGGAATCTATTATTAAGGACGTGGTAACGGGACACTTAGAAAATCATAATATGATTAGGCAGAGTCAACATGGTTTTATGAAAGGCAAATCATGTTTGACAATTCTATTAGAGATTTTTGAGGATGTAAGTAGCAGGGTAGATAAAAGTGAACCAGTGGATGTAGTGTATTTGGATTTTCAAAAGGCATTCGATAAGGTGCCACTCAAAAGGTTGTTACACAAGATAAGGGCTCATGGGGTTGGGGGTAATATATTAGCATGGATAGAGGATTGGTTAATGGACAGAAAACAGAGAGTAGGAATAAACGGGTCATTTTCAGGTTGGCAGGCTGTAACTAGTGGGGTGCCGCAAGGATCAGTGTTTGGGCCTTGGCTATTTGCAATCTATATTAATGACTTAGATGAAGAGACTGAGTGCAATGTATCCAAGTTTGCTGACGATACAAAGTTGATGGGAAAGTAAGCTGTGAGGAGGACACAAAGAATCTGCAAAGGGATATAGACAGGTTAAGTGAGTGGGCGAGAAGGTGGCAGTTGGAGTATAATGTGGGGAAATGTGAGGTTATTCACTTTGGTAGGAAGAATAGAAAAACAGTTTTTTTTAAATGGTAAGAAACTATTAAATGTTGGTGTTCAGAGGGATTTGCGTGTCCTTGTACATGAAACACAGAAAGTTAACATGCAGGTACAACAAGCAATTAGGAAGGCAAATGGCATGTTGGCCTTTATTGCAAGGGGGTTGGAGTACAAGATTAAGGCAGTCTTGCTGCCATTGTACAGGGCTTTGGTCAGACCACACCTGGAGTACTGTGTACAGTTTTGGTCTCCTTACCTAAGGAAGGATATACTTATCTTAGAAGCGGTGCAATGAAAGGTTCATTAGATTGATTCTTGGGATGAGAGGGTTGACCTATGAGGAGAGGTTGAGTAGAATGGGCCTATGCTATCTGGAGTTTAGAAGAATGAGAGGTGATTTCATTGAAACATATAAGATTCTGAGTGGGCTTGACAGGTTAGATGCTGAGAGGCTGTTTCCCCTGGCTGGAGAGTCTAGAACTAGGGGGCACAGTCTCAGGATAAGGGGAAGGCCATTTAGGACTGAGATGAGGAGAAATTTCTTCACTCAGAGGGTTGTGAATCTTTGCAATTCTCTACCCCCATGGGCTGTAGATGCTCAGTGGTTGAGCATATTCAAGACTGAGATCGATAGATTTTTGGACTTTAGGGGAGTCAAAGGATATGGGGATCAGGCGAAAGTGGAGTTGAGGTCGAAGATCCGCCATGATCTTATTGAATGGTGAAGCAGGCTCGAGGGGCTGTATGGCCTACTCTTGTTCATATTTCTTATGTTCTTTTGTAGCAGCTGGTGACATAATTGTTATAGTGTGCCTGAGTCAGAATTTGTAGCCCTGATTTTAACTCGGGGCAGGAATCCAGGGTACGGAGGCCAAGTGGGTGGCAATCTGTCCAGCCCCTCGGAGTTAAAGTCTCCCGTGCCTCATTTAAATTTCCCGATGCTGACTCCCACCTGAAGCTGGCGGGGGTGACGTGGAGGCCAGCAGGTGGGAGTGGAAAATCGTGCAGCTGCATGCTGTCCCCAGGGACCGAAAGAAATGATCCCCCAAAAGGTAAGCGAGCAGGAAGGAGGGGAAAAGAGAGCCTGGGGCAGAGAATGCCCAAGGTTTCCCTGTTTGGCCATAAGAAGCACTCCTGCTCCTTCGGGTCACAAGGAACCTCTCAAAATTTTAAAAATGTAATACTTTCCTGAGCTTGCTCAGATCCGATCCTGTTGGGCCCCATCCTTTCCTGGCAGCTTGAAGACTATGCTCGATTCACACATCTCTGTTTTAAATTGGCGTCGGGGTCTAAGTGACAATAGTAAACCCCTACATTTCAATATTTGTGACGGGTGGCTTCCATGCTCCCGAAAACCTGGGAGTTAAAATGTTGGTGGGCGGGAACTCCGTGGGAACTCAACGCCTTCCACTGGGTTCCATTTTAAATCCCGCCTGCACCATTCCCGCCAAGTGAGCAGGGTTAAAATCAACCCTTGTAAGTGTTCTTGAGGTGCTACTGAGTGCTATGTAGCACATATGACAGGATGTGCAGTCTGCGTAAAGTTTCTTTTTAAAAATAAACTTTGTCTACCTTTTCTTTTTCTTGAGTCTTTTAAGATTTTTCCAGTTTTTTTTTGCCTTTTGTTCATTTTGCTTTAGCTTTTTTTTGTAATTTTCAGGTAGTCAGTCAATGGTTCCTGCTCGGTTTGCTGATCTAATTTTCTGTTTTATTTTTAGCTTCGATGTTGGCTTTGTTTCTTTTTAATTGGTAGACAATTTTTTTTATTGTATGTTGTTTTGGCCTTAGATGCATCAGACTCAGTTTATGTGGTATTATGCAGCAGATGTCAGTGTGCAAGTAGTGCCGATTGGAAAGGGGTCAAAGGTCATTGCTACTACTGCTATGAGTCAAATTGACTGGATCAGAAAAAGACCAACATTACATTAGCTTTCTGGTTTACTTTTTGTGCCTGTGCACTAGGTTTTAGTGATTCTGCTGCCTATAACCTAACTTACACCAAAGTCCTGTTCACCCACCACCCCTGTGCTCGCTGACCTACATTGGCTCCCAGTCCGGCAACGCCTCGATTTTAAAATTCTCATCCTTGTTTTCAAATCCCTCCATGGCCCCGCCCACCTATCGCTGTAACCTCCTCCACGATCTCTTCGCTCCTCCAATTCCGGCCTCTTGCGTATCCCCGATTTTCATCACTCCACGTTGGTGGCCATGCCTTCAGCTGCCTAGGACCTAAGCTCTGGAATTCCCTCCCTAAACCTCTCTGCCTCTCCATCTCTCCTCCTATAAGACGCTCCTTAAAACCTACCTCTTCGACCAAGCTTTTGGTCACCTGTCCTAATGTCTCCGTACGTGGCTTGGTGTCAAATTTTGTCGGATAATCGCTCCTGGGACGTTTTAACTACATTAAAGGCGCCATTTAAATGCAAGTTGTTGTTATTGTTGTGTACATGGATACCCAAATAACCTTTGCTCCTCTACAGTTCCTAGTCTCTCACTATTAAGAAAATATTCCGATCCAAAGTGAATGACCTCAAACTTCCCCACATTGAACTCCATCTGCCAGTTTTGCCTACTCACTTAATGGCCCCAAAATTTACAGGGAGGCGGGGAGAGAGCAGGGCCCATCAGCAGCCGGGAAACCCAGAAATGCCAGCAATGCGGAGGTCCTGCCGAATTTAACAAAGTGGCAGCAGGGGGGGGGGGTCAGCGCATCCTGGGGGTGGGGATTCGGCAGAAGAAATTCTTGGTTTTCCATGTATAAGTACAAATAATAAAAGCAAAGAAGTAATGCTGAATTTGTACGAGTTAGGCTGGGCTGGGGGTTGGAGTAGTGTGCACAGTTCTAGGCAACCCTTTATAGGAAGAAGATAAAAGCAATGGAAAGGTGAAGGATAGATTCAATAGAATGTTACCAAGGATCAGTGGTTACAGTTATGAAGAACAACTTGCTAGGTTTTGCTCCCAAATGCTATTCAGTGATTCCTACAGAATTGTGCACAATCATGGACATCAAATAAGAACAAGGTCAGAATCAGGCTTAGCCATGATATGCCCCACAATCAAATAACATGCTCCCTCGGCTCACACAGGAGGATTGGCTATTTGAGTTAAATACCAGAGCACTGCTGGTATCCAAGCAATGAAATAGCATTTTCAGGAGAAAAGGGGGAGAAAATTAGTTTAAAAAATAATCAGTGCTTTGAAGTGGAAAAAATCAATCCAGAATCATGAGTGCAGCAGAGCAAAAAGGAAAGAAAGGGGGCGGGGGGATTTCACTAGCTTCCACATATTATATAGTAACAATCTAATCTAGCCGTTCAAATGATGTCAAATTACAAAATAAAATCTAATCAGTTTATGAATAATATTAGTCTTTAAGAGTTCTTTAAGTCATCTTTAAGTGACTGAATTTAAGATCTCTTTTTTTTATATAAATGACATCATCTATGTTTATTTCAGTGAGGCAGGAGATTGATGTGGAACTTTCTTTATGCCATAGTGCTTTGTGATGCAAAACAATGGCTTATTAATTTTGACATGAGAACCAAAGGCATATTAGACCACATTACATATTGCCAGATTTTCCTTTCCAAGGCAGTGAGCTTGAGTAAGGTTAACACTAAAAATTAATCATTTAGCATACATCATAAAGTATCTTTGCCAGGTTTCTAAAATTTGACCTTCATAATGCCCAGTACTTACTTCTTCCGAAGCAGGGACAGGATACTGCCGTTACCTTCGTGTCCTATTAGCCACGATATATAGTGGAGTGGTTTAATCCTGACAAATTTTTAAAATATTACAAAACAACATTAGTCACATCAGGATTTAAACAAAATAAACTTTACCTTTAAATTAACTAAGGTTGCTATTAAACTATACTTCTGCATCAATGGGAAGCCATTTTAAGATGCACATCGATCAAAAAATGACAGTCTGAATCCTGATTGCATTAAAGGCGAGAGTTGAGACTACACCATAGTCTCATACTGCTTGAGCTTTCCAACAGGCATAGCGTAACTCCAGCTCAGTATCAAATCATTTTTGATGGCTGTCGGGTAGTCCACGACATCCTGAGAAGTTTAGAAACTTACTGTGATTTTCTTTAACGTTGTAAAAGAAGCACTGCTCCTGCCTGCGTAGGAAGCGGAGCTCTAGAGTATGGATCCAAGCACGTATGTACAGTGTTCCCTTATCACTCAGTGTGACCTGCAGCATGCCACAACTAGCAAATTTAACTTGGGTATACTATTGTGCATTGCACTATACAGAAACCAGTCTGAGGGCCGTGTCTTCAGTGCAACTGCAGTACTGAGAAAAATTGCAGGTGAGAGGAACATTATTATACATTAGGGCAAAAAGCAGCTTTCAGATTAACCATAAATGATTTAAACTACTACATGTAAGCACCCAGCTTCACTTCAATTTGTTGGAAGAACTCAAATAAAGTGTTGACAACATATGCCAATACACATGCTGCGAAAACAGCTTCATCTTTCTGTTGTACAGATTTTTAATGCTTTTTGGTGGTGCTTGGTTAAACTGTACTATAGCACTGTTAGTGCTGATCTTGACTTACTAGTGTTTGCGCAATTCATAGAGAGAAAACCATGTGATTTATTCAGTAATCCTGGGTAAAATGACCCTTGGATCACTACACGAGAACACACTCGCAGAATTGGAATGGAGAACTGACTGATCCTCTAATTTTAAAAATTTGTGTGTTCTCCCTGTGCATCTTGAATCTGCACAGGACATGTAATGATGGGGACCTGCTAAATCCTGAATATGCAGCCAGAAAAGGGCTGCTGCTCAAAATTAAAGGGATATAGCTACTTAAAGGCAAGCCACCCACAGGATAAAAATGATGTAAGCCTTTTTAAACATTCAGAAATGGTCACAGTAGTTTTCTGACTTTGCTAAGGCTCGGGAAGAAACAGAATAATTGACAGACGAGGATGGAAGGACAGGTGATGCAATGTGTAAACACAAAACACTTTCTGTGGGAAAATGGCAGAGTGTTGTTGCCCTGACCCCCTGTTTGATGGCTGGCAGTAAACATTCTGTTGTATCAGTGGGGCGCAAAAAGGCTTGCCCAGTTTGGCACTCTAGCGTACTCTGCCCAGAGGACAGCACTGCACTATGCCTGGGAATAGGAGACAGCAAACTGAACACTGTCTGCAGTAGCTGGAATCAGATGCAGGAGAAGATAGCAAGATAAGAACTAACCAACAGTACCATGTATCACGTAGATTGCACGTTTCAAAAGTTGTAACCTATCAATCCGTTTCATATTCAACCATCTTCAGCTAGAAATACCGAGTGGATGATCCGTCTCAGCCTCCTCCCGATATCCTCACCATCACAGAAGCTAGTCTTCAGCCAATTCGATTCACTCCACGTGATATCAAGAAATGGCTGAGTGCACTGGATACAGTAAAGGCTATGGGCCCCGACAACATCCCGGCTGTAATGCTGAAGACTTGTGCTCCAGAAGTAGCCTCTAGCCAAGCTGTTCCAGTACAGCTACAACAATGGCATCTAGCCGACAATGTGGAAAATTGCCCAGGTATGTCCTATCCACAAAAAGCAGGACAAATCCAATCCGGCCAATTACCGCCCCATCAGTCTAATCTCAATCATCAGCAAAGTGATGGAAGGTGTCGTTGATAGTGCTATCAAATGGCACTTACTCACCAATAACCTGCTCACCGATGCTCGGTTTGGGTTCCGCCAGGACCACTCAGCTCCAGACTTCATTACAGCCTTGGTCCAAACATGGACAGAAGAGCTGAAATCCAGAGGTGAGGTGAGAGTGACTGCCCTTGACATCAAGGCAGCAATTGACCGAGTGTGGCACCAAGGAGCCCTAGTAAAATTGAAATCAATGGGAATCAGGGAGAAAACTCTCCAGTGGCTGGAGTCATACCTAGCACAAAAGAAGATGGTAGTGGTTGTTGGAGGCCAATCATCTCAGCCCCAGGACATTGCTGCAGGAGTTCCTCAGGGCAGTGTCCTGGGTCCAACCATCTTCAGCTGCTTCATCAATGACCTTCCCTGCATCATAAGGTCAGAAATGGGGATGTTCGCTGATGATTGCACAGTGTTCAGTTCCATTCGCAACCCCTCAGATAATGAAGCAGTCCGTGCCCGCATGCAGCAACATCTGGACAACATCCAGACTTGGGCTGATAAGTGGCAAGTAACATTCACGCTAGACAAGTGCCAGGCAATGACCATGTCCAACAAAAGAGAGTCTAACCATCTCCCCTTGACATTCAACGGCATTACCATCGCCGAATCCCCCACCGTCAACATCCTGGGGGGTCACCATTGACCAGAAACTTAACTGGACCAGCCATATAAATACTGTGGCTACAAGAGCAGGTCAGAGGCTGGGTATTCTGCGACGAGTGACTCGCCTCCTGACTCCCCAATGCCTTTCCACCATCTACAAGGCACAAGTCAGGAGTGTGATGGAATACTCTCCACTTGCCTACATGAGTGCAGCTCCAACAACACGCAAGAAGCTCGACACCATCCTGAACAAAGCAGCCCACTTGATTGGCACCCCATTGACCACCCTAAACATTCTCTCCCTTCATCACTGGCGCACAGTGTGTACCATCTACAGGATGCACTGCAGCAACTCGCCAAGGCTTCTTCGACAGCACCTCCCAAACCCGCGACCTCTACCACCTAGAAGGACAAGAGCAGCAGGCACATGGGAACAACACAACCTGCACATTCCCCTCCAAGTCACACACCATCCCGACTTGGAAATATATCGCCGTTCCTTCATCGTCGCTGGGTCAAAATCCTGGAACTCCCCAACTAACAGCACTGTGGGAGAGCCTTCACCACACGGAGTGCAGCGGTTCAAGAAGGTGGCTCATCACCACCTTCTCAAGGGCAATTAGGGATGGGCAATAAATGCTGGCCTTGCCAACGACGTTCACATCCCATGAACGAATAATAAAAAAATATTTACTACCCACCTATACCAAGCCTTCGCAAAACTTTAAAGCTCTTTCTTTGCACCTCATACAGCCCCATACCTCAACAGGGCACACAGTCAAGATGTAATTTACAATTGAGAGCTTTGCACACTCACATCTTCTAAGAGCTTCAGGGTGGGCACATGGCAGCAATCAGTAACCACCTGCACTTTGGGAAATTGACCAAAGTGGTAACGTTAAGCATGCTTGCCATGGTATTCAGTGAGAAAGGTGATACAACTGCTGGCTATGCTGACCAACACAGCAGTCACCTTTTTGATCCAGTGCCTGATATTCCAGTGCTGGCCAGGAATGAACTACAGGCAACTAAGGGCCACGGTGATCTTTCCGGCCACTTGTATATCCGCTCCTATGTTGCGTTTGCTGCAGGTGGCCCTGCTGCAAAAGACAAAGCTGTGGTCTGCAGACCTGTAGCAACCCAAGATAGTTGTCCTGGGTCATTGGCAGCTAGGTACGCCAAGATCTATAGAATGGTCTTGGGCCTGATAATCTTCCTGGCGTCCCTTTCATTTTGTACCACCTCAACCATGAAATACTGTATTTGAGGTGATTCAAAAAAATTACTT
This sequence comes from Heptranchias perlo, assembly GCF_035084215.1. NCBI lineage: Eukaryota > Metazoa > Chordata > Chondrichthyes > Hexanchiformes > Hexanchidae > Heptranchias > Heptranchias perlo. Next base: position 37,460,260 of record NC_090333.1, on the reverse strand, counting down.
GAAGGATTTTAAAAATGGCCACCATTATTCCCCCAAAATACTCAGAAATATGTTAAAAATATAACAAAGTCACTCCATTTCAAAGGTGCTGTAAACACTATCAAAAAATCCTTCCAAAGGCTACTTAAGGGCTTCTGCGACCATGGAGCTTCCTTAACTCCCATTTCAATGGGTGGACAGTAAAAAAATTGCACCTAGCATAAACAACACTGAATTGTGCTCATTGCGCATATTAATTCTTCTTGCATTAAATCTAGGACCGTAATGAGGCTTGCATAGGAAATGACTACAAGCACACGTCCACTACAAACAGAAGAGCACAGAATCTGTCCCAAGGGCTGCTCTCAATGGTCGTTATGCACAAATTGCACACCTGCTCTCCTGGTGCACAGGACTGCAAAATCAGCCCTTACACTCCATCTCAGGTACTGCTCAAGAGTGACAGATCAGGAGACTGTGTGTGCTTATGTATATATACTTCGATCGCTGACACCTCTCCAACAGCAGTACGGGCAACCAATACAATAGAGTGCTCCCCACTCGCACCATTACACAAAAAGAGTCTATAGTATTCTGCATGGTCAATATAACAGGAGTATTTAATCAGAAAAATATCATTGTTATAAATATGCACTTTATGCCATAAAAACACCGGGCTAGATGTTCTGCCCATTGACTATGAATGAACAGCAAAGCTAGCTCACCATGCTTGGAAGCCAAGCATATTGTGGAGATAAATGAACAGCCCAAAATATACAAGAGCTGCGAGCTAAAGTCTGATAGTCTTATTGCAAAGATGTTGCAATGAACTGAGAGTTTTACAATGAAAATAAGGTACAAGTAGAATAAAAAGGAAGAACTGCAAATGCTAGAAATCTGAAATAAAAACAGAACATGCTAGAAATACTCAGCAGGTCAGTTAGCATCAATAAAAAGAAGACAAATTATGACATTTCAGGTGGGTATAAGTCATCAGAAGGGTAGACGTAAATCTTTGCTTTGTTTTATATGCCGTACAAAAATTTAAGTATTTTGCTCATACACAGTAACCTGCAATTTTATACCTGTAATGCTGTTTCTGAGGTGGAAGTGCCCACGTTATATTCAGAGAGTGAACTTTCTTCACAGGGACAACTGCAAGATAAAATGGTTTTGACATTTTGTATAAAAATGTCTTTATTAACATGCAAGTTTAAACAGATCTATTGCAGTTGCATCAAATTTGAAATTTATTGTGGTGCATTTGCTTGTAAGAACATAACATAAGAAATAGGAGCAGGAGTACGCCATACGGCCCGTCTAGCCTGCTCCGCCATTCATTAAGATCATGGCTGATCATCTTCCTCAACTCCACTTTCCCACCCTATCCCTTGATTTCCTTAGTGTCCAAAAATTTCCCTTAGTGTCCATGTGAATTTTAAATATTGAAATGTATGTGTGTGAAAGAAGCACATTATATTTGAAGCTATTTGATTTAAATGTGTTTTGAATGCAGATGCATTGATAGTCTTCAAAATAACTCATGCTCGTCAGAGATAGGACACAGATATTTTGAAAGAAGGCATCCAGCCTTAGTAAAGGTTTTTTCAAGTGTGACTATTCATACGTCTCTTTTACCTTAGTTAATTTGTTCAAAAACATAAGTATATAGAAGATTCTCAATTGGCACTCAAAGGATGAGGATTTTTTTCCTTTACTTAGTCCAATGTTGCAATTGAGCTGTCAGCTGTTAGTAACAAAAAGCATAAACTCTGCATTTATGGATACTAAAGTTGACAAAACATATACAATTGTACAAATTCAATTAACTTTCCTATTTCCACACTAAATCATTATGGCATTTTAAGAGAACTTGGTAAATTAATTTCCGATAATACACATACCTCTATAAAGTTTATTAAAAGCAGCTGTATCAAAGGGATCCCTGACATCAGAGAAGTCTGGTTTGAGCAGACCACTTCACAAAAAAAAACACATGGGACATTAGGAGAAAATAAAGATTTACTTGTAACATTTTTCAGGAATCAGCACCAAGGATTACATTTCTATTTTAGAAGTGCGATTTTAAGCCAATAATTAATTTGCTTTATCAATATGCAGTTAGTGATCACATTCATCTGATGATAAACCTGAAGCTGTTTATGAAAAAAGAAAATTTTTTAAACCTATTTGGCTTACATAGTCTAAGCATTCTTTAAATTAACAAGTTCTTGGGCTTCCCTCAATGGCTCAGCAAATTTATCCAGTGGAGAGCTGAATCATGCAGACAGAAAAATTTCAAATTCAATCCCTAGTCTATGCTGAGTTTGCTAATCTCAACCAGGGTAACAGTAAAGTTATTACGTGACCTCAGTGCCCCTGAATTATGAAGGGTGGAGAGGCGGGGAATTAGCCAGCGTTCCCACTCCTGATCACTACCCAATGATCCCTGTTGGAAGTCCGTGTGTGGGGATGTCAGGTAAGGAGAGGATCAGGCTCACTAGGGATGGCCCCATAATCAAGTACCCTATCAAAGGTCACCGTCAAGGCTCATGCATGAATATTAGCCACCTGACTAAAGTACTGGAGGGTGACTACTGCCCATGGAACCACACTCCAGCAAGAAGTCATCCAACACCTTCAGGAAAGGAAGAATAGGAAGGAAAATGTTGGGAAAAAAGGTACAAATGTTCTTAAAATATTAAAATGAATTTTAACTGGTACTTATATTTTGCATCAGATTTTATAATACACAGAACAGGTCTTACTTGTTTGGTACTTGAGAAAAAATTTCCTTCACCCAAGCTTCCAAAGTATCCAGGCTTTCTGCAATTGTTAAAAAGGAATTAGTAATAGATCAACCAATCTCATCACAGATTCACTAAACTGTTGCCATATTTTAGCAATTAAAGTTTACATTGACTAATAGAAATCATAGATATACCCTTCAATATTTTCAATGTATACTTACACTAGTTCATTACTTATACAATTGATTTAAAAATAATTTATGTTAAAGTGGATTCAAAGTTTATATATGAATTATGAACATTCCATATAGAACTATAATCATTTCTGCAAATCAATTTTTGAACCTTCAGTGTAGCACAACAGACAGTATATGATCCTCACCAGATCATGAAGCATCTCCATTACAAAAGACTTGCTGTAAAAAAAATCTCATACTTCAAGTATGAGATTTACAGTTAACTAAAGAATCATAGAATGATCCAGCACAGGAGGCCATTCGGCCCATCGTGCCTGTACCACAGCACTCCCCAGCTCTTTCCCCATAGCCCTGAAAATGTTTCCACTTCAACTATTTATCCAATTCCATTTTGAAAGTTATTACTGAATCTACACCACCACCCTTTCAGGCAGTGCATTCAAAATCATAACAGGGCAGAAATTACTCTCCTGTGAACACCGTTCCTCAATGGCGTCCTCTGTCTCCGCTGGCGAATCGATGGAGCAAGTTCACAGATTTGCACATGTGCACTAAAACCCAGAAATCATGAACTTGATCCTATTGGTTTTCCAGCCATTTGACAGCTACAAATTAAAGGGGAATTGCACGCCATAATCATTGAAATCACAGAAAAATCATAAACTTACCCATCTGCCCAGCTGGAACGTAACTACTTACGCCACCAAAAGGTACGCTGAAAAATACCAGCTCTACACTACTTTTGAAAAGCACGATGACTCTTAATGACTGCCAAACAACTAAAAATTAAATGTTAAAAATGTGGTGTCTCATATTACTCATTATTGTAATATTTTTGGTCATTAAACATTTTTTAAAAATTAAAAAAAAGTTTTAAAATTTTTTTTTACTTTTCACTTCTGTCTCTTTAATTTAATTAAATTACTTCTTTGGCTTTTTATAAAAAAAATAAAATGTTTATTTACAATGACTTGCAGAATATTACTTTAAATGAGTGAACTTTGCTTGCCTGCTTGTGGGCGTGACTTCTCTTCATGACAGACTTTGTGCCGTGTTTTCCATTCTCACAGACATTTCCCATGCGAATCAACCCACGCTTTTCAGAGGCTGGGTTGATGTTGCGCATTTTTTGAAAACTTCCAAATCACGCAAGTCTACACCACAGAGCCCCGCAGTGAGTAAATTCATACACTTAATTTGCAGGAGCTGCTGCGAACGTTGCCACGCGGCTCTGATCAAGTTCCGGCTCAACAACTCGCTGTGTAAATTTTGTTTCCTAAGAAACATAAGAAATAGGAGCCGGAGTAGGCCTAACGGCCCCTCGAGCCAGCTCCGCCATTCAATAAGATCATAGCTGATCTTTTACCTCAACTCCACTTTCCCTCCCGCTCCCTATACCCCTTGATTCTCGGAGTCCAAAAATCTATCGATCTCAGCCTTGAATATACTCAACAACTGAGTATCCACAGCACTCTGGGGTACAGAATTCCAAATATTCGCGACCCTCTGAATGAAGAAATTCCTCCTCATCTTAGTCCTAAATGTCCGACCCCTTATCCTGAGACTAAGTATCCTAGTTCTTGACACACCAGCCAGGGAAAACAGCCTATCAGCAGCTAACCTGTCAAGCCGTCTTAGAATCTTATATGTTTCAGTGAGATCACTTCTCATTCTTCTAAACTCCAAAGAGTATAGGCCCCTTCTACTCAATCTTTCCTCATAGGACAACCCTCTCATCCCAGGAATCTAGTGAACCTTCGTTGCACTGCCTCTAAGGTAAGTATATCCTTCCTAAGGTAAGGAGACCAAAACTGTACACTGTACTCCAGGTATGGTCCCGCCAAAGCCGTGTACAATTGCAGCAAGACTTCCTTACTCTTGTACTCCAATCCCCATGCAATAAAGGCCAACATACCATTTGCCTTTCTAATTGCTTGCTGTACCCACATGCTAACTTTCTGTCATCTCCTGTCACCTCTGATTCTTTTGCCAATTACCTTAAATCTGTGTCCTCTGGTTACTGACCCTTCTGCCACTGGAAACAGTTTCTCCTTATTTACTCTATCAAAACCCTTCATGATTTTGAACACCTCTATCAAATTTCCCCTTAACCTTCTCTGCTCTAAGGAGAACAACCCCAGTTTCTCTAGTCTCTCCACGTAACTGAAGTCTTACATCCCTGGTACCATTCTAGTAAATCTCCTCAGCACCCTAAGGCCTTGACATCCTTCCTGAAGTGTGGTGTCCAGAATTGGACACAATATTCCAGCTGGGGCCTAACCAGTATTTTATAGAGGTTTAGCATAACTTCCTCGCTTTTGTACTCTATGCCTCTATTTATAAAGCCACAGATCCCATATGCCTTTCTAACAGCCTTCTCAACTTGTCCTGCCACCTTCAAAGACTTGTGTACGTATACCCCCAGTTCTCTCTGTTCCTGCACCCCCTTTAAAACTGTACCATTTAGTTTATATTGCTTCTCCTCATTCTTCCTACCAAAATGAATCACTTCATGTTTTTCTGCGTTAAATTTTTAATTTGCCATGTGTCTGCCCTTTCATTACTCTGTCTTTGTCCTCCTGAAGTCTGTTACTATCCTCCTCACAGGTTACTACATTTCCAAGTTTCACTTCATCTGCAAACTTTGAAGTTATGCCCTGTATACCCAAGTCCAGTTCTTTAATATAAATCCAAAATACCCTATATTATATGACAAGAGTTATCTCTTAATCCCTTCCCAATAGCTACAGTTTTTATATTTCTCAATATTTCTAAATATTTATGTAATATATTAGTTGCTTGCTTGTAGGCATTGCAGGTGGAGAGACAAGACCAAGTACAGTCTTCAGGTGAAGCACGATTAGAGGCTGGGGAATAATTGGGCCAGAGCACACAGTCATAATTCAGTCCCCATCTTACAGCCATACATTCTGCCCTTATTTCTGTATTTCCATTATAAATTATGTCCAAAGCCATTCAACAAATGCTCAGCATAACTTTTGACAATCTATCTATAATATAGCTGTGTGCACTTCCCGTCAACTTTTCCATTATAAAGTCCTGTGTCCACATTTATAATGAAAACCACTGTAATTACACTGTCTCGCTAGTGGAGGCACTACAACACTACCATTGGTGTAAGGGTATGATTAGAGAGTGACAAGTTTACATAGATAATTTCCATTATAAATTCTACTGATCATTTGTTGAATAGTTTTGGAAATCATATAGTATTTGGAATAAGTAGGCTAAGAAACATATTGTTATGAACTAAAATGAAATGTGAAACATAGAAACATAGAAAATAGGAACAGGAGAAGGCCATTCGGCCCTTCGAGCCTGCTCCACCATTCAATATGATCATGGCTGATCCTCTATCCCTATACCATATTCCCGCTCTCTCCCCATATCCCTTGATGCCTTTTGTGTCCAGAAATTTATCTAGCTCCTTCTTAAATATATTCAGTGACTTGGCCTCCACAGCCTTCTGTGGTAGAGAATTCCACAGGTTCACCACCCTCTGAGTGAAGAAATTTCTTCTCATCTCAGTCCTAAATGTCCTACTCCGTATCCTGAGACTGTGACCCCTTGTTCTGGACCCCCCAGCCAGGGGAAACATCCTCCCTGCATCCAGTCTGTCTAGCCCTGTCAGAATTTTATACATTTCAATGAGATCCCCTCTCATTCTTCTAAACTCGAGTGAATACAGGCCGAGTCGACCCATTCTTTCCTCATACGACAGTCCTGCCATCCCAGGAATCAGTCTGGTGAACCTTCACTGCACTCCCTCTATGGCAAGTATATCCTTTCTTAGGTAAGGAGACCAAAACTGCACACAATACTCCAGATGTGGTCTCACCAAGGCCCTGTATAACTGCAGTAAGACATCCTTGCTCCTGTATTCAAATCCTCTTGCAATGAAGGCCAACATACCATTTGCCTTCCTAACTGCTTGCTGCACCTGCATGTTTGCTTTCGGTGACTGGTGTACAAGGACACCCAGGTCCCTTTGTACATAAACATTTCCCAATCTATCACCATTTAATTAATACTCTGCCTTTCTGTTTTTCCTTCCGAAGCATACCATTCACCAAAGTGAGCATTCAATATTCACCTTTTGACTGGACAGCCAGAGTCATGTAATGAGCAGAATAATGTCGCTTCCAAAACTCTTTAAGTCTTGCGTAAGTGTCAATATTCTTCTCTTTTGGCGTATGTTTCAGAGTCTGAGAATTTCCTGTTGATATTACAAATAAATATGAATCTACACAATGTAAAGACAAAATTAAAACATTTGGATAGACTAGCAAGGTAAAAGGGAATGAGACATCTTACCCCAAAAGAATTTTCCCATAGGATGTCCAGGCCTAGCAAGGCTTCCAAATAACAATTCTTTCCTGCTGGAGTCAGATGGTGTAGCAAGCTGAAACTCTGCCCAAAAGAAAAGTGTGAAGCACTCGTTAAATATTAGTTTCTTAGTCCACACCCCTGACTAAGACTCCTAGAAACTGTAATGGATGAGGCTGTGTTGGTCCCAAGTTCAACTAGATTCAACAGCAAGTTATAGTTAATCAATGGTATTAAGGGATATGGGGCTATGGCGGATATGTGGAGTTAGGTCACAGTTCAGCCATGATCTCATTGAATGGTGGAACGGGCTCGAGGGGCTAAATGGCCTATTCCTGTTCCTATGGTCATTTTCAGCGCAATAAATCGATATAAGGCACTAGAAAAAATTAATACATACATTGAAATTGCACCTTACCACTATCTACTGCCTCTACTTCCCGGTCAATGGTGTCTTGGATCATTAAGGGGCCAATGAAAAACTGTGCCCATCTGGAAGAAACGCACAATAAGACATGTTTCTTAGTATGAAAGTAATGTCTCTGCTGTCAGTAAATTCACAGGAGAACATCAAAATTCAGTTTTAGAAAGTTAATGAACTGGTGCTTTTTTTTCCCCCTATTAAAAATACAGGAAAGAGAGATTATTTGCAAGAGATGTAATGTCAGAAAAAGGGAAGTGGGGGAAAGGAAGGTTTTGAGTGCAGATCTGGAAGGGTCAGTGCTATTATTCCCCATGTACATAAATGATCTGGAGACTAAAACCATTGTAAGCTGGTCATATTTGCTGAATTAGCAGCACAGACAGAAAATGATATGCAAAAAAATTTACATTGGTTACTGCTAAATTTCTTGTCGCACTGCCTAGTCAGATGAATCCACATTTTTTTTCCATATACAAGATAGCAACTGAATTGGGAGAGGTGTCAAAAATTCACACCATGTGGCCATCTGGTGGCAAAAGCCTGCAACTACTTCATGACAATTCACAACAAAACTGAATGAGAAGTGTTGACATAGCAATTTAGTGGTACACGTCACCAAAAAAGTATGGCCAAAAATCATGACAACAGCGAATAAGGTTCTAGCCAGGAACTATGATCCATACATCCTATTTTTTATAAATAGAACAGGGGTGTCAAACATACGGCTCATGGGCCGGATGCAGCTCCATCCGGCCTGCAGTGCGGCATGCTTAAAGCTGTCATGTATTCTGGAATAGGACACGAATCTCCCGGGCACTGCTTCTAACAGCCCAGGAAAACTGTGCCTTTTAAACTTTGCATTACACCAGCCCCCCTGCTTCTGCCGCAGAGAGCCAGCACTCGCTTAGGAGTGACCGGAAACATGGAGGGGAGAGAGAGAGGAGCAGGGAGTGGTGCGGAATTGGGCTGGAAAAGAGGGCGACTGGGGGGCAGGAGATTGGAATCTGGGGTGGGGGGGGGGAGCAGGATACCGAGATTGGAACTGGGGGATGCGGAAGATTGAGATTGAGACCGGGGGTGGGGGGGGGGGAGGGGGTCAGGAGAGTGTTGGGAGATTGGAACTTTTGGGGGGGGAGGGGGGTGGTGTCGGGAGATTGGGACTGGGTGGACGTCAGGAGATTGGGATTGGGGTTGGGGGGGGGGGGGGGGAGGGGGGGGGCGAGAAAGAGATCAATGGAGTGGGGTGTGCATGAGGGACAGCCTTTTCTGCAGAGCCAGGAGCACCAGCAGCAGCAACGTGGTGAGTGAGAGCAGTGCCAAGAAAGGAGCAGCCAGTAAAGGGGTGAGTGAAACCTGGGTACTTTATTGTGGGTAAATAGTGAAAGATTGTTTCCACTAGTGGGTGAATCAGGAACATGGGTACGGAAACTGAGGATTCTCAATGTATGCAGGGAGCATCCTGAGCTCAAATACATGGAGGAATGAGATGCAGGCAGGCTGACTACGGGCTGGCAGCAGCCAAGACTTATACCGTGGAACTGAGCGAGGCATTCCTGCTCCTTGAAGCTCCCACAGAAGGGGAAGTAAAAAAAAAACTTTCCCTACCGTTTCTTCAGTGGCCTCCAGCGGTTCCTTTAAGGACCACTGCTTAGCCCGCTGTAGAACTGGAAAAACTAGTCGGAGCTTGCACGGCACATGCTCCACGTAGTATTTAACACATTTTGCAAGAGGGTTCTGAAACAGCTGCAGGATCTTTCTTTGGATATTTAAATTGATCCAACAGTGATTTCAAGCAGCCACCAGATACACCTAAAAACAGTGAGGACCAATATGGCGGCCCGTTTTACACCCAAAAACGGGTGAAATGCGTAACAATTTCTATCCCAGTGTCCAAATAACTTTTGCTGAATGTGGCCAAGTGCCAGGATGTCAGATCAGGCCTATCACGTAAATTAAATGTGACACCCCTGATATAGATGAAACTGGATTGACATGGCAAATGAAATTAAACACTGATAAATGTATATCATTACACATAAGCCAAAAATGTGGGTCCTAAATGCACAATGAGTGGAATTAAATTACCACAAGGAGTTTTAAAAAGGAATCTGAGTGTAATAGCGGATATGCAACTTTGAATGAACAGACAATACGATGAAACAAATGAAAAGCTAAGCGGAATGCAAGTCTACAGACGTCAGACTAAGGTGTTACAATGCTTTAGTCAGACCACATTTGCAGTACCATGTTCAATTTTGATCACCACACTACAAAGGACATATATTTGTATTAGAGAAATACAGAAACATATCAAAACTGATCAAGTAAATAGGATAAGCTGTGAGAAAACTTAAGCTTTACAATCTAGAAACACAGTTAAGTAATTAAATACTGAAATAGTAGAAATCAAACAACCCAGATTATTACTTCAAGGTATGCAGAGAAAGTAGGATTAGAATCTACCACTGCCTTCCAGTTATCAATTTCCACAAACAGAATGTACAAAAACTAGAAGTAGCCCTTTGATGACCATGGTTTCTTCCCTGAAAGTTTGACTAGCATAAAATCTCCAACAGACTCTGTTAAATAATATAATTGTAATTAGTTAATCATAGACACCTAAATGGGTAGATGGCATAGTGTTTATGTTACTGGACGAGTAATCCAGAGGCCTCGACTAATAATCTGAAGTCATGCGTTCAAATCCCGCCACGGCAGCTGGGGGAATTAAAATTCAATTAATTAAATAAAAATCTGGAATTAAAAAAACTAGTAATGGTGGCCATGAAACTACCGAATTGTCGTAAAAACCCATCTGTTTCACTAATGCCCTTTAGGGAAGGAAACCTGCCGTCCTTACCCGGTCTGGCCTATATGTGACTCCAGACCCACAGCAATGTGGTTGATTCTTAATCACTCTCTGAAATGGCCTAGCAAGCCACTCAGTTGTAAAATCTCGCTACGAAAAGTCATAATAAGAATAAAACTGGATGGACCACCGGACACGACAAAGGCAAGCCAAGCCCAGTCGACCCTGCAAAGTCCTCCTCACTAACATCTGGGGACTTGTGCCAAAATTGAGAGAGCTGTCCCACAGACTAGTCAAGCAACAGCCCGACATATCCAAACTCACCGAATCATACCTTTCAGCCAACGTCCCCGACTCTTCCATCACCATCCCTGGGGTGGCAGTACAGTGATGTACAGTCAGGAGGGAGTGGCCTTTGGGGTCCTCAACATTGACTCCGGACCCCATGAAATCTTATGGCATCAGGCCAAACATGGGCAAGGTTACCACCTGCTGATGAATCAGTCCTCCTCCATGTTGAGGAAGCACTGAGGGTAGCAAGGGCACAGAATGTACACTGGGTGGGGGACTTCAACGTCCATCACCAAGTGTGGCTCAGTAGAACCACTACTGACCGAGCTGGCCGAGTCCTTAAGGACATAACTGCCAGACTGTAGTGCTGATGACTTGTGCTCCAGAACTAGCCGCGCCTCTAACCAAACTGTTCCAGTACAGCTACAACACTAGCATCTACCCAACAACGTGGAAAATTGCCCAGGTATGCCCTGTCCACAAAAAGCAGGACAAATCCAATCCGGCCAATTACCGCCCCTCAGTCATCAGCACAGTGGTGGAAGGTGTCATAGACAGTGCTATCAAGCGGCACTTACTCACCAATAACCTGCTTACCGATGCTCAGTTTGGGTTCCACCAGGACCACTCGGCTCCAGACCTCATTACAGCCTTGGTTCAAACATGGACAAAAGAGCTAAATTCCAGAGGTGAGGTGAGAGTAACTGCCCTTGACATCAAGGCAGCATTTGACCAAGTGTGGCACCAAAGAGCCCTAGTAAAATTGAAGTCAATGGGAATCGGGGGTGAAAACTCTCCAGTGGCTGGAGTCATACCTAGCACAAAGGACGATGGTAGTGGTTGTTGGAGGCCAATCATCTCAGCCCCAGGACATTGCTGTAGGAGTTCCTCAGGGCAGTGTCCAAGGCCCAACCATCTTCAGCTGCTTCATCAATGACCTTCCCTCCATCTTAAGGTCAGAAATGGGGATGTTCGCTGATGATTGCACAGTGTTCAGTTCCATTTGCAACCCCTCAGATAATGAAGCAGTCAGTGCCCACTTGCAGCAAGACCTGGACAATCTCCAGGCTTGCGTTGATAAGTGGCAAGTGTCAGGCAATGACCATGTCCAACAAGAGAGAGTCTAACCGCCTCTCCTTGACATTCAACGGCATTACCATCGCCGAATCCCCCACCATCAACATCCTGGGGGTCACCATTGACCAGAAACTTAACTGGACCAGCCACACAAGTACTGTGGCTACAACAGCAGGTCAGAGGCTGGGTATTCTACGGCGAGTGACTCACCTCCTGACTCCCAAAAGCCTTTCCAACGTCTACAAGGCACAAGTCAGGAGTGTGATGGAATACTCTCCACTTGCCTGGATGAGTTAAGCTCCAACAACACTCAAGAGGCTCAACACCATCCAGGACAATGCAGCCTGCTTGATTGGCACCCCATCCACCACCCTAAACATTCATTCCCTCCACAACCAGCGCACAGTGGCTGCAATGTGTACCATTCACAGGCTGCACTGCAGCAACTCGCCAAGGCTTCTTCGACAGCACCTTCAAAACCCACAACCTCTACCACCTAAAAGGACAAGGGCAGCAGGCACATGGGAACAAAACCACCTGCACATTCTCCTCCAAGTCACACACCATCCCGACTTGGAAATATTTCATTGTTACTGGGTCAAAATCCTGGAACTCCCTACCCAACAGCACTGTGGGAGAACCTTCACCACACGGACTGCAGCGGTTCAAGAAGGCAGCTCACCACCACCTTCTCAAGGGCAATTAAGGATGAGCAATAAATGCTGGCCTTGCCAGCAACGCCCACATCCCATGAATGAATAAAATAAATCTTCTACTAACTTGATGTATTTTATCTCCTTGTTAATTTCCTGAACAGTACAACGTAGACTCCAGCTGAAAAGATGTGGGAGTGAACATTAGCTAGTTCACAGCCATAACTGATACTGCTCTTTGTGGACATCTTTGGTAAATGCTTTAGTGTGACCAAAAGTGGAACCTAAACCAAATGTACTTGCCCTCCCTTAGTGGGCCACTTGCCTTCACTTAATGCTACCCTGGTGACCCAGGCAATATCAGCAGCTTGCTCTCTGGGGTTAAATGATAAACTTAATCCTTAATAAAAGTCAAGAAGTTATAGAATACATGCTTACCTATCAAGGGCCTCCTTGAAATACTTTCTCTGGATGTCAAACTGAAATACTGTATGCTCACAATCTGTTGATGCATTGTCACTACCACCATGTTTTTTCAGGAAGGCATCAAATCCATTCTCATCAGGATATCTTTCGCTCCCCATAAAGACCACTGCAACAAGAGTCAAATGAATACTCTAAACAAAATACTGAGATTATGAAATACCTAGAATTAACAGCAATACAATTGACTCAAATTATAAAAATCACATTTTGTTGAGTAAGTAAAATACAATTTCATTGCAGGGCTGAAGTGACATTTATCAAGCAGTGATGGAAGGAAAGGTGGTTAGGTCATAGAGTCATAGAGTTATACAGCACGGATAGAGGCCCTTCGGCCCATCGTGTCCGCGCCGGCCATCAGCCCTGTCTACTCTAATCCCATATTCCAGCATTTGGTCCGTAGCCTTGTATGCTATGGCATTTCAAGTGCTCATCCAAATGCTTCTTGAATGTTGTGAGGGTTCCTGCCTCCACAACCCTTTCAGGCAGTGAGTTCCAGACTCCAACCACCCTCTGGGTGAAAAAGTTCTTTCTCAAATCCCCTCTAAACCTCCCGCCTTTTACCTTGAATCTATGTCCCCTTGTTATAGTACCCTCAACGAAGGGAAAAAGCTCCTTAGTATCCATCCTATCTGTGCCCCTCATAATTTTGTACACCTCAATCATGTCCCCCCTCAGCCTCCTCTGCTCCAAGGAAAACAAACCCAATCTTCCCAGTCTCTCTTCATAGCTGAAGCGCTCCAGCCCTGGTAACATCCTGGTGAATCTCCTCTGCACCCTCTCCAAAGCGATCACATCCTTCCTGTAGTGTGGCGACCAGAACTGCACACAGTACTCCAGCTGTGGCCTAACCAGTGTTTTATACAGCTCCATCATAACCTCCTTGCTCTTATATTCTATGCCTCGGCTAATAAAGGCAAGTATCCCATATGCCTTCTTTACCACCTTATCTACCTGTTCCGCCGCCTTCAGGGATCTGTGAACTTGTACACCAAGATCCCTCTGACCCTCTGTCTTGCCTAGGGTCCTCCCATTCATTGTGTATTCCCTTGCCTTGTTAGTCCCTCCAAAGTGCATCACCTCGCACTTTTCCGGGTTAAATTCCATTTGCCACTGTTCCGCCCATCTGACCAACCCATCTATATCGTCCTGCAGACTGAGGCTATCCTCCTCGCTATTTACCACCCTACCAATTTTTGTATCATCAGCGAACTTACTGATCATACCTTTTACATTCATATCCAAGTCATTAATGTAGACCACAAACAGCAAGGGACCCAGCACCGATCCCTGTGGTACCCCACTGGCCACAGGCTTCCAGTCACAAAAACAACCTTCGACCATCACCCTCTGCCTTCTGCCACTAAGCCAGTTTTGTATCCAAAGTGCCAAGGCACCCTGGATTCCATGATCAAAGAGGTAGGTTTTGAGGAAGTAACAGAGGAGACTCAGGTGGATATTCCAAAGTGTGGGACCAATGCTGCTTAAAGTGGAGTGGGAGAGGTCAAGTTGAAAAGGAGGCCAGAGTCAGGGTGCAGAGGGCGCATGCTGGACCAAAGAAGAAGGTTGCACAGTTAGGGAGGGGGTGAGGTCATTGGAAAGGATGAGGTCAATGAAGGAAGAGGTAAGGCAGCTATTGAGCAGGTTGAGTGCAGCAATGTAGCAAGATGGATGGAGAGCCAGAGAAGAAGTTGGCAGTTTGAAAAGACATTGGAAAGGGAGAAGGGAGATTTTTCTCCAAGGGTGGAGGGTAATTGTGGTGGAGTCTAAAGCAGACAGGACGAAGTGAATGTTCAGAGACACAATGGAGTGATCAGAGATGACTAATTCAAAGAGGTAGCCCAGGATGGGGTGGGAGTGGTGGTTGGGGGTGGGTGGCGGTGTTCTGTAGAGGGTGATGTCGAGTGAAGACAAAAATGCAGAGAATTTGGACCAGAAGTCATTTGGGGTATTTAGACGAAGGTTGAAATCACACAGGATGACATGTTGCTCAGTGCAGTGGCTGAGTGGGGTAAAAAGGGAGGAGGTTTCAGCTGAATAGTTACCAGGGAACTTGAGAGTGTGGTAGCGAGAAGGACTTCGAAAGAGTGTAGGTGGTAGTTTGAGGGTCCAAGGTGGAGAAGGTGCCAGAGCAATAAGGGAACAGGTTGAGATGGGACCTGGCAATGAGAGCCATGCAACAGCCAGGAATATTAGGGCAGTGGATGCGATGGAAAGTATAACCAGGAAAGGTGGCCTCAGTTAGGGAAAAAGGAAGGTAGCAGATCAGCAAAAACTTTGGTGGAAAAGGTTCTGTTTGTATTGGCAGATTATTATTAACAGAGTTCATGTTGGCACCTCAACACCTTCAAGAGAAGGAAAACGAAGGAGAGATTTGGGTGAGAAAATAAAAATAAAAAAAATACATTTAAAACAAGGAAGTCCTCATTGGTTATTCTACATTCAACCAAATATTTTAAAATCACATTTACCTTAATTATTTTCCAAACATACCAGCAAGATCCCTGCGGATTAACATAAATCTATAGAATAGCTTGTGCAAAACAAATCTGAGATCAACTTGTCAACACAAACATTACACAAAAGACATCAAGAGCTACAAAGAACTTAACCAGCTCATATTAAATGATATCCTACCCAACACAAATTAAGACCTACATCAGAATCAACCACAATAGCATTCGCACACCAATTCAGTATGGGTAGTATTTAAGGGTTTAACCCCAAACATATTAAGGTTGGATTATAAACAGACTTAACTCACTGTGTTCCAAAAAATGTGCTAGTCCTGGAAGGTCTTCAGGATCACTAAAACTTCCAATCCCAACACAAAGGGCAGCAGCTGACTGTGAACAATGAATGTCATTAGAAAAGAATTAGTTGTAAGAATAACATTAATTTTCTCCCCTTCCTTATGCCACACTAAAGGAGAGACAGATAACTTGCTCCTAGGCCTCTGCCAATGTTGCTCTGAAACCAGCTACTAGATGGTGTGAAATGCTTCCACAATTTTCCCTTTCCTGCAGCAGTGTGGACAATACAGACAACTTAGTAGGTGAAAGATCAATCACAAACCAACATTCTACCTCTCCCTGCTGCAGTGCATAGATACACCAGCTTTCGACCAGAAAATAATACTTAACCACTTAAAAAGCAATAGAATATTGGTCTTGCATTTCCTTCAGTTTAAAATTGAAACAAATATTCCATCCACAAATATCACTATATAGTAGTACAATATCTCCTTTTGTCATTGGAATGCATTTGGACTCCCAACTTAAGGTTGCATTCAATACCTTACCTCTACTGACATTTAAAATAGTTTGCTCTCATCAGGCAAGTTTGGTCAATTCTTATCCACGTTGGAAGATGGAGCACTGCATGAAAACAAATTGCTCCATTTTATGGGGTGAATGGAGAAGAACAAATCCTACATCACAGAAATGTACACCTCTTCTTAGCCAATCACAATTCCAACTGAAGGAAGACATGTAGCAGGTGAGTTGGGACAGCAATTATATAATTGTGGCTGTTGTATTAAAAATATTTTAAAAGTAACTGTTCTACACGTTATTCCTGAAGTTAAAACCTCATCAATAACAATCATATCCATGCAATTTCTAGCATGGAGGAAAAGAGCTTTCCCACAGCTAGGCAGAGGAGATAAAATAGACAGACTCACGTTAACACCATTCACTCACATCTTCTAATAGCTGGTTCAGAAGTACTACAAGGAGAGCCCAGGCAATGAGTCATTGGTGACTAGTATGTGGAACATTAAAGAGAGAAAAATCACAAATATGGAAATATGTTTATTTCAATCTTACATTTTGGTGCAGAAGGATGTCCAAACTGTAAAAATATACATTGGTGAAATGTACCTCAAATTTTGTCTTTACGGTTTGGAAATCAGCTTTATCCTACATGGTGTGCTATACAATTCAGCACTTTGGGTGCATTGCAAAATAGTAATTCCTCAAGTTTTCAGGTTTAAAAATCTGCATGAAAGTTCAATCTGTCTGCTGGATTTAACAGGAGTGGTTAGCCGCTGGACAAGCACAAGGCAAATGATTTATATAAATTCAAACCATTAACAAATGCTGGAGTATACACAAAGGATAGCATGTACCACTGTGTAGAAATCACAAATTTGTCTCACGTGTTCATTGTTCATTTTAGAGTACAGTTACATTACCAGTTTAGTGAAGGTGTAAAGCAGTTTTCACTTTGCACCAATGCTAAACTTGTGCACAGTTAACACAGAGTTAAGGTCCACCCTGACTCTGGAATGAAGCAGAGTGAAACTCCGTCCTTAAGGGAGTCTGAACCCACTTTGCTCCAGTGTCGGGTTAGACCCAGACTCTGAATTTAAATTGCAATTGCACTATAATTATTCTGCACTAATGCTGCAATAGTATATATGCACTCTTGCAAATAGGAACAAATGTAACACAATAGGTGTCACCAACATCAATTTAAACAGGAAATGTATTCCATAGAATTGTCAGATAATCCTAAACGTCCCCAAAAATATCTGTACACTTCTTAATATCTCTAAGTTACTCCTTGTTACAATATTTTGTGCTTTAAAATTGCCTGGGTGGACATTTTGAATTCTGATAACATCCCTATCTGCACCATCTCTTGCTGCATATGTAATTGAAAATAATCAGAGTGTAATTGTACTGCTGGTTATGTCTGGTCATGGATGTGGATTTTCGCAGTCCAATTACATTAAAAATTAAGTACCAGTGAAGATTTACTGGTATGGTTCAATGCAAAAAAAGTGAGAAATAAATCTTTACCTGCTTTTCTGAATGTTTTTTGTTTCCACTACATGTCCCGACTACTTCTCCAAATTCATTCTCATCATCTTCCTCTTCAGATTCTTCTCCAGACTCATCAACTGAAGACAACTCAGAACTGTCATCATCACTATCGCTTTCGTCTTCCTCGATCTGCATATCCGAATCAGGCTTTGATCCTTGACCAATGGACATGTCTGAGATTAAGAGTGTGCTTATACCATTTTCCAACTTGATATATCTGAAATATATTTTGAGTACATATTTTAAACAAATTATCTTTTCATACCAAAAAAAGTATTTCCGGTCACAAGAACGATAGCATTCATTATTAAATCTATTGTGTATTTTATAATGTTTGGTCTTAATCACATTTTATAATTGCTACAGACACAGATATTGAAATTTTATGCTCATGTAAATTCATGTTCTTACTTCTTTTTATGATTATATTTTTGGGTGGTTTTTCCCTGTAATTTTGCCCACTGTCTTGAGGTGCATGAACTACTCCCAGGCTAGTATCGATGCGTGCAAGGAGCTCCCCCCCCAACCCCGATGGGAGATCCCACAACTCAGCATCTTCAAACTCAATGGGCGCTAAATTGGGCCTTGCAGCACGTTTCCCGTTTGACGTGCGCCGGACGCCTTCTTGGTACAGGAGATAGCGCATGTGCAAATACCAAACACCGGCTGCATGTAACGTAGGGAGAAAATGGATACAATCAGTGTGCAACGCTGATTTAAAGTGAGAGAGATCATTTTGGCACTTAACGCACAGTCTTAACCAACACCAGCGCTATTTAAAGGGACCATGCAGGATTTACGGGTTAGTGACTGGATTATTGATTCTGGCTGCAGAGACATTTGTAACTGTTTTTGAAGGTCTCCTATACTTGAATACTAGGACGTGGGGACATAGCCTAACATTTAGAGCCAGGACGTGCAGGAATGAATTTGGGAAACGCTTCTACACGCAAAGGGTGGGCGAAGTTTGGAACGCTCTTCTACAAATAGCAGTTGATGCTAGGTCACTTGTGAATGTTAAATCTGAGATTGATAGATTTCTGTGAACCAAGGGTATTAAGGGATAAGGGGCTAAGACGGGTATATGGAATTAGGTTACAGGTTCACCATGATCTCATTGAATGGCGGAACAGGCACGAGGGGCTAAATGCCACTGCCATTTGCTGCCCCTGATATGCGCCACCTTCTCCTGCAAGAAAGTGGGACATGTGTCTGGGTGATGTGCCTGTCATGGGTGAATAGCTGCCAGCGTGTGTGGCCTGTGAGTTGCGGGTGGACGGCTTACATCAGTGGTAATGTGTAAGGGTGAGAGGAAGCATCTGATTGGAAGAGTTGAGTGCTGATGGAAAGAGTTTGTTGGTATGAGGGGTATAGTGCATGGAGCAGTGGATGCGGCTGGTGGTGTAGTTGGTAGAAGACGTCACTTGACAGTTGACCTCACTCACCTTGATCACTCGTGTCAAAGCAATGAACTTCTTTCTGCACTGCATCCATGTTCATGGTGCTATGTGCCTGTCATTGACTTTGTCCTCTACTGCCTCCCGCTGCCGTTTGGGCATATGTCTGGAGGGCCTCTTGCCACCCTCCACCCCGCGGATACAGGTTGTCCCTTCTTCTGTCCACCGCTTGCACCAAGGCTTCTAGTGCATCATCAAAGAACCTTGGTGCACATACTCTCGCAGGCCTGGTACAAACTCAGGTCGGCAGATTTGAGAGGTCTGGCATGCATATTGGAGGATGTGGGATTTAGTAGTGCGCAACCTTTATTCAATGTTTTAACATAACTCATCAGTGTATAAACATAGGACGGGACCTGCATCTGTGTTTTACGTGTGTGATGTCTGATCTGCGTTCAACTCTGTGCCGACAGCTGACTGTTATTTTTAGCAAATAGCAGGTACCGTCTACCTTTAAGAGATTCTAAGAGACATCCTCCCTTTGAGAGACTGGGGCATCCCCTGCTGGTGGAGAGTGCAAATTGCACTGAATTGACGTGCAAGGTCTGGATTTGAACACAACTTGCAGGTGAACTTCGTCCTGCCTGCGCAGGGGTCATTGGGCATGGGTTAATAGCGGATCACGCTACCTATACCCAACAATAGTTTCTATCAAATTTTTCCCCCAATATGTTTCAGATCTGGAACTGAGCAGAGTGGGATTTAAATCTGTGCTCTAGTACTCTGCCACACCATCATTTATTTCATTTTTCAATTGGTTCAAAATCAGTTTTATGCTGTATGAGAAATATACAACATGCTTATTATCTGATTGGACCAGCTGGATCCGGAAATGTGCCAGAATGAGGCACATTTTTTTTTTTAAAAGGGGACTTTTTTCCTCTACTTCCAAATTTTCTCCCCTCTAAGGTGCCCAACTCATGTTCGAGTATGATCCAGTACTTCAATCGAGTGGCCACACTTCAAATATGAGCCCAGACAGTGAGCGTTGACAGACTATTCAACAAGATGGAGCATGAGAGTTGAGCCCACCCTGTCTTCACCCAATGTCCAGCAGGGATCACTGGACAGAGATCAGTAAGTAGTAATTCTGGTTTATTTTTCCTCCTCCAACGCCTGATATGAAACATGAAGGACAACTGTCACATCTAACCCTGCCCTGTTCATTGTTGATTTAAAAAAAAACCAAAATAAAAAGTTTGGAAAAAAATATGCCACTCCTATAAGCAGCAAACTGAAAATGGCTGAGTTCTTTGAATTCAAATCCGTTGCGAAAATAGATTACCTTCTCAACAAATTGTATTGCAAAATTACTTACTCGTATTTGATCATTAAAGAACACAACCAACCAGTGCCTTGTTTGTGTGGCACTCATTAAAAATTCCAACGACATAGAAACATAGAAAATAGGAGCAAGAGTAGGCCTGCTCCACCATTCAAAATGATCATGGCTGATCGTCTAACTCAGTACCCTGTTCCTGTTTTTTCCACATATCCCTTGATCCCTTTAGCATTAAGAAATATATCTATCTCCTTCTTGAATACATGAGAACATAAGAAATAGGAGCAAGAGTAGGCCAATCGGCCCCTTGAGCCTGCTCCGCCATTCAATAAGATCATGACTGATCTGATCCTAACCTCAAATTTAAATTCATGTCCAATTTCCAGCCCGCTCCCCTTAATCCCTAATTCCCTTCACTTCTAGGAAACTGTCTATTTCTGTTTTAAATTTATTTAATGATGCAGCTTCCACAGCTTCCTGGGGCAGCAAATTCCACAGACTTACCACCCTCTGAGTGAAGAAGTTTCTCCTCATCTCAGTTTTGAAAGAGCAGCCCCTTATTCTAAGATTATGCCCCCTAGTTCTAGTTTCACCCATCCTTGGGAACATCCTTACCGCATCCACCCGATCAAGCCCCTTCACAATCTTATATGTTTCAATAAGATCGCCTCTCATTCTTCTGAACTCCAATGAGTAGAGTCCCAATCCACTCAACCTCTCCTCATATGTCCAACCCCTCATCCCCTGGATTAACCGAGTGAACCTTCTTTGTACTGCCTCGAGAGCAAGTATGTCTTTTCTTAAGTATGGACATCTAATAACCTGGCCTCCACTGCCTTCTGTGGTGGAGAATTCCAGAGGTTCACCACCCTCTGAGTAAAGAAATGTCTCCTCACCTCGGTTCTAAATGGCATACCCCGTATCCTGAGACAGTGACCCCTGGTTCTGGACTCCCCAGCCATCGGGAACATCTTCCCTGCATCTAGTCTGTCTAGTCCTGTTAGAATTTTATATGTTTCGATGAGATCACCTCTCATTCTTCTAAACTCTAGTGAATCTGGGCCTAGTCAACCCAATCTCTCCTCATACGTTTGTCCTGCCATCCCAGGAATCAGTCTGGTAAACCTTCGTTGCACTCCCTCCATGGCAAGGACATCCTTCCTCAGATAAGGAGACCAAAACTGCACACAATGCTCCAGATGTGGTCTCACCAAGGCCCTGTATAACTGCAGTAAGACATCCCTGCTCCTGTACTCAAATCCTCTTGCAATGAAGGCCAACAAACCATTCACCTTCCTAGCTGCTTGATGCACCTTAATGCTTGCTTTCAGCGACTGGTGTACAAGGACACCCAGGTCTTGTTGCACCTCCCCTTTTCCCAATCAATCACCATTCAGATAATAATCTGCCTTTCTGTTTTTACAACCAAAGTGGATAACCTCACATTTATCCATGTTATACCGCATCTGCCATGTTCTTGCCCACTCACACGACTTGTCTAAATCACATTGGAGCCTCACGGCTCACATTCCACCCCAGCTTTGTGTCGTCTGCAAACTTGGAAATGTTACATTTAGTTCCCCCATCCAAATCATTGATATGTATTGTGAATAGCTGGGGCCCAAGCACTGATCCCTGCGGTACCCCACCAGTCACTGCCTGCCACCCAGAAAAAGACCCGTTTATTCCTACTCTCTGTTTCCTGTCTGTCAACCAATTCTCAATCCATGCCAGTATATTCCTCCCAATTCCATGTGCTTTAATTTTGCACACTAACCTCTTGTGTGGGACCTTATCAAAAGCCTTCTGAAAATCCAAGTACACCACATCCACTGGTTCTCCCCTATCTATTATTCTACTAGTTACCTCCTCAAAAAACTCTAGTAGATTTGGTAAGCATGATTTCCCTTTCATAAACCCATGCTGACTTTGGCCAATGCTGTTAATGCTTTCTAAGTGTTCTGTTATCACATCTTTTATAATAGACTCTAGCATTTTCCCCACTACTGATGTTAGGCTAACTGGTCTGTAATTCCTTGTTTTTTCTCTCCCTCCTTTTTTAAATAGTAGGGTTACATTTGCCACCCTCCAGTGATGAGATGTAGATTTGTTCACACAATTACCCACACAGTGGGGTTCAACAACGAATTAAGAGCAGGAGTAGGCCATTCGGCTCCTCGAGCCTGCTCTGCCATTTGATAAGATCATGGCTGATCTGATTGTGACCTCAACCCTACTTTCCCATCTACCTACTATAACCTTTGACTCCCTTGTTAATCAGGAATCTAACTCAGCCTTAAAAATATTCGATGACCCTGTCTCCACATGGTGGACTAAACACTGCTACATCGTCCATGCAGCAAACATCCCTCCCCACAAGCTGCACGTTAGGCACCCCATTTCCTTGAGTATCTATCATTTAGATTAATTTGCAAAATCAGTTAGGGCTTTAGTAAAAAGACGACAAACTTTTAAGTAATCTCAAGCAGATGTTGTAGCAAACTTAGCATATTTTACTCCACGAGAGGACCGGCAATGCCGAGGGTCTCTTGTATTGGAAAGATTCCCTTTCTGGAGGAATGGAGACCAAAAATGCATAAGCCAGTTACCCAAAATGACTACGAAGGAAGTTTAGCTAATAGTCCCCAGGTTCAGCCTTTGCTCATCTCTTCACCTGAGGAATCAGCACAATGGAATACTGTTCCTTTCATCCTTACCAAAAGAATATGCACCACGGGTAGCTCTGCTGCACAGGCTGGGAGGAAAAAGAGTAGCAGAGCTATAGTGATAGGGGACTCAATTGTAAGGGGAATAGACAGGCGTTTCTGCGGCCGCAACCGAGACTCCAGGATGGTGTGTTGCCTCCCTGGTGCAAGGATCAAGGATGTCTCGGAGCGGCTACAGAACATTTTGGAGGGGGAGGGCGAACAGCCAGCTGTCGTGGTGCACATAGGCACCAACGATATAGGTAAAAAAGGGGATGAGGTCCTAAAAGCAGAATATAGGGAGTTAGGAGGTAAATTAAAAAATAGGACCTCAAAGGTAGTAATCTCAGGATTGCTGCCAGTGCCACGTGCTAGTCAGAGTAGAAATAGGAGGATATTTCAAATGAATATGTGGCTAGAGGAATGGTGCAAGGGGGAGGGATTCAAATTCCTGGGACACTGGAAACGGTTCTGGGGGAGGTGGGACCAGTACAAACCGGACGGTCTGCACCTGGGCAGGGCCGGGACCGCTGTCCTAGGAGGAGTGTTTGCTAGTGCTGTTGGGGAGGGTTTAAACTAAAGTGGCAGGGGGTTGGGAACCTGAGCAGGGAGAGAGAGGAAAGCGTAACAGGAAGGGACAGAAGGTATGGAGTAATAGGTAAAGTGTTAAAAAAGGAAAAAGCAGGAACTAAGCGTCACAAAACAGATTTGAAAGTTCTTTATCTGAATGCACGTAGCATTCGTAATAAAATGGACGAGTTAACGGCACAAATAACTACGTATGGGTATGATCTTGTGGCCATTACAGAAACATGGCTGCAGGGTGACAACGACTGGGAATTAAATATGCCAGGGTATTTAACAATCAGGAAGGACAGGCAGGAAGGAAGGGGAGGTGGGGTGGCTATGTTAATAAAGGAAGGAATCACTGTAATACAGAGAAATGATATTGGGACAAAGCATCAAGATAATGAAACAGTTTGGGTGGAGATAAGGAATAATAAGGGGAAAAAAACATTAGTGGGCGTAGTATATAGGCCTCCTAATAGTTGCAACTCTGCTGGAAGAAGTATTAATCAGGAGATAGTCGGGGCATGTAATAAGGGAACAGCCATAATTATGGGGGATTTTAATTATCATATTAACTGGACAAATCAAATTGTGCAGAGCAGCCTTGAGGACGAGTTCATTGAGTGCATCAGGGATGGATTTCTTGAGCAGTATGTAACTGATCCTACAAGGGGGCAGGCAACCTTGGACCTGGTCCTGTGTAATGAGTCAGGATTAATTAATAATGTCCTAGTTAAGGATCCCCTTGGAACGAGCGACCACAACATGGTTGAATTCCATATCCAATTAGAGGGTGAGAAGGTTGATTCTCAAACAAGCGTACTGAGCTTGAATAAAGGAGACTATGATGGTATGAGAGCGAAATTGATTAAAGTGGACTGGGAAAATAGATTAAAGGGTAAGACGGTACATGAGCAGTGGTGTTCATTTAGGGAGTTATTTTACAACTTTCAAAATAAATATATTCCACTGAGGAAAAAAGGGTGTAAAAGAAATGACAGCCACCCGTGGCTAAGTAAAGAAATCAAGGATAGTATCCGACTAAAAACAAGGACATATAAGGTAGCCAAACTTAGTGGGAGGATAGAAGATTGGGAATTCTTCAAAAGACAGCAAAAAGTAACTAAAGGATTGATTAAGAAAGGGAAGTTAGATTATGAAAAGAAATTAGCAAAAAATATAAAAACAGATAGCAAGAGTTTCTATAGTTATATAAAAAGAAAAAGGGTGGCTAAGGCAAACATAGGTCCCTTAGAGGATGAGACCGGGAAATTAATGGTGGGAAACATGGAGATGGCAAAAATGCTGAACAAATATTTTGTTTCAGTCTTTACAGTAGAGGACACTAAGAATATCCCAACACTGGACAAACAGGGGACTCTCGGGGGGGAGGAGCTAAATACGATTAAAATCACTCAAGAGATGGTACTCAGTAAAATAATGGGACTCAAGGCGGATAAATCCCCTGGACCTGATGGCTTCCATCCTAGGGTCTTGAGGGAAGTGGCAGTAGGGATTGTGGATGCTTTGGTGATAGTTTTCCAAAATTCCCTGGACTCAGGAGAGGTCCCGGCAGATTGGAAAACTGCTAATGTAACACCGTTATTTAAAAAGGGTAGTAGGCAGAAGGCTGGAAATTATAGGCCAGTTAGCTTAACATCTGTGGTGGGTAAAATTTTGGAGTCTATTATTAAGGAGACAGTAACGGAACATTTAGATAAGCATAATTTAATAGGACAAAGTCAGCATGGCTTTATGAAGGGGAAGTCATGTCTGACAAATTTGCTTGAGTTCTTCGAGGATATAACGTATAGGGTGGATAAAGGGGAACCAGTGGACGTAGTGTATTTAGACTTCCAGAAGGCATTCGACAAGGTGCCACATAAAAGATTATTACTTAAGATAAAAAATCACGGGATTGGGGGTAATATTCTGGCATGGGTGGAGGATTGGTTATCAAACAGGAAGCAGAGAGTTGGGATAAATGGTTCATTTTCGGACTGGCAACCAGTAACCAGTGGTGTTCCACAGGGGTCGGTGCTGGGTCCCCAACTCTTTACAATCTATATTAACGATTTGGAGGAGGGGACCGAGTGCAACATATCAAAATTTGCAGATGATACAAAGATGGGAGGGAAAGTAGAGAGTGAGGAGGACATAAAAAACCTGCAAGGGGATATAGACAGGCTGGGTGAGTGGGCGGAGATTTGGCAGATGCAATATAATATTGGAAAATGTGAGGTTATGCACTTTGGCAGGAAAAATCAGAGAGCAAGTTATTTTCTTAATGGCGAGAGACTGGAAAGTACTGCAGTACAAAGGGATCTGGGGGTCCTAGTGCAAGAAAATCAAAAAGTTGGTATGCAGGTGCAGCAGGTGATCAAGAAAGCCAACGGAATGTTGGCTTATATTGCTAGGGGGATAGAATATAAAAACAAGGAGGTATTGCTGCAGTTATATAAGGTATTGGTGAGACCGCACCTGGAATACTGCATACAGTTTTGGTCTCCATACTTAAGAAAAGACATACTTGCTCTCGAGGCAGTACAAAGAAGGTTCACTCGGTTAATCCCGGGGATGAGGGGGCGGACATATGAGGAGAGGTTGAGTCGATTGGGACTCTACTCATTGGAGTTCAGAAGAATGAGAGGCGATCTTATTGAAACATATAAGATTGTGAAGGGTCTTGATCGGGTGGATGCAGTAAGGATGTTCCCAAAGATGGGTGAAACTAGAACTAGGGGGCATAATCTTAGAATAAGGGGCTGCTCTTTCAAAACTGAGATGAGGAGAAACTTCTTCACTCAGAGGGTGGTAGGTCTGTGGAATTTGCTGCCCCAGGAAGCTGTGGAAGCTACATCATTAGATAAATTTAAAACAGAAATAGACAGTTTCCTAGAAGTAAAGGGAATTAGGGGTTATGGGGAGCGGGCAGGAAATTGGACATGAAGCTGAGTTCGGATCGGTCAATGCCCTGTGGGTGGCGGAGAGGGCCCAGGGGCTATGTGGCCGGGTCCTGCTCCGACTTCTTGTGTTCTTTAGATTTGTGGTTGGGATCAGATCAGCCATGATCTTATTGAATGGCGGAGCAGGCTCGAGGGGCCGATTGGCCTACTCCTGCTCCAATTTCTTATGTTCTTATGTTCTTATGTAATATGAACCAGAAGCATACAGGCGTGATTTGACACAAAAACATATTATACTGTGCATTTCATAACTTGAGCAACCCAGAGATAGGGTCACAGCACACAGTGCAGGACATAACCAAAACTGAAAAGAGTAAAAGATGTAGATCAGGAAATAGAATTAGCTGACATCAAGTTTGGGTTTTAAAAACTTCCAGACCGTAGGAGGAAGCCGACCAAGTTAAGGAGAAGGACTTATTTATATTGTGCCTTTTACGTTCTCAAGATGTCCCAAAGCATTTCACAACTAATTACGTACTTTTGAAGTGCAGTCACTATCGTTTTGTAGGTAAATGTAACAGTCAATTTATGCAGAGCAAAGTGCTACGTACAACAATGAGATGACTAGTTAAACTGTTTTGGTGATATTGGCCTTGTCATCTAACCCTTGTAAATTTATTTTCTGATTGTCCATGTTTATTTAACACTTACACCTCCAACGCCTTTGGGAAAAAAAGTTTTCCACTAACGCACTGAAATAAACTGTGGCATTTACAGTAATAAAGATGTTAAGAAAGCATACGGAATACTTTCCTTTATTAGCTGAGACACAGAATGTAAGAGCAGGAAGGTTATACTGGAACTATGTAAAACACTGGTTAGGCCACAGCTTGAGTACTGTGTACAGTTCTGGTCACCAATTAGAGGAAGGATGTAATTGCACTAGAGAGGGTACAGAGGAGATTTATGAGGACGATGCCAGGACTGGAGAATTTTAGCTATGAGAAAAGATTGTATAGGCTGGATTTTTTTTCTTTGGAACGGAGGAGGCTGAGGGGTAATTTAATTGAGGTGTACAAAATTATGAGGGGCCTAGACAGAATGGATAGGAAGGACCTACTTCCTTCAGCAGAGAGGTCAATAACCAGGGGCATAGATTTGAAGTGATTGGTAGAAGGATCGCCTGAAAGGGTGGCCGAGGCAGAAACCCTCAACTCATTTAAAAAGTAACTGGACGTGCACATGAAGTGCCGTAACCTACAAGGCTACGGACCAAGTGGTGGAAGGTGGGATTAGGCTGGGTGGCCCATTTTCGGCCGGCGAAGACACGATGGGCCAAATTTTCTATGATTCTATAATGTCAGGGGTAGTTTTAGGTAAAGTTTGCTTACGTTATTTCTGAAATCTACACTTTATTTCCTTCAGTTTAAATACATTTCTTACCTGTTCTCTTGTGCCTCCTCTATTTTGCATTTTGGAACTAGCCCTATACCACCCAAGTTTATAACAGCCCATGATGGTAGCCAGTGTTTAGCTAATCAGGAAACAGACTACCATAGCTTGAGAACCACCAATTCAAATCATTACATTTAAAACAGTCTGACATTTGGAACTTGAAACCAGCCCGAATGCCCCAGATAACTTAGTGGCACACAGCGTGGGCAATACAGTGCCACTTAAACAAACAAGTTCATCGGGGTATGGGTTAAATCATGCACTGCTAAAAACACACTATGAAAAGACTGTATCCACTCATGTTAATTCCATCAATTTGTATCAAAAGGCCAGCCTATCATACATAAACAAGTTTCAATTCCACATCAGTCAGAGAATTCTAGGCTGACAAACTGCTTGAGCTTTGCTCTTACAGTTTGTAGCATCATCAGAACATTTGCAGGGTAATCTGCTTTCATCATTCCAGTATCTCTTCTGTGGTATATCTCGAGTCAAAAGAAATTTGGCAAAAATTCTACCGTCTAAGAAAATCAACTGTCACTTTGCAGCATCATTTTATAATTGCAACAAAATGGACCTATTATACTCACTTGGACCAATTTCCCTGTAACAATATGGATCATACTCGTATGCAGCAAAGTACTGTAACGATATGACTCACACTTCTGTGGATTAACAGCATTGTAACAATATAGATCACACTTGCATAGAGCAATATCACCAATGATATGAATATTTTGGTACAGACATTCAGTAACAGCACTAACAATATGGGTCTATCGCATTCCTGTCATGTAATACGGTAACAAAATAGAAGTATCATACTCACATGGAGTAACAGTACTCAACAATATGGATCTATTACACTTGTATGTATCTTACACGCTTGTGGAGAAACAGCACTGTAACAATGTGGTTTTATATATTCATCTGGAATAACTGCATTGTAACAATATGGCTAGGTTACTTCAGAGGGCAGTCAAGAGTCACATATAGACCAGTCAAGGACAGCATATTTCCTTCCCTAAAGGACATTAGTGAGTCAGTTGGTTGGCAATCCAACAGTTTTATGGTCACTTTTACTGATAGCAGCATTTTAAATTTTTAAACTGAGTTCAAATTCTCAAACTGCCATGGTGGGATTTGAGCTCTTTGGATTATTAGTCCAATAACATAACCACTGCACTACCGTTCCCGATATTACTGTGGTGTACACCATGGAATAACAATCTACATTAGAAGATTTTTTTGCGCTTCATGCCGATAACACTGCAATTAAGAAAAACTTGCATTCTACATCTGCAGTACATCCCAAAGCGCTTCACAGCCAATTAAGTAATTTTGACATGATGTCATTGTTGTAATATAGGAAAACAGAGCAGCAAGGTCCCACAAATAATGAGATAAATGGCCAGATAATCTCTTTTATTGGTGTTGGTCGAGGGATAAATATTGGTTGGGACACTGGGAGAACTTCCCTGCTCTTCTTTGATTAGTACCATGGGATCTTTTAAATTCACTTAAGCAAGCAGTTGGGCCCTTGGTTTAATGTCTCATCTGGAAGATGGCACCTCTGACAATACAGCACTCTTTCAGTACTGCACAGAAATGCCAGGCTAGATTATGTGCTAAAGTCTTGGGCTTGGACCCAAAACCTTCTGACACAGAGGGAAGAATGTTAGCACTGAGCCACGCCTGGGACAGAATAGGTGGCAATGTGGTGTAAAACATTCCACATTGACATCAGTAGCAACCACTCTGAAATGCATCTGTCAATTTAATTCATATTTGTTTTGATATCATTTAATTTTACTTGACCTGCAGTTTAAGTAAAATAATCGTGGAGGAATTGTGGTATACGATTATCAGGGTATACGATTTTTGTGTAAATCGCGTCCCAGCTTAACATCCATCACTACAAACTGCATGAACGATCACAACTGCAACTCACAAAAAATAGTTCAAAGTAAATTATTAGGTCAGCCATTACTTTTGGAGATGCTGATCAAATGTTATTTCCACAAACATTTCTTCACACTAAGTATATTTGAATACATTTTATAGTACATCCTGCTAATAAACTGGTCTCCAGATAATTTTTGTTTGTCATTTAGGTCCCTCAAAATGTTCCACATTGCAGAGTTGACAACTGTTCATTTTTCCACCAGTACCATTGTTTTTTTTAAATTGATGTTAGTTGACAGTTGAAAGTAGCCAATTTTCTACCCTAGCAGAGAGAATAGTTCAGGTTTGCTGGTTTGCTCACTATGTTGCTATACTACTATGTTTGCCTATATAACAGGCACTACTTCCATGTGATGTATTGAATCTGAAGCGCTTTAAGAGACGATTCAAGTGCTATTAAATACAATCTATCCCAACTGACAAATCAGCTGGAAACAAGTCAGCAACTTGCTCCCAGATTTCCCGCTATTCCCAAATTATAAACTTTTTCATGGGAGCAGTCTCCCTGGAGGAGGGGGATCATATCTCCATCCGATTATCTCTCCTTCCTCTTCGGGTACTACATGGCACTTCCTTTTCCCAGCATGAATGGTTAGGGATGTAATGCGTTCTTCCCATGCATTTTATCAACAAAAATTTGATTGCGATTTTTTTTTTCTTTCGGATGCAAAGAGAATATCCCGCCCTTCTAACGGAGAGAAGGAATCGCCCCTTCCGAGACCCCTTTAGGCCATTTCCCCCCTCGCGGGTGACGACCCGAGATGCGGGTGAATGTGTGTGGGCTGTTCGACAGGCTCGCATTACCTGTACTCTTTGGGATCACTCGGAGATTTGACGATGTCCGGATCGCTTCGGTTTTTCTCGGGTTTAAATTCCTCCTCCTGCGCCGAGGTGTCTGCCGCCGCCGCCGCTGCTGCCGTGCTGGTGTCTGCATCCTCCGGGTTCTGCCTCACACTCTGGCCCGAATCTCTGCTCGACGATTTAGATTTGTTCCTCACAGGCATAGCCAGGCCAGGCCGCGTCGACCAGCGTGAGAAGCCGAGAGGCTGAACGCAGCCGATCCGGAGCGAACTCCTAACGCAACCCAGGGGGGTGGAAGCGGGGGACCAGGCTGCCAACACCCAGCTGAAGGCCTCGGTCGAAACGTCCAGCCGGTCAAACTTGCAAAATGGTTTAAATGTTGCAAGAGAGCGTTTATATAAAAAAATAACCAGACCCGTCGTAATGTTTTTTTTAAAAAAAAACCCACAGTAAATGAGGGGAGGATGTGGAGGTCTGATCCCTGGCTGTAAGATGTTGGAGCAGTAGGTCAGTGACACTTTGCCGACAACACGGTCTCCTCACGGGTCACCAAACCGTCCGCACCGCTCAACCAAACCGACTGGCAGGGGGTTGGTCCCGCCCACTTCATCCTGATTGGTGCTTTTGTATAAAGCGATGATTCTGGACGGCTCTGCTGCACGTCAATCATCGATCATGACTATTATGTTAGGTTGAAACGCTGGCAGGTGGCACGTTGTCTCCCGTAAGAAGCACGGACATAGAATGTACGGCACAGAAACAGGCCATTCGGCCCCACTGGTCAATGGTGGCGTTTATGCTCCACACCAGCCTCCTCTCATCCTACTCAATCGAACCCTATCAACATTAACTTTAAAAAAAATGTATATACTGGACGCTAACTTCCCAATGTGAAACACCAAAAGTACAGTTGCAAACCGTCGGTTGCTAAAGATGCCTCCAAGAAGCTCAATTTCCTCGCTTGTCCCAGATGCTGATTCTCCTCTCAAAGTTGTTTAACAAACCCCAATACTTGTGGCATTTAAGACATGTGTCCAAACAGTTTTCTTGCATGGTTCAAAACTCCTAGGCGTGCACACACAACAGCTTCCTTTGGCCCATGTGCAAAATGTAAGGAATCTTGCAACACCAGGTTATAGTCCAACAATTTTATTTTAAGATTCCTTGTAAGATTCCTTACATTTGTCCACCCCAGTCCATCACCGGCATCTCCACATCATGTGCAAAATGTACGACCAAGCTAAGAAACGGATTTATGGCAAAACGAGGAAGCAGCTTTGAGGAAGGAGAGCTCCAGTCTACGCTGATGTAAGCCACTGGTTACCCTGAAGGGGGAAATAACCCTGTCGTGGGCACACCTCTTAACTAAAACCCCTCATATAAGGACTTTGATCAGTAAGCCTTGTATGTGACTTTGGACTTAGATGTCTAATACTTCAAGTTGGCTTGCACAATGCTCAAACTGCCTGGTGTAAGTTTTTACACCATGCCGAAAGCAGATGCATGGCACGTAGTTGATGAGGAAACTCTGAGACTGTTTATATTTGTTCTCTGGATCTGGGTGATGCTGACAACATCACATTTATTGCCCATCCCTACTTGCCTCGAGAAGGTAGTGCTGGGCCTTCTCCTTGAACCACTGCAGTCCTTGTGGTAATGGCACTCCCATAATGATTGGAATTCAAAGATATTAATGAAGCGACAATGAAGGAGCATAGCTATATATGTCCAGGTCAGGAAGGAGTGTGACTAGGAGGGGAATTTGAAGGTGATGGTGTTCCCATGATATTGCTACTGTTGTCCTTGGTGGTAGAGGTTTCAGCAAAGGAAAGTGCTGTTGAAGTAATATTGGTGAGTTGCTGCAGTGCAGCCTATTGGCAGACGTACTGCAGCCATAGCGCACCGATGATGGTGGGGCTGGATATTGAATCCAGTGACAAGGGTACTGATTCTCCACGCCCGGGTGGCCCTGGAGAGGGATCACGCGGTGTCTGCCGGTACACTTGAGGCTTTCCTTGTGTGGTGGGCACCGCAGGGACTGGAGTGCTTTGTTGATTGGGGCAATGAGATTATTATTTAACCTTGTTTATTTGTTTTTTTCTTTGGGTCTGATTTGTGGGGTTTATATATAAAAAATATATAAAGTTAACTCCTTAACCCCTCCACCTTCCAAACAGGGGGCCTGAATTAAAAGAGTGACTAAACGACACCTCCTTAACCCTCCCCCTTCTAAAAAGGGGGCCTGAATTAAAAGAGTGACAAGGGTACTGATCAAGTGAATTGCTTTGTCCTGGATGCTGTCGAGCTTCTTGTCTGTTGTTACAGCTGCACCCATGTAGGGTGAATAGTGAGTACTCCATCATACTCCTAACTTGAGCTTCATAAGATTATGCAGGAGCTTTAAAAGTTTAGGAGGTGAGCTATTCATTGCAGAATACCCAGCCTCTGCTCTATTCTTGTAGCAATGGTACTATAACAGTCCAATTAAGCTTCTGGTCAATGGTGAACTCCAAGATTTTGATGGTAGGGGACTAGGCGATGGTGGCACTGTTGAAGGTCAGGGGGAGATGGCTGGACTTTCTTGTTGGAGATGGTCATTATCTGGCACTTATGTGGCACAAATGTAACCTGACAATTATCAGCCCAAGTCTGGTGTACTGGGGCAGGAACAGAGAGACCTGGGGGTGCACATACACTATTCTTTGAAGGTGGCAGGACAAGTTGAGAAGGCTGTTAAAAAGCATATGGGATCCTGGGCTTTATTAATAGAGGCATACAGTACAAAAGCAAGGAAGTAATGCTAAACTTTATAAAACACTGGTTAGGCCTCAGCTGGAGCATTATGACCAATTCTGGGCACCACACTTTAGGAAGGATGTCAAGACCTTAGAGAGGGTGTAGAAGAGATTTACTAGAATGGTACCAGGGATGACGGACTTCAATTATGTGGAGAAGCTGGAAAAGCTGGGGTTGTTCTCCATAGAAAGAAAAGGTTAAAGGAAGATTTGATAGAGGTGTTCAAAATCATGAATGGTTTTGATAGAGTAAATAAGGAGAAACTGTTTCTAGTGGCAGAAGGGTCGATAACCAGAGGACACAGATTTAAGGTGATCGGCGAAAGAGCCAGAGGCGACAAGAGGAAACATTTTTTTACGCAGTGAGTTGTAATGATGTGGGATTCTCTGCCTGAAAGGGTGGTGGAAGCAGATTCAATAGAAGCAATTTCAAAATGGGAATTGGAAAAATACTTGAAGGGAAAAAATTTGCAGGGCCATGGGGAAAGAGCAGGGGAATGGAACTGATTGGATAGCTCTTTCAAAGAGCCAGCACAGGCACAATAGGCCAAATAGCCTCTTCCTGTGCTATACCTACAATGATATGATACTATGATATGTCCTGCTGTAAGCTAGCAGAAGCTGTTTCATTATTAGAGTCCTTGAAAGTGCAAGATTGTACCCTTGCTCACAGTATAGTGGGCAAGTGAGATCACTATAATGGTATCTATATGTACCTTTTTTATATGATTTTATGTGACTAAATACTCTGGTGCTGGATGTGTGAACCAAACAGGACTAATAGCAGAGCGGGGAGCTCTTAGATCACATCAACTTGCAAGAAAGGCAGCCTCAGCATTCCGCCTTCTGGTTTGTTTACACAAACAAATTAAAAGATGAAACAAACAACCCTGACTTAGTTAGGACTGGGACCCTCATCAGATACTGGGTAGCCATAAACAATGAAGCCTTACAAGGCAGGTCCATGAAACCTGGCCTGGAATCTGAAGGAGTCAAGGGAGGCCTGGAGAACTATGAATTCCCAGCCTTGTCACGAAGACAAGACTAGATAAGATGAAACAAAACAGTCTTGAGCTACTGTGAAAAGTCATGATTGGTTAAGACCCGAGGTGGGACACAAGCCGCTTCTGCAGACCCCTGAAAGGTGGAAGATAACAAGGAAGGCTGACCCTTTTTCCTTAAAGAAACAAAGAACTCGAGGCACCATCGGGCACCTCGCCTTTTTGGGAGACCCCAACAGGGCAGGGTTCATGTCAATAGCTGACCCGGGGTCCACCTCCAAAAGTGGCATAAAAGGACCACCCCGCACTGGTATTAGGTTGTAGAGGCATAGCAGGAGTAACGTAACTACGGCTGACTTTGGCAGGCCCACCAAACAGCTATTTGACGAAGGATCCGGATCGACAGAAGTAGGACTGAGAACAAGGAGTCCAACAGGTCAACCCCGGCCAGGACAAAGGACGCGTGAGCCGTCCAACAGAAGTGGCTCCAGGCGGAGCAAGATTGAGGACAAGGAGTCCAAGAGGTCAACCCTGGCGGGTCTAAAGAGACGTGTGAATCGAAGTGGATGAGGGACCCTAGGCGGGGTGGAAACCACTTCTAAACTTCTGAGGTGGACACAAATCTACACTGTGCGGAAGGGGTGATATGATCTCTTGCTCTGTGCTGTAAACTATGGCCCCAACGCTACTTGTATTGGTTCTTGTGTGAAATCTAATGAAGTACCTTTTTACCAAATTGGGGTGTCACGTCAATTACCCAGCAACATGGAATAAATAAAAACCCCTACAAATTGCCAACTCCGCCAGGACGTGACTAAAATTGGTGCTCATTTGGCTTCACAAAAGGTCTCAAGACCGCCTATTCAGCTGGTATGTTGGCTTGGGAGGGACAACCGAAAGGGAGTGCATATACCAGTGGTATTTGTGTCTAAGAGGATGGCTAGTCACGCGAGAAACTTGGAGTCGGTCCTACAGGCAGAATGGGAAAAATTAAACAGTACTGAAGCAATAAGACAGTTGTGAGCGATAGTGGGGACAATCTCCCTGTGGTGACTTCATCCAGAAACAGATGGATGAGGGTACCATCAAGCTTAAAAGAGGCTGTCACCTACTAAGCTAAATCACCCTCTTCTGAGCGAAGAGGAACGAGCACTTAAGAACCAATATGGAGAAAGAACTGAGCCAGCTCAAAGAACGGGCCCTCGAGCTAGGCAAAGGAAAGACCCAGATGGGGAAAGAGAATAAGAAAACAAAACGGGACCTCACAAACATGCTGCAACAGCAGCAGACTCAGGGGTGCATGTCCGTTGCGCTAGCTGTCAGATCGCAGGAGATGAAAGATAGAATTCGGGAAATGGAGGGGATAATTAGGGATCTGACCCAGGAACTGGAGGTTGCATGAGAGGCTCTGCGAGAAGAAATAGCTAAGCCAGGAAGAGAGGCCGATCATTCCACGTCACCTCAGGATAACCGAGCTGGAGGGCAGACTGGGACACCAAAAAGCCGTTGTTTCAGCCATAACCAGGGGACAGGAGGTACTCTTGACTGGGAGGGACCATCGACCCCCTATTCCTACCCTTGACGTTAACCAGGAGTTGAAGGGAAAAGAGCTGATGCCCCTAAATGTGATAACAACCCGAACGACAACGGGACCCAAGGGAGGACAGGGGCCCACCATAGTACAATCAGAGCCGCTACGGCCAAATATTGCGCAGGCGCTACCCAGAGAACTCAGCCCAGTTCAACAGGGGAACGACCCAATCACCTTCAAAAGCACATGGGGGCATTTCAGGCATGTCCATCCCGAGTTAGAGGAGGTGGATTTGAAACAGGTGCTGTTGGCAGTGACCGATGCAGAAATAAGAGCATGTATCAACTTTTCAACCCTTGACCCGGACGCTGATGCATCGGCTCTGTTGACGAGATCAATGACGTACTGGGAATTAGGGGCATCAATGTGATGCTCTACTGATCTCAGACATTGCAAAGCCCCACTGAGCACCTGATCACGTTCAGAAATAGACTGTATGATCTGTATGAATGGACCCAGTGTAGGCGAGGGAAGCAAGATTTTCACCATGGCAAGGAGTTTAAGCAGATGTTCTTACAACAACTGCATTGGTTGGTACGCACTGCACTACGGGTGTCAGTCTCAATGCGTTCCGATTGGGACGACCACCTGGCAGCGGCAGTGCAGGCATGGGGGGCGGTACGGGAATACACCCCACGGGGGCCAATGGTAGGAAGCCGGGGAAAACCCATTACTCTTGTGGAAGGCCCACAGGGACCCCCAAGACCACCCTTTGGGAAAAACAACAATATCCCACAAAAGAATGGGCAGTGCTACAATTGTGCCAGAACTGGCCATTACGTCAAGGAATGCAGACAGCCACCGCGTTATGATACATGGGAAATAAAGGGCCCCGAGGTAGAACCTCCATGCCAATCCTCCCAGGAGCCCCCCAGTGCCTCCTCTCTAGAACAAAAGATGGATAAACTCCTCACACTAATGACGGCAGGTGCCCTATCAGGGATTGGGGCCTTACCAGTGGCGGTGAACAATACTAGCACACCCTTGGCACAACCAGTACCTCCACCCTCAAGCACAACTGGCGCACCCAGTGTGTGGCCCGCATCCCCGACCTCCCGACGACAGTCACCGCAAGGTGTTAGGATTCCCACAAAAACGTATTCTGGCATGCGGTTTCAGCGTGATACCTATATGAGATCAGTAGTTTGCGCTGAAGTAGTAGGGGGTCTGACGCAGTCTATGCTTCTCAATACGGGCTCATCGGTCACTATCATTCACACCTCATGCCCCAAATATTACAAAAGGGCAGAGCAGCCTAGGGCAGTGCTGAGTGGTTTTGACGGATCAACACAGTGTGCCTATCAGCTAGGACCAATTCAGTTGAAATTTGGGAATTTCCAATGCACCATTGATACTGCCGTCACGATGCAGACGACTAACGAGCAGGGAATAATAGGAGCGGGTCTTATGAGTCAGTGTAGAGTTGTCATCGATTACGCAAATGACTATTTGTGGCTTGGTGGTGAGGGAAAAGTCAGGGCTTGAGTGAGAGGCACCACCGATACTGACAGTGTTTTGGAGATCTCTAACGTGCATTTAGTGTATGCTATAAAGAAGTCGGAGAATTGCGAACCTGTGTCCCATGAGGATCCCCGGGTACTCTCCTTACTGTGTAAATGGGCAGCGGTATTCGTGACTCACAAACATAGCTGTGGCCGGATGCAAGGAGAGGAGGTTGTGAACAGCCCACCACATCCGTTTGCCAAGCAATATCCTATCCCTTCTGAAAGCCACCCATATGTAAAGGCTACCATCGATTCTTTGTTAAAACAGGGTGTTGTTAGGATGAGCACGTTCACCACAAATTCCCCAATCTAGCCCGTTAAAAAGCCGGACAATAGCTGGCGTTTGACAATTGACTATCGCAAATTAAACTCAGTAACCCCCGCTTGCTCACCAGTGGTCAGGGAAATGCCAACACTGTTGTGCCAAATACCCACTGGCAACAAGCACTTCTCCACTCTGGATGTTGCCAACGGCTTCTAGAGCATTCCGGTTCGGGAAGATGATCAATACAAATTTGCCTTCACTTTCCAGGATCAGAGTTTATACCTGGACTGTTCTACCTCAGGGCTTTCACAATGCCCCTACTATCTTCCACAAACGAATGGCATATGCTAACAAAAACTTTTCCAAACCACGCTGTTTATTGCAATATGTATATGACCTGTTGTTGGCGACAGACACAGAAGCAGAACATCTTACACTGTTGGATGAATCGCTGCAACTATTAGGGGCGGCGGGGCTCAAATTTAATCCTCGCAAGGCCCAACTACTGAAAGAACAAATGACATTTCTCGGAGGTTCGATCTCGGCAGCGGGACAAACCCCCGATCAGCATAAAGTAGATGTCATTCAGCGCCTTCCCCTGCCGGTCTCTAAAACTGCACTTGGATCCTTTCTGGGACTGGTAGGGTATCAGAGATCTTTCATTCCCTGCTTCGCCGAGCTAGCGAAGCCCTTGTACGACCTTTTAAAAGGGGATCAGGATAAGGTGAATTCAGAATGGACTGAAAAACACACCACCGTGATGTCCCAACTTAAGGTGGCAGTCATGCAGGTGACGTGCCTGATCACCCATGACCTGAATCAGACATTCCATCTAGAGGTAGGAGCCACGGACCAGAGCTTGGCAACGGTCCTATGTCCGGAGGTGCAGGGAAAAATGCTACCCATTGCGTATGCCTCGCGAGTTTTGGCCGGGGTAGAAACAAAGTACAGTGTCTGCGAGAGACATCTATTAGCGACGTTTTGGGCAGTTAAACAATTCACGTATATCACAGGATTACAATCGACTGTACTGCACTCTCCCCACACACCTCTTAACCTGCTACTTAAGCCTGGGGACACCTTGGTTTCATCCGCTCGGTTGAGCCACTGGACATTGCTGTTGACGCAGCGGGCTCTAAAGGTCACCCCAAAGCAAACCACCCTCCTTCCTCAGCTGCTATTGTACAAGGGTGATCTGCATGAGTGTCCCTTGCCCCTCCTGGATTTTGTGGATCACTCAGTTCTTAAACAACCGATAGCGGACGTGCCAGACGTATACATTGACAGTTCATCATTCCATCACAAGGGCACAGCATATGCAGGTTTCGCAGTGTTACTTCCCGATAAAACGATGCAGCACAAGTGTGTGCCCCGCTTGGCCCAATATGACAAGGTGGCAGCCCTCTTGACAGCTGTAATTGAGACCTCTGACCATGCCATTAATATCTGGTCTGACAGTGCCTATACTACTACCACCATGTTATCCCTGCCTCTGTACTTTAAGAGTAACTTTTGTACGTTTGATGGTAAGCCTCTAGTACACGGGAAGTTATTCCAACTATTAAGGGACGCATTGAAAGGTAGATGGCAACCATGTTTTATCGGTGAGGTCAAGGCCCAGACCAAAGGGACTGACTCCCACTCAAAAGGTGACTCCCTGGCGGAGTCAGAATCAGTCCAATCAATCTTTGCCATTACTTCCCTCAAACACCCAATTATTGACTTGCACAACCTCCAGTCATCGGTAGAATCCTACCAACAGGTGATTGAATGGCATCAGCAATCTAGACCTCTACCTCAGCCCACTCCATGGGCCCATCTGACCTCCCTTATGACAGGTGAGGCAGACGCCACTAATGCAGACCCCCTTCTGATGTATCAATCTACTGCAGATCCCTTCCTGGTCATTTGCGTACTGCCAATGTTAAGTGAGGAACTCTTTGACACGTTCCACACAGATCCAGTAGGGGGCCACTGCTCGCAGAGAGCACCATCCACAAAATAAGGAGGGTGGGGTAGTGGCCAGGGTTGGGGGATGATCTCAGCTAACGGGTGGCATGATGCCTCACATGCCTACAACACAACCCCGCAACACACACAAACCAGGCTTTCCTCCGGAACGCCACTCCTCCACAGGGACCCTTGACCCTCCTCCAAATTGATTTCATTGGTCCCTTACCCAAAGCGCCAGCCGGGCATACCTATGGCTTAGTGGATTGCTTCACCAAGTCGACACTCCCTTGCAGCAGCGCAATTGAGTGAGGTGATCTGCGGGTGGGGAGTGGCAGTACAGGTAGATAGTGATCAGGGATCGCACTTCACCAGTAAGATATTCACCGAACTACAGGACTAATGGGAATCACCCACAAGCTGCATATATCCCATCACCCACAGTCATCGGGAATTGTAGAAAGGGGAAACCGGAGTTTAAAAACAGTGCTTAAAAAGATCACCCCGCACAATGGGCGAGCATGCTGCCTGTGTGCGTGATGGCCATTTGATCAACCCATCATAGCACTACAGGCATATCACCATACCAGGCTATGACGGGGAGGCTCATGCGCACACCTGGGCCCTTGTTATGGCCCACGGCAACACCACTGCAGATGGGAGCAATGGAATATCAGTGGCTAGAGAAAACGGTAGATTATGTTAATAAGACTAATGAGTTTGTAGCTGCTAAAATCGGAAAGAGCAGAGAACAGAGGAAGCGCTACTTTGACAAAAAAGTCAGGCCGTTTGAATACCAGTTGGGAAACGCAGTAACGGTCCTGAACTATGGAAAAAAAGACCACATCTTTTAGGCTAAATGGAAAAGGCCATTGCCGATTGTAGTCCGTCTTAGTCCAGTGGTCTACAATCCCGAGAAGGGAAAGAAGAAGAACACTAAATGATACCATATCAATCAGTTAAAATCAGGAAAGGCTGAATAAATTGAAGAGAATGCCTCAGCACTGAATCCGTGGTTTTAACTCAAGTAAAACTATTCCACCCCACGAGTAGTGTCTGGGCATTTAGAAAGAGGTCGGTGTTGGTGGAGATGATGGGGCAGGCCTATAGGCCAGCATGGGGATGGGATAACTTGACAATAAAGGAAGGCTAAAGGAATGATATGCCACTCCCATGGTTGAATAGCCACTAACAGATAGCCGAATAATTATGTGAAATGCTATGTTCATATGTAATTGTTTCATGTTCATTACGCGAACGTAATCTGGTGTATTATATTTTATGTCTTGTAGATGTGTGACACGGAGAGAGGTAAATATGGACCCACAATGAGGTGGCCATGTGGTTCATCCTGATTGGAACCTGGACATTGGGGGTTCCCAGGGAGCTTACCAGCCAGACTGTATGCTGAGGGTAGAAGGGGTAAGCCTGCAAAATGAGACAGAACCATATTTCATTTCCAACCTTCACACGCGGGAGGGGCTGTTCTTCCGAGAATGTAATATCACACAAACAACCACCGCAACATACAGAGTCAAAGAAGGCACCGGGGTGTGCATAGGATGTGAGTGTGAGGATTATGGGAGGGTCTAGCAGCAAATGGTGGTCTTTGGGGTAAAGGTCCAAAATGCACAGGAGGGCAGGGTGAAGGTACGGCAGTCGTACGACCCCAAGCAGGAGAGGGTTAAATCAATCATGGAAGGGGGCAAAGAGGAGTGCTGGCCCCGGTTTTGGAAAAATAATGAGGGATATTACACATGCCTCAGAGTAACAGGAACACATGGGTACCACAATACCGCCTGTCACTAGGGAAGGGATGACAGGCCGTGGGAGGACTGTGATAACCCATCCCCCTGCTATGCATATAGCATTGACTCAACCAATAGGTTCCAGCTCTGTATCGTGCACATGCTATTGGGGCACTGTGTGCACTGGAGATTTCCCAGATGTTGTCACCCCGAGGGAGAAGCACATGTGGTGAGGCTAAAGACCCGACTCCAACCCCCGCGGCCCAAGCCTGGCCAGGACCAACTGGCAAAGATAGGGTGTCCCAAGCTACAACCAGCGCCTGCCAATGAACTTCTTGTCACCTCCACAGATACGGTTCTCTATAATGACCTACATTATGAAACCGTCCCCGTCCTCCTGAACCTGATTAATATCGGGCTGCCCGAGTGGTGTAAGCCTGAGCACCGACAACTGTACAGAGACATGCTGCACCAACTTATAGGGACATTCTGGGAGACTAATAGTAGGATGGCAGGAAATGAGGATCCAGAGGTCTCATATACATAAAATACTATACTCCCACAGAGGCCCTACGCATGCAAAGCACCCA
Organism: Heptranchias perlo; assembly: GCF_035084215.1. Taxonomy (NCBI): domain Eukaryota; kingdom Metazoa; phylum Chordata; class Chondrichthyes; order Hexanchiformes; family Hexanchidae; genus Heptranchias; species Heptranchias perlo. Next base: position 37,417,835 of record NC_090333.1, on the reverse strand, counting down.
GGCTGAGCTCATCCTAAACAGAAATGTGGCACGCCAGAGAAAGAGGAGGGACCTTATACAGGACGGAATACTAGGTGGAGTTGGAGGCCTAGCAGGGATAAATACACCGGATATAGAGTATAGCAGACAGTATGCAGACCTTGAGGTATAATCTGCAGGAGATCTTGAGAAAGGAAGGTGATATCTGGGAGGGCACCCTCCTCAAGGGGGCCAACATCCAGGTTAATATCTTAGATCTACTAGAGCATTCGAGGCAGGCCACTCACACAATCAACGCCCTTATAAGAGAAACCCAGAATGCCTCAGCTGAGGCATCTATGGGAATCATCTGCACAGTGTACGGAGCTTGGATGATCGAACAGGCCAGGGAAAACCTCCGCCTGATCGGATCAGGCCTCCTACCACACTGGGTGACCAATAAAGACTTCAAAAGATGGGATATCAGGCATGACGCTCTAATTCCCCAAATATGCCAGGTGAGAAGGCTTGGGTCCCCATGTATGCAGCATCCAATTAGAACATGCATCCGAGGGACAATCTTATATGGGACTTGTCCTGAGGATCCCCCTTATTAGGCTCGAGAAGCCGGCCGGTCAGGGTGGAGAACATAGGCGTAATGCAGGGGCAAGTACTAGTAGGATACAAACATCTCCGCTCTTTTGTGGCAGTTATTGAAATTACACCTGGATAGCCCCCGATCTATCGGGATGTGCTCGGGCCCAAGATGCCTGGTTATGCCCCCATGATGTCACCACCCACTATGTACCCGCGTGTGGGTTCAGTACCAACTGCTCCATGTTGGCCTAGGCAGGGTGGCAGTACCCATTGCGTTACAGCCATCAAGGAAAGGACAGGTATTGCATAACCATGGCAGTCAGTCGTACGCTGTATGGGGACAACATCACTTGTCCGATCATCTGTTCCAGCTTCTGCTTTAAGCCCCATTTGCCCTCTAAGATTGGACAGTAGGTGTTGTCAAACATTGATGACCATACACAAATCAATGAGACAGTGGATGACCCCCTTAGGACCGAGTTACACACTTATGTTGCCAGCTATGACATTCCCCTGCTAATGGAAGACTTCCAGGTCTTGGTAACACGACTAACACGTCCCTAAAACATTTCTACCTTCTCCAACAGGATAATGCACTGATAGACGATGATACTGAAAATCTTGAGGCGGAATCTCACTGGTGGGACATGGAGTCAAACGTATCAGTCCACCCCTGTGTGCGTATTGCCTCTCACCTCCTTGTAGTGTTGCAGCTCTTGTTGAGCATTTACTTAATGTATGTTACTCGCCTTGTTAAACGAATAATTGCTAAATTAAGATGCCGTACTGAATACCTAAAAACAACTCAGTTTATGAGGGAACTAAAGTGAGGGGTCGGAGAGGACTCCACCCCCTCAAGGCAGGGGCTGTAAGATTGTACCCTTGCTCACAGTACAGTGGGCAAATGAGATCACTATAATGGTGTCTGTATGTGTATTTTTTTTTAATATGATTTTATGTGACTAAATACTCTGGTGCTGGATGTGTGAACCGTGCGGGACTAATAGCAGAGTGGGGAGCTCTTAGATCACATCAACTTGCAAGAAAGGCAGCCTCAGCATTCCGCCTTCTGGTTTACATGAACAAATTAAAAAATGAAACAAACAAACAAACAACCCTGACTTAGTTAGGGCTGGGACCCTTATCAGATACTGGGTAGCCATAAACAATGAAGCCTAACAAGGCTGGTCCATGAAACCTGGCTTGGAATCTGAAGGAGTCAAGGGAGGCCTGGAGAACTATGGACTCCCAGCCTTGACACAAAGACAAGAGCAGATAAGATGAGGCAAAACAGCCTTGAGCTACTGTGTAAAGTCATGATTGGTTAAGACCAGAGGTGGGACATAAGCTGCTTCTGCAGACCCCTGAAAGGTGGAAGATAACAGGGAAGGCTGACCCTTTTTTCTTAAACAAACAAAGAACTCAAGGCACCAATGGGCATCTCGCATTTTTTGGGAGACCCCAATAGGGCAGGGGCTCATGTCAATAGCTGACCCTGGAACCACCTCCAAAAGTGGCATAAAAGGAGCAGCCCACGCTGGTACTAGGTTGTAGAAACATAGCAGGAGTAACGTAACTACAGCTGACTTTGGAAGCCCACCAAACAGCTATTTGACGAAGGATCAAGATCGACAGAAGTAGGACTGAGGACAAGGAGTCCAAGAGGTCAACCCCGACCAGGACAAAGGACGCGTGAGCTGTCTAATAAAAGTGGCTCCAGGCAGAGCAAGACTGAGGACAAGGAGTCCAAGAGGTCAACCCTGGCGGGGCTAAAGAGACGTGTGAATCGAAGTGGATGAGGGACCCCAGGCGGGGTGGAAACCGCTTTCTTCTAGACTCCTGAGGTGGACACATGAAATCTCATGGCATCAGGTCAAATATGGGCAAGGAAATCTCCTGCTGATTACCACCTACAGCCCTCCCTCAGCTGATGAATCAGCCCTCCTCCATGTTGAGCACCACTTGGAGGAAACACTGAGGGTAGCAAGGGCACAAAATGTACTCTAGGTGGGGGACTTCAATGTCCATCACCAAGAATGGCTCGGTAGCACCACGACTGACCGAGCTGGCCGAGTCCTGAAGGACATAACTGCCAGACTGGGCCTGTGGCAGGTGGTGAGCAAACCAACACAAGAGAAAAACTTACTTGACCTCGTCCTCACCAATCTACCTGTCGCAAATGCATCTGTCCATGACAGTATTGGTAGGAGTGACCACTGCACAGTCCTCGTGGAGATGAAGTCCCGTCTTCACACTGAGGACACCATCCAATGTGTTGTGTGGCACTACCACCGTACTAAATGAGATAGATTCAGAACAGAGCTAGTACTCAAAACTGGGCATCCATGAGGCACTGTGGGCCATCAGCAGCAGCAGAATTGTATTCCAGCACAATCTGTAACCTCATGGCCCGGTATATTCCTCACTCTACCGTTACCGACAAGCCAGGGGATCAACCCTGGTTCAATGAGGAGTGTAGAAGAACATGCCAGGAGCAGCACCAGATGTACCTAAAAATGAGGTGCCAAACTGGTGAAGCTACAACTCAGGACTACATGCATGCTAAACAGCGGAAGCAACATGCTATAGATGGAGCTAAGTGATTCCACAACCAACGGATCAGATCAAAGCTCTGCAGTCCTGCCACATCCAGTCATGAATGGTGGTGGACAATTAAACAACTAATGGGAGGAGGAGGCTCTGCAAACATCCCCATCCTCAATGATGGCAGAGTCCAGCACATGAGTGCAAAAGACAAGGCTGAAGCGTTTGCAACCATCTTCAGCCAGAAGTGCAGAGTGGATGATCCATCTTGGCCTCCTCCCGATATCCCCACCATCACAGAAGCCAGTCTTCAGCCAATTCGATTCACTCCACGTGATATCAAGAAACAGCTGAGTGCACTGGATACAGCAAAGGCTATGGGCCCCGACAACATCCAGGCTGTAGTGCTGAAGACTTGTGCTCCAGAACTAGCTGCGCCTCTAGCCAAGCTGTTCCAGTACAGCTACAACACTGGCATCTACCCGACAATGTGGAAAATTGCCCAGGTATGTCCTGTCCACAAAAAGCAGGACAAATCCAATCCGACCAATACCGCCCCATCAGTCTACTCTCAATCATCAGCAAAATGATGGAAGGTGTTGTCGACAGTGCTATCAAGCGGCACTTACTCACCAATAACCTGCTCACCGATGCTCAGTTTGGGTTCCGCCAGGACCACTCGGCTCCAGACCTCATTACAGCCTTGGTCCAAACATGGACAAAAGAGCTGAATTCCAGAGGTGAGGTGAGAGTGACTGCCCTTGACATTAAGGCAACATTTGACCAAATGTGGCACCAAGGGGCCCTAGTAAAACTGAAGTCACTGGGAATCAGGGGGAAAACTCTCCAGTGGCTGGAGTCATACCCAGCACAAAGGAAGATGGTAGTGGTTGTTGGAGGCCAATCATCTCAGCCCCAGGGCATTGCTGCAGGAGTTCCTCAGGGCAATGCACTAGGCCCAACCATCTTCAGCTGCTTCATCAATGACCTTCCCTCCATCATAAGGTCAGAAATGGGGATGTTTGCTGATGATTGCACAGTGTTCAATTCCATTCGCAACCCCTCAAATAATGAAGCAGTCCGAGCCCGCATGCAGCAAGACCTGGACAACATCCAGGCTTGGGCTCATAAGTGGCAAGTAACATTCATGCCAGATAAATGCCAGGCAATGACCATCTCCAACAAGAGAGAGTCTAACCACCTCCCCTTGACATTCAACGGTATTACCATCGCCGAATCCCCCACCATCAACATCCTGGGGGTCACCATTGACCAGAAACTTAACTGGACCAGCCATATAAAAACTGTGGCTACGAGAGCAGGTCAGAGACTGGGTATTCTGCGGCGAGTGACTCACCTCCTGACTCCCCAAAGCCTTTCCACCATCTACAAGGCACAAGCCAGGAGTGTGATGGAATACTCTCCACTTGCCTGGATGAGTGCAGTTCCAACAACACTCAAGAAGCTCGACACCATCCAGGACAAAGCAGCCCGCTTGATTGGCACCCCATCCACCACCCTAAATATTCACTCCCTCCACCACCGGCGCACAGTGGCTGCAGTGTGTACCATCCACAGGATGCACTGCAGCAACTCACCAAGGCGTCTTCGACAGCACCTCCCAAACCCGCGACCTCTACCACCTAGAAGGGCAAGAGCAGCAGGCACATGGGAACAACACCACCTGCACATTCCCCTTCAAGTCACACACCTTCCCGGCTTCGAAATATATCGCCGTTCCTTCATTGTCGCTGGGTCAAAATCCTGGAACTCCCTCCCTAACAGCACTGTGGGAGAACCGTCACCACACGGACTGCAGTGGTTCAAGAAGGCGGCTCACCACCACCTTCTGAAGGGCAATTAGGGATGAGGAATAAATGCTGGCCTTGCCAGCGACACCCACATCCCATGAACGAATAAAAAAAACTCTACCCAGTGTGAAACGAGTGTCCTGATCTCTTGCTCTGTGCTGTAAACTACTGCCCCAACGCTACTTGTATTGGTTCTTGTGTGAAATCTAATAAAGTATCTTTTTACCAAATTAGGGTGTCACGTCAATTACCCAGCAACATGGAATAAATAAAGATCCCTACAAAGGTGGTACCTGGTGGTCAGATATATCTAGGGCTAGGTGCTTACCATGATTGGGTTGTAGAAAGGCAAGCAGCTGCTGCTGAAGCTTTGCTTCTCCAATTGGTGGAACAATCGATAAATGGGATATAGTATGTGTCCATTATGTGGTCAAGAGGATTGTGTCAATACATTCACATATTTTATGATGAATTGTGCTACTCATCATGCCACATGTGAGGAGCTCCTGATACTTGGCAAGTCCTCAGATCCACATTTACCAGTTGTCTGATGTCCAATTCATAACTGTCATCCTTTCTGCGGATGGGGGCACGCGGGAGGTAAATGGGGTTGAGGTGACGCTAAGATGGCGCATATGCAGGTGGAATCTTGGAACAAAGTCAACCCTCTGTGGTAAACTCAGTAATCTGATACCTGAAATACACAGGTCCACAGTACTGCAGGACACTGTTCATGGTTGGCCAGCCACCCTGGTTTACTAATGGAATCTAAAGAGTTAGACTTATCACTGGAGCCAGGATTATACCCATTTAGTTGCACATAACCCTGCAAACCAATGGCTCAATTGATTGGGTACTTCTAGCTGCACAATCAGCGGGAAGTTTACTAGCGCCCTTTACTGGTACGCTGCACCATTTTAGCCAGTTAAACTCCAACGATTCTTCTCTCACTTTAACCTCTAATGTCGCTGATACAACTTTACTATTGTCATTGCTTCTTTCTAAACTTTCATGTTCCTCCTAAGCTTTTCCTTTTCCCTGCATCCTCACAGTATTGAAATGAAGGCTTATTACACCCTTTCCTAATCTAAATTATGTTTTCTTACTTTTTACCTCCTCAGTCTTTCCCTACCTCCTACAAAAACAAATTTTAAAAACTCAAGCTTGTTATGACCTAGCCACTACCTCTTGAGTTATTTTGCCTTCTTGTTTCGATCTTGGTGCGTGGACCTTGTCCCTTCACTTAAGTTTCTCAAAAAAAAAGTTCCCAGTGTGAACTATTAAAAGTTCAGTTCAGGCTCTACATAGTTATGAATATTATTAGAAGTGTACAAAAAGTTTTCTTTCTCCTTGTTTTATTTCCACAAAACTACCATCTTTTAGAAGTTAGAAGGTGTACTTTCATGAACGTTAACTAATCTATTTTATGCGAATATCAATATCAGTTTTTCCTCCTATCTTTCATAATATCTATTCCCACAATGCATCATGTTTCTGTTTAAGTTCTTTGGCCATTCAGTTTCTCCCTGGCTCTCCTTTATGTCTGTCCATCAATGTTCCTTTTTATCTTTTTGCATTCTAAACTGTCTTCCATTGTATGTCTCTCATGTTGTAGCTCTCCTATTTCAGTGTCAGCTTTCATCAACAGAGCACAATAAACGTGAACCAATGGACATAAAACAATATTTAGGTCTCCATGATGCTCCAGATATTAATAGACCTGCAGAAACTTCAGTAGGTACAATGTTGCAAATTTAAAAAAATATCTAGGGGCATCAGATAAAAGCGAGGAAGTCATGATAAACCTTTATAAAACACTGGTTTGATCACAACTGGGGTATTGTGTCCAGTTCTGGGCACTGCACTTTAGGAAAGATGTGATGGCCTTAGAGAGGGTGCAGTAAAGATTTACTAGAATGATTCCAGAGATGAGGGACTTTAGTTACATGGATAGACTGGAGAAGCTGGGGTTGTTCTCCTTGGAACAGAGAAGATTGAGAAATTTGATAGAGGTATTTAAAATCATGAAGGGTCCAGACAGAATAGATAGAGAGAAACTGTTCCCATTGGCGGAAGGGTCAAGAACTAGAGGGCATAGATTTAAGGTGATTGGCAAAAGAACCAAAGGTGACATGCGGAAAAACTTTTTTACGCAGCGAGTGGTTAGGATCTGGAATGCACTGCTGGGGGGGGTGGGGGGCGGTGGTGGAGGCAGATTCAATCATGGCTTTCAAAAGGGAACTGGATAAGTATTTGATAGGAAATAATCTGCAGGGCTACGGGGATAGGGCGGGGGAGTTGGACTAGCTGGATTGCTCTTGCATAGAGCTGGCGTGGACTCAATGGGCCGAATGGCCTCCTTCTGTGCTGTAACCTTTCTATGATTCTGTGATTCTATAAATGTCATGATCATTATTTTAACAGTTACCAAACACCAGAATGTTTCTTCAAATGTGCATAGCCATTACTCCCCCATCTCTCTATGTGTGCTTGTGATAATGAATTCTTCCTTAATTTTATAATTTTATTTTCAATATATAGTTCACAATGTGCTACTGAAAGTTACACATTCATTTTAAATTTCATGGAATATATGATTAATTCAATTATATGATTTTTTTCCTGATTATTTACTTTTTTCTATGGCAATTGAATCATTTAAATTGATTACAGCAAAGGCTGGTGAAAAATACCCAAGCTAGATATGTATTGTATTTCCCCAGAGCTGACACCTCTAGCCTTGAACAATTTGGGCTAAAACGAAAAATGATCCAAAAATGTAAATTTTATTTCTGATCTTTGGACTATTCAATTTAGCTGTCAGTAGGTTTTGGTATTTTTTTCTATTATAGTAGCATAGCAATGTCCAACCTACACCCAGTATCCAGTCCACAACCTGATCTCATCCAGCCCAAGAGCTCCAGTTTTTGGTTCTTCCCATGGTAGGAACAACTGACCTGCCCATAGGTTTGTAGGATTTTGTTTTAAAGTCTGAAGCAGTGCTATGGGGTTTCTCACCAGGAGTGCGCTAGGTTGAAATGCAAGTCCTTCTCCCAGCAGCCCAGCTCTCCTTCAGTCAGGACCCGCTGTAGATTTGTGAGACAGGTCCCAACTGAAGGACAGCAGCACTGCCTGGAGTCGGAGCTACATGCCAATCCAGTGCAATCTCGCTGAAAAAACCCATAGTGCATCTTGGAGCAACTGACTGACCAGTTTCACAAAGGCTGAGCCTGATGTTGCCAGTCCCTTGCCTCCCAATCTCCCACACATTGTTCACCAACTAAGAGACTGTTGGATCCCATTCCCAGCATACAGCATCATCGCTACCACCTCTTTACACCATGCCCCAGGAACGGTGGCCACCTCTAATCCAACCACCCACCAGAGTCCTGATGCTGCTGCTTCTATCTGCTGCTCAAGTCCCCACCTGCTGCTGCTTCTAACTCAGAGACATTTGAACCCCCTACGCTGTTGCCTCTCACCAACCCTAGCAACAAAGATATAGGCCTAGATTTTTACAAGGCGGGGAGGGGGTGGGAACGGTGCACGGGAGCCTGGTAGCGGGTGACAAACCCTGCCGTTATGATCATTTGAATGAATATTTGCAGCGCCCGCCTGACACATGGCAGGATTGACTACCTGGCCACAGCCGAGGACCCATGGGAACGGTCCCTGGCAGTCAGTGGATGAAGGGGATTCCCTTGCTTCACAGTCGGAGAAGCAGGCTGGGGCTTCCTCTTGAGAAAGCTAGGAGAAAAGCTGGAAAAGCCATGTTCCTTTTTCAGCACAACAATATCATAGGTAATTGGGGAAACATTGAATGTCATAATAATTTATATCATATTGTGTGTTTGGAAACAATGGGAAAAGATGTGACAAACATTCTTTCATGACTTGGTACTGCCACTTTAATCAGACTGTTGTAACCCAAACATAATAGTGATCATTTTCTTTATTATTTTGGAAAAAATGATTGCAGTCGCTGCATTGCCAGCAGATGGAGTCAAAGGATTGTATTTGTACTTGGAGGAACTGATACAGATAAGACTCTAATCTAACACTTACAGTCAAATCCAAACCTGCTTACAATAATCAGTCATGCAAGCTGTATTTTTCAATTTGATTTTTAAAAATTTAATTAGTTTTGCTACCAAACTGCCTTAATCTTGGTGTTATCTCCAGGCAGATTGGTAATAAAATTGTTAACTCATATATGAAAAAAAGGGAAATCTCAGGGGGCATTTAGTTATGCCCCCTGATTCATCTAAATTCAGCGGGACGGGCGTCTGATGGGTGGCTCAGAGTCACAGTGTGGTCACAGGAGGGAACCCGTGGCAACCATTTTTTGGGGCGGAGTCTTGGCAATGGGTCTCTCTGCCCTATTTAACTTGCCAGACTGCTCTACACCACCCAAACTCGGGCAGTTTTTTAACAGGAAAATCCACACCTTAATGTCACGGTCATAAACATTTAAATCTGGACTAATGCTAGAAATATGGGGCAAGATTTTCACATGGAGACGGGACAGAAGCGAGAGGGAAGATAATTGAACATGAAACCCTGAAGTTGGCAGGTCACAATCCGCGATCGCGACCTAATTGAGGGCAATAAATTTTACCTGATTGACAGGCTGGCTGGCTGTTGGGCAGAAAGGCCAGGGATTGTGGGCCGTGGAGGACATGGGTGGGGCGGGGGCCTGATGCTGGAAGTGGAGACTGGGGGGGGCAGGGGGCTGATGCCAGGAAGAGATCAGGGGAAGGGGGGAAGGAGCTGATTCCGGGAGGAAATTGCAGGCAGATGAAGAGCAACAACTATAAGCCCTCTTGACAGCTGATGGTGATATTTGCCTAGTTCTCTCCAGAGCCACTATAAAATGACTCCTCTCTCCACCTTCCTATATAATAGTTCCATCCCACAATCAATACAAATCCTCACAGTCAAACCTGTTGCCAAATCTTCAGAAGAGTAAGAGGTCACAGTTCAGAAGAGATCGGAGTTTGGTCACAGTTCGGGAGAAGTGATTGGAGGTCGGGTGAAGAGGTTGCAGATCAGGGGAGGAAATTGGAGGTCGGGTGAAGGGGCCGCAGATCGGGAGAAGAGATCGGAGGTTGGTCGCTGTTCGGGAGAAGAGATCGGAGCTCGGGTGAAGAGTCAGATGTGGGGGCGGCACCATCGGGGGGGCGCGGTCCACCATGGGGTGGGTCCACCATCTTGGTGGGGGGGGGGATTCGGCTGATCGCGGGGATCTGAGGTGCTGTTTGAGCTGCAGCTGCCACTCCAGCATCAGACAACCTGTTCAATGTCACTGGAGGCACAGCAGATGTGTTGGACTGAGTCAGCTCCTATCGCTAGCTCATTTATGGTGAATTCATATTGCTACCAGTGCAAATTCAACTTGAACATCCTAGTTTTGTATAAGAAGGGCATTAATTAAACCTTGTTCATACATGTCCATTCCAATTCAGCTCAAGTAATAGTCTCATTACTGCAATCCTTTATGAAGTAGCAGTAAGTTACAAGTTAGGCTCACAAACTGAATAAAAGTACAAATAACTAGGTTCAATTGCAGTTCAAGAAACTATGTCAGGGTCACAAGCTGTTATTAAGGCACACAAAATCATTACACAATCTCAGTCCTGCCTTCTATAGCAGTGGAAAATGCAGCCAGTGTCGAGAATACAACAATTTCAAGTTGCTTACTACAACTGAGCTAATACCTGATGGTTTTCTCAATAAGTTTAATGTAATGGTTTTTGATATAGTATAGTTTCTGATTTAGTGATTAGCAGATCAAATTTAATTATAAATGTGCTCCCCTATGTTCCAAAAATTAGAATAGAGGGAAAAGAAAAAAGAATTAAACCAAATGGAAATGTAGAATAAGACCGAAGAAGAAATTACAAAATGGTAAGTATAAATAAAAAGGGGGTAAAATAGTTAAGTACAAGAAATTGTAACAAAATCACAGTCTAAGAGCTCCTACAAGTTCTTCAGTTCCTACTTTCCCTTCCCCTGCATGTTATATCAATTAGAAAAACTTGAGTCCAACATTCTGACTGAATTTGTCAATCATTGTTACTGTTTATAGATTCAGAACTGTTGTGGGAAACTGCAACGGCGCTGCTATTACTAGACTTTCAAATTATATAGCTAGAATCATTAAATTATATGATATTCAGCCTTGTATTTATAGTTCTGCTTTACTTGAACCAAGAAAATGTTATTTGTGGAAAGCAACCAGCCTAGGATGAATGGTGGAGAAACAAGGATGAACTGCTTTTCTGGAATTATTTTTGGAGGCTACAGAGAACTTTTCCTTCTAGTGATTAAATGGGTTACAAAGTAGATTCATATTCTGTGGAAGGACCAGCTTTGATGGGCAAATGCCTTTTCTCCTTCCCTACTTTCTTATGTTCTTATTTAGACTCTTATGAAACATCATACTCAGTGACATAAATTTGTCTTATTAAGAACTAGAACTGAAACCACCTGCCATGGGATTGCTTAGTGAAGTTTGCGATTGACATACTGCTAGACAATTTATCTAGAAATAGAGATATTCCAAATCAACGATCCTTTATATCATCTTGACAATGGGTAAGAAAGCCTAAAATCTAGGTATTTTCAAACTCACTATACTACTGGTAGATAATTTGCAGACAAATCATTTACAGCAACCTTTACTTAATCCCCGATATACCAAAAATTCCTTGCATCTTTACATCTTCATTGAAAACTGGCCTTAAATAGAAAGGTGTTGCAATGTAGGTTACCATCTTTGTAACAGTTTCTGACATTGCAATATGTTTGAAAATTTGCCTCAAAGTTCTTTTATGATTTTCATCAAATAGAGTATTAAAGAAGAAAACACAGTTCTAAGAATTCCAGTAAATTGATCCAGCTTCATTCATAACTTTTAAAGTTTATTGTTTTCTTAAAAGACACAGGAAAATTTAAAACCACATGACCACTTTATCAAGCATTTATTAGTAACCACAGCTTTTTTTGTAGCTGTAATAAAACACCAAAGCCAGCACCTCATATTTTTACACTGTTACATTTTTGAAGGAAAAATAAAAGACAGCATGACCTGAATTAAGTTTACTTCAGACATTTTGACATTACAAATATCAACAGAGCAACATTGAATTGTTTCAAATGTTTACCTCTTTACTTTTGTACAACATTCATATCTATCTCTGAACACTGGTTAAGTACTGTCTAAACCTAATGTTTTACTCACTAAATATAACAAGGAATGTTTCAGTAATACTGTAAATTGGGAAATTTGATGTATTGATGTTGTTTTCAACATCTGCTTATTTATACAAGAATACAAAATGTAAACCAAAATATTTTATGATCTAAATTCTATATAAAACACTTGTTACTTATATTGTAAAAATTTCCCAATTTACTTTCCATAAGTGTCCTTCTGAAAAGGGTATCTTAGACTTAACTCTGTGACAGTATCTTTGAATTGTATAGCAATACACAACAGTGCCTTTATGTCCTCCAGCAAGAAAGTATCTTCATGTTTCCAGTGTAATGGGTCAGGCTCACAGGACACCGTTCTTTAGTCTCATGGACTAGTCAACAAACCAGATAAGGTGGCATTAGGATATCTACCTGCTTTCACAATATTATGTATGGCCAGTTAGTGCTTTGGTGTTTTAATATTCTGCATGACAGAGGGGAAAGATATAGATGTGTCAACAGTTTCCTGTTTAATGAATTCTCATTCTTCGCTGTGCTTAAAGGGAGGGTAAAGTGGTGAGAAGCTTTCCCAAGACATTCTCATGCACTTCCTAGCATCCAGTCAAAAACAGCGCTGGTGAAGGACTGGGTATAGGTCACCTGTTCGCCCTAAAGGCTGGGTAATGGTGTATATTATTGGGCAGTCATAAATAGAAAGAAAAACAAAATTAAAAACGAGATAATAAAAATTCTAAAGATGCTTGTTTAGTTTAGAAAGTTTGTATTGCAGCCACCTCCCTGTTTAAATGCTTCCCGGCAGGCTATCATTGTTTCACATTGCTAATGCCTATATTTACATCCCCCTCATTTTCTTACAGAAACTTGAGAGACTTGACACAAATGGACCCATTGTCCAATCTCTGGTACCAGCAAAGCTCACAGATTGTAAAAAAACAAAACAAGAGAATGGTTAATGATGCAGCTGCTCATGATATGTAACTGCTTTTTGATTTTATGACTATTGGTTGATTCAAATGATAAAATTCAACCCTTTTGACAACTGCACCAGCAATTCAGCTAAAATCAAAAGTAGAACAAGATTACAGTTTATTCCTGGTTGCTATGATTTATGGAATTTTGTGGGTCTCTAATTCTTTTTTATTATCTCAATCATTAAAATTTACAAAAGATTATTTTTGGAAAATTTCCTTCAGTTGCACAGCACATTGACTGAAGCTTGGGAATAGGTTACCTAGCCAGTGTCTGCTTAAGTTTGTGGCACAGGAAGATCTAAAGGGGGGAGTGGGAAAAAATATCTAAATAAGAAGATGATAATAACAACAGATGCAGGTGACACAATCCACCGAAGGCTCATGCACTGCACCAGGGCTGACAGAATAGAACATGCTGAGTTCCTAAGCTCAGCCATGACAGCATAGTGGCCAAATAGAGACCAGGTACTTCCCCATAGGGAGGGAGAAAGAGTTCAGGTGCAATCACCAGAGGCTTCCCTTGCACATCTCCAAGCACCTGGTTTCAGAGCAACATTGGCAGAAGTCTGGAAGCAGGTCATCTGCCTATCCCTGTGAATGGGAATCAAATGGAAAGAACCCACAAAAGGAGAAGGGGTGAAACTACCTGAAAAAAAACACAATCAATCTCAAAAAAGGACAATGCAGACACACATTAATACATGCTTCATACTTTTGTTTTAACAAAGAAAACATATTCCATTTTAGATGATGAGGCATAAACTATTATTATATATTATATCTGGGTGTTTGCATGTTTTTGAATGTAGTTCAACTTTGTGCCTTTTTGTATATGCACGCTAAAGCGAATTAAAGAATGGTGGAGCATTGTTGACAATAAAAGTAAAAACTCTGCTCTAAAAGTTAAAAAACAAACAAACCCAGAATAATTAGATCATCCCATCAAAGAGAGTTTGTATCCAGATATATCCAGCCTCACTGAAACATGCTGCGTTGCTGCATTCCGGCACACTCTGCTATTGTACTTTGCTTGGCTAGAAACTGCCGTATGCTCATTATCCCTGACTAATGCTATTAACACACCACTATACTTAGTCTGAAATTTCAAAATCCTGAAACAACCATAGGATCATATGGTTAGAAAGGCAAACAGGTCATTCAACCCGTCCATCTCATTGCTTTTATGTCCAGGTATTTGGATCATTTAAATGTAAAATACAACTTTAAAACCATTTATTTTATAACACAATTCTTTCCACTCTTTTCCTAAAGATGCTGAAAGTACAGTTCCAAGAGCACCATCAGCCCGCTAATTAGACATTATTAATTTCTGAGACTTAACAATTAGTCCCATTAGGCGATTTAACAACGCAGGGTATCACAGGTGAGCCTGATTCTGTCCACACCCGACGTACACGCACGTACTTTCCAGCAGAGGTCACTAGACAGCGATTAGGAGTTAGGATCCAGGAATTTCTCCCCCACTCCAGCTCAGGAGTCCTGAGGCCTGTTGTCGTGCCTCAACTGCCACCCTGTCTGCAGCCAATTCAACACAGACTGAGGATCAAACCTAGGATTTTCCTGATCGGTATTTTCAGAACCACACTGCAGAGTGCAGTTATCCACTGAACCGTCACAAAATTAATTAATGTAACTGGACTGAGGCAACAGGCAGAGTACAAACATTCTTAACTTGATAGTTCTACAGAATTACAGGTATTTTTTCTAGCTTCAGATAATGCTTACAAATATTTAAATGTACAAAGCAACACGATTTTAACACTGGTAATTTTATTATGCCTCTGGCTAATCTATTTTGTAAAGCAGTACACTAGTAATGTAAATAGCGTTCCTGAGAAGTCCATATTTACAGTCTTAACTAAACTACAGACAAGACTTACAGCATTGACTGAAAAATCTAAACAACAAATAAAAACAATTTCTGTAACACAATTCTGTGAAATACCTAAAGCACATTTCAGCAAACAGCTTGTACTAACTAATAAAGGGGACTGCACAAGAAATGTGAGATCTGTGAAGAATGTGTCTAGTTCCTTTTCTTTTGTTTCCTTGCTCAACTTTCATCCTTTTTTCCAGGAGGTGCTGACTCATGCTGCATTATAGTTTTACTGGCATTAGCAGCCTTTCACTATCTCACTCTAGACACCATTCTTTATATACAAGCCTTTAATGCAAGCGCTGGTAGCCTATTCAACTGTTGGGGCATCACTGTTGCACCAGATTTAGAACTAATTTTCCCCTTCCTTTCCCCTCTTTAGGCCAAATTGTAGCACCCAAACTGCTGCTCTGATGTGATTATCTAACGCATAATAGACCGGGGATCAGACATGGGACCTTTATGGTCTTAATGGCATAGTACCACACCAGGCAGTGTATTTACTCACCAAGCCATCTGGGAAGCACCCCAGGAATCTTTGAAAGTATAGTGTATGTTAAAAAGGAATGGAGATCACTGTACCTCTGCTAAATCGGTATCAGTTTGTTCAGGATCATAAAAAAAACTTGATTTCAACAAACCACATATCATCTTCAAAACTGCTTCAGCTGGGTAAGGGCAAAGTGTGACAGCTCCTAGCCTCATCACAATCATATATGGGCAGGGCTAGGATTTGTGGAAGAATAAAAACTCACTTTAGTAAAGTAAATACTATTTAATATATTTACTATTTAAGATTTAGGATAGTGTAGGGCAGTGGTTAAATTGGTCTGGGATGGTCTAGTAGTTGTCCAACCCTTAGCAACTATACCTGACTCAATTCTGCCTGTGCCCTTGATGTGCTGCTTCTGTCCCCAAATGTCGAGTCTTATACTTCAATCCCTTGATTTACAGGGTAATTAAAATGGTGCAGTGGCATGAAAGTGGCCTAGATCTTTGTCACTTTCAGTTCCAGCACTGGGGCCCTCACCATGCAATTGGCCTTGTCTATTTTATATACGTTTTGCAGTGCTTGAATTGGACTAATTCTCTTAGTCATGAAGTCATCATGTTGCGTTGTTGTAATGAAGACCAAGATTAATCAAAGCAGCTGCAGATTTACTTGAATATACAAGTAGGTCCAGTTGTTGAGGGAGAGACTCGCCATAATCTCATTCAAACTATCATTATTAAAATGACTAACCATCATTAAAATGCATTTAAGAGGAAGCTAGATAAACACATGAGGGAGAAAGGAATAGAAGGACATGTTGATGGGGTTAGATGAAGTAGGGTGGGAGGAGGCTCGTGTGGAGCATAAACATCGGCATAGACCTGTTTGGATGAATGGCCAGTTTCTGTGCTGTACATTTTATGTAATTCTATGTAATCTCCAATTTCCACTGATTTTACTTTTATAAATGATGCAACATTTTGTGCTTTGCACCCATAGCCTGTTCATATATAATAACAGGAGGGAAGAAGAACAAACTTAAATCTGATACGTAAAATAGTGAATTTTGCCAAAAATACCTAAGATCCTAGAGCAATTTTAAACTGCCAGCACTTTTTGAAATTATTTGTTTTTACTTGCTTATTGTTGTTGAAGTGAATTGAATGGTCTCCTATCTCTGTTGTTGCTGCAGAAGCTGGCATTGTTTCATGGATTACCACTGGATATAAGAGAAACAAAATATCCTTGAATTGATTTCTTAAGCATCCTAAATTCTCATTCCAATGTCTGTGGCTGTCGTTTCTTCCACTATGTAGGTTATTTTGTCCCAGCTCTTTAGGTCCTTCCATTGTGACTGGCATGGTGAGCACAAAGCCTGTTCCCAGGCCTCTGCCTATGCCACTCTATAACTGCCCATTAGATGACGCAGAAGATAAGATCAGCATGGGTTGCTCACGATCCAAAATTCTATTATTCCCTCAAGCAAAACATCTAATTTTCCATTGAAATTGACTTAACACCTTCCTAAGACCCTTAGCTGAGAATCGGAATTCACCATCTGGGAAATTCAGAAGGGACAAACCTACATTCTGCCTCTCTGCAGTCATGTCCTCATACACTAGCAGACAACACCTCCAGAGAATCTTTACGCTTTTGGGCTATTGAATATTAATACAATAATTTCAATAGATGTATTTTATGATACTTAATATGCTACAAATATACCTACTAAAACTTAAATTGAGCATGATGCAAGATAGGAGTTTAATAGCGAATCTGAAATCACCAAGGGGGAAGCACCAACATTGAAGCCTTGATTTTAACTCAGGGCAGGAGTTGTGTGGGCGGGGGCTGAGGCAGATGGCAAACCTTCCAGACCTCGACAGTGTGAGGCCCAGGAGATCCCGGGCATCAGTTGCAGAGGCTCTGTCAGCCTCCCGCCAGAAACTGGTGGAAAGCAGCAGCTGGCCGGTAGGCGGGAGTGGGGGAGTGGAGTGTCAGGTGGCAGGAGGCCAGCGCTGGGGACCGAAGGAACGATCCCTGGCACTCAGGTAAATGGTTGGGCCTAGATGTTGGGGGAGGAGAGAAGTCCCTAGGGCAGGGGAGGCATAAACTTTTCTTGTGGAGCCGGAGGACCACAATGGCTTCTCCACATGAGCCTCCAGTTAAAATTGCTGTCAGTCCCCGATTATGTCATCACAGCTCAATCTGCATATTTAAAGTAGGACTCTACTTGCTTTCGACGGGTGTCCCTCTCATCTGGTCAGAAGAGCAGGTTAAAATTAGAACACGTGAGAAGACAGCGGGACGTTTGCGGGTAAGGCCCACGGGCGGTTTTAACTGCCCGTCTGCAGTTTCTGGTGGGTGGGCAAGGTTAAAATCGGCTCTTGAGTATTTGATTGCTGAATCATGCTGAGCAGGATGTGCCGAGCATAAGCTGTAGCGTTTTCCAGCTTGGGGTCAGAAAATTGGAGGGAAGGGTCGCACCTGGCAAGCTACAGAAGCCAACCTTGGAGCAGGCCGTGTGTCTGCCATCAAGGTGTCCAGATAAACAAGGAAGCAGGGGATTATAAAAAGAACAATTACAGAAAATAGAGGGATGGAGAAGTTGCCCAAAAAAAACTTGATTAAAAGAAAAGTTAACAAATATTCAATTCACCATTTGCCCTCACCAACTTTTATGGAAAAATTAAGTCTCTTTGGTACAGAACAGTTTGGTGTGGGTAAACGATAAACATTAGCTTATACATATTTTGTGGGCATTAAAGTGAGCTTACAGCTACAATCAACATCTAGCTTCTCTTAGCCAATCAAAAAGAAAATAAGGTGTACGGCAGCAGTAACAAGCAGTGGAGCCTCCCAACCTGTAGGACATTGGTTGAGATCCAGGATTGCCTGTAATGTAAAAGTTTATCTGCATCTCTGTTTGGAGCAAACCCATCAGCCCCTTCTTTGGAAGTGAGCCCATCCCCCTCATTGTTGGGAATGAATTTCAAGAACCACTGCATGTTCCAGCTCAGAATGAGGGAGAAAAAAATAATTGATAGTGATCATGAAAGAATTTTGATTGGAATACATCTCTCTCAGACAGCTCCAATGGCTGTCAACTGAAGCAGGAGAGGACAGGAAAGACCGCACCTGGAGTACTGTGAGCAGTTCTGGGCACCGCACCTTCGGAAGGACGTATTGACCTTGGAGGGAGTGCAGCATAGACTTACTAGAATGATATCCGGAATTTAAGGGTTAAGTTACGAGGAGAGATTACACAAATTGGGGTTGTATTCTCTAGAGTTTGGAAGGTTAAGGGGTGATCTGATCGAAGTTTAAGATATTAAGGGGAACAGATAGGGTGGATAGAGAGAAACTATTTCCGCTGGTTGGGGATTCTAGGAGTAGGGGGCACAGTCTAAAAATTAGAGCCAGACCTTTCAGGAGTGAGATTAGAAAACTTTTCTACACACAAAGGGTGGTAGAAGTTTGGAACTCTCTTCCGCAAACAGCAATTGATGCTTGCTCAATTGCTAAATTTAAATCTGAGATAGATAGCTTTTTGGCAACCAATAGTATTAAGGGATATGGGCCAAAGGCAGGTATATGGAGTAAGATCACAGATCAGCCATGATCTTATCAAATGGCGGAGCACGCTCGAGGGGCTGAATGGCCTACTCCTGTTCCTATATTCCTACGTTCCTATGCTTTGCTATGGGTCTATTGTTTGTAATAGGAGAACCAAGTATGGGTGCAAGCTGCCAATGTGAGCTCACAAATTAGAAAAAAAAATCTAAACCAAACTAACTGAGTATATTATAAGATTGCCCAACATTTACAATAACACAAGATATCTATACCTATTAATATATTAAATATTTTATGCCTGCACATACTTCCTGCCAACTTTTTACATTATAAACTCCTATGTTCACATTTATAATGGAAACTGCACATGGAAATTTATCACGCTGTAATAACATTTTCCCGCCAATGGAGGTGTTGCAGTACCACCACTGGTGGGAGGGTCTAATTACAGCGTGACAATTTTACATAGGCAGTTTCCATTATAAATGTAGGCGTAGAAATTTATAATGATAATATAAAACTGTACAACTTTAAAATGGGCACTGAATTACATCCAGAAGCAGTAGGACAGATAGGGCATTTGCCCTGCCAATGGCAGGACTTGTGTAGGATTTAAAGTGATACAAGCATTGCTTTCTGGGGACTGTGAGGAGACCATTGGAGCTGCATGAGAGGTGCATCAAAATTCCTGTCATCCCTCCCAATGTTATTTTGTTTCCGGCAACTCTGGGTCAGGTAGATTTCTGAGTTTCTCTCTGTAAGGCTTCGTAATGTGAGTTTGCAATTACTCAATTGACTTTTTGTTTCTTTAGTGCAAGCTGGGGGCTGTACTGCACTGGTGGTATCTGAAGTAGCCTGCTCCTCCACTTGAAGCACAAAAGTGCAGGCTTACATTTGAAAATTTTAGAAAAGTTATGTCTCAAGTACATCTTTATATCACGCAAAACAATATCCATTTACTTTATTTACCCCTACATGAAACTATAGCTTCAAAGTAAACCAATACCATCTTCAGACTAAACTATGTAAAAGTCAAACAAGAAATAGTTCATGTAAATGTTTACTGTGCATTCTCCCCCCACCAAAAAAAGGCAAATATAAAAAGAATGTTTACAGATACTATGAGATAATCATTGTAAGTAAAATATTCACACACAATACTCACATATACACAATTTCAGTTTCATATTGCACTTATTTGGCCTATTTACCCCTGTGTAGGGTCTTTAGTTTGAAACTTGGAATGTATAGCATGCAGATTTAATGGCTTTATGTTGTTATGTCAAACCAATGGGAAACATTTAGCTTTGTACAGATAGCTGTGCTGTGAATTGAAAACTTTCACCCTTTCACCTTAATCACAACACTGTATTCCAGCAACAATGAGCTGGAAGACTTGGGATCAGTTATAAGTAATGAAGTCCAGCGACCATATTCATTTAATAGTTGCAGCAAAGCTGTGTGAAAAGTGCAAACCTGAATCAATGCACGGTATTTTATGGACAGGCTACATTTCTGCCACAGTCATAACTTAAAATCTCAGTAGGAAATCAGGGAAGTCTGTGCTGATCCGGGAATTTCTGCATTAAGATATTCATTGTTTTCAGTTTAGTTTTTAATTGAAATTATAAGAACTCATATTGGTAGATGCAATCAGTCTTTTAATGACATCACCATGTTGTTGAGCCTTCTTTGTTCAAATCATAGAGCATTCCCCTGCTCTTTCCCCATAGCCCTGAAAATATTACCTTTTCAACTATATATCCAATTCCCTTTTGAAAGTTGCTACTGAATCTGCTTCCACCACCCTTTCAGGCAGTGCATTCCAAATCATAACAACTCGCTGCTTAAAAAAATTCTCCTCATCTCCCTCTGGTTCTTTTGCCAATTACCTTAGATCTGTGTCTGTGGTTCCCGACCTTCCTGCCAGTGGAAAGCGTTTTTCCTTATTTATTCTATCGAACCCCTCATAATTTTGTACACCTCTATTAAATCTCCCCTTAACCTTCTCTACTCTAAGGAAAACAATTCTAGCTCCTCTACACATAACTAAAGTCCCTCATCCTTTGTTAAATAGAGTACGAATATCCTACTATACAATCTCAAATATCAGTTTCCGTTAACGATTGCCTTAAGTTTTGCCATAAAGTATATCATTCAGATCACCAGGAAAAGGTTTGTAGGAAAATGGATGAAGTCAATTTATACCAGCATTTTCCAATGGTATTATTGTTGAGGTTTTATCATAATAACTTGTCCACGTCAGTGCAGAGATTTGCACTGTACTCACACAGATTAAAAGAGGATCAATATAAAGCATCTTCTCTTGGAACAGAATAATTGGTATTAATGGGGCTCTGCGAGAGGGAGGAAATACAGTCACAGCAACATTGGTTCAGTATAATCAAGAAGGCTGTAAAAAAACACATAATTTTTAAAATAAAAGATCTTTTTGAGAATTTCAAATGTTTTTCTTCCTTTAAAAGCTTTGATATGAAAACCATGCTTATGGTAAAAATTGCAGTTACCTCTAACTATCCAATTCATTGGGGGATAATTTTGACTTTGTGCCATAGTGTAAAATGGGTGATTGCAAATCGGCAGCCCGTTTCACATCTCTCCTGATTTTTATTTCCATTGAAGTCAATAGAAATAAAAATCAGGAGAGATGTAAAACAGGCTATCGATTCGCTATCACCCATTTTACACTTTCGCACAAAGTCAAAATTACCCCCATTCTCTCCATTTGTAAGGATGAATTGCTAGCTTGCAGGAGGGCAGCATTATAGGCCAGTTATACTGAACAGTTTGTGTTGGTCCAGTGCAGTTCTGGCTTCACTTTGAAGCAAACAGTGTGATAATACTCGCAAGTGAGTTGAAGGACGGACTAAATTTTGGTAGGTGATGTGAGATTATCACAAGGACATAGTTTAACAGTGCTTTGGCTTTGCACCAGCTGCAGTAAATAAATATAACAAGGGTAAAGTAAATTTGAAAGTTCCCAAGATGGTTGTCCATGAACTTGTAAACTTCATTTTTAAACTGTTTTACTTTGGTGAAGAGCTGACTGTTCCATTGGCTCTGCTAACATTAAATTTAACAGTCTTCTGGATGGCCATGAACAAGCTGAGACTGAGTGGAAAGTGACACGAAGACCTGCTGGCTCCATGTTGCTCCAAGCAGTTAACAGTGTCAAACCTGTGTCTGCAGAATAATAGTGCCAAAAAAGTAGGTATTCTCCTGGTAGAAATCAATTCCAGTCAGTGCTGCACCTTATCAGTTATGAAAATGGTCACTGGATTAGTTTCAGACAATACTCCACCTTCCAGTTCATTATTTGCATTATATAATATCTTTAAGTATATATGTTTTCTTATTACGCTGAAAGAAACTTTTTTACACTTTTGAGAGTGTGTATTGTTTAGAAATATAGGTAGGTAGATTTGGAAAAGTAGCCTAAGTTCTGGATAATACCCTTATAAAAGTGACTTCAAGTTTTGCAATGCAGGGTATAGAGCATGTTGACTCTCCAGTACAGTACAGTGCTGTGTATTTTCTCAAGATATTTTGACAGGGTAAAAGATCTTTGATGACAGACATGCATATCAAAACACAATGCAGATGACAAGTGATAGCGTGACACAGATTTTCTATATACAGTATTAAATATTTACACATTCTGCAATGCAGCAATTTTTTTTCCAATCAGAATGTAATTTGACTCGGATAACCAGCTCCATAATGGAATGAAAAGCCTTCCTTATGAGGGTTTGTTTTACAGTTTAAAATCAAAAAATTATGTGGCAAGATTTTGGCTCTAAATATACGTGTGCCCTGGTCCGTTGCTGAAACAATGACTGACTGGGACTTCTGGCCATTGACATGTTGCTCCCCTGACCCCATTCTACTTTCCAAGGTCAGAGGTATACACATAAATAACACCATTTATGGCACAGCCCAAGTGCCTGCGGTGGTGGGGTGGGGTTAGAAACTGGCTGGGGAACCTTGCCGCAGCATTATCAGTTGTGTCAGCAGAAGACTTCAGAAATAATGAGCAAATTGGCCAGTTTCAAATAGGCTGGCAATCGGTCATTCAGAAAACCGCCTTTTAAATTGTTGTGGGCCCCAGTTCTGCCTCGATCAGGTCCATACAGGCATATACTCCACTGGGGACAACTGAGGAGGGACTAGCAGTAATTTGGATGGATGACATCATTCTGCCAGTTCCGCCTCTTTTACTGACGTCTACGTGGAAGGGGGAAAATAAGCACTGGCCCCCACTTCCACTGGAAACTAGTGAACCTAAACTCCAATGGGGTGGAAAGCTGGGGGAATTGGGTCTTGCACCAATTTCTGCTCCTCCCACCCCATCTGCCCCGAATACAACAAATTACACTGAAATATACATGAAAATTAGGAGCCTTTAACTGCAGGCCCTTCACTAACTAGAAGTTATTAAAGAGGCATTTTCATTGGTAAAAATGTCTTGCAAGAAACTTCACCAGTTTATAAAAGCAAATGAGAAAAGATGGGAGGAATACATTTTGTACTCATCAAGATGAGACAATGGGCTCAGTTTTGAAAAGGTGGCGGGTTAGCAGTGGGCAGGGGGGGGGGGGTGGGGGTGGGGTTGAAGGTGCGCGTGGCAAACCTGAATAAAAAAAAATTACCTTTTCCGACGCGATCGCGATGTAATTGATAATGATTAAAGCTGTTTCCAGGTTTTGCACCCGGAGCTGCAACGCCGAGGGGGGGGGGTGGGGTGGGGAGAGAAAGTGAGAGAGATGTCATCTGGTGCTGGAACAGAGAGTGAAGGGCACTGAAATTCGGGGGGGGGTGGGGAAGTGTGGAAGATTGGGGGGAAGAGTGGACGATCGGGGGGTGGGGGGGAGAGTGGGAGATCAGAGGGAGGAGAGTGGAAAATCGGTGGGGGGGGGGGAGAGTGGAAGATCGGGAGGAGAATGGAAGATTGTGGAGGGGAGAGTGGAAGATCGGGGGGGGGGGAGAGGGATTGATCGGAGAGGGACATCGGGGGCTGAGAGGGACATCAGAGAGGGAGACATCGGGGGCTGAGAGGGACATTGGAGAGGGAGACATCGGAGCAGGGTGGAAAGGTAGGTTTATTTTGTTTTTTTAAACTTTGTGCAATGGTTTTTTATTTATTTCGTTTATTTTTGCCTGATTCAGCTCTCAGACGTGAATCGGAAGCTGTGGGAAAGCCGCCCAGGTAAGTTTAAAACCGTTTTAACTATCTACTACATCAGAAATAAAGTACCTTAAGTATCTCAATGAGATACATTTGGTTCTTTAACTACCATCCCACCTGCTTTAATTGCCGGCGGGACTTACAGATTCGTGAAGCCCGCGCGCGCACACAGGCACGTCTGTGGGGAACCCGGAAGTCGGCGAGTTGCAGCCAGCTTCCGAACCTGCTCGGGATTTTCGCAGCCCCCGCCCCCACAATTTGATTTTAAAATTGAGCCCAATGAGTCTTTTATCTCTTGTCTACTGAGTATCAGCATCAAACGTTCTTAGATTAGAAATAGTACAGAATACATGCAGAGTATAGTTTCTTTCAGTCTGCTATCAGTGTGTTATAGCCCCACCCTCAGTACTGCATCTGTTTTTTCTCTTGCTAACATTCTCCCCACCCATTATCTCCTGAAGTTGTTAATTCCTTGCTGGGGTACAATTACAAGGGTGCTAGTTGCCATCAGGTACCTCATTCAAATTCCCATTATTTATGTGTAAGCGTTTGAGGCTACTCTTTGAACTCTTGGAGTCAGACTGGTAATTTAAAGCTACCAATGCCCTCATATTATTGATGATGCTGAAAAAGTTTAGCCACCATTTGTGTAGGGATTGGACCAGGAAGTATTCAATTATGCTGACTGCTTGACCCACTATAAGGGGGGTGGGTGGTGGGTGGTGGTGGGAAGGTGATAACAGAGGTCCACACACAGCCTCACAATAGCACATGCACAGTATGCAACTTACTGGCCTCCAGTACTGCTGGTATATTTTGCAATTACAATGGTACAAAGAGTCAGGTAATTAAAAATGAAAAGGTAGCCATTATGCTAGCTGCAGTCATAGTGAATCTGGCACAAAGAATATCCAATACAATACCACTTTTTGGATGCAGTCTTACTATGGTTTCTAAAATCAAGCTCAGGCTGCCACCAGCAGTACTGTTTCCATTTTTTGGGACCAGCACTGTTACCTATAGTTCTGAGTGATGGAGTTATTAATAACACATTATGGGCAATTTTTCCTATAGGTATCAATAGATTCAAGATACCTTAATGAGAGTGTAGATTCAATCAAGTACAAAAGGTCTGGAATGCTCCCAATCTTGCTGGAGATTCAGGGTTGCTTTACACCTCAAAAGATTTGGGTTTTTACATACCCTTCATTTATTCTGTTTGATACCAATGTACTGAACAAGCAGGATAAGTGTGTATGTTGTGTGTTCAATATTTAAAAATGCAGATGTTTGAAAATGAGTATGAGTTGATGGACGTTTTCATCTCCTCTGGACTCAACCTTGGGTGTCAGACATGAAATGGTAATGTGGCAACCAGCCTATCATAATACTTGAGCACTTTGATAAATAGAATATTGCACAATGTCACAAATATGAACATCACAGGCAATGCCTACTACTAAATCCTACAAGCTTCATAAACATTTTCAAAAAGAACTAAAGCCAGCTACAAGGGGGTGACATACTCGAGCTTCAGTGTACTGTGTGCCACAGAGTCCAGGACATGGGTGTGTGCCTGGGATTTTTCTGCACAATAAGTTAACGATCTTAACTGTTCCACCATGTAGAGGCAACTGGTGGAGGCCAGGAGGTTCCCCATGTCGAAAAAGAAAGAAAAAGAGTTAGTACAAGAGTCATTGGGAAACTCAGACATGTCCTGGTGGCTGCTCAAACAGTAGCAATTGGTTGAGACTTGTGAGCAGATACTATTTTGAGAATAAAATGTGCTGCAAATTCATGTTTGAATGAAGTCTCCTGGTAGTCGCGGATTTGAAACTAATGTCTGCAAAGAGACTGGAGTCTTAAAATCCAGCAACTTAGAGCATCAAACTGAAGAGCAGTTTCTAGCCTTTTCTCTCAGTCAGGAAAGGAAACCATTAAATTGCAGGACAGCACAGCAAATCTTAAAGAGAGGAAACATAGGGGCCAGTGTTCGCCTTCTTAGCCCCAACCCGTGTTGGGAAACCCAGCGGAACTGATTTCCTCCAGATTCCTGCTGGTTCTGGGTGGGCGGCAGAAGCTCCTGCCTGAAGCAAGTGGAAGCTTCATTGGCCTCTGTAAAAGGGGGAGGGGAAGGGCGTTGTGCTGTTTTCGGGCCCAGAGACGTCGAGTCTCCAGCACGTCCACGAGCACGTGGTGGAAAAGTGGTGGCTGATCATGGGCATGCTGCAGACTCAACACTTTGGCAAACATTGTTTGTAGATGCTGCCCTTCCCAAAGGAGACTGCACCAATAAACCACCGGTAACATCACAATGAGATGGGTGTCTGACTAACCCGTATGCTGGAAGGTTCTTCAAAAGCACCCCAGTAACAGCATACCGCGCTTTATATGACACTGCATGAAAGAAAGCATGCCAAGGTAATCAGTAGTCATGTTGCCTGTTTGGCTGCACTTGCCAAGATGCCACCAACTGTATCCGCAGACTGTGGCAAAGTTACCTGGGAATTACTGAGATAATCTACCTTCCGAGAGTCTGGACCAGCAGAGGGCATCAGCTGCAGGACAGAGCTTGCATATGTGCAAAATCAGTAATTGTCAACTGTGACCTGAAACTTGTTTGCACTTTTTTGGAGGCTGTGGGATGGTGCTGTGGAGTGCATTGAGGAAAACCCTCCTTGCAAGCATTTCATACAGCATCATCTTGACTTCAACAGCCATCGAAGAGGAGGCCAGGTGCTGGTCTGCACTGTCACTTGTCTGCAAACTCATGCCTGTCCTTAGTGACCCTTTTCCCTTCATGCTGGCCTACTCCTTCTTATTCAATCTTTGATGGGTCAACATGCCTTTTAATGCTTTCCAGAAGTCTTCAGCCCTTTAAATTTGATACACACAATTTTCCTCTCCTACCAGTGGTGTCATCCCTAGATCCACCTGAGTTTGTACCTGGAGTTGTGAACAATTATGCAAATGAAGTTAGACTGGGCAAATTGAATGCTATTTGCATGAGATTCTTAAAGCAGTGCTAATCAAATTAAAACTGTTCTACACCTGAAAATGAAAATTGCCTTCATAGTACATATTACTCTTTTAATGTACCTTCAATCTCCCACTTAATTTTCCTCTTTTCCTGCTCAGTGTGCACCTCTCACCTGGTAAATCAGAGATGATTCTTTAATGTGAGGAATTTTATAGAAACGTAAGCTGTTTTTGTTGTTGATGTTGTAGACAGTAGCAGCTCCATTTCATGCTGTCGAACATCTAACAGTACAAAGAGTCCATGGCTGGATTCTTCTCCGTGATCCCGCCTGAAATTGGGTGGGATAGTTGCGGAGAATTAAGGAAAATGTGGGCAGTGAGGCCTATCACCACCTTACGGTCTGATCTGTACGACCCATTCCAACTTCCCCGCCCCCCGCCAATGGAAGGGATCCCAGCTGCTCTCCTTCCCCACCTCCCCATGTAAATAGCAGCGGGTCAGGGGGATTTGGCGGGGGGGGGATTCCCAGCATTTATCCCTCCTGTCTGCTCATGTTACCACTGCTTCCCGGAGCTGCCATGGGGAAAGTGGCAATTGGCCCTGGGATGCAGCGGTAACGGCCCCGAGGTGTCCCCGTGGAGAAAGAGGGCCTTATAGCAGACTCCTCTTCCCCCAATACCACTCCCCCCTCAACACTTATCTGCTGAAAAGTCTAGTCTTTAATGGTGCAATCGGTTTGATCTTCAGGAAGCCTCTGCCCCTTTAACGGTGCTCCTGGTTCTTCTGGTGCTGCAGCACCGCTGGGATAATGACTACTGACCCAGGAAACTGGGTCAGGCTTCCTAGGTTATCGGAACAGGACGGCAGAAGTCCCGCCCGTGAAACACCGCCACTGGGAGGTGAATCCTGACTGAGAATTAGCTGGCTTTCATGGTGAGAAGATTGCAGATTTCGATCCTACAAGTTTAATAAACTACAGTGCTATAATCACATGTAAATGGAATTTACACAAAAGGGAAATCATAGCCCTGAAGTCTGACAGCGGGCTCACTTTTCCAGGGATAATTTTTAATATCGTTGTATTTCTTCCTTTTAGTTTATGTTTATTTGAAGTTTGTTTATAAAGGGTGCCACAGAATGCTGAAATATGAGTTCATGGTCCAATCATACCACAGCATTGTCAATCACATCTGTGTGACTGTAAGGAGGGTGCTGAATGCAGGTCAAGGCTTCAATAACAGGGGTAGGGGTGGGAATCAAAGTGATTCGATATAGGGACACCTTTGCGTAAACAAAGAGCCAGTTCTAAATATGCATTGGTAGAGGCCTGGGACCAGATCACCTGGCTACATTGTCATCTGCTGTTGGTGCACATCCCAGGGAGACAACAAAAAGGGAGAGAAAATAATTAGTAACAATTACAGGGCAGAGAGCCCTGGGGGAAAAAAAATTTACTTGAAACCTTATCTGGAATTATAGCAGAAGAATTGCTCTTATTGCTATCAGAAGCAACATCAGAAATATGTTCAAAAAGCACATGTTGGTACACAAAGTAACCAGAGGAATTCTTCTGCCAGTATTTCAACTGTTAACTGCTCCATCAAACTATTTACTTAAATCTGACAGGTTCTCTTTGAATTCAGTAGTATTATTATGGTTTACTAATTCGTAATGCTTTCTTTGCGACTTCTCAGGGTAAAGGACAATAGAAAATGAACTCATTACCACAAGCACTGAAATATTTAGCTTGATTATCTTGATTTCCAGTTCAGAAGGACTGAAATGGTTCAGTTTCAGATACACCTATATCAGCATCAGTTAGTAATACAGTAGAACTTTTAATGCAGTTTAACGTCCACTTTGTGTAACAGTAAGTAAATTCCTTACAGTGACATTAAAACATATTTTAAAGGATAATAAATAAATATCTTAGTTTCACTATCTGTATAACGTTGAATGAATAGGGATTTGGTTGTCTCCAGACCACATGCAACTATAAAGGGAAACTGAAAAAAAAGATAAAGCATAGTAGGGAAAAGTCAGAGGTCACCAAGGTCAGAGGTCACTAACAGGCGCAGTTCTGCTGCCTTGATGACGGGTTGTCTGTCAGCCGTGTGTGCTTGCTGCCGCTGGCCATTGAGGGATCAGAATCCAGGCTTTCCGACATTTTCTCACATATGATATCTACTAGACGTTCAAAGACCTGCTTGACGTTGATGTTTTCTTTGGCACTGACCTCAAAAAACTCAAACCCTGTAAAAAAGAGAGAAAAATGTACAGGGCGATTCATACAAATTTTCTTTGTGTTACTTGCCCCTCCACCCCATCGAACCCTCTACACTTTTTAGGTGTTCACTTCATCTCTCCAGATGGGAAAATAGACAAGAGCTACAAATATCATCCAGCAGCTTGAGGAATACTTTATGTCAGTTTATCCTCAACGTAAATAAAACATTTTTCTAACTTTTTATTGTTTTCTCTCTCATACGTCCGCACAATCTCTTCCAACTACAGCTCACTGATGGGCCACAGGCCCACATATAAATGTTATGATATCATTTGATTTGATTTATTTTTCTTTCTTTGGTCCCTTCTTTTCCTGAAGGCAGTGACTCGTGCGAGGTACAGATCCAGGATGGCTAGCAACCTTCCAATACCTCATTCAAGTGGGCATTCTATATCTGTGAACCTAGTTAGTGAATGTCACGTGTTCATAAAGGGAGGCATCACAGCTGACCCCAATCCTGTCCTCACTCGATAGCCACACAATTGCACTTTCCAGCGGAAGTCACTGGATAGTGATCAGGAGCAGAATCCTTTCTTGTTTCTTTTTTTCCTCCCTAGCTTAGGGACTGAGGCCAATTGCAGCGACCCTAAGGCTGCCCAGGCTGAGATTAGCTAACTGAAGAGATCTGAGATCAAACCTTTGAGTATCCTGGTTTGTGTGGCTCAGTACCAAAGCACACGGTGCATTTATCTACTGAGCTACTAGGTGTGTTCACTTGAATTATTTTGACTCCTTTTTTCCCCAGCTGACATGTCCTCACTGCTATAAAGTGAATGTCAGAGTTGCTACATGATATGATGGTGGGACATAAGGTCCTTTCTTAAAGAGAGGAGCTTAAAGATGGGAATATGCATTAACTGACTCATAATATACAGCCTCAGAATTCCTCCAGTGCTGCTTTTTATTATCTTCACACTGTATCACATGTTCTGATCTCTATTATGAATAAAAACACTTCGATGTGTGAAAAACAGAATAATCAACAAAAGTAAACAAGTACATTGTGTATTGGAAACAGCCTTTAACTTTTAAAATGTATAACCTATGTACCATCAATAAGCATTTTCCAGGGACTGAGTTGTGCAATGAGTTAGATTCTAGATTTTCACCTCTGGGATCTGGGTTCAATTCTGCCCAGACCGAGTGAATCAAAGGCAGCTCTATCTGCTGGCTGTAAGAAAAAAAAGACTTGCACTTGTCAGCTTGGCTTATTTGGTAGTTCTCTTGCTTCTAAGTCAAAATTTGAACATACATTCTAGGCTGGCGCTCCAATGCAGCAGCAAAGTACTGATGCTTTGTCAGAGGTACCATCCTTTAGATAAAACATTATACCAGGGCCATATCTGCCTGCTCAGGTGGATTTAAAGATCCCACAGCACTATTTGAAGATGATCACAGACTTCTCTGGGCATTTTTTCCCTCAACCACCACCTTATCATCATATTGTTTTTTGTGGGATCTTGTTATATGCAAGTTGTATATAAAGTGCATAGGAACAGTTCTGAGAAATGTGCACTATATGAATGCAAGTTTTTCTTAGGAGGTTGTGGCTGAGGTACATTGATGCGGCTGAGATGCGGGAGCTTTGGGACACGACACCAGCGGATGCGCCAGTACCCTCCAGCACTGACCCTGAAGGATACTGGTGCATCTGCTGGCATCCGTCTATAGACATGCACGTTTTATCTCACTCAGCATACAACCCTCCAAAAACTCTATGCTCCTCCAACTCTGGCCTCATGTGCTCTCTTTGCCCCAATATTGGTGGCCATGCGTTCAGCCACCTTGGCCCTAAGTTCTGGAATTCTCTCCCTAAATATCTCTGCCTCTTCACCTTTCAGATCCTCCTTAAAACCTACCTCTTGGATCTAGCTTTTGGTCACCTCTCATAATATCTCCTTCTTTGGCTCCATGTCAATTTTTGATTGGAAGTGTAATTCAGTCAAAAATTGTCACTAAGCTGATGAAGGAGATATTATATGGGGTGCCTAAAAGCTTGGTCAAAGAGGTAGGTTTTTCTACCTTAAACACCATATAAATGCAAGTTGTTGTGGTTGATGTTAAACACCGCAATTTGCATTGTTCTAATGAAAAAAGCCTGAAGAATGTTCAAACCAACAGCTGGAACTGTTATAGATGTAACTTTAAATAACTTTTCCTAATTCAAAATAGGAACATGTCAAATTATTATTTAACTTTTTGAAAAACACATCATCTGAGTATGTAGAATCATAGAATTCTACAGCACAGAAGGAGATCATTTGGCCCACCATTCTTGGCCAGTTCTCTGAAATAGTTATCCATTATGTCCCAGTCCCCTGCCCTTTCCCCATTCCCTTTTAATTTTTTTGCAAATAATGATCTACTTCCTTT
This sequence comes from Heptranchias perlo, assembly GCF_035084215.1. NCBI lineage: Eukaryota > Metazoa > Chordata > Chondrichthyes > Hexanchiformes > Hexanchidae > Heptranchias > Heptranchias perlo. The sequence goes on along the minus strand of NC_090333.1, from coordinate 37,385,924 downwards.
TTTATAAGCTATTATGGACTCTGCTTCCACTACTGTTTCTGGTGGGGCATTCCAAGTTATAACAATCCTCTGCACATAAAAAAAAGTTCTCCTAACCTGTCGCTTTGTTCTTTTGGTGATTATTTTAAATTTATACCCCCTAGTTACCAAATCACCAGTCAGTGGACATAGTCATTCCCTATTTATCTTATCAAAACTCTTCATGGTTTTGAACACCTCTATCATATGATATATACTTATGTGCAGTTTCTTTACACTTTTTAATTACATTTTCTGCTGCTAGGTGAGCAGATGATTAAAAGCAGAATTAATGAACAGAAGGTCTTTAAAATCAGCCTGACTATTATTAAGTGTGAGAATAACATCATATGGAGGTGAAGATAGATTTGGGAGGATAACTTGTTTCTCTGCAACTCATTGCACCGGCATTGCTTTCCATCTACTCCCACCCACACACAGACACGTACCACGGTAATAGGCTTAAACACCATTTATCGTAACCTACTCATTCTACTGATGATGTGCACGTTGAAGAGCAGGTAATTTTGATGGCCTGATAATAAAATCCATATAGGACATTTCAATCCTCACTGAAGAGATCACAGGTACAGGAAGACAACAAATATTTATTTGACAGAGAAGCATTGCCAGCAAATCTAGAATGATGCTGACTCTTGGTACTGACATAACCATGCGTAGGCACTTTCAGTCTCTGCTGCATGTGCACCTATATGCTAAATATGTTAATACAATGGCAGGTAAGAATTTTTATTGATCATCAATATATCTTCATTATCCACACCCAACTCAATTACATTGAGTTATGGGTTCATTTCTGTATATGCTTTTAACTTTTGGGAATTGGATGATGAGAGGGGAAATGTAGATTTCTGTCTTATGAAGGACCTTGGCAGAAGTCTGAGAAAGAGAGGTATGTTGTGAGGGTATGGCAGCAGGGAGAAAAAGCAGGTGTGAAGTGACTTTATTTGGTGAGCCAACCTTTATTTATTGAATGCTCTGAGCAATTAGTTGTGTTTTCCTTGCTTTGGCAAATGGCTGCTGGCTTTTCCTGTACCTTGTGTGCTGTGGCGATGCCTAAGTAAGACCTTCTTGGTCTGTAGACCTTAGTGAGTGAGTGTCTACATGTAGGGAAATACCTTTGGTGATGCCTTACTCTAAGAGCCTTCAACTTAGACTCTTCCATGTCTTGATCCTCCATTTTTAGAGTGCAACACAGTACTTTGAGCAGAGTTGAATGAAGGTAGCAGCAAAAGTCCTGACTCAAGCCCCAAAGTACTAAAAAGATAGCTCTGCAAGCAGACTGGAGTTATGACTTTATGAACTTTACTTAGGGGTTCCTGAATTTTTATGCTCATCAAAGTGGGGAGTGAAAGATTTTTACTTTTGGCACCTAGCATCAAAGAACTCAGTTCTACAATTCCCTAATTACGTATAGACTTCCTCAAAAAGCATCTCTGATGCATCACTGTGACATTCCCGATTTCTCACACCACCCATCCCTGTTATCTCACTTAACAATTTATTGCAAATTAGTGCTGAATTATGCGCAGTCATTTGCTCGCAAAATTGTGGTATGGCACCTGTTAGGAATTGGCTTTCATTGCACTTTGGATCCTCTGAGCTATCAGAGAGCAAACTTCATCTCATCAATCTAAGCTAGATTTGAACCAAGGTCCCAGAGGTGAAAGGGATGATTTCTAATCGACTGCACCATCCAGTTCTTCCCAACCTGAATTTAATGTTTTAATTATGTTTAACAAAACTACATACCATATTACACACACTAACAAAATGCTGACAACCTTCTTAACACACCCTTCAAAAACGCACCCTGGTATAAATTATGCAAGTTGTGGGATTTGAAAGAGCAAATTGGAAACCTTAACATCACCGAATCGTTTAATTACTAATAGGGAAAATAGTGATCACCTACCTAGCTGCTCAGCCAGATGTTTTCCCTTTTCAGCAGGAACTACGCGCGCGTCTTCCATATCACACTTATTGCCCACGAGGATGACTTGTGCATTGTCCCATGAGTAGGTTTTGATTTGGGTTGCCCTGTTTAAATAAGCGACGGAAATTAACAGCGAATTGCACAGATTATCTCTATGAACATCAATTTCTTTAATGTGTATTTTATGAAGAAATGTTCCTGTAAGTACAGCCACATATGCATTATAATTTTCACTTCCACAGAGGCACGATTTGTTTCACATTTTGAAGTGCCACCTAGCATAGGCAAATAGCAAATGAACCCATATCGTGGGTTTCACTCTCAAGTCATATAGTTGCTTCTCCCTTTCCCATTAAGGGGGGAGAGGGGGAATACAGATCAGCCATGGTCTAATTGAATGGCAGAACAGACTCGAGGGGCTGAATGTCCTATTCCTGTTCCTATGTTCCTAAGAGGTGGTCAAGTTTTGTCAACAGTTGGCCGCAAATGCTTATAGCTATCTTCCATAAATGGGTTACCAAGAAAGGCCGTTGAAGCATACAGTATAAATGGGTTCAAGAGGCAACTTGATTAAGTTCTACATGTGAGCCTTTTAGAGAAAACCAAGGCTCATCAAAGTAACAGCAAATTAGCTAAATAGATTGAAGACTGGTTTAGAAATAGAAAGTAAAATGGGAAGGATGATAAATGCAAAATAAAAAGTTCTATTTGAGTGAGTCAATAGTGGCTTTTTGCACAGCTCTGTTTTGAGTCTCCTGTTCACTGTATTCAAACAATATGGGGGAAGAGTACTTGTTATATAATGTTGTGCTGAGGACACAAAATTACCATATGGCCAGGTAAGCAATATACATTTGATTGACAGCATTCAAAGAGACCTGAACCAAAAGAGCACATTGGTGAGGAATAACTGCTGGATTTTAGTGTAGATTAAAAATGTGGCAGACCGTGAAAGTGCAAAACAGAAAGATGAATTCATTTCACCAGCTTTGTTGAAGAAGAATCTTGGGAGATCATTGGAGAGATTGTGTAACCAATGGGTCAGTTGACTATGGACTCAGTAATTAAAGACGGTTATAGTGGTCCGGTCATGTCATCAGGCTATTCTGTGATAGAAGCACAAAACATATCTTAGGCTGAATACCACCTGGAAGGAAAAAAAGGCTTGAAGGACAAAGAATGACCTTTTGTAGAATGATCGAAAAGGATGCCATCATCATGGAGATTATTGTTGTAATAAAACATCTTGCTCTCAACTGACAGCGGTAAAAGAAATTGGATGCCTCATGTGCCACTGGGCAGAGGAGGCTCTAAACTTAACTACCCTGGGATAGTTCATGTTTTTATGTTAAGTAAAGAGCCCACCTAAGTAGACTATCATATGTGTGTCTTTATTTTTGTAATGGTATGTGAATAAAAGTTGGGCCATGTGACTCAGTGTTCTGTATGTTTTACCTACTGTGGAATAAAGCCTTTGGAGCAATTAAAGGAGTACATGTGCTGAAGACATGAAGATCCGATCCAGATCACAAGGGAGTTTCATTGTTACATTCCTGGGTTCCGCACCAGCAGATTCAGGGCAATAGGAGTCAACTTCTTTCAGCAAGCAGGTAACGAGATCACTTAAGGCAGCGACTGACATCACTGAACTTGTGTATACATCTGTGGCAGATCTGAACTTGTAACAGCCAAATACAGCTTAAATGTCAGACCCAAAATACCTACATGAAAAACTGTAAGATTTCATTTAAAAATGAGTCACCTTGGCTCAGTTGGGAGGATTCTAGATCTAAGTCAGATGATTACGGTCAAGCCTTGCTCCAGGACTGACATTCTAGGCTCAATCTAGACTGACACTCAGGCATAGTACTGGGAAAATGCTATATTATAGCTATGTGCTGTTCTTCAGATGAGATGTTAAACCAAGGCACTGACTAACAGTCCAGGTGGATGGTAAAGATCTACGGCCCTATTTGAAGATGAACAGAGAGTTCTTCTGATGTCCTGGTCAACACTTTTCCCTCAACCAACAATATTGCAATTCATTGTATGTGAAGTACTGAAAGATGTGATAAGATGTTAATAAATGCAAGTATTTCTTTTTTTTTAAAATACTAGTTACACACAAAGCACAGAGTGATTTCAAGGAGATAATCTAATTTTATAGAGTTGGATGATGCGCATAAAGAACTATCGGATTACAGTCCAGTGCTACTTCACTGGATATTCATTATTCTAAATTAAATGGGTAATGTAACTGAGCAAATCATAGAATCATAGAAAGGTTACAGCACGTAAGGAGGCCATTCGGCCCATCGAGTCCGCGCTGGCTCTATGCAAGAGCAATCCAGCTAGGCCCACTCCACCGCCCTTTCCCCATAGCCCTGCAAATTTTTTCCTTTCAAGTACTTATCCAGTTCCCTTTTGAAGTCCATGATTGAATCTGCCTCCGCCACCAAATCGGGCAGTGCATTCCAGATCCTAACCACTTGCTGTGTAAAAAAGTTTTTCCTCATGTCAACTTTGGTTCTTTTGACAATCACCTTAAATCTATGTCCTCTGGTTCTTGGCCCTTCCGCCAATGGGGACAGTTTCTCTCTATCTACTCTGTCTAGATCCTTCATGATTTTGAATACCTCTATCAAATCTCCTTGCAACCATTTCTGTTCTGTTGACCGGAGGTCACCGGTTACGGTTATTGGCTTAGTACAAAGAGGAGAAGAGTCAATTCTCTCTTAACTCTCAATTCGCTTTATTCACGTCGTTAGATCATATACATATAGCTTATACGTCTGGTTAGATATAGACATGCAGTTTGCACCAGGTTATACAGTTTTATACCCAAACTAGGATCTAAGCGCTATACCCACTAGGTTTCTCTGACACTCCGAGTGGTCACAGAATATAAAGGCTAATACCCGAAAAGGAGAGCTGACGCTGGCCAGGCGTTCCGTTCTCTCTCTCTTTCGATGTCGTCTCTACGTCCCTGACGTAGGTTCTTCCACTTTCTCGATGGTTGGACTCCGGAGTCTTCGCTCTGGCTCCACGCACCAGATTCTTCATTCTTATTCCGAATCTTATCTCTTGAAGCTGTGCTGTCTCTCTCTCCCTTTGGTTTAGGCTTGCTCGCCTAGTCTGTGTCTTCTCCTCATTGGCTCTGTCCCAAGGACTTAGGTAGCATTACCTCATTACTCCTTTTCTAAATAAAGACTTGTGTCTTATCACATCTCCTTTGTCTTTCACAAAACTTAGCTAATTCAAACCGGTTCCAGCCAGCTCAGGCCAGTGACTGAACTCAGGTTACTTCAGCTCAAAGTTGCTTTTGCCTGTGTGTCAGCAGTTCGGAATAAACTCAGTAGTTTCTGCAGCCCCTGGCTAACAGTTCCAAGGAGAACAACCCCAGCTTCTCCAGTCTATCCACGTAACTAAAGTCCCTCATCCCTGGAATCATTCTAGTAAATATCTTCTGCACCCTCTCTAAAGCAGTCACATCTTTCCTAAAGTGCGATGCCCAGAACTGGACACAATACTCCAGTTGTGGCCGAATCAGTGTTTTATAAAGGTTCATCATGACTTCCATGCTTTTGTACTCTATGCCTCTATTTATAAAGCCCAGGATCCCGTATGCTTTTTTAACTGCTTTCTCAACTTGCCCTGCCACCTTCAACGATTTGTGCACATATATCTCTCTCTGTACCCATTTTAGAGTTGTGCCCTCTAGTTTATATTGCCTCTCCTCGTTCTTCCTACCGAAATGTATCACTTCGCATTTTTCTGTGTTAAATTTCATCTGCCACGTGTCCACCCATGCCACCAGCCTGTCTATATCCTCTTGAAATCTATCACTATCCTCCTCATTGTTTACTACCTTTCCAAGTTTTGTGTCATCTGCAAATTTTGAAATTGTGCCCTGTACACCCAAGTCCAAGTCATCAATATATATCAAGAAAAGCAGTGGTCCCAGCACTGACCCCTGGGGAACACCACTATATACCTCCCTCCAGTCTGAAAAACAACCGTTCACCACTACTCTCTGTTTCCTGTCCCTTAGCCAATTCTGTATCCATGATGCTACTGCCCCATTTATTCGATGGGCTGCAATCTTGATGCTATGCCTACCGTGTGGTACTTTATCAAACGCCTTTTGAAAGTCCATATACACCACATCAACTGCATTGCCCTCAGCTACCCTCTGTTACCTCATCAAAAAACTCTAACAGGTTAGTTAAACACGATTTGCCTTTAACAAATCCGTGCTGGCTTTCCCGAATCAATCAACCCTTGTCCAAATGATTATCGTTTCTAAAAGTTTCCCCACCACTGAGGTTAAACTGACTGGCCTATAGTTGCTGGGTTTATCCTTACACCCATTGAACAAGGGTCCAACATTTGCAATTCTCCAGTCCTCTGGCACCACCCCGTATCTCCAGATGTTTGGAAGATTATGGCCAGTAGTTCCTCAATTTCCACCCTTACTTCCCTCAGCAACCTAGGATGCATCCCATCCAGACCGGTGACTTATCTACTTTAAGTACAGCTAGCCTTTCAAGTATCTCTTCTTTATCAGTTTTTAGTCCATCCAGTATCTCTACTATATCTTCCTTTACTGAGACTCTGGCAGCATCTTCTTCCTTGGTAAAGACGGATGCAAAGTATTCATTTAGTACCTCGGCCATACCCTCTGCCTCCAAGAGTAGATCTCCTTTGTGGTCCCTAATCGGCCCCACCCTTCCTCTTACTACCCTTTTGCTGTTTACATGCCTGTAGAAGACTTTTGGATTGGCATTACTATAGAGAAGTATAAGAATTATGAATAATACTTGCATTTATATATTTATATATTGTCTTGTCACATTGAAACATCTGAGAGTACTTCACACAATAAATTGCACTTGAAATGCAGTGACTCAGGCAAATGTTTTGTATTAGCAGAATCCCACAAACAGCAGTGATATGAATGATCAGTTAAACTGTACTTTTGATGGTATTGTTTGAGGAAAGAAGTATAGACATTAGATCCATATATAAAATATGAGTTATAAAATTAAAAATATAGCTCTGCACTGCAGCACATCAGAACTCTGATCCACCGTGACATCGAATGATATGATGTGGGCTGTATCTGTGCAGACACTGATCTTATAGTGATACCTGCCAAACAGAACCTGGGCATTTCCCAACAGAAAGGAATAGAAAACTAGAGTGACAATAATCCTAAACCATTCCCATGTGCCTCCTAGCATCTTGTACTTATGAAGCAGGTTGCCTGTCTACTTGTGAATGGTGTAGTATTCTAACACTAGAGGGTAACAGAATGCATGATATCAGGGTGGTATTTTTAAGATATTTAGAATTCCAAATAATTCGCATGGATTTCCTCATGTTCAATGTTCAATTGACTTTCTATCGTCGAGTAGAAATGTAAAGTTACATCAGCAACGTGAAGAAGAAACAGCAATGTCACTAACTGGCAGAAAGGGGAATGTTTTCCCTGTGTACTGTGTAATAAAATCATAAACTTGTTTGTAAAAAATAAAATTTACAATGACTTTACAATTTCAATGTACCTAGAACAGAGGTAATTGACCCTCTTCCCCTATGCTGAATTGGTCTTTGGAAAAAAGTGTATCATTAGAAGCCCAATCATTTTTCAAAATATTTATTAATATGGATATAACCACTACAAAAAATGCCAAACACCTTATTTTGGAAGTTGACTGAAAAATAGCCTGTGGTGTGAAGGGAGGAAGGGAAGGAAGAAATGAAGGAAGAATTGATGAAACATTTTGTGATGTCCAGGAAAACTTACAAATCCACAGAAAACTGATGGAAAGTCAAACATCTCAAGAAAACAAGTGAAGTCAAATGGAATTCTTGCAGGGATAGGGAAAGAAATCAATTAAATTGGGTGAAACAAAATGAAACCTATTCTGGACACTGTTAAGCTCAGGGCAGAACATAATTCTGGTAAATAAGGATTATTGAGCAGCAGTCACCCACTCAAACAAAGAAAATGAGATTACTACTGTGGTGTATAGCAATAGCAGTAAATGATAGAACCTGCTTCATTTCGCAACCTCTGACGTTACTCCGACTACAACACAAAAGATGACAAAACAAACACCACAATTGTCCAAGACAATTTTTTAAGTACTGGAACTGCCATCTTAAAATAAATGCTTTCTTGGGTAAGATGATGAAATAGATAGGGAATCGAGTGTTTAACCTATTTTAAGAACATAAGAACTGAAGAAATAGGGGCAGGAGTAGGCCACACGGCCCCTCGAGCCTGCTCCGCCAAGAAGATCATGACCTCAACTCCACTTTCCTGCCCGAACCACATATCCCTTGATTCCTTTAGAGTCCAAAAATCTATCGAACTCAGTCTTGAATATACTCAACGACTGAGCATCCACAGCCCTCTGGGGTAGGGAATTCCAAAGATTCGCCACCCTCCGAGTGAAGAAATTCCTCCTCATTTCAGTCCTAAATGGCCAACCCCTTATCCTGAGGCTATGCCCCTTAGTTCTAGATTCTCCAGCTTGGGGAAGCAGCCTCTCACCCTGTCAAGCCCTCTAAGAATTTCATATGTTTCAATGAGAGTCCCTCTCATTCTTCTAAACTCCAGAGAATATAGACCCATTCTACTCAATCTTTCCTCATAGGACAATCCTTTCATCGCAGGAATTAATTGAGTGAACCTTTCTTGCACCGCCTCCAAGGCAAGTATATCCTTCCTTGGGTAAGGAGACCAAAACTGTACACAGCACGCCAGGTGTACTCTTGTACTCCAAACCCCTTGCAATAAAAGCCAACATACCATTTGCCTTCCGAATTGCTTGCTGCAGCTGCATGTTAACTTTCATGTACAAGGATCCCCAAGTCTCTCTGAAGACCAACATTTAATAGTTTCTTACCATTTAAAAAATATTCTGTTTTTCTATTCTTCCTACCAAAGTGAATAACCTCACATTTCCCCACATTATACTCCATCTGCTACCTTCTTGCCCACTCGCCTAACCTGTCTATATCCCTTTGCAGACTCTTTGTGTCCTCCTCACAGCTTACTTTCCCACCTAGCTTTGTATCGTCAGCAAACTTGGATACATTACACTCGGTCCCTTCATCTAAGTCATTAATATACATTGTAAATAGCTGAAGCCCAAGCACTGATCCTTGAGGCATCCAACTAGTTACAACCTGCCAACCTGAAATTTTTTTTTTTTTTATTTGTTCATGGGATGTGGGTGTCGCTGGCAAGGCCAGCATTTATTGCCCATCCCTAATTGCCCTTGAGAAGGTGGTGGTGAGCCGCCTTCTTGAACCGCTGCAGTCCGTGTGGTGAAGGTTCTCCCACAGTGCTGTTAGGTAGGGAGTTCCAGGATTTAGACCCAGCGACAATGAAGGAACGGCGATATATTTCCAAGTCGGGATGGTGTGTGACTTGGAGGGGAACGTGCAGGTGGTGTTGTTCCCATGTGCCTGCTGCCCTTGTCCTTCTAGGTGGTAGAGGTCGGGGGTTTGGGAGGTGCTGTCGAAGAAGCCTTGGCGAGTTGCTGCAGTGCATCCTGTGGATGGTACACACTGCAGCCACTGTGCGCCGGTGGTGAAGGGAGTGAATGTTTAGGGTGCTGGATGGGGTGCCAATCAAATGGGATGCTTTGTCCTGGATGGTGTCGAGCTTCTTGAGTGTTGTTGGAGCTGCACTCATCCAGGCAAGTGGACAGTATTCCATCACACTCCTGACTTGTGCCTTGTAGATGGTGGAAAGTCTTTGGGGAGTCAGGAGGTGAGTCACTTGCTGCAGAATACCCAGCCTCTGACCTGCTCTTGCAGCCACAGTATTTATATGGCTGGTCCAGTTAAGTTTCTGGTCAATGGTGACCCCCAGGATGTTGATGTCGGGGGATTTGGTGATGGTAATGCTGTTGAATGTCAAGGGCAGGTGGTTAGACTCTCTCTTGTTGGAGATGATCATTGCCTGGTACTTAACTGGCAAGTAACATTCGCGCCAGACATCAGCCCAAGCCTGGATGTTGTCCAGGTCTTGCTGCATGCGCGCACGGACTGCTTCATTGTCTGAGGGGTTGCGAATGGAACTGAACACTGTGCAATCATCAGCGAACATCCCCATTTCTGACCTTATGATGGAGGGATGGTCATTGATGAAGCAGCTGAAGATGGTTGGGCCTAGGACACTGCCCTGAGGAACTCCTGCAGCAATGTCCTGGGGCTGAGATGATTGGCCTCCAACAACCACTACCATCTTCCTTTGTGCTGGGTATGACTCCAGCCACTGGAGAGTTTTCCCCCTGATTCCCATTGACTTCAATTTTACTAGGGCTCCTTGGTGCCACACTTGGTCAAATGCTGCCTTGATGTCAAGAGCAGTCACTCTCACCTCACCTTTGGAATTCAGGTCTTTTGTCCATGTTTGGACCAAGGCTGTAATGAGGTCTGGAGCCGGGTGGTCCTGGCGGAACCCAAACTGAGCATCGGTGAGCAGGTTATTGGTGAGTAAGTGCCGCTTGATAGCACTGTCAATGATATCTTCCATCACTTTGCTGATGATTGAGAGTAGACTGATGGGGCAGTAATTGGCCGGATTGGATTTGTCCTGCTTTTTGTGGACAGGACATACTTGGGCAATTTTCCACTTTGTCGGGTAGATGCCAGTGTTGTAGCTGTACTGGGACAGTTTGGCTAGAGGCGCAGCTAATTCTGGAGCACAAGTCTTCAGCAGTACAGCCGGGATGTTGTCGGGGCCCATAGCCTTTGCTGTATCCAGTGCACTCAGCTGTTTCTTGATATCATGTGGAGTGAATCGAATTGGCTGAAGACTGGCTTCTCTGATGGTGGGGATATCGGGAGGAGGCTGAGATGAATCATTCACTCTGCACTTCTGGCTGAAGATGGTTGCAAACGCTTCAGCCTTGTCTTTTGCACTCACGTGCTGGACTCTGCCATCATTGAGGATGGGGATGTTTACAGAGCCTCCTCCTCCTGTTAGTTGTTTAATTGTCCACCACCATTCACGACTGGATGTGGCAGGACTGCAGAGCTTTGATCTGATCCTTTGGTTGTGGAATCGCTTAGCTCTGTCTATAGCATGTTGCTTCCGCTGTTTAGCATGCATGTAGTCTTGAGTTGTAGCTTCACCAGGTTGGCACCTCATTTTTAGGTACGCCTGGTGCTGCTCCTGGCATGCTCTTCTACACTCCTCATTGAACCAGGGTTGATCCCCTGGCTTGTTGGTAACGGTAGAGTGAGGAATATGCCGGGCCATGAGGTTACAGATTGTGCTGGAAACAGTTCTGCTGCTGCTGATGGCCCACAGCACCTCATGGATGCCCAGTTTTGAGCTGCAAGATCTGTTCTGAATCTATCCCATTTAGCACGGTGGTAGTGCCACACAACACGTTGGATGGCATCCTCAGTGTGAAGACGGGACTTCGTCTCCACGAGGACTGTGCGGCGGTCACTCCTACCAATGCTGTCATGGACAGATGCATCTGCGACCGGTAGATTGGTGAGGACGAGGTCAAGTAGGTTTTTCCCTCATGTTGGTTCGCTCACCACCTGCCGCAGGCCCAGTCTAGCAGCTATGTCCTTCAGGACTCGGCCAGCTCGGTGCTACCGAGCCACTCTTGGTGATGGACATTGAAGTTCCCCACCCAGAGTACATTCTGTGCCCTTGCTACCCTCAGTGCTTCCTCCAAGTGGTGCTCAACATTGAGGAAGACTGATTCATCAGCTGAAGGAGGGCGATAGGTGGTAATCAGCCCATGTTTGACCTGATGCCATGAGATTTCATGGGGTCCAGAGTCAATGTTGAGGACTCCCAGGGCCACTCCCTCCTGACTGTATATCACTGTACCACCACCTCTGGTGGGTCTGACCTGCCGGTGGGACAGGACAGACCCAGGGATGGTGATGGAAGAGTCTGGGACGTTGGCTGAAAGGTATGATTCTGTGAGTATGGCTATGTCAGGCTGTTGCTTGACTAGTCTGTGGGACAGCTCTCCCAATTTTGGCACAAGTCCCAACATGTTAGTGAGGAAGACTTTGCAGGGTCGACTGGGCTTGGTTTGCCTTTGTCGTGTCTGGTGCCTAGTGGTCCGATGCCGGGTCGTCCGTCCCGTTTTATTCTTATTATGACTTTTTTTTAGCGAGACTGTACAACTGAGTGGCTTGCTAGGCCATTTCAGAGGGCAATTAAGAATCAACCACATTGCTGTGGGTCTGGAGTCACATTTAGGCCAGACCGGGTAAGGATGGCAGGTTTCCTTCCCAAAAGGACAGTAGTGAACCAGATGGGTTTTTACGACAATCTGGTAGTTTCATGGCCACCATTACTGAGACTAGTATTTTAATTCCAGATTTAATTTAATTAATTGAATTTAAATTCCCCAGCTGCCGTGGCGGGATTTGAACTCATGACTCTGGATTATTAGTCCAGGCCTCTGGATTACTAGTCCAGTAACATAACCATTATGCTACCGTAACCATATATAACCATATATTTATCCCTACTCTCTGTTTTCTGTCCGTTAACCAATCCTCTATCCGTGCTAATATATTACCCCAATCCCATGAGCCCTTATTTTGTCCAGTTAGCGCAGTTCTCAAGCTAAATTAAATAACTGGAGGGTAATTTTAACCAAACCCGTCTGGCAGAAAATTGACATAATCAGATTGGGTGCCTGTTTTACACACCTCCTGATTTTAAAATGGGAGGCCATTCTGATCGTGTCAGTTTTCCACAAGATGAGTTAGGTTGAGATTTACCCCCTGGCCTCTGTTGACTTTTATTTCCCCTCTCTTCACAATGTAGATGATTGTCCTTATTACAATTTTGGGTTTTACACTACACATTCTACTTGGATTCAGTGTCACTAATCACTCCCATTTCTGCAAGTGGACTGTGTATCCCCTATGATCTGGAGTGTGCTTTTACCTGTCTAATATCAAGGTAAACAATATCGAACAGGGAACCTCTGCTACTCTACAATGACTTATTGGAACGTGTCATGGGCCACTAAGTGATTCTCCTTGTCTTTGGTAGGTAGATTGAACACTCTCAAACTAAGATTCAGAGCTTCACAGCGTAGAAGGAGTCTATTCAGCCCATCACGTCTGTGCCGGCTCTTTGCCAGAATAATCCAAAACCAATCCCCCTGACTCAGTCTCTCCCATACCATCGGGCATGGTGACTTATCCACACTGAATTCTGCAATTTCTTTTCAGAACCAATTCTTTTCTACAGTTCGCTCTATTCATTGTTCAATATCCTCCTCTAGTACACCTATGTTCTCACTTCCACCATCATTTGTAAAAACCAATGCAAAATATTTATTTATTATCTACACCATACCGTCATCCTCCACAACCATGGATATGCTTATAAAACCCTTTACCATTTCCTGTGATATTATCACATTCCCTTTCAGCCCTTCTAATCTGCATTTGCAGCTCCCACTACATTTTTTATATTCCACATGAGTATCTTTAATATTGTTAACCCAAACTTTATTATATGCCTCTCTTTTATGTTTTGTTTTAATCTCTATACTTATTGATGAAACTCTATACTTTGATGCACCCCGTTTGCACCTTATAGGAGTATATTTTATATATTTTATGCTTTTCATATTTGAACCGTGGCTGCAGTGTGTACCATCCACAGGATGCACTGCAGCAACTCGCCAAGGCTTCGTCGACAGCACCTCCCAAACCCCCGACCTCTACCACGTAGAAGGACAAGAGCAGCAGGTGCATGGGAACACCACCACCTGCACGTTCCCCTCCAAGTCACACACCATCCCAACTTGGAACTATATCGCCATTGCTTCATCATCACTGGGTCAAAATCCTGGATCTCCCTCCCTAACAGTACTGTGGGAGAACCTTCAGCACACGGACTGCAGTGGTTCAAGAAGGCGGCTCATCACCACCTTCTCAAAGGCAACTAGGGATGGGCAATAAATGCTGGCCTTGCCAGCAATGCCCAATCCCATGAATGAATAAAAAAAAATTTCCTACTGCTGATCTGTTTGCTAACATTTCTGCCGATTTAATTTGGGCCAGATCCCTTTTTATGTCACTGCCCTTTTAAAGCCCAGCATCCTTACTTTAGACTCCTCATTATCCTTCTCTATTCTCACATTGAACCTAACTATGTTTTGGTCACTATTTCCCAATTGTTCTCCGAATCCTATCAGTTATTTGTTTTGCTTAATTTCCCAGAACTAAGTAAAGCAATGCTTTTTCCTTATATCTAAACACTATCCATATGGATTCTGTCTTAAAACAACTCCTAGGACATCCTTACATTCGTTTGCTGTGATAGAATCCTTCACTAACACTACTACCCTTCTTTCCCTGTCTATCTCTCTTAACAATGTTATAACCAGAAATAAGTTCTCAGTCTTGTGCAAACTTAAGTGACGTCTCCATTATAGCTAATATATTATATTCCTCCATAGTTATTAATGTGCCTACCTCTCCAACTTTGCGTTGAATGTTTTGAGCATTTGCGTACATACCATTTAATCCTGACCTCAATTTTTGGAACACTGATCCTTATTCTTTTTCCTGGTTTTCTGTTTTAATTTTTTGATATCCTTTGCCCTTTCTATAATCGTGTTTTTATCTCTCACTATCTCATAGCCTATTTCTTTCCCTTTCTCCTCTGATAGTTATTTCAGTTGAGCCTTCTGCTTCTATTGCATACAACAGGTAAACAAACAACAAAAAAATTTGCATTTACATAGCCTTTAACGAAGAAAAACGTCCCAAGGCGCTTCACAGAGACAAAATGGACACTGAGCCAAAGATGCAGATATTACAATGGGTTACCAAAAGCTTGGCGAAAAGAAGTGGGTTTTAAGGAGAATCTTAAAGGAGGAGGGGTTGGTGGAATGGCAGTGGGGTTTATGGAGGGGGCCTAGACAACTGAAGGCACAGCTGCCAATGGTGGGGCAAAGAGAGGGGGATGCACAAAGGCCAGAGCCAGAGGAACAGAGAGTTTGGGAAAAGTGAATTGTAGAGCTGAAGGAGATTACAGAGAAATGGAGGGGTAAGGCCATGCGTGATTTGAACACGAGGATGAGATTTTTAAATTGGAGGTGTTATGGGACTGGGAGCCAATGTAGGTCAGTGAGCGCACTGCGGTAATGGTGAACGGGATAGGATACGTGCAGCAGAGTTTTGGATGGCTGAAGTTTACAGAGTGTGGAGAATAGGAGGTCATCCAAGAGAGCATTGGAATAATCAAGTCTGGAGGTGACAAAGGCATGGATGAGGGTTTCACTTGCAGATTGGCTGAGGCAGGAGCAGAGGTAGGCAATGTTATGAAGGTGGAGGTAGGAGGTCTTTGTGATGGAAAGTATTTGGGGTAGAAAGCTCAGCTTGGGGTCATATAGGATGCCGAGATTGTTTGGCAGAAACCAGACCTAGATCCATATTAATTGACCTTTGCTTGCCTGAACGAAACACACATTTCTGTACTTGCAGAAACAGCCAACAGAAGCCATAATTAACCCTGTGTGTACTGTTGTTGGTAATAAGGAATTCAAATCAATAATTTAATACACACAAAAAAATACATTTTGTCATCGTCCTAAATCTGAAAAGATTTCTCTTTCATTTGGGTTGATTTTTAATGTTTAATTTTAAAAACTGAGCATTTTTGGTAAATTTTGCAGTTGTTGAAGGGAAGAATTATTAATGCTGGGGAATGGAACATTCTGCACTCGAGGTCATGTCAAGTCAGATTTAATGCGGGGTAAAGTTGCTACCACAACAGTATTTCATAATCTCAAACTCAGAGCAGCATTGCCTAGTATAACATTTCCACTCCCAACACCAGCCTTCCTTTTGGCCAATTTAATGCTGATTTAAACCATATTATGCGCAGTCATGTCCTGTGGACTCATGAATACTTGAAACTGTTGAGGCTGCACAACTTCAAATCAGAACGTTACGAGCAGTTGAGAGGAGATGTTCATTCTTTCAGTTACTAAATACAATTTATAACCAGACCTTTACTACTTTCTTTATTTCATGCTGCAGATGGTAATATTGAGGTAGGCAGGCTGTTGTCAACCTCTTATAGTTATCACATCGTCTCCTACGGATTTCTTCACCATTTCACTTTAACAACATAATTTTATCTTTGATTATTTAGGGTCAATTCCCTGGTCCCATGAGCTGGGAAAGTAGGAACACAACTGGTGCAGAGGGTGTTGGGAGAGTAATTCCCTGCAATTCCCTGCTTTTCTATTTTTAGTGAGCTTAAGTCCTTGTGCCCATTTCCTATGCGAGCCTTATTACAGCCACAGATTTAATGCAAAAATATTAAAAGAACAAACAACATATGCAGCAGCATTTGTGCTGGCTGTTCTCTTTTTTTCCTTTGTGTACCCATTTGGAAGAGAAACAAATGAACACCCATGGGCACAGGAAGACTTAAATGGCATTTGGAAAGGTTTTGGTGATGTTTACAGTACCTTTTTTACTGTGTTTTAAGAGTTCCTTTTCCATATTTTTGAAAAAATTGGCTGACATCCTTTCACCCCTTAAAGTAAGGTTATTTTTAAAGCACCTTAAGTACAGTATTTCATGGTTGCGGTGGTACAGGATAAAAGAAAGCATGCTAGACAGATCAGCAGGTCCCAGGCCATTTAGAAAATCCTAGCACACCCACCTGCCAGTGGCCCAGGACAACTGCCTCGGCTTGTTATAGGTCAGCAGGCCAGAGCTTTGTCATCTGCAGCAAGGACACCTGCAGCAAGTGTGCAACACAGGGACAGCACTTCCAATGGCTGGTAAGATCACCACTGTCCTGAATTGTTACGCCTATGGCTCATTCCTAACTAGTACTGCAATATCAGGTACTGTGCTACCCAAATATGTTTCAAGTAGGTACCTGATGTATTATTCAGCATGGCTGCAACTTTTATCTCCTACCCCACTGAACGCCAACTGTCACCACGTTGGTGCATTTCCCAAAGTGCAAGTGACACTGATCACTGCCACGCGTCTGCCTGAAGCCCTTGGAAGGTACGCATGTGACAAGCCTTTGAATTATATGTTGCACCTTTACCCTGCTGAGGTAGGGGCATCAATAAGATATGATGAAAGAGCTATAAGATTGAGTGAAGGCTGGGCATAGGCAAGCGGTTAATGTGGAGCAGGTTATATTCTGTGGCTTGTGTCATGTACCTGGTACATGGTACTGTTGGTTAGTCTTACCTGACCAGATTCCTTCAAGTGTGCTGTCATATCCCTTATCTGTTTCCAGGTATTGTTCTGTAGTCAGTGTTTAATCTGTTTTGCCATCTCTTGCCAGGCATTCTGCACTGCCATCTCTGAAGTGACCCCTGAAGTGCCAAACAAGCAAAGCCCCCCAGTGGCAGACCCCCGGGGGGGGGGGGGGGGGGTCAGGGGGTCACGACCACCCAATTGTTTTGAGGTCAGCCAACACGGCTTTGGAGGACCACTTCCATCTCCCTCCCAGGAACATCTGTCACCCGTCATCAGCCACCAGGTTTGGCCTGAAAATCTGTGCACTTCCCGACTTGGCCTTCAAACTAGGTATGTCAGCATTCCCCAGTTCCCAGCTTGGTCCCCTTCCTGCCAGGTCAGCCAAATCTCATGTTAACTTCCCCCCCCCCACCAACAGTTGTCCAAACCTAGTTCCACCACTAAAGCCCCCTTGCACCCACTTCAATAGGATGTCAACCTCACTGTCCATCCATCAAACAAGGAGTGGGCAGCACCACCTTCTCCTCCCATTCCTGTCCCCACCCCAATCCCAATACAGCCTTCTGAAAACTTCTGCGTTTATTTTTGAGTCTTGAAAGAACTCCACTATTTTGTGCCCTATATGAAGCCACTTATCGTTAATGTTGAGATGAGTGTGAAAGTAACTTTATTCTATTGAGCTGTTGAGTTCTAACTCTAAACAGCTCTCTCTGAAAAGACACCGGCAGAGTGAACCATTGGGTGATAAACACTTTTGCATTTCTTTTTATTGCATCATTACCTTTAAGTGGCCGCATCCCTTTAGTTTTGAGCTGCAGACCTTTAAGGCTCCAGATTCCACAAACCTCCCTTCATTAAGTTACTTACACAAGGCTCAAGCTGCATAGGGAGCACGTTTAAATTACTTAAATAAACCAATCCAGCTCGAGTGCAATCCCACGACCATTTTAGATGTGTATACGCTTAAGATATCAGTACATCTTGGCATATGTATTTAAGTCAATTAATAATTAATACATAATAATGATGCAATAAAAATCATGCAAAAGTATTTATCATCAAATTGTTCATACAGATGGCAGCTTTTAAGATCTAAGAAGAGAGATCTATTTAGAACTAGAACTCCTCACAGCTCAATAACAATTCATTTTCACACTCATCCCTGCAGTCAATAGCACTAAACCATTTCTTAGCCATCCTGTTTACAAGTCTGGTGCTTAATAATCTTAACTCTTTTCATCCTAGTACAAACTATAGCTCTTAGTTTCTGATATATTAGATTGTTATTTGTTTTGTATCTTAACAGCAGTAAAATGAGTAAAAATTTCATCTTTTAAGACGAGTTTGTCTTCTGACAAAAGTCACCATAATTGGTCAGGGATCAATAATCTGGAACGATTCTCAAACACTATTACTCTCCCCTTATTCTTAATAATTGAATATTCTCAGTATTTGGAATGAGATGGCTGTGTTAGTTCTGCACCATCAGCAAATATTCTCCTTTGGTTACACCAAAGTCCAATAAGAGCTATGAATAAATTTATGGTGAGTAACACGTGATGCAAAACTCTTCAGTGGATGTTCAATAACAACTTCCATGTAATGAAACGCAGCAAGGTGCATTATAGGAAGAATGGTGATCAATGAACAGGAAGTTAGGGGAGGTGAATGAGACAGGCAATGCTCCAGAATTGCAAGTAAGTGGTCTTGGAGATGGTGGAGAATCCAGCTCCCTATTTCTACACTATGATCCCACCCAAAATGGGGCAGGATCACGGTGGGAAATGAGGGAAAATTTCCGGTGGTAAGGCCTACCACTGGCTCATCACCCAGACATGGATTTCCCTCTCCCTGCTCCTACTGGAACTATGACTGGCCACTCCTTTCCCACCCACCATAGGCCCCGGCACCTGGTGGTAATGGCCCTAAAGTCCCCCTATAGGAGGGCCTTGTAGTGGCCTCGTATCCCTCCAATCCAGCCCCCACTGTTATTCCTCGGTAGGCAATGGCATCTGCTGGGGCCTACTAGGTTGCCGATTTCCTGATCTTCAGGGCTCTTCTTTTAACTGCCCAGTCACCTTTTCTCAGCAGTGGCAGATTCCTTCTTAATGTCGGGAATCCTGTCAGGAGCCTACAGTGCATGCAAAATGACCCCTGTCCCAGGGAGAGGGTCAAGATTGGGACAGAGTATCATCTCAAAGCACTTCACATACAATAAGTTACTTTGGAGTGTAAACGCATTCCATCCTGGAATTTATCCCTGACACGCTGATGTATTAATTTGCATACCACGAGAATTGGTGAATCATAGGCTCGGAATCTGCATAGAATCATGGAATGATACAGCACAGAAGACGGTCATTCCGCCCATTGTGCCTGTGCCAGCTCTTTGAAAGAGCTATCCAATTAGTCCCACTCCCCTGC
This sequence comes from Heptranchias perlo, assembly GCF_035084215.1. Taxonomy (NCBI): domain Eukaryota; kingdom Metazoa; phylum Chordata; class Chondrichthyes; order Hexanchiformes; family Hexanchidae; genus Heptranchias; species Heptranchias perlo. Next base: position 37,366,258 of record NC_090333.1, on the reverse strand, counting down.
CCTTTCCCCATAGCCCTGCAAATTTTTCCCCTTCAAGTATTTACCCAATTCTCTTTTGAAAGTTATTATTGAATCTGCTTTCACCACCCTTTCAGGCAATAATTCCTGATCATAACAACTCTTATTTACTCTTCTCACCTCTGGGGTTCTAGAGTGAATTACCTCAATCTGTGACCTCTGGTTATTGACCCTTCAGCCACTGGAAACAATTTCCCCTCATTTACTCTATCAAAACCCTTCATGATTTTGAACTTCTATTAAATCTCCCCTTAACCTTCTCTGCTCTAAGGAGAACAATCCCAGCTTCTTTAATCCTGCCACGTAACTGAAGTCCCGCATCCCTTGTACTATTCTAGTAAATCTCCTCTGCACCCTTTCTAAGGCCTTGACATCTTTCCTAAAGTGTGGTGCCCAGAATTGAACACGATACTCCAGCTGGGGCCTAACCAGTGATTTGTAAAGATTTAGCATAACTTCTTTGTTTTTATATTCTATGGGCGTTATTTTAGCACCCACTATCGGGTGCGTTCCTGGCGGGGGGGCTCCGAAAATCGGAGAATCCCGGAGCGGGAACGGAGCCCGCCCCAAACCCGCGCACTTCCGGGTTCCCCACTGACGTGCCAACGTGCGCGTGCAGCCCCCGCTGGTGGGAATCCCGCAGGCAATTAAAGCCAGCGGGATGCCACTTGAAAGTATTTATTTAGGTATTTCAGGTCATTTACAGACCTGATTAAGGGAATATTTTAGGAGGGGTGGGATTTTAGAGCAAACTGGGACTGTTTCCCACACTGGGGGAAACACTCCCAGGTCAAATGGACGTGTTGCAGCTGTCAGCCTGTGGCAGCTGCAAAGGTCCATTTGACAGGTGAGGGGGGGGGGGGGGAGACCCTCACCCATTGCAGGAGGCCACTCTGTCACTTGGGCCAAAGTTTGGCCTCCACCACCCTCCTCCTGACAGTCAAAGTCACCAACCTGCACACTCACCCCGGGGTCCGGAGACATGTACCTACCTTGCGGACCCCCTCAGATGTACATTTTGCGGATGGGGGCCGCCGTAGCTGCAGTCATGACCTCCTCGGAGGGCGAACAGCATCACCAGCCTCACCAGCCACGCCGTCCACCTCTGACACGTGGAGCTCCACAACAGAGTGCTGTGACACATCCACCTGTACAGCAGGAGGGAGGGTTACCGCAGAGAGAGATGCATCGCAGAGGGCACTACCCTCGCCACAGGGTCTACAGATCGAGGCTCAGCCTCCTGGACCTCTCTGAGCAGCAGTGCACACGGAGGCTCAGAGTCATTCGACATGTAGTCGTGGACATCTGCAGCCTCTTTCATGCCGAGCTGCTCCTGGCTGGCCCGAGCACCATCTTCTTACCTGTCGCTGTCAAAGTCACCACTGCCCTCAACAACTTCTCCTCCGCATCCTTCCAGGGTGCAACCGGGGACATCGCCGATGTCTCTCAGTCGTCTGCGCAAAAAAGCCCTGCAAATACACCAACACCCACTCTGCAGTGACACAATGGGTGGCATCAGTTGTGGGTCCTCGTAGTGATCCTCAGGAGAGGGCATTATTGCACAAACCAGATAGGATTCACGAAGACATGGCAGTAGTGGTGTCAATATAATATGTAATGTGAGTTGTTCAGAAATTCAATATAAGTAACACCCATGACAAACCCTCAGACACCCTTGTGCATCCCCTTCATGCTCACGACACGTTTGCCTTAAGCTGCCTACTGCACATATGTGATGCATGCCCTGTGGCTGCAGCACAGGTAGTGGCGGGTTGAGTGAGGCTGGCCGTGAAAGAGATGCACGAGAGGGTGAGTATGAGAGAGAGCCATGAGATTGTATGAGGATTGGGTTGAGTGGTAGTGGCGGGATGAGTACTGGCGAGGTGAGTGGGTGCAGGTAAGATGAGGATGAGGTTTGAGTGGGTATGAGGGGTGATGTGACAGAGTAGTGTTGGCAGTGCCGAAGGAGATGTGGGGTGGGGGCAGTGATGTGGCAGACGGAGTGTAGGGGAAAGACTACGTGTACTCACTTTGGCTGACCTACTGAGGTCATTGGAGCGCCTCCTGCACTGTATGCAGGTGGGCGATATGTTGGTTGCGCTGGTGACCTCCTCTGCCACCTCGAGCCAGGCCTTCCTGGTGGCAGAGGCAGGCCGCTTCCTCCTGCACGCCGGGAGGAAGATCTCTGTCCTCCCCCTCCTCCTCACCCCATGTATTGATACCTGGAGTGAGGCATCATTAAACTGGGAGCAGCCTCCCCCCGGGGCTGCTCCATGCTGTAATTTTTTCTATTTGTTGCAGCATCTGTCAGTGGAGGACTGCCCCTTTAAATAGAGCTCCTCCAGCTGACAGATCTTACTGCGCATGCGCAGCCCGCCCGACGCGCAGATCAGCAGTGGGGAACCCGGAGGAGCAGGTAAGTGGATCCAATTAGTGGATTGGATGCTACGATCGCGCGGGAAGCTGACTAATGATAGCCCCCTCCGCCGAGAACCCGCAGCCCTGCTAACATTGAGCCCTATGTCTCTGTTTATAAAGGCAAGGATCCCATATGCTTTTTTAACAGCCTTCTCAACTTGTCCTGCCACCTTCAAAGATTTGTGTACGTATACCCCCAGGTCTCACTGTTCCTGCACCCTCTTTAAAATTGTACCATTTAGTTTATATTGCCTCTTCGCATTATTCCTACCAAAATACATCACTTCACACTTCTCCGCGTTAAGTTTCATCTGCCATGTGTCTGCCCATTTCACCAGTCTGCCTATGTCCTTCTGAAGCCTGTTACTATCCTCCTCACTGTTTAGTACATTTCCGAGTTTCATGTCATCTGCAAACTTTGAAATTATGCCCTGTATAGAAACATAGAAAATAGGAGCAAGAGTAGGCCATTTGGCCCTTCGCGCCTGCTTCGCCATTCAACATGATCATGGCTGCTCGTCTAACTCAGTACCCTGTTCCTGCTTTTTCCCCATATACCTTGATCCCTTTAGCATTAAGAAATATATCTATCTCCATCTTGAATACATCTAATGAATTGGCCTCCACAGCCTTCTGTGGTATAGAATTCCACAGGTTCATCACCCTCTGAGTGAAGAAATTTCTCCTCATCTCGGTTCTATATGGCATACCCCGTATCCTGAGACTGTGACCCCTGGTTCTGGACTCCCCAGCCATCGGGAACATCCTCCCTGCATCTAGTCTGTCTAGTCCTGTTAGAATTTTATATGTTTCGATGAGATCACCTCTCATTCTTCTAAACTATAGTGAATATAGGCCTAGTCGACCCAATCTCTCCTCATACCCAAGTCCAGGTCATTAATATATATCAAAAAGAGCAGTGGTCCTAATACCGACCCCTAGGGAACACCACTGGATACTTCCCTCCAGTCTGAAAAATAACTGTTCACCACTACTCTCTGCTTTCTGTCCCTTTGCCAATTTTGTACCCATGCTGCTACTGTCCCTTTAATCCCATGGGCTTCAATTTTGCTAACAAGTCTATTATGCTGTACTTTATCAAATGCCTTTTGAAAGTCCATATACACAACATCAACCGCAGTACCCTCATCAACCATCTCCTTTCCTTCATCAAAGAACTCAATCAATTTAGTCAAACAGATTTGTCTTTAACAAATCCATGCTGGCTGTCATTTATTAACCCATATTTTTCCAAGTGACAATTAATTTTGTCTTGGATTATTGTCTCTAAAAGCTCCCCCACCACAGATGTTAGGCTGACTGGCCTGTAGTTGCTGGGTTTTGAACAGGGGTGTAACATTTGCAATCCTCCAGTCCTCTGGCACTGCTCCCATATCTAAGGAGGATTGGAAGATTGTGGCAAGAGCCTCTGCTATCTCCACTCTTACTTTCCACGGCAACCTAGGATGCATCCCATCTGGACCGGGTGACTTTTCTACTTTGAGCGCATGCCAACCTTTTAAGTACCTCTTCTTTATTTTTATCCTTTCCAATTTCTCTGCTACCTCCTCCTTTACTGTGACTATGGCAGCATCCTCTTCTTTAGTGAATACAGACGCAAAGTATTCATTTATTACCTCAGCCATGCCATCTACCTCCATAAATATATGACCTTTTTAGTCTCTAATCAGCCCCACCCTTCCTTTGACTATCCTTTTACTATTTATATGTTTATAAATAATGCATACAGTGTTACCACAAGTTAGAAATGCTAGCAGGTAAATCAGCCATCTTCTTTTTCATAGTTACTTTCAAGATAAATGTATTTCAGAGTGGATGAATACTGGGATATTTCCCCTAACACTTGGATTTTCTAATTCGTAAATGGTGACATTAGGCAAATCATAGGCCATTAATTTGCATATGGTGTTACCACGAGTTAGAATTACTAGCAGGTAAATCCGCCTTCTTTTTCATAGTAAGTTTCAGGAAAACAAGACTAACAGGAGACCTGATAAAGGTCTTTGAAATGACGAAGGGTTTTGATAGGGCGGATGTGGAGAAACTGTTTCCACTTGTAGGTGAGTCCACAACAAGAGGGCATAAATATAAGACAGCCACTAACAGATCAAATAAAGAATTTAGGTGGAATTTCTTTACACAGAGAGTGGTAGGAATGTGAATCTTACTGCCACATGGAGTGGCTGTAGCAGATAGCATTGATGCATTTACGGGGAAGCTTGCTGCATACATGAGGGAAAATGGAATAAAGGGATATGTGTGCAGGGTGGGAAGATATAATTAGTGGGAGGAGGCTCATGTGGAGTATAAACATCAGCATAGACCAGTTGGGTTGAATGGCCTGTTTCTGTGCTGTAGATCCTATATAATTCTATGCAGTGACTACTGTTATGTAAGCAAAAACATGATGTAATTTAATCAGTTCTTCTATTAGTTCAATGGCTCTTCATCCTACCTCGTGGACTGAAATGGTGATATTCATGGAGGGAAATCAATAACAAAAATTAGGAAATCTGTTGCAGCATGATTTTCCTTCTCCCTGTGAATGTATTGAGTGTTATAATATCTCCGGGGCAGATTTGATTGACCAAATAACCTGTTCCTGTGCTTTTCACACTCCAAGATTTTATAAGATGTTCAACACACAATTAATCACAATTGTAGCATGAGTGTATATATTGCTATTTATAATATAGATGAGGGAAAAACAGCATCTTAATTGGCCAGAAAATAAACCTAAAAGTCAATGGTTGTAAATCACAATGATATATCAGCAGTTAATTGCCAGATCTGAATGACCATAATCACAAACACCATTAATTTCGCTTTCTGCTGATATGGATTTTTACAAATAGACTGAACGTGATTTTCGCAAAAAATGACCTTCGCCATCTCCACACCGGAACCACCACACCAACAGTTCAGAGGATCAATTAAATGGGCGTAAGGAAAGACTGCACCTGGAGCTTCCTGGTAAGATAGAAGGGACAACCTGCAGGGTGGGCTCAGGGACTCGAGCAGCAAGTTCTCAGCAGGGGTGGTGTTCAGCTCCTTACCTTCAACTTCAGGTAAAAAATCTTTAAGGAACTACCAAGAAATTCCTCAAACTGTTTATTTAAAAGAAATGACTGTAATAGTTTATTCCAATAAATTTGATTGTCAGTCACTTATTAAAGGAAACATTTTTTTAAGCAGCACATTATGATGATCTGGGATTCACTGCCTGAAAGGGTGGTGGAAGCAGATTCAAGAGTAACTTTCAAAAGAGAATTGGATAAGTACTGGAAGAGAAAAAAATTATAGGGCTATGGGGAAAGAGCAGGGTAATGGTACTAATTGGATAGCTCTTTCAAAAAGCCGGCACAGGCACGATGGGCCAAATGGCCTCCTTCTGTGCTGTACCATACTGTGATATTATGATACTATGAAAGCAACAACTTTATTCAATCTACACATAATCAGGTGGAGAGAAACAAAACTAAATCATTGGACCCCCTGAATAATTTTCCTCTTCCTTCCCTAATATGCTGAGACCAATTGTGTTGTTCTTACAACTATCCCGGGTGATATTAGCTAACTCAGGACAGACCTTTTTGGTTTGTCTGCTCAGCATCATGCTGGTTGATGCATTTAACCACTGACCACTGAGTTTTCTGTTTGAATCATTGATACAGCACAGAAGAAGGCCATTTGGCCCATCGTGCCTGTGCCGGCTCGTTGAAAGAGCTATCCAATTAGTCCCATTCCCCTGCCCTTTCCTCATAGCCCTCCAAATTTTTCCCCTTCAAGTATTTATCCAATTCCATTTTGAAAGTTATTATTGAACCTGCTTCCACCATCCTTTCAGGCAGTGCATTCCACATCATAATAAGTCACTGCGTAAAAAATTTCTCCTCATCTTGCCTCTGGTTCCTTTGCCAATTACCTTAAATCTGTGTCCTCCGGTTACCGACCCTTCTGCTATTTGTCATCAGGAATGATGTATAAGAAAACGTAAGGGAGGGATGGAGGGAATTGTTTAAAAAAGTGAACATGAGTGAATGCATTGACAGAAGAGAGGGAAAAAATACAGCTTGAACTCACCAGTCCTGCACTGCATTAAAGGATTCTTCATTGGCGATGTCATACATAAGTATGAAGCCCATGGCTCCTCTGTAGTAAGCAGTAGTAATGGTTCTATATCGCTCTTGACCAGCTGTGTCCTGTAAAAGAAACCTGTGTGTTAATGCGGAATAATGTGGTTTACTGTTGAATACTGGGACAAAAGACAGACTTTGAGTTCCTCACTATTTTAAAGATCACAGTTAATATAAAGCAACAACTGATCAAGCAAAGTGATTTAGATTGAAGTGGTTTAGTCAAATTGATAAACGTAGTCCATGACTGCTTCGTAACTCCATGCATCAGGGAATCTACAAGAGGCAGCTCTCAGCTCAATTTGGTAATGGTAAGTGACTCTGATAGCATGGAGGAAATGGAAATCGAAACACCTCCAGGAACCATAACATGACTGAGTTTAATATGATTTGGGATTCAACACTGTCTTGGGTCAACACTCAAGTGCACAATTTTAAAAAGTTGAATTAGAAGACATGAGGAAACAACTAAAGCACATTGACTGGGTAAATTGTTTGCTAATACCTCAGTTCAGAGCAAATGAAATATCATAGAATGGTTACAGCACAGAAGGAGGCCATTCAGCCCATCGAGCCCGTGCCGGCGCTTTGTAAGAGCAATCCAGTTAGTCCCATTCCCCCGCTCTTTCCCCGTAACCCTACAATTTTTTTCCCTTCAAGTATTTATCCAGTTCCTTTTTGAAAGCCACGATTGAATCCGCTTCCACCACCCTGTCAGGCAGCGCATTCCAGATCATAACTACTCGTTGCGTAAAATAGTTTTTCCTCATGTCGCCTTTTGTTCTTTTGCCAATCACCTTAAATCTGAGTCCTCTGGTTCTCAAACCTTTCGCCAATGGGAACAGTTTCTTTTTATTTACTTTATCTAAACCCTTCATGATTTTGAACACTTCTATCAAATCTCCTCTTAACCTTCTCTACTCTAAGGAGAACAACCCCAGCTTCTCCAGTCTATCCACATAACTGAAGTCCCTCATCTCTGGAACCATTCTAGTAAATCTTTTCTTGACGCTCTCTAAGGTCTTCACATCCTTCCTAAAGTGTGGTGCCCAGAATTGGACACAATACTCCAGTGTTTTATAAAGGTTCAACATAACGTCCTTGCTTTTGTACTCTATGCCTCAATTTCTCAAGCCTAGGATCCTGTATGCTTTCTCAACTTGTCCTGCCACCTTCACATATACCCCCAGGTCTCTGTTCCTACACCTCCTTTAGAATTCTACCATTTCGTTTATATTGCTTCCTACCAAAATATATCACTTTGCTCTAAATTTCATCTACCATGTGTCCTCCCATTCCACCAGCCTTGTCCACTATGTCCTCTTGAAGTCTATCACTATCCTCCTCACTGTTTGCTACGCTTGCAAGTTTTGTGTCATCTGCAAATTTTAAAATTGTGTCCTGTACACCCAAGTCCAAGTCGTTAATATAGATCAAAAAAAGCAGTGGTCCTAGTACCAACCCCTGGTCATTAAAGATATACCGAGGAACATTTAGCACAACTAAGTAGCTAAGATTAGCAAGCACAGACTCAAAAATATGACCCTAAACGGATCAACAAAACAATTCAAGCGAAGTAAGGAAGAAAAATAAGCTTCACAAAGGCTGCAGAGAGAAGGCTGAAGGTGCTCACTGGGAAGAACACTAGAAACTTCAGAAGCATGTCAAATGGATGAGCAGAGGGCAAAGAGAGAATTCGAAATCCAATGGTAAGATATTGCTCTAATACTATAACAGCAGGACAGCCAGGAAAAGCCTTAAAGGATGTCGATAGGGATGAAAATTAGAACAAACATTCTGGACTCAATATTGATTTCAATAACTTCAGACTATAATCACTGCTCCCATTTTTATTTTTTTTATTTATTGGACTGCAGCTGCTGGTTATGGTTCTGCTGTTGCCATTCACAGCTTCTCTAGACCCATCTTTTATTTCTTAACTTGTCCCATTCCCACCCTCCTTGACTTGCGCCATCATCCCTTTTGTCATTTAATCACTTCTGCCCTCCACCCTATCACAGACCTTCTCTTTTGTTCTTTCCTCCCCTCCCTCCCCCCACTTTCCCTGGCTCTGTACTTGCTTAAAAACTTTAACTTTTTTTTTATTTGTTCATGGGATGTGGGCGTCACTGGCGAGGCCAGCATTTATTGCCCATCCCTAATTGCCCTTGAGAAGGTGGTGGTGAGCCGCCTTCTTGAACCGCTGCAGTCCGTGTGGTGAAGGTTCTCCCACAGTGCTGTTAGGTAGGGAGTTCCAGGATTTTGACCCAGCGACGATGAAGTAACGGCGATATATTTCCAAGTCGGGATGATGCGTGACTTGGAGGGGAACATGCAGGTGGTGTTGTTCCCATGTGCCTGCTGCCCTTGTCCTTCTAGGTGGTAGAGGTCGCGGGTTGGGGAGGTGCTGTCGAAGAAGCCTTGGCGAGTTGCTGCAGTGCATCCTGTGGATGGTACACACTGCAGCCACGGTGCGCCGGTGGTGAAGGGAGTGAATGTTTAGGGTGGTCGATGGGGTGCCAATCAAGCGGGCTGCCTTGTCCTGGATGGTGTCGAGCTTCTTGAGTGTTGTTGGAGCTGCGCTCATCCAGGCAAGTGGAGAGTATTCCATCACACTCCTGACTTGTGCCTTGTAGATGGTGGAAAGGCTTTAACATCTTCCACTTCTGACGAAAAGTCTTCGACCTGTAACGTTAACTCTGTTTCTTTCTCCAGAGATGCTGCCTCTCTTGCTGAGCTTTTCCAAATAATGTAGTTGCCATGGTTTCCACACCAAAGCGGGAAGTTTCCCATTTAGAGGTGATAGTTTTTATTGACAGCTCAGCAAGCCAATCTTTGACATAAAGAGCTGAGGCAAGCGTCAACAGTCATGGTTTTGTCTTTCTCTCTCTCTCTGTCTCTGTAAAAATGCAGCCTTAGTCAATTTTGAGTCTGAAACAATCAGAATCTTACTTCTGAAAGTTGGTGCCAGTCAGTCCAGAAATTAATGACTTGTAAAGTGAATTAGCCTACATCAAAGAGCAAAATCACATATTTTACTTTTTTTTATTATTTTGATGGTATGAAGAGCAATTTCCTACATTACTACAGTGACTACAAGTCAAAAGTACTTCATTGGCTGTAAAGCACTTTGGGACGTCCTGAGGTTGTGAAAGATGCTAAGTAAATGCAAGTTCTTGATAGCAAATTGATTGAAGCTCATTGAAAATGGTATGTGTGTTCATTCATATACTTCATGTGAAATAAACCAGCTTGTTGATCACAATTGGCATTGTCTCATATGTGTTTACTAGTCCACCTTCTGAAAGATAGGATATCGTACATGGTGGCACACAATGAGGGGTCTTAATGTTACAATCCCTGAGTCATACTATTGTTTAACTAGATATTGGGCAGTAAATATACTTTCCAGCTCCTATAGGACAAGGAGTCTGCTTACAGGCGTGACAGATGACAATGAACCCGAGATAATATCTAGCATAGACCTTAAATTTGTAACAACATCCGTCCTAAACATAGTGCCCAAAACCAGACACAGTATTCTAACTGTAGCCTAAGCAATGATTTGTATGGGTTTAGCATTACCTCTTTCCTTTCATACTCTATGGCCCTATTTATAAAACAACTTTATCAACTTGTCCTCCTATATTTAAAGATTTCTGTACCTGAACCTCTGTCTCTTTGTTCATCGACTCTTTTTAAAGTTTCACTATTTAGTGTATTTTCTCTTTATGTTTCCTCCTAAAATGTATCACCTCACATTAAATTTCTACTAACCTATGTCTTCCTTAAGTTCCTTACAGTCCTCCTCACAGTTAACCACACTCCCCATTTTTGTGTCCTCTGCAAATTTTGATATTGTGCCCCTTACATCCAAGTCCAGATTATTTATACATTGAGAACAGCAATGGTCCCAACACATCAGCTAACGAAGCACAGAACCTGGCACCTTCCTGGTGTGAATGGCTCAGTTCTACACTGGATATCAAAGTCACCAGCTATGTCAGCATGGGAGCCCTTTTGTTGACAATAAAGTGCTTCATAATCTTCTGTGCTGGATTCTGGGTTCATAGTGCACTTCACATCAGGACAATCAAACATGACAAAGGATAATGAGGTTTTCATCTCAATTCCCTGTTAAGAAAACTGTGAGATTTTGCTTCTAGTTCTAAGGAGAAGCAATATTATATATTTAATTTCCTTATCATGCCACCATGAAACTACAAAACCATTCCACAGAATCTGTTGTTACTTGGAAGGTGATTTTAAAACAACGCCCAAAACGGGCGCAAGTTAGCGGAGTGACTGCTCCACCTGCCCATTTGTGCTGGCTTGAGGCCCAAGTTATTTTGAAGCCTGGGCCTTATTACTATGGAACTGGCAAGTTCCAGGGTTGCAGCGCACCGGTTCTGGGAGGGATGAAAATTGGCCAGCTCTCAGTGGGGGTGGGGACACCAACCCGGGGGAACCTTGAACAAGCCAGACCACCCAAAAAATTTATGTTTCCTGGTCCGTTTTTTGAGCAACACAGAAACATAGAAAATAGGAGCAGGAGTAGGCCATTTGGCCCTTCGAGCCTGCTTCTCCATTCAATATGACCATGGCTGATCCTCTATCTCAATACCATATTCCCGCTCTCTCCCCATACCCCTTGATGTCTTCTGTGTCTAGAAATCTATCTATCTCCTTCTTAAATATATTCAGTGACTTGGCCTCCACAGCCTTCTGTGACAGAGAATTCCACAGGTTCACCACCCTCTAAATGAAGACATTTCTCCTCATGTCAGTCCTAAATGTCTTACCCCGTATTCTGAGACTGTGACCCCTCGTTTTGGACCCCCCAGCCAGGAGAAACATCCTCCCTGCATCCAGTCTGTCTAGCCCTGTCAGAATTTTATACGTTTCAATGAGATCCCCTCTCATTGGGCCGAGTCGACCCAATCTCTCCTCATACAACAGTCCTGCCATCCCAGGAATCACTCTGGTTGAACCTTCACTGCACTCCCTCTATGGCAAGTATATCCTTTCTTAGGTAAGGAGACCAAAACTGCACACCATACTCCAAGTGTGGTCTCACCAAGGTCCTGTATAACTATATCCTCCAAAGGTCCCTTAAAAGTCGCTGGTTAGGTTGTTCAACATCTGATACAACTGGGCGGTACATACATGGCACACACTCCATCCATTTGTGCCCGAGAATTGCAATCGGGATCCCATAACCAGAGTAGGGCCCCGATATGCATATTTAAGCAGCTCCCGCCCATTTTAGGCAGACATTTACGTGCCTTATGGGGGCATCTGAGGTGTCCCTATATTTTCAATTGCTGTCCACCTGCTTTTCAGGCAAGAAACAGGCGGTCGTGAGTTGAGAATCACCCCTTTGGTTTTGAAAGTTAAATTCTGAATGCAAAAGAAAACATCTTAGTAAAATATTAACATTCCACACATAAGTGACACTGTTTTACAAACAGGATTATCCTGACTCAGAGACTACATGATCTGCAGTTTCTAACAAACCAAGTACAAAATAGGAATCTGTTTGAAAAAAAAGACAAAGCTCAATATGTTAGTAGCAAACCCTTAAAATATTTGCAAAACAAAATTGTATAAACCTCTATTATAAAGGAACATTTGCTGTATAGAATTGTTTCATCCATTCAAATTCTTAGAAGCAGAATAATAATGTTTTATAATTATGGTCACGACTACAAAGAAACTCTTAACAGTAAAACAACTATTGTCTTCCTCTTCAGAACAAAGGAAACTACGTCAAAGGGTGACCTAGAAGCAACCGATGGAAGATTTGTTTACTGCCTCATTATTTTTGAAGGAATATTATTGATAGGAACTGGCTAGACAACTCCTCATTAAAAAAACAAAATTCCCCCTTTGTTGATTAAGGATTTGTGCTTTGTTTTTTTTTAACATTCAGGTATGAAAGCAGGAGGGTGAGGAAAAAGTGAACACTTTTTATGTGGTTTTGAACAAAACATGTCGATAATTAGTACTAACTGTGTGTGGGGGAAGTGGAATTAGAGCTTTTCCTACAATCGATCTTTATAATTAACAGCAGAGCCACGTCAACCTTCTCTGGTAAGATCACTTCCTTCATATGATCAAGTTTTGTATTTCCTTATCTACTATTTTTCATGCATCTGTTTCCTGATGATAACATTTTTCTCAACAGGCTCCTGTGTTGTCCCATCACTATGGTAACTGTCTGGAATAGGCCAAGCTGTGCGTGCACACAAACGTAGAAGATAACAGGATGCAGTCAGCTCTCAGTCATGTTTTGTGGATAGGCACAAACCCTTCCCTCTGATATTGAAGCTCATACCATTATATTTTTAAACGAGGTGTTTGATCAAATCAGGCCAATTGAAAATACTGCTTTTTCTCCAACCTTACCAAAATGCTCATTTATCTTCTAGTTTTCAGTTCTGACAAAGTACGCACACCTGAAAGGTTACAGATTCTGACCGACTGATTAGGCATTTTTTCCAGCATTTTCTATTTTTTTCTGATTTGCAGTTTTTTAAAAAAACTTTCCACAGTAATTTTAGTGTCATAGCTGGGTTTCCACTCTTCTGTATCTGTGGATCACATTGTGCTCTTTCTTTGAAAAATAGTACCTATCCATCGAGCCACAGGGGATGAATTAATACTTGTACACAAATCCTTACGTATACTATAGGCACTTGCCATAAGACCAAGTTTGACCTACTAAACCTTCCGATTACCCGCACGTATTTTTGAGTTAAGTCAGAGACACTCAGCCAGTGTGATAAATGCTCCAAGTCTCTCACAGACTGCTGAACTGTAATCATCAATGGTATAAAACTAAGAAATTATGAGATAAATAACAGCCAGTCAGTCTACTGAGCTCAATCTTCCCAAAAAACCATACACTATACACACTGTCTGCCAAGGTTGAGGGTTTACTTTAAAATGAATGGATTAACCACTATATTAAAATTGCGCACAAAGGAATTTTACATGGACATGTTACCACATGCACTATCAGAGGTAACTAAACCCTAAAATTAAAAGGAAAATTGGTGGAGCAGTATATTAATGCACAAAACATTGAAAACAAAATTGAAGATTAATTTAGAAGCATTAATAATTATAGAGGGATATGCTATAGTAGCTACAATGGAGATGTGGCATAAATTTAGACAGGACTGGTTATAACTGTTTTTCAGGAGAGATAGGGAGGTAAAAAGGGGTGGAGTAGCAATGTTAGTGATTAATTCTATCACAGAACTAGAATGTAAGGATGACAGATGGAGTTCAATGTGGGGAAGTGTGAGGTCATTCACTATGGATCTGAGAAAGACAAATCGTAATACTTTCTTAAGGGTGAGAGACTAGGAGCTGTGGAGGAGCAGAAAGATTTAGGTGTCATGTACACAAATCACTGAAAGCTAGTTCACAGGTACAAAAAGTAATAGATATCAGGAAAGATATACTGGCCTCTTAGAGGGGTACAGTGCAGATTCACCATAATGATACTGGTGGAGTTAAAGAGTTAAATTATGAAGACAAGTTGCATAAATTTGCTTGTATTCCCTTGCGTTTAGAAGGTTGAGATATGATCTAATCGAGGTGTTTAAAATGATAAAGGGATATGATAAGATGGATACAAAGAAACTATTTCCTCTGGTGAGGAAATCCAGAACAAGAGGGCATAATCTTAAAATTAGAGCTAGGCCATTAAGGAGTAAAATCAGGAAGGACTTTTTCACACAAAGGGTATCAAGTCGATATATGTTTGTTAGGTAAGAGTATCAAGCGATTTGGAGAAACGGCAGGTAAATGAAGTTGGGATACAGAAAAGCCGTGCAGAACAGGCTTGATGGGCTGAATGGCCTACTCCTGTTCCTATAATGCCCTTGGGAGTTGTACTGAGAGAATCCATATGGATAGTTTCGAAATAGGAAGGGAAATGGCACAATTCTTAATGTGCATGACAGGCCACTAACAAATGACAATGAGAGAGATGGAGATCTGCAGACAGTTCAAAGAGAACATAAGGGCAAAAAAAGGGTTGATTTTAATTATTCCAACATAGGCTGGAATTAAGGTAATGTATGTGATTAAAGTGAGGAATGCTTGTTAGAATGCATTCCCCACTTTGACCACATGCATTGCATGCTCTTTAGATCAGTATGTGTGTAGTCCAAATAGGAAAGATGCATTGCTTGATTTTGTTCTGGAAAATTAGTGGGACAAATAACGATTTGAGAGGAGGAGACAAATATGACGACAATATAGTTAGATTCAATGTAAGAACATAAAAGAATAATACTGAATAAAATTATCTTCATTGTAGTAGGTCTGGTTGTTTTGTTAGTCCATTGAGAGCAAGATAACAAATTGCTTAATGTTGCTAGCTGTTGCAGGCAACAATAAGGATAGTTGGCTCATTAACCCTTTTAACCCCCTCTCATTCTGCCCCTGCCTCCATTCTGTGGTCTGTGCTTTTTAAAAATCTGTACAAATTCACTTTCTTTTCAAACACCACCTTCACACATAATTCATTCCCATATTCTGTGAAGAAAAAAAAATCAAAGATCCCAATATGTGACAACACTGAAGCACGTGGATAAACAGAGATTCCTGGGAGTTCAAATACATAATTCTCTGAAAGTGCTAAGGCAGGTAGATGAAGCCATAAAAAACATCAATAGAATTTTGGATTTTATAATTAAAGACAAAGGGTAAAAAAGTAATGATGAACTTATATAAAACATTATCTAGGCCACAGTTAGAATACTCTGTGTAATTTTGGATGTCCCATTAAAGAAGGGACATTAAAGCCATAGGGAAGGTGTAACATATTCACCAGGATGATGGCAGAGATGGGAAACTATACTTATGATTGAGATTCTGGGATTCTTTCTACTGGAGCAGAGAAGGCTAAGATTTAATAGAAGTTTCTAAAATTATTTAGAGTTTTGATAGAGTGAATGGTAAACATTATTTCCTCTGGTTGGGGAGTCAGTGACGAGGGAACAACAATTTAAAATTATCACGAAGAGAGTGAGGAGAGAAGGTGGGAAAAATTTATTTACACAGAGGGTTTGTTGGAACATTAAATGCTTTGGTCACAGAGAGTAGTTGAGGCAGAGGCCACTGTATCTTTTAAGGGAAAATTAGATAAACATTTGAAGCAGAGAAAGATACAAAGCTTGGGGCAGAGAGCAAGGCAGTGAGATTAGTTTTGTTTGCTCTATCAGAGAACCAGCACAGACACAATGGGCCAAATGGTCTCCTTCTGTGTTGGGAACCTCTTTGGTTCTATGATTCTAAATGCTGAAAATCTAAAATAAAAACAGAAAATGCTGGAAGTACACAGATCAGTCACCATATGAAAAAAGAAAAGGCAAGTTATGAAGTGTGGGTGATTACCCTTCATCAGAAATGAAACCCTACATCTGCTGAGAGGAATATATATGAAGATGAAGTGGTATGTGAGACTACTACACAGAAAGCAATGCAGCAAAAACTTGGTTAAAACAGGAGTGTTCAAGCTTCTTTCTTCATGGGCAGCTTGGGCATACCATGGAGGCTTGGGGACATATCTAAGGGCCAGTTTTATGAGACTGTGCCCCCAGCTTCTGCCTAGATAGGAACACAGGTCAGAAATAAGGCTATAATTCTCTCCTGATTTGGAGAGATAATAAATAATAATAACAGACAAAGTACACAATGAATACTGCACAAGCAAAGTGTACATGGGGCAAGGTTTGTTCCTTATGTGGTATTAGTACTGCATATGAAGCAACTACAATGTACAATGTATTCCGTTTGTGCCAGTGAGCAAAAAAGTCATACTTCTACAATCCTCTCCCCGGCCCACTGCAAACTCATATTGTTAATACTGTATATACATGTGGCAACATGATGGCCACCAGGACCCAAGCTTGACTCCGACAGCTATAATGGAGTCTGTGCATTAGGTAAGTGTTTGAATGTCACTATTTTTGTTAATTTATGTAATTTTTAAAATGTTTTACATGTTGGCTCCTTGATGGTTCAGTGTGCAAATGCACCATATGGTGCAAAACTGAACCATTCGGATCTGTGCTAAGTTAGCTGATCTCAGTTGGGGTAGCAGTGGTGGTGCAACTGGCCTCAGTGCGCTATGCAGGGGGGAAAAAAGGCCGCTGTACGGAAATGTAGTACAGTAAATAATGAGCCTAAAAGAGAAGATAAATTTTCCTCTAAGAATAAATATATTGTAGGAAAGCAGTTATCCACTCAAGGAGAGCAGTCCAGAATGGCAAAATATAATTGCACAACACAAAAAGGTGGTCAAATACTTGTGAAAAATATGCAGTGTAACCAGGTTTTCAAATACAATTTTGACACATTCTCCAGCGAGGAGCCACCTTTTACATCACTCTCATTCATCACATAAACACTGAACTGAAATCGAGCTTTCAACAGTCTCAGGATATGGACTTTGGGGTTACTGATTGGCTCTTGCACTTAACGCCTTTTGACAAACTGTTACAAAATAAATGTGGTTGCCGTCTCCCATCTGTCAGTCCTTCATTTCCCATCTGTCAGTCCTTACAGGGAATTGAGAACCACTTGTATCAATTGCAGTCAGTATGTTACAAACAAAGAGGTTGAGTAGGAACAGAAATTTCTGAATATAACATAGTAATTATTATTAATTTTCATGTTCATATCCTAGCTGAAGTTACATTCTTAGAATGTATATACATAAATATTCACAAATACATACACACGTACACACAGCACTGCAATTCTGCTTTAGTGAAACTTGTTTGACCCAAAATTGAAACCCCTTCTTACAATATGTCAGCTTTACCTGACTAAAGCAGCAAATGCATATCCCTGATTATACAGACATGAAAACAAATATTAATATGCCAATGGATGGAATGATTATTTAATAATGCTGGGATGACGGAGTAACTCAAACCTAATGCTTGAGGCAATTAAGACCCAGACATTTATCTCCAGCCAGCACCTCAATGATCTAAAAAAAACTACAATAGAACTTGCCATTCATCAAACCCATGATAAAACAGTGGCCCTCACAGAACAAGTGTGACCAAATTTATTATTTATTTTGCTAAGTCAATATTCAAATTTTACTGTTTGTAACTAAACATTCAGCTGTTGCTGTACTCAATTAAAAACTTGCAGTTTCTAATAAAAGAAATCAGTTTTTAAAATGTATTTATTACTTGATTTTATTAGAGCTTCCCAATTACTTGGTGAGCGAATGTACTATTTGGTACTGGGCCATATAAATCGGAAAGGTCATGAGATCGACCCTGGTCTGTGTCGAGTTATCTAATCTCAACCAGGGTAGCAGTTTGAGATGTTACAATTGGCCTCAACTTCCTCTGAGGGCGGGAGTGGGGGGAGAAAAAAAATCAGCTTAGGGGTCGTGCCCATGATTGACATTAAGTGATTCTGCTGGAAAGTGCAAATCTGTTAATATTGTAAGAACAAGATCAAGCTCAACGTGACACCCCCTTGCTAGTCTGCAAACACTCAGTGTCAAGGCTCAAATGAGGTACTGGAGGGCAACATTCCCCACAGAACCATACCCAGTTTGAGTCACTGATTTCAGGGCCAGGGAGAAGTAAAAGAAAGTGCACTTTTTATTTTCTCCTGCTCTTTTTAGGTCCCCAGTGCACTCTCCATTTGGTAATCTTCTCTCCTTATGGAATAGTCCTGGCCTCTGCTCGGTGCCTCTCCCAATAACATTCATAAGATCACTAATTGTTTGAGACCGATATTCATAGCCTCCGCCAGGCAGGAACGGGGCGATGGCACTCCGAAAATTGCAGTGCTGAAGTTACTGCTCTGGTCCCATTCCTGTCCCTGATCCGCTTGCCACCATTTTCAACCAGTACTGGAAATGGGTGGCCAGAATATTACCTGTTTCAGGCGGTGCCTCATTAAGGCATGTAATTTGGGGCCCTATGACGTATAGAATCATAGAGTGATACAGCACAAATGATAGGCCATTCGGCCCATCGTGCTTGTGCCAGCTTTTTGAAGGAACTATCCAATTAGTCCCACTCCCCAGCCCTTTTCTCATAGCCCTGTAAATTTTTCCCCTTCAAGTATTTATCCAATTCCCTTTTGAAAGTTACTATTGTATCTGCTTCCAACACTCTTTCAAGCAGTGCATTCCAGATCATAAGTATGTAGGACCTCACTGCAATTTTCAGTTACCATGCACACGATCCATTCTTTGGTACTAGGCGTAAAGCGGACTACCGAGATTAGGCCAGTTTTCAGAATAACTTTTGTGGGGCCAGGAGGAGCATGAAAGGTCCCACAAAAATCTTCCGACCGGCTGCCTTTTCACTTGTACCACCGCCCCCCATCCCCCCGCCCAACCCTGTCTTTACTTCTGGCTTGGCTCTGTGGAGAAGCTGCCGGATTTCACACTCTCCCCACCCCTACGATCGTTGAGCTGCCTGTGAGGGCTGGTTCAATGACTTGGGCCTCTCACCAAGGACATGAGGTGGGTACTGCCTGCCCAATGTTGGCCAATAATGAAAATCGGGCACATTGTGTGAGGAATCACAGGTGCAAACATCCTAATCACTAGGTAGGGAGTGTAATCACCATAATAACAGGAAATGCTAGAAACACTTAGCAGGTCAGGCAGCATCTGTAATCACCAAACTGCTCCACGATCTGATCATTTAAATCACACAGAATACTATCATGAGGAAAATACTGTGGATGCTGGAAATCTGAAGTACAAACAGAAAATGCTGGAGAAGCTCAGGCAGCATCTGTGGAGAAAGAAAGAGAGTTAACCTTTCCATTCTGATGAAAAGTCTTCAACCTGAAACGTTAACTCTGTTTCTTTCTCCACAGATGCTGCCTCATTTGCTGAGCTTCTCCAGCATTTTCTGTTTTTATTTCAGAATACTATCATGTATGCACAGAACACTCTCTCAGGACAAACACTGGGAGCAGATGTACATTTATGAAATTTGTTTTTTTTTAAATTGTTACTAAAAATTTATATTTTCCACAGTAGAATGAAAATCACTGGAAGAGAATAAATTGCTAGTTTATTATATTTTTAATTTGTGATTTGTTTTCCTTTAATAGTGTCTTGACTTTTAGTGATTCATTTATTTGTCATGACTTTACCTCAGTTCCTGTTCAGTGAATTTGGTTTCTAATTATATTTGATTACAATTATAACTGTAGCCCCTTGTTTGCTGGTTTTGAAATAAGGAAAATGAAAATTATTTCTTTTTTTATTGCCTCATAATCTAACTTATCCTTCCATGGGATTTGAAATTATGAATCTCCTTCCGTCTCTTTCCTCCTACAATCTACAAGCTTTTAAAACCCAAACTTGACATCTAAACACTAACTCTAAACTCACTGTCCTTTCCTCTACTCTGTGTTCCGACTTATTATTTCCTCCTGTACAGCAGCAGGATTCGATGGGCAATTGCGTGACACAATTTTTGTTTTGTGCGGTGACCTGATATTTCTCTTCCCGGGGATTGTGTATAATTTTAAGAGCGAATTATACCAAAAAACACCTGAGAGTCCAACAAACTTAGAGCTGACCAATAGAAAGAAATCATAGAATCATAAAAATTTACGGCACATGCAACCATTCAGCAAATCGTGTCCATGCTGGCCGAAAAAGAGCCATCCAGCCTAATCCAACTTTCCAACCCTTGGTCCATAGCCTAAACCAACATCAAACAAATAATATATTTCATATACAGTAACATCACCAGACAAATTGCAACATACTTTCTATGAGTTAATCCTGAACTACCATCAGAGAAATAATCAAACTGAATTTTAAAATTGAAAGAAGTGAAACAGATCACAAAACTGATTTAAACAAATTAATCTCTGCCTTTATTTACCTTTTGTTCAGTTTAAATGTGAGTAAAATGTACCCTCAACCCTTTTTATTTCAATATAATTTTTCAGGTTCTTCCTGGCCTTTTCCACCTCTGCTGCCAGGACAGTAGGCACACAGCCTGCTCTCAAATTGCTGGAATTTCCCTTGAGATCAGTCATCAAGAAGAGCCTGTACCTCCCAGGCCTGGCTCTTACTTTTCATTTTCCCTCCCTCCCTTTCAGGAAAATGCTGCAGCTGCTATTAGTCCCATCTGCCTGGAGATCAGATTTGACAATGAGCCTATTATTGCATTTGTCCCTATCCCATGCCCTGCCTGGAAAATGGATCAGGTGTAGGAGACTGGAAACTGCAGTCACAACCTGCTCAGCCAACCATTTTAAACCATGCCTCTGACAGGGTTACGAGGATGCTATCCAACTTAAAATAAAAAAAATGTTGCTTTTATTCTTAAACATCTAAATGAAAATCAGCAAAATTAGAAAATACCCCTCTATTTGCAGTCCAACCTGTTAGTGAGCACTAAACATTCTACAACCCAGAAGTTCCTCGGAGCTGCTCCCTTGAATGTTCTTGGTACCCACAACCCTAAGAATTCTTAATCCAGCTCTGCTGAAGCAGGCAAAGTGAGTTGAGAGCATGGTTTTGATTTTAAAAATTGCTTGATTGTTTCGAGAAGTCGCCCTTTGCAGAAATGAGTTTCCGTCACATCCAGGTGCTGAGAGAGAACAATTATGATGGGTAACGAGGTGGGTGAGGCTGTTTGAGTGGCAGATGATGTGTATTGGCGACAGAGCCTTGACTTACCTTAGCCACCCTTGTGAGGTTAGTGAACCTCTCCCTGCAATATGTGGCAGTTCCTGGGGTGGTGGAGGTTGCAGTGACTGCCTCTCCCTCCAGACGTCTGCACCACTCATCAATCTGGCGTTCTGCCCTCAGTGCCCATCAGACAGGCCCTCTTGGCCCCTCATTTCTTCCAGCAACACCTCCACTGACACATCGGAGAATCTGGGGGGCGCTCACAGCTGCTCACACCCCTGAAGCTGCTCCTCCTTGTTGCCTGTTAGCTGGTTGCAACCTTTTAAAAGCTGCAGCAGAACTGTATATCCCTCTCTCCCACGAGAGGTTTTCTATCCTTCAAACCACCCTGTGATGCCAATGAAGATTCTGGGAAGAAATTGTGGCAGGATGGCGGCAGTTTAACATTGGTGGGTGTTGGGACTGCCCTGTCGCCAAGAGGAGGAAAATCCAGACCACAAACTCACCAAGAACAGGAGATGCAATACAAAGAATAAATATTGATAACATTGTTTAAGGCCCAAATACTTTACCCTACATGTTCTTTCCCTTCCCTCCATCCTCACTATCTCAAAATCAAAGCTCATTGCAATGTTTCCTACTCACATAACTCACCTGCAAAACTGTGGAACTCCTTACCACCTTCAATCTTTTTCTCCTACAATCTACAAACTTTTAAAACCTAAAACTGGTGTCACCTAACCACTAATTTTTGATTGAACTTTTCTTTTCTCCTACTCTTCTCAAATTTGGTGGGTACCTGCACTGTGGGCCTTGGAAATGAACCTTTGATTCCTCATTCAAATTATTACAACATAAATATCTAATTTTCTCACGCGTACAACACACAAATGCAGCTACTGTACTCAAGGAGTGACACAATTTTAATGGGCAGCTGTTTCGCCAAACTTATGTTCATATGCAGATGCTTTCCCTTGTGGTTACTGATAGTAACTTTCCAGATAATTTTCACCAATTACACACCACTAATTGAAGTTACGCTTCACTGCATGCAGTTCCATTGCAGCTGGTGAAAAAATTCAGCTCAAGCCTAATGAGTTTGAGTGCACTTTGTTTCCACAGCAGTCTGCTCTGATGAATGTGCATATCTCGTCGTGCAGCAATTACTTACCCTAATTCCCTGCTAATCAGCTTAGTCCGATTCTGCCTGTCTTCTGGCTGAAGCAGCTTAAAAAATGCTGTCAGTTATGATTGATTTTCTTGCCTAGTGGAACCCAAATGTTCATGTTATATTTTTTTGTGTTTCACAGTAGATTATCTACTTAGATTCAGCATCAACAGCCTCATGTCCCCTACCATCTAGAACTTGCCTTTGCCTGCCTAATAGCCAAGTAATTGATAGTGAGATCCAGCGATGGAACAGAGGACCCTAGTTGCTGCATACTTGCATATAAGAGTATACTTGGTGCCTCCATGGGATTCTCCTTGTCTTTGGTAGGCAGACAATATACACTCCATCAGACCAAGACTCAGGCTATAAACTAGTAAGACCATTTATTTAATGTAGAACTCATAAATGAACAGTACTCAGTGCAAGACAGTGTATTTACAATAATATACAATTATTTTATTCCTTATGATATATCAAAACAACAAAGGCACATCCCTGAACTATCTTTTAACATAACTAGATCCCTGAAAAGAAGTGCTCACTTCTTACTTGTTGAAACATTACCATGGAGTCAAACTAGCCCAGACCCTCTGCTGGCTGTAGACAAACGCAGATTAACCCCCAATCAGAGATTTCTACCACAGAAATGTTAATCAAACGGCTACAGCCAATCATTGACTCTACTGTTCCTCATAGGCTTGTGAACATAAGAACATAAGAAATAGGAGCGGGAGTAGGCCATACGGCCCCTCGAGCCTGATCCGCCATTCAATCAGATCATGGCTGATCTTAAACCTCAACTCCACTTTTCCTGCCCGATCCCCATATCCCTTGATTCCCCTAGAGTCCATAAATCTATGTATCTCAGCCTTGAATATACTTAACGACTCAGCATCCACAGCCCTCTGGGGTAGAAAATTCCAAAGATTCACAACCCTATGAGTGAAGAAATTCCTCCTCATCTCAGTCTTAAATGGCCGACCCCTTATCCTGCAACTATGCCCTCTAGTTCTAGACTCTCCAGCCAGGGGAAAACAGCCTCTCAGCATCTACCCTGTCAAGCCTCCTCACAACCTTATATGTTTCAATGAGATCACCTCTTATTCTTCCAAACTCCAGACAGTACAACCCCATTCTACTCAACCTCTCCTCACAGGACAACCCGCTCATCCCAGGAATTAATCTAGTGAACCTTCGTTGTGCCATCTCAAAGGCACGTATATCCTTCCTTAGATAAGGAGACCAGAATTGTACACAGTACTCCAGGTGAGGTCTCACAGCTGCCCATCAAACTCACCACCCCCAACAGCTTGTTTCTTTGATCCATGCCAGATAACTTGATTGATCTGTCAAGATTTTCTGAAGACATGTTGTAACAAAAGATATTAACAAAACATAGCACTTTTAATCATATTGATTGGCTGCCATTTCACAGGATTTAAACACAATGCACGATCAAAGAATGACCTTGGCCCTGACAACAAGTAATCCCCATCCAAGTGTGAAGAGTTGTACCTGGAAGTGCTATTTAATTTACAAGTGTGTATACTGTTATTCTGCATTGTACCATGATAACCTAGATGACAGCAAATGGAAGTTTTCGAATAAATGTGTGAGTAAACATCATAAAAGTTCTTGTCAGACACTTCAACCAAGTAGACGATGCCTCTGTGCAATTTTTTTTCATCAGTTTCAGTTTGTTTTCCAGTTGAAAAGAACAGGAACCTAATAGTGTAACTCCTCCAGGCTGATAGTTTGAGTTTTATTGCTGAGTATGCACTCATATCTTTGCAATGGGTGAACAAGTCTCAAATGTGTTATAAGCCGTTTCCCATTTACTTTTTGATCAGCATTTACTGTTGCAAAGTGACAAATCTTTACACTAAATTCTCAACTATTTTACTTCTCCTGCAATCTACCATCAATATTTAATTATTTCCACATTATGTTTGTCCTATAAATACACACCTACTTCAACTGGAAGTGGTATCGGTCCATGGATCTTAACAATGATTACAAGCAATATAGCTAACATCACAAAATAGAGAGGCATAAAAAATTAGGAAAGTATAGAAAAAGAAAAGGTCAGCCCATCAAACTGGCTCTTATCATAAGCCGTGTAGAATCAGCACTGTCAGAAGAACATAAGAAATAGCAGCAGGAGTAGGCCATACGGCCCCTCAAGCCTGCTCCACCATTCAATCAGATCATGGCTGATCTTCAACCTCAACTCCACTTTCCTGCCCGATCCCCATATATCCCTTGATTCCCCTAGAGTCCAATTTATTAAAAATGTATCTATCTCAGCCTTGAATATATTCAACGACTCAGCATCCACAGCCCTCTGGGGTAGAGAATTCTAAAGATTTTAACCCTCTGTCAAAACGGCCTGGGAGAAAGTGGCTTACCTAGTCTCTCAACTATGGATTGGTACATGGCATGAATGAGGCTAAAATCTATATAGAAACAAGATAAGTATCTGTGTACAATTAATATAATCGGTCATGGCCTATCTACAATTTACTTTTAATCTCCTGTAAATACTCAGGTAAAATTTTCAAGGTGAAACTTTTGTGAAATTTCTCTCTAACTCTTCCAAAGGTATTCAAGCAAGCTGTAGGATTTAAACCCACAATAATCTATATTATTCACCTCAACTATTTGCAACTCCACAGATAACATCCCCATGGGACTTGAGGGTATTTGATCATTTGTGTATGTATTCATAATTTTATCCTTCAATCTGCCCAGTTTCTTTTGAAGAGAGTTAATTGACATAGGATGAACTGTATCTGATGGGAGTCTATTCCACATATCTAACACTGTATGAACGTGTGTGTGTGTGTGTGTGTGTGTGTATAAGCAGTGCCACAGAATGGTAGGATACTCACAGTTTCCTATGTCTGGCATTCCCATTACATCAGGCACTTTTCCACATCAAATGAGGACAGATCAGAGCTGAAACAGGATGGACTTAGTGCAGGCAGTTACCAAACAACAAACGGCAAACGGCCTGGGAGCAAGTGGCTTACCTAGTCTCTCAACTGTGGATTGGTACATGGCATAAATGAGGCTAAAAACTATATAGAAACATGATGTGGAGATGCCGGTGATGGACTGGGGTTGACAATTGTAAACAATTTTACAACACCAAGTTATAGTCCAGCAATTTTATTTTAAATTCACAAGCTTTCGGAGGCTTCCTCCTTCCTCAGGTGAACGTTGTTGGAAATGAAATCCTCGAAATGAAATCGCATTTATAAATCACAGAACAATGCTTGGTGATTACAGACAGTTTTTTCAACTGCCCGTTGCCAAGGCAATCAGTGTGCAGACAGACAGGTGTTACCTACAAGGTCTCCGAATATACAAATCACCAAAAAACAGAGATAGAGAGGTAGAAACATAGAAAAGACAGCAACTGACCCGTTATATTAAAAACAGATAACATTTGTTCGTTGGTGGGGTAACGTGTAGAGTGACATGAACCCAAGATCCCGGTTGAGGCCGTCCTCATGGGTGCGGAACTTGGCTATCAATTTCAAGTTCCGCACCCATGAGGACGGCCTCAACCGGGATCTTGGGTTCATGTCACGCTACACGTTACCCCACCAGCGAACAAATGTTATCTGTTTTTAATATAACGGGTCAGTTGCTGTCTTTTCTATGTTTCTACCTCTCTATCTCTGTTTTTTTTTTTTTGGTGATTTGTATATTCTGAGACCTTGCAGGTAACACCTGTCTGTCTGCACACTGATTGCCTTGGCAATGGGCAGTTGAAAAAACTGTCTGTAATCACCAAGCATTGTTCTGTGATTTATAAATGCGATTTCATTTCGAGGATTTCATTTCCAACAAAGTTCACCTGAGGAAGGAGGAAGCCTCCGAAAGCTTGTGAATTTAAAATAAAATTGCTGGACTATAACTTGGTGTTGTAAAATTGTTTACAATTATATAGAAACAAGATAAATATCTGTATAAAATTCATCCTTTATAAATTCTCCTGTAATCTTTCCACTCACTCTTATTCTGGCAACAAGCTGGCTTCTACTGCCTCCGTCCACACAGACTAGTGTGATATATTACCCTTGGGTCAAGGTAAAGTCAAATTGGGAAATTACATAATGGATTTGAGATTAGACTAGCTACCTCATTTTCTCATCTTCATGCATTTTTATCTATCTTAACAAGGAGACTGGCATCTCAAAAAGAAAGATGCTATTAAGTTTATCAATTACCATAGGGGAATTAAAGAATAAGGGATCATCTGAAATAAACATCCAGCCACCTAGAGTTCAGCAAACCTGACTGAGCATAATGAAAACAAACGAAGCATAACATGGCTTAATACTAGAGTGAATCTAATCCACAAATCACTACACTCTAATAAACCATCAGGGACAAAGTCAAAAGTAAACTCTTATATTTTTCTTTGCCTATCGCACGCAAAGTCCCACTCGCCCATTATCCCCATCCTCGCTGACCGGCGTTGGCCTCTACTCCCAACTCCTCAAATTTAAAATTCTCATTCATGTGTTTTGTTTAAGTTCCTTCATCGCCTTGCTTTTCCCTATCTTTGTAACCTCCTCCAGCCCTACATCACCCCCCACCCCACGCTCTCCATACCTCTGACTCTAGCCTCATGTGCATCCCACTTCCGTTTCCCCCCCATTGATGGCTGTGCCTTCAACCACCTACACTACACATTCTGGAATTACCTCCCTAAACCCCTCTGCCTCTCCACCTCCCTTTCCTCCTTTAAGACCCTCCTTAAAACCCACTTCTTTGGCCAAGGTTTTGGTCATCTCTCCTAATCCTTCCTTCTTTGGCTCAACAATCATTTTTCCTTATGCCCGATGAAGTGCCTTGGGATGTTTTTCTACATTGAAGGTGCTATATAAATACAATTTATTGTTGTTATTGAGGCTGTATGCCCTTGCTAATATTTCTTGCTCTGTTTGAGCTGGAGAAGTGTCCATTGCAATATGCTAATGAAAGCCTTTAGCAGGCTCATTTGTAGGTCCGATGCTTAGATGGCAGCCCTGCAGAGCTGAACTTCCACCTGCTACATTAAAGAAGTTGTTTGAAGTCCAGCTTAAAGGGACAAAGGGAAAAAAATTGGAAGTGTTTTTATTTTTCAGATAATGTTTTATGTATTTTTCCGTGCTCTCTGGATCAGACCATGGAGGAAATGTTCAGATAATGAAACAAGCTGCAGAATCAGTGTTAACAATATCACAGAGAAACTGATTATACGGAAACTCTTTCCAAGATTTGAACAGAATATGACGATCCCAAAAGAAGATGGCAGCCTGGTTTTTATGGCTTGGTTTTACACTGGGCAGTGTGCACACCAACTAAGACTTTGAGGGACCTTCTAAACACTAACTTTTACAGACCTGTGTTGAAGTTTACAAAGAAATTATAAAAAGTTACTGATCATCTGCGATGTGCAATCAATTCAGATTTCCCAAGTGATCAATGTCCATGATCTACCAGAGGACATTTTCCTTAATGCATAAAACAGTTATACTTTCATGTAATTTATTTTTACCTCCATTGTAATTATGTCGTGAGTTAATATTGTCCTCTTTTAAAATTATGAAAATTGATTCCTGTATAATCAAAAAAAGAATGAAAGTCTGTAACAACACTTCCATACAGTAGTCTTGGGAGATATTCAGGATGAAATGGAGACCTGAATCTTTTTAATGATTTGCTAACACAACTGGGTTTGTCCATACAATGCACTGAAAAGACAAAAGCCAGCCACTGACAATATGATGAAACCCTATCTTCAGTAAACAATTCGAGTACCACATCTGCATGCAAATGATAACAAAATGACAAATTCTGCAAATCCTGTGTGATAGCAACACACCTGATACATAATTACAGTTGATAGAGTGAAGCCTGTCATGTAAGTGGTCTAACTTACAACTATAAGTAGGCCTAATTCGTGCAATGCACAGCAGATGAAATACAGTCTCCAAGTTTCATAAAGACAGCCCAACCTCCCCCCACCCCCTGCTTCCACAGAGAGCCGACTCCCCCACTTAGGGATGACCAGAAACAGGACGGCTGGTTGCCGGGAGTCTGGAGCGGGGGGTGCAAAAAGAAAGAGACACAGAGCAGGGAGTGGTGAGGGGCTAGGATGAACAGGGACTAGGGGTAAGGGACCGCAGCTCAGAGGGGGGCAAAACTCGGAGACCGGGGAAATGGTGGTCGGGGAGAGAGGGAGACTGCGGAATGGGAAGAGAGGGAGACTGGGGACTGGGGGTCAGGGGATTAGGGCTCGAGCGGCGGGGGGGGGGGGGGGGAATAGAGGGAAACAGGAGCGTGGGACCCAGCATTTCCTGCAGAGCCGAGATCAGCAGCAGCAGCAGCACGGTTAATGGGATTGGCACCAAGACAGAAGCAGCCAATAAAGGGGTGAATGAAACCTGGGGACTTTACTGTGGGTAAATATGGGTTCCCCTCTTCTCTGCCCTCAGTTTCCTGCTCACTGGTGGCCTCTTGGTTCTCGGAACTTCTCGTACAACAGCTGATGGAGGAAAACTACAAGCAAAGATAATCAATTAAAGGGAATCCAACCTTTATAAAGATAAATGCAATAATATATGCAGACATCACATGATCAAACCTCCAGGACTACCTACAACCAGAGTTGGCAACCCTAGCTGTACACTATGTAATGCACAATATATTACGGTAAAGCTGTATTTGAGCAGGCCACAAGGTCTAATTGCTGTAGGTAAACACAGCCTGGCATAAGTCAAGTTTAATTTCTGTTTGGTGATGGATTTTTGTAAATTTGCAGGTTCTTGCAGATAAAAGGGTGCCAGGGTATGGTAGAAGTGGGAGAGGGGCATTGGGGTATGCTAGCACTGGGGGCAATTCAGGGGAGAGGGGCAGTGGAACATTCTATTTGTGTTGGGTGGGGCAGCAGCAGTGGAACGGTTCCAGTCATGGAGGGAGATTTCGTAAACAGAACTGTAGAGCTTTTTTGAAATACCACAGATTTCCATTTCTTTTTAATTCATTGGATGTTATTGCCCATCCCTAATTGCCCTTAAGAAGGTGAGCCATCTTCTTGACAACTAGTGGCTTGTTATACCATTTCAGAGGGCAGTTAAGAATCAACCACATTGCTGTAGGTCTGAAGTCACATTTATGCCAGACTGGGTAAGGATGGCAGGTTTCCTTCATTAAAGGACATTAGGGAATCAGATGGGTTTTTATGACAATCTGGTAGTTTCATTATCACCATTACTGATACTAGCTTTTTAGTCTAGATTTTTAATTTAATTAACTGAATTTAAATTTCCCCAACTACTGCGGCAGGATTTGAACTCATATCTCCAGATTATTAGTCCAGGCCTCTGGCTTACTAGTCCAATAACATAACCACTATGCTACCGTTCCCATGTAACGTACCCTTGAGAAACTCTATTAGGTAATGTCCCTACCACTGCACCTCCCCCACTACCTTTGGACTCCCCCACTACCCACTACTCCAACTAAACCAAACATAATTGTTCAGTGGAGGGAGGAGAGGATTAGGTTGCGTTTCCCATGTGTTCGGCTGGGAGCTATCACATAACATTAGGTTTCACTCCATTGTAATCATATAACATATATTTACAGCACCATCTACAGCTGCAATATCTTTAGAATCTTAAGTCCACTCATTGTTCTGTCAACAACATAGAGTTACTGAGATTTATATTGAAGTAATGTTCCAGGATTTAGTAAATTCAGGACCTATTATAACAAAATAATGGACAAAATCACATTAAAGTTCACCTCTGTTATTAGTGGCAAGAACAAGTAATGAATTTCGATTTGACCTGGCCTGCATTAGGCAATTCAGAATGGAAGCGATTTCTCCACCATTCCTACCCCACATTCCTATATTTGGAATCATGTGTTGGTACACAAAGCGGAGAGGCCAACTCCCTAGAATCAGACGGACCTTCTTTAGAATCTGTTCAACTTCTATTCTTTTTACATGAATAATTCATGTTGTATCTCTTATCAGCACTAAGAAGGCAGCAACTTTCAGTCCCACAAAGTCTTAATTCGTTACACTAGTAGGTCCAACAAATGATATACCATTCTGCAACCCAATTAAAATTTTTCAAGTTAAGACAACCAGGAGGACATTTGACTTATTGCTCACTAAATTCAATCTTTCATCTAAGTTTTAATAAATGCTAAGCTTCTGCTTCTTTGCTGGTGACATCAATTGCAATGCTACAGAATTAAGATTCTGCATTGTTAGCCTTTATTAATTTTGTAGTTGTGGGTTCTGTGACATGGGTTAAATGTTTAAATTATAATAAAGATCATTAATGACTTGTTGGTGTGTGATCGAGTATCCAGAACCTATATTAACTGCATTGTAGAAGCATAGAGTATATTGAATTGTTTTTTCTCAATTGAACAATAATTAATCAATAAGTGACTGTTAATTGGTTCCTTTATGAATTCTCCCAGGAAAAAGAACATTATGGTTAATAAATCCTACTCTGTTCATGGATAGTCAAACTGTGTCACCGATGACTGAAGGTACCCGTTACATTTTTAGGTTTTATGCTAGATATTCTATTCAAGTTCTCAGCTTCACCAACCACTCCCATAGGTGGATCTCACGTCCCCTTTGAACTGGAGTGTTTGACAACTATAGTATTATGTGGAGTTTTAACAACAGATTGCCGATAAACTATAGACCAAACTCAATAATTATTATAGAAAGAAAGAAGTTACACAGAATTATATAGAGTGTACAGCACAGAAACAGGCCATTCAGCCCAACCGGTCCATGATGGTGTTTATGCTCCACATGAGCCTCCTCCCTCCCTCCTTCGTCGAATCCTATCATTCCATTCGAGAACTTTTTAAAAATATGTAAAGTGAAAATATAATACAAAGTCACATTTGGGAAGCTATACAGACTATTGTTTCTTGCACATTTCAATTAGTTGTTGGTTGCTTGTAGCTGTAGCCCTCAATACAAGTAAACACAAAGACTGTCAATGCTGCCTTTTTAATAATTTTATGCTTATGCAGAACTAATATAATTTTCATAGGCGTTACTATTTTGCCTTCAAATATAATTTCTCATAGTTAGCATATTGCCAAAGAGATTTCTCCCTGAGCCAAACTTTCTAAATGCAAACAACTATGAATACTACCTGGTTTATAAAACCATTTTTCAAAACGAGATTCCAACAAGATCACATGGTAAATTTTGTTAAAAAGCAATAAATTGACAACAGTGTAAGTAGTGTAATATGGAAGAAGAAACAGAATTTTTGAACTATGTTAATAGTCCTATAAATATCTTAACCCTTCTCTACATTCACAAAGCTTTAAGGCACAAGGGGGGGAAAATTCGATAAGGGCCATTTTCGGGCACGAGTAGCGTGATGCGCTATTACCCCGGGCTCGATGGCCCCTATACAGGCAGCACATGAACTTCGTGCTGCCTGTTAATTATCATGATAGCTCTGTGCAATCTTTTAAAGGTGCAGATGCACATTTTAAATGGGACATGCACAGTTCACTACGAAGGCCACGAGGATGGTAGGACCGGCATGAGAGAGGGCCCCGGGCTTCTCCGATGATGCACTGGAGGCCCTGATGGAAGGGGTGGATGACAGGAGGGCCAACATGTACCTGCAGGATGGCAGGAGACCCTCCAGACTGCATCTCCGCAGGCACTGGCAGGCTGTGGCGCATGGGTGCAGTGCCGAAAGGAGTTCAATGATTTGACACGAATGGTTAAGGTGGGTGAATGCAGGTGTCAATTGGCACATCCTACCAACTGCACCACTGCTCCACGCATCACACTACTTGTCACCCACTCACCAAACACTGCCGATCCATATGCAAGCAGCACTCGGCATGCTGCATCTCACCCGCATATAGTACCACACTTGCAGGTCACACGACCACCACTCACAGGTCACAGACACTGGCAGCTATTCGACCATGACAGGCACATCACCCACACAGCTTGCAGGATACTCATTGACACATTGTCCTCTATCTTGCATGAGAAGGTGGCGCATAACAGCCGGCGGCAGGAGAGACCTGAGGGTGGACGGGGACGCTTACACATCCTCACCCCCCTAGAGGAGATAGTGCTTCAGATCATTGGACGGGCCGTCGCTGCAGCCGTGACAACAAGCCGCACTGGAGGTCCCGATGACGGGGCGGGGGGGGGGGGGGGGGGTCTCTGCAAATCTAATGCTCCTTCTCCTTTCTCACATCTCCCTCCTCCCATAATCTTTTCTGACTCACGTGCTGCAGATGCTGTCAGCACGGACATCTTACTTTCTCCTCTCCCCACTCCACAACTCAATCTGTTTCCCTCTGTCATTGCAGATACCAAGAACACGTGGCAGCACCGTCCGAGGAGGAGGAGGAGGGGGAGGGGGAGGAGGGGACACTGAAGCCACACCGATCACTCGATCTGACACTTGCTTCCACCAGCTCAGAGACTGACACTGCGCATCCTTTAGAGGCTAGGTTAGAGGAGGGATCTGCACGTGGCGAGACACCGGGCACAAATGTGCGTGAGCCGGGGCGGGGAGAACAGATACCATAGGTGCCAGCTCGCTGGATGGCGAGGTCGCTCACTGGTTCTGCTGCAGAAGAGTCAGATGAGGACTTCGATAGGCCAGGCTACAGAAGACAGCTGATAGGCGTACACCACCAAATGCTTGGGGCACTGGAAAGCCAGCCAGAAAGCCTACACGCAAAGAGAAGGGGCATGGAGGAGTCCAGCTCCAGCTTGGCACAGGGCTTTGCGCAGAGCTTGGAGCCCATCCTTTCCACATGGAACGGGTGGTCACCTCCATCAGCACACCTGTGGAATCCACCATGCTGCAGCACGTGATGGTTGTTGTCACGGCTTCCATTGCAGCACTAACCGATGTCATCAAAGGTCGACAAGCTACGGTTGCTGCTCAGACTGCTGCAATGGAAGCTCAGACTGCTGCTATCATGGCTCTGGGGACCACTGTGGAACGGGGCTTCCAGGGCGTCACAACACTCCAGCAATCCGTTCTCCAGCTGATCACTGGGATTGCTGAGGTGCCGCCCCGGGAGAGTGGCAGTGGTGCCATGGCAGTCGGACCTGCTGTCCTCTCTCAGGACGACAGCATTCCTGCTCCCACCCCTACCACTCCGCCAGTGCCCCTGTTGTTGCCTATCGGTCAGCCAGGCCAGACTGCTGCAGGCCATGCTGAGATGGTACAGTCCGAAGCCGGGCCCTCCCGGCCCAGAACTGCTCGAGGTCGTCCTCCAAGGCCATCTGCACGCTCCTCCATTGAAGGCCAGCAGCCTCCCACCACCCATGCTCCAGCCACTGGGGAAGCATCTTGTAGGAGCATTGGGCTAGGTAAAGGCACACGAACAACAGGCACTAAGGCAATGCACAAGGGTGAATAGTTCTGTTCTGTTTGCATAATTTAATTTATTCACTGATAAGTGTCACTTTGAATTTGCATTTGGTGGTGGTTTTTTATTTGTGTGATGAGCTGAGGGGGAAATCAATGTGCAATCAGATGGAGGGCGATTTGATTGTCTTGTGGGAGCGGACAGGTGGGGAGTGTAGGACTGTTGGTGAGTTGGGTGATATAGTTGACATTATTGATAGCGGGGGTTTAGTTTGTTCAAAACAATGAATCGGGCAACATTGAAATAGCTCAGACACTAACATCCAACAATGCCACATTTCCAAATTATTATTTACATTTACTGGCACACAGGTTTAATTTGAACAGGCTGTCATATTACTGTTACCCTACTGATCAAAAAAGGATACCCAGCAATACCTCAACTCAAACACACTGATTAGAAAAAGGCAGTTCTACTAATACATAATTCACAGGTCTCAGATCTCCTTGGTTAAAAATGTAACTTTATAATTATCACATAGTCTAATTAAATCATTGCAGTTACTGGTACTTTAGATATGCTCTAAGTTTGTAATATATAATGCAATATTAAGGTATAATTTCCACACTGAATAGATAATGCAAGCTGGAGCCAGGAAACCAGGCAAATATCAAATCGCTGGATCCCTGCCTATTTTGCACAACGCATGATATTCCAGCTGCGTCATCTATGATTGCTCCAGCCATGGGCATTGCCTCCAGTACTCTGCACAACAGCAGACAGCTAAGCAGTGAAGCCTTACAGAATGGCTCTTTCCATCTGATCTTCCAACATCTTGAAGCCAGATAGAACAGCATCTTAGAGACTGCAGCCCATGGCATCCAAAGTAACTTTGTGAGCATTCATGAGTGCAATGGATTTCTCTCACTGGTGCTCTAATGCTGATATCCCTAAAGTTGCCACATCTCCATGGTAGACTGAATTTCAGAAAGGTAGTCATGCACATCTGCATAGTGAACTCTTTCACCTTTGCTGCCACACCTTTCGTGGTGCTTGGCACACTCTTTAACGACAGCTATAAACATTGCTGCTCATATTACATGTCCTGTGTGATCCGAATCCTAGGGTTTTGCAAGTGAGGAAGGATGCTAGCTGGCCCTCTGCAAGTAGAGTGCTCAACACAGGACAGTCAGTGAAAGGTTGCTGAACATCTGGGGCAAGTCAGATTTTTGGGAATGCCCCATAGAAAAAGAACAGGAATATATGTTGGAATGACGGCTGCAAATAGTTGTTTGGGGAGAATGTTAACTGGCAGCGTGTTTCAGATGGGCGTGGGGCAGGGCGAGTGTGAAACCCACCCGTGCCAACAGGCTGTTTTAACTCTTGGGCCTAATTTACATCCCACAGTGCTTTCAGAAAGACAGGGAAGACAGAAAAGTAACGGAAGTCAAATAGGTAATCTCTTTATTAGTGTGCTGTAACTATCGCAGGCATGCAAATACAATTTATGATCTTCAAGCCATATTTCAATCACAAGAGTAATTCAGTATCATTTTTTTAAATTCTGAAAGCTAATGAACAGCTGTGAAAGCCAGGACCGGAAAACATTCTCAGCCTACACTGATTTTCGACGCATTGTCTGCAAGCATTCTGCTGCCTTAAATACGATCAGCATCTATTCTCCCTTTTAAAGATGTAACTGAAGCACTGCCACTTAATGAGATTATAAAACAGACTTTTAGAAAAGTCTGGCAAGAGATTTTCTGTGACAACCTGAATAATAATTTAGCCTAAATGTTACAGTAAATACAATTATAAAACAGAATAATTATTTTGTAAAGATCTATTTTTTGAATAGCAAGATGTCCTTATTTAATGATTATTCGAAAAACAAATAACATGGTAATTAAACTAGCTAGCTGGTAAAGTTTATCCAACTCAACCAGATGCACGTGAAATTCATCATGAACTATGCAGGTCAGAAAAGGTGATTGTTCATTAACACTGGCTTTTGAAGTAAATCACTTCATTTTTCAGAAGGTGAATACCCGCAACTGGATTCGCCAATGATTGCAGCCCTCCTGCACACTTGGTACCATTCTCATTGAATGTTGCGTTTCACTTTGTACCTATAATACTGAAAAAAACCCCAGAGACTGGCAAAGCCCTTTCCTTACGTACCCCAAATCCTTTCGGTAGCAATTATTCTGCCCAAGTTAGTTTGAAACGCAGGGAGGTTTATCTCCCATTTTCTTACCCTCTTCCACAGAAGATAATGATTTTTGCTGAACTTCAGCTCCACAGCTGCCAGTAACTCTCTGATACTTCACCAAGTGGCTATTTGCCATGTGTAAACCCAGACATTGAGTGTCAATAGCCTATTCAGTCACAGAGTACATCACAGCTAAACCCAATGCTGTCCTCACAAGCTCCACACAAATGGACTTTCAAGCAGAAGTTGCTGTAGAACAATCAGGAGAAAGGTGTTCAAAATGATAAAGGGATTCTATAGAGTAGATACAGGAAAACTATTTCCTCTAGTGTGTCATCCAGAACAAGGGGGCACAATCTTAGAATTAGAGGTAGGCCATTTCGGAATGAAATCAGGACGCACTTTTTCACACAAAGGATAGTGTAAATCTGGAATTCTCTCCCCCAAAAGGATGTGGATGCTGGATCAATTGAAATTTTCAAGACTGAGATCAATAGATGTTTGTTACGTAAGGGTATCAAGGGACATGGAATCAAGGCAAGTAAATGGAGTTGAGGTACAGATCAGCTATGATCTAATGAATGCCAGAACGGGCTTGAAGGTCTGAATAGCCTACTCTTGTCCCTATAATGACAGTCATTACCCATGGAACAGAAAAAAAGTATCTGATAGGGTTGAGTGAGTTTACTTGGTCTACATTTTAGGTTTGATTTTAGGGATGCTTGTATTTGGTAGATTACTACATTGTTTCTGCTACATATTTCCCTAATCTCTGTATTTATACATTAAATCCACAGCAATGTTCCATACGCACAAGACAATGAAAACTGTGCTCAGTTATTGGCTGATTATCATTTGCAAATAAACCTCCCTTGACTAGTCTCTGTAGCAACTTGTCGAATGCTAACAGTCCTTTGGTTAGAACTTTACAATCTGCTCATTGGCCATATGGCCAATCAAGATCTACCCCTTGTAAAGTCATGGGCCACAATATTTACGGGGAGGCGGGAAGAAGCGGGGGAGCATCGTAGAGCGGGGTGGGGGGGGGGGGAAACACGGAAATCCAGGTAGCCCGGCAATCGTGGGACAGGCTGGAATTCGAGGGTTGGGGGGGTGCGGGGAGAAAGCAGGGCAGGACAGAGATTGAGGGCTAAGGGGGGGGCCTGATAGCGGGGCAGGCTGGAGATCGAGGATTGGGGGGGGCAGATAGTGGGGCAGGCTGGAGATCGAGGGTTGGGGGGCAGATAGTGGGGCAGGCTGGAGATTGAGGGTTGGTGGGGTCTGATAGTGAGGCAGGCTGGAGATCGAGGGTTGGTGGGGGGCAGATAGTGGGGCAGGTGGGAGATCGAGGGTTGGTGGGGGGCTGATAGTGAGGCAGGCTGGAGATCGAGGGTTGGTGGGGGGCTGATAGTGAGGCAGGTGGGAGATCGAGGATTGGGGGGGCAGATAGTGGGGCAGGTGGGAGATCGAGGATTGGGGGAGGGGAGGACATAGCAGGGCAGGCCGGAGATCGAGATTGAGGATCGGGGGTCGGCCGATCGCGGCAGCGAGGAGAGGTCATGATTGGCAGAAGAGAGGTGGAAAGTTTGCTTGAGGGGCTGGGGGAAGGACTCCTGCTGTTCCTGGCCCACAAGAGCACTTATCTGCTGCTCCCATCTCCATTTCACTGCCGGGTTTCCCGGTCCCTGGGAAACCTGCATGGCAGCTGTTACATTTAAATCAGGTTCCCAACTGCACTGTGGGAGCCTGATTTAAATATTTAAACATCTCCACGATGAGATACGCACACGTCTCGCAACCCGCCGTTGTAAAAACAGCAACGAGTGCGTATGAGGTGGGTTGGGGTTGTGTTCCCCAATTTTTAATTTTTAACCCCTCCCAACCCTCTCCCACCCATCATGGGGGGTTATTATTGACCCTATGTTGTCTGTCATTCATCATATTATTTTCATACAGGTGCTCTTCCATCTTGTTTCTGATTATTTATTTAGTAGGGGTAATCTTCTGCATTGGGGTTGGGGCAGAGTAAAGGAATCTTAACTTTGTATCCAGCTATGTTATACCTAATGCTGACAACTGGGTGCCTGAAATGGAATATCTTTCATTAAGCAGCACTAACATCTCTAACAAAAAATCCAAGATAAATTACATTGATAAAGCATCATCATGATGAAAATGATCACTGATCTTCTGATGCTTTTCGCTGTTCAAATGAACAGAGTAACAGTTAAAAATAAATCTTACCTTGATCCAACCAACTGCAGAACACGGCTTGAGAACAAACAAGGAAAATAATAAAACTACAGCCCACTATCCCTACTAGAAGGCTCACTTAACATTTCCTAGTCTGTTTCTAACCAGCCCTTGGCTTGAGATGATTCCCTTCACTCGACCCTTATTTCATCCCCAGACCTAGATGGCTGGCTGACTGTCCTTTTTCTCCCTGTGGTCCCAACAAGTGGGAGGGTTGTCCATCTGACTTCTTCCCTGTTCAGTGATTCACCAATACACTTGTCAATAAAACCGACTACCTCTTCCACCCCCTTTGGAGTGTGGGTCTTGAAACACCATCTCCTACTATTCTCGAAATGAATAGGGACCACTGTAGCTTAGTGAGTTGGGGATGAGTCAATTGACTCTCATTGTCTCTGTTTGAAGTAGACAGTGAACTGCAATATTCCACATCTAGCTTTAAAATGTATCTTCAATGCATGCAGCCTATGGCTTTTATTCAATCTGTGCAGGTTCACTTTGTTTTAAAACAAACATAACTCATTCCCAAATCCTTTCTGTGAAGAAAAAAATATGAAAAATCCTGAAACATAGCATCTGACAATGACAGAGTTGGACAAAATTTGTCAAAGGGGAATTTAAGAGAGACTTAAGGTGTTAATTGAGTCATCATTCATGTATAAACAGTTTGAGACAGTTATAAATAATCCAACAGGACAATAGGTTAAATCCCTAGAATTATGTCAAAGGTGCACAGTGCCCTGAACAGACTGTACCCTGGAGTACTGTCCACAGTTCCGGATGCTGCAACATAAGGTGGTTATCCAAGCCTTAAAGTCAAAGTAGAAGACAGCAACATGACTAATCCATGGTGTTCGAGAGATGAGCTATGAGGAATGACCTGATAAACTAGGGCTCTACAGCCTCAAAAGGAAGGATTTTTTAAACCTTAATGAAATAGAAATAGTCAGCCAGAAGCCAGGACAGCGGGACAAGAGGGCACAGGTTTTGGGTTGTAAATGGCAAATGTAGGTCAGATGTCAGGAAATATTTCTATATGCAGAGGTTGATCATCTGCTGAAACAATTTCTGAGGAAGAGCAGTTGAGGACTCATTTACAAAATAATGAGATATTATAATGGGTTGGTTTGGTATTCTGAAAGGATGAGATCAGGTGGGTTGAAGGGCCCTTTTCATCAGAACATATCTTGTGAGCCGCTTTAAGTCCTGTCAAAGTGGAGCCTCATCTGTCCCATTATCTGCACTGTACTATGCCAGCTCCACACTATCAGCTAAAACTGGCCTGTTTGCTACACATGCCAAAGGGGAATCACCTCCCCTTGACATTCAAAGGCATTATCATCGCCAAATCCCCCACCATCAACATCCTGGGGGTCACCATTGACCAGAAATGTAACTGGACCAGCCACCTAAATAATGTGGCTACAAGAGCAGGTCAGAGGCTGGGTATTCTGCAGCGAGTGACTCAACTCCTGACTCCCCAAAGCCTTTCCACCATCTACAAGGCACAAGTCAGGAGTGTGATGGAATACTCTCCACTTGCCTGGATGAGTGCAGCTCCAACAACACTCGAGAAGCTCAACACCATCCAGGACAAAGCAGCCCGCTTGATTGGCACCCCATCCACCACCCTAAACATTCACTCCCTTTACCACCGGCACACCGTGGCTGCAGTGTGTACCATCTACAGGATGTACTACAGCAACTCGCCAAGGCTTCTTCGACAGCACCTCCCAAACCCGCGACCTCTACCACCTAGAAGGACAAGGACTGCAGGCACATGGGAACAACACCACCTGAACGTTCCCATCCTGACTTGGAAATATATTGCCGTTCCTTCATCGTCGCTGGGTCAAAATCCTGGAACTCCCTACCTAACAGCACTGTGGGAGAACCTTCACCACACGGACTGCAGCGGTTGAAGAAGGCGGCTCACCACCACCTTCTC
The DNA here is from genome assembly GCF_035084215.1 of Heptranchias perlo. NCBI lineage: Eukaryota > Metazoa > Chordata > Chondrichthyes > Hexanchiformes > Hexanchidae > Heptranchias > Heptranchias perlo. Next base: position 37,326,004 of record NC_090333.1, on the reverse strand, counting down.
AAGGGCAATTAGGGATGGGCAATAAATGCTGGCCTTGCCAGCGACGCCCACATCCCATTAACGAATAAAAAAAAAACTCATGAAGTCAACATAATATAACAAATTTATTGTATATTTTATCTACCTTTGGAGGATAGTGAATGAGATGAAATAAGAATTTATTTATAGGGCTGGCCAGGCACAACATATTGTACATTTTATCAAGTTTGCATAGTGCTTATTTATATTGTGGCTTTGTTAAACATGATGCTTTCAGCTGTGAAGTTTCCTCAATATCCTATTAATTTTAATACAGGAAATCGATAGCAGATGTGTTCAGCACTGTGTCAATATATACATGACTGGATCTCATTAATTTGCAGGAGGGTATTATGATGCATAGTTTGTGCACTGCCTTAGTTGGTTTGTGTTGGGCTATAATGGCTGAACTTTGAAGTATTCAGAACAAGATTAAAATGGAAAACACAGAAGGAAATAAAGACTATGTGAAAATATGGGGAATTTTTCTTCTGCCTTGAAGCTGGGGAATGCCCAATTCCCAGGCACAGCAAAGAAGAAATCAAGGCAGAGACTTGTCCTGTCAGGTCTCCCGCCCAATGACGCTGCCCCATGATTACCCGAACTTCGCCAATTGCACATAACTGGAAGAGGCGCAAGATCAGCATAAACATTGCAATAAGGCAGGAGGAGGCATTCCTGTCTCGCACCTCACTTTCCTGTTTGTTGGGAGCTCAAGCAGAGGGGTGTCCACAGCACCTGGTGGTGGGGCTTGCCTGGGACTCTCCATGTACCCAAGGATTCCCAATAGTCCTGGGGCAGCCAAAGAATGTATGGCAAAAAAACAACCATTAAATTTTTTTTAAAGAACCCCCCCCCACAGCCGGGACAATATTTGTGCCTCAGGACCAAGGAATGCACTGACATTTTCCAACTACTCACACATATTATGAATTATAATGACACCAAAGGATTTGACTAATTTGAAGAAAATCCCCAAATAACTATTGAATTAATGAACAACTTTTTACAAGATGTGCAAACGGAATGCAAGGATGATTCATGTCCATTTGCAAAAAGCTGGTCAGAATCCAGCGGTATGTTTTATTTCTGGGGGTCTTGATTTTCCAGGTTATTTTTCTCAATAACAAGTTACTTTTACATAGGACTCCTCACTGGATGAGCATCTCAGAGCATTTTACAAAGCGGAAAATGAGGACAATGAGTAGGAAATTAATGAAATTAGAGGGGGAGATCAAAGACACAATTGAAGAGATAGCTGTTTTAGAGGCCTTTTGAAGGTAGGGAGGTAGAGAGAAGTGATTTTGGAAGATAATTCCAGAAGACAAGCTATAGTTGCTGAAAGTTTGGCCTGTGATGGTAGAGTGGAGGGAATAGGGAACAACTAATACTCCAGAGTCAGAGGAACATGGGGCAAGTTGATAGTTAGGGATAGAGAAAATTTTTCACTTGGGGTGGAGTGAGGCTGTGGAGGGATTTGAAGTCAAGAGTGAGCATCTTGTAATCAATTGAGTGGAGCATTGAGAGCTAGTGGAACTTGGCAGGGACACAAGTGATGGGTGTGTGAGGTTTTGTGCAGGAGAGGACTCGGAATTCTGAATTAGTTGTTTGGTAGGGTGGAGGGTGGAAGGCTGACTAGGAAAGCTTTTGAGAAATCAGTCCTTGAGACGATGAAGGCATGGATTTGAGCTTCAGCAGAAAATAAGTAAGGAAAGAGAATATTCTGGAGGTAAAGAAAGCTGATCTTGATGATGGGCTAAGTGTAGGGTTTCAAGCTCAGCTCAGGATTGAACAGAATACCAAGATTGCCTACCACCACGTTCAACCTGAGTGGGCAGGATGGAAGTTGATGGAGTTAGAGCAGAGGCATGTAGATGCTGGTGAAAGTTGAATGAGAAGGCTTGAGTCATGTTAACATTAAGGACATTTAGCTCATCCAGATTTGATATCAGATAGACAGATGGATAGTGCAGCAACAGTCTTGGAGTCAAGAGTGGTGGTGTAGAGGTTGAGTGTCATCAGCATACATGTGGAAGCTGACCATGTGCTTGCAAGTGATCTTGTCAAGGTGTAGCATGTAGAAGATGGATAGGAAGGTACAAAGTATGGTGCTTACACACAGGCACAGAAGGAGGAATCATTGGAGGAAATATAGTGACTGCATTCGTACAGGTAGGAGTGAAATCACAACAGTGGTGTCACAGAGGCAGACCATAGGGGACAGGCATTAATGGAAAATAGAATGATCAATGGTGTTGAAAGCAGTATTGAGATTGAGGAGTACATGGAGTAACAGAGAGCTGTATTTGCAGTCACACAGAATGTCACTGTATGATCCTGACCAGGATGGTCTCAATGTCTTGGGTAAAACCTGAATTGATTTTACAATTTTACCTCTTTTTTTCCGGTCTGCCTAAGTCACATACCAACTGCAATCAAGGAGGCAAGCAGGCAACCTCCTCCCAGCTCTCCACCAACTCTGCTCTTCAGTGAGTCACTAGATGTATTAGAATACCCTGGTAATAAATCTTTGGAGCTCCAGTCTGGAACTGTAACTACACTGATCTGGCAATATATTTTTAAGTGGTTAATGAACCATGTTGCTTCTTACAGACATGTGAGGAGAATGTGTGTGCTCTGTTTGGAGTGTGTGTGCTTTCAAAAGGAAGCGAGTGACTAATAACAAAGTGACATTTGTAAAGTTTGATTAAAATCTGGTAAATCATTGACGTGACAAGTTAGAGTTCGCATTCAAATGGACTGTAAACACGATAACCTAACACCTCCCCTGGATTAGTGCATTGAAAGGCTATCTTGCAAGTATTTCAGAAAAAGGATGTATTGAAAATGGAGCCAAAACTTTAGCATGACAGCTCATACGCCTGTGTTAATTGCATCCATGTGATTTATATAAATGATTGTTAATTGTATTCAGGTGGTGTGTATCGATTGGGAACTCTCTTGTATCCATTTATAAGAGCTGATGTAGGGTGTGGGGGTGGTAATGTGGATCTCTGTGAATAAAGGCTTGAAATAACTGAAAACTAGGCTCCAGTGTTCTATCCTTCACCACCTGGCTATCCAGCATATAACAACCTGGACTTTGGTATACAGGGTATAATTTCAAAATTTGCACATGACACGTAACTCAGAAATGTAGTAAACAATGTGGAGGATAATAACAGACTTCAGGAGGACACAGACAGATTGGTGAAATGGGCAGACACATGGCAGATGAAATTTAACGCAGAGAAGTGTGAAGTGATGCATTTTGGTAGGAAGGAAGAGAGACAATATAAACTAAATGATACAATTCTAAAGGGGGTGCAGGAATAGAGAGACCTGGGGGTTTATGTCTACAAATCTTTGAAGGTGACAGGACAAGGTGAGGAGGCTGTTAAAAAGCAAACGGGATCCGGGGCTTTATTAGTAGAGGCATAGAGTACAAAAGCAAGGATGTTATGCTAAACCTTTATAAAACACTGGTTGGGTCCCAGCTGGAGTATTGTGTTCAATTATGTGCACCACACTTCAGGAAGGATGTCAAGGCCTTAGAGAGGGTGCAGAAGAGATTTACGAGAATGGTACCAAGGATGAGGGACTTCAGTTATATGGAGAGACTGGAGAAGCTGGGGTCGTTCTCCTTAGAACAGAGAAAGTTAAGGGGAGATTTGACAGAGATGTTCAAAATCATGAACGGTTTTAACAGAATAGACAAGGAGAAACTGTTTCTAGTGGCAGACGGGTCGGTAACCAGAGAACACAGATTTAAGGTGATCAGCAAAAGAGCCAGAGGTGACATGAGGAAACATTTTTTTACGCAGCGAGTTGTAATGATTTGGAATGCACTGCCCGAAAGGGTGGTGGAAGCAGATTCAATAGTAACTTTCAAAAGGGAATTGGATAAATACTTGAAGGGAAAAAATTTACAGGGTTATGAGGAAAGAGCAGGAGAATGGGTCTAATTGGATAGCTCTTTCAAACAGCCGGCACAGGCATGATGGGCCGAATGGCCTCCTCCTGTGCTATACCCACCATGATACCAACATCCTTTCTTTTTCGATCAACTGTCCCCATTGGCGGAAGGGCCAAGAACCAGAGGACATAGATTTAAGGTGATTGGCAAAAGAACCAAAGTTGACATGAGGAAAAACTTTTTTACACAGCGAGTGGTTAGGATCTGGAATGCACTGCCCGATTTGGTGGTGGAGGCAGATTCAATCATGGCTTTCAAAAGGGAACTGGATAAGTACTTGAAAGGAAAAAAATTTGCAGGGCTACGAGGATAGGGCGGGGGAATGGGACTAGCCGGATTGCTCTTGCATAGAGCCGGCACAGACTTGATGGGCCGAATGGCCTCCTTCCGTGTTGTAACCTTTCTATGATTTTATGATTCTATTCCTGCAGCTTCTGTAAGCATCTCCCAGCTTCTTGTCTCAAATCTATCAAAGTTCCCAGCTGCCAGCTGAAGTTGAATCAAAACTAAGCTCAGCTTCCTTCCCCGAAAGCACTTTCTTCCATCTCCACAACATCGTCTGCCTCCACCCCTTTCTCTCTCCTTCCAGTGCTGGAACCCTAGTCCATGCTTTTCTCATCTTAAGGCTTCACAATAGCATACTCCTAGTTACCCTCCCCTCCTCAACCCTCCACAAGTTTCAACTGATCCAAAATGCCAAAGCCCACATGATGACCCCGCAAAGTCCCACTCCCCCATTCTCTCCAAGTTCCACTGGCTCCCTATACCCAGTTGAATGTCAACAATGAGATAAGATCAATTTTAAAATTCTTGTTCATGCTTTCAAATCTATTCAGGGCCAAGCTCCACCAAAGAAGAAAGTTAGTTTCACTGTAACTGTAAAATGTTCCAAATGAAATATGCAGTGCGAAATACTGCTTCAACCAGCTCAGACAGTGAAATTCACAACCCGATGAGACCAGAGGGTTTGAATTAATGAGGATCCAGCATTACCATTTCCATCTAATTAAAATTTAAAATTATAGTTTTAATTGATAATATCAGTAGCATTGTAACCTGTGATTTGGAGCTTTGTTCCTGTCAAGACATATCATCCAGCAGAACTGCAGTGACCTCTGGCTCCACAGCATATTGGTTATTGTTCTGTACAAGCTGCAGCTACAATTTCACTTCACAATGTAGGTTTGACTCCTTTTCGACACATTAATGAAGGCACTATATAGCTGCTGTAGTAACTAGTATCAATCAACATAGCTTCTGACAAAGTTTCAAAGTGCTAAAATACACTGCACAATATTTCTTTTTGCAGGAGGTGAGAATAAGGATAAAAATATAATGCAAGGGATTTTTTTTACAATCTTCCATTAACTTTTTTAAGCTGCCTGGTTCAAAGGAAGTCATAAGTGAGATCAAGCAGGAACTTGCATTTTTATGTAGCACCTTTACTGTAGAAAAATGTCCCAAGGTGCTTCATAGAGGAAGGAGCAATAAATAGAGGTTTGGGGGGGGGGGGGGTTTGGGAGGTGGTTGAAAATATAGCCAAGTAGGGAAGTTTCGATAAGGGAGAAGGTGCTGCCACCTGTCAGCTAATTTTCAGTCAAAGCCAGTATGTGAATGCAATCATCCACAAAAAGGTCTTGAATGGCAAGAACCTTGTTCGCAAGTAAACAGAAATTATGGGAGAAAATGTGGAAGATTGTTGATTCACTGGCAGAGTCCAACGAGGCAGCAGTTGGGGAGGGTGAATGGGATGGGAAGGATGCTGGTGAGGATTGCCCCCAGCAGAGCGGGATGGTTGGCAAAATTGCTGGATGGGATAATTGGAGTTGCTGCTCTGAAGGAGGTCGCAATGGGCGCCTCGAAGGGCCAGTTGGAGAATGCTGAGAAAGGCACAGAGGGTAGCCATGGCCATGTGCAACGGAAATTCAAGCCTGGCATGGTGGCAGAAGAGTAGGAAGGCTGAGGAGTAGTGATGGGTTGGGGCAAAATACCTGAGTGGGAGAAAAATGAAAGGTGGCTTGGCAGGTGACGGCAAGGTAGGAGGGAGGATAGAAGGGAGATAGAATAGGTTGGGGTCCAAAGTGGCTGCCAAAATTCACACTCAAATGGACATGGAAGGAATTTAAGTTGCATAGGTATGGCATGAGATTACACGAGACATGTCATGGTTGTAAACAGAGGACAGGGAAGGAGATGATACAAAACAAGTCTGAGGTCCTGCAGGGGAATGAAGCCAACATAGACAGCATGGAGTCAGTCTGAAGAGTCCACAAACCAATGTCCAGATTTGGAGTCAATTGTGGAGAGGGAGTGGACCCAGGAGCCATTTTGGGCAGCTGAGTATCAGCTAAGGCACTGTGGGAGGTTGTCCAATGGAACCAGAAGGCTACAGAGGAATGGAGAATCAACCATGAGCCAGCAGTGGGAATAAAACCCAAGGACCAAGAGCAGTGACGATCAGGAAGCCCAGGGAGGGTGCAAGGTAAATCCACTTGCTCAATGCATGAGGAAATGGTCTGAGGAATAGTTGTGGATGACCAGGAACATGCAAGATTGGGAGCAGCAGCAGCAGCAGCTCGAGAAGCTGGTCAAATCTGGTCCAGCTAAGGGTAATGGAAGAGTTCTGCAGGACAAATGAGGCAGAGCGAAACTATCAGCCATGTGAAGGAAGCAGAGAGCAGCAAAGTAGAAATCATTCAGCAACATGGAATCAGCATCCAGAGCAGGATGGGAACCAGCAGCAACAGGTCAGATGTAGCCCATCATAGATTCCTAGTACAGGAGCAGAAACTGAGCTCGCGGGAGTAGGCCAGGTAGTTGAATAATGGCAATCCAACAGAGAATACACTGAATAGAAAGTGGTGAAAAAGGTGGAGGTTACAGTAAAGCCCAGAAGCCAGCAGAGATGTGAGGTTTTTGCCCAGTACAGTAGCAGAGTAAAGCTGAGAAGCCAGCTTCCATATTAGGTTTGCCTGCTAGATGAATGTAAATGCACTACCCAATGTGGTAACTAAGCACATACAGATCAGCAAGATCCCGTATTCAAGCCCCAGCCTATCTTGAGTTAGCCTATCTCAATTGGGATGGCGCCAGAGGTGCTGCAATAGGAAAAGGAAAATCATCTAAAGTTCTTGCTCCTGATTGCCATCCAGCGACCCATGCTACATTGTACATGCATGTGGATATCCTGTGGGGACAAGATCAGGCTCAGCTGTAATGCCCCAACAATTGAATAGCCTGTCTACACACACTATCCAGATTTACAAATGAAGAATAGGCATGAGGAATTGGACGGTTTGGAACATCTGTGGATCTGTGTGCAGCATGAATCAGCACTTTCAGGAAAGGAGGGGATAAAAAATGGGGAAAAAGTTGTATTTGTTAAAGTTACCTTGAATATAATGAAGTAAGAAAAGGTTTTAGTCAACACTGACCCCGCCATTTGTAATAGTTAATTGTTAAACACAGGAGCGCCAGAGCACATCGGAACAAGCGGAGAATTGTGATGGATAGTTTCTTGCCGTGGCATGCTGATGCCCATATTAAATGTACCACAGACATGGATTCCTGATCTTGTTTATGCTCAACTATCTTCAGCTGCTTCATCAATGACCTCCACTCCCTCATAATGTCAGAAGTGGGGCTGTTTGCTAATGATAGCGAACACTATCACCTCCAAGTTCCCCTCCAAGTCACAGACCATCCTGACTTGGACATATATCGCTGTTCCTTAATTGTTATTGGGTCAAAATCAAAATCCTTGAACTCCCTAGCTAACAGCATTGTGGAAGTACTTTCACCACACAGACAGCAGTGGTTCAAGAAGGCCGCCCACCACCACCTTCTCAAGGCCAACTATGAATGGGCAATAAATGCTGGCCTTGCCAGGGATGCCCATATCCTAAGAATGAATATATAAGAAAAACGTTTCGGCTTCAACTGCCAAGGAAGGAAAATCAGAGCAAAGTTACCCAGGTATGGGTCCCAGGAATGTTCTCAAAACACCTCCAGCTGGCTCAACAACACCAGCAGTAGCTTCAAAGCAGGTCAGGTGACCACTGTATGTTCTCCTAGAGACCCAGGGGTACAAAAATAATGTAAAAATGGAACAAAAAAAAATTCCTTTTTTTAAGACCCAACAAATATGAATATTGTTATGTTAAGTGGTAAAAACATAAAACTGTAGGGTAGATTTTGACTTTGTGCGATGGAGCACCACCAGCTCGTTTTACATCTCTCCTGATTTTTAGTTCCATTGACTTCACATCTTTGACTTTGAGAGAAAGATATAAAATTGTGACTCAGTCGCCTCTCCTTTGATCCTCAGTAGTGACATTTAACAGATTGTCTGAATAAAAGATGTGAAAATATTACATTAAAAGAAAAAAATCTTTGAAGATTGAAAGTATTGATCTCCTTTTTATATAATTAATTGACTTATTACTAGATCTGTTGAAAGGCTAAATCATGTTGTTCTCACTCTAAATGCAAACTGAGTATCTCCAGTGGATAAATCTTGTTCTAACCAGGAAAGAAAACACATTTGGTATGACAAGTTGAGCTCTTTTATAAAATGCTCTTTTGACAATCCTGACAGCTACTTTTCAGAATTCAATGATTAATTTAATTTCATGAGATTCTGTAAATTAATTCTGTTCCACACATTAATACTCAGTTGCAGATGGTGAATGCATTTTAGTGAGAAAAATGTCATCCTTAAAGGGACACCCTCATGGTCTGGGGGAGTTTTTCAAAAGTCTTAGTTCCTAGAACAACCAAGAACAACCTGCTCTAAAAACTCTGGCTACATTAGTCACTTGGAAAATTTTCACTGTAGCAGATGCTTTATCTACTACAGCATGAAATATTGTGACAAGTTTCTCACCTCTATTTTAGATTAGTTATGCAGTTTAACTAATAGCTATGAAAATGTTAGTAGAGGCTCTCCTGATGGCTCAGTGAGTTTAACCAGTGAGTTGAGTCATACAAACCAGTGGTTATGGCACTGGACTAACAACTCGTGGAAAGTTGTGAAACTAAATTAGCACCAGAAAAATAACTATGAAAGCTGTCGGACTGGTCATTAAACCCAACTTAACGTTAGCGTTAAAACCCAAAATGAATGTCCTTCATGGAGGGGAGCCTGCCATCCTTACCTGGTCAAGCCTGCACATTACTCCAATCCCACATATGGTTGACTCTTAATGCCCTCTGAAGTGGCTTAGCTGGCAAGCGACTCGGTTGTAAAAACTACAAAATTCAGAATTAAGAAAAGGCTGGATGCACTGAACACGCAAAGGTTATCACCGTGACAACATCTCAGCTGTAGTGGTGAAGACATGTGCACCAGACCTAGCCGCTCCCCCAGCCAAGCCAATCCAGCACAGCTGTGGGATTGGCATCTACCCGACAACGTAGAAGATATGTCCTATCCACAGGAAAGAAAAACAGCCACTCTAACAGCTTCCTCCCAATTATCAGTAACGTAATGGAAGGGGTCATCAACAGTGCCATCAAGCAACATTTAATCACTGATAATCAGCTCATAAACACTCAGTTCGGATTCCACCAGAACCACTTGGCTCTAGACCTCATCAGTCTTGATCCAGACATGGATGCAAGAGCTAAATGTTAGAGGAGAGGTGAGAATAGCTGCCCTCAACATTAAAGCTGCATTTGACTGAGAATGGCACCAAGAAGCCCTAGCAAAACTGACATCAATGGGGGCCAAAAGGAAAGCCCTCCACTGGCTGGAGTCATACCTGACACAAAGGAAGAAGGAGGTCAATTGTTTCAGCCGCAGGACAACACTGCAGGAATTCCTCGGGGCAGCATCCTCGGCCTAACCATCTTCAGCTGTTTTGACAATTATTTTCCCACAGGAGTGGGGCAGTTTGTTGACAAGTCCACAGTGTCCAGCTCCATTCATAACTCCAACCTCCAGTAGGTCTTGGACAATATCCAAAGCACAGGTAACATTCACGCCACATAAGTGCCAGGCAATGAGAAAGCCCAGCCATTTCCTCGACCTCCAGTGGCTCCACCACTGACCAGAAGCTTAAAACTGGGCCAGTGGCTCAAGAAGCTTGACCATTCAGGACAGAGCAGTTCACCTGATCGGTGCCCTTGCCACTGGAATCAATATTCACCCCCTCTATCAGCAGCACTCTGTGGTTGTAGTATGTACTATATACAAGATGCACTGCAGCAACTCACCAAGGCTACTTTAACGATACTTCCTTTCCCTTTCAACCTCTACCACCTTGAAAGGTAGAGTGGCAATGTCATGGGAACGTCAACACCTCCAAGTTCCCCTCCATGCCATCCTGAATTAAATTTATATCATCATGCCTTCATTGTCACTTGGTCAATATTGTGAAATTCCCTACATAACTTCATCATGAGCCTATCATCAGCACAAGGACAACAGTAGTTCAAGGTGAAGGCACATCACCACCTTCTCAGGGTAACTAGGGATGGGCAATAAATGCAGCTTTGCCAAGGTTGCCCACATTCCGAGAACAAATGAAAAAAATTTGTTGGGACGGGTGGCGGTGGGTGGGGTCAAGAATTTGTCCTGGGTTGCCCCTTTCAATCGCTATCGGGAAAGCCCTGCTGGAAATGCAAAGTATGAGTTTATGGATAAAGCATGATCAGCTTTCTTGGCCTGTAAGGGTCAGTAACACTAAAGCTATGCATTTACTCTTTGAGCCTTCATAGGAACTCCTCTTCTAAATATCTTAAAATTAAACTGTATTCATATTGCTGTTTTTAACTCCTGTTACCATACACTGCCACAAGCTAAGGGATGTAATATAAAAGTAGGTTTTGATGCTGTTTAATCCAGTTTAAGGCTACAACTCCCAGAAAGAAGCTTGCCTGGGGAAAAAGTGGTTCCTCATTTCATCTGTTTACATGCTATTTTAAATTTTTGCAGCGAATGTTGATTTAAGTAGCACACGATATATGAACACCATGCTTCACTCCTGCTGATCCTGAGCCAGGAGCAAGGAGCTCAAAGCAGAGGTAAATGCACAAGTTGTGCATTAGTAATAAAATAATAATCTCTGGTGAAAAATAAATGCATGTGGAACATTTGTTTCCTCACAGATTAGCTTCTTTAACCACTGCCTATACTTTGGAAATGTTACATTATGATATAGGGCCTTAACTCAACAGAAGAGGCGAATTGTCAGGTTTTGCCTTTGACAAACAGTCCATTTCCTTCCAATACCAGCCATGTGGAGGAAGCAGTATTTAGAATGAGATTCTGATAAAACATAGTTCAAAAAAAAACTCAAATCAATCCCTCCTCCAACAGTAGATACAAGACATAGTTTTCAGACTTTTTTTTATCGAGTGGGAAGCATGGCAGCCAGGAATGCACGTCGGAAATTCAGGTACACACATCCTGCTGGAAGCATGAAGTCAAAAAATTACCCCTAATATCTATAACATCAAACTACATTAAATGCATGTACAGCTGGACCAAGGTCCTGATTTTAATTCTGGATGAGCGGTGAGTCAATAGGGCTAGTGTCAGGTTCAGCCCAACTCTCGTTCGCCACTTCCAGCGTCACTGAAGAGTACTTAAAGCGTGGATGCACCTTTTCAAATGAGGTTGCATCCCTGATAGCAGTTATTGCAGTGCAACTTCCTTTCAGTGGTGTGTGAGCAAGCATTTCCCAAAACTTCATGACTGGACAGAAAGAGAGATGAGCAGGAGAGCTGCCTCTTGCTTCTCAGAATTTGAAGGAGTCACTTATCTTCTGCAGTCTGCTGTACCGCAGATCAGTTGGAAGTGATGAGTCCCAGCCCCATGAGAGTGGCAGTGGCACGATGGGAGCAGCACGTCTTAGCCTCTCTCAGAATGTCAGCTCCTTTGCCCTCCCCCTCAACCATAGTGCCAGCAAGTCAGCTGGGCCAGACTGCCCTGGCAGCAGCTGAGGTGCAGCAGTCTGCAGCCAGACCTTCATAGGCTCAAGCACCCAGAACTTGTCAGCCACGAGCATCTCAAGGGTCCCCATATGAGTAACAACCGCAGCCTTCCACCAGCTTTGCTCAGAGCATTAGGGGAGCACCTCGTGGGAGTATTAGAGTCAGGAAACTTTCTTATAAGAAAACCACTCTGGGTTGACACGGGTGAGAAATGAATGCATGGCAATTGTTGAGACGGGAATTAAATTTATGACTGCTCACTTCCAATTATTTCAAATATCTATCCAGTAGTAGAAAATAAATTGCTTTCATTGATAAAAGGTGTAGAAGGGGATTTATGAACTTTATATACTTGGACCAAGCACGTGCCAAGTGAATACTCACTCATAACTATGCATAGGGTCACCTTCCAGCCACCTTGCAACTCAAGAAACAGAACCATCTATTGACAATATATTAACATGAGGTCAAATCCTAAACCTTTCATGCTAAAACAGTTGGTAAAGTACAAACAAAAGTATCTATTCTTGCAATGGAATAGAGGATCACGGCAACTCGATATATTTATACTGTAGTTGAGGAGCAGCCCCAAGTGCTCTTTTCTTGGCCTCTTCCAGGCCTCCTCATTCTTGGTGCCCACTGTTGCTGGCGAAGCTTGCACTAGGCCCCTGAACCTCATCCCCATCCTCATTACCCAGTCTCCATCTCTCCCCATCCCCCCCGATCCCCAGTCTCCCTTCTATCCACCAAACCCCCATCCCCTGCTCCCATTCCCCAGTCTCCCTCTCTTCCCCCACCCCGACCCACATTCCCTAGTCTTCATCTCTCCCTCTCTCTCCCGACCCCATATCCCTCATTCCCCAATCTCCCTCTCTCTCTCTCTCCCAACTCCCAACTGTTCCCAGCACAGCAGCCAGAAGCAGCACCGTCCGGGAGATCCAGGCCCCATTCCGGGAGACTCCCGGGCAACCCTAATTTGGCACCATTCTGCTATTGTCCATTCTGACATTAAATTGCCCAGTTGTGGGGAGTCTCGAATTTGTAAATTTGTTTCTGCTCAGCTAATCTCAGTACAACCCAATAACAGGCCTGGACAAAGATTCCCCTCCCAGTTGCTGCCTAAGGCCTGGTCAAAGTCCTGCTCTCAGTGCTGAGATTAGGAGTTGATTGGGATGCGCTGACAATCCAAGTCCCATTTCTGGAAAATTAATTTCTGTCCATGCTTTCCCACTTTATCTCTGGGAACAAGAGGTAAAGCTGGAAAAAATGTACAGAAGGTAATTTTCCAACATTTATTCAAAAGTAATAAAAACTGAACACATTAGATTGATTTTCACTTCCTTAGGTTTCCTTCATTCAAATTATGTATTTATTGAGAACGAGCCCTAAAGACCTTACCTGAAACACAATACAGAGCTGAACATCAGCTAACATGCACAGGACAATGCTTATACCAAAAACCAGTAATAGTGAAATTCAAGCCTCATCACAAATTGGCAATTCTGTCAGCATGTCTCAGGCTGAACATACCAGACCATTCAAAGATGCTACTTTCCTTACTGCAAGCCTGTTTTGAGCCAACACTGTTCTGGTTCTTTAATCCCTGACTGGCCAGGCAGTGACATTATCAAATTGAATTGTCCTGCTTATTAAATATCTACATATAATCACCAGATAAACTGACTATGCCACCCTTAATTCTTTCAATGATGTGAGACAATGCTTTACGAAAGTGCTGTTATTCAGTACCAGGATGAGAGCTTTGTTTGCTGGGGAATGACAAGGTGCTGAAAAGTAATAATCACTGATAGAAGCTGCTTTGAGCAGGTGTTAGATTTGATTGACTGTGCCAGTACTAGATTCAGAGCTTTGCAAACAGCACAAATCAAATAACAATTCAGACTCCTTTCATCGACTATCTTAATGTATTATTAGCGTCTGTCAAAAAATTATCTCAAATTAATCAATAATCATAGCCTAACTCCTGGATTTATGTCGTTCATTTTTATTATATTTACAACTTGCATTTATATAGCGTCTTTAATGAAGAAAAAAGTCCTAAACCGCTTCACAGAGGCATAATCAGACAAAAATAGATGCAGAGCCAAAGGAGATATAAGGGGCTTGGTTAAAAAGATTGGTTTTAAGGAGGGTCTTAAAAGGAGAAGAGGGAGATATGGAGGCGGAGAGGTTTAGGGAGAGAATTACAGAGCATAGGGCCTAAATGGTTGAAGGCACAGCCACAAATAGTGGGGCAAAGGGAGGGGGGATGCACAGGAGGCCAGAGTGGAAGGAATGCAAAATTTTGGGCTGAAGGAGGTTAGAGACATAGGGAGGGGTGATGCCAAGAAGGGGTTAAAACACAAGAATGAGAATTTTAAATTGTAGACATTGATGGGGCAGGAGCCAATGTAGGTCAGCAAACACAGGGGTGATGGAAGGAATCATTAATAGTGGGGTGGGACTTGGGGTGGGGTGGGATATGGGCAACAGAATTTTGGATGAGCTGAAGTTTATAAAGGGTGGAAGATGGGAGACCAGCTATGAGAGTATTGGATATTGTTAATATTTAGATATTGTTGTGTAACACCAGCTGAAAATGGTTGGATTCAGCATGCTGCCCTGAGAAACTCCAACAGTGATGTGACAGCATCTGACAACCACAACCACCTTCTTTTGTATCATGTACGACTGCAGCCACTACAGGATTTTTCCTTTGATCCCAATTCAGCTCAGTTTTGCTAAGGCTCCTTGGTGCAATACTTAGTTGAATACTGCCTTGATGTCAAGGGCAATTACCTTCATCTTTTGTCTCTCATTCAGTTTTTGCGTTCATGTCTGGATCAGGTTTGTGATGAGGTTTGGAGCTGAGTGATTTTGGCGGAATCTGAAATAAGCATCACCAAGCAGGTTGTGGGTGAGTAAGAGTCACTTGATGCCACTATTAATGATTCCTTCCATCACTCTGCTAATGATTGGGAGGAGGCTGAATGGACAGTAATTGGCCAGGTTAGATTTGTCATACTTTTTGTGGTTAGAATATATGTGACCAATTTTCCACATTGTTAGGTAGAGGCCAGTGCCATTACTGCCCTGGAATAGCTTGACTGGGGAGGAGGGGCTAGTTCTGGTGCACTGGCCTTCAGCACTACAGTCGAGGTGTTGTCAGGGCCCATAGTCTTCATTGCATCCAGGGCACTCGGCTGCTTCTTAATGTCACAAGAAGTGAACCAAATTGACTAAACAAGGGCATCTATAGAAAGAACTTGCATTTGTATAGCGCTTGTTACCTTCTCAGGACATCCCAAAGCACTTTACAGCCAATGAACTAATTCTGAACTGTAGTCACTATTGTTATGTAGGCAAACATGACAACAATTTGCGCACAGCAAGGCCCACTCACAGCAATGGAATAAATGACCAGGTAATCTGCTTTTGGTGGTGTTGGTTGAAGGATAAATGTTAGCCAGGACTCCAGGAAAACTCCCCCGCTCTTCTTCAAGTGGTGCCATTGGACCTTTTTACTGCCTCAGTTTAACATCTCATCTGAAAGACACCATCTCCCTCAGTACTACAACGAAGTGTCAACTTAGATTAGACCCTCATGTCCTGCAGTGGGGCTTGTACCCATGACCAACTGGCTCAGAGATGGGAGTATTACCACTGAGCCAAGCTAACACTTGGGACCTCAGGAGGAAGCTGACTAGGATCGTCCACTTGACATTTTGGCTGAAGATGCTTGCAAGCACTTACACCATAGTTGAACATGGGAGTGTTCATTGATTCTCCTGCTCCTGTTAGTTGTCTGATAGTCCACCACCATTCTCAACTGGATGTGGTAGGGCTCCAGAGCTTTTTCCAACTGATCAATTGTGGGACTACTTAGCTCTTGGTATTAGCATTGAGGTAACCCTGTGTTATAGCTTCACTAGGTTGGTACCTCAATCTAAGGTAATGTGCTCCTGGTATCCCTTTTTACACTCCCTATTGAACCACGGTTGGTCCCCTGGGAAGATGATGATTGAGGACTGAGGAATATGTCACGCCATGAGATTATAGACTTTGGTGGTATGCAATTTTGTTGCTGCTGATGACCCAGTGTCTAATCGATGCCTATTTCTGAGCTGCCAGATCTGCCCTTCTCTTTCCCATTTAGAGCAGTGGTAGTGTCACACTACATTATGGAGGGTGTCCTTACTGTAGAGACAAGAATTTGTGTTCACAAGGACAGTGCTGTGGTCACTCCTGCCAATGCTATCATGGACAGCTATCTCCGTGACAAGGAGGTTGGTGAGGACGAGGTCAAGTTGTCGGATGTTAGCTGATAGATATGACTCTGAGTGTGACTCTAAGAGTGCGACTATCAGGCTGCTTATTTGTCTGAGGGACAGCACTCCCACTTGGGCACCAACCCCCATATGTTGGCGACGAGGCTTTTGCAGGGATGATTGAACTGGGATTGCCGTAGTCTTGTCCTAATCCAATGCCGATTAGTCTGTCCAATATTTCTCTTATCATTCTGTTCTGAATAATTGTCTTGTAGCTGAGTGGCTTGCTCGGCCACTCAGGGCATTAAGAGCCAACCAAACATTATGTCGGGCAGACCAGATAGGGGTAACAATGCCCTTCCCTGAAGGACATTACTGAACCCATTTTGTTTTTGATGATCATTTTTTCTGGTTCTAGCCAATAAATTACCAGATTTATTGAACTCAATTTTGCAACTTGCCAGGTGGGATTCTGGGTTGCCAGTCTAGTACCATAACTGCTACAGTGCTGCCCCCAGCATATGTATAGATAAGGTACACACTGACACAGATTCTCCCAGTAAACAACTGCAGATTATTTCTTGATAAGTTAGCAGTAATAGCATCACAATCACTAATCCTCTTGTGTGAGTGACTTTGAATTTCAAGGACATGAAACAAGCTGACGGTCGGCATAAACCCTTCCAACGCAGCTGGAATCAGTTACCTGTCCCTCTTCCTCAGAGAATAGTGTGTAGTGTGAAGAATCTTAAAAAAAGTGGGGGGGGGTGCGGAGATTAAAAAAAACCTTATAAAAACTAACATGAGGAGGAACTTTTGATATCAAACCAGTTTCTGTATCAATGGAAACATGTGGTGAAAAACAGTGCAGCAATTTTCATTATTTAAATGTAAAACATTAGCTCACTATCATTATGACTGTGGAATTTCCATCCCCATCCATTGTTTTTAAATTTTGAAGCTTCTTAGGGAAGAAGAAGTGCATCAGTTTTATCAGAATGGCTTCACACACAGGTGACGTAATGATGCACATTGAGGCAATTTACATCATCACATGGTCTGTTTGTAGAATATGAGATAAGATCTCCCAAACAATTTTCATAGACTTAGTATTTCATATGTGAAAAATTTCTGCAACTAGTATTGCACCAACGAACACAATTCCAATGAAAACACACAGCAGCAAATCTACAGGGAAATCTAAACCAGGCAGATGGCTCAGAGAAGTATAATTTTGACAGGAGCTCCGTGCTCTTTACACATCCACATCTGAGAATCTGCATTGAAATTTCAAAACATCTCATAGGGACACGTTTAATTTATGATTTCGGAGACATGACAGCACACATCAAAACCTCAGAGAAAATCACTACCGATGAACAATTTAAAAATAAATTGGGCTGTTAGATTAGGTGTTGAACATCTTTATAATTTGAAATGTTATTGAGTATTGTACTGCACGTTCCATTTTATATTTACTGCACAAAGATCTGTTAAAGTTCATCACCTGTATGTTAAATTTCTACATTTCTCTGACCACTGTAAATCCATCTGGATCTTTGTGTTGCATAGGTGCAACCACTGAAGAGGGATGTGTTGTCCTCCCCAAAACTAACATTTTTTAGGGTTGCGTTATATCCTTTCTTCCCAGTCTTTATATCCTAGAATTTGCTCTGATGTCATCCCTCCATCAACTCTTTATATGTGGTTGCAACTCTGGTGTGTTCTCTCACTAAAAAGTGAAAATGTTGCCTGTTTTGAAAAGAAGGTTTTGAAACATTAGTTTTTACTAATCAAGGAAAGATGCAGCAGTATGTATGCTGGAAGCAGTTTGTTCTTTTTCCAAAAAGAACAGACTCGAGGGAAATAAGTGAAATTAATTTTATTTAGTAAATACCAGTCCAAATTTGTGATTTCTTACCTTTCCCCCATCAATTTTTTTCTCCCTCCAGACCAATCCCATTCACTGTGACTTTTGTTGTTTGTCGCTGCTCGATAGGATATTTTATTTGTAACGCATGTTTAACACATATAATTTAAGATATATGGATTACTTAAATTAATTTAAATTGTATATGTATATATATTTATTACAGAAAATATGAAGTATGAAGGAACAAAAAAAATCCACAGTTAGTATAAACTAACTTACATTTGAATGAATCTGTTCTAAATTGCATCATGGTAATTACCCAGGAAATCAGCAGCACACCCTATCCCATACTGAAGTCCCACTCACCCACCTCATCTGTCCCCGTCAACCTCTATTGTCTCCCCACCCCCTAGTGTATTAATTTCAACGTCCTCATTCCTATATACAATTCCCTCCATGGTCTTGCCCCACCTCATTTCTGCAATCTTCTCCAGCCATACATTCCAGCTCACACTCCTGCCCTCATCAATCAGTGGCAGATCTAACATGCCCCTACTCTCTTCCTAATCCCCTTTGCCTTGCTACATCTCGCCACTCCTTCAAAACCCTTCTCAAAACAGTGAGTTTCTTTGGCGGAGATACTTTTTTTGCCAACTATCGTAACATTAAAACAAAGGGAGAAAGGCAGATGGTGGCATGGGACACTGATTCTGCCCAACAGCTCATCCTGGTTTGTATGGCTCAGTGCCACACTAGACAGTGCATTTGCCAACTGAGTGACCAGGGAAGCCATTCTTTACTATTTCCCTTTCTGTTACCTGCCAATCTGTCATACTTTCCTAGCCTTTATAATCAGCTTTTTCACTTCCTTTTATATTTTCCATATTCCACTTGATTTTCTTTTGTATTATTAGCCCTGTCATATGCCTCTTTAAGTGTCATTTTAATTTCTCTACACATCCAAGAAACTCCAGCTTTACTCCTTTTCTTTGTGAGAATATGTTTAGTTCAGTAATAATTTAGTACTGCACTACAGTGTCAGCTTAGACTGTGTGCTCATGTACTGGTGTGGGACTTAAACCCATGATTTTCCAATTATGGGGCAAGAGTGCTACCACTGAACCAATCTGACATGTATAATCTAGCTGGCACTCCAATGTAGTACTACCCAAGTGCTGTATTGTCAGAGATGCTGGCCTCCAAATGAGACCTCAAACCATCTGCTTGTTCAGGTGGACAGTGAAGATCCCTTGGTACTATTTGAAGAGAAGCAGGTAAGTTCACCCATTATTCCGCCATCAAGCAACAGTTTAGATTAAATGGTCGTTCATCTCATTGCAATTTCTGGGTTTCTTGTCGTGCACAAAACGGCTCCCGTGACTGTCTACGTAACAACAATCACTGCATTTCAAAGTAATTCCTTGTATGTGAAGGGATTTGAGGCATTTCTGAGAGAAATTTCTGAAGACGTACCATCTGTGGCTAACTAAGGAAGTTAAAGATAGTATCAAATTGAAAGAAAAAGCATACAATTCCGCAAAGATTAGTGGCAGGTCAGAAGATTGGACAGAATATAAAAAACAGCGAAGAATGACTAAAAGAATAATAAGGAGGGAGAAATTAGAGTACGAGAGAAAGCTAGCTAGTAATATAAAAACAGATAGTATGAGTTTCTACAGGTATTTAAAAAGGAAAAGAGTAAGTAAAGTGAGCGTTGGTCCTCTAGAGAGTGAGTCTGGGGAATTAATAATGGAGAATAAGGATATGGCGGATGAATTGAACAGGTATTTTGCATTTGTCTTCACTGTAGAGGATACAAATAACATGCCAGAAATAATTGTGAATCAAGAGGTGAAAGGGAGGGAGGAACTTAAAACATTTACAATCACCAGGGAAAGGGTTCTGAAAAAAATATTAGAACTAAAAGCTGACAAGTCCCCAGCTCCTGACGGACTTCATCCTAGGGTCTTGAAAAAAGTGGCTGCAGAGATAGTAGATGCATTGGTATTAATTTTTCAAAATTTCCTACATTCTGGAAGGGTCCCATCAGATTGGAAAACAGCGAATGTAACTCCTCTATTCAAGAAAGGAGGGAGACAGAAAGCAGGAAACTACAGGCCAGTTAGCTTAATATCTATCATAGGGAAAATGCTAGAATCTATTATTAAGGAGGTTATAGCAGGGCACTTAGAAACTCTCAATGCAATCAGGCAGAGTCAACGTGGCTTTGTGAAAGGGAAATCGTGTTTGACTAATTTATTAGAGTTCTTTGAGGAAATAACAAGCAACGTGGATAAAGGAGATCCTGTGGATGTGGTGTACTTGGATTTCCAGAAGGCGTTTGACAAGGTGCCACATCAAAGGCTACTACACAAAGTAAGAGCTCATAGTGTAGGGGGTAACATATTAGCATGGATAAAGGATTGGTTAGCTAATAGGAAACAGAGAGTAGGCATAAATGGGTCATTTGCAGATTGGCAAGATGTAACGAGTGGAGTGCCACAGGGATCAGTGCTAGGGCCTCAACTATTTACAATCTATATCAATGACTTGGATGAAGGGACCGAATGTATGGTTGCTAAATTTGCTGATGACACAAAAGTAGGTAGGAAAGTAAGTTGTGAAGAGGACAGAAGGAGTCTGCAAAGGGATATAGATAGGTTAAGTAAGTGCGCAAAAATTTGGTAGATGGAGTCTAATGTGGGGAAATGTGAACTTGTCCACTTTGGCAGAAGGAATAGAAAAGCAGTATATTATTTAAATGGAGAGAGATTGCAGAACTCTGAGGTACAGAGGGATCTGGGTGTCCTAGTACATGAATCACAAAAAGTTAGTATGCAGGTACAGCAAGTGATTAGGAAGGCAAATGGAATGTTGTCATTATTGCAAGGGGAATGGAATATAAAAGTAGAGATGTTTTGCTACAGTTGTACAGGGCATTGGTGAGACCGCATCAAGAATACTGTGTGCAGTTTTGGTCTCCTTATTTAAGAAAGGACATAATTGCTTTGGAGGTGGTTCAGAGAAGGTTCACTCAACTGATTCCTGGGATGAGGAGGTTATCTTATGAGGAAAGGTTGGACAAGTTGGGCCTGTATACACTGGAGTTTAGAAGAATGAGAGGAGAGTTTATTGAAACATATAAAATCCTGAGGGGACTAGAAAGGGTAGATGCTGAGTGGGAGAGACTAGAACTAGGGTCCGCAGTTTAAAAATAAGGAGTCTCCCATTTAAGACGGAGATGAGGAGAAATATTTTCTCTCAGAGGGTTGTGAGTCTGTGGAACTCCCTTCCCCAGAGAGCATTGGAGGCAGGGTCATTGAATATTTTTAAGGCTGAGTTAGGTAGATTCATGATTAACAAGAGAGTCAAAGGTTATAGTAGGTAGACAGGAAAGTAAGGTTGAGGTCGCAATCAGATCAGCCATGATCTTATCAAATGGCAGAGCAGGCTCGAGGGGCCGAATGGCCTACTCCTGCTCTTAATTCGTATGTACGTATGTAGATGTGATAAGGTTCTTTGTTAATGCAAGTCTGTCCTTCTTTCACTCGTCACTGTAACAAAAATGATCTTTCCCCTCCTCAAACAAAAAATGCTTGCCCAATACATTTTTGAGGAAGCATTATCTTTACATTACAAACAAAATAATGTGAATAGTATTAATTTGCCTTTTATCATTTCATTTATTTTTTTCCCCTTTTTAGATAATTTATATTTTTTGGTCACGAATCTGCTCCCAGGGATCTGCCAATAATCTGGCTGCCAGGAGATGAGTGACTTTTCCTCCCTCTATTGTGGAAGTGCCTTGTTCCTGCTTTGTACCTCTTCCTGATAACCTGGTCAAAATTGGGAAATCCCCCTGTAGGAATTCATGGGTGAACAAACTTGAACTATTTACAATATAGCTTGGGGGCGAGGAAGGGTAAATTGAGTGTTCAGAACTTTAACATGAATGGGGTGGAAGGAGTAGAAAGTGCGTCTCATGGTCGAGATAAACTTGGAGAGGGCATGGAGGGAGGTGGAAGACAAACCAGTGAGCGACGTGGGTTCAAGGCTAGGGTCAGAAGGGGACTGTGAGAGGTTTGGTTTGGTGGGCAAGGGAAGAAGCATCAGAGGCAGCTGAACAAATGATCTCCACCACAAGAAAATTATGGATGAAGAACGCCATTTGGACCATCTTAATTCATCTATCCAGGAGCACCTTACAGTCTCCCTCATTACAACATCCAATTGTTTCTTAAATGATTTCATGGTTTTTGCCTCCACTACTGTAACGAGGAGTTTGTTCCATGTGTTGGTAACTCTGTGAAGAAAATTTCCTTATAACAGTCCTAGATTTATCTTTTACTAGTTTGAAACGTTATTCCCTTGTCCTCCTTATGCAATTTACTTGAAAGTAATATTCCAGATTTATGTTTTCCCTACCCTCAACTCCAGGGTTGCCATCCGGAAATCTCCCAGAATTACTGATTGATCTCCTACTGCCAACCGGGATAAAAGTACTCTGTATGCGTGGTTCGTGCCTGCACACCTCTGCCCCCTCTGTGAGTGAAAACCTTCAGGTAAATAGTGGGTAAAAGGATGAAATATCCAGGTGTCAGCCTGTAAAACTGGAAGTGCTAATCTTTTCCTCACAAATAAGTCATGTTAAACTTAGTTATTTTAATTATCTTAATCCAACTGACAAAGCAGACGCTATTATTAATGTCTCTAAGTAAGCTTATAATTCACATTTTATAAGCTTATAATACCATGGCTCAAGATTTTAACACAAGTTCCTGACCCTGGTTTTCCATTGGGTACAAATGCTATTCTCACTGGGAAAACACAAAAATCAGAGATAAGGAGATTTTGTTTTTGATCCTATACTAGTGTAAGTTCTAGGAAGCTGGTGCCACAGCTATGCGGCAAAAACGCATACCTGATCAGATCAGACTATCTGCCAATCCATTTTCCTCTTTAAGCTATGGGCTTATTCAACACAAAAGAGGACTGAATAAATCCAGTTTTTAATTTTTGAAAAACACCACTGCCACAAACAGTAGAATGTGTACTCCTTCTTGCAATTCCCCACCAGGTTGACTTCCTGATCAGGCAGGTCACAGTATTGTGGAGGTGGACGTAGCATCAAAAAGGAGACAAAATGTTTGTAAAAATAGGGCGACTTCATTGTCAATTTTCATCCACAAATCGATTCCAAGGGCCATCTGGTCCAGTTATTTCCCACACAGCTGCATCACTCATTGTTCATAAACAAAGAGAGAAGATTAAGATTGGGCAGAATAGAGAGACTGAGTGGTAAAGGACCT
Organism: Heptranchias perlo; assembly: GCF_035084215.1. Classification (NCBI taxonomy): domain Eukaryota; kingdom Metazoa; phylum Chordata; class Chondrichthyes; order Hexanchiformes; family Hexanchidae; genus Heptranchias; species Heptranchias perlo. Next base: position 37,302,622 of record NC_090333.1, on the reverse strand, counting down.
GGGCATGTGGGATCCCACCCTGTATGCCTAAGTAAACCCAATGCAAGCAAATGGTTCAGGGTTATGGCAAAGTCAGAGGAGCAAGCATAAGTTTTGTCCTGTTGCTACTCTGCCCAACAAGTGCAATCCCACCCATTAACTCCTCCCAAACAAGAGATTGGCTGATATGCCTTCTTTCCTGTGAAGCATCCAGGGTCATTATGTCGGGATAGTCCTGTTCATTGGAGAAATAGCAGGAGGTAGTTTCTGGGAGGTCCCACCCAATTCACGTACCAGCCTAGAGTTACATTCATCACTCAACGAGCTTCCGATATACTAGATAGAGGCAGGAGAAGTGTGGGTGGCAGGACCAAAAAACCTTCTCCCACAGTAGCTTTGTGGAGGAACTTTGATGAGAGCCCTGCAGAAATGAGTGACCCAGATTCACACACCTGCCTGGCTGGTGGAGAATGCATAGCCAGTGGGAGACAACAGCATAAAAACAAATAAATTAGAAGAAAATAGGTGCACGCAGTTAATCCCATTTAAATTCAGGAGCATATGTAGCTCAATTCTGCACCTAATTAGTTCCATAGTTCTTGTTATTTATGCCCAATTTCATCTGCTGCCAATCATGTTATAAATGGTGAATAACAACCCGAGGCAATTTAGCATTCAGAATACCACATTTAATTTCCTTCTGCATTCAGCTTTCCATGTTTCTCAATAACTTGAGTTAATTTTGTTAGTTATTTAATTGAAATCTTGTTGTTGTTTACTGGTGAGTGATTGTTGCAGTAATGTGCAATCTATCTGAAATTATTTTAGCAGTTTGCTGTGCAGTTCCTAAATAGATAGGGCTTGCTCTGAGGCACCAAGCTACTCTAGGAAAACAATGCTTAACATTAAATGTGCCAAAGGTGCAGATTTTGGTCATTGAATCTTTATTAAATAGATAGGGTTCAGCAGGTTTATTCACATCTATAACCCACTTAAGAACAATTCTGATTACAGTAAACTCCATTCAAGTGTTTTTTTTCCCATTTGCAGTGTTAATTCCATTCAGTGCGATATAAGATAGCATTTTATTCAATCATCTTCCCTTTCCTCCCCTCCTCTCAAGGTTGCTGATGTTACTGCTGGCAGCCATCCCATACCTCGTCCAAATAGACATTTTTTATTTGTAAACCTAGGCAATAGGTGTCAGCTGAGTATTCAACCGTGCAAGTCATCATAGCCCAGTCTATTTTGTCCTCACCTGATATTTATACATGCACACTTTACAGAAGGGGTGACTGGCTGATTTTTTCAGCGTCACCATTCCCAGGCTGGGAACAAATTGTATTGTCTCCATCACTTCACCAGCTGAGATCTGAGATCAAACTTGGAATCTGCATGGTCAGTTTGCCTCAGTACCAACCCATGTGAACAATATAAAATATCATATTTAAGATCACATCTCTGTTGTACATGAATGCAGGGAAGGATAAAGGAGAGGTGGAATAGGAGGGAAAATTGTAAAAAAAATCTCATCTTCAGAGACCCGAACACATAAGGCTTATACTTCAGTGTGGTACTGAGCAAGTGCTCACTGTCAGAGGTACCATCTTTCAGATGAGATGTTAAATAAAAGCTCCATCTGCCCTCTCGAGTGGACAAGATCCTACGGCACTACTCGAAGAAGAGTAAGGGAGTTGTCCTGGCCAATATTTATCCCTCAATGAACATCACTAAAACAGATTAACTAGTCTTTTATTTCATCGTTGTTTGTGGGACCTTGCTATGAACAAACTGGTTGTTGTTTTTGTCCGTATTAGAGCAATAACTAAACTTCAAAAGTACTTCAGTGGCTATAAAATGCTTTAACAAGTCCTGAGGAAGCGAACGGGGCTATAATCAGGCAAGTTATTTCTTTCTTCAATTGGTTGCCATCAGATTAAAACAATAGGGAAGTCAATGACCAAAATCCACACCTTCAGCACATTTAATGTTAAGCATTGTTTTTCAAGAGTGGCTTTGTACCTCAGAGCAAGCCCAATATTCACCAACTGCACCACTATCTGCTTTGCATCCATTGTGTCCAAGCACTATTTTGATCAAGGCAATTGAACTGGTTTAAAACCAAACCTATATGACACCTTCGGAACAACCCTGTAGTATGAAGGACAGTGCCCTTGCCATTGGAGGCAGCAAAACTCTCCTTGAGCAGGGCTTTCACTTTTCACTTCCTGCCTCCATTTCAAAAGTGCTGAGGTGTCAAAGCTAAACTGGTCGCACTTCAGTCCGCCATCTTGGATCTGGCTTTGGTGGACTACCAAAAGATCCACCAGCAGTTTCTATATTGCCAGCCGGTATAAATCTCCCACTAACAGCAGGGAAGTTTGCTGACAGACTGGAAAAGTGAGTCACATCACTAAACTCAGCTAATAGGGCATTGTTGGTTTAAAGACAATATGGGAGGTGAATTTCTGTAGCGGTTCTCCCACTTGTCTACTGTACTTTTGGTGGAAAAGATGTAGAAATGGCAAAAGGAAAAGGCTCCACTTGTTAATTAAACAACAATGGTCAACAAATAAACTAACAGACAGTACCAAGCTAAAAGAAAAAGCTTAAACATAGGCAAGGAAAAAATGGAAATCCAGCAGACTGGGAGAGTCATAAAAAGCAACAAAAGGACACAAAGAAAGTAATAAGAGGTGCAAAAAGGGATTCTGAACAAAAGCTTGCAAGGGATATCAAAGCTAACAGCAAAAGTTTTTATAAATATATTAAGAGAAAGAGCAGTAAAGGGGAATGTGGACCCATTAAAGACAGGCACAGGGAAGTCTATAATGGATAATAAGAAAATGGCTGACTTGTTAAATGAATACTTTGGGATAAATTTTAACCCCAAGAACTGGTGGATCGAGGGGCGGGTGACCAACCTGCTCTCAGGGGGCAGGTCGGTCAGTGAAATCTTTTAAGGAGGCTGCGGGCCTCCATTTTAACAGCATTTTTACTTTTAACTCCTGGGGGCCGGGATTCCCAGGCCTTCTGCTTCACGCCACGTAAGGAGGTGAGAAGACCAGGATGAACAGGTAATTGCCTTTATTGCACTGCCTGTGGGCCAGGAGGAGCAGGAGTGTTTCCTCCAGGCCCATTTCCTCCAGGCCCAACAAGCTTATCGGACGCAATCCTACACATGTGATCGGCCCTCCTCCCACCCCCGGTGATCTCCAACCACCCCCTCCACCCCCCCATCGCCTCTGGCGATCTATGACTTCCCCCACCCCCACAAGGGACTCTAAAGATAAATCAAGGAGAGGAACTTGTTGGATTTAATAGATGTAAAAAATGGTAATGGAGAAAATAATGGGACTTAAATAGACCAGGACCTAATGGTTTCCACCCCAGAGTATTAAAAGAAATGTGAGAAAATTGCAGATGCATTGGTCATAATTTTCCATAGCTCTCTAGATTCAGGAATTGCGCCTTTGGATTGGAAAATTGCAAATGCAAATCCATTATTTAAGAGAGAGAGAGAAAAATCAGGTTACTACATACCTGCCAGTTTAATATCAATTATAGGAAAGTTACTAGAATCTATCATCAGAGACAGTGATGGAGCTCTTGAACAAGTATCAGTTGATTTGTGACAGGTAGGTCATGTCTCACTATTCTAGTTGAATGTTTTGAGGAGGTCACTAGCATGGCGGATAGGGGAGTGTCTACGAATGTTACATAGGAACATAGGAACAGGAGAAGGCCATTCAGCCCCTCGTGCCTGCTCTGCCATTTGATAAGATCATGGCTGATCTGCGATCTAACTCCATATACCCGCCTTTGGCCAAATCCCTTAATGCCTTTGGTTGCCAAAAAGCTATCTATTTCAGATTTAAACTTAGCAATTGAGCTAGTATCAATTGCTGTTTGCGGAAGAGAGTTCCAAACTTCTACCACCCTTTGTGTGTAGAAAAGTTTTCTAATCTCACTCCTGAAAGGTCTGGCTCTAATTTTTAGATTTTGCCCCCTACTCCTAGAATCCCCAACCAGCGGAAATAGTTTCTCTCCATTCACCCTATCTGTTCCCCTTAATATCTTATAAACTTCGATCAGATCACCCCTTAACCTTCTAAACTCTAGAGATACAACCCCAATTTGTGTAATCTCTCCTCATAATTTAACCCTTGAAGTCCGGGTATCATTCTAATAAACCTATGCTGCACTCCCTCCAAGGCCAATACGTCCTTCCGAAGGTGCGGTGCCCAGAACTGCTCACAGTACTCCAGGTGCGGTCTAACCAGGGTTGATTATACAGACTTCCAGAAGGCATTAGATAAGGTTCCGCACAAGAGATTATTAGCAAAAATGAGAGCGCACAGAATTGATGGTAACCTTGTTACATGGGTCAGTAATTGGTTGGAAGGTAGGAGAGAGTAGGAATAATGGATTTGTTCTCTGATTGGCAGGATGTGACAAGTGGTATTCCCAAGGGATCTGTACTGGGGCCTCAGCTTTTCACCATATATATTATTGACTTGGATGAAGGAATAGAGAGCTATATATCGAAGTTTGCAGATGACGGTAAGTTAGGAGGCATAGGAAGTTGTGTTGATGAGAGCAGGATGTTACAAGGAATCATAGACAGACTAAGTGAGTGGGCCAAACTATAGCAGATGGAGTTTCAACGTGGGGAACTATGAGGTCACCACTTTGGATCGAAGAAGACAAATCGGAATATTTTCTTAATGGTAAGAGACTAGGAGCTGTGAAGGAGCAAAGGGATACAAATCACTAGGTACTAAAAAGTAATCAGAAAGGCTAATGGAATGTTGGCCTTTATCTCAAGGCAGGAGAACCTGCGGAAATCCCCCTCCAATATTGATTCATCGTTCTAAAAAGAAAATCAGTTACGTTCTTGCAATTTAATACCTGAGCCAAGCAAGTCCACAGTATTTCAGGGTGCTGTTGATGATTGACCAGCCAGCCGAGCTCATTGATGGGATAAGAAGGGTAAATCAGTCATTGGGGACTAGGATTCTTCACGCTTACCTCAAGATACCATTCCAGCTAATGTTTTAGCAGATTGGGTGATCTTTGTGTACAACTACTGGGAAGATCATCAGTGCTCTGTGATGTTAAGTAGTGTGATTCAGAGGGTAGTATCCCAATACATTTTGTGATCTTTAAGCCTTGGGTCTTGCCAACCTGCATCTGAATTCGTTAGGTAAATGGGGTGTGCCTCTTTGGGGAAATGATGTGGAGATGCCGGTGATGGACTGGGGTTGACAATTGTAAACAATTTTACAACACCAAGTTATAGTCCAGCAATTTTATTTTAAATTCACAAGCTTTCGGAGACTTCCTCCTTCCTCAGGTAAATGTTCAGGAGCTCCTCGAAAGACTACAGGCTATTTCAGGCAAATGGAAACTCCACTTAATGTGAGTTTCTCAGTAGTTTAGTTTGGAGACTTTGAACAACAACAACTTGCATTTATATAGCACTCTTAACATAGTAAAAGTCCCACGGTGCTTGGTGATGGGTTTCCCTATGTCTCGAATACCTAGCGAACCAAGAAAAATTACTCCTGCTCACTGTGGCTGGTTGCATTGTTATAGAATAATGTATGGTGCTTGCTTAGTGATCCTGACTGTGATATGCAAGGTATGAACTAGTAGACAATATCCATGTATTGCCTATGCAGGTTGCAGACAGCAGGGTATCAGGACTGCACCTGAAACACAGAAAATCAAGGCTGCATCACCATGTCCTGATTAGCATAAAATGTGAATGTCAAATAATGCTCTTGCATATTCTGCACGAAAGAAAACAATGCCAGTGGAAAACCAGGAGAGGGAGATAGTGCAGTGAGCAAAACAAGCAGGGAGCTGGCAAGTTTGGTATACCCAATTTTCTACTTTCCTCTCAGTCACTGCTGGCAGGACAGTTTCCACCAAATGCAATTCTATTCTTATGTCCTTCTTGTTTTACCAAACAGCCACATGGTCCAACTTCTTTTCAGACTGTAGAGTCTTCCATAGGAAAACCCATGAAATGTTTTGCTGATTTCAGGCATAACAACTCCCTCTGTAACATGTGTACTGACTAAACCTTAGGGAACTGAATTACCATGGTATTATCTGTACTCCATAATTAGTGACAGGTGGTGCATTCCTGCAGGGCGGAGTATGTTTCCCCACCCCAGTGAGACACAGTATTATCATCTAGAAAAACCAACCACCTGTTGAGATCAGTCAAGATTGAATAAATGATAGTCATGACTTTCTAACAATCTACAGCTCAGGTGCAGAAAATATGTTAGGTGAAAACATCCAGGTCCTCAAGTATTTTATAAAGATCTGGTTGGTGTTTAATGCTAAGAAAGTAAAAACTGCAAATGCTGTAAATCTGAAAAAACAGAAAATACTGGAAATACACAGCAGGTCAGTTAGCATCTGTAAAAAGACAGATTAAATTTCAAGTGTGTCCCTTTCATCAGAAGGTCTGATGAGGGTTGCAAATCTGAAATGTTATAACCTGTATTTTCCTTTTACAGATGCTGATTAACCTGTGTCCATCTAGTATTTTCTGTTTTACTTTCGGTGTCAATTGCTGCTGTATTTAGATTGTCGGGACCATTGCGAACTGAGATAATTAGTAGCACTGCTTGCAGTAACAAATCCCACAGATCCCAAGTATTTTAAATTTATATTTTCCATTGTATTGAGTCCTGTAAAGTAGTTTATCCATTCCTCAGAGCAATGGAATTTGCCATTCTGGGCTTGCTTGACCTAGTTACACTTTAACTTGTGAGAAACATATTTAAGTAATAATGGACGTATTTGTGTACTGCCTAGCCAGACTGATGCTAAGCTAACCAAGTGAAGAATGAGCCTAAAATTTGGCTTTAGCAGCAGGTGTGTTGCTCTGAAAAAAATTTTTTTAAATGTCACAGAAAAATTATTAACTTTTGTATAGTAATTTATCATTCTGTCACAATAACGACAATTTGCAATTATACAGCACCTTTAACATAGAAAACATCCCAAGGTGTTTCACAAAGATGTTGGAAAAACAGACACTAAGCCAACAAAAGAGAGATTTAGATGGGGTGATCAAAGGATTTGTCAAATAGGTAGGCTTTAAGTAGAGTACTAAAGGAGAGAAGCAAGGTGGTGGGATTGGGGAGGGAATTCCAGTGTAGAGCCTAGGCAGCTTAAAGCACGGCTGCCAATGGTGGAAATGCACAAGAGGCTGGAGTCAGAGGAACAGAGAGGGATTGTAGAGCTAGAGGAAGTAATCTGAGACGTTGGTAGACTGGGAGTCAATGTAAGTCAACAAGAATGAGGGTTCTGGACGAATGGGACTTAGTGAGAGATAGGATACAAGCAGCAGTTCTGGATAGCAGGAGTCTTTAGAGGGTGGAAAATGGGAAGCTGATCAGAAATGCATTGGAGTAGTTAAGTCAGGAGGTGACAAAGGCATGAATGAAGGTTTCAGCAATGGAAGGAATGAGGTAGGGGCAGAGGTAGGCGATGTTGCAGAGATGAAAGTAGATTGTTTTTGTGATGGAGAAGATATCAGGTCGGAAACAAAGTTCAGATTTGAACAGGTCTCCAAGGTTGTGAACAGTTAAGTCTAAGACAGTGGTCAGGCAGTGAGCTGGTCAGTGACAATGTTATGTGGCGTCTTGTGCCATGGGCCAAAGACATTGCTTTTGGTCTTTCCAATATTTAGCTGGAGGAAATTATGGCTCATCCAAGACTAGAAGTTGGACAAGCTGTCTGACAGTATGGAGGCAATGGAGCGATTGAGCGAGGTGGTCGGAGGTAGAGCTGGGTATTATCGACGTACATGTGGCAGCTTACCCGCTGTGTGTGGATAGTGTTGCTGAGCAGCAGCATGTAGATGAAGAAAAGGAGGGAGCCAAAGATCGATCTTTTAGGCACTTCCAAAGTGATGGTGCAGAGTGGAAAAGAAGCCATTGATGGAGACGCTCTGCCTATTGGCAATAGTGAAACCAAGTGAGAGCAGCCCCATGAAGATGACTAGCAGAGGAAAGGCTTTGGAGGAGGATGGCATAGTCGACCATATTGAAAGCTACAGAATGGTTAAGGTGGATGAGGAAAGATATTGCATCAGTCACAGAGAATGCCATTCTTGTCTTTGGTAAGGGTCAGTTCAGTACTTATGGAAGGGCAGAAACTAGATTGGACGGATCGAAACTGAGTTGCAGGACAGAGCGGCATTGAGCAGAGAGGCAACACCACATTCAAGGACCTGGAACAGGAAAGGAAAGTTGGAGATAGGATGATGGATAGTAAGGACAGAGGGGTCAGGGTGGGTGTGTTGAGGAAGGGTGTGATCATGGCAGATTTGAAAGGGTGGGGCAGTGTCAGACGAGAAGGAACCATTTACAATGTCAGTTAGCATGGGGACCACGAGAGAAAGTTGGGTAATTGGGACTTTAGTGGGAATGGGGGAAGGAGAGCTACAGGGGCAAGAGGTCCAATAAATAAAGCTTTGTTTCATATTCAATTCTCACATAGGCGTAGGCCCAGCCTCACTGTTAAGACCACCTCATGGATATTACAAAATTGATGCTACACAACTACTTATTAACTTTCTTCAACATTCGCTCCTCAACCTGAGGGCCATATCACTGGTGTTGATGGAATCACAGCAGTACTAGCACTGTTACTGCCATTTAAAAACTAAAGTATATATTGGTTTGAATCAGGTTTGGTAGGACTTTAAGCTGCAAGTGGATGTGGAGCCGTTCCAGCTGGTGATGTTGATGGTGCTGGTGCTGAAATTCAACAAAAAGATATGGAAATATGTAGCACCAGATCACTTGCAACGACAAATTAACGACACAATTCTACAGTTAGTCCACTACTAATATGGTGTCATACCTTCCCACTCTCCCAAACAAAGTGACACAGATGTTGGAAATGGATGGATAGAACAGGGAAAGTAGCAAAAAATTCCAAATATGAAGATTTACTTAAAAACAAATATTATGGCAGAATTAATATTAAATATTTTTGTCAAAAAATGCTAGATTCCCCTGATGGCTTAATAAGGAAACGCATGACCTGGTATGAAACTGAGCTTAGAGAGAGAGAGACAAGGTCCCAGGATTGATCCCAGTCAATGCTGAATTAGCAGACCGTAGCCAGGGCAACAGCGAAGGTGTTGCAATTAGCCTCAGCAATCCCAGGTTAAGAAAAGGAAAGAAATCAGCCAGAATTGTTGCTCCTGATTGCTATCCAGCTACTCCTGCTGGAAAGTGTGTGTATGTGGATGTTGGGTGAGAACAGGATTGGGTTCGACTATGATGCCCCTGCAGTTGAACAGCCTGCCAATACTCACTGTCCATGCTCACACAGTCACACATGGAGAATGATCACTCAGACACAGTACAGAAAGGCTGCCAATACTTGGGGAAGAGTACCCCAACAAGTGTTAGCACCTTCAGGAGGGAAGGAAAGAAAAAATTTGGAAGAAAAATGTCACTGAGAGTTTCATAGAACACATTGGGGGTGACTCCATGATCCAGCACTCAAGGCAAAGAACGGTGCTCACAGGGACTGCATTTTGGGAAATCCTGGATGCACGGCCCCTGATTTCCAGAAATGTGCTCCCTGTGAGTGCCATTCCTCCCTGAGAGCATTGAATCGTGGAAGCATCCCGAATAAGAACAATGCACCAAGATGTCAAACATGCTCCTATTTATGTACATTAACATAATGCCAAGTTCTAATCCTTTGTTGCTTTTCCACACAATGCTGGACATTACTGCAGGAATGCTTAAAGACTTAAAATTACCCAAAATAGATTGTATTCTATATTAGTTTTAGTTAGATATATTGTAGCATTTAAACTGAACTCTTGTGTCAGTGAACAAAAGCAGACATAAATCAATGGTACAGTTACACTTTCCTAATAAGCCGAGTGCATCACAAGTTGGTGTACTAATTCATGACTATGACAAACGGCACAATGATTAATTGCTGTTTTGCAATCCCATAATACATTATTGTCTAAATACTTGCAGAAAATAATCTTTTTCCATTAATCACCTTTCTCCCCAGAATGACCACTTTTTAAAATGTTCTTAAATAACATTTGCACACATTTCTGGAAATTGTTGCACGTATCCATATCTTGCAAGGTCAATAGATAATTTGCAGAGTGCTTACGCGGGAGATTACTGCATACTAAAAAGGATCGTGATGATTTGTTTGGCTGCATCACTAGGGTTCGTTTGGATTGGGTGGGGAAGGGCTCCTGTCTACATTAATTGATGGTCATGCTGGGTTACATTGCTGGGGAGGGCTCATGTCCTGCTTCTGGAAGGCAGTTTGGATGAAGTATGGCTTTTTAAAAAAAATTGCAAAATTATTTTTAAGTTAATTTTTTTTGTGCATAATGACAACCTTAATTTTTCTTCATTACTACATCCTTATTTCTTAGCATATTATTGTTTAACCCAAACATCTACCAAATGAGCACTTAATCTGATAAGAATCCCAAGATACAGACAGTTTGTAGTAATTATACATAAATTATTGATTAATCTATATGCAAAAAACAAAGAGCAGCTTTGAGGAATGGTTCCTTTGAGAACTCTATTCCAATCCATCAAGACAAATCTTTCCCTCTAACCTGACTAATAACATCACTTGGTTAATTTATCACCAGATTCAAAATTAAATATCTTCATTCAATGGGTGAAAGTCATAAGGAAAATGTACCAATACAGAGCAGGACAATAACTTGCATTTATATAGCACCTTTAATTTAGAAAGACACCCTAAGGCACTTCAACAGAAATGCAGAAAAAAAATGAATGCCAAAGAAAGAGCGGGCTGACTAAAAGCTTCGTTAAAGATTTGGGTTTTAAGGAGGCTCGTAAAGGAGCTGTAAAGGCACATGCATTTGGGGAGGGAAAGTTCCAGATCTGCATTGTGCTAAGTTTGCTGATCTCTGGGATTTTGGAATAGGAACAATAATTGGCCTCAGTGCCCCTGAGCTAGGTTGGAGAAAATCAGCCAGCATTCCAGTCCTGATCACTATTCAGCAATCCCTGCTAGATAGTGCATGTGTAGATATCAGGTGAAGGCAGGATCAGATTCAGCTGTGATATCCCATGCTCGAATAGCCTACCTACACTAACCATTGATGCTCATACAATAATGCCACTGCCCCCTTAGAGTGAGGCAAAGACAGCATGGCTGAGTAAATGGGACATTCAGAGAAATGGCTTGAATTAGGAAAGGAAGAAGAGATGGAAAGCAAGGGGGAAAGAGACTTTCCTAATTCTGATATGGAAGATCAAAGCACTAATGATATTGATATTTGCAATTTGTTTTATTTCCAAGTGCAGTTGGGGGAATTTTTCCAGGATGCATATGATAGATAAGTACATGATTCATGCCTGTTTTGCACAATAATGCTCTAAATTCAGAATGAATGACATTTCAATTCACCCAGTTTTATCCAAATTTCCTAAATCAACAATGATTTGAGTTTCTACTTCTGCAAAATCTTCTGTAGGCTAAGACTGAGTCCTCCTAGTATTATGCATTGATTTCTCTTTCTAAATTGAGTGAAGACCCACATGTGCACACAACTAAAACTGAAAGGTACAATAAGATCCATTTTTATTGTTCCTGTGGGTTTATTTGCACTGCAGGACTACATACAATAATGTATAGAGATGGCATTATTTAACTGCCAGAGCCATACTTAGCTTTGTAAGAACACCAAAATCATCAATGAGAAAATCAGATCTGATTTGCATATACAAACAAAATCCACCACAACTGATTAATTTCCCTAACGCCTTCAAAAACACAGGATAGGTAGTGTGGTGGGCAGTGCACCTGTGCATCGTGGTGTGGAGTGTGGGGCGTGGATTTGTGCCCACAACCTCCACTTTTTGAGTTCCTAATTCTTGCATGTCACTGAAGGGAGGCATCTAACAGTGTTGGTGTGTTCATAGAATCATAGAAATTTACAGCACAGAAGAAGGTCATTCAGCCCATCGTGTCTGTGCCAGCCGAAGAAGAACTATCCAGCCTAATCTCACTTTCCAGCTCTGGGTCCGTAGCCTTGTACGTTACGGCACTTCCAGTGCACATCCAAGCACCTTTTAAATGCAATGAGGGTTTCTGCCTCTGCCACCCTTTCTGGCAGTGAGTTCCAGACCCCCACCACCCTCTGGGAGAAAATCTTTTCCTCAGCTCCCCTCTAATCCTTTTATCAATTACTTTAAATCTATGACCCCTGGTTACTGACCCCCTGCTAAGGGAAATAGGTCCTTCCTATTCACTTTATCTAGGCCCCTCATTATGTGCTTCTGTTCAAAGATGGAGGAAGAATTGATGATCAGAAGGCTGGTCGTATTCGGCTGCTATTGAATCAGTTCAGAGAAACATTAGTGGAGGTCTGGAAGCCAATCAGCGGCCCATTCTTTTGGCTTGAGATGATACGTGGCACAGGGAGACCCTACTGGGGAAACAGTGATTTGGAAAAGACAGAGAGTCTTACCTTCAATTAAAATAAAGTAAATCTTGGCAAAATTAAATATCCATTTGGTAGCACAATATATTGCTGGGGAAGTAAGGGCATTTTAATAGTGGAAAATCTGCTTAATTTACTGGTACTGTCAATCCTTGATAAACACATATCTGAGAAAAACAATTTAGATCATAGCAAGGAAGTCAAATGTATCAAAACACTTGCCATTATTTCCTATTAAACTAAATTGATGTTTCAAGCATAACAGTTAAATACAAAATCCTGATCCTTGCCTTCTTTGATTATCTAAATTTTAAAGCTTACTACACTAAAAGAAGTTGATCAATGTTCTACCTTTACAAATTGAACCCTTCCTTGTGTTAGTTGAATTTTTGGTAAGTTAGCTTTTGTTGAATGGACTGTTCCAAGAACATTTGTAAATTACTGATTTTTAGCAATAGAAGCTTAGTATTTCATAGTTTGTGTCCAATACACACTTGTGGGGCAAACCTGGCCCATGAGGTCTTTTCATCCAGCCATAGAGTCCCTTCTGTTCCCTTTCTTCTTCATGAATGTACACAAAGCCTGCTAGTAACCTTGGAAACATGCTAAGGATGGCCCAGGGCTTATTACCCTTTTTACATCCTTTTTATATCAGATATTTTGGAATTTGTGACAGTCAATTCTGACTGCTGTGTGGATTTCAGTACCACTCAGTTGATTGACCCCTGTGCCTTAATCCTCTGTAATTAAATGTTCCCTACTCTGCCACCTACTGCAGGCTGCAGATGCAATTGTACTGAGGTGGGTTTTGTTCTTCTTCCTCTATCAGCAGCGACAATGATAGATTGGTCCCTGCTTTGTGCAGCTACCTCTGAAGCCTTTCTTCCATTGTTTGGAGTCCACAGATGTTGCACAGAGAGACGGCAGATAATGGCTGGCAGGAGATACGCTGTCTTTATTGCTCTATTCTAGATTGTTTGTTGTCTCCACGTGGCTGAGTTGTGCACTAGACTGCTTGGCTATATTCCAGGACTGAATGGATTTAGGCTGTGTACAGTCGAGAAAACCTTTGGGGCTGACTCAGTGCTTCTTTCCAGAGGACCTGCAACTAGCAGTGAAGTTGTTGATGTGCCTCTGTCCAGGCCATATTCCTCAGGAATTTTTGCTGTCCACTGCTCTTGATTAGTTTTGAAAGCAGCTGAACCCTCATATCCTGTTTCTTGTGCTTGTTTCTTTTGGAGATTTTATGGGGGGGGATCAGCAAAATTCACCATTGGCATGCTATTTTTCTAGGTCATCCAGGCACTTCTGGAGCTTTTCCAATGTTAATTTTGAGCTCAAGGAGAATACCCAAATGGCGATATCATCAGCAAACCACGATCAAGCCCTAATCCTTTGTTCAGGTGTTAAAATGTCATTGACAAATGCGGAACAGGCGTGGGCTAAAGCAAAAAGCTGATTTCAACTTCATCTCTTTAAACTCCCTGGTCCTGGAGGGATGAAAATGCCTTTTCCCTGATTAGTGGATTTGGACCAATCAGGGATCAATGCTTTTGCTCCAATCAGGACTCAGCTTTTACTACTCCTCCAGTCCCAGGCAGTTTAAAGAGCTGAAGCTTCCAAGTAACCACGCTATGGGGAAAAAAAGAAGGGATAATGGGAAAAGGGGGAGAGGATGTAGGAGATCGAGAAGAATATGGGGAAAGGAGTGGGGGGTGGAGAAATGAGGGAGGAGGATGTGTAGAATGCAAAGGATAGGGAAGATGAGAGAAAGGAGAGGATGGATGGAAAGAGGTAAATGGGAAGATAAGAGAATGGGGAATAAGGGAAAGGCTTGAATTCTGTGTATGGAAAAGGATGCATTTTGTGTAAGGGTGATGCATTTCTACATAATCACATCTGGCCCACAGACTGGTTTTGGTGCACTCATGTGGCATCAGCTCCAAAAGCTTGGGCATTCCTGCTTTACAGTAAATATGGGCCACACTGCTGAAGTTATTATGTTGAATAATGGCAATTGACAGCTTGGCATTATGTCTTTGACAAATTATCTGGCTAAATGTTCCACTGTGATCACAGTGGGATTAGTGTAACCAGTAATTACCTCTGATATATCACTAAGGAAATCTCAAGATGTCACAAGACACAATGAAAATACAGTTTTAATCTGAAAACTGCAACATGCTTTTTATACTACTGTACTTTATCCACTGTGTAAGAATAACATAATAAATCAAGAAAAATACAATACATTGTATCATTTTTAAATATCCAATAGGAAATATATTGTTCTCTCTGTAGAGTCCAAGTGTAAATCATTGTTTGATTGCCAGAACTGCAAAACATACTTTTTACAACTGTTACAATTCAAAAATAATTTCTGTACTGTGTATTGTCAGTTGACCAGTCACTGTGTACAAAGATAAATGTGATTATGCATGGTAACATTTTCATTCACTGCACCAAGACAAATCAAGCTCTCAAACAATGATCTATGGACTCTTATATCACAGTAGGAACACTCATGCATCTTTAATCATTCTACATTTGTGTTCCTTCAAGTCACAAACTACTATTTTTTTCACATTTCACTGCCAGTCCAAATTTATTGCTGTCTGCCGCACAATTTAGCCAGAAACTACACTACAGGGACATTAATGTCAAAATATCTCAAATCTCCTGTAAAATCTTCTATTAAAACTGTCGTGTAGTGATCTTCCCCCATGAGTGATCTTTGCTGGACAGTGTGTTTGTGTGTACTTGTACATAGGATTGGATTGCAATCAGCAGTTTATTCAATGTGTTAACAGTGTTACATTAGGAGAATGTAGCCAGTGGAAAACTTGGTTCTTCTGCTGACAATTGTGCTCGTAAACATAAATGACCCAATCTTTGTAATTCCGATGCCAGCAGACACTTACTTTTTTATGGTTCTTGCAAACTGCTGCCATGTTCTTTGGCTCTGCTCCTCACCCACTAAAATTTTGAAGCCAGCTTGATGCATTAAGGAAAAACTTGCTTCCACAAAACATCTTATCATATCCCTCTGAAACGTCCCAAAGTGCTTCAAAGATTATCACTTTTAAGTGCACTGACTATTGTTATATTGGCAAAATAGCCTTATGATGCATTTATAAATAGTATCTACAGCACCAAAACCTGCCTGATTAAACCACTTGTATTGAAATAGAGACTCATAATGAATTCATTAAACTGCATGCAAGCACTGAAGAATTGGTTCAAATTGGTATCATGAGCCTATGGAGGGTGGGGCCAGGAATGTTAAAGTAAATAGGAGAGAATGGTGCCCAGGTGAATTAAAGTAAACAGGGACAAATGATGCCAAGTGAGTTAGAATAAACAGGGGAGGAAAGCACCAGATAAGTTAAAGTAAACAGAAAATGGTGCCAGGTAAGTGAAAGTAAATGGGAGAGCAGTGCTGGTTAAGTTAAAGTAAATAGAGAAAGTGGTGCCGAGCGAGTTAAAGTAAACAGAGAAGAGCAATGCCAAGTGAGTTACAGTAAACAGAGCTGAATGGCGTCTAGAGGTCATTATCGCATCGCTCTTCCAAAACAAGATTTTTTAAAAATCGGTCCCAAGTAAATGAACCGTAAGCTTAAACATGGAGAATCTCAGCAAGCTCTTTTGATCTGGCACAGTATCTCCCTCTGCACCTTTGGTAGGATTAGTTATAGGAAAGCTTTCAGATCATTTACATTTGGTTTTACACGTTAATGCATTCGAAAACCAGAAAGACAACTGACTCTTTAATGAGAGTGAGGAACGTAAAGTATTTTTTTTATTCGTTCATGGGATGTGGGCGTCGCTGGCAAGACCAGCATTTATTGCCCATCCCTAATTGCCCTTGAGAAGGTGGTGGTGAGCCGCCTTCTTCAACCGCTGCAGTCCGTGTGGTGAAGGTTCTCCCACAGTGCTGTTAGGAAGGGAGTTCCAGGATTTTGACCCAGCGACGATGAAGGATCGGTGATATATTTCCAAGTCGGGATGGTGTGTGACTTGGAGGGGAACGTGCAGGTGGTGTTGTTCCCAAGTGCCTGCTGCCCTTGTCCTTCTAGGTGGTAGAGGTTGCAGGTTTGGGAGGTGCTATTGAAGAAGCCTTGGCGAGTTGCTGCAGTGCATCCTGTGGATGGTACACACTGCAGCCACGTTACGCTGATGGTGAAGGGAGTGAATGTTTAGGGTGGTGGATGGGGTGCCAATCAAGCGGGTTGCTTTGTCCTGGATGGTGTTGAGCTTCTTGAGTGTTGTTGGAGCTGCACTCACCAGGCAAGTGGAGAGTATACCATCACACTCCTGACTTGTGCCTTGTAGATGGTGGAAAGGCTTTGGGGAGTCAGGAGGTGAGTCACTTGCTGCAGAATACCCAGCCTCTGATCTGCTCCTGTAGCCACAGTATTTATGTGGCTGGTCCAGTTAAGTTTCTGGTCAATGGTGACTCAGATGAAGGGACTGATGATACAAAGCTAGGTGGAAAAGTAAGCTGTGAGGAGGACACAAAGAGTCTGCAAAGGGATATAGACAGGTTAAGTGAGTGGGCAAGAAGGTGGCAAATGGAGTATAATGTGGGGAAATGTGAGGTTATTCACTTTGGTAGGAAGAATTAAAAAAACAGAATATTTTTTAAATGGTGAGAAACTATTAAATGTTGCTGTTCAGAGAGATTTGGTTGTCCTCGTACAAGAAACACAAAAAGTTAGCATGCAGGTGCAGCAAGCAATTAGGAAAGCAAATGGAATGTTGGCCTTTATTGCAAGGGGGTTGGAGTACAAAAGTAAGGAAGTCTTACTATAGTTGGACAGGGCTTTGGTGAGACCTCACCTGCAGTACTGTGTACAGTTTTGGTCTCCTTATCTAAGGAAGGATATACTTGCCTTAGAGGCAGTGCAACAAAGGTTCATTAGATTAATTCCTGGGATGAGAGGGTTGTTCTATAAGGCAAGGTTGAGTAGAATGGGCCTATACTCTCTGGAGTTTAGAAGAATGAGAGGTGATCTAATTGAAACATATAAGGTTATAAGGGGGCTTGACAGGGTAGATGCTGAGAGGTTATTTCCCATGGCTGGAGAGTCTAGCACTAGGGGGCATAGTCGCAGGATAAGGGTCGGCCATTTAAGACTGAGATGAGGAGAAATTTCTTCATGCAGAGGGTTGTGAATTTTTGGAATTCTCTACCCCAGAGGACCGTGGATGCTGAGTCATTGACTATATTCCAGGCTGAGATGGACAGATTTCTGGACTCTAGGGGAAATCAAGGGATACGGGGATCGGGCAGGCAAGTGGAGTTGAGGTCGAAGATCAGCCATGATCTGACTGAAGGGCAGAGCAGGCTCGATAGGCCATGTGGCCTACTCCTACTCCTATGTTCCAGTAGGAGCTGTTCTGCAATTTGCTGATGCTGCCAATACTTTGGTAACCACCCATTAACACTGCTCAACATATGGAGAAACAACTGTACATGGATGAGCTTGCAGCTGTAAAATTACCTAAGCTGAAATCCTGACTCTGATTCTCTGGCCGCAGACCTTTACAAGGCGCCAATGTGAAAACAGCATTGTTGGCCCACACAGACAGCTGAAAAAAATTGATGATCCATGAAGGCTCAAGCTGCCAGAGGTACCAACTACTTTGCCAATGACAATTTGCTCCCAGTGGTATAGGAAAAACAAATCCTCTTAAGGTCGTACCTCCATTCTACCATCAGCTCATTTATAATGCAGCACTGCCACCAGTGTCAGGGCTACCAAAGGAGCAGCAGTGTGATATAAATGGGTACAAGATCTGAGAGTCCCATCTCAATGGGGATATGATGTGAAATTAATATTTGGACCCTTTTTGTTCAAGGCCCAATAGGGACCCATTATTCCTCAGTAAGCAACAGAGGAAAGTGAATTAACTTTAAGCTGCAGAGCATTTTTTTTTTAAAAGTACTAAAAGAAATCTTTAAAAAAAAAATTTAAACATAGAATTTTTTGTATTTTTCTTTAAACTTTTATTTAAACAGAAATCCTCAAATAGCACAAAGGGAACTGGAATGAATCTGATTTTAATAATGCCTATTTGACAAAACAATTATTTTTATAAATAATTAAAATTTGTTTCTTCCAGTAATTGATTATCTGCTGCCATTGAGAGAAAAAGTTTTAAAATTTAAAGAAAAATTAATTTTCAAATGGCAAATAAGGTGTGTTCAATAAAATCAGGTAAATTCCATTGTTCTTTTTAAGATTAAGAAAAATCAGTGCTAATGGTCATTTAGTTTTAGTACTATCATAATGGCTTATTGCGAAACATGTTTATTGAGTGGTGTAATCCTTCAACACACAGGCTAATTTTTGTCTCGTTATCACCTCGTTTCCACCTGTAAACACAGTGGTAACAAGACGAAAATTGGGGGGGAAATGCCGATTTACCGTTGGAAATCCACCCATTCCAATTTCTGAGAATGTCAATTTAGGCATAAGACCATAAGAGATAGGAGCAGGAGTAGGCCATTTGGCTCTTTGAGCCTGCTCTGCCATTTAATGAGATCATGGCTGATCTGATTTTTACCTCAACTCCACTTTCCTGCCCTTTCCCCATATCCTTTGACTCCCTTGCTGATCAAAAATTTGTCTAACTCAGCTTTGAATGTGTTCAATGACTCAGCCTCCACAGCTTTTTAGGGTAAAGAATTCCAAAGATTCACGACCCGCTGGGAGAAGAAATTCCTCCTCATTTCCATCTTAAATGGGTGACCTCTTATTCTGAGACTATGCCCCTAGTTTTAGATTCCCTCATGAGGGGTAACATCCTCTCAGCATCTACCCTATCGAGTCCCCTCAGAATCTTGTATGTTTCAATAAGATCTACTCTCATTCTTTTAAACTCCAATGAGTATAGACCCAACCTGTTCAATCTTTCCTCATAAGACAACCCTTCCATACCCAGAATCAACCTAGTGAACCTTCTCTGAACTGCCTCCAATGCAAGTATATCCTTCCTTAAATAAGGGCACCAGGACTGTACACAGTACTCCAGCTGTGGTCTCACCAGCACCCTGTACAGTTGTAGCATGACTTCCCTGCTTTTATACTCCATCCCCCTAGAAATAAAGGCCAATATTCCGTTTGCCTTCCGGATTACCTGCTGCACATGTATGTTGACTTTTTGTGTTTCAGATATGAGGACACCCAGATCCCTCTGTACCGCAGCATTTTGTAGTATTTCTCCATCCAAATAATATTTTGCTTTTTTATTTTTCCTCCCAAAGTCGAATACTTCACATTTTCCCACATTATATTCCATCTGCCAAATTTTTGCCCATTCACTTAACCTATTAATATCCCTTTGCAGACACTTTGTGTCCTCCTCGCAACTTGCTTTTCCACCTATCTTTGTATCATCAGCAAATTTGGCCACAAGACACACTGTTCCTTCATCCAAGTCATTGATGTATATTGTAAATAGTCGAGGCCCCAGCACTGATCCCTGCGGCACCCCACTAGTTACAGACTGCCATTTTGAAAATGACCCTTTTATCCCAACTCTTTGTTTCTGTTAGTTAGCCAATCCTCTATCCATGCCAGTATATTACCCCCAACACCATGAGCTCTTATCTTGTGCAGTAACCTTTTATGTAGCACCTTATCGAATGCCTTTTGGAAATCCAAATATACTGCATCCACTGGTTCCCCTTTATCCACTCTGCCCGTTACTTCCTCAAAGAACTCTAATAAATTTGTCAGACATGATTTCCCCTTCATAAAACCATGTTGACTCTCCTTGATTGTATTGAGTCTCCAAATGTCCTGCTACTACTTCCTTAATAATGGATTCTAGCATTTTCCCAATGACTCTGCTCCTGCTGGAAACAGGCAGGGGCCTAATTAAAATATTCAAATGGGTCAACTGGAAAGGCTACTGGCATCTGAAAAGATTTCCCAAAGAGCTTGTCTTGTAGCACACTTGGCTGTTGGGGGAGGGGGGGGGTGGGGGGTGGGGGGGGGCAGAAAAGATGACAAGGCAACAGCCCTTATAGATTGCTGTTAAAGAGCAAGTGGTGGAGACAGAAGAGTTGACTAATTATTCACAATGGTATAGTGGAGACATGTGGCCAGTACTGCTACTTTTGATGCTGAAGGGTTGGAAGTCCTGCTGCAGCAGATTTATCAAAGGAGAGTGGGCTTATATGGGGCCAAACGCCACCCTCAATTAAAATCACAGAGGAAAGCTGCTGAAGGGAAATCACTGACTGAGTCAATCCAATCCCTTCTATCTGATTCCAAATGAGGATTAAGTTTGCTGGCATTAGAAGTAAGGTAACGATAACTGTACTCCTCAGTTGCATGTGTAAGAAAATGATTAATCAGACTGCGAGTAATTGTACTGCTATTGATTTCTTTTTATATTGACTTTTAGCTTTTGCCCGTTAAATGAGTCTCTGTAAGAAGAATGAAAGTGTAATCATAAGACAGGCATGCTTTATTTTGGATAAATGTTTGTTTAATATAGAATGCAGTGAAAAGCAATGGTCGCTTTAGACAGTAAACCTAATTAAAAGACATTCCAGTCAGAGAAGCTTTCTTTGTTCACTCAAACCTTGAAAGATAAAGGACCTGCCAGAGAAAGTTAGGGAGTGTAACAAGTTAGGCAGTTACAGACCTGTGTGTAATCAAATCAGTGATGAATCATAACTATGTATTAGGTAATGCTATGGGACATACGAATTGTCACCTAGCAGGATTAGAAAAAAATGTATGAAGAGTGGGTGTTAGAACAGATACTTTGGAATTCGAAGATCTGGCCAACCAAGTACACGGTGTTCGAAACTGTAACGTGTTTTGAATTTCTCGGCTAAAACTTGCATGGTTTTGTCATAAGTGCTGCTGTTGAGTGTATGTTTAATTATTGTCATAGTTATTACTGTACGCTTAATAAATCTGTGAGCATCTACATTCAATGTTGTGAACCCTAACATTTTGAGGAATAACTTGTAAGTTATTCTCTAAGACACTCATATTTCTTTGCTTTGCCCATCAATCATTGCACAAGCCCAAGTTGGAAACTGCCGCACCCTCTGGAGATACCATTTGAGGCATTGCCTTTTGCACAAGTCTTTAGCTGTACAGCACCTACCTGACATCAGTAGTAGGGAAAATCGTGGTTGACAAATCCAATAGACATTTTTGAGGGTGTAACTAGCAGGGTAGATAAGGGGGAACCAGTGGATGTAGTATATTTGGATTTTCAAAAGGCATTCAATAAGGTGCCGCACAAGAGGTTGTTACACAAGATTAGGGCTCATGGGATTGGGGGTAATTTATTAGCATGGATTGAGGATTGGTTAATGGACAGAAAACAGAGAAGGAATTAACGGGTTATTTTCGGGTTGGCAGGTTGTATCTAATGGGGTGCCGCAAGGATTATTGCTTGGGCCTCAACTGTTTACGATCTATATCAATGACTTAGATGAGGGGACCGAGTGTAATGTATCCAAGTTTGCTGACGATACAAAGCTAGGTGGGAAAGTAAGCTGTGAGGATGCAAAGAGGTATAGACAGGTTAAGTGAGTGGGCGAGAAGGTGGAAGATGGAGTATAATGTGGGGAAATGTGAAATTATCCACTTTAGTAGGAAGAATAGAGTCATAGAGTCATAGAGTCATACAGCACGGATAGAGGCCCTTCGGCCCATCTTGTCCGCGCCGGCCATCAAGCCCAGTCTAATCTAATCCCATATTCCAGCATTTGGTCCGTAGCCTTGTATGCTATGGCATTTCAAGTGCTCATCCAAATGCTTCTTGAATGTTGTGAGGGTTCCTGCCTCCACAACCCTCTCAGGCAGTGAGTTCCAGACTCCAACCACCCTCTGGGTGAAAAAGTTCTTTCTCAAATCCCCTCTAAACCTCCCGCCTTTTACCTTGAATCTATGCCCCCTTGTTATAGAACCCTCAACGAAGGGGAAAAGCTCCTTAGTATACATCCTATCTATGCCCCTCATAATTTTGTACACTAGAAAAACAGAATATTTTTTAAAAGGTGAGAGACTAAGAAATGTTGATAGACAGAGAGATTTGGGTGTCCTTGTACAAAAAAAGTTAACATGCAGGTACAGCAAGCAATTAGGAAGGCAAATGGTATGTTAGCCTTTATTGCAAGGGGGTTGGGGTATAAGAGTAATGAGGTCTTACTGCAATTATATAGGGCTCTGGTGAGACCACACCTGGAGTACTGTGTACAGTTTTGGTTTCTTTACATAAGGAAGGATATACTTGCCTTAGAGGCGGTGCAATGAAGGTTCACTAGATTAATTCCTGGGATGAGGCAGTTGTCCTATGAGGAGAGACTAAGTACAGTGGGCCTATATTCTCTGGAGTTTAGAAGAATGAGAGGTGATCTCATTGAAACTTATAAAATTTTTTAGAGGGCTTGACAGGGTAGATGCTGAGAAGCTGTTTCCCCTGCTGGAGAGTCTAGAACTAGGGGGCATAGTCTCAAGATAAGGGGTTGGCCATTTAGGATGGAGATGAGGAAAAATTTCTTCGCTCAGAGGGTTGTGAGTCTTTGGAATTCGCTACCCCAGAGGGCTGTGGATGCTCAGTCGTTGAGTATATTCAAGACTGAGATCGATACGATTTTTGGACATGAAGGGAATCAAGGGATATGGGAATAGGGCGGGAATGTGGAGTTGAGGTCAAAGATCAGCCATGATCTGATTGAATGGCGGAGCAAGCTCGAGGGTCCGTGTGGCCCACTCCTACTCCTATTTCTTATGTTCTTAAAAATGAAGGTGGCAGCTGAGAAACAGTAAAATTATGCTTAGGTGTCCAGGTCAAGATGCTCCTCTGCTGTTAGGCGCTTTCTCAGTGGAGTCAGCAGCTGTGGATGCAAAGGATAGCCCTGTTCTGCTACGAGCCATCCATCCAGCATCTGCTCTCTTTCAAATAATGCTAGCAAGATGGACTGCTGCACAATGTTGGAGTCATGGCTGCTTCCTGGATAACAGCCACATGCATAGTGATGTTTCTGTGGTCACATATTACCTGAATGGTAATTCATTGTAAACCCTTTTCTGTTCATGAAGAGCTCTGATGATAACATGGGCGGCATCTACAATGTCCAACCCTCAAGTGAACTCAGCCACCCAAAAACAACTAATGCATGATGCAGTAATATGCCTTCTCCACTTTTCCTTTCCACAGGTAAAGCGATGGAGACATTCCCATTGCAAACCTAACGTTTGTCACAAGTTTCACGGCTCTGCACTGCAGACTGACTAATGTTGCAGATATCCCCTGTGCAGGATTGCAAGGATATAGTGGCATGAAAGTTTCCTGATGTAGTAACCTCCCCTACTATGTAAGGAGCAGTCCCTGTTTCAAATGTTGTTTGCAGGTTATCCTGGTACAATGGTCCTGTAGTAGCTACACTTGTGAAAAAGAGGCAGCAATGACTGGTCTCTCCTATGTCCAGGAAGTAGTGCCAAGTTCTGTAACTGCACAACCCAGGGTAATGACAGGTACAGACAAAACACCTCAGGCTTTGTCGCACCTGCATTTGTTGGTCTCTTGTGAACTCGTCTTCCGTATATGAATTATGCAGCGCTATTAGAAGCAAAAAAAAATTCCCTTCCTCACCACTTTGAACGGTGCTTGTTACAAATTTTAGGTCTGCATCAGATAAACTCCTGGTTTAAGTGTCAACGGTCTCTCCTGTAAGCAGACCCCTCATCTCATATGAACTGGAATTTACCTTCACTGCTCAATATTTGGTCATAGGATAGCGTAAAATTAAATTCCTTGTTATGTGCACTGGATACTGTAATCTCACATGTGCCCCCACGTGTATTTCTCCTATCTTCCAGAAGGTGTGCTGATACATATTCTAGTGAGATGAGGCAAATTATAAACCAACAGGTTGATTTATTTTACATATGTGAATGACCAGAACATTAACAGTGAATTTCAATCTATTTCGTAATGTTCCTTGTAACATAAAACACAGAAAATCTGCCAGTATCCCAGCTAACACCAACAGCATTCGAGGTGCAGTCAACATGGCAGTGAGTCAACACTTTCTGACAAAAATCAGCACGAAATGGGCCCTCTTCACTCAGTACTGCACTCCTCTCTTTCCCCTGCTCCCTCCATGGTCCATTCCCCCCCACCTACCCAAGTCTCCACTTCCCTCTCTGAATCCTCATTGCTCCATTCTTGCCTGAGCTCAGCTGCTAATGGGCCAGACTGCAGCCCCTCTCTTCTCAATGCCAATAACAGCAGTCCATCCTCTGTGGAATTGTAACCCAGCAAGAGTCACCACAATAGAATATTAAGGTGTCTATCTTCAGTATTTTGTGAGCTTATTACCATTTTGAGCTACCTAGTTAAAGTTCTGATGTGGAGATGCCGGTGATGGACTGGGGTTGACAATTGTAAACAATTTTACAACACCAAGTTATAGTCCAGCAATTTTATTTTAAAGTTCATACAGTAGCTAATATTTTTCTGTATTTCATCAATTTAGGGAGAATCACACAGCATGAACGCCACCTACCCAAATCTGCAGCTTGACCCTTTTATCATTTCTGTAAACAGTTTTCACTTTGAAGTCAATACCAACAGTGCTGACGAAGGCTGATGTGAATGTGTCATCTGCGTATCTGAAGAGAAAAGATGTCTTTCCCACACTGCTGTTTCCAATAATGAGAAGCTTGAACATGTAATCAAAGTTCTGATCTGATGCATCCTTCTGTCCATATCTAGAGTCTGTTGCAGAAGCCATCTAAAGAAGGCAGATGAAATAGAAATCAGTCATAAAGCTGTGTAACAGGCATTCTGAAATGAAGCTATATTATAACCAAGCAATAATGAACAAGAAGGTATCATGTATTAGAAGGTTTTACTGCAGTGGTAATTACTTAGCATGAGGCGACAGAGAAGTAAATGCCCTGGTTAAAAAACCTTATGCAGATACGAAAGATCCCTTTATCACTTTCCTACATTACAACAGTAACTACACTTCAAAAAGTACTTAATTGGCTGTAAAGCACTTTGGGATGTCCTGAGGTCGTGAAAGGCGCTATATAAATGCAAGGCCTTTATTTCTATTATAAATACCAATCTGAAAATGAACAGTCATGTTGGAAAGTTCCTCTCATGCCTCAGATCTTCCATGTATAGATCGGGCGCTTTAAATCATTATACTGTGAACCTTGTGGAAACCTGTTATTTCAAGCCAGTAGGAACTACCAAAATGCTCAACTGATGTCAGCAGGGGCCCACTTGCCAATTGCTTATACTGAACCTGGAAGGATCTGTATCTTTTGTTAATCCTGCAAGCGAACGCAGAGGTGTCAATAATTCCCCATTCCAGCTTCAGTTGAATATGGCTGCTTTAGGGACTAACACTTTCTCACCTCAATAAATAATGTTCTGTGAATTTTTAAAATAGACCATTGGTGACAATTAAAATAAAATTAACATGTTTTTATTAAGGGGTGTGTTTATCAGAAGAAGCACACAACTGGAATATTACAATTTGAAAAGGCCAGTTCAGTTACTATTGATTTTAGTAAGGGACAGCCAAGTGGTATTAATGTATTCTCTTCTCCCTCTTCCTCTTCCTGCCTTTTTCTCATTTATTTCTCTTTCATGCTGTTGAAAGCAAGAGAAATGCTGGGAATTATTGGCATATGCAGGCATGAGATTGTGATCCTAAGGCAGTAGGGTGAGTTCGCAATCTCACATGTGACCCTCCTTCTGAATTTGGAAGTGTTGGTAGGCCTTGTGATTTGCTTTTAAATTTTCCCTCTAGGGAAGCTACTCGGAACTCAGCAAATAGGGGCATTGTGGATGTGAGCCTGCATTCTACCACTCTGTATTAATGCACAAAAGCCAGATGTGCTGCACAATGTCAGTTTTAGATGAGTTCACTCAGTACAATTAGTTTATAGAATTTCCTGCTGAAGGAAATATTAATTGACATTATCTAATACACTTTACTTGCTGGAGATGGGCATGTCTTGGCTTAATAAAACCTCTCACTAGATTGCATAAAAAGCACTTCAGCTATTCCTTGTGTTCTTCTGCATAGAGCAATTCTTAAAAAACTGACTGAGCCTAGGAATACGTAGAATATTTGTGATCAAATGCAACAGGCTCTGAAATGTTTATCTTCTGACTAATATTCAAATAGGGTGTCTGAAATCCAAATAGTAGGTGGCTTCACTGATTCAATTAGCAGATGATTCCTTAATCTGTATAAAGGAAGAGACTTGCATTTATATAGCGCCTTTCATTATCCCAAGACATCCCAAAGTACTTTACAGCTAGCAAAGTACTTTTTGAAGTGATGTTGCTGTAATGTAGGGAAAGACAGCAGCCAAATTGCACACAGCATGGTTCCAAAAACAGCAATGAGATATATGACCAGATAATCTGTTTTGGTGATGCTGGTTGAGGGATAAATATTGGCTAAGACACTAGGCGATTTCTCCTGCTCTTCTTCGAATAATGCCATGGGATTTTTTATGTCGACCTGTTACCAAGGTTGGGAACTAAATATTCCAGGGTACGTGACGTTTTGAAAAGACAGACAGAATGGAAAGGGGGGTGGGTGGGGGGGTAGCCCTGATAATAGCCAGAAAACACTGGTGGGAGTAGTTTATAGGCCCCCTAACAGTAGCTATACTGTTGGACATGGTATTAATCAATAAATAATAGGGCATTGTAACAAAGGTAATGCAATAATCATGGGGGACTTTAATCTTCATATAGACTAGACAAATCAAATTGGCAAAGACAATCTGGAGGACAATTTCATGGAAAGTATTCGAGACAGTTTCCTAGAACAATACGTCATGGAACCAACCAGGGAACAGGGTATTTTAGATTTTGTATTGTGTAATGAGACAGAGTTAATTAGTAACTTCACAGTAAAGGATCCTCTGGGGAAGAGTGATCATAATATGATAGAATTTCACGCTGAGTTTGAGAGTGACGTACTTAAGACCGCACCTAGAGTTTAAACTTAAATAAAGCCAATTACATAGGTATAAGGGGTGAGTTGGCTAAGGTAGATTGGGAAATTAGATTAAAAAGGTATGACAGTAGATAAGCAATGGCAAACAGTTAAAGAAATATTTCTATATCCTCAACGAATATAGATTCCATTGAGAAATAAAAACTCCATGGGAAAATTGATTCATCTGTGGCTAACTAAATAGGTTAAGGATAGTATTAGATTAAAAGAGGCCTATAATGTTGCAAAGAAGAGTAGTAAGCCTGAGGAATGGGAGAATTTTAGAAACTAGCAAAGGATGTCCAAAAAAATTGATAAAAAGGGAGAAAATAGAATGTGAAAGTAAACCAGCAAGAAATATAAAAAGGGAGTGTAAGAGCTTCTACAAGTATGTAAAAAGGAAGAGAATAGCAAAAGTAAACATTGGTCGCTTAGAGGCTGAGACAGAAGAAATTATAATGTGGAATAAGGAAATGGCAGAGACATTAAACAAATATTTTGTATCTGTCTTCACAGTAGAAGACACAAAAAGCATACCAGAAATAGTGGGGAAACAAGGGGCAAATGAGAGTGAGGAACTTAAAGTAATTAATATCAGTAGAGAAAAAGTACTGGAGAAACTAATGGGACTAAAGGCTAATAAATCCCCTGGACCAGATGGCCTACATTTTAGGGTTCTAAAAGAGGTGGCTGCATTGGTTATGATCTTCCAAAATTCCCGAGATTCTAGAACGGTCCCAGTGGACTGGAAGGTAGTAAATGTAACCCCGCTATTCAAGAAAGGAGGAAGAGAGAAAACAGGGAACTACAGGCCAGTTAGCCTGACATCAGTCATCGGGAAAATGCTGGAATCCATTATTAAGGAAGTGGTAACAGGGCACTTACAAAATCATAATATGATTAAGCAGAGTCCACACAGTTTTATGAAAGGAAAATCATATTTGACAAATTTATTAGAGTTTTTTTGAGGATGTAACTAGCAGGGTAAAGGGGAACCAGTGGATGTAGAATCTTGGGGCTCAGGTATTTACCATCTATATTAATGACTTAGATGAAGGGACCGAGTGTAATCTATTCAAGTTTGCTGACGATACAAAGCTAGGTGGGAAAGTTAACTGTGAGGAGGACACAGAGAGTCTGCAAAGGGATATAGACAGGTTAAGTGAGTGGGCAAGAAGGTGGCAGATGGTGTTTAATGTGGGGAAATGTGAGGTTATTCACTTTGGTAGGAAGAATAGAAAAACAGAATATTTTTAAAATGGTGAGAACTATTAAATTTTGGTCTTCAGAGAGATTTGGGTGTCCTTGTACAAGAAACATAAAAAGTTAACATGCAGGTACAGCAAGCAATTAGGAAGGCAAATGGCATGTTGGCCTTTATTGGAAAGGGGTTGGAGTACAAGAGTAAGGAAATCCTGCTACAATTGTACAGGGCTTTGGTGAGACCTCAACTGGAGTACTATGTACAGTTCTGGTCTCCTTATCTAAGAAAAGATATACTTGCCTTAGAGGCGGTGTACCGAAGGTTCACTAGATTAATTCCTGGGATGAGAGGGTTATCCTATGGGAGAGGTTGATTAGAATGGGCCTACGCTCTCTGGAGCTTAGAAGAATGAGAGGTGATCTCATTGAAACATACAAGATTCTGAGGGGGCTTGACAGGGTAGATGCTGAGAGGTTGTTTCCCCTGGCTGGAGAGTCTAGAACTAGGGGCATAGTCTCAGGGTAACAGGTCAGCCATTTAAGACTGAGATGAGGAGGAATTACCTCACTCAGAGTGTTGTGAATCTTTGGAATTCTCTACCCCAAAGGGCTGTGGTTGCTGAGTCACTGAATATGTTCAAGGCTCAGACAGATAGATTTTTGCACACTAGGGGAATCAAGGGATACAGGGATCAGGCGGGAAAGTGGAGTTGAGGTCAAAGATCAGCCATGATCTTACTGAATGGTGGAGCAGGCTCGAAGGGTCGTATGGCCTACTCCTGCTCCTATTTCTTATGCTCTTATGTTCAGACGGGGCCTCGATTTAACATCTCATCCAAAAGATGGCACCTCAGATAGTACAACATTCCCTCAGTACTGCACTGAAGTGTCAGCATGGATTATATGCTCAAGTCTCTGGAGTGGGGCTCGAACCCATGACCTTCTGACTCAGAGGCGGGTGTATGATCACTGAGTGACACTGTGTATTCACTATAGGTGTGCAAATGCAGCTATCTCCCAGTCAATATCCTCTGAATTGAGATATATATTTTACTAGGTCATCCTCCTATTTTTATTTGGATTTATGGGCGAATATTGTTTGATTTGTTTGAGAAAGTTCCCGGACCAACATAAGGAGTTAAAAGCAGGAATTTCAAAACAAGAGAGTTCCTTTGAAAATTGTTTGTCTGACTAAGTGGAGGAGCGCTCAAAAACAAACCCAGTGTGAGGGGAAAGAAACATAAACTGCCGATCAAAACAGAGGCTGAAGTTGCAGCAAACAAACACTGTTGGTTTAACAGAGGCATTTAAATTAAATCGGAAGCTGCGCTTTAAGAGTAATTAACCCATTATGGATTTTTGTTGTGGTTATATTTTACTTAGATTCTACTTCTAATATTTGCTGATTATTGTACTCTATTTACAATCAAATAGCGATATGAAGTTACGGGTGAATGTGTAAACCCTTTGATCCATGTGGTAATAGCCGTCGAACAGAACTTGGTAGCAAATTACTGCAAGTGGGACAATTGTTAGGTCCTGAAGTGCACACTTCAGTAAAAGAAGAGTGTAGAAAACTTCTGGATCAGAGGGGACAAAAGCATGTTCACTCGAAAAGCTGGTAGTCTGTTGAGACAGAAGTATTAACCTCCCCTCCCCACCAACCTGTAAAATCTTCTATCCGAATATTTTGATTTTTAAATCCATTTCAGAAAGAGGCAGTACTGTTCACCAGTGCACTTGAGCCTCAATACTCTGCAGCACAGAAGGGGATCATGGCAGGATTCTTTCCCTACACCGCAGCAATGCCTCTGCACATTTTTACTGGAGGGGTGGGGGAGGAGATGTGGAAAAACGAGACAGTGTGTAACTCTGAATCAATCTTGCACTACCACTTAGCAGTCAGTTTGAACAAAGTCCTGGGAGGGAGGCCTGGGCAGCAGTTGTCTACCTAGGGATTAAAAATCACTTGTAGATGAATGGATATCTGGATGTGGCTTGCCATGTTTAGCCATTTTTGAGGTATACAGCTTGTGACAAACTTTCAAACCTAGGATTGGTCCAATGTTTGTAGCTCTGCAAGTCACCATGAAACACCATTGTACTTTTCTACTGGACAATTACTGATTGGCTTTAAGAACATTGTGTGTAACAACAAGGGAGGGGTGGTGCTCAGGAAGCAAAAAAAAATTAAATGGGGCAGAAACGACACCACAAACTACAGCATATAATTTAAGGGCAAATCAAGCATATTCGACGTGAATATTGCACAGCTCTCTGCCAATCAGAATCCTGTATATTGAATATCGAATATCTATAATCAGATACCACATAGATTCAAAGCCTCTGGGTAGGTATTTTCAATCTGTATGTGTAACTTCACAAAATAACATGAAGCTGAGTAAACGCAATTGTGCTGTAGGCATGATGATAGTACCTCTACTGACACGGAGTTAAATTCAGTTTTTATTGTGTAGATCCAAAGTGAATTTGAACATCTTACTTACCTCTGCCTGAACCAGAGCAGCCTGTCAGATGTGTTGTGCTTACTGTGGGCAACTGGGGATTCTAATCATACTGTTTACAGCTTCCTGATTCAATTCAGATCAGCGCTGGTAGGTGGGAAAATTCACGCTTAACTTGTGTCAGAGTAAACTACTATCCCTACACAGAAGGGGTCTTGATCTGAAACATATGGAAATTCAGAATGAATTTTAGGTGCTGGATGCTACAGTGGTTAAAATATTTTCAGAGATTTTCAGTATTGAAGTTTCCCGTGTACACCAGCAGCACATATCAGTAAATTACATGTACCCAGCCCATAATTTTCCATCCATTAAAATTAATGGATGAGAAATTGCAGCTGGGAGTGTGCAACTTCCTGGAATGCACACCCAGCATGTGCAGGGAAACCTGAAGCACAGAATTTCACCTCTAACGTTGATTGAAATATATATGACAGATTAATGAGATGTAAGTACATTGTCTTTAGGGGTCCCAAGCAAAATGAGTTTGGGAAATATCTTGATTTCGGTTGACTTCATTTTAATACTAACAAATATTTTAGAGCTGTTTAAACTTGGTTTTCTGGTGCTTTACCTGTGGTTGATTTGAACAGGTAATAGGTTAATCAATTAATTATAAGTGATGTGATTAACTATTCTCTGATCGTCTGTTTTTTCCCCTATGGCAGTTGGGCTATTATGTAAGTTAAGAAAGAGTAGGGATAAAAGGAATGTACTCTGTCAGGGTGTGACAAGTAGTGTTTGTTCTCCAGGGATCTAAACTGGGGCCTTAGCTATTCACCGTATATAATCAACAACTTGGATGAAGGAATAGAGTCGAATATCCAAGTTTGCAGGTGACACTAATTTGTGTTTGATTTTATTAAAACCACAACAATGGCAACTTGCATTTATGTAATGCATTTAGAGTTTTAAAAGTTTGGTCAAAGAGGTGGGAAAACAGTTTGCTTCACTATCGAGGGGGGGCGGTGTGGAAAGAGAGAAGAGAGACAGCTGAAGCCTGTGATGTGCAATACTTGTGTGATGTGGGACTTCTTAGATGATTTGTCTCTGGGATTACCACACAAGCAGGAAGTGTCTCCAACTGCTTGTGTTCAAACTTAAGGTTTCTGAGTTTTAGAAGGAGATGGAGACACTGGAGGGAATTTTAGCTCCCAAGAATGGGCGGGAAATAAAAAGAGTTCTTTTTGGGTTGTGACCGCAACATTTTCCGACTTTGCATTCCCAGAGAGGAGCCTGTACTTTTAAGTGCCCACGTTAAACCAGGAAGTGGAGCCAGGTTGCAGTCATGACCCAAAAAACAACTATTTTCAACTCCCACCCAACACCAACCCACCCGTTCTTGGAGGTTAAAAGTCCCCCCTCTCTGTCACATTTGGGAGGCTGAAGGTTCCTTGGAATGCACATTCCAGGATATGGACATCTTGCAGGCAGAGCAAGTTAGTGAGGAAAGGAAGTGGGTAACAATCCATTGGGGTAGAAAGAGGAGACAGGAAACAGTGCAGAGATCCGCTGAGGGTGTTGAACTGACAAACAGGTATTTTGTATTGACAACATCTTGGAGAAGGACAACCATGAGCAAAACCATTGCACCATGAACCAAGTTGTTGCCAAAGAGGGGGAAGTGAAATCTAGATATACAAAATAATAGGGGATTACATTGTATGGGAAAGACAGGCACTTCTGTCGCCACAACTGAGAATTCCGAATGGTGTATTGTCTTCCAGGTGAAAGTAAAGAATACAATGAAGCAGGTGCAAAAGTTTAGGAGAGGGAAGAGTAATAGCTAGAAGTGATGGCTCATGTTGGAATTAATGACATAGGAAGGCACCAAATTGAGATCCTGAAAAGGAAGTTTCTGGAATTAGGAAAAAGATTAAAAAGCAGGACCTCAAGGATAGTAACTTCAAGGTTACTCCCGGTGCCATGTGCTCGTCAATCTATGACTAGCAAAATAAGGGAGGTGAATGCCTGGCTACAGAGATGGTGTAGAAAGGAAGGGTTCCAATTCCAGGCACCCTTGGGAACAGTCTGGGACATGAGTGGTCTGTACATGATGGACAGGCTTCCCCTGAACAGTGCTGGGACTAATGCCCTCAGTGGGAAAGTAACCAGGGCTTTGGGTGAGTGTTTAAACTAATATGGGTTTGGGGAGGGGGTGAAGAGAAAAAAAAAACAAGGTGAGAAAACAAAGGAAAGAAAAAGGTGCATGGAATGTAAGAAAGGAAAAAGTAGTAAGTAATAAAGGACAGATCAGAAGAGGAGGAATTAGATTACCAAAAAAATCAGGATTGAGAAGTATCTATGTGAATGCACAAAGCATTCAAAACAAATTTAGAGAGTTAGAAACATTAGTAACTATAGAGGAGTATGATGTAGCAGCCACATCAGATATATGGCTTAGGTTTGGACAGGATTAGGAACTTAATATTCCTGGTAAAAACACTTTCAGGAGTAATAGAGAGAAAAAAAGAATTCTAACACCATGCTAGAACATAAACATGTTCTAGAGGATGAGGTTAGGACCAAATTGTTATGAATGGAGAGTTAAGGAATAGGAAATAAATTATATAATACTTGGTGTGCATTATGGGCTACCAAACAATAACAATGAGATAAAAGGGGAGATCTGTAGACAGTTCACAGAGATGTGCATGAACAACAGGCAATTGGGTGATTTTAAATATCCCAAAATAGACTGACTTAAAGATAATGTATATGGTCAAAGTGGGGGACAATTTTTAGAATGCTTGCAAGACTGCTTCATCGTCAGTATGTTTCTAGACCAACATGAAAGAGGCATTAGATTAAATTCTGGGAAATGAAGTAAAACAAATAACTGATGAGAGTAGGAGAACAAATGGGAAATAGCAACTACAACATAGTTAGGTTCAATGTAAAAACAGAAAAGGAACGCAAAGAGTTAAAGATAAGGATACTGCGTTGGAAAAAGGTAATGTTGAGTGAGATAAGATGGGATCCAGCCCAAATTAACTGGGCAGAAAAGGTAGCAAACAGGCCAAAGTATCAGCAATGGGGAGTCTTTAAATATGAAGTAGATAGAGTCCTACAAGGCAGAAAGGGGGTGCATCAAACGGTAGAATTTCCTCCCCTATCATGCTTTTCATCCCACAGACGTTCCTATATTACTCTGTCAGAAGACTCTAGAGAGTTTAAGAACAGCTGATGCCTCTGTTTCATTTTGCCTCCCTCTGAAGAATGACTGACCCTCTGCTCATCAACTCTTCCCAAAATAGAAGCATAAAAATTTATTAGCAGAGGAGGTGATTCAGCCTATCATGCATGTGTAGGCTCTATGCTAGAGCAATTCAAAACTAATCCCACTAACCTGCTCTCTCCCTATAGCCTGTACTTTGCTCGGCTTACATTATTTATCCAATTTTCGCTTGAGGGAAGCATTGGTCTCGGTCTCAACCTTTTATGCTTCAACAGTCTTCTGTGTAAAGAAAATTCTCCTAACCTCTTTCCTCGCTTTCTTAGCAATAATTTTAAATTAACGACCCCTCATCACTGACTTCTCAACTAGAGGAAATAGTCTATCCCTATTCACTATCAAAACTCATGATTTTATAAGCTTTTATTAAATCTCCGTTTAGCTCCAGTAGAGATAGTCCCACCATCTCAAGTATTTCCTCAACTATATTTTCCCATCTCTAGCATCATCCTGGTGAATTAATGCTGAACGGTCTCCCTAGCTTTAATGTCCTTTCTATAATGGAGTGCCCAAAATTGCACAGTTTTTCTAAACGTGGCTGAACCAATGTTTTGTATAAACTCATCATTATTTCTTTATTCTTGCACTCAATGCCACTTTTATAAAACCCAGAATTCTACTGGCTGTTTTATGGCTTTATCTTTTTACATTTTCAAGGAATTATGTACTTTATGTCTGGGTTCACCAACATCCTTCAGCATCTTTCCATTAAGTACATACCCCCATTCCTTGTTTTTTCTCTCAAAATGTAATACCTCACTCTTACATTAAATTGCCTCTGCCACTTGTCTGCCCATTCTGCTAACCTGCCTATGTCTATCTTAAGTCTTTTACAGACTTCCTCACTGTTTGTCAAACATCCTACTTTTATATCAGAAAATTTTGAAATTGTGCTCCCTATACTCAACTCCAAGTCCTATTCCTTAACTCTCCATTCATAACAATTTGGTCTTATATACACTGAGAACAAAAGTGGATCCAGCACTGATCTCTGTGGTACATGACTGCCAACCTTTCTCCAAGCAACCTTTCTTCAGCCAACATCCATTCACCATAATCCTTTGCTTCCTGTCCATCAACCAACTCACTATCTGTATTACTACATTGCCTCTTATACCATGTTCCTGAATTTTTCTACCACGCCTCCTGTGTGACACCTTATTGAACGTCGTCTGAAAATCCAAATAGTCTACATCTATTGCATCCTTTTTATATATTCAAATTGATCATTTCTTTAAAAAACTCAAACTCTTAAATTTATCAAACATGCCTTGCCATTAATAAATCCATGCTAACTGTCCAACAGTGAAGGAAAGATCAGAAATATGCTATCTTGGGGCTTACAGGACACAAACCCCTATCTTGCACAATATTACAAGCCAGGATTTAACACTGTAGCATAAATAGGACTCAAGTAAGTTTAAACAGCCTGGTTGACTTTCCTTCAGGACATGCCAATAACATGCTTGGAGTACATCAAAAGCTAGGGTGCTCTTCAATAAGGTTTGCACTAAATCTTCCCTCTCTCAAAGGTGGAGGCATAGTTCCACCTAAAGGACAGTGAATTCAATTCATTCTCATGCTTTTTCTCCAGGTTCCTATTTCACCTTTTAATTTATTTAATATTTTCAGGAGCTTAGCAAAATACACTGATAAAAATGTTTTTGTAAAAATAATTTTCCTGACCAGCAGGGAGATCCATCAGATTGGTTCATTTCTTGCTAGGTCACTCCATGACATCATTGAGAGAGTCCCTGCGCATCCATTGAAATCAACTGTGGAGCAACATCAGGGAGTATTCGCCATTCGCAAATGTTAGTATGCCCTAAATCAGCTCTTAGCTCAGTCAGATATAACAGCCTGCCATTGTTTCAATGGAACCACTTCAGGGTGCAAAGTGACACCTCCTTTCAATGACATCACAGAGCAGCCTAGCAAGGAGGAAGACCCAATCTGACAGGACTCCCTGATTTTTGTCAGTGTAATGTTTCACTATAAAATAGGGGAGGTAGGGGGCAGGGGCATTTCAATCAGAAATGACTTTC
Source organism: Heptranchias perlo (assembly GCF_035084215.1). Taxonomy (NCBI): domain Eukaryota; kingdom Metazoa; phylum Chordata; class Chondrichthyes; order Hexanchiformes; family Hexanchidae; genus Heptranchias; species Heptranchias perlo. The sequence continues at coordinate 37,266,108 of NC_090333.1, read as the reverse complement.
CCTCCAATTTAATTGAAAACCAGAAATGCACATCACGTCATTCAGCAGTTTTTATACTGGCATTCGTTTAGTCCAGATTCTGTGAGTCTGCTCCCAGCATTTACATTGCTAAATCTGAGTCCCATATCCTAGTGGAGTAATCATAAACCCATAAAAAACTGGGTCTGCAAATCTGCTGTCAGAATAAGGGAGCCAGATTTAGAAATATAAACACCAGGTTCATCAACGCCAGTCTCCCAAAATCCAAACTAGATGAGCATCAGTATAAAAGTAGTTATTGAAATACCTAGAAGTTACAAACACATTCAATCCAATCATCTGTGCCGGTATTCACCCTCCACACAAGCAAACATGTCCGGATAATCTGTTTTTGACGGTGTTGTCTAAGTGATAAATGTTGGCTAGGCCACCAGGAGAATTTCCCTGCTCCTCTTCAAATAGTAACATAGGTTTTTCACGTCCATCTGAGAGGGCAGATGGAACCTCAGTTTAATGCCCCATCCAAAAGACGACACCTCTGTTAGTGCAGCACCCTCTCAGTATAGCACTGAGAGATATAGGTCAATGTTTAGGGTGTGACCTTTCACCAGAACCCTAACAACAAAAACATAACAACTTGCATTTATATATCACCTTCTAACAGAAAAAAAAGTCCCAAAGCACTCCACAGAATTATCATCAGGCAAAAAAAAGGTCAAGCCAAAGGAGATGATAATAGATTAAAAGCTTGGTCAAAAGGGTGGATTTTATCGAGGGTATTAAAAGGGGAGAGGTGGAGAAGCTTAGGGAGGGAATTCCAGAGTGTAGGGCACAGACAGCTGAAGGCATAGCTGCTAATGGTGGGGTGAAGGGAGCAGGGGATGCACAAGAGGCCAGTCAGAGGAACACAGAGATCTCAGAGGGTTGTAGAGCTGGAGAAGGTCACAGAGATAGGGAGGATGAGACCGTGAAGAGATTTAAACATAAAGCTGAGAATTTCAAATTTGAGTTGTTGAAGGACCAGGAACCAACGTAGGTCCATGTAGTGGAGAAAAGAAGCTGGGGGTTATCTCTGCTCTCCAGGATGATCAAGTCTACGCCCCTTGGATTTGAGGGAGCAAAGATGGTAGCCATACCAGGGGAAACAAACAGGGTGGGAGAAAGGTTTTTTATTCGTTCATGGGATGTGGGCATTGCTGGCAAAGCCAGCGTTTATTGCCCATCCCTAATAGAGTTTTACTGGGGTTAACGGCATCAAAGGTGGAGGAAAGGGAGCGATGAGCAGATTGATTGTTGCACAAGTATCATGGCAAATGGAGGGCCAAAAGCTAGACAGTTGAGACTTAATCTGTTTTTCTCTTTCAATTGATGCAATCTGTGCATTTCCTGATTTTTATTTCAGATTCCCAGCAGTCACAGTTTTCTTTTTATCTTTACTGTCTTTCTTCCTTTGCAGCTAGATAATTTAGCTCCTCAAAGTTTTAAAAGGCATCTGATTCTAAAGATTTCTCCAGAGTCCCATAAGGCTCCACTGTTATATCTGGGAAGAACAGGAAGATAACTGCGAGTAGTCGCTACTGGTAACTGCTGTTTTTCATAGCTGTTACTGCTGAAATTCCACGTGAAATAGCCCAGTCTGGAAGTTTTACACTGGGTAACTAACCAGTTATGTTGCAAAAAAACCCCTAAAAGCAAAGAAATTGTATTTTTTAAACCCAGTTAGTTGATTTTATTCGAGGTCAGTATGTTATTGTTCTAAATCCCTTAAGAACTGTCCATCACATGGTGCAGGATCCAGAAAGTACCAGGTGCACACTTAAATAATTTTCCAATAGTCACCATTGCAGTCACTACCTTTAAATCAACTACTATCTAGCATTGGAGGACAAAAACATGACAAGATTGATTGACGTTATTTAAGTCCCTTTGGGGGATTAGATGGTAAAATTGTTACTTATTTTGCACAATAGCAAATACGGGTCAAACACTTTGATTCCAGTTGTAAAACCATAATGCGCAGCCTGTCAGTAAACAATATAGTAACATCGCGCAATGTTAGACCAGACTGGCGAGGCTTTTTTCAAAATAAAGCAGTGTTGTTTCACAGTGTCGTTCAATGTGTGTATCAGACTTACTCGGCCGTTTAGTAGCAATATAAAATATCACATTCCGGAGATGAATTAAAACGGTATCTTGTTTGCATCGGACGGAATTTGCTTTACCTCCAAAAGCAATAAATGTTTTGCGATCTGATCGACAGCTCCCGGGTTCAGAACACGACGGAGGTGCTGAGGGAGTCGGGGAAATTCGTCGCAAATTCGCTGCGATTTTAACGTACAACGAAAGCCTGCGCTGAAAGTGAGTCTCCGGATTAGGAGCAAAAAATACCACCTAGTAGAAGAGATCAGCTGCCCGAAAATAAAATACTTTTGTATCCAGAAAGAAAGAGCAATATCAGCTTTTAAGAGGAATTGGAAATACAAACCGTGCTTGACTACTTACAATCTGATCAATCAGAATTGGGAAATGAAACATATCCTTACGGAAGATGTAAAGTTAAATGAGACTCTCACCTTATTGTGTGCTGTCCTGCTCAGCTCCTTTGAAATAACTGAGCTAACCCGGATATGTCAAAAAAATTAACAAAAGAATATTCTTATTCAAGGTTTAATAGCAACAGACATGAAACCGCCAGGTCGATTCCACAGTGGAGAGTTCAGTTGCAGCTCCAGCTGTCTCAAGCAGATGACTGTGAGCAGCCGCTGCTGTTTTCAGAAAGTGAGGGTATTCCGACACGATCCAGGCATCTTGCTGCTCTGGCGGGGCAGATGAGATTGGAAGACGTCAGAGGAGGAACACAAGCGTCTCCCCGCCCTTGCCAATAGCGTGGATTTTTACTCTGAACACGCAGCGAACGTCATGCCGCACGCACCGCTCTTTCTAACTTTCTTCCTGAAGTGTTGCTGACATCAGATGGACCACACCTTGATCAGTATCATATCCAAAACAAAAACATGGAGATGTTAAAAGCCAAGTGGTTTTATTTGTATTCATTATCAATGCATTTTTGTATTGGATTGTTTCGACATAAGTATTTTAAAATTACTGTAGAAACCACAGAGAAAATAAGTGGGATTACAAGAAAATAATCCTCATCCAAGTGACTCAGAGCATGTAGAAAAGCTCAAGAATTTAATCAGATCGTGGCTGATCTCTACCTCAACTCCATTACCCGCCTGAGCTCCATATCTCTTGAAAACCTTACCTAAAAAAAAAAATCTATCCACCTCAGTCTTGAAAGCTCCAATTGTTCCAGCACCCGCAGCCTTTTGGGGCAGAGAATTCCAGATTTCTACTACCCTTTGTGTGAAAAAGCGCTTCCTGATTTCCCTCCTAAATGGCCCAGCTCTAATTTCAAGATATGTCACCTTGTTCTTGATTCCTCCAGAGAAAATAGTTTCTCTGTATTTACCATATCGAATCCTTTTAACATTTTAATCACCTCGATTAGATCACCCCTCAATCTTCTGAACTCAAGGGAATAAAAACCAAATTTATGCAACCTGTCCTCACAACTTAACCCTCCAGTTAGATCCTTTTCACGTTCTCTGCTCCAACTCTTTCATCATTACTATATCCTCTCAGCCCTAGTATTCCAATAAGCCTACATTGCACTTTTTCCATGGCCCTCATTCTGGTACATGTCACTAATCACATTATGGTCTATTTTTAATATCACTAAAACTTGAAGGAGAATGTTAGAAAGACTAACTGTGTAGTTTCATGGTCTCTGTTTACTGTAAAATCATATTGTGGTCAGGGCAGGAAGATGCTTGCATTTCCTGCTCTGATTTTCTTAATTTCATTATATATCAGACCTTTCAAATGGCACTCACTCAGTGAGTCACTCATTTTAAGTTTAAAAACGTGACCTATTTTGAGGTGTCTCAATCTGAAAAATAAAACAAACACAGCTCTGTATTTTAAATAGGTTTTCAATCTGTCACACTCTTCATAAATCACACTCCTAACATTTCACTGACATTAGCAGCCATGGGAAGGGAAGTAAATGTAGCAACCTCATGATGTGCAGATGATTGTCATACTTAAGGACATCATCAAACTCTCAAACATACTGCAGCCCTGTCCCTAAAGTCACTTACAACATTCAAAGGAATGTTACTGGATTTTCTCAAGCAAATTTTCTCCCCTCCTGAAGGTACTGATGTAAGTTGTAAATGAAGTGTCCTTTTTTGTTCACTTACAACAGATTGCATTGATGAGTTTATTTGATATAATTCACAATGGCAAATATATGAATGAAGCAGACTTGCATATTATGGTTTCATTTGTTTTTCAATGAAATTTCAATAGAAAGCTGCTAATATCATCCGTACATAATAGATAAGAGAAATTTCATTTCACAAAGAACTAATACAGACTGGAGTTACTGGACTAAGCACACAACAGGGGAATAGAAACCTAAGTACTGATCCAACTGCAAAATGTGTACAGTGTCCTCTGCTGGCAACTCATTTCTGCATCACTTGCAGAGAAGCTGCTGTCTGCAACTTTACCGGTTTAATAAAGGTCAATCTCCAGTGCTGCTTATATTATTTTTGCAACAATGTACAAAAAACTATTCATAAAATCGGGGTACTATCCACAACTACAAGAGCTGTACCTAAGAACTGAAGTGTAGTGAATGCAATCCCAATATTCAAAAAAGGAATCAAACATAAATCAAGTAAAACAGTAAGTCTAACATCTAAAATAGAGAAAATGATCTTGAGCACTTTATGAATGCTGTTAACATTCATTTAAAGAATGTAGTATTTCTAAGCTTAGGAATAAGTTGCCATAGAAGCAATAGGTCATATTTCACTAAAATGCCGGAATTCTTTGAAATTAGTGGATGAAAGCTGTCCAGTGGATATAATTTACCTGTATTTTCAGAAAGTGTTTGATAAAACTTTAAAGATAATTGAAGCTCATGAAATTAATTCAAAACAGAAGGCGAGGAGAAATGGAAGGGATTTTGTGTGGATGGCGGTGACCGATGGAATTCTGCAGGGGTCTGTTCTAGGTCCCCTGCAGTTCAAACTATTCATATTAAGGGTACCTAGAGTATAATATAGTATGAAATTTGCTGATGACATAAAACTATGTGGCTATACGATAAGAACAAGCAAGATTGATAGCAAAGGGATCTGAGCCAATTAAATAGAAGGGCTAAGAAAAAACAGGTGGATTTTAACGTATGTGAGTTAACGCACATTGGAAAAAGAAACACACAACACCTGGACACAATGAAGAGGTGTGTATGTTAGCAAAGGTGAGAAAGGAAAAAAACAGTATGAATACGGACTATTCATTGAAAGTATTAACAAGATTAATCAAGGTTATTTGATTATCAATTGAAACAACTTATTCTAACATGTAGATTATTGGCAGAAGCCACATTTGGAATATTTTGTGCAGTGGTTGGAAACTGTACCCCCTCTCCCAGGTTTAATCCTAGGTCTGTGCTGTTCTCAGCTGGGTGAGTGATAGAGCAGAGGTGCTGCGATTTGCCTCCCAAGTTTGTATCCCAAGTTTAGGAAAGGGAAAATCAGCCAGGGTTCCTGTTCTTGATTTGCTATACACCAACACCTACCAGAAGTGGGCCTATTTGATGATGGATAAAGACAGATCGGGTTTGCCTCTGATATTGTTGTATAGGCTTCTGGTGTTCAATGTTGTTAGTGCAGCTATACCCTCATGAACACCTTGAGGCATTGGAATTGGAAGAGAAAATAAAGTTTACAAAAAGGCTGAAGATTAAATGATTAAGTAAGAAGGTTGGGAGTAGACATAATCAAATCTTCTAAAATGTCGTTAAGCAGGACATTTGCTTTAGACTGTGAGCACAGAATGAAAAGGCTCAAACACAAAACTGGCTTCATTGTGTATCAAATCTTCACAACTGCGTTCTCAGTATAGCGTGCTGATGTACTAAAATTCCCATGTCGAAACAGTTCGTAATACAGTTACGATTACTAAGGCATGTCTTTACTTGAATGACACCTTAGAAAGTGATTCATTTAATTGTATGGACCCTTATTTGGTCAATCACCTGAAATGGAATTCAATGAAAGTTTAAAGTATGTAATGTCATACATTGTTCACCAAAATCACAAAGGTTTTCAGAAAGTTTTCAGAAGAGAAGGCTTTGGATATAAAGTTAGATGGTTCAAGAAAGTAGAAGTAGAAAATATAAAGTGTGCTCCAAGTTATTCAATAGTCTAAGTTCCTAACGGTAAAAGGAAGTACATAGTAACAGCCAACAGAAAAAGTAAAGTATGTGAAAGGTTAGCTAAGTTGGAAGAAAACATAAATGAAAAAGACAACAACTCATCACAGACACACTCTAGGACATTACAAGGGAAAGCAGCATTACCTGTCACTGCAGCTGGCCTATGCCTCAAGGATGGGTTGTATCAGTCTATATTCACATCATCAATACACAGGTTTAACACTAGAAACATTGAATATAGATCATGAACTTAATTTTGCTAAGTCTGAGATCCTGGACATTAAACGAAGTGAAATTTGGCTAATGCTGAAATATTGTGATATTTACATTTACATTTACTCTTTTGCTTACGATTTAGATTTAGTTGATTGATATTAAGTGTAAGTTTGTTTTTACTGTAATCATCAATTCTTAACCTTGCAAATCATATTATCACAGATGTAGTTAAATTAAGTAGTGCTAATAATGCGTCTGTGTCCAACTCGATCTTTAATGCCTCAGGCAGAAACAATAAAATTTCACTTTACTCAATATTGTACTGTGGTTCTGGTATTGTACAACTGGCTTGGTCAATAATTAATAAAGAATCATAGAATGATACAGCACAGAAGGAGGCCATTCGGCCCATCATGCCTGTGCCGGCACTTTGAAAGAGCTAACCAATTAGTCTCACTACTCTGCCCTTTCGCCATGGCCATGCAAGGTTTTTCCCTTGAAGTATTTATCCAATTCCCTTTTGAAAGTTATTATTGAATCTGTTTTCACCACCCTTCCAGGCAGTGTGTTCGAGATCATAACAACTCACTACATAAAAACATTTCTCCTCATCTCGCCTCTGGTTCTTTTGCCAATTACTTTAAATCTGTGTATTCTGGTTACTGAACCTATCCTTCAGACTTTGCCATATAACTATAGGATCCCTACACAGACCTCACAGAAACACAACTGGTTGAAGCCAATTTTTAAATTGTATTTACCTACCTAAAATCATGTAACATAAGCACAGAAACTTCAATTTACATCACAATATCTTTCAACAATTGAGATCAAAAATCCATTACAATTGGTGAAAGATAAACAAGTGTGCTTTCTCCTAAACTTACTTTACATTGTTTGCTATGATCAAAGCTTGAAACAACGGACTACTAAAAAGAGGTTGGCCATCTGTATTTGTATGGAAGTAATTTTAAAACTAGCCATGTGATACTGTTAATTTCTCCTGTGCTCTGGTAAAGCCTTTCACTTTGAGGACCAGAGGAAATATTGCAGCTCCAAAAATCCTAAGCATTACCCAATCAAAATTATGATTTTTTTTAAAGGATTGTTCTAGTAGTAGAAATTAAATAATCTTCACCTATTCTGTGCATTTCTCCAATATTTATCCTTTGGAATTTGCTGAAAATATTTTTTGCGGATGCTGTAAGAAAGGAGCGAATATTCTGAAGATTAAAAATGTCAGGCACTCAAAAATTTAACTGTGCCAGTGAAACTAGTATGTTTAAACAACAAATATTTGGGAAAAGCAGAGCACAGAATGATCAGTAGCAAAGGAAAAGTCCCTATGCAAACAGTTTCCATGTTTGTTATATTGTTAGGATTTTATTTTTAAAGTAATAGGTCTTACCTGATAAAATGGATCATCAGCTCTTTGTCCCCATCCTCATCACAATGGAAGCATATGAATGTTAATGAACCAATGCTAAACTATGGTCAGGTTTCCAAAATGCTCTTTCTGCAGATGCTGCCTGATCTGCTGAATGTTTCCAACATTTTATGTTTTTGTTTTTTAATCATGTGTTTTGTTGATAGTTAATTAGAATGTTTAATTTTTTTAAACAGGAGAGTGATATGTAGCAACTACTACAAAATTCACTGTTTACAGAGATCCCTTACAAAGTCAGAAACCAGTGCTACCAGACACAAGATTCCACCCCTACCCAGTGCTATCATGACCCATGTCCTGCTCCTTCCCTCACTGCTGACTCGGGTTGTCAACTCTCCAGGATTGTCCTGAAGTCTCCAGGAATTCAAGATTAATCACCAGGGCACTGCTGCAAGCAACCAGGGTGAAAAATCATAGGAGCATTAATTGTGTCTTTTTTTCATTTTCTTTGAACACTTTTATCAGTTTTTAAAAATATTGGCGATGGAGAAAAAGGTTGTTTGACTAACAGTCAAGAATCATCCAATTGGATAACAAAGAGTCTGTTCGCTTTCCAATTGGCATGGGAAGGTGGTGCATTGCAGGGATAGACATGTTAGGCAACCAATGGTGGGAGCATGGGGACAGAGTGGGGTGGTTGGAGGCAGGAAATCATGTGATGAAACATCCTGGAATACGTCCACCCAGATTTGAAAATCCTACTGCCAATAGACAGCAGGAATCCTCAGTTCTACCAAACCTCAGCTTCCTTCTCAGCAGTGATGTCAGATCAAATGGTTCCCCATACTGCTGAACTCCAGCAACCCCAATGTAGTCCCATCAAACTCCAGGACCCCAACCCAGTTCTGCCAAACCCCAGGACTTTTCTACCAAAGACCAGGACTGCCTCCAGGTGTAGGTAAAACCCATTTCCCTTCCTAGTACAGCTAAATACCAAATATCTACCTCCAATTGGTGCATTTTGCATACCATTATGTGATGTATTCTCAGCTATTAAAATGGTATGGGATAAAAGTTAGATACGATAAAATACATAAAAGTTGCAATAGGGAAACAAACCATTCAGCCCAAAAAAAACCATGTTGGCCTTTACTCTCCACGCAAGCAAATAGTTCTAATTACATTTACCCACCCTGTTCCCATAGCTCTTCAACCCCTTTTCCTTCATCTACCTAGCCAATCTAATCTTGAATGTTGACATAGTTTCTGCCTCAACCACTAACCCTGGAAGTGAATTCCACAGCCTCACAATTCTGAAGAAGTTTCTGCTGCCCTCAATTCTAAATCTTACATTTAACCTTGTATCTATGTCCCCTCATTCCTCTTCTTGACTGTAAACAATCTGCTTTGACCTACCCTGTCCCATCCATTCATAATTTTAAACACCTCTACCATATTGCCCCATAATCTGTGATGTTCTAAAAGACCTAATTTTTCAAATCTTTCTTCGTACTTGTATTTCCTATCAGGCGTCATCCTAGTGAATCTGTGTTGTACCCTCTATAAAACCTCAATATTCTTCCTATAATGTGGAGTCCAATACTGCACACAGTACTCTAACTGATATTGTATTAGGTTTTATATAGGCTCATCATTACCTTTTGGGTTTTATAGTTTATACCTCGAGATAAAACCTAGAATTCTATCAGCTTTTTTAAAAAATAGCCTTATCAACCTGAGGTGCTGCCTTTAATGTCCTGCAAACCTGTACTCCCAAATAACGCCAAGCCTACTTCCATTCAGAGTATAATTACTGCATTTTTTAAAACTAAAATGTATCACCTCACATTTGCTGACATTGAATTCCATCAGCCACTTTTTAGTCCATTCCTCATCTTTAAATATAGGTCTTCTAAACAGTTAACTATACCTCCCATTTTAGCATCATCCGCAAATTTTGACACCATGCCCTCTAGTTCGGTATTGAGATCATTGATATATGCAGTGAACATAATTGGTCCCAGAACAGAACTTTGCAGGACACCATTATCCACTTCCAATCACTCTGAAAAACTGACCTTAATTCCTACTCTTTTTTTCCCCCTTCTAACCAATTTTTCATCCATTTTTCTATCCTCCCCCTAATTCCATACCCCTTAAACTTCTCTAGTAATCTCCCATGTGGTACCATGTCAAAGACATTCCTATAGTACATGTGCACTAATCCACTGCATTCCCCCCATCTACCATGTCTTACCTCCCCAAAGAATTCTATGAGGTTTGTCAAGGACAATCATCCTTTTTGATATTTATGCTGGCTACTTCAATTATTTTTTCTTTATCTAGATACGTGGTAATTTCATCCTTAAAGACTAAAATTTTCTCTACCAGATATTAAGCTAACTGGCCTGGAATTACCAAGAGTAGATCTCTCTCCCATTTTAAAATTGAGTACTATATTGTCTATTCTCCAGTCTTCTTGCACACATCCAAACTCAATAGAGCTCTGAAATATAATTTCTAGGGTCTTCACAATTTCCTCCCCCAACTCCTTTAGGATCCAAGGATATATCCCTTCTGGCCCTGGTGCTTTGTCTTCCCTTAGCTTAACACATTTTTCTAAAATTTCCTTTTATCCATCCCAATATCACACATCACACTCTCAACCACTTCAGGATTCTCCTCCACTCCGATATCCTTCTCTTTATTAAAGACCGATTCAAAGTACTAAATACCTCTGCTATTTTTTGATCGTTTACGAATTCACAATCCTTTCCGGGGTCCGACCTCACTTTTAACAATTCCCTTTTTACTGATATATTTGTAAAATACCTTAATGTTCCTCTTAGCTTTCCTTATCCCACCCTCAAGCTCTTACTTTCTCATATCCTCCTTTAGTTTTTTCATTGTTCTTTTGGTCCTCATAGGCCGCCTTCAATTTTATTTGGTTTCTAACCTTTTTATTTATCCATTGCATCCTAAAACTATTTAGTTTTCCTCTTATTTTAGTGCAATATACATTCTGTGCCTTTATAATCTCAAACAATATTCCACTGTTGCTCTACAGTCCCGAATGTCAATTTCTCTTTCAACCTTACCTTAGCTAGCCCACTCATCTTTCTAAAATCTGCCCTAAGCCAATCTCTTTCTAGCTGGATTATAAACCTCATCATATTGTGGTCACCACTCCCAAGGTGCTCACCCATATTTAGCTCACCTACCTGATCTATTGCATTACTCATAAACAGATCTGGCAATACCTCCGCCCTTGTAGGCCTACTAACATACTGCTCAAGGGAGAAAACTGTACACATTTGAGGAATTACATTCCTTTTTCTCCACTTTATCTATCCCAATCAATTAAGTGGATGATTACAATCTCTCAGAACAATAATGTTATTCCCACTAGTTTCTCGAATCTGACTGAGGATTTCCTTTCCACAATTTGGAGGTCTGTAATAGTCTTACTAAATGTAAATAAACCTTTTTTTAAATCATTGAGATCCAACCATATTGCCTCTGTCTGTACCCCTTCCTTGACTAAATCACCTTCTCTAAAGCATGTATTCCCTTTGTAACCAATATTGCCACACCACCTCCTTTCTTTTTTTTATCCCTCCTAAATACATTAATATCCTGATTTATTTATTTTTCATTCTTGTCCAGTTTGCAGCCAGGTTTCTGTTAATGCTAAGGGGCTGGATTTTGCTGTTAAAATTTCTGTGCAAATCGTATAGCAACTTCCAGCAAGCGACATGCGTAAACGCGAAAATCCTTAAGTTGCTGTACCAGATGTGATCCTCCTCCGTAAGCTCCGCGAAAACGGCATCTTGCAGTTCACTGGAATGGAACAGCATAAAATTCCTGCACTGATATAGATATGGATTAATCTCACCGGAAAAAGTTAGGGCATTTCCATTCTGATGTAAGTACCCTTTTAATGTAATGGTCAGTCTTAATTACTGCCAAACAACCTCTCTGGCACTGAAAATTAACTTTAGCAAGTGTGGAGTTTCATTCCTTCAGATTTTAAGATGTTGTTGGACATTTAAAAAAAGTTTTAGTAATTTTTTAAAAACTTTTTCTTTGTCTCTTTTATCTCTTTCTCTTAATTCAATCTTTCTTACCCTCTCTTTATTTTGCTTTCTGTACCTGATTTGACACTGAATTCACTATTCTAACTTACACTTCCTGGTTCAGACTACGCTGCTCATTAACAGTGCTTCAATCTGATTGGTTAAGGAGACACACCGTTGCTTCAATCTGATTGGTTAAGGAGACACACCGTTGCTTGCCCTGTTCACACAGGTCCCAGATGCCCTGTAGAGGGCACTGCGCTGTTTGGCTCTCTAATTTAGAGGTAGCTGCCGTGCAAAAGCTCACAGAAAGTCTTTGGGCAAGTGCAAATCTAACGAACAGCAGGTGCTGTTCATTCACAGCCCACAGCAAAATCTGGCCCATTAAGTCTAGATCTTCCTGTAAAATAGTTGCTTCCAGTTCCCCCAGTTTATTTCGCACATTGTGCGAGTTTGCTCATCTCAACTTGGGTAGCAGTTGCAGGACTACAATTAGCCTTAGTACTGCTGGGCCAGGGAGAAGAAAAATTAGGGTCCCTGTTCCTAATTACTGTCTGGTGACCCTGACTGGAAAGTACTTGTGCATGGGTGAGAACAGGAACAGGCATAGCTGAGATGTGCTCCAAGGAGGAATAGCCTGCCCATATTCACTATCTAGACTACATGGTTAACTTAGGTGAGGTACTGGAGACCTGCCAGCATCTTTGGAATTGTACACCAAGAGTTAGTGTCTTGAGGGTAAAAATTTGGAAATCAGAAAGAATAATTTCTCCACTTTAAAAGGAGCATGCTTACTTTTGTATATCCATAATCAGCAACATTGTTGATTCCAAATTGTTTTCCTACAGTAACCTCTGTGTAGCCCAGTCACTTTAGAAAGAGTTAAAAAAAATTGACTTTCATTTGTTAAATAATCATTCCTAATTTCTTAGAAGGGAGCTGTTTTCTGTAAAATTCAAATCCTTAAGTTTTGAAAATGTGAAGACTGACATTGTTCTCAAAATGATCCAGCCTTTATCCACTTGCCTTCACCTACCTTTCCTTCAGCTGGGAGATTGGATCATTATAGGTCACTAATGTTTCCACAAGCAACACCAAAAAACAATTCTGGACTGGCAGACAGAAAGCAGTCTTGTAACAAAGAAGAAATTTTTTTTTGTTCTCTCCAAGTTCCACTATCAGGCATTCAATCTTAAACCTCACCCAATATTACATAATGTTGGGTGAGGTACCTCTAGCAACAGAGTGTTGGATTCACAACCAGAGGCTTGCAAGATTAAGTTCCAACCTTGGCAATTCTGCCAGTTTTCACCTAGAGCACCAAGGGCTGCTGTCTCGAAGTGTAAACCTCCATCCAATGCTGCCCAACTGTCTGCTTGGATAATAAGCAATCAGATCACTCCATTCCAAATGACTAAGGAATTATATTATTTTGAAGCAAATCAATTTAAACTGCAGGAGACACAAGAATTTCATATATATGGCACACAAATTTTTAGTTTTATATTTTTCATTCCAAAAGATGTATCAAAAATATAGTGAGAAAACACCACTTTAGTCCAATTCAAATTAACTTCATATATTACAGTATACGCTCTAAAGTATAGGCCAAGGAATCCCTTCATATAGGTCAACAGAAAGAAAAGCTTTGTTTTGCAAGCCCATCTCTGATTTGTTTCTTGAATAATACAGAACATGAGATTTTAAATAGTTTAAAAGTACAGAAATTATATTGGCTCTTCGATTAGATTTTCTTAACTTCACTTTTGTAATTCTTCATGGTAGGTCATTTCCAAGTTCTTCAGATGCACTGGGGCTGCATGGTTCTGCTGCTGAGAGACTGGGTGTGGGGAGTTGCTCCTTTCAGGACCCCACTAGGCTAAAATTCTATTGGAGGTTTGGCAACATACTGCATTGTAATTATCATGGCACCCATTAACAAGTTCATTTAACACAAGTAAAGCTCATTCTGGCTAAAGAATTACAGTTCAAGGAACAAAACAAAGTTCTCTAGCACCTCAAACTATGTAAAGTAATGTAAAATGCAAAAGTAAGTAGTGTGAAATTAGTCCCAAATATTTATGGTTTGAATCCAGATCAGTGGTCATGCATCCCAGCTTGATCCCCCCCCCCCCCACCAGCTGTTCAGAATTCCCACTTCAGTGGAACTTTCCGAGTCTTTCAAAATCCTTTGAATTCAGAAGTACTGAAGCTGGGAAGTCCCCCAGTTGCCAGAATAATTCTATATGATGCACATAACAGAACTGCATACAACATTTTAAATTTATGGGATGTAAAGAATCAAATCAATCATTGAGGAAAATATTAAAAACATGACCTTGCAATTAAGCCCCAAGATACTAGCATCTGAAACGTCTCTGCTATTTTAGCAAAGGCATTAACCCATTTAAAAGAGGTTGGAAAGTTACAAACCATCACTGCCAGACCAGAGGCCCTATTCCCAGCCAGTGCTGTCAGGCTCGTGCTTCCCCTTCCTTCACTGTGGATACACGTCGAGAATCTACCAGTAAGCCAATATGCTCATTCCACCCCCTTCCCCCATGTCTGCCAAACATCAGGCTTCCTTTCCACTGGGATACCAGACCAAAGGATTCCCCCAGGCTTCCAAATGCCAGCAGCCCCAGTGCAATGCTGCCACATTCCATGTCTCCCACCCCAGTTCTGCCAAACCCCAGGACCATCCTTCAGTGCTAAAAGAGCAGAGGAAGGAATTTCAGATAAATGCATTACGTATTTTTAAAGTTAGAATACCATGGCATAATTTCAGGGCCTACGACTGTACAAGAACTGTTGCTTGAATTAGAAATCACATCTGCATGTGTTTTTTCACCTGGACCATTAAGATTTCAGATGCAGAATTCAGAGTTACCTTCTAAGTTTCAACTGATATATAGGTTCAAATTCTCACCAGATGAGTTTGAGCAATGTCAGTCTTAGGCAATGGGAGGGAATGGTTTACAGCTCTTTCCCAAGCTTTTTAAGTATAATGCCCGATAGGCTGGTCAAGGAACTACATTGATAACATGTGTCAAAGTAGCTGTAGTCCTGGAGGAATGGCAGCTGATATCCATGGCAAATACATCATGTGCTCTAACAAATATTCTAACAAGCGCACAGTATTTGTACTGCACTCTAAATATTTTTTCAGCACCAATCGTTTGTTTGACATTTGAAAAAAAATGTTCCAACTATACAGTTATTCAGAACTTCACCTAACTTTACAACCCACACAAATTTCTGGGACGTCCTTGCCATGACAGATTGGAGTGACACTTTCCAGACAATGGAAGATATAAGTTGAGTGATTAAAAGTAGTTACCCTATAGGACAACCAGGATACAGTTATTAATGTACTGTCATAACAGGAATGCAATTTATTTAACATCGGCAAGCTATCCTGCAATAGTGCTTCTTAAGCAGGCATGATCTCTCAAAGATGTGAGTGTTCAACGTTATACTTCTGGATTTATTCAGGAACTAAAAATCAGTTAATAGAAACACAAAAAAATTAACCGTGGAACAATATTTGATGATTACAATGATAAATCGGTAAATGGCTTCAGACAAGGCTAATGTTCTCTCTTGTTGTCAGACAGCGTATAGATGCTAGTGGCTGGTCAACTCAAAATTCATCTGAGAATCGATGGTCTGTAGCTAGATCACCGGTCAGCTTATCCTGAGCTTCCTTCATGGCGAACACCACTACATACAGGCAGAAAATAGATTTTTAAAAAGACCAAAAAGAGACAAAAAATTGCCAACTTCAGTCTGGGTTGAAAAAGCTCTTAACGGAATGACATTTTTTTATATATTAAAAGACCAAAACATCTTAATCATAACACCGGTCAAATCTGAAAATGGCATTTCCTGAAAATTCTCCCTTCCTCCACAAGTGTTCCAGTTAAATGGACTTTTGGAAACCCTGAGAGCTTTGAGTTTAAAGAGCAGGAAGATTTTGATAGTTATTTTTTTGAAAGGTCCAATTTGTTTATTAGGACTAAGAATTATTTTATTTCAAATTCTTACTTTTTTCATACTCATGCTCGCCCTCTTCGAAGGGTGCTGACTTAAGACCTGCCCAAGTGGCCATTCTTCATGCGTGAGTCTCAAAAGTGAGGGTTACCAAGCTATTTGACTGGGTAGAGCATCACAGCCAAACCCAATCATATACTCATCAGGTGTGCACATGGATGCACTTTCCAGAAGGTGTCACCAAGCCCGGATCAGAAGTTGAGAACATGGCTCCAAAGTCCTACCACCGCCCCAGCTGAAATAACTAACTCACCACAGATCAGGATCAAGCCTGAGAACTTCCAGGTCTGTATGGCTCAATAGCACATCATCCAGCTCATTTGCTACTAAGCCATTGGGGAGCTTTTTATTGTTTTAAGTGCAGCCTTTGACATTTCATCACATGTAAGCTAAACTTTTTCAAAAAAAAACTGGTTAACCCAGGGAGTACAAAACTCACAAGAGCAGCCTACAGTGTTAAATAATTCCATCAGTGACATGTGTAGATCTGCTCTCAAGCCTCTCCTATTGCCACCCTATAACTGACCTGCAGGTGCACCTGCATTACTTGATGTGATTGGCCATCTTATTCTATCTCCCTCCCTATGAGGAGGTATCTGGCCTCTATTCAGCAACTCCTTTTTGGTAACATGGTTCAGATCATAATGCATGGTGGTGCCAAATTTTGTTGGAACAGTCCTGATTGCTGAAGAAACACTATCCAGTTTTAAAAAAAATTAAGACGTAG
This sequence comes from Heptranchias perlo, assembly GCF_035084215.1. NCBI lineage: Eukaryota > Metazoa > Chordata > Chondrichthyes > Hexanchiformes > Hexanchidae > Heptranchias > Heptranchias perlo. Next base: position 37,249,375 of record NC_090333.1, on the reverse strand, counting down.
ATCCAGAACAATCACATGTTGGTTGAATTATACTTCATGTCAATCATAGAGCGGGCATTGAGGAATGCGCAAAGTCCTAGATGGCCCATGCCATTATGACTGGATAATATGTTTTCACTGGAGCCAGGAAATTCACGATATAACCAAGAAGTCAAGTACTTCAGCGACCATCAAACATTTCTTTTATCAAGGCTTGTTGAATCACATCACAAAGTTCCACCCAGCCTCATTTCAGACATAATGCTGCTTCTCTACGTCAGTTGATTGCAGGTGTAAAGGGTGCTGATTTTGTACACAGTATACATACAGAGGTAAAATTACATTACTTGAAATGAGGGGAAGAGAATGTTCGAAATGGCCTCAGGCTCCCTGACTCCCAAATAAAAAAGGGGACAGCAATATATTTACCCAATAGATAAAATAAGTATCTATTAGTTCAAAGTTTGGTTGCTAAGTTGAGCAACTCAAGAGTCAGTAGGACACAGTGTGCTCAAGGCTTTTCCTAGAATCACTCCTACCTTCCAACACGTGGCCAGGAAGCCAGGAGTGGTTGGCAATTCTTCTTGTCCATTCTACCATCTTGAAGGTGAGACCAATGAATTGAACAACGACCAAAAATCAAGGTGTGGGAGGGGAAGAAAGAAAGAGTGAGAATGTTCGATGAAGAAATGACACAATATTGGCAGCATACCCACCTTGGTCAGCAGAACTATAGAAATATTTGTAGTTGGGATTTCCATTTTCATTAATGATCTCTGGATGAACCCTACCTCCGGCATCTGCAATGTAACCAATGGTAAAAAGGAATAAGTGGAAGCAAAATTCAGGATTAGTTGATTACCAGTAGGCCAATCACTGAATAGTTATTTACTTGAATTTGATTACTCTAAATTTGCTCCCATTAATTAATAGGAAAATGTCATTAATCTGTCCCACATACCTGTAATTGATTCTGTGTCATTAAATTTCTAGTGTGCAGTAACCAGAAAACCCAATGTCAAATAGAGAATCTGATTAGTTTAGCAACTAGTTCCTATGACTGACTGACATTATGTAAACAAAACTGGATGATTTTGTTCAAATTAATTTGTGGCTTATCAACTAGTTTTAAAAATTAGTTGACTTATATTGACTAGCTTAACCATTCACTGTAATTTTCAAAAAATCACCATCGCTGGGTCAAAATCCTGGAACTCCCGACCTAACAGCATTGTGGGAACACCTTCACCACATGGACTGCAGCGGTTCAAGAAGGCGGTTCACCACCACCTTCTCAAGTGCATCTAGGGATGGGCAATAAATGCTGACCTTGCTAGTGACACTCATATCCCCAGAATGAATTTTAAAAAAAGAAAGTAGTAGTACAGGAAGTCTAGGACAAGCAAAGGCGATCACCTGGCTGAAGTCACCCAATGACTTGCCTACAAAGGTTCTTGGAGATGGAAGTTTACAGGATTTCAGAGAGAAGCTCTGTAAATGAAGATTAATAAAAACAACTAATACTATGTATTGAAATGGATGAGCTTTAGAGGTAAGTACCTGTCAGCAGAATTATGTTCTCCTTAAATAGCAATTAAGTCCCCCTGCCATCACAAAATCCAGTGATGGAATAATTAAGACAAGAAAGTTGGTTGGCAAGAAGTTATGTTTTTTTTAAAACATATGCAAGTATTAATCGTAGGCCTAAAATTAATATATAGCTCTATACAGTATGGTAGAGCATCAGTGTTTAGGGTTGCAGAGTGGGTAGACAGACTTTGTACCCCCACCCCCACCTGCAGGGAGGTACCAAACAGAAGTCATAAAGATACTTTGTTCTTACCCAAGAATAGGATCCTAGGTATGTAGCCTCCATCTGGGCTAAAGGCTGAATCTTTTGGCTCCTCTTCATCCTACAGAAGCAGAAGAGGAAATACTAATTTTTTTTCACAAGTCTCGGGTTAATCTAACACGGCTTAAAACATTAACGTGCTAACTGTCTGAGGTAATTTTGTTCCAATTATTAGGTATGAAAGTGTCCGGCAAAGACTAAACATACTATGCTAATAATCAGTTGTAGATGGTTGGGTAGATTTTTAACTTTCGCCGCTAGTCAGAAAACTAGAGGTAGCTGATTATACACCGTGACAAATTTTCCATTCCATTGGAGTCAACAGAAGGGAAAATCAGACGGGGAGTATAAAAGGTGGCTGATCCACTAGCATCAGTTTTCCACCAGGTGGCTAACCAGATATGTGCAAAGACAAATTAGACTTAAGCAAAAATACTTCTACAGATTGAATATGGGTGAATAGAGACAACTATTATGCGCAATTGAGGGAAACAAAAGCAGCTATCAGAGTAGCTAAGACATTAACGGAGAAGATAGTAGACAATTGAGGTAGCAATAGCAGTAGCTTTTTTAGCTACGGTAGACTGTATAGGGCCATTGGATGACACCTTAGAACAGATTCAAATCTCCTCGCAAGGTATTGAAGTGGTGTTAAGTGATTACTTCGCATCAGTCTTCACTCCTATGGATGATGCTCAACTACCAGCTATGGGTTGCACTGTAGATAAGAAAATTGTAAATATTAAAATATCTTGAGATATCATTTTAGACAAGGATGCTTAAAATAGAACAAGCTGCTGGTCTAGATGACATCCACCCAAGGGTGATTAAAGAGATGGGACATGTGCTTTGCAAACCCAATGCCCATATCTTTAACCGCTCACTAGAGTTTCAGATTGTTCACTTAGATTGGAAGGAAGCTCGTGTAGTTCCGATTTTCAAGGTGGGTGACAAGTCAGATCCAGGGAACTATAGGCCCATTAGTCTGATGTCAGCTATAGGCAAGATGCTTGAAGGGATCATAGTAGGTGCTCTTTGTGATCACTTGGATTTTCATAAAGTCTTTGATAAGGTTACTCACTATATGTTACTCTACAAATCAGAATCTTGTTGAACCAGTGAAAAGCTACTACAATGAATTAAGAATTGGCTACATTCCTATAGGCAGAAAGTTGTTATTGATGACTGTGGATCTGCTTACAGGACGTTACCAGTTGTGTTCCACAGGGATCAGTGTTAGGGCCATTGCTTTTAAACATCTTCATAAATGACCTAGAAATAAGTGTTGGGGGAATAGTTCACAAGTTCGTGGATGACATGAAAATTTGTGCAAGTGATAGGAGTGTGGAGGAGAACAAATATCTGCAAGCAGATTTAGATGCGCTAGGGGAAATGATCCAAACTCTGGCAAATGATATTTAACCTAGATAAGTGAAGGGTTATGTATTTTGGCAGAACCAACACCAAGTATACCTACACTTTATATGGAACAGAACTTAGATCGGTTGAGATAATCGGATCTTGGCATTATAGTTCATAATTCTTTAAATGTTCATGACCAATGCCAAGAAACCATAGCCAATGCAAATAGGGTATTAGGGTGTATTAACAGGACTATTCGATATTAAACAAAGCATATCATTTTATTCTGAGTTAGACCTGGTTAGACCACATTTAGAATACTGCATCCAGTTGCGATCCCCTCACATGGTGCATGGTATAGAACATAAGAACATAAGAAATAGGAGCAGGAGTAGGCCAATCGGCCCCTCGAGCCTGCTCCGCCATTCAATAAGATCATGGCTGATCTGAACCTAACCTCAAATTTAAATTCATGTCCAATTTCCTGCCCGCTCCCCGTAACCCCTAATTCCCTTCACTTCTAGGAAACTGTCTATTTCTGTTTTAAATTTATTTAATGATGTAGCTTCCACAGCTTCCTGGGGCAGCAAATTCCACAGACCTACTACCCTCTGAGTGAAGAAGTTTCTCCTCATCTCAGTTTTGAAAGAGCAGCCCCTTATTCTAAGATTATGCCCCCTAGTTCTAGTTTCACCCATCATTGGGAACATCCTTACTGCATCCACCCGATCAAGCCCCTTCACAATCTTATATGTTTCAATAAGATCGCCTCTCATTCTTCTGAACTCCAATGAGTAGAGTCCCAATCGACTCAACCTCTCCTCATATGTCCGCCCCCTCATCCCCGGGATTAACTGAGTGAACCTTCTTTGTACTGCCTCGAGAGCAAGTATGTCTTTTCTTAAGTATGGAGACCAAAACTGTATGCAGTATTCCAGGTGCGGTCTCACCAATACCTGATATAACTGCAGCAATACCTCCTTGTTTTTATATTCTATCCCCCAAGCAGTAAAAGCCAACATTCCGTTGGCCTTCTTGATCACCTGCTGCACCTGCATACTAACTTTTTGATTTTCTTGCACTAGGACCCCCAGATCCCTTTGTACTGCAGTACTTTCCAGTTTCTCGCCATTAAGATAATAACTTGCTTTCTGATTTTTCCTGCCAAAGTGCATAACCTCACATTTTCCAATATTGTATTGCATCTGCCAAATCTCCGCCCACTCACCCAGACTGTCTATATCCCCTTGTAGGTTTTTTATGTCCTCTTCACTCTCTACTTTCCCTCCCATCTTTGTATCATCTGCAAACTTTGATATGTTACACTCGGTCCCCTCCTCCAAATCGTTAATATAGATTGTAAAGAGTTGGGGACCCAGCACCGACCCCTGCGGAACACCACTGGCTACTGGTTGCCAGTCCGAGAATGAACCATTTATCCCAACTCTGCTTCCTGTTAGATAACCAATCCTCCACCCATGCCAGAATATTACCCCCAATCCAGTGATTCTTTATCTTGAGCAATAATCTTTTATGTGGCACCTTGTCGAATGCCTTCTGGAAGTCGAAATACACTACGTCCACTGGTTCCCCTTTATCCACCCTGTATGTTATGTCCTCAAAGAACTCAAGCAAATTTGTCAGACATGACTTCCCCTTCGTAAGGCCATGCTGACTTTGTCCTATTAAATTGTGTTTATCCAAATGTTCCACTACTGTCTCCTTAATAATAGACACCAAAATTTTACCCACCACAGATGTTAGGCTAACTAGTCTATAATTTCCAGCCTTCTGCCTACTACCCTTTTTAAATAAGGGTGTTACATTAGCAGTTTTCCAATCTGCCGGGACCTTTGCCGAGTCCAGAGAATTTTGGAAAATTATCACCAAAGCATCCACAATCCCGACTGCCACTTCCCTCAAGACCCTAGGATGTAAGCCATCAGGTCCAGGGGATTTATCCGCCTTGAGTCCCATTAATTTACTGAGTACCAATTCCTTAGTGATTTTAATCGTATTTAGCTCCCCCCCACCCCACCACCGAGAGCCCCCTGCTGGGATATTCTTAGTGTCCTCTACCGTAAAGACTGAAACAAAATATTTGTTCAGCATTTTTGCCATCTCCATGTTTCCCACCATTAATTTCCTGGTCTCATCCTCTAAGGGACCTACGTTTGCCTTAGCCACCCTTTTTCTTTTTATATAACTATAGAAACTCTTGCTATCTGTTTTTATATTTTTTGCTAATTTATTTTCATAATCTATCTTCCCTTTCTTAATCAATCCTTTAGTTACTTTTTGCTGTCTTTTGAAGACTTCCCAATCTTCTATCCTCCCACTAAGTTTGGCTACCTTATATGTCCTTGTTTTTAGTCGGATACTATCCTTAATTTCTTTACTTAGCCACAGATGGCTGTCATTTCTTTTACACCCTTTTTTCCTCAGTGGAATATATATTTTTTGAAAGTTGTAAAATAACTCCTTAAATGAACACCACTGCTCATGTACCGTCTTACCCTTTAATCTATTTTCCCAGTCCACTTTAATCAATTCAGCTCTCATACCATCATAGTCTCCTTTATTCAAGCTCAGTACGCTTGTTTGAGAACCAACCTTCTCACCCTCTAATTGGATATGGAATGTAACCATGTTATGGTCACTCATTCCAAGGGGATCCTTAACGAGGACATTATTAATTAATCCTAGCTCATTACACAGGACCATAGAATCATAGAAGTTTACAACATGGAAACAGGCCCTTCGGCCCAACATGTCCATGTCGCCCAGTTTATATCACTAAGCTAGTCCCAATTGCCTGCACTTGGCCCATATCCCTCTATACCCATCTTACCCATGTAACTGTCCAAATGCTTTTTAAAAGACAAAATTGTACCCGCCTCTACTACTGCCTCTGGCAGCTCGTTCCAGACACTCACCACCCTTTGAGTGAAAAAATTGCCCCTCTGGACCCTTTTGTATCTCTCCCCTCTCACCTTAAATCTATGCCCCCTCGTTATAGACTCCCCTACCTTTGGGAAAAGATTTTGACTATCTACCTTATCTATGCCCCTCATTATTTTATAGACTTCTATAAGATCACCCCTTAACCTCCTACTCTCCAGGGAAAAAAGTCCCAGTCTATCTAACCTCTCCCTATAAGTCAAACCATCAAGTCCCGGCAGCATCCTAGTAAATCTTTTCTGCACTCTTTCTAGTTTAATAATATCCTTTCTATAATAGGGTGACCAGAACTGTACACAGTATTCCAAGTGTGGCCTTACTAATGTCTTGTACAACTTCAACAAGACATCCCAACTCCTGTATTCAATGTTCTGACCAATGAAACCAAGCATGCTTAATGCCTTCTTCACCACCCTATCCACCTGTGACTCCACTTTCAAGGATCTATGAACCTGTACTCCTAGATCTCTTTGTTCTATAACTCTCCCCAACGCCCTACCATTAACGGAGTAGGTCCTGGCCCGATTCGATCTCCCAAAATGCATCACCTCACATTTATCTAAATTAAACTCCATCTGCCATTCATCGGCCCACTGGCCCAATTTATCAAGATCCCGTTGCAATCCTAGATAACCTTCTTCACTGTCCACGATGCCACCAATCTTGGTGTCATCTGCAAACTTACTAACCATGCCTCCTAAATTCTCATCCAAATCATTAATATAAATAACAAATAACAGCGGACCCAGCACCGATCCCTGAGGCACACCGCTGGTCACAGGCCTCCAATTTGAAAAACAACCCTCTACACCCATCCTCTGTCTTCTGTCGTCAAGCCAATGTTGTATCCAATTGGCTACCTCACCTTGGATCCCGTGAGATTTAACTTTATGTAACAACCTACCATGCAGTACCTTGTCAAAAGCTTTGCTAAAGTCCATGGAGACCACGTCTACTGCACAGCCCTCATCTATCTTCTTGGTTACCCCTTCAAAAAACTCAATCAAATTCGTGAGACATGATTTTCCTCTCACAAAACCATGCTGACTGTTCCTAATCAGTCCCTGCCTCTCCAAATGCCCGTAGATCCTGTCTCTCAGAATACCCTCTAACAACTTACCCACTACAGATGTCAGGCTCACCGGTCTGTAGTTCCCAGGCTTTTCCCTGCCGCCCTTCTTAAACAAAGGCACAACATTTGCTACCCTCCAATCTTCAGGCACCTCACCTGTAGCGGTGGATGATTCAAATATCTCTGCTAGGGGACCCGCAATTTCCTCCCTAACCTCCCATAACGTCCTGGGATACATTTCATCAGGTCCCGGAGATTTATCTACCTTGATGCGCGTTAAGACTTCCAGCACCTCCCTCTCTGTAATATGTACACTCCTCAAGACATCACTATTTATTTCCCCAAGTTCCCTAACATCCATGCCTTTCTCAACCGTAAATACCGATGCGAAATATTCATTTAGGATCTCACCCATCTCTTGTGGTTCCGCACATAGATGACCTTGTTGATCCTTCAGAGGCCCTACTTTCTCCCTAGTTACTCTTTTGCCCTTTATGTATTTGCAGAAGCTCTTTGGATTCACCTTTGCCTTATCTGCCAAAGCAATCTCATGTCCCCTTTTTGCCCTCCTGATTTCTCGCTTAACTCTACTCCGGCAATCTCTATACTCTTCAAGGGATCCACTTGATCCCAGCTGCCTATGCATGTCATATGCCTCCTTCTTCTTTCTGACTAGGGCCTCAATCTCCCGAGTCATCCATGGTTCCCTACTTCTACCAGCCTTGCCCTTTACTTTATAAGGAATGTGCTTACCCTGAACCCTGGTTAACACATTTTTGAAGGACTCCCACTTACCAGACGTCCCTTTGCCTGTCAACAGACTCTCCCAATCAACTTCTGAAAGTTCCTGTCTAATACCATCAAAATTGGCCTTTCCCCAATTTAGAATTTTAACTTTTGGGCCAGATCTATCCTTCTCCATAGCTATCTTAAAACTAATGGAATTATGATCACTGGTCCCAAAGTGATCCCTCACTTCTGTCACCTGCCCTTCCTTATTTCCCAAGAGGTCAAGTTTTGCCCCCTCTCTAGTCGGGCCATCCACATACTGAATGGTCCAAGGTTGCCTGCCCCCTTGTAGGATCAGTTACATACTGCTCAAGAAATCCATCCCTAATACACTCAATAAACTCTTCCTCAAGGCTGCCCTGCCCAATTTGATTTGTCCAGTTAATATGATCGTTAAAATCCCCCATAATTATAGCTGTTCCCTTATTACATGCCCCGACTATTTCCTGATAAATAGAGGCTTTGGGAAAGATTTAGAGGAGGGCCACAAGAATTAATCCCATCTTAAACTACCTTCGTTACTGAGATAGGCTTAGAAAGCTGGATCAATTGACTTTAGAGATGCAAAGACTTTGGGATGATTTGTTAGAGGAATAATTGTTAAAGGACTTGACTGTGTTCCTATTGATAGATTAGGGAGCACCATGGGTGATGCATATAAGTTATGCATCAAGTTAGAGGTGATGCGTTTCTTCTTTTCCCAGAAGATAGTGGAACTATGGAACAAGTTGCCGACTCATGCAACGAGTGCTAACACTCTGCATACCTTCAAAAAAGAGCTGGACCAGTTCCTAGCCAGGGGGTGGGGGGTGGTGGCGCGGTGGGGGAAGAGATCACCTTATACAAAGTAGGTGAAATACCAGGTAATACAAACATGGTCTCCTGGACTAGTTTTGATCGCCTAAAAGGGTCGAAAAGGAATTTTCCAGATTTTTTTTTCCCCTACTTGACCTACGTTGAATCTTTTTTTTGCCTCACCCAGGAGATTACATGGATGCTGGTGGGTAGGGGGTGTTTAATCTTGATGTTCCAGACATCATGACTGTGTGGACGGGCCTGATGGACCCGATAATCTCTACCTGCCTGTCATTTTCGTTATGTTCATAAGGCTAAATCGAAGATATTCTTACCTCTATATTCACCATGACAAAATTATGGGCCAGTTCTGAGATCTCCTGAGAATCAGCAAACTTTGGTTTCAGTGCTAGTATAAAAAGAACAATTTACAAAAAAACTTTATTAATTACTTTCTGGCTAAGGGTTGACAAGTGATCTGCTTCTGTCTCTCTGTAGTTGTGAGGTACTTAAGAGCACCCAAAGTAATTAAGCCAAATAAATTAACATTCTTTAAAAAAAGCAATTTAAGATCTTAGCACAATCCAAAAATTGTAACCTACCTTTACATGCACCACACCAGGTTTTGTGTATGATCAACATCAGTGGTAGGCCACTAAAAATGAAATGGGAAATCTTTAGTGTCTTATATGAGTAAATATTCTCCAATTATTCACCTTAATGGTTACTAAATTTCCATTTGAATATTAAGTTGAAAGAGGTTTGAAATGCTGTAAGCTAAAAACTAAACAAATATGACTGTGTAAGCAAATGCCACATAATTTGCACAAATGTCATGGCTATTACTTTTCAGCCTCTCTCCATCCTTTTCCCTTCTGTTATCTTCTCCTATCCTGAAGGCCAGGGTTAATCTGGACAGAAAGCACTTGCAAGCTATTCTGTCTATAACCAACAGCCACACACACACACAAAACTTCTTTCAAGGGTCAGTGGATAATGATCAACAGTGGGAAGCTGAGTTGAATCTTTTCTCTCTCAATCCACGGTTACTAAGGTCAATTGTACCTCTCATACTGCAAGCCCAGCTAAAATCAGCTAACTCAGCACATATCAGAAATTGAACCCAAGGTCTTTTTGTTTGTATAATTCAGTCCCCTACTGCCTTTACCAGCTCAGCCCATTGGGGGAACCTCACAACTAGTACTTTAATGACTAAAACACAAGATGCCTATCCAGAGGGAACAGATTACAGAAAGTTCATTACAAAATGAAACAGGGCACATAAAACACAGCAACTTGTGCCATCGGCTATTTGTATCACAAGTGATGTATGTTCTGTCATACAGCTATACATTTTATTCATAACTGCCTTTCCAAGTGTTAATTTTAAGACACTGTTCTTTTAATTAGTTTCCTCTGCTTGTTGATCTGGATTCTTTTACCCTCAGTCTGGTTCAGCAAACACTGAGTCGAATACACCTTCAGAGTTCAACAGAATTTATTATCCGCGGGGCTTACTCTAGTGCACCGGCAGTGACTCCTACCAGAGTCCGTCGAGTCCAACAGAGCAAGCAAAGTTACATTCAGTGTGTTGCATAGTTATACATACAGTTACAGCGAGAGCATTAGCATAACAGCCGATTATCAGGAGCCAATCATAAGTGGTACACATACACATTCTGGTAGTCATGCCCTTGTTACATTGTTTCTTCATTACAGCAAAACACCTGAAGATCAAGACAATCATCTCCAAACCACAGAATGTTCCAGTTGCACAATGTCCAGTAAACAACTCAACCGGACCCTTAACAAGCAGCGTGGGGTTCTTTCATGGTTCTTGCCTAGGTATCCTCATTCCCTCCTTTTATCATTCCATGATAACCATTTATTACAGTGCTCACTGGTTCTGCCTTGGCAGGGCCTCATACTCGGTCACATCTAATCTATTCAGTCTATTAAATTCTTCATCATCGTCATACTTTGCTACATCCTCTGTCTCCTTCTTGTCACATACATTGGTCTGTCTTACTATTAACATCTTTGGGGCACCCTGACCCATATTGGACATCATAGCGCAGCAACATTTGACAAAGCAATAGGCTATAAGAATTATAACAACAAATATGACTAGTCCCTGAACTAGAGAAGTCCCAATAGAACCCAGCCATCCTGTTGCCCAGCCCCAAAGAGTGAATAAAGGGGCTGCTTGAATTTCTCAACTTCCCTTTGGATGTGATCGGCCAAATCAGTAATATTCTCTGAACTATCAGGTATGTAGGTACAACATTCAGATCCAATTAGTGCGCATGTTCCTCCTTTCTCTGCCAATAGGTAATCAAGGGCCATACGGTTTTGTAAAGTGACCGTACGAATGGCTATCATTTCTGCGATTATTTCCTTTAAGGCTTCTGCTATATCATTAGCAACTATTTCCCAGATATTGGCTAATTTAATAATTTCTCTGGTGGCCATGCTCACTCCCCACCTAGGGAAAGCAATGGCCCAGAATCGGTCAGCCTCAGTAAGTACCCTCTTTACTCATTGCCCAGCAGGATATTGAGGCAGGGATGAGGAGTGTCAGATATATGGGATCACAGATCCCAAGTAACATGATCCTGTCCATTTTTGAGGCAACCATGGGTATGCCTTGTGGCCACAAATAAAGTAGGTCAGTAATTGCAGGGGAATTCTTTATGTTTATTCTATCTATGTAAATTTGGCCACCTGTGCAAGGCTTCCATCTGATGGTACTACTGATGCTGGTTACTGTCATATTTATATACTGAGTGCAATTACTCCATCCCACTACATCACCCCCTACTGAATTAAGGATTAGAAAAGGAGGTTTATGGGTCTGATCGTAATTAGGTTGATACCACCCCCGAAATCTGGTTTCACATTTTGTTGTGATTGTGTACTCCTTCCATTGCTTTCTCACAAACATTGTCTTATTTGTTCTCGCACTCATCCAGCCACTATCTCGCATTCCGTTCCCATTAATTTCAATTTGATTTATTACCCACTCTGCTATTTCTTGGGAAGTTAGGGGGACTGGTCTGAGTGGAATGCCTCCCTTGGATTGAATTGGGATATGTGAGCACACCCAGCAACTAGAGATACCTTGCTTTGCATACATATATGACATGTATAAAAAATTATTCACATGCAGTTCCCTTGAAACACGATTGAGTCTGCTTGCAGCAGGGGTTGTAGCAGGTTTTATGCCAGTTCCCACCCACACGATCAGGCATGCCGAGCCAATTATTCTCATATGATTTAAAAGTTTAGGACATGCCATGCTGCAACAGTCTCTTATAACAGTTTAATTAATCAGTCAGTTTTTTTTTACGCCACCGCTGGGGTCCTTAATTAATCAACTACTACGCCTGACCTTTGAACTCGAAATTGGGACCCACCCCTTAATCCAAATTTTATCCCTACATTATCCAGTTAGATGCTGTACCTCATCTTAACCAGGTTCCCTTCGTGTTGGCCACCAGTCCAGGTGGAAGAGAGGCAGAGCATCTGATAATCCTATCAAACTATGATTGTCTTCCCTTTTACATGCACCTTACGGGTGCTACTCCTGGTACCATTAAGATGTGTTCTTAGTTGAAATCACAGAGACAATGGGGACATTCTCACCCAGGCTCTGTTTTACTATCTTTGCCAAACCCTTCATCCTCTGCTTACATTTATTACATGCAATGAAAATCAAGAATTATATTGCAACAAACTGCACTACGACTAATACATGTGAAATTAATCTAATCCAAGGATGGATCTGTATGTTCAGTCCCAAATTCCAGAGGTCATCCCACCAAGTGGTGACTTTAATTTGGTCAATGTCATTCTTAATATTTTTATTGTCCTGTTGTAGGTTATAATAAACCTTCTGGGAGAGGCGTATCTCCATTCGCAATGCTTTCAAGTATTTAGGCAACAAGGGTGTCAGATACCCAAATGTGTCCTGACATTCTCAGAAACTTGTAAGGTGGTGAGGTTATGCCGGTGTATCTCTACCAGTTCCTCAGGTCCAATCCGAACTGGGACTTCAGGAATGGAGTAGAATTCTGGACTTAAAATATCACAAGTTAGATTGGCATATTTAAATGTTTTCAAATTAGTTGTAACACAGTATTCGCCCTCTCCGGCATATGCCACTTAAGTGGGTTTTAGATCCGCCTCTCGGGCCTCCATGGTACAGTTAATATCCTGATTGGTACCGGTACTGTTAAACCCACACTGTGCTTCTAGGCTGTGTCCAACACTATGTGGACATACAGTGACAGCATGTCCAGTAACACATCCCTTTAATTTTGTTCCAGCCAAATTCCCTGTAATTTTTTTTTTCAGCATATGGTAACATATTGTGATGGGATATGTGCATTCCGTCCTTCACTACCCCAATATTCTGTACTTGTTACACCTCTCATCCCTGGGTTTCAGGTGCCATCACCAGTATTACGAGTACCAACCCTAGGAGCCCTCCTCCGTCAGGTTTACACTCCACTTGAGTGGGGTACACCCGCACCATTGCCCTGAATTGGCAAGGGGTGATGTTCTAGTTTGCCAACAGCCGCTTGGAGGTACCACCTCCATCATGCTCACAGGTCAGATTCACCCTCAGTTTGTTGTTCATAAGGGTACTTCCCCTGCCTGTATCTGGGCTAGGTTCTCTCGTGTCTGTTCCACAATCCAGTTACCATATGTACTGCAGATGTCATTAGCAGCCGCCTGCTAAGATACGTTATATTCCTCTTTTATTAATTTATTAATGGTTTGGGCATGTGTTTCTAGCACTGTAGCTATCCTTTGCAAATGTATGATCAGTATTTGATCCTCAGACAATTCCTTATCTGTATTTTCATTTATTTTAAAAAATATATCTTTAATGCGAGACCCTAAATCTCTGACCTTTTGATCTAATGTTGTCAAATCAATGGTGTTAACAACTGAGGCACCCGTATTAAAGGCAGTTGCTATATCACTTATCACAGATCTTTACGTCTCCATATTTGTCTATCCCTTTTACGATGTCCACCTCCATTCCATGTCGCGCTTTGTTTTAACACTTGAGTTAGGGGGTGTTGATATAATTATTGAGTTTTCTTAGCATACTCAATGCGAGTTATATAACTTGTCAGGGAAAGTCTCCCCTCTTTGGTCAGATCTTGTATTGGAGCTACTATTCGTGAATAGTTTCAAATAAAATTGAATAGCACCAGAACTTGTCGAACTTCCTTATCATACTGTGGCGGGGTAAAACTGATAGGCGTTTAGTACCCTATGTCAGTATATAGCTCAAGTAATGGACTTCCAATTGTCCAACCTATGCTTTCTCTTCATACGATTTGTTTTACATTCCTTTCTTATCAATTTTTTTCTCACTGTAGCATTGTCTGTGTGGAAACTTATATCTCAGTCAATTGTAGCCTTTGGCATTTCCGAGTAATTGGGTCAATTTTAATCAATCACAATAGCACAAAATGCTTCGAAGATCAAATTAATTTATAACCAGAGGTCATCCTGCAACTGTAACTTGTAATTCTTTAAATCTGCACTTTATCTTTTCTTTTACAATTAAACCTCATTTTGTCTTGGTGAATTGAAAACAGATGTCGGTGTCCTTGGAAGGGGTTAAACTTTTTTTTAACAAAACGACGGAGCCAGATATCAGATTCACGCAGCGTTCTCAGCATACGTCAATGTAATTTTCACATAAATTCTTTTTAAAAAAATTCATACCAGGAAATAACATCTCCCATCGTACATTTTAGTTTATAGTTAGTCTAGTATTTCCAGATTGTTGTGATCAACTTTTGTTTAGGTACTGATCAACCTTCACATTGCTTCGTAAGTTTTATAATTTGCTGTCCAATTCACTTTTTCTTCTCACATACTTTTAGTGGGTATGATTATAATCAACTCTCCGAGCTGTTCCAGCTTTCCGACTTTTCCTATCACGGTGATACCAGATAGCTTTTTTTTTTATCTGTCCCGTTAATTTTTTTTTTAACCTCTTTTTTTTTAAACCACAGCCAATCACAAGATAAAAATTCAAAATGCCAATTTTTGAAGATCCCATGCTCACATTTTATAAGAACCAGAATTTAATAGGTCACTTAACCTCAATAACTCCAATTTTAATTCAGCAATATCAGAATTAAACACAAGACAAAACAGATACATTACACAAAAGAAGAAAACACGTAAGACGCAGTAAGAAGGGGGCGTGGCCCACAACACCGACAGAAAACACTCACAATCAGGACAGGCTTTTTAAAGAGACAGTACACCGAAACAAAAGACCCTTTATTTTCCAGGTCTCTGTCTTTTAAACATTTTTTTTTAGTCACTTAATTCTATCCATATTAAATGTACCGTCTTCGGGAAAGGGATATTTCTTAGTCCTGGTCCATTTGGACCAAACTATCAACTCGTCAGTTGTTTCTTTCCCAAAGTTTCTGTGCATGCAAGCAGCAGGTGTTCCCTTTGGAGGGATTTTGCTAGCGTTGGCGCCCATGGCTTATAGTTTATACAATCCTCCACACTGTAATTACACAACAATCAAGGCCTATCTTAACTATCACAATTCTATACTTGATAATTCAGCTGATTGGACAAGACGTCATGTGTTCTCTACACCCACTTTAACCAGCTCAGGCTAGGTGCGTGAGAGAAACGTCGGCACTTAGTTGAATCAGCTGACTTACGCAAGACTTTTTTAAGTGCTCCTTCCCTTGAGCAGGGGGAACACTATTAGTGTTTCTATCTAAACACTTAATTCAGGTAAACCAGAATTTCACACTTTTCCGAATCCGCGACATCCACATCAGTCTGTGTTTGTCCAAATTACAACTTCACACAAAGTCTGTAAGGCACTACCTATTTCAGCAGTGGTATCCAGGCAATTACCCATTTTATTTCCCTTTTTAGATTCATACAATCGTTTTTAATCCCGTCGACGCAACTCCTGACACAAGTGCCTATTCCCGAATTTACACAGTTCGTAACTCCCTCAGCACGTACGCTGACCCTCAGTGATAGTACACTGACCCTCAGTGATATCCGATCACTGACCTAAGTTTAATTACTCCCTCAGCACATACGCTGACCCTCAGTGATAGTACACTGACCCTCAGTGATATCCGATCACTGACCTAAGTTCTGTCTCTTCCGGTATTCGCCAGACTGACCTGAATCTCGTAAGGCCACCACTCGAGTATTAACGATCGGACGACTCGTCGTCAGACTGGCGGATTGGAGGAAAACCGAGGTAGTAAAATAAAACTACTTACATCGGGGCGCCTTTTCCTTCCTCCATGTCTGAGACGATTCGACTCTTACTTCGCGAACCCTCGGTGACTGACTGTTGAGATCCCACTTCTGACACCAAATGTTGATCTGGATTCTTTTACCCTCAGTCTGGTTCAGCAAACACTGAGTTGAATACACCTTCAGAGTTCAACAGAATTTATTATCCGCGGGGCTTACTCTAGTGCACCGGCAGTGACTCCTACCAGAGTCCGTCGAGTCCAACAGAGCAAGCAAAGTTACATTCAGTGTGTTGCATAGTTATACAGTTACAGCGAGAGCATTAGCATAACAGCCGATTATCAGGAGCCAATCATAAGTGGTACACATACACATTCTGGAAGTCATGCCCTTGTTACATTGTTTCTTCATTACAGCAAAACACCTGAAGATCAAGACAATCATCTCCAAACCACAGAATGTTCCAGTTGCACAATGTCCAGTAAACAACTCAACCGGACCCTTAACAAGCAGCGTGGGGTTCTTTCATGGTTCTTGCCTAGGTATACTCATGCTGACCAGCAAAATCCATAAATGTTCAGTTTAAAGGTGTGACAGGCAGTGCAGTGCATTACAACAAAACTGCAATACTTTGTAGCACAGAATGTTAAAACAGAAATTCATGGAGTCCTTTGACATCTCAGCAGCTGAGCCACCCAAACCACAAAGGTTATGGATTCAAACCCCAGCCTGTTCTGAGTTAGTTTATCCCAGCCAGGTACGGCAGCTGATTTCCTTCCTTAGCTCTGGGACACTACAAGTGACATCAGTGGCCTGGAGCTAGGGAGGGGAAAATCCGCCAAGGATCCTGCTCCTTGCTGTGCACATGGGGACATTTTGAAAAGATAGGTTTGAGCTCAGTTTTGTGCCCATGCAGACAAAGAGCCTACTAGCGTTCATGAAATATGAAAAATGACTACTTGGGATAGGTAGATAGGTAGGGCACCTGGCAAGAATTGTAGCCTGGAAAAGAATCAAGGTATTTAGGAAAGGAGAGGAGAGTAGAGAACTGGTGAAGAAAAAAAAACAGAACTTCACACCCATATTCCCCACACAATATTGAGATTATAATTGGAGGGACACAATGACAATTGTTTGCATTTACAGCAAACCTCCAGGCACACACAGTTGCTAGATGTAATCAAGACTATCAATCTGAAAGTATATTAGCAGCAAAGTTTCACACAATTCCTTGACTGTGCAACACTCTCAGACAGACTCAACCTGGAAATGTCACCCCTTTGTTCACAGACATTTAGAACACATTTGCTGAACCAATGTGGCATAGTCTATGGGAACTGTGTTGCCCATTGGTACCACAGCTCAACTTCTCTAGGTCTTTCTATACTTCGGACAACCACTAGGATCAATTTTATGATACATTTCTCCATAGAAGCTTGAATAGGAGGAGGTCATTTGTCCCCTCATGTCTGTAGCAGCTCTTTGCTAGAGCAATCCAAAATTAATCTCATTGCTCTTTTCTTGCCCCATAGCCCTATACCTTCCTCTGTTTAAATATTTATTCATTTTTCTGTTTTAAAAAAATTATTTTTGCCTCCATCACTCGCTCTGGCAACATATTCCATGCTCCAACAACCCCCTGTTTAAAGAAATCTATCTTCACCTCTCTCCTCACTCTCATCCCAGTTATTTCTCGATGCATCCAGTTGAAATACCATTTAAAATTTAATTTTAACCAAACCACAAACTGCTTTCAGGAAGTACATAAACTGGAATTCAGATGTTTCCCAATCAAAAAAAAATGGGAAGAGGATCAGTCATTCCTCCTCGTAGTCAGCTGGAGAGAAAAAAATCACCTGCCACTTAACCAGTAGTGCCTCATGAGAACACACATATTGCAACAGTTGCTGTGTGGGGTGAAGAATTTGGTTCCTTTTGGAAAGACAAACACTGACATCTTGTGGTGAGGTAACTGGGGGAAAAAAAGCATCTTGAAGCTGCATATTCCAGAAAAAATAAATGACTTTCAAGAAGTGAGGTGTTGTGCATAAATGTTGTACTTGGCAAGCATTATAGAACAACCAGTCCACTGGTTGTAATACCATATTCTTCCTAGAACTAGACTATATTATCAAAATCATACACTTGCCTGTTCTATAGAGTTGACACTAAATCAAACATCCTAGAGGTTGTAAATATTTAAAGGAGTGTAAATGCTGACAATGAATGAAAGATAACCAGGTATAATTTACAAATTATTTTTATAAATCATGTTCCGACAAAATGTTGAATGTTGTTACCAACTAGAATGTTTTAAAGAAAAAAAAGTCAATTATCAAGTAACTATACAAATTTAAAGTTACAAACTCAAGTCCCAACATGAGCAAAAATTATCCACTTAGTTTTACATACCTGGCTTCAGCTTCTTTTTTTCCATCATCCAGCGTTCTCCAGTGAATGTGATCTCCAAATCCTGAAAAACATTGTCATCACTGTGAATTCCCATCTCTAACAAGTTGAGTTACACTAACCTTAATCTCAAACTCGTTTCCACATCGTTCACCTGAGGAAGGAGGTAGCCTCCAAAAGCTTGTGAATTTAAAATAAAATTGCTGGACTATAACTTGGTGTTGTAAAATTGTTTACAATTGTCAAACTCTTACATCCAATGTAAGGAATCTTACAACACCAGGTTATAGTCCAAACAAGGCATCTCCACATCATGGCTACTCTTACGTCCAAAACAACATACAATGTGACTCTAATATCTCCCTGCTCAATGTGACGGGATCATTTTAACTTGACTGATACTTATCCTTGTATACACTGGTGGGTTCATATAAGGATGGTGTTTACCATGGGTGGTTCTGGGTGTGGGGTACTGGAAGACAAAATGGAGATTAAATAAACTATTTGCCTTTCATGGAGACACTGGAACTATAATACGTTATTAAACTCCATTCCTGGTCAATGACTGGGCTTGAAACAAAAAAGTAACTTTTCAGCTGCATTACCCACCTAAACGTTTTATCGAATATAAGTAAAGAATTGACATAAACACACGAAACGGGTCAACCGTAGCCACACACTTGGTATTTTTCGGGTTTGCAGTTTTGATTAAAAGAGAACAAAGCCACCATCAAAAATCAAATAGAAACTAATCTACCTCTTCCAAGACTTTCACTCTCAGATGTTTCGGAGCGGATCAGAAGAATGCAAAACACGGTGAGGTGCAAGAAGATTTGCAGCTTCATGATCAGGTCCTCTCGCCGGTAACTCAATGGAACAAGGGACAGAGCGGAAGTGACGCACTAGATCGCAGTGTAACAATTTCTAGATTGGAATTTCAAACTCTCTATGATCCCAAATGCGGATACCAGATATCTCCCATCACTCGTTTTAATTTAAAAGTGACTTCTATTTTTATGAGTGGCACTTTAGAAAAAAATGAGCACAAGGTCCATAAATGTGGTTGCTACCTGACTCAATCTTGATGACAAATTTCAGCAAAATAAATAGTAGTGACTCACAGGGCACCTTACGACACCCCAAAATAGTTCACAACCACATACCTGCCAACCTACAGAGCTTAGAAAAGCTGAAACAGCCTCAAAAAAGCTGACAACTCAAAAAACAAGCTAAAATTGAAAAATGAGATGCAACTGCATTGGCTTCTTTTCCCGTCCCCGCACCGAAATCTCTGGAGGTCCCCAAAGATCTGTACTTGGCCCTGTCCTCTTCCTTATTTACATGCTGCCCCATACTTTATCCAGTTCCCTTTTGAAAGCCATGATTGAATCTGCCTCCACCACCCCCTCGGGCAGGGCATTCCAGATCCTAACCACTTGCTGTGTAAATACACTGAGTGGTTAGGATTTGGAATGCGATAGGAGGTCGGTGCCTGAAATAGGTATGGTGGATGGGTTGGTGATAATGGATATTGGGTACAATCTCCTACTAGCAAAAATTAGCCAATAGGCAAACTAATTAAAATGAAAACTAGCTAGAAACTCAATTCTTTAAATGCTCAAATGGATTTTAATTTTGGATTGGGGAAGAGAATTGTTAAGCGGGCAGGGTTGCGGCCAGCTTTGCAATGTCCAACAACCCAATGCCAGAATCTCAGTACACTCCAAAAAAGTGTAAAAAAAAAATCAAAATTTCCAAGGGCGGGAATGCCCTCAGACCCTTTTAGAAAATAAATTCGGCACCACTGCAGATCATTTCCCTCATCAAAAAGGCTTTCACCTCTGCAAAATGTTATTCTTATGTGTACGTTATTTTCCCTTTTTATTTGATACAACTGATGGAATATTGGGTATAGCTGTAGCTTAAGCCATGACATTCTCTTGTCTCACTGCATGCCCATAGTAACTAATTCCTTTCATATGCCTTTGGGTTTTCACTTTTACAGAAAAACAAATTGAATTGTGGAATGTGATCCCAAAACACTAATAAAAATCCTGAAATCTAATGTAATAAAAGGGAATGTATTTAGTTGTCTTGAAGTAGCTGCCTTGGTCATAGGTCTTCATTCAGGGTGGTTTGAATCAAAATGCAAAAGTCAGGAGTGGAGAATGTGTACAGGTTACTCTTTCCAGCAATTTCAACATCCAAGGTGATCCTTGGACTGAAAATGGTCCTCCCTTGTGTCTTACTTCTAGAGAATCTGAGCTGGGTTGTCCAAACAAAACAAATGACAGTGTCAGGAGCCATAGAGGCAATGGAAATTACTTTGGCTGAGATCCAGAATTTAAGGAAAGAGGAATCACTTAGAAAGATATGAACTTTTCATTTTAATAGGGAATCATTGAGTCTCTGTGATGCTCCTAAATGATATAAGCATTCAGGCTGCAATATGGATGTAGAATCTACCACACCAGATGGCTATAGAATAAAATTCTTTGAATTTTTCAACACAGCATCATCTCTGGAAAGCTGGTACAGCATGGAAAGATGTGTACATACATAAAGCTGGAAGTAATTCTTCTGCAGGTGATTGTAACAAAAGAAAATGTTCTGTCATCTTATCCAGAAATCAACTGCAACCAATTTCAGAGGCAAATTTCTATTCTGAAAAATAATGTTGAAGGTGATAACCTTTCCAAATTGAACAGGCAAATGAACTTCTTGAATTACAGCACAACAAGATCACAAGATAATTATGGATGAGGAACGCCCTTGATTCATTCATTACACAAACAATCTACAAACATATTATGTAACACCACAATTCCACAAGAATTGAATCACTGCTCCATACTCACCAAGAGTGCCTGGATGGACCTAATAGAAAGAAAGAATGAACTTGCATTTATATAGCTCCTTTCACGACCTGAGGATGTCCCAAAGCGCTTCACAGCCAATGAAGTACTTTGAAGTGTAGTCACTGTTGTAATGTAGGAAACATGGCAGCCAATTTGCGCACAACCAGGTCCCACAAACAGTAATTTTTTTTTTATTCGTTCATGGGATGTGGGCGTCGCTGGCGAGGCCAGCATTTATTGCCCATCCCTAATTGCCCTCGAGATAAATGATAAATGATAAGTGATAAATGATAAATGATAAATGAATTAGATAAATGATCAGATAATCTGTATTTTAGTGATGTTGGATGAGAGATAAATATTGGCCAGGACACCAGCAGAACTCCCCTGCTCTTCTTTGAATATCTTTGAGATCTTTTACGTCCACCTGAGAGGGCAAACAGTGCCTTGGCTTAACTTCTCATCCGAAAGGCGGCACCTTTAAATGTAAATGTGCTGCACAGGAATTTGTTAGTAAATTGGATGCAAAGGCATTTTAGGAAGCTTCACTCCTGAGATGCTTAGTCCCTCTCTACACTCATAACTTGGCATGCTAATATTATGGGACTTATGAAAAAGTAGAAAATAACATAGATGTGGTGAAATAGATAGCCTAAGCAGTGATGCCAGTATCACAGTGTTCGATATCACTTCTCTAAGGTGAGATTGCTTTTTATGTATTAGCTTTTGCAAGTCAAATAGATATCTGAGTTGTAACCTGATCATTCATGCAGTTTGTTGTTGTACATTCAAGAGTCACAGCCTAAATTATAGTTAGAAGGTGGTGGGTTAGATTTTCAACTTGCTGTCCAGGCGTGAAATTAATGGAAATGAAAATTGGCCAGTTTTCATAATGAGTGGCCGATCTGCAATGTCAGTTTTACGCCAGGGTGGCAAGTTAAAAATTTACCCCAGAGATTGAAGGTGATCTCTGGGGGAGGCTAACTGATGCATCTGGAACTGGGAATATGTTTCTGTAGCCATTTGGTTCATATAGTTGAAATAAATACAAAGAGAATTGGTTGAAGGATGCCATGGACCTGAAATGTGGGCTTCATGTACTGGATAGTTCCTGCACATAATGGGAGTGGAGAATGATACAGTGATTTCTATTGTTGCTATTGGAATCAGTAATGAAGTCCCACATTATATAAGTGTGAAAAATAAACTATTAAATTAAATTCTCCTACTGGTTTTATTCATTTAACTTTATCCTGAACTTCTGGATTTCTGCATGCTATACACCAACCTCAGGTCAAGAAATAGTTAAACAAAACTGTAGTAAATAATTATTGTGGTGACTCTGAAGTAGTAAACTGATAACACAGATTCAATGATGATGCAATGGCAAATAGCTGTTGTTCAAAGACATGATTATTTACAATGCTTGTACTTCAAATGGGGCTGTGTACTGAATTGCAACACAATCTGGCTGAAAGAACCTACGCACAATTGTACTGATGACTTGAGCATTAATGAAGCTAACAGAAAGTTACAGGACTTGTGGGTGGGATATGCACATGGGCGTGGCATACAATGTCCCTACCGTCATTTTGTTGGTAGTTGCACCTATAGATAAGGCACTATTTAAATTTGTCTTTTTCTCTTATAAGAGCTTGTCTAAAGTTGTCTGCTCCACAAATATCCTTGATCAACTCGGCATTCTCTATAAAACCAAAGTTAGTCTGGACGTGTGCATTAAACAAACATTATAACTGCCACTATTACTGTAAATCAAAGTATGTCCCTTTTCAGTCCATCCGTAACTAGGATCCCCACCAGCAGCTTTTAGAATGATTCCATAGAATCATTCATTATAGTCAATAGCAGTTTAAATTTCCAATTTAAATGTGAAGAAACGATGCTGCATCTTAACCCATATTTACCTTGTGGTTGCTAATCTATATAGTTTTATTGATTAATTGTGAAATGTGGGACAAATGGCTTGAATAATTTGGCATTGGTGAGTCCCTGATCATTATGCCATTTGGGGAGGAGCTGCACAGGGTCAAGCACTCACCCACAAGGCAAATCAGAGAGCTCATGGCCTGGATTTTTACTCTGAGCAGTGGAGAGGGGGAGGGGAGGAGGAGCATTTCCCGATGGGATACCCAGAAGTACGGGTTTCCCGAAGGTCCTTACTATTTTGACGTAAGGACATCTTTTCAATTTTTCCTGCAGGTTTCCCTAGCGACAGCCAGCCAGATTGTAGGAGTGGATGCCAGCAGGTAAGTCTGGCATCAGGGGCTTGCAGCAGACATTGAGGAGGGGGATCAGGGGAGGGGATCTCACAACAGGGGGAGGGGTTCGGTCATCAAAGTGGGGAGGGGGGGTCAGTCATTGGGGCCTTGGGGCCTTGGGGCCTTGGGGCCAGACATTGAGGGGGGTCGGACATCAGTGAGGGTTTCCGGTTATCGGGGGGGGGGTCGGCTGATCGCGTGTGTTAGATCGCGGCAGGCAAGCTTGTTGGGCCTGGAGGAAAGACCCCCACTCCTCCTGGTGCACAAGCAGTGGAAGAAAGGCACTTACCTGTTGATCCGGCCCTTCTTGCCTCCTTTTACATGCCATTAATCTGAAGGCCTGGGAATCCCGGCCCCCGGGAGTTAAAAATAAAAAAGCTATTACGATATAGGCATGCAGCCCCCTTAAAAGATTTTACTGACCATCCCACCTCCTGAGAGTGGGTTGGTTGCCCGCCCCCGACCCACCTCTGTTAATACCGGAAGTGGGCGGGTTGGGGTTGGGTTTTGCATTTTTACAATTTTTATCTTCCCACACGCCCCCAATCCACCATGGGGGCTAATATTACCCCCCATGCTTCCCAATGCACATCCTAGTAATCAGTTACAGAGCAAAATTGGCAATGGCCTAATAGCAAGACTCCAGCCCACTCCCCAGACTGAAAACATTTAACAGTACATTAGAGAAGGCAAAGAGGCATGAAAATAGAAAATAATACACAAAAAAAACCTTATATTTGGAAAAATAGTTTGTAATGAATAATGTTATATACTTCTAAATCAGCTGCATAGTTACCAGGGTCGACTATTGTCATTATTTACAGTTTGGGAGTTTTGGAAAAATAAAACAAATTGCATATGAATTGTGTTTTACCTTAGTTAAATCATTCAAATTTCCCTACATATAATATAAAGATATATAAGCTAAAACATATAATACCACAATTTTATAATTTTCAGCAGGACGCTGCACCCCCTTCAAAGCTGATATATCCTTCCTGAGGCGCGGTGCCCAAAACTGAATGTAGTACTCCAGATGGGGTCTGACCAAGACTCTATACGACTAAAGCATAACTTCCTCCCCTTTGTAATTTGGCCCCTCTCGAGATGAAGATCCTGTCTAAAAAAACTTCTTTACTTGTTTGAAGGGATAACCCAAGTGGACTGTGGGAAACCCTATGATGCGGTTTACCTCCAAAAAGGTATTTGACAAAGTTTCACATGAAAGGCTATGAGTTAAACTCAAAGCTGCAGGGATTCTTGTTAATTTCTGAGAATTAGTAAGAAACTGGATGAAGGATGGAAAAGCAATAACTGCTTGTCAGAAGAAATATGTCAGGTTTCTAATATATGTCAATGACTTGGACTTAGAACCCCAATGCAAACTGATCAACTTTGCAATGATACCAAACTAAGAGGGACAGAGATATCAAAGGAGGCAGCTCAGAAATTATGGAATGAGTTGAACAAAATGTGTATGTAGGCAGAACAATGGCAAATGAAAATTAAGGCTGACAAGTGTAAAGTATTGGAAGAAAATAGGGATGATACATATACTTCATGAATAGTGTTGAAATAGCTAAGGAAGAAGTTGAAAGAGACCTCGGAGTCTTAATAAACTTGAAGCTCAACAGGTCCAACCAATGCACAGCAGCAATCAACAAATCTAATAGAACACTGAATCATAGTGTCAAAACAGAATATACGTGAGAGGAAGATATGATCAAACGGTACCATGCACTAGTTAGACCACACCTTCAGTACTGTGTTTAGTTCTGGCCAATAAAGAAACAAAGCACACTTTCAGGCACTGGAAGGAAGAAGCACAAGGCTGATTCCCGGTGTCAGAGGGCTGGGTTATGAGGAAAGACTGTAAAATCATGGGTATTTCAGCCTTGAAAGGAGGCTTTCAAGAGATGATCTTATAGAGGTTTATATATAATTAAAGGAATGGAAAAAGTAAATCTGGAATATCACATGAAATTGATGGAGTAGTAGAAGGGGAGGCAGATTCAAACAAGTAAACGGCAAACTCAAGAGATACTTCTTTACACAACGAGTAATCAGCACTTGGAATGAACTTCCAGGGCAGACGAAAACCCGTAAATCATTTAAGAAACAATTAGATGCTGAATGGGGGGAATTTTAGGATCTTTCTGGATGTATAAATGAAAATGGGCTGAATGGCCTTCCTTATCTATAATTACTTTATGATCGGTATCGATTTGGACCCAAGCTCCATAGAGACAATCAAGCGCCTCCCCCATCACATTGAAAGTATATTTGTAAACAATTTTACAACACCAAGTTATAGTCCAGCAATTTTATTTTAAATTCACAAGCTTTCGGAGGCTACCTCCTTCCTCAGGTGAACAATGTGGAAATGTGGATTTCCACATCATTCACCTGAGGGAGGTAGCCTCCGAAAGCTTGTGAATTTAAAATAAAATTGCTGGACTATAACTTGGTGTTGTAAAATTGTTTACAATTGTCAACCCCAGTCCATCACCGGCATCTCCACATCATTGAAAGTATAGTTAGATAAGTGTTTTGTTTCATTATCTTTCGGGGAGCGGGGACGGGTAAAGAAAAACTTTGTACAACTTTTCCAAAGGTGATGAACTGGGTTGGTAAAAGTTCATAGTGGGAAATGTGAACCAACTGCTGTTCTACTTTCTTCTTTATCAGTCGTGCCCTTCCGAAGGGGGAACCTTCAGTGCCTCCATATAGTTTGATGTGGTGATGGACTGGGGTTGACAATTGTAAACAATTTTACAACACCAAGTTATAGTCCAACAATTTTATTTTAAATTCCACAAGCTTTCGGAGGCTTCCTCCTTCCTCAGGTGAACGGTGCGGAAAAGAAATGTTTCATTACAAAAGGCTACTCTACTTTCCGATCGCCGCTCAGCTTACTCCGATGCGCATGGGCAGGAGGCTCGCGTATCCGTGTGACGGAATGAGCGCGGGCGTCGCGCGGGTTGAATGCGTCACGTGATGCGGTGGACGCTCGCGTATTCTCCCGATCTCCATCTCTTTCCATATCCGCCATCTTGCTCACCGCGTGTTTCCTTTGGGTCTGGACAAACACAACAAGGTTTGTGAGCGAGAGAGAAAAAAAAAGTTTCCTGTAACTGTTGCTTGCCGGACACTTGGCCCTCTGATAAGGTCGAGATGAAATCGCGTGTTCGCGAATTAAGCGCCGATGGGGGAACGAGCTGTGGCGGAAAAAAAAACTAGTTGGAAGATGGGTTTGTAAACCGGGTTGTTTGTGCTAATTTAGTGGCTGGCTGTTGTTCAAAGGCCAGGAACGTTAGGCCGCGTCCCGACTTAAGTGGGGAAAAAGTGCAATAACCTTGCATCTGACCGAAGAAACGTGGTCGCTTTCTGGGACTGAGGATAAAAATCGGAGCGGGCTGTATTGCTGCTGTCGATAACGTTTAAGAGGCGACACAGTGAGTGGAGCTGAAGTTTTCAGTTTGCACTGTTCATTTGTACTTAGTGTTTGAGACATGCCACTGAAATATCTACTCCCGAGATTACTGGAAAATTGTCAAAAAGTGAAGCACAGTTGCGATACATAAACTTAAGAATCAGGTATATTTATAGAAGAGTAGGTATAAGTGTGCAGGTGTTGAAACTACTGGATGACTTGATTTTTTTAAGCAGAAAAATGATTTTGAATTAGCAGGAATAGATTGTAGTTCATATTTTCTATTTGCAAGGAAATATAGATCATTTGACCTCTTCTTTGCTTTTTTTCCTCCCCCAGATTAAAGACTATGAATCAGGAAAAGTTAGCTAAACTACAGGCTCAGGTCCGGATAGGAGGAAAGGTGAGATCTTTGTCTAATTATAGTTATACAATGGAAGCCACTTATTGCCTATTCATTTTCACCTAGTGTTGCATTTTTCTTTTAATCTGTCAATATATTTGTGTGTTACACCATCTTAAGACAGGATTTCTTTTGTTACCACCCAGTTTTTGTCTGTATGCAAAGATTATTAAATGGAGATAGTTAAACCTATTTGTTGCCTCCAAAGTCTGGAATTGTTGACAGTTGTCATGAATGCACTGTGCTTCTGGCTAATATTATAAAACCTTCCTGAACAGTAAATGGCATACTGTCTGTTGTTAATGGGTTTTTCATGTTTTGAATATTTTTATAATTAATTCTCAGGATATGGGTGTCGCTAGCAAGGCCAGCATGTATTATCCATCCTTAATTGCCCTTGAGAAGTTGGTGCTGCTTTCATGAACTGCGACAGTCCATGTGGTGATTGTGCTCCCACAGTGCTATTCGATTGGGAGTTCCAGGATTTTGACCCAGTGATAATGAAGGAATGACGATATATGTCCAAGCCGGAATGGTGTGTGACTTGGAGGGGAACTATTTAAAAAAATTTTTTTTATTGGTTTAAGTCTTGAGCTTGTTCATATAAATCACATAATTTGAATGACAGAACTCTTTTATAGACTTCTTAAAGGATGATAGACTTAAACTTGCATTTACAAAGTGCCTTTCAGGACCTTGGGATGTCCCAAAGTGCTTCACAGCCAATGAAGTACTAGTTTAGAAGTTTAATTGTTGCTAATAAAGTAGGGAAACGTGGCAATCCATTTGCACACCCAAGGTCCTACAAACAGCAGTGAGATAAATAACCAGATATTCTGTCTTTTGGTTGAGGGATAAATATTTGCTAGGATACCAGAAGAACTCCCCTGCTTTTCTTCGAACTGTGCTATGGGTTCTTTTCCACCCATCTGAGAGGGTGCCTTGGTTAATGTCTCAACTGAAAGATGGCACCTCCGACAGTGCGATGCTCCCTCAGGGCTCCACTGAAATATCAGTCTAGATAATATGCTCAAGTCTCTGGAGTAGGCCTTGCACCCATAACTTTCTGACTCAGGCATGTGCTACCGCTGAGCCAAATCTGGCACCTAACTTGCATGACTTATGATAGATGTATCTTCCTGCATCACTAAGATGTACCTCCTTGCAGCTCAACTAATTTTAAAAAAAGTTTTGTTATAATCTTATGAAAGTCTGTGTGCTTGTTTGTATTTTCACGTTCTTAAAATTATTGGTCAGATGTTATGCAAATTCCTTTTTTCAGTGATATTCTCACTGTAACTTCTTGAATCGGAAGGTTGTGGGATCAGGGCCCATTCCAGGATTTGAGCATGTAATCTAGCCTGACCCTTCAGTGCAGAACTGAGGGAGTACTGTACTATCATAGGTGCCAACCTTTCGATAAGATGTTAAATTGAGGCCCTGGTTGTCCATTCTGTTGGATGTTGAAAATCCCCATGACAGTATGTCCTGTCCTGTCCTCTCAACAAACAGCATGAGGAAAAAAAACTGACCATTCATCTCATTGGTATTTTTTGTAGGGTCTTGCTGTGTCCAAAATAGCTGCTGTATTTGCCTACTTAAGAGTGCTTGTACTTCAAAACAGTTTATTGTATGTGATGAGCTTTGGGAAGTTTGGGAGACTTCATGGTTGACTCTCAACTGCCTTCTAAAGTGGTCTAGTTATATCAGATCTTTACAAAAAAAAACATCGTGTGCACACCTTTACCACATGGACTACAGCGGTTCAAGAAGTTGGCCCACCACCACATTGGCAACTAGGGATAGGTAACAAATGCCAACCTTGCCAGTGACGCTCAAATTCTGAGAATTAATAAAAGAAATAAGGCCCTGGACAAGAGGAAATCTTTGTGTTGCTGATGTCATTGATGGGATTCTACAAAAAGGGACATCACTGAGGTTGGTTTGAATAGCAGTATCAAAGCATAAAATGCAATAACAAAGAAAGCCTTCATGTAAGTGTGCAGATATCTTTCAATGTTTCCTTTGGATTATGTGACAATTTGTAGGAATACACTTCCTTTATTAAAATTACCCACACATTGAGATTTCAAACTGGTGTTGGAGTGGAGAGTTAAGCCACATTGGGCAGGCAACTTGAAGGGCAATATATTCTTCATTTAGCTGTGTCTGACATTTGAGTGATCAGTGCTGTTATTTGGTGTAAGTATGTCCTGTTCCTCACCCGACGAATATCAAATAATATTTCTGCTAGTAGTGACTGCTAGAAAGGATGTTGCCCCTAAATGGGCAATGCAATCTGATCTTCTCGAAGTTATAGTGTATTATCATAGTGACCTTACTATGATATTTTCAGCATTTAATTTTGTCTCATTTCAAACTTTTCCCCACGTCCCTTAATTGACTGGCAAATCAAAAGTGAGAAGGCTTCAGTTGTCAGAAAGACCTGTTTGAGTGTGCATTTGGATCCTGATGGTTTATTGGGTAATTGCACTATATGGTGTGCTTCTGAGCCACACGCTCAACTTCTGGTATGTGCTGAGTTGTATGTTCTCAACTTGTGGTGTGGGGGGTGGATAGGAAATTATCCAGGGTTCTTACTCCTACTCACTCCCCAGTGATCTGCTGGAAGGTGCATGAGCATACTATGGGTGACAGCAGGATTGGGCTTGGCTTTGATATCCTGCAGTTGAATTGCTTATTGGCTCAGGCAGGAAGAATTGCCACTTTGTTGCAGTACAAGATGACTGCACAGTGCCAGACACCATACCCCAGTTTGGGCCATTGTATTCAGGAGCTAGGGATAATGTGTATCTTGAAGAAAGCAAAGTGTGTATTACACCACTGATTTGCATCTACATAATGATGTGAGGCTGATTCAGAAAGTTGAATGTGTGAACTTCACAGTGCACTACCAATTTTGGAATTTAGGTTTCTAATTAGAAAGGATTTGGCTAAGGTTATAAATGCTCTGTTTTCTGAATGATTTTTGCTTTACCCAACAATCTCAATTTATACCCGAGTTTATATAAGAATTTTGCGATCCTTTACATTCCTATATACTTCACTTGAAGATCCAGTTACAACAATAAAGTTCTTGGACATGCTAGATTTTATCTATTACCATCTAAATTTAAATAACACAATTTCCATGGAATGTTTTTTCTTTTATGTTGAGATAACCTGATTTCTTTTTAAATTTCCCAATTTTCTCCCTTGTTCACCCTGGTTGCTGGAGTGTGCACTGACTGCAGGTGACATACTTCTGAATTTCCACTAATGGCACCAAGTTGGTCACTAGGATTTTTGCATGTGTACCCCTTTAGCAGATTCTCCCCTTTTTTTGTTAAATTGCTTCCCCATAGCATTGCAGATAAGATGCAGAGGTCAGTGGAGTGGTGGTAGGGGTCAAATCTGTACTCTGTATTGGCACTTCAAAGATCTTCGTATCTGTAATGCATTTGGCACATTATTCATAAAGTAATGGGTAGTATTTGGCTTGGTTTCTAACATTCCACAAAAAGATGTAGCTGTTCGGATCATAAATTTGACTTACTTACAATAGCATGGATGGTTTTGGCTCTATTGCATTGTTTATTTTTAAAACCTTCCTTGCCCAGTTGTTATTTCCTAGCAGCTATGCTGGAAAAGGTGGGTACACAGCAAAGTAATTACCTTGACTGCGTTCATTCGGAACATGCAAGTAAAGCTATACATAAGTATATTCCTTTCCTTGTCATTGGTTTCTCGAGAGGCCATTCAGGGTGTGCAAGAGTGGATTTAACCTTTCAATTTGGACAGTTGGTTTGGATCTCCCAACTAAGATTGGGAGACCAATATGTGGGAACTTCTGGGTATGAACCCATGTCCTACTGCTTGGTGTAAGGTTCATGCATTGTATATGCTGCGTAACAAGGCTGTGTTTAGGTTTGACTGCTGACTTTGAAAACTCTTAAATCACCAAACACTTCAGTTACTTAACATCAAAGCCTTCTCTTTTCTAATTTAATGAAGTAATCTAAAATGTCAACTTGACTGCAACATAGTTATCATCCAGATTTATTAATAACTTGCCAGCATCAAAATACCACTTTTTCTAAATTAGGTGTGATTGCATAAAACTGGACCCAATATGGGTTTTTCAATACTAATGTTAAATCTTTTACTGTCTTTAATTTGTGTGTTATGCCTTTAACCTAAGATGGCTGCTAGTAATACATTTCTGCATAAGGAGATTGTTCCTGTTTAAAACTCTTCAGTTTTCACAGTCCAGGTACTAGCTGTTGTGCATGGATGGATTGTTTATACTTAGCTTCATTCCAGTGGTCAATGTAAAAGAATTTAAAGATAATGCATAAACAACAGATCAGAATTAATATTACATGAGAATAGTCTGGTGGCATAATGTGTTGCTCATATGTAATAGGCTGAGGGCTTATGTCTGTGATTATTTGCCTGATGTGTTCTTGATTTGTTAGCTGCTTCCCACGAGAGGAATTTTGTGCACCATGTTAGATTTGGTCACATCAGCATTGGAAAAAGCCTCTGATTGTAGCCTATTAGGCTAAACAAAATTATAACTAACTGAACAAAGGACCCTTAAAATAAACCACATGTTTTGTTTACTCATATATACCACTTTATTGGCACGCTCGTGTAAAATAATGTATTATTTTCAGGTTGGAAAGAAGCTTTAAGTGTGTAAAATGTTTATGTAATCTTGTGTACTGCACAGACAAATTATATTTGAAATTAAATCTGGAGGGTTCTATTTCATATTGAATGTAGGAATTTCTAGATAATGTGCAGTGGTTGGCCAGCTTGATTAACTTTGCGATCAATGTAATTTGTCAGGGCACAGCTCGCAGAAAGAAGAAGGTAGTGCACAGAACAGCTACAGCTGACGACAAGAAATTGCAAAGTTCTCTGAAGAAACTGGCCGTTAATAATATTGCTGGAATTGAGGAGGTATGTTTTGCATATTCACTTAATGACCTGATTACTTTTAACATGTGTGAAAAGGTCTGCAAAACTTTAAGATGCGTTCCTGACCTTGTGCCTTGTTACAAGTAACTATTTTTCCAATTTTAGTCTATTGTGCATAATATGATTCCATTGTAGTTATGTTGATAACATTGTTTTTTTTCCCACCACACATCTTACCTAAGATTATGAAAGGGTTTGACAGGGTAGATGTGGAGAAGATGTTTCCACGGGGGGCGGGGGAGACCAGAACAAGGGGCCATAAATATAAGATAGTCACTAATAAATCCAATAGAGAATTCAGGAGAAACTTCATTACCCATAGAGTGGTTAGAATGTGGAACTTGCTATCATAAGGAGTAATTGAGATGACTAGCATAGATGCATTTAAGGTGAAGCTAGATAAATACATGAGGGAGAAAGGAATAGAAGGATATGCTGAAAGATTAGATGGCATGGATCTGTTGGGCCAAGTGGTCTGTTTCTGTTCTGTACATTCTATGTAACAATGCACCCAGCACTTTAGTGAGATTGTTGTGCAGTTGGTTCCTTTTTTGCTGCCTCTGTTCCTTTAGAGAAGCACATAGGTTCCAGTTAATAGCTACTCTTGACCTTATGGTTGAAATTGGAATTTATAAAAACTAATTTCCCCCAATTGTTAAATACAAACAGAAAATGCTGGAAACACTCAGCAGGTCAAGCAGCATCTATGGAGAGAGGAAGGTAGGGTTAATGTTTCAGGTCGATGACCTTTTGTTAAATTTACTAAGCTGTTGGGGGTTTATCTAGTGAGAATCTGAGCTTTAGAGATCAGGAAGGTTCCGGACTTAAACCTCAATGTCAGATTTACTTAGAATCTTACAGTACCAAATGAGGACATTTGGCCCGTCATGCCTGAGCTGGCTATTTCAAAGAGGTGTCCAATTTAGTTTGATTTTTTTTTTGTATTGCAACTCAGTGGTTCATTCTACATCAAGACATGTGGCCATTGGTACTTGATTCTACATATTGAAGCACGTGATTGACATTTCAAGCACTGTTTCATAGATGTGACAAAGATTCATAGTTTTTTTGTCACAATTTGTGATATATTTAAACTAAATTCTTCAGATTCAGGTACAGTAGCTAAATTGAACTTAGGAGAGAGAACAGCAACGCCATTGTTGGCTGAAGACGATCACTGCTGGGAAAGAACTTTTAAGAACTGGAAACAACGCTGAAGCATTCTTTTTTTATTCATTCATGGGAGTGGGCGTCACTGGCGAGGCCGGCATTTATTGCCCATCCCTAATTGCCCTTGAGAAGGTGGTGGTGAGCTGCCTTCTTGAACCGCTGCAGTCCGTGTGGTGAAGGTTCTCCCACAGTGCTGATTGGAAGGGAGTTCCAGGATTTTGACCTAGCGACGATGAAGGAACGGCGATATATTTCCAAGTCGGGATGGTGTGTGACTTGGAGGGGTACGTGCAGGTAGTGTTGTTCCCATGTGCCTGCTGCTCTTGTCCTTCTAGGTGGTAGAGGTCACGGGTTTGGGAGGTGCTGTCGAAGAAGCCTTGGCGAGTTGCTGCAGTGCATCCTGTGGATGGTACACACTGCAGCCACTGTGTGCCAGTGGTGAAGGGAGTGAATGTTTAGGGTGGTGGATGGGGTGCCAATCAAGCGGGCTGCTTTGTCCTGGATGGTGTGAGCTTCTTGAGTGTTGTTGGAGCTGCACTCATCCAGGCAAGTGGAGAGTATTCCATCACACTCCTGACTTGTGCCTTGGAAAGGCTTTGGGGAGTCAGGAGGTGAGTCACTCGCCGCAGAATACCCAGCCTCTGACCTGCTCTTGCAGCCACAGTATTTATAAGCTGGTCCAGTTAAGTTTCTGATCAATGGTGACCCCCAGGGTGTTGATGGTGGGGGATTCGGCGATGGTAATGCCGTTGAATGTCATGGGGAGGTGGTCATTGCCTGGCACTTGTCTGGCGCGAATGTTACTTGCCACTTGTGAGCCCAAGCCTGGATGTTGTCCAGGTCTTGCTGCATGTGGGCTCGGACTGCTTCATTATTTGAGGGGTTGCGAATGGAACTGAACGCTGTGCAATCATCAGTGAACATCCCCATTTCTGACCTTATGATGGAGGGAAGGTCATTGATGAAGCAGCTGAAGATGGTTGGGCCTAGGACACTGCCCTGAGGAACTCCTGCAGCAGTGTCCTGGGGCTGAGATGATTGGCCTCCAACAACCACTACCATCTTCCTTTGTGCTAGGTGTGACTTCAGCCACTGGAGAGTTTTCCCCCTGATTCCCATTGACTTCAATTTTATCAGGGCTCCTTGGTGCCACGCCTGGCCAAATGCTGCCTTGATGTCAAGGGCAGTCACTCTCACCTCACCTCTGGAATTCAGCTCTTTTATCCATGTTTGGACCAAGGCTGTAATGAGGTCTGGAGCCGAGTGGTCCCGTCGGAACCCAAACTGAGCATCGGTGAGCAGGTTATTGGTGAGTAAGTGCCGCTTGATAGCACTGTCGATGACGCCTTCCATCACTTTGCTGATGATTGAGAGCAGACTGATGGGGCGGTAATTGGCCGGAATGGATTTGTCCTGCTTTTTTTTGTGGACAGGACATACCTGGGCAATTTTCCACATTGTCGGGTAGACACCAGTGTTGTAGCTGTACCGGAACAGTTTGGCTAGAGGCGCAGCTAGTTCTGGAGCACAAGTCTTTAGCACTACAGCCGGTATGTTGTCGGGGCCCATAGCCTTTGCTGTATCCAGTGCACTCAGCTGTTTCTTGAATCGAATCGGCTGAAAACTGGCTTCTGTGATGGTGGGGATATCGGGAGGAGGCCGAGATGGATCATCCATTTGGCACTTCTGGCTGAAGATGGTTGCAAACGCTACAGCCTTGTCTTTTGCACTCACGTGCTGGACTCCGCCATCATTGAGGGTGGGGATGTTTGCAGAGCCTCCTCCTCCCATTAGTTGTTTAATTGTCCACCACTATTCACTACTGGATGTGGCAGGACTGCAGAGCTTTGATCTGATCCGTTGGTTGTGGAATCGCTTAGCTTTGTCTATAGCATGTAGCTTCCGCTGTTTAGCATGGATGTAGTCCTGAGTTGTAGCTTCACCAGGTTGGCACCTCACTTTTTTTAGGTACGTCTGGTGCTGCTCCTGGCATGCTCTTCTACACTCCTCATTGAATCAGGGTTGATCCCCGGCTTGTTGGTAATGGTAGTGAGGAATGTACCGGGCCATGAGGTTACAGATTGTGCTGGAATATAATTCTGCTGCTGATGGCCCACAGCGCCTCATGGGTGCCCAGTTTTGAGCTGCTAGATCTGTTCTGAATCTATCCCATTTAGCACGGTGGTAGTGCCACACAACACGTTGTATGGTGTCCTCAGACGGGACTTCGTCTCCACGAGGACTGCGCTGTGGTCACTCCTACCGATACTGTCATGGACAGATGCATTTGCAACAGGTAGATTGGTGAGGATGAGGTCAAGTAAGTTGTTCGCTCACCACCTGCCGCAGGCCCAGTCTGGCAGCTATGTCCTTCAGGACTCGGCCAGCTCGGTCAGTAGTGGTGCTACCGAGCCACTCTTGGTGATGGACATTGAAGTCCCCCACCCAGAGTACATTCTGTGCCCTTGCTACCCTCAGTGCTTCCTCCAAGTGGTGTTCAACATGGAGGAGGACTGATTCATTAGCTGAGGGAGGGCAGTAGGTGGTAATCAGCAGGAGGTTTCCTTGCCCATGTTTGACCTGATGCCATGAGATTTCATGGGGTCGAGAGTCATTGTTGAGGACTCCAAGGGCCACTCCTTCCTGACTATATATCACTGTGTCGCCACCTCTGGTGGGTCACAACACACCCAGGGATGGTGATGGAAGAGTCTGGGACATTGGCTGAAAGGTATGATTCTGAGAGTATGGCTATGTCAGGCTGTTGCTTGACTAGTCTGTGGGACAGCTCTCCCAATTTTGGCACAAGTCCCAACATGTTAGTGAGGAGGATTTTGCAGGGTTGATTGGGCTTGGTTTGCCTTTGTCGTGTCCGGTGCCGGGTGGTCCGTCCGGTTTTATTCTTATGACTTTTTTTAGCGAGATTTTACAACTGAGTGGCTTGACTAGGCCATTTCAGAGGGCAATTAAGAATCAACCACATTGCTGTGGGTCTGGAGTCATATATAGGCTAGACCGGGTAAGGACGGCAGGTTTCCTTCCCTAAAGGACATTAGTGAACCAGATGGGCTTTTATGACAATCCGATAGTTTCATGGCCACCATTACTGATACTAGTATTTTAATTAATTGGATTTAAATTCCCCAGCTGCCGTGGCAGGATTTGAACTCATGACTCCAGATGATTAGTCCAGGCCTCTGGATTACTAGTCCAGTAACATAACCACTATGCTACCGTACCCTGTTCTGGTTCACTTTAACCACTAGCTCATGTCCTATAGTTTTAGAACTGCTGGTTTAGTGCATTGGGACTTTTTTTTTTATTTGGCTCTCAAGATATTTCTTGTGTAAACCTTTCTTGGGCTGCTGCTTGGAAATGCCACTTTGAAACTTGGTGCTTGGAACTGCAAAACAGCCTGAGTGACTCAATCCATTAATACTTTTTCTTCAAGTGATGGGAAAAGAAGAGGTCGTGCCTGGCCATTGTTTCATACCCTCCTGAGGTGGTACTCCTGAGATTAGGAACTAGTTGTATGGGTGCTTGCAGTGTAAACTGGTGTCCTTACACAAGTTAAACAACAGTGTTGCCAACATGTAATGACTAGTTTAAAACTTGAAACTGGCAATGGAAAAAGTTACTTCTGTTGGGAAGGGAGAAGAGATACAGTTTAACAACTTTAAAATACATCCACAGAATTAATCAAAGCAGGTGACTGTGTTGGTGACCTAACTAAAGGATGTAAAATAGCTCTTCTGTTGACTTGTTTGGTAAATGTACTGTGCGATGTGCCACAAAATTCCAAGGTTCATTCTCTAGACTTGCAAAGTTAGCTGCTGTTAATCAAAATAGCACTTTGGGCAGTACAAGTTGGCCTAGGCTATAGTTCCTAATCCTGATAGTTGTACAGTGACCTCTGTTGGAAAATATGGGCGTGTGGATATTGACTGTGAATAGAATTGGGCATGACTGTGATTTCCCCTTTTTTTTGTTGCTTCATGGTTCATGATGTGAACCCTCACTGTCTGGTCTTGTACATAGCGAGTGGCCAGTTGGCCTGGGCAGTAGAGAGTGCTGGCACTAAGGAACCATACAACAGCATTGGTCTCTGCCTTTTGGAAGAAGGGATAAAAATTTGAAAAGTCCTATACAGTGGTGGGAGAGAGGAATTTCATGATTTATGCTCATCACCTGATATCCCTGAGTAGCTGATGCCATTGAAATTGCTATTTAACTCTAATATTGAAAATATTTTATTTCCGGATAAACTGCACGCTTTATGCATATTTCTATTTTTTTGTACCAACAGGTGAATATGATTAAAGATGATGGTCAGGTCATTCACTTCAATAATCCCAAAGTGCAGGCCTCATTATCTGCCAATACTTTTGCTATTACCGGCCATGCTGAAACAAAACAGATCACAGAAATGCTTCCAGGCATTCTCAGCCAGCTTGGAGCTGACAGTCTAACAAGTCTTAGAAAGTTAGCTGAGCAGTTGCCACGGCAAGGTATGTCCAAGAGCTTTTTTATATAAAGAGCGGTATGCACAATTCCATGTACATGTACTGTTGGATTCTTAAATTAAAAAAATCAATCTTACTCATGTTTTGTCTCATGAGAACATGTGCAGTGGTTTTCCAAGCTTCTATACGTCTAGTATATTTATGTACAATTTTTTTTAAAATGCAGTAGTTTTATTAACCACCAGTATACTTGGGTACGCAGAATTGAAAGTAGTACAAAGGTAGACGTTTTCCAAGGGAATATTAGATCTATGCTAGCTAACTAGGACCACTGAGTTCTGATGTATAGATTCAGCAAGCAAGTCATTCAATTTGCAGCTTTATGTACTGCCTGAAAATAGAGAATATTAGCTGGGTCCCATTGGATTACAAGACAAAGACCCAGGAGAGATTTTTTTTTAATACAACACTACCAACAGTAAATTGAAAAGAAAGAACATGCATTTCACGACCTCAGCGCGTCCCAATGCACTTTACGGCCGATGAAGTACTTTTGAAGTGTTGTCACTGTTGTAATGTAGGAAACACGGCAGCCAGACTGTGCACAACAAAGTCCCACAAACAGCAATGAGATAATGACCCGATAATATGTTTTAGTGATGTTGTTAGAGGGATAAATATTGGTCAGGACAATGGGGAAGAACTACTCTGCTCTTCAAAATCGTGCCATGGGATCCCAGGCTAACGGGGTGTCACGTTAACGTCTCATCTGAAAGATGGCACCTCCAACAGTACAGCACTCCCTCAGTGCTGCACCCAAGTGTCAGTCTAGATTGTGTGATCAAGTTCTTAGAGTGGGATTTGAACCCACAACCTTCTGACTCTGGGATGACAGTACCATCACTGAGCAAATTGGATAACTAAAGATATGGATTTAGGGGGGAAAGGAAAGATCCTGTCTGACTAACCTTGTTGACTTCTTTGAGGACGTGATGTCCCAATATGAAGTGATGTACCTAGACTTCCAGAAATTTCCACACAAAGGGCTATTGGTTAAACTCAAATTTGTGGACATTCAGAGTAAATCTTGGGTGTGGATAAGACATTGGCTGAAGGAAAGAAAACAGTGGATACTTGTTTGAGGAGGTCCGTCAATGTGAGGTAGTGCTGAGTGTGGGACTGTAAATATAATCTCAAAAGTAAAACAAGGGGCCAAAGGTTTAAATAAAAGATAAATTTAGGACGGTAATTGGGAAATTCTTCATACACCGTAATCAACATTACAATTGGCTCTCGGGTGGCGAGGTAGATGCGAGAAGCCTGGAACCATGGATAAACAATGTAACTATGGACTAATCAGTCTAATCTAATTGATCGTGGGTAAACTTAGAGGCCACAATACAGAATAATGTTAATAATGAACTTGGAAATATACAGGTTAATTAAGGACAGCCAGCATGGATTTGTAAAAGGCAAGTCATGTCTGCCAATTTGAGTTCTTTGAGGAAATAACAGTGTATTGATAAAATGCAGTGAATGTGGTGTGTATGGATTTTCAAAAGGTGCTTGTTAAGTGGCCGCATAGGAGACTTGTTGATCAAATTAAGGCACGTGATATTAAAGCGAATGTGGCAGCCAGGATGAGAGTAAAGGACAAAAAAAAGAGTATTGGTTAATGTGTGTCTTTTAGATTGGAGGGATGTAAACAATGGTGTCCCTCAGGGGTCGGAATATTGCTCTTAATATATAAATAATCTGCGTATTGGGACACTATCAAAGGTTGCAGTCGACATAAAAATAGGGAACATGGATAACTGAAGAGGGACTATGTTCAGTAGGACTGAGGATAGTAGATTGGGCAGATAGTTATCACAAATTTAATGTGGAGAAATATACATTTTGGAAGGAAGAATACACTAAATAGTAGAACTTTGAAAGGTCTTTGAGGCTCCGATGTGTCAACTTGGGCTGCGTAGTATCACTCGCCTCTGAGTCATGAGGTCATGGATTCAAGCCTACTCCAGAGACTTAAGCACATTATCTAGGCTGACAATCTAATGCAGTGCTGACGGAATGCTACACTGTTGACGGTGCCGCCTTTCGGATGAGACGTTAAACTGACGTTAAATCTGCTTTCTCAGGTGGACGTAAGGTTCCAAAGCACTTTTTGAAAAAGTGCAGGGAGGTTCCCCCAGTGTCCTGGCCAACAGCTACCCCTCAACTAATGCCACTAAAACAGATAATCTGGTCATTTATCTCATTGCTGTTTATGCGATATCCCTGTGTGCAAATTGGTTGCCACGTTTGCCTACATTACAACAGTGACTACACTTTAAAAGTACTTCATTGGTTGTAAAGCGCTTTGGGACATCCAACAGTCGTGAAAGGAGCTGTATAAATTCAGTTTTTTTCTAAATAAGTGGGGGGGGCAGGTTGATAAAGCTGCTTTTTTCTTTTTTTAAAAAAAAGAAGGAATCTGATCCCATGTTTTATAAATAGGGACAGGGATGGGTAGTGCTAGGCCTATACAAATCGTTGGTTATGCCACAGTTAGAATATTGTCCAGTTTTGGGTCCCTTACTTTATGGTAGATGCCAAGGTTGTGGAGAGGGTTTAGAAGAGATTCATTAGGATAATGCCAGGGATGAGAAGCTTCAGTTACAAGGAAAGACTGGAAAAACTTTGACTTCATTAGAACAGAGAAGGTTAAGAGAGGATCTGATCAAGGTGTTCCAGATTATGAAGGATTTTGATAAGGTTATTGGGGAATAGCTATTTCTGTTGGTTGATGAATCAGTAACTAGAGGTAATACATTTTTCATTACCAATAGAATGAAGGGAAAGGTTGAGGATTTTTTAAAACAAAGTTTATATGATAAAGAATACCTTACCAGAAGCAGTGAACATAAGAACATCAGAAATAGGAGCAGGAGTAGGCCATGTGGCCCCTTGAGCCTGCTCCACCATCAATAAGATCATGGCTGATCTTCGACCTCAGCTCCACTTTCCCGCCCGATCTCCATATCCCTTGATTCCCTTAGAGTCCAAAAGTGGTGGAAGTAGAATCCATAATGAGTTTTAACTTGGAAATGCATAAATGTTAAAGGTTATGGGTAAAGGGACTAAGTGTAGAACTCTGAGCTGGAACAGACTAGGTCGGCTGAATGGTTTCCTCCTGTGCTATGAAATTTTATGATTGTGAACATTGTATGATGGATTCTGGGGTGATCCTCAATTACAATCTAAACTGTGTGCGGGCAAGTAACTAACTTAAGAAAAACACACTTGTGTGCTCAGAACTGCCCCTTTTCTAAGAAGTTGTATTTCTGAGGTAAACTAGACCAAGTGCAGGACACCATTAAATTGTTCCTAATTCTGATTGAAATGTTAACTTAATCATTAGAGGTGGTATATAATTGGCATGCTGTTGGTATACTTGTGAGCGTGTTATTTTAAACGGTTGTTACTGCCTTATGGCAGACCTTACTTTGTTTTATCTCTGTGAACTGGCTACTGGCACATTAATTTTAAAATTGCTACAATCTTGGTAGAATCTTAATCAGTTTGAACCATGAAAACTAATTTTTAGCGGTTTTCTGCTGGCTGTAATGCATGTGTTTGACTAAACTTAAGAAAGGAGAACGAAAGTACATTGTTATAATCCACAGTGGCAATCCATTCTCTACATGGAAGCATTTTGTTAACACGTTAAAGCTAAATTTGGTGAATGCAGTTTTTGGTATTGAACTAA
Source organism: Heptranchias perlo (assembly GCF_035084215.1). Taxonomy (NCBI): domain Eukaryota; kingdom Metazoa; phylum Chordata; class Chondrichthyes; order Hexanchiformes; family Hexanchidae; genus Heptranchias; species Heptranchias perlo. The sequence goes on along the minus strand of NC_090333.1, from coordinate 37,207,535 downwards.
ACAATTTATTTATTTTTTCTTTAATCTAGTTTTGGATAATAAAACACCCAAAGCTGAAGACATTGATGAAGAAGATGATGACGTCCCAGGTAGTTGAGAATTAGTATTTACCTTGAGCACTGACTCTTTACTTATTGACCAGAGCACTGTTGTCAAAGTACTCTGTTAGCACGTGAATTTCTTGAGTTGTACAACTCTTTCCACTACATTGTTGGTGTCCCTAAATTTATATACTTAAGCAACAGAACCACAAAACTCTACCATTAATCAGTTTGTCCATTTCTGTACATGGTAGTGGCCCTCTGAATTTTGGAGGATGTCGGAGCACCAGGATATGATTAATGTTCTCTGGTTTAGCACTTCAAAAATTCTGTCCTCCTCCCAGATGATAAACACATACATCATTCTGGATTTGCACTGCCAGGTAAACTTTTAAAATATTTTTTTTAGCTGAGTTCTGAAGAGGACATTCCTTTTTTGAAGCTACCACACGTATTGATGTACATTCACGTTTTATAAAGCCAATGTACGATTGAAGGTACACTCAAATATATATTATGAGGTAATTAAGATTGTGTACCTAAATATACGCATCCTTTGAGTGTACATTCCCAGATATAGTTTATGAAGTTACTGCATGGCATTTGCAGAAAGAACGTATTGCCACATCCAACCTCCACACACAGCACTGCAGATCAGGACAGGGGCATCATGTTTGGTCCTGGATTCTGAAGTTTAGTCAGGGTTGGGGACCATAGAGAGGACCCATGTGGTTATGTTGGTTGTGGTCGCTGTCCCTCATGGCTAGTGGGTGGGTTGGTGTTGTGTGGGTTTCCGAGAATGGACCCTAGCCTGTTTGGTATTTCCCTAGTTCCTGGCAGAGGCATTCATTCTGGTTGACAGGTGCCCCGTGTGTGTTTGAGTGACATTAGTTGTGGGTGAGGCAGCACTTTGTCATAGAAGGAGGGGGTGGTGCATCTTTTTGGAGCTACTAACAAGAGTTGTGCTAGTCTGCTCATTGGGGTGGGGGCTTTCTTTCCACTGGGCAGGCCCACCAAGCACTGGTCTTTTGGGATTGTGAGACCAGCTGTGTTCTTGATGATCTGGACTGTTATCCAGGAGATCAAGAACAGGATGTGGGAGCATATCCAGAATATGTGGAGAAGAGTGCCTTTGTGGCTATAGGCCCTTCAGCAATCTGGTATGAAGGGATGGAATTTGTGGAGCATGTGCAGGGTGAAATGTTTGATTTTTGAATTGGCCTTCCTGCATTTTGGTGTAAGTAGTGATGTTTAGGGTTTGGCTCCATGCCATTTGTCATTCCTCCTCAATGGTCAGCCTAGGTTGCATTTTCAGGTGTATTTCAGGCTTTCTAGCTGGTGGAATGGCATAATCTGGCCCTCATTGAGGAGCTGGCTTAATCTGGTGATTTCTTTGATAGGCAAAGCTCTGCAACCAGCTATGGTGAGTCTCCCTGGAGTTCTCCATTGAAACTTTTCTAAGGAGTATGTTACTCTTTTCATCCACCTCCCACTCTGGCATTATATATTGGTGCTGCAGTCTTTGGAGCTGCTCAAACATTTCTATCAGTATATTTAACCATTTTTGACTCGTTCTGTTAAAATCAGAATGAAAATGTTTCATAAGTAAATAGTGCAACAACTATGTTTTAAACTTTGCATGGATTTTTTTATTTGCAGACCTTGTTGAAAATTTTGATGAAGCATCGAAGAATGAAGCCAACTAAAGCTGCTGGCAGACCATAGACTAGGATAAAGACTGTACCAACAAGGAAACTTATTCCAAAGTTTTACTATATTAAAGAGTGAAAAATCACAAGTTTGCAAATACAGTGAACTAAGGCATTTTGTATTTTAATAATGCTGAATGTTCAGCATCTTTCAATTGGTTGAAATCACTTGTTTGCATTTTGCACTTAAAAACAGAATCCTTTGGTCTGAAGTTTGTAAGACGGTGAGATTTCATTAAAAAAACAACCTGAATAGGTTGCAAATGCAGTGGTGAGCAAGCTGGAGAAGAAGTCTTATTTAAGGTTTTCCCTCATGACATGCAAATAAAATAGATTGATTAACTCCTTGTTGCATATTGTGTGAATAATTTCATTTTAGTGTTGATTTAGTTGAATTGGATTTTATGAAAGTAGCATAAATAGCATACCTTGATTTTTTTTTTCTCCATTGATCTTCTGGAGAGGGTATTTTAAACCTTTCTTATTCTCTAAAGCACACCCCTAACCCAGGTGTCCATGTCTTCCTGCAGATCAGTTGGAGTGGCAGACATGATAGCAAGGCTTTGTATCATAGTAGGTACAGCATAGGAGGCCATTCAGCCTATCGTGCCTGTGCCGGCTCTTTGAAAGAGCTATCGAATTAGTCCCATTACTCTGCTCTTTCCCCATAGCCCTGTAAATTTTTTTCCTTCAAGTATTTATCCAATTCCCTTTTGAAAATTGCTACTGAATCTGCTTCCACCACCCTTTCAGGCAGTGCATTCTAGATCATTACAACTCGCTGCGTTTTTAAAAAAAAATGTTTCCTGTTGACTCTGGCTCATTTGCTGATCACCTTAAATCTGTGTCCTCTGGTTACTGACCCTTCTGTCACTGGAAACAGTTTCTCCTTATTTACTCTGCCAAAATCATGATTGATTTTGAACACCTCTATCAAATCTCCTCTTAACCTTCTCTGCTCTAAGGTGAACAACCCCATATTTAGTAGTGTCAAGCTGCAGATGGTTGAAAATGTGCAATGGTTTTCTACTCAGCCCACATACAAAAGGTGGCTGTAACAGGCTTGTGGACTGAGACTGCCTAAATTTTTAAACTCCACAGATTTTTCTCTGCTTTTGTATCGGAAGTGACTTATGGTTCTACTGGGTAAATCCCAAATGGCTATTCTTCATGTGTGAGTGGTGCTAAATCGATCAAGGAACACATCACTGCTGAGCCCAATTTTAGGCACATATGCACCTTCTACCTGGTATCCTAGGAATGCAGTTGGGAGTGGTACATCTAGCTTTTCTTCTTCCTGGTTCAGGGAAACAGGTCAATTGTAATGCCCAGGCTGCGATCAATTTACTTAGGATGGATGGGGATCAAACTTGAAGCATACCAGGTCCAGACAGTACATTTACACACATTGAGCTGGAGGTAAGCCCACACCTTTTCTTAAAAATATCAAATTAGTAGTAGAATTCTGGTATTTGTGATTCTACTGTCAAAAACTATAATAGGACAACACAATTACAATTATTGAAGTCAGATGAAATAATCATTCAGGCACTACTTTTTGCCCATTAAATATGGTCAGGACTATTGTTTCCAAAACAGTTCCCCATTGTAATTGTACTACCTGATGTTCCAATACCAAGGGTTGAGAGTCCAAATTGTCATTTGACACTGATCATCTATTCCCATTGATTTGCAGTTTGTTAACCTGTATGTATTTTAAAGTTTGCACAATTCACCTGAAGATGAAGTATGTAAACTATGAAATGCATGAGGGTTGTATAAGCATATTGATCTCATCCATAATCAGATGATTCTACAAAACTTTGAGCCCAGTTTAACATGTCAACTGTGCAAGGTGTGAAATGCAGATTAATAAACTGCACATCAGTAAGGATCATAAGATTGATGTCTATTGAACACCAGGTATTGGTACAGCAGATATTGGTTACTGTTTTTTTTCTGGCTTGAAGTGTTGGTTGGGGCATTGAGGTTTTAACTGGCAGATATTACTGTGAATAGCTATGCATCACGTGGGTCATAATCTAAGCATAGTAAATTGTTCTTAAACAATTTTAAAAGCCATCAGGTTAGTACTGTTTTATGTAGTATTTTAAAAATGATATTGATGTCCTCAGACCCTGGACAGACGTGCTGCAGAATCTATATTCTCATGCTGCAGAATTTGGTTGGGCAGAAATTAGCCTTAATGTAGAATTGAAGTGGCTTCAAATAAGTTAGGTTAAAATTACGTGAATCATAATGTATCAAAATATAATTCTCCACATACGAATCTGATAACATGACCTCATAAAATAATTGAACTGTGGCTCCCAAATTTTACACTGTTTGGGACAGGCACAGTCGTGTACGTCATCCTGCAAAATGCTTGCCACCTTTGGGTTCTGTGGAAAGTACTTTAGTTCTCCTTGAGCAGAGTTCTTTTGTGTTCATGGCTGATAAATTTTCACCTAAATCATGAAGGTAAGTTTTTGTATACTCTGTAATCCATTATGTATGATTTATTGTGGATCTCTTCCTTGATTAACTACATTGCAATACGTGAAGAACCAAAGACAGTCACTTTCCACAATTCACAATATGGTAGTGTATAGTGTGTTGCAATGTATGTAGCTACACCTGCTGAATTAGCAAATAGAGTTGTGATTTCATTGTGAAAATGAGTGTTATATTTAAATAAAAATTGTTAATTTACCTTGTATTTGCTACATATAGTGCCTTTCACATCCTTGGGCAGTCCTAAAGCAGAGTACAGCCAATTAATGGTGCAATCGTTTGTTTTGTAGGCTAATTTGCGCACAGAAGGGTTTCACAAACAGGAAATTAGATAATTGACCAGTTCATTTGTTTTGGTGGCGTTGGTTCAGGGATGAATGTGGGCCAGGACAGTAGGAAAACTCCCTGTTCTTTGAGTTGTGCCAAGGATCTTTTGCCTCCTGGACAAGAGGTGGGATCTTGGTTTAACGTATTATCTGAAAGACAATGTCGCGCTCTATTGTGAGAAAGATTAAATAATGTTTCCTCATCCACGTCAGACTCTGTGCCACACACAACTATGTGTTGAGATCTGATATTCAGCACCACTGTGCACATGGAGGCATGTACATGTGTGATGTATCCAATCTAAAAAGACCAAAGCATCACATTTGTGCTGACTGTATACTGCAGACTTATGTGTACCTGTCCAGCAGCTCAAGTGGTTGAATTTGTAATGTTAAACATAAGTGTCAAATAAATCTGTTGAATCCTGTGGTGGTAGGCTCTAGCTGTTCAAATAGATGACCACTGTGAGTGAGTCTCTGGAGATAGCAATCAGTTTAATAGTGGAGCAGCATACATTTAGCGCATAAATCTTAGTATAACAAGGACAGTTGAAGCACAGCTAAATGCTATGCAGCATTTATTTTTTTTACAGCTAATTTTCCTCCCTTGAAGGCGTTGTCTTGCGTATTGAGATACGGTTCCCAACAGTGGTCTGCTTCCAATACCTTGCCAAACTGCCATTATTCATTTGTGGGCTTTGGTGAGTGTTAGCAGGTTATTTGACTTGAGGACATCCACTGAACACTTCCTCTCTTGGCATACGCATGTACACTTACAGCAGGGGTTGGTGTATAATGATCAGGTAAAAGTAGGATACCGCTTGCAAATCACTTTTTTTCCACAGTGAAATACCTGATATTTCACCAGCCACAATGAAAATACCTATGTTCTTTCTTGTGATACTCTTACACTGCTCAATACTAAAAGGAGCTACTATGGGTTTAAGCAGCATCACATGGGGAAAAAAAACTCCTAAATGTGTGCCTTTATAATTCTCTGCCATGTTTATCTGCTTGTCATCCACTTATTCTTTCTATGGCAGTTTTGTTATCTCTACCTTTCTGTTTGACTCCAAAATTTTGGTCCCTTTTTGTCTTGCTCTTTATAGAAGTCTCATCCAGTTTCGTGTATCCAGTATGTCTGCTACATTCTATAGCTTTTACAAGATGTTTCTGTACTGATTCATTCAGTTTGTATATTTTTTGAAGTCCCGATTACATAGCAGAATAGCAGGAAATGTGTCAGAGGTAGGTACTAGGACTGAGTAGCGAGGAAGGAAGTCACCCAAGACTTAATGCAATACATGTTGATGAGAAAGAAACTGGTGCCAGGGCCTTGGGTAGGAGGTGGGCATAATAGGCAAATCCTGACTTTTATTCTAAAGTTTCCCATAGAGCCGCCTGGGATGATGAATGAGAAATTCTGGCTGCCTTTCTGAATGAAGCTGATGATGCAGCTGCTGAGCTGGTGGGAAGACACCATCCCCAAACTTGGTTTATGTTGAGCCACAGTAGAAAATAGTACAGTCTAAGAAATAAAAGATTTAAGCAAATAGAGGTGCAAAGAATTTCTGTAAAATTGATCTCTATTCTTTGGCTGGCTGGCTGGCATACTGACTATATGCCTTGGGTAGTCCAGAAGTGCCATTAAATTGCATCTTTCCAAAGAGGTCTCAGTGTCTGCAGAAGCAGGAATGTTACCAATTATCTTATAGTGCCACTGTTAAAGCTGGGGCTAAGGTAAACACTAACTGAAACCAAGGTAAATATTGAAATGTAATTGTGTTTGCAAAATTTTGTTTTCGTTGACCTTTGAATGGAGAATTATAATTGGTACATTGCTCTCTGCAAAGGAAGTTAATATGGATTGTGTTTTCCTTGATGATAAAGAGTAATTGAATAAACCAATATACAAATTACTGAAGATCCAGCTCATCTGAGTTTTTGTTTACATTTGAAAAAAAATCATGGTGCACTATTTGTTAATCAATTGCTAAGTTTGTCTGTGATTCAATCCAGTGACATTCTATCACATTTGATAATGTGCTTGTTGACTGTGAAATGGATTAAAATAGTTATTTGCATTAACAGACCAACTTTTAAAATTTAACAAGTAATGAAATTCTTGATGGCCTACTGTTCAGTCATGCAGCTTTAAAAGCGTTATGCCATTTTACCAGTTTGGGGTATTTGCCATTATTTGAATGACCTGCAAGAGTCCGGACCACTTTCTGCATTGATACTTTTTAATACGCACAAGACCACTTTCTGCATTGATACTTTTTAATACGCACAATCTAAGTTTCCACATACTGCAGTTGATGTATTGGCACTAATTTTCAGCATTTATATCATCACATTAGTACATCTCCCATGGCATTGTGCACGGTAAACTGGTTGATGTGTTGTTTTATGACAGGAGCTTTATACCATGAAATGTACATGTATAAACCTGTTTATGGTGGAGCTGCCCATAAATGGCCTTTTCCTTTCAGGCCACATGGTCTAATTGCTCTAAATAATCACAATTCTGAGCTCAATTGTGGCTTAATTGCTGCTGGTGAGGGAAACTTACAGATTGGAATGTACTTGTAAATTTGAAGTGTGACTGATGCACATTAGCTACAAGACTATATGTAAAGCTACATATGGTTGTCTATTTTTCCATGAAAACTAGTTTTCCTGTAAGAGTGGGAATCTAGCTAATTTTATGCACTCCACAACCTTTGGAAAAGTGAGGCCAATTTTAGTGCCCTTAACTGCCATCTGAGCTGGAATCAGTACCTTACTCCAGACCATGGGTTGACTCTGACCTGCTCAATAATTCCATACTGGGCAGTGCATTTACTTATTGAGCTGACTGAAGAGCTTTGTGATACTTTTAATTGAGTTGTTTTGAAAGGTCAGCTCCAGTAGCGCTTTAGGCATTACAAAATCACCCTGGACATATACATAAATCTTAATCGATTTCTTCTATAATGAGTTACTGATCTTGGCCATGTGGCAGAGTAGAGGCCAGATTCCTCTCATAGGGAAGGAAAATATGAGAGAGGGTTACCCAGGTTGGTCCTAGAAGTCAGTACTGTTGGCATAAGTTATGCCTTGGAGTGGGTCACCTATTTCCTCACTCAGCTGGACATGCTGAACAGTGCAGAGAATCTATGAGATGGTGAAGGGGAGAATATTAGTAAGTCTGAGAAAGGATTGGTCAGGTTATCTACCCCATTCCATTATAAATCAGCCAGCTAATTCATTGATTTCCTGCTATTCAATTTGAACACCAAACATCTTAATCATTGCAATTTTTAGACAAATTCAGATAAAAGCACACAGTTGATTATTCCTAATAGGAAGATAGTTTTAATTTTAAAAAGTTCCTTTATGTTTGCCCAGCTGATGCAGAAGCTCGGTGACCTCCTCCTAGGCCTTTAAAGACACTGCTAAATCAAGTAGTCATAATAACTTGTCATCTAGGAAAGCATCTACCTATCGTTCTGCATCTCCCATGTATGGCTGAGGTTGGAAACTTGCTATGTGCCAAATTCTGGGCACAAATTTGTAATAAGAATATGCTAATTCAGTCTCCCCAATGCATCCTACATTGCAAAGAAAGAAGATTCAAGATTTGATCCCTGTTCAATGCTGAGTGAGCTGATCTCAGTTGGGGCAGTGGTGGGGAACACTACCAGTGACTTTGATGTCCCCAGACTAGAGATGGGAAAAGTAAACCAGGGTTCCTACTCCTGTGTGATCTGTTAGAAAGTGTGTTTGTGGATTTTGGGTGAGGACAAGATCGGTCTGTCTCAACTGTGATGTCCTGTATGGATGAACCACCTGTGAATGTTAACTGCCTAGGCTTAGACATGAAGAATGTCCAGTTGCGTCAGATACCAGAGGAGTGCTGAGGGAGCGCTGCACAGTTGGAGGTGCCGTCTTTCAGATGGGGGGAGTAATGGCACTTAAGAATTTTAATAGGTTTGTTGAGCATTATCATATTTTACCTGCATTATCTATCCTGCCAGTATTATAGATATCAAGAATCAAAAATGTTCTTTAGTTGTTAGCACAGCTTTTGCTGGGATGTGTGTGTGTCTGGATTCCTAACGCTCTAATCTTTGCTCAATTAACAGGGAATCGTCCCAAAAAGATTGAAACATTATTTCAGACTAGGAAACAGTTCAGTATTCTAAGGAGGAGGGGAAGGGTGCGTACTAGCAAAATCAGAACACTATCCATCAACCAGTAAGCCATACTAAAATCATGTTCTTAGGCCATGGTGTGGCACTGCTTTGATTTTCCACTTACTGTGATCCTGATCTTAGCTATTTCACTACAGAGTGGTGCCAAATTTATGCTGCTAATACTCAGCTTTACCTTTCTCCCTCTTGATTCCAAAGCAATTGTTCGTCTTTCAAACTGCCTGCCGCACATTAATTCTTGGATTGTCAAAATTTCCTCAAGCTTAACGCTGGAAAAAAAACAAAGTTATCCTTTTTGATTCCTATAAACTCCTGAATGCCTCTGCACCTAACTCATATTAACTTTCTGAAATACCACCTCAGGTTAAATCCAAAATCTTGGCATACTGCTTGTTCCTGGGCTGAGTTTCCTTCCCCATACCTGTTCCCTCGTGAAGAGTATATTCTTCTAATCTTGTAATAACGGCCTGTCTCTACCCCTTCCTTTCTGCTGCCGAGCCTTGCCATAGGTAAAGACTGTTAAAAATGTAATAAATGGGACTATCTTCAACTGCTAACTTTTAATTCTGGGTGAAAAACATGACGCACAGATAAAGAGAAAAGAACCTGCATTTAAATAGTGCCTTTCACGACCTCAGGACGCACCAAAGCACTTCACAGCTAATTAAGTACTTTTTTTGTGTGTTCACTGTTGTATTGTAGGAAACCCTGCAGCAAATTTGCACACAGCGAGGTCCCACAAATAGCAAGCAAATAAATGACCTGATTTAGTGATGTTGAATGAATACTTATCAACATTTTTGTAAATAAGCGAGTTTAAAAGAAATATTTCTGTGATTGATTCTTTGCTCTTCTCCCTCATCCTGCGACCATTGCAACAACCCCTTCCTCGGAACTTTTTTTTTGGTCGGAGAGTACAGATTTGATTGGCTGTCCCCAAAAGTCGGTAGGGTTCTGCACCAATTGGAATCGGCCAATCCCAAACCTGCATTGCGATTGGCGCTTTGCTCAGACGCGTTTGTTCTGAAGTTTTTCTATTGGTAGATGTTCAGGGAGCGCGAGGCGTGGGGTGGGGGGGGGAGGTTGGGGATGGAGAGCGGTGATTGGTCGGATTGGATGGCGCGGTGGGATTGGCGGTTGGAGGGTTTGTGCTCGTATTTTCCAAACGTCAGGCGCGTGATGGATGGCTGTTGAGTCGGTGTCGACGGTGGCGCTGGGAGACGCTGCGGATCTTTCCCATTAGGATTCAGAGCGAATAAAAGCGACAATATTTTATGTGTGTGTGTGTGTGTGTGGCCGGCGACATCTTCAACCCGCGTTAGAAACGATGAACTGGTAAGGAAGGAAAACACGAGAAGGCACTGTGAATGTTTAACGGTAGTATTTTAGCTGCCCTCCCTCCGACCCTGAGGGCTTTGTGGATAATGCGACTGGCGAGGAGATCGCTTGCCGTGGGCCAAGCGTATGGTTTGTGGATGTTCGTGAAGCATATGCTCCGATGCTTCGGGTAGGCCTAGGGAGGCACAGCGCAGGACTGGTCCACTGTTTGCTTTTATTAACACGCGGTTTTTTTTTCGGGGTGTCCAGTAAGCTGCCGATATTTGAATTTCGTTCACAAGTCCAAGATATAAATGCTTCGGATTAAACCGATCATGCAACAACTGAGAGGGGAGACCAGTCGTTTATTTTGAAGGGTGTAAATCGTGTCCTGGACCTTAGGGCACCGCCGCTGCATTTTAATTACGAATAAATCTGACTCGGCTTTAATTTATCGAGTGTATCTGTAAATTGTATTCTTCTGTATTTATAAAAACTGCTTCGCATCTTCCGAAGACACGTAGGCTTCGTTCGCCTTTCCCAAGTGCAGATTTGCTGAACTCCTAACCGTGGGGGGGAGACGAATTGTTACCTTCTTTCGCTCCCCTCCCCCAAAATGTGCCGCAGAATCGTGCTATAAGTTTTCTCATTATTCATCTCGGGTTTCTGTGGTAAACCGCAAATAACGACGGAGATAAATATTGCAGAACGCTTTTCGGATCCAAAACAAATATAACACATCAGTGGTTAGTTTCAGTATGTGTTTTCCCCTGCATTGTCCAGAGAAGAATTCTATCTCTCAGGAACTTTGTTCATAAATGTTATAAATTGTGGGTACGGTTTTGTATAAAGCTGGAGGTTCAATGCGCATGTTTTTTTGGCGAGAAGGACGATAGATTACACACAATTGAACCAAAAGCTACCAAATAGTGAGTGGCCCTTGTCAAATGTTTATTTTCCGTCCTGGATTGCTGAATATGTAGTAATTCTTCTAGACAAAAGTTAGTTTGTCCAATTTACTGCCGGAAAGGAACAGAAGGTTATAGTAAACAGTTTTCTGACACCAGAATGGGCCTGCTGCTGAGGTAGTTCTGAGTGCGGTACACTTAGTACGTAAAGCAAGACAAGTTCGTTCGGGGAGTCAGCATTTAAGCTTTGGAGACATTTTCGATTAACCGTCTGCAGTAGATGAAGTTGGTAGGATTTTCACCTCGGCAATAACCCATGGATGAATAATGCCACTTGTTATAGGGTTGAAAAAAATAAGTTTGTAATTTAATATGGATTACAGTTTGGGTTTAAGATTTCTAAAAGCTGGAATGGGTGATTGTATTTATGAAGAAATCCTTGGAAAATTGTTTATTTCACTGGAACAACAGAGAAGGTTAAGAGGAAAATTTGAGGTTTTCAAAATTGAAGACTTTGAGAGTGTAAATAGATTTCTCCCCCCACCCGTTGGTGAATTGGTAATAATTAAATAAACTTGGGATTGGTAGTAGAAGGGAAAAATGGAGAGGTTAGAAGATTTTCTTTTCCAGAATAGTGTATGGGACTGTTTTACCACAAGTGGCTATTGAGGCAGATAAAATAGCATAATGTAAAAGTGAATTGTACATAAATTTGGAAAAGGTACAGGGAAAAAAATAAAGAACTTGTATTTACATAGTGTCTTTCGCCATCTCACAATATCCCAAAGCGCTTTACAGCTAATGAAGTATGTTGTAGGGAAATGTGACAGCCAATTTGTGCAATTTGACTATAGCTATAGTAAACTTCTGCAGGTAGTGCTGTGCAGAACATGTTAAATGTCTCATTGTCTGAATATATTAGAATCATAGAAGTTTACAACATGGAAACAGGCCCTTCGGCCCAACATGTCCATGTCGCCCAGTTTATACCACTAAGCTAGTCCCAATTGCCTGCACTTGGCCCATATCCCTCTGTACCCATCTTACCCATGTAACTGTCCAAATGCTTTTTAAAAGACAAAATTGCACCCGCCTCTACTACTGCCTCTGGCAGCTCGTTCCAGACACTCACCACCCTTTGAGTGAAAAAATTGCTCCTCTGGACCCTTTTGTATCTCTCCCCTCTCACCTTAAATCTATGCCCCCTCCTTATAGACTCCCCTACCTTTGGGAAAAGATTATGACTATCTACTTTATCTATGCCCCTCATTATTTTATAGACCTTATAAGATCACCCCTCAACCTCCTACTCTCCAGGGGAAAACAGTCTGTCTATCCAACCTCTCCCTATAAGTCAAACCATCAAGTCCCGGTAGCATCCTAGTAAATCTTTTCTGCAATATTGAATTGGTTTAATCTACAGTTTAGTTTTAATTTTAAAGGGCAACATTTTTGAGTATGGAGGTGAAGAATACCTGTTCCATTTTCGTTGTGAGCCAAATGGTGCAATTTAAATCACTGGTAGTTAAGTGGTAATTGAAGATTTCAGTATTTAAGTCCTGTTTGGCATTCGCTCTCCTGTCATATTGGGCATCTGGGATGCAGATCGAGGATTGTAGTCTGGGGAATATTTGTACAGAAATGCTTTTCTTCAAATATAGTCATTTTTACTCTGTGATCCACTGGGCTGCTTATGTTTGTGTTGGCTAATGGTACATCTGGTATCATACATTGTGGGATGCCGACTGGATTGCAACTTCTGATGGAAATTGCGCTATTATTTCACAGAAATTGGTATTTAGGTTAAAATCTTTCTGATTCTATTTCTATTTTATTTATAGACTGTAGTGTAGATGTGAAACCACTTGTGGTTACTTTGAAAATAACAAAGTCGCAGATTGAACTGTTGCTGTGAAGTTGAATAAAGCTTTTTGAGAATGTTAGTGTTCTTGTTTTACCCAACAATCCTCCAATTGTTTCACTTTTTATCTCTGTGATTCACATTGACAAAAAGCCTCCTGATCAGCCTAAAATAGATTACTGGTTAATGATGGACTGCATCAAAGATTTGTGGGAGCCCATTTATTTAAAATATAATTATACCAGATCTTTTGCAACCGTACAGAACATAGGTGCAAAAACAGCTCCCACAATAACTTAATAAGAATATAAAATTTGATTTAATTTGATCCATTGCTGTGTCTTGGAACAAATAGTCACAGTAAATTGTACATTTTTTTTAGTCTTCATATGATTTCACTGTCATCTTCCCCGACTCCAAACCAGTACCTAAAATAAGATCCTTTTCAGTGCTGTTTGTACAGTATTCGGATTGGATTAGTGGCTATAAAATTAGCTGTTTATATATAAATGTAGGGTCCTAAATGTTACAGCATATGACCTATTAAACATTTGTGATCTTAATGTGTGTCTATTGCTCATAAGGTAGGAAGTTAAATGTGCAACAACTGTGCTGTACTATTTACAGTTCTCTGTAACTAGAATATGTAAATTTTGAATTGGAGCCCCAAACTACAGTAAATTCTATAAAATCACTCCTTACTAAAACTTTGCAAAATGGCATATTTATATTTTACATGATTCTTGTAAACATAATGATTTGAAATGTCACTCAACTCAAAAAAAAAAAAAAATTTCCACCATTCAACTTGATTAGTCAGCCTGTTGTGAGGATATAGTAGAAGAAAAAATTCACTGATGTGCTCACACTTGTGATTCTTCATAATAGTGACGGGCAGGATTTTTTCTCGGATGTTATTGAGCATTCAGGTGGGCTATTGAAGTGCAAATTGCAAGCATCTTTCCTGGCAGTGAAAAAAAAGTGAAATTTATATTTGTAGAAACGAGTATGTTTAGGGGCAGTGTCATTATTAAATATGCTGGTTGCTGAATGCAGTGGGAATTGTGAAACAGAATAACTCGGGGAGAGTTATAATTATTCTTGATTATGGCCAATAGGTTTAAATTTAACCCCCCACTCTCAAACATGCCACCCACCCACAAGGTGTTGCAAATGTAGGTTGTAACACTATTTACATTGCTACCAGCATGGTTGCAGAACAGCTGTGCAACTTGAAGGTAAGTAAATCTCACAGGCCGGATAATATGCATCCAAGGATCCTTAAGGAAAAAAGGGTGGGAGTTGCAGATACTCTGTGGAAACATTATATCAATGAGCGAGTGGTAAATCTATGGAACAGGCTTCTGGGGGAGATGGCGGAAGTAGTATTGATTCATTCAAATGCAAATTAGATAGATTTCTTTAACATTTTGGGATACAGTCTATGAATAATTTGAGATGAGGTATGGTCAGTGTTGCATGCTTGGGAGGAACAGATGACTTTGGACTATGGTTCCCAAAGCTTTTCATCACTGGGGGTTTCCTTGCCTCATGTCTGTGTCTGTTGTAGATAGGTTGATTGCTATGACTAGTGAACAACTCCATTATCATTGTATCATGCGACTATCAGGATGGTAGAAGGTGAACTTGATGGACCTTGGTCTCTTTGTCCTGCAATTCCTATGTAACCTGATTTTTCAAGTCGCCGCTTTTATTGTTTTGATTATGCTTTTGAGTTTGTGCCTGAGGAGTTATTTTGATGCTGCAAATTGATATGGATCTTGCGTTTTGCAGGAGTGTATTTGGGTAGCTGGTTGTTGTGATGTGGAATTACAAGAGAACTGTGTATGCTAACAGTTTTTTAAAAAAAATACTTAATATAGTGAAAGAGTTACAAGACTTGTCATTTAGTTGAGCAGTTTTGCTGCTTTTTAATTAAGTTTCTCGTGGTTTCTAAAATATTTGCAGAAACCTAAAAAACGAATTAGCTACTTGGCAACTACTCTGTATAATATGTATTGAATTCATAATTTTTCAAATTTTCATTGGAGAAAATAAACATGGCATAATGTAGCTGAAAGTAACCAAGTGATGATGGGACCTGAAAGTGTGTGGCACGCTATGAAGGGACCAAAGTATTTGTATTTTTTTGAGAAGTAGATTGGTGGTTAAACTAGACATAATGGGCCAGAACTTGCCCATAAGCAGGTAAGTTAAACTCATCAATTTAAAATGACATTCGCTATGGTTAGTCAGAATAAAAATTTAACATAATATACCTTTATAAAAAGGCAAAGAAATGATTTATAATGTACTGAAACATACAGAAATTAAAAGTTTAAAAACTTTTAAAATCAAATATTAAAATAGGAATAATCAGACATTCCACATTTTTAAAATTTAATTTTTTTGTTTTGCAGTCATGAAAAGTCTCTGCACTTTTAAAAGCTAGTGTAGGGCTGGTATTTTCAAGTGTACCTTTTCATGGCGTAAGTACCTTCAATCCAGCTGGGTGAGTTTACGATTGTTTGGTGATTGTGTTTGGTTGTATGTGATTGGTGTAGTTGGCCTTTTTAATTTGGGACTGTCAAAACGCCGTTGAATCTATCGGAGCAAGTTCGTGCTTTCTGGGTTTTATTGCGCACATGCACATTCGTGAACTTGCTCCGATGGGTTTGACGGTGGTTGGGATGGACACCATTACAAAGCAGGGTCCAAGCTAAGTTCTGGGCCATTAATATATAGAAGTGGTAATTGTCAAAGCTGAATTATGAAGAGTGGAAAACACATGATTTTCCTCTTTAATGTGTTCAAATTACAGAGCCAGCATGGGTAATGAAAATGGTGAGTAAGCTTTGGTTAACTCGTATATGAAGTATTCAATATGTACACAGGCCTCAATGTTTGCTTCCTTTTCTATTACTTTTGATCCACGAGATGTGGGTGTCGCTGGCAAGGCCAGCATTTATTGCCCTTGAGAAAGTGGTGGTGAGCCGCTGCCTTGAACTGCTGCAGTCCGCGTGGTGAAGGTACTCCCGCAGTGCTGTTTGGTAGTTCCAGGATTTTGACCCAGCAACGGCGATATATTTCCAAGTCAGGATGGTGTGTGACTTGGAGGGAAACGTGCAGATGGTGGTGTTCCCATACGCCTGCTGTCCTTGTCCTAGGTGGTAGGTCGCGGGTTTGGGAGGTGCTGTCGAAGAAGCCGTGGCGAGTTGCTGCAGTGCATCTTGTAGATGGTACACACTGCAGCCATGGTGCGCCGGGGTGGTGAAGGGAGTGAATGTTTAGGGTGGTGGATGGGGTGCCAATCAAGCGGGCTGCTTTGTCCTGGATGGTGTTGAGCTTCTTGAGTGTTGTTGGAGCTGCACTCATTCAGGCAAGTGAAGAGTATTCCATCACACTCCTGACTTGTGCCTTGTAGATGATGGAAAGGCTTTGGGGAGTCAGGAGGTGAGTCACTCGCCGCAGAATACGCAGCCTCTGACCTGCTCTTGTAGCCACAGTATTTATATGGCTGGTCCAGTTTAATTTCTGGTCAATGGTAATCTCCAGGATGTTGATGGTGGGGGATTTGGTGATGGTAATGCTGTTGAATGTCAAGGGAAGGTGGTTTAGCCGGCGTGGACTCGATGGGCCGAATGGCCGCCTTCCATGCTGTAACCTTTCTATGATTCTAGACTCTCTTGGAGATGATTACTGTCCGGCGCAAATGTTACTGGCCACTTATGAGCCCAACCCTGGATGTTGTCCAGGTCTTGCTGCAAGCTGGCACGGACTGCTTCATTATCTGAGGGGTTTCGAATGCAACTGTACATTGTGCGATCATCAGGTGAACATCCCCACTTCTGACCTTATGATGGAGGGAAGGTCATTGATGAAGCAGCTGAAGATGTTTGGGCCTAAGACACTGCCCTGAGGAACTCCTGCAGCAATGCCCTGGGGTTGAGATGATCGGCCATCAACAACCACTACCATCTTCCTTCCAGCCACTGGAGAGTTTTTCCCCTGATTCCCTTTGGCTTCAATTTTGCTACGGCTTCTTGATGCTACACTTGGTCAAATGTTGCCTTGATGTCAAGGGCAGTCACTCTCACCTCACCTGGAGTTCAGCTCTTTTGTCCATATTTGGACCAAGGCTGAAATGAGTTCTGGAGCCGAGTGGTCCTGGTGGAATCCAAACTGAGTATCGGCAAGCAGGTTATTGGTGAATAGCACTGTCGACGACACCTTCCATCACTTTGATGATGGGGCGGTAATTGGCTGGATTGGATTTGTCCTGCTTTTTGCAGACAGGACATATCTGGGCAATTTTCCACATTGTCGGGTAGATGCCAGTGTTGTAGCTGTACTGGAACAGATTGGCTAAAGGTGCAGCTAGTTCTGGAGCACAAGTCTTCAGACTACAGCCGGGATGTTGTCGGGGCCCATAGCCTTTGGTGTATCCAGTGTACTCAGCCGTTTCTCGATTATTACGTGGAGTGAATCGAATTGGCTGATGACTGGCTTCTGTGATGGTGGGGATCTCGGGAGGAGGCCGAGATGGATCATCCACTTGGCGCTTCTGGCTGAAGATGGTTGCAAATGCTTCAACCGTGTCTTTTGCACTCACGTGCTGGGCTGTGCCATTATTGAGGATGGGGATGTTCATGGAGCCGCCTCCTCCCCGTTGTTTAATTGTCCACCACCATTCATGACTGGACGTGGCAGGACTGCAGAGCTTTCGATCTGATCCATCGGTTGTGGGATTGTTTAGCTCTATCCATGGCATGCTGTTTAGCATGCTTGTCCTGTGTTGTAGCTTCACCAGGTTGGCACTTTTTTTTTAGGTACGCCTGGTGCTGGTCCTGGCATGCTCTTCTACACTCCTCATTGAACCAGGGTTGATCCCCTGGCTTGGTAATGGTAGAGTGAGGTGTATATGTCGGGCCATGAGCTTACAGGTTGTGCTGGAATACAATTCTGCTGCTGCTGATGGCCCACAGTGCCTCATGGCTGCTCAGTTTTGAGCTGCTAGTTCTGTTCTGAATCTATCCCATGTAGCACGGTGGTAGTGCCATACAACCCGATGGACGGTATCCTCAGTGTGGAGACGAGACTTTGTATCCACAGGAACTGTGCGGTGACCACTTCTATCAATACTGTCATGGACACATGCATCTGCGACAGGTAGATTGGTGAGGACGAGGTCAAGTAGGTCTTTCCCTCGTCTCTCACCACCTGCCACAGGTCCAGTCTGACAGCTATGTCCTTTAGGGCTCGGTCAGTAGTGGTGCTACTGAGCCACTCTTAGTGACGGACATTGATATCCTCCACCCCAGAGTATATTCTGATCTTTTGCTACCCTTAGTGTTTCCTCCAAGTGGTGCTCAACATGGAGGAGTACTGATTCATCAGCTGAAGGAGGCCGGTAGGTGGTAATCAGGAGGTTTCCTTGCCCATGTTTGACCTGATGCCATGAGATTTCATGGGGTCCGGAGTCAATGTTGAGGACTCCCAGGGCCACTCCTTCCTGACTATATACCACTGTGCTGCCACCTCTGGTGGGTCTGTCCTGCAGGTGGGACAGGACATAACCAGGGATGGTGATGGAGGAGCCTGGGACGTTGGCTGAAAGGTATGATTTTGTGAATATGGCTATGTCAGGCTGTTGCTTGATTAGTCTGCTAGACAGCTCTCCCAATTTTGGCACAAGTCCTCAGATGTTAGTGAGGAGGACTTTGCAGGGTCTATTGGGCTTGGTTTGCCTTTGTCGTGTCTGATGCCGGGTGGTCTGTTTGGTTTTATTCTTATGACTTTTTTTGTAGTGGGATTGTACAGCTGAGTGGCTTGCTGGGCTATTTCAGAGAGCATTAAAGAATCAACCATGTTGCTGTGGGTCTGGAGTCATGTATAGGCCAGACCGGTTAAGGACAGCAGGTTTCCTTCCCTAAAGGACCATAACATAAGTGAACCAGAACGACAATCTGGCGGTTTCATGGTCACCATTACTGATACTAGCTTTTTATTCCTGATTTTATTTAATTAACTGAATTTAAATTCCCCAGCTGCCATAGCGGGATTTGAACTCATGTCTCCAGATTATTAGTCCAGGCCTCTGGATTACTAATCCAGTAACATAACCTATTCTGTCTCTTCAGAGTATGCAATCATAACTGCCACTATTACTGTAAATCTGCTACCATGTCACTAGACATCTAATGTCTTTCACCAAGGTTGCTGTTCTGCTATTTATTTATTAATTAATTACTGCAAGTTCTTTAAATTGTATGTGAAAAGTCTTGATTACTGATGTTCTTGTTATTGAGAAATGCTTCCCTTATCCCTTGTTTTTTAGTATGTTCTGGAGGCATTGATTCATGCTGGGTTACAGTTCTATAATGCCAGTAGCCCTCCAGTACTTCACTCAAATTGGTATCCTTTCACAGGAGCCTAGATGGTGAGTGATGGGTATTATCTTGCATTTTTTTTAAACATTGCTTGCTGAAAATATGAATCTTGGCATTTTCTGCTTTCCCTTTCCTCATCCCCCTCCCAGTAACGACTGATGGGCACCGTAAGCCAGTTCCTAGGAGGTGGACAAGTATAGATTCATCTGTCATTTTTCCTGGAAAATTGCACCTAAGATTTAAAAAAAAATTGCTAGAGAGCCCCTGTAGTACAAGTCTGTGGCATATTTATCACTTTCCTGCTGTGCTGCCACATGCTCCTGTTTAAAACTAAGGCCCAAGAAATTTAACTTTTTTTTTTCTCTTTCAATTTACTTAGCCTGAATTTGTGCTGCAGTTGAATTTTAATCTATTAATCATAGACCATAACTCCATAAGAGATAGGAGTAGGCCTTTCGGCCCTTTTGAGCCTGCTCCGCCATTTAATGAGATCATGGCTGATCTGATTTTTACTTCAACTCCACTTTCCTGCCCTTTCCCCATATCCTTTGACTCCCTTGCTGATCAAAAATTTGTCTAACTCAGCCTTGAATGTATTCAATGACTCAGCCTCCACAGCTTTTTGGGGTAAAGAATTCCAAAGATTCATGACCCTCTGGGAGAAGAAATTCCTCCTAGTTTCCGTCTTAAACGGGCGACCCCTTATTCTGAGACTATGCCCCCTAGTTTTAGATTCCCCCTTGAGGGGTAACATCCTCTCAGCATCTACCCTATGGAGTCCCCTCAGAATCTTGTATGTTTCAATAAGATCTCCTCTCATTCTTTTAAACTCCAATGAGTATAGACCCAACCTGTTCAATCTTTCCTCATAAGACAACCCTTCCATACCTGGAATCAACCAAGTGAACCTTCCCTGAACTGCCTCCAATGCAAGTATATCCTTCCTTTAAATAAGGGCACCAGAACTGTATGCAGTGCTCCAGGTGTGGTCTCACCAGCACCCTGTACAGTTGTAGTATGACTTCCCTGCTTTTATACTCCATTCCCATGAAATAAAGGCCAGTATTCCGTTTGCCTTCCAGATTATCTGCTGCACCTGTCTGTTGACTTTGTGTTTCATGTACGAGGATACCCAGATCCCTCTGTACTGCAGCATTTTGTAGTATTTCTCTATTCAAATAATATTTCACTTTTTTATTTTTCCTCCCAAAGTGGATGACTTCACATTTTCCCACATATATTCCATCTGCCAAATTTTTGCCCATTCACTTAACCTGCCAATATCCCTTTGCAGACACTGTCCTCCTCGCAGCTTGCTTTTCCACCTATCTTTGTATCATCAGCAAATTTGGCCACAAGACACTGTTCCTTCATCCAAGTCATTGATGTATATTGTAAATAGTTGAGGCCCCAGCACTGATCCCTGCGGCACCCCACTAGTTACAGATTGCTGTTTTGAAAATGACTCTTATACCGACTTTTTTTTCTGTCAGTTAGCCAATCCTCTCTCCATGCCAGTATATTACCCCCAACGCAATGAGCTCTTGTGCAGTAATCTTTTATGTGGCACCTTATCGAATGCCTTTTGGAAATCCAAAAATACTGCATCCATTGGTTCCCCTTCATCCACCCTGCCCGTTACTTCCTCAAAGAACTCTAATAAATTTGTCAGACATGATCTCCCCTTCATAAAACCATGTTTACTCTCCTTGATTGTATTGAGTCTCCAAATGTTCTGCTGCTACCTTAATAATGGATTCTAGCATTTTCCCAATGACAGATGTTAGGCTATTGAGTTGAAATGACAAATCATGGAAGCAATCTGGGTAAACAGCTATATCTACTGATGTCGAACTCCACAACGCTATGGGATAGAGCGTTTCATCAGTCTCACTGATATCATCACTTGTTGTTAAACATAAATTAAAAAATGTGAAAAGCAAAATGTTCTGTTGAAATGAACAGTCTCTTGAAGTTCATGTTTGAAGTGGGATTATATGCGTAAAACACAGAACTGTTTAATGTTCTTGTGATTCCCTTTTTAATTGCTGAGCTGAAAGTAGTGTACAAGTATCTTGATAAGTTGCTGTAAATTGGCAGTTCCATGTTTTATGCAGTGTTCCTATTTGGAGAATAATTGGGACAAGTGTACCCCTTCAGATTATGAACTTCAGAAGACCATTTCTCTCAACAGAAGACCTTCATTATCCTTTTGCCAACAGATTTGCAAGTGGCGATTTTAGCATTCAAAAATGGAACTGAACTATTCAAGGTGACAAAGCAACATTGTCTCTCATTTGTACCAGGAAAGCAGTGAAATAAATCTACTGGGACTAGCTAGATAAAACATTATTTCTCAAAAATCAGCAGGTGTGTGTGTGTATCAAATGTAATTTGTTCCACACTATATAGGAGTAGCTGCTGTTTTTTGAATCTTGTCAATGTTTTCTTGCCTTCTGATAGCTTTTACTCCTTGCTAGAGAATGACACCATGGTTGCCTCTTGTTCCCTGGTACTTTGCCCAAGTGGTTGAGACTGTTGAGAAATACCCGATGGCATTGTGCACTTTTCCGGGGGGGGGTGGCGGTTAGTGAATCATGGTTAGATGTCTGAATCCTTGCTAACTTTTAAAACTCCACCCCCCCCCGCCCCCAAGCTTCCACAAACCCAGGCAAATTATAATACTCGTACCACTACCCTCCAGTCAGTTAACTCAGCAGAGACAATATCGAACCTGGGCACTCGATGATCTCTATGATTTGTTCGTTGGATATAATGGCCCATCAGGGGAAGCTGTAGCTGCTGACTTTTGAGAAGTATTGTTTTTTCTAGCTAGTCCGAGTAGATTTATTTTACTGCTTTCCTAGTCTCTCCAGTTCTCTTGGGAACCTCAAGACAGTGTTTGTTGAATGAAAGGCGTCTGTGAAGTGACTCAAATTCTGGGATGACTATTGTTTGGCCATAACTATTTTTAAACAGCAGCTGCATGCAATTTTGCATGTGTGCACTTTACACTAAGGTGTGACTTGTTTTTCAGGATATTGCTGTTAGGAGAATATTGCTCTTGGGTTCCAGTAATGCTACAATTCTTTTGTAGTCGATACGTATTTATAAGGATGTTTTATCTTAATAACTAAGTATCGTGAAGCCTCATGTTCAGCACTAGTCAAATATTGAAAGCCTAAATGGAATTTGTTGGACTTTTCTTTTTGTTTCTGTAGTTCTGTAATGGCACTTTTTTAACATTGCCATGCTAAGAGTTCATTTCTTTGAATCGGTAAAGTGTTCTTGATTTGTCTTGGAGATTGTTTCCTGAACTTTTATTTCCCCCTTAATTGGTTCATTATTTTGACCTCACTTCATTCATTTTATTAATAACTTGTATAAAGTTGATCGTTTAAATTTAAAATGCTCATCTTTGTGTTTAAAACCCTTTATGGCCTCGCCTTTCTCTATCTTTATAACCTCCCCTAGTCCTACAGTCCACCCTGCCTGAATTCTCTGTTCTCATTGTGGCCTTTTGTGTAACCCCCTGCCTTTGCCCCTCAATTGGCAGCCGTGCCTTCAGCCGCCCAGGCCCTATGCTCTGGAATTCCTCCTTTTAAAATCTCCTGTGTCGTTCATTTACCCTCTGAGCTATTTCCTATGCCTTGACCTTCTATTGAAGTGTCAGTATTCCAGATGTGGGCTCAAAAAAATTTGAGTGCCAGTATTACACTCAGACTAGTATACATTGGATTTAGTTATATTGCATTGACTATTTCTGGAGTAAATGCAGCACTTGCTGTGCTTAGTACAGCAGGACAAGGCTTTCCAACACATAACCTGTCAGCTAGATCTGGCCTGCAAGTTCCCATTATCCTGCCCTTGAAGTCATGGGCAGGTTGTTTTCTATTTGCACAGGTGCACAAAAGCCTTTTTCCACCAATCGGGGAGAAGCCCTTGCCAATCCTCTGGACCTGGAAAGGTTAAAATGCTACAATAAACAGCAGGAGAGTGTCAAGCATACCACCTCCAACATCACCTTAAGAGCTTTGACTTCTTTCACTCACACCAATCGGGGTTCAGAGGAGGAAGGAGCACCAGTAACAATTTTTTGCGATTGAGCACGTTCTGAGTCTAGAAAGAGCGCACATTGGCAGTGTTCTTTGACCAGGTTTGGCATGCAATACGGTGTCTCCCAGCTTGATATCTCCCAGTGAGCTAATTTGATCAATGTTGAATTTCGTGGCAGAGTGCACAATTGGTATTGGGCACAGCAATTTCCACCAGGTTTTGCTCAAGCACATTCTAAATCCTGAACACGAGTAGGGCTTGTACCTTCAACCACGAGCTTGGAAGTAGAATCAGAAAAACGTCAGAGGTCCCTGGATGATCTGGAGAAATGGCATGCCAGTGGCAAATTCTGCAGTTCCCTAGAAAATTGCAATGCCTAATATTCTGAAAACGAAATAAGCACAGGGAATAGGATGTGAAGATTCAGCTGCTTTCAAAACTAATCCAGACCAACAGACAGCAGAAGTTCCGGGACATAACTTTCCAGAGGAATATGGCCTGGACACGGGCACATCAATAATATCACTGCTAGTTGTGGGTCCCCTGGAAAGAAGCACTGAGTCAGCCCCAAAAGTTTTCTCGACTGTACACAGCCTAAATCCATTCAGTCTTGGAATATAGCCATCCAGTCTAGTGCACAAGTCAGCCACAAATGGAGACTACGAATAATCCAGAATAGAGCAATAAAGACAGCATATCTCCTCCCAGCCTTTGTCTTCTCTGTGTCTGCGCAACATCTGTGGACTCCAGACAATGGAAGAGAGGCTTCAGAGACTCTGGCAGAGCTACCTGCATAAGGCAGGGACCAATCCATTATTGTCACTGCTGATAGGGGAAGAACAACAGCACCACCTCAGTACTTTTGCACCTGTGGCTTATAGGTCACGAGGGAAAAGGCACAGGGGGGCTCAATCAAAGGAGTGGTACTGAAATCCCTACACCAGTCAGAGTTGACTCTCAAATTTCAAAATATGTGATATAAAAAGGATGTGAAAAGGGTAATAAACCTTGGGCCATCCTTAGCATGTTTCCAAGGTTACTAACTGAAGAAGAAACAAATTTCCACAATTTTCATCTCTGAAGAGGAGCAAATCAGGGTGGTTGATTATGGAGCAGGGCAGTGTGGACCTTGGTGAAGCAGATGTGACCTGGCAGTAGAGGACAGTGGTTGAAGAGCCATGCCAAGCCAGGGAGTGCAGAGCACTACCTGAACCTGGGAAACAGGAGGGAGAAAGCATCAAAAAGATGTGAGGAGCTAATCTTTGTGAGCAAGAGTACAAGTGGGGAACAGGGCAAACATTGTTGCCAGCTCTCCTATTAAAATCCCATGAATTTTGGAATTATAAAACAAAAACATAAAATGCTTGAACCACACTGCATGTCACTCAGCATCTGTGGAGAGAATGAAAAGTTAACACAATGGGTGCAGACCCATCTTTTGAAATGGAATTTGGAAGTCTTGTTTAAATAAATTGCTCGAGTCAAACAGGAAATTTAAAACCTAGTTTTCATATGCGGCCCACTCGGCCGTGGACATGGATCCAGCTCCCTGCTCCAAAAGGTTGAAAACCCCCTGAGCTAGGGCACTGGCATATTTTGATGCACTTCAATGATGCACTCATGCAATCAGTATCTTTGCAGTAAAAGTTTAATTTTAAGCTGCTTAGAGTTGACGTTTTTGAATTTGCAGATTTCATAGAAAAATTTCCATCAATACTATTTTCGCATGCTCTTGGATCACTATTTCCTCATATATTCTGCTGGTAACACTAAATTAACCTTTTGCAGTAATAGGATTCTAAGTAATCTAGCTTGCATATTTTAGTAGGTACATTTGTGAATGGGGCAGATTCATTTATGACTTCATTGCTTGTGAGATGTGGCACCCTTTATACACATGAACTGTGGAAAATGGACAGGAAAAAAGCAACTAATCCATCAAGCTTGTTCCATCTTTCATAGTATAACCTGCGCACACATCATTAAACCCATTCCCCTGCAGCCATGAAATCTCCTGGGAGGCAAAAAAAAAAGAATAAAACACAAGCCAGTTTATGGGGAAAAATCAATGTGAAATTCCTCTCACCTTGCAAGACGATCAAGCAATCTCCAGGAGAACCTGGTGACTGGTTACACTATCTCCGTTGACCCACCTATCTCTAAATCCATGTGTTCTACTTGCCGGAACTAATGCAGCTCCATTTTGAATGTTTGCAGTGAATCTGCATGCACTGGCAACCTATTCCAGTGGATGACCACTCTCTGAAAATACCCTCCTGGCATCTAACTTAACTGTATACTTTCATAACTTATACTGATGCCCCATAGTTGCTGCCTGCCTATCTAATTCAAGTAACTTATCCACATGGACAGAATATAATTCCTTCATAATTTTCAAGGCTTCTGTAAAATTTCCACGGTTTAAAAGGTCCCAGTTCTCTCAGCCAATCCAGATAACTAAGGACCCTGAATTGAGTGTCCCTTTTCTAGGGCCTTGATATCCCTCATCGCACGAGGAGTCCAAAGCTGGACACAGTCCTCTCTGTGGCCAGACCAAGGCCTTATACAAGGTAATGATCGTGTACTAGTTTAATTGTCCTAGATCTGCATCCTAACATATTTGCTTTTACAACAGCCGTGCAACATTGGTCATGAATCTTGTGATTCATGAACTATAACCCCAGGTCCTTTTTCCACTCCGTTGCCCTGATCGCACAACCTGTTGTTCAGATGCATCAAGTTACAATTTGTCTATATTATGACATCTGCTAGACGCTAATCCAGTCTCCCACTGCATTGACATCCATCTGACTTTTATTCATGGTCCTAATATCTGCATGTATCTTTGTGTCATCCGCAAGCTTGTAAATCATTTCTTGGATGCCTTTATCCAGATTGTGAATTAAAATGAAAATGAAGAGCGAAGGCCCTAATGCCGAATTTTGCATAACTCTTCTAGTGAGTGGCCCCCTGACTGAGTTGCTACGATTAATAATTACATTCTGTATATACAAATATAACTAATTCTTTAGCTAGCCTAATATTTTCCCACCAATCCCACAGGATGAAACCTTGTTTAGGAGCCTTTAAAGAAAGAAGGAAAAAAAAACGGTGCATGTGTATATCACCTTCCACGACCTCTGGACATCCCAACGCACTTCACAGCCAGTGAAGTACTTTTGCAGTGTAGTTGCTGTTGTAGGAAAACGTGGCAGCAAATTTGTGCGCAGGAAGTAAATGACCAGATTATCTGTTTCAGTGGTATTGGCTGAGGAATAGTTGTTGACCAGGACACCATGAAAACTTTCCTGATCATCTTTGAATAGTGCCATGGGATCTTTTACATCCCTTGAGAGAGTAGATGGTATGGTTTAATGTCTCATGCGAAAGATGGCACCTCTTCACAGCGCAGCACTCCCTCTGTACTGCACTGAAGTGTCACCCTAGATTAAGTGCTCAAACCTCCAGAGTGGGGTTTAAACCTTCTTAGAGGCGAGAGTGCTACTTTTGAGCCTTTTAAGATATACTTTATTAAGTTTCATTTCCTATTCTCTGGTCGTTCCCTCTTCAATTTTTTTTCATGCCTCTTCAGATTACTACTTGTTTTTTGAGTAGGCTAGAATGCTGCCTGTTCCCAGAAGTGCCAGTGGCTGCCTTGAACTGCACCGGAAGAGTGAATGCAATGCCTTGTCCCTCCCCCAACCTCATCCTCCTCATCTTCATCCTCATCGTCCAGCTGAGGCCTAGACCTTCCTCTGTGAGGAAGCTCTGGGGTTAAACCTCCGGCACCATGTCTGCTTTGTAATTCTCTCAACATCATGAGTCATTTTAAAACCTGGATTTTGGTTACGGTACTGTAACCTATTTTGGTTCATGTCAAACTTTAATTCTGAATGAATAAAACTGTCTCTTAATTTTAAAAGATTGTATTTTACTGCCCTTTATGCAATTAAGATGTTGGTCTGAATATCATGGGACCTGCATAAATTTGTTAAATTTTATTTTTGGCTAAATTCAGTTCAATTACACAAAAATCGGCCCCACCGAACAAAGATTTTATTGATGTGCCACATAGTGTGTCACGTGAAAGATGAGGCTTCAGGAAAGCAAATATTTTTATCCCAATAATAGAAAAACAGTGCGAGATTTTTGTTAAACTACCTTCTCTTCTATTCCCCCAGCTTTGTTCCCTTTCCTGGGGTGGGGGGGGGGTTGATTCATGTTGGGTTATTGTTCCATGGACACTAGAAGCTCTATGGTACTTTGACCAAGTGGCACTACTTCATTGTGATCTTATACAGTGATTGTTGGCAGGCTATATTTAGGGACATGAAGCAGAGTTCAATTCTGACCACGTGCTGCTCTTCAGGGGTCACTGGATAGTGATTGGGAGCAGGAATGCTGGTTGTTCAGTACATCAGACTAGTAATTACCAAGTTCTTTTCTGGATGTGGTATTAAATCACTAAACCAGACAACCTGTTGGAATGCATACATGTTGGAACACTGAGTGCACTAAAGTTTTTTAATGCTATACTCTGCAATAAGTGGCTCTGATATTTCACTCATTCTAAAGTTTAATTCTCAGTTAACACATTTTGCTTTGTTACATGTAGAGTGGTTGCAGCTCTAATGTCTAAATTTATTAAATACTTTGCAGGTTGAGGCTCCATTAGTACTGAGAAACCAATTGGCTACTTGGAGGGTGACTTGAGAAGATAAAAGAAAAGCTGTAACCTACATGCATGAACAGGTATGCAAAATTACTGTGAAGCAATTGCAGTTGTGTGATCTCGTTACCAAGCACTCAAAAGGTCACTTGCTTATTTAAATTTTGTTTCACTTTTTTTACATCTTATGTCATGTTTTTTTAAAAGTTTTTCCAACATTTTGAGCTTTTAAGCCATGAATACTGAATTTGTCTTCAGCCATAAATTGCTTCTGATGACTCAGCTACTCACTGAGCCATGTAGATCAGCAAAGTCATAGGTTCTGTACCTTTTCTGTGTTAGCTGATGTGACTGTCGGGGCTCAATAATCAGCTCCTCAAGTTAAGCAGAGAGAAATCAGTTAAGATTCCTTTTCCTATTTTCTATCTTATGGTACTCCACCTTGTTTGGAACGGTGTGCGTGTCTGGTGAGGACGGGATTGGGCTTGCCTGCGTTTCCACCTATAACCTAAATAAAGCCTGCACACATTTGTTTACACATATGAATATTAGTCATTTGAGCAAAGAACTGCATGGCATGGGAGTCCATGGGGCTGCATAATCAGTAAGTATTGATTGCCTGTAGGAAAATAGAGTTGAAAAATACAGAAATGTATTGCCTATGTGTTGTAATATGTGAAACTTCTTCTGAAACTCCTAGTAAGGTGTATTTATGCAAATCTTGGTAAGTTATGGTTGCCTTTGTGTATCTAAAACTAGGGGATAGATATGTTCATTTTGAAGAAATGTCTTTTAGCTTATTGGAGCTTAACCTATTATGTAAAATCATGGAAACTATCTTTGCATGTTAGGCAAGTAAAATATATTGCTGAATCGTCTAGATATTTTGCACAGACCCAATTCCATCATTACCTGTTTTAACGATGCAAAAATTGATATTTTTTTAGAAAGCATGCTTCATAGTTTTAAAAAAAAAATTGTTGGTATTCAAATGAACATAGATTCAAATCCAGTGGTGGATAGAATATGGTTCGAATTGAGTGATAAGAATAAGATAATTGAAGGTTCAGATGATATTAAGCACAAAAGTTTATGTACGTACTTGAACCTGGAGATGAGATTCCATGGTTCTATGCATCACCAGATCAGCTGTGGAATTTCAGTTTGAGACGCCATTGTGATGCAGCAGAACTGAGCTCTGAGTTACAAGACTTTTTAAATTGTTATTTCACAGTAACATATAATTAAAGTGTGCTTTATATTAGTTTTAGAAAACAAAACTGATTCTTATGAAGCTAAATTGACTTCAAAATTAATAAAGAAAATGTCCTTGTTCACCAAGCAGTTAAATGGCTTCGTCCTATCATTTTTTTTTTGTATGTGACCTTTGCAGCACTCTGCAAAGGAGTAAAGAGACTAGGTTTGCAGCAGTAATTCTCTATACTGAAATCCTGATCCACGTTGTGCCATTGAAGGGAGGGGTGTGGACTAGAAGTATGGCTGAATAGACCAGCTTGTTTACCATTGGGAGATAAAAATTAAAAGGTGGGAGATCCAAGTTTGATCCAGCACACCTCCTCGCAGCCAGTTTCACAGTATCATTGGAAGAAGTTTGATTGTTACCTGGAAATGGTGGGGAAAGACTGGAAATTGATTTTTTCAAAAAAAACTCTCTCCCTTTTCTTCCCTTTATTTCTTTTCCCCCTTCCCTCCTTCCTCCCTTCCTTCCTCAAAGAGAGAGAATGCAATTTTCACCTTTTTGTTTATGGAATGTAATGACAGCCAAGGGATTATGGCTTTCTTTTTACACTCAAGACCAAGGAATTTTTTTGCTAGTGAAGGAATGGTACTAAAAATACTTTATTTTAATGGATCATTTTCATACAGGTAAATTGCTCTAGATTTAAATAACATGTAAAGGAAAAGTGACCAAAAATCCTTGATATTTAATTTAAGACTACTGGGGGAAAAGACCTCCATGCAGCCTGCTTTCTGTACTAATATTAAATTATAATTGTTAGACCATTATAATGAATCTAAAATGCCAAAAAATAGCCATTTCTGAACAGTAACTCTTCTTAATATATGAGGACTTTGATAACTTTATGGATTTTATAACCTTGAGGTAAAATACTAATTTTCTCCATGACCTCTTGATATCCAAAATGCAATAAAAAAATGATTGACCATGCTTTATCATCCAGTGATGCCTCATTTGAGATGGTTATAATAAAGTTAGCATCACATTTTGCTTTGATTTCATTGAGCTCAAACGATCAATCCAAATAAGCAGTTGGTGATTGTGGAAGAAAAATGGAAGTATAATTCCGTGATACTCTAAATTGCACTCTTCAGTTTCCTTTGCTGAAGTCCTAAATATTCAACTTTATGGTATTATTCAGCAGTACTTTATGGTATACTCAAGACTCTTGCCAAATTGTTATCTAATGAGCCTCAGACACTACAAAATAGTTAGAAGGTAATTTTGTACAATCTTTAGCAAGTGAACAAAACAAACCCATTTATAAAATCTGCACAATTTGCAATCCAAAAATATTACATTTTGGAAGTTTTGATGATTCTCCATTGGTTGTTTTCATATTGATGCATACCCCTAAACAGATTGCAAAATGCACTACTGTACATTCATTGCAAGGCATTATTTTAAGTTTAAAGTAGGGGGTTTTCATATACACAAATATAAAGTGGAACAGGGAATTAGCCGCTGCTTCTAGGGTACAAAACTTGACCGCAACGTCATTCCTTTTGACTGGAAAGTGGAAGAATTTTATATACATTGTGCCTTTATAGGTGAGCATATACAGTATTCTTATTGAGCTTCCTTGCACAAATTGGTTTAACTTCATAGGGTTGGCAACTGAAGACTCTTAAGTACTGAGTAATGCTTTGGGCATGCATTCTTTTGTTAAAAAAAGAAATAACCTTGATGCCACAAGCATTGCATAACTGATCCTAGCCTTGTTTTAAGGCCAAACTTCAGTCTTCCTAACCGTAAGGAGTAAGGCTAAATGGGCACTTTGGAACAATTTTCACTGTTTAGCGTCTTCGCTTCAAAAGTTTGTTTTACTTCTGTTGACTTGACCGCCCCCCCCCCACACTTTAACAAAAGTGAGTGTTACACCTTCAATTTTCTTCCCGTTTCTCCTTAATAGAAAAATATTTTTTGGCAGTAGTGGAGGTCATTCAGCCCTTCTAACCTGTATTGAACTTAGGCTGTTCCTGGGAACTGGTTTTAAACTGTCCCATTTTCCTGCTTTTCTCCATATTCTTTTAATATTTTAAAGTACTTCTCCAATATCTTTTTGAATGTTTGTCTTTTTTTCAAGGATGACCCATCGTGGCAAAACATTCCACGTTTCTAAACTCACTTAGTAGATAGTGGTTATCTTAAGATCATGGACCCTTGTCTTTCCCCAGTAGAAATGATCTATGCTTAATTTGTTTCTTCCTTTTATCATTTTTAAATGCCTGTATTAAAATCTTCCTCAATCTTTAGTTCAAGAAAATATAGCCCTAGTTGTAATATAATTATGGAAAATATGTACACGCTTTCTCCCTCTTATAGCGAGGAATCCAAAACGATGCACTTTATTCCAGATATGACTTTACCATCATTTTGAGCAGTTGTTACCTCTGCCTTTTGTATTCAATCCCTCTTGTACTGCCATTTTCTGCCTTAATGGCTTTTTAAAAAAAACCTGTCCACACTCTGATAAAAACTTGTGTATCGGCGCACCTAGACCCCCTGTGTCTTCACTCTGAGAAATTTGCCATTTATGATCTATTTCCATTCTTCTGGTTTCTAAAATGTATTGCCTAATTTTTCTATATTAAACTGCATCTGTCATTTATTTTCCTTCTTCTAGCCTGTTATGGCCTCCTATAATCTTCTACATTCTGCCGGTTCAATCGATTTTTATTTATTCATCCATATGCATCTCTCCCTTCTATGGCCTTGCTCAGTTAAATCATGATGAATTCGGTGTGACAGTTTTTGTATGTCTGTTGGATTGCCGACTTTGTGTAACATGTACTTTCACTTGTTATAAAATTTTTATCCCTCTCTCATTTAACTATGCTAAACTTTTTTTATTCGTTCATGGGATGTGGGCGTCGCTGGCAAGGCCAGCATTTATTGCCCATCCCTAACTGCCCTTGAGAAGGTGGTGGTGAGCCATCTTCTTGAACCGCTGCAGTCTGTGTGGTGAAGGTGCTCCCACAGTGCTGTTGGATAGGGAGTTCCAGGATTTTGACCCAGCGACGATGAAGGAACGGCAATATATTTCCAAGTCGGTATGATGTGTGACTTGGAGGGGAACGTGCAGGTGGTGGTGTTCCCATGTGCCTGCTGCCCTTGTCCTTCTAGGTGGTAGAGGTTGCTGGTTTGGGAGGTGCGGTCGAAGAAGCCTTGGTGAGTTTCTGCAGTGCATCCTGTGGGTGGTACACACTACAGCCACGGTGCGCTGGTGGTGAAGGGAGTGAATGTTTAGGGTGGTGGATGGGGTACCAATCAAGCGGGCTGCTTTGTCCTGGATGGTGTCAAGCTTCTTGAATGTTGTTGGAGCTGCACTCATCCAGGCAAGTGGAGAGTATTCAATCACACTCCTGACTTGTGCCTTGTAGATGGTGGAAAGGGTTTGGGGAATCAGAAGGTGAGTCACTCACCGCAGAATGCCCAGCCTCTGACCTGCTCTTGTGGCTGGCCCAGTTAAGTTTCTGGTTAATGGTGACCCCCAGGATGTTGATGGTGGGGGATTCAGCGATGGTAATGCCGTTGAATGTCAAGGGGAGGTGGTTAGACTCTCTTGTTGGAGATGGTCATTGCCTGGCACTTGTCTGGTGTGAATGTTACTTGCCACTTATGAGCCCAAGCCTGGATGTTGTCCAGGTCTTGCTGCATGCGGGCACAGACTGCTTCATTATCTGAGGGGTTGTGAATGGAACTGAACACTGCAATCATCAGCAAACATCCCCATTTCTGACCTTATGATGGAGGGAAGGTCATTGATGAAGCAGCTGAAGATGGTTGGGCCAAGGACACTGCCCTGAGGAACTCCTGCAGCAATGCCCTGGGGCTGAGATGATTGGCCTCCAACAACCACTACCATCTTCCTTTGTGCTAGGTATGACTCCAGCCACTGGAGAGTTTTCCCATTGACCTCAATTTTACTAGGGCTTCTTGGTGCCACACTCGGTCAAATGCTGCCTTGATGTCAAGGGCAGTCACAGTCAATTACCTCTGGAATTCAGCTCTTTTGTCCATGCTTGAACCAAGGCTGTAATGAGGCCTGGAGCCGAGTGGTCCTGATGGAACCCAAACTGAGCATCGGTGAGCAGGTTAATTGTGACTACGTGCTACTTGATAGCACTGTCAACGGCACCTTCCATCACTTTGCTGATGATTGAGCTGGAACAGTTTGGCTAGAGGAACAGCTAGTTCTGGAGCACAAGTCTTCAGTACTATAGCCGGGGTGTTGTCGGGGCCCATAGCCTTTGTTGTATCCAGTGCACTCAGCCATTTCTTGATATCATGTGGAGTGAATCGAATTGGCTGAAGACTGGCTTCTGTGATGGTGGGGAAATCGGGAGGAGGCCGAGATGCATCATCCACTTGGCACTACTGGCTGAAGATGGTTGCAAACGCTTCAGCCTTGTCTTATGCACTCGTGCTGGGCTCCGCCATCATTGAGGATGGGGATGTTCACTTACAAGTTATTGAATAAAACTTGATTTTAACAACTCTTAATGCTGTTTGAAATAATGTTATAGTAATTTGTAATAGCAAAAATTTCAACTTACTGGAATGAATAGCAGTTGCTAAATGGGGAAATCATTTAACAAGGTCTCTATTTTACACTCATTTAAGTAGCAGTTTGAAAACTGAGCATTGTATAGCTTTAAGAAGCACAATTTCAAGCAGCAGTTTTGAAACCCTGACTTAAGAAAACTGTAAATGCTGGAAATCTAAAATTTTGGAAATGCACAACAGATCTGTAAAAGGAAAAGAGGTTAAAGTTTTGGCTGTAAATCAAGGAATTGATTTTGGCTCAGTGACATTGGTTCACATGGGTACTTTCAGCTACAATTTTTATTATGCATTTTTAGCCTCAGTGCAAAGCATGACCATCAGGCTTCTGATGTTTATTTTCTATCTTTAGCAGTGGCAACTGGGGGTGGTGGGCAGTTTGGAAGGAGCTAAAACCAACCAGTCATCTATTTTTTTCCTTTTATCTACTTTATAAACTAATTTTAGTTCGATGTCTCTATTGATGGAGCCAGGATCTTCGCTTTTAACTGATCTGAACTGGGCAACTTATCAATGCTTTTTCTTTTGATTTTTGTAGGGTTTTCTTATTGCTACTAGATCACATGACTGGAATGGCCTATCCCGCCATAAAACACTGGTAGTGGTCGCTTCATTATGCAAAAATTCATTAGGTTTTTATCCTGTCTTGTGGCTGTATGGGGAAAATATATTTGATTTATAGTAGGTTTTCCACAGGCAGTAAATTGCTACCTCATATGAAAAGGAGTACCTGATAGTCATGTCTGATAGAATGATAACCTGATAACATCAGATGTTTTAAATGTCCTATGACCCAAGTGTTTTCATGTACCATATATGCCCTAACCCTTATTAACTCTTACTCATTCAATTACTTGCAATGCCCAAATGACTATAGAGGTAGCATTGCTCAACAACATATATCTTTCCTCCTGCCTCACATAAAATCATTATCCACTGACCTTTTAAGTCCACAGTACCTTCATTACTGAAATCTCTGCATTAGTCTCCGCACCAAGTAACTCCTCATCCTTAGTGATTTCATTGTACAGTTAAATTCTCTCATCCAGCTCAGTCCCACTATGCCTCAACCACAACCTCTCCATCCTTAAAAACTTCCTCAAAATCCATATCTTAAGTCCAGCTTTTGGTCACCCTTCTGGTCTATTTTCCATAAGGCTATTTGTGAAGTGCCTTGGGTTTCTTTTTATGTTAAACACTATATAAATGGAAGTTGTTTCACATGGGCAAAGTTTTTGTAGAAAGAAATATAAACTACTCTATTATTTGAAATATATTATGTTTACAAATCAAAGATATAATTTTAATTGCATACATCATAAATGTAGACTATTGTATTTCCATCCTGGCTTGCCTAAGATCGTGCTCATTTTGCCCTTTCTCCTATCTTATGGCAGTATCTCTGCAGTCTACACTTTGTTCTTGATTGAATTGCATGGTTTCCAGAATAAACTTGTTGGGATGGAAAACTGGAAATGCGTAGTAGGTTTGTCAGAGTGCTGTGCACTTCTAGTTTTCCATTTTTAACTTCAGATTTCTAGATAATGTTCTCGTGTGCATTTTTAAAAAAAAACTTGCTTGCAGCAGAAAAGATTAAATGAATTTAATAAATTCTCAACTGTACACAACATAGAATTTCCCTGCAGTCCATTGGGAGAAGAATGTTCAATTTGCAACTATGAAGGTCAAGTCATATCATTCTTTGAATTCCTCTGCATTCAAAAAGTTTGTGCAAATAAAAAAAATCCCTCAATTTTAATGCAACAATGGCTGTATCAAATCAATGTGGAATCTAGGCAACCTATCTTGCATTGCAGGTAAAGAACATGCATGGTTCCCTGAGTAGAAACAAATATACTGGAAATTCACAGTGGGTATGCCCACATCTGAGAAAGGGATAGGTTTAACATTCAGAACCAAAGGAAATTAGGCCCTTTGTAAAAGTCATGTATGTTAACAAAAGCTAGAAAGAGGTGTAAAGTGCTGCATGATGTGTAGTACATTTCCTGGGTGTCTGAACACCCTGCCAAGATATGGTGCCTGTTTAAATTCATGATGTGGAGATGCCGGTGATGGACTGGGGTTGACAATTGTAAACAATTTTACAACACCAAGTTATAGTCCAGCAATTTTATTTTAAATTCACAAGCTTTCGGAGGCTTCCTCCTTCCTCAGGTTCACCTGAGGAAGGAGGAAGCCTCCGAAAGCTTGTGAATTTAAAATAAAATTGCTGGACTATAACTTGGTGTTGTAAAATTGTTTACAATTGTTTAAATTCAGTTTGTGGGGCGAGCTTTCTGTCTGCTTTTCTCTGATCTTTCGGGCATGGCTGCTAAGCTGCACCTTGTTCAGTCCCCCTCAGTTTGTGCTATCCAGGCCTCTTGGACCGCAAAACCCCTAGAATCATATGGTGTGCTACTTGCCTAGAGCTGAGCGATCAAACACTCTACCTGACATTGCCTCTGCCCTCAATTTCTTTAGGTGTAGAAAATCCCAGGCCTTGTGCAATTTAGCCAGTTACTTTAGCTGCCTGCGCAGGACTAATAATGCCGGCTCTGTGTTGGATCGCCCTGATCCCCTCATCCCTGAGCTGCTTGACTATAACCTCCCCTTGGTATGCCATTCCCCATTAAAACAATCAAATGTCATGGGCGAATAAACTTTCACTTCTGTGACCCCTGCCTAACCAAGTTCCAGCCAAACTCTGACCATAGGTATTTCAATGGGTGGAAGGTGAGGACAAGAGGGACCCTGTAGTTGAGAATTGGAGGCATGAGGAAAAGGGTGAACCTGGTTGAGTGGCCTGTTGACCAGCTATGGGGAAACCTTGGCTGAGACAAAAGTGGCATTTCATAAGTTTTGATTATCTTTAAATGTGAAGGATATTGAATAGGAATAGATATATTCCAAAAAGTGTCCATCAAAGGATCGAATTATCCTTTGATAAATAGATTAAAGCTAAACAAACATAAAAGGGAGACATAACACTAAGGGCTAACAATACTAGAGAAAGTCAAGATTGAGTGTAGTGGAGAGGAGACAATGATTTGAAGGATTAAAAGATAATATGGTAGATATTTTTTGTCTTTTTAAAAATGATGGAAGTGAGAATGTAAATGTACTGGAGGATATGGAAAATAACTATAAAAATATTTGGTTTTGGGGCAGGGGAGCAGTTGGGACAGTTAGCAGAATTTGAGTTGGTTCAGTCATTAGGCCCTGATGGTGTGCACCTTACCTGTTGAAACAAGTGGTATTTTGTCATTATTTCTATAACCTTTTCTGTTCCCTGAGAGAGAGGATCAGCCGTGATCATATTGAATGGAGGAGCAGGCTCGAAGGGCCAAATGGCCTATTCCTGCTCCTATTTTCTATGTCTCTGTTTCTTATTTTTAGGTTACTATTATTTGCACCTGCACCATCCTTCCCATTACTAGTTTAAAGTTCTTTCTATAATTCTGTTTATTCCTTCCACCAGGACCTTGGTTCCAGCCCAATTCAGGCCCAGCGCATCCCTGATGGCTGCTTCGGGAGTTTTTAAGGAGAGAGAGGGAAACCAGGGAATTATAGACCAGTTAGCCTAACATCTGTTGTGGGGAAAATGCTGGAGTCTATAATTAAGGATAGGGTGACTGAACACCTCGAGAATTTTCACTTAATCAGAGAGAACTAGCATGGATTTGTGAAAGGTAGATCGTGCCTGACAAACCTGATTGAATTTTTTGAAGAGGTGATTAAAGTAGTGGACAGGGGAATGTCAATGGATGTTATTTATATGGACTTCCAGAAGGCATTTGATAAGGTCCCACATAAGAGACTGTTAGCTAAGGTAGAAGCCCATGGAATCGAGGGAAAAGTACGGACTTGGTTAGGAAGTTGGCTGAGTGAAAGGCAACAGAGTAGAGATAATGGGTAGGTACTCACGTTGGCAGGATGTGTCTTGGGGCCTCAATTATTCACTATATTTATTAACGACTTAGATGAAGGCATAGAAAGTCTCATATCTGAGTTTGCCGATGACACAGATTGGTGGCATTGTAAGCAGTGTAGATGAAAACATAAAATTACGAAGTGATATTGATAGATTAGGTGAATGGGCAAAACTGTGGCAAATGGAATTCAATGTAGACAAATGTGAGGTCATCCACTTTGGATCAAAAAAGGATAGAACAGGTTAATTTCTAAATGGTAAAAAGTTTAAAAACAGTGGATGTCCAAAGGGACTTAGGGGTTCAGGTACATAGATCATTGAAGTGTCATGAACAGGTGCAGAAAATAATCAAGAAGGCAAATGGAATGCTGGCCTTTCTATCTAGAGGGCTAGAGTACAAGGGGGCAGATGTTATGCTGCAGCTATACAAAACCCTGGTTAGACCGCACCTGGAGTACTGAGAGCAGTTCTGGGCACGGCGCCTTCGGAAGGACATATTGGCCTTGGAGGGAGTGCAGTGTAGGTTTACTAGAATGATACCCGGACTTCAAGGGCTATGTTACGAGGAGAGGTTACACAAATTGGCGTTGTATTCTCGAGTTTCCAAGGTTAAGGGGTGATCTGATCGAAGTTTATAAGATATTAAGGGGAACAGATAGGGTGGATAGAGAAACTATTTTTGCTGGTTGGGGATTCTAGGAGTTGGGGGCACATTCTAAAAATTAGAGCCAGACCTTTCAGGAGCGAGATTAGAAAACATTTCTACACACAATGGTAGAAGTTTGGAACTCTCTTCCGCAAACAGCAATTGATGCTAGCTCAATTGCTAAATTTAAATCTGAGAGAGAGCTTTTTGGCAGCCAAAGGTATTAAGGGATATGGGTCAACGGCAGGTATATGGAGTTAGGTCACAGATCAGCCATGATCTTAACAAATGGCAGAGCAGGCATGAGGGGCTGAATGGCCTACTCCTGTTCCTATGTTCTCAGATGTAAAAGACTTGCGGACACAGGTTAGCAGAATGGGCGGTCAGGTGACAGGTGCAACTTAATGTGGCGAAGTGTGGAGTGATGCATTTTGATAAAACAATGGAAAGATGTTGAATGTGAATGGAGAGACAGTTGGGGGCGGAAATACATAATTTCCTTGAACGTGAGAGTGTAGGTAGACAAAGCTCTGATTGAAAACAATTTTAGGAATAGTGGTTAAAAGTACGGCAATGAAGGGCTAATCATTTGTACAAGGCAGTGGTTTGGCCACAGAATACTGTGTGCAGTTTTGGGTGCCCCATTATAGAAAGGATATCTGGGTCAGAGTGTGTGCGCAGTGTAGATTCACTAGGATGATACCAGGAATAAGAAACAATAGATATGAGGAGAGACTTGAGATACTGGGACTACTATTACTGGAGCAGAGAAGGCTAAGAGGAGACTAAATAGAAGTTTTTAAAACTTCTGAAGGGTTTTGATAGTGAATAGGTAAAGATTGTTTCCTCTGGTTGGGAAGTCGATCATCAATTTAATGGTCGCTCAGTAACGAGGTTAGGAGAAATTTTTTGAAAAATTATTAGGAGCATGGGATATTTTGCTGAAGGATCGATTTGAGGGAGACCACATTGCACCTTTTAAGGGAAGAGTAGATAAATATTTGAAGCAAAGGAAGTTGCATGGATTTAGTTTTGGATTGGTTTCGTGAAGAGCTGGTATAAACAGTGGGTTGCGTAGCTGCTCCTGCTGTGCAGTAAATGTCTGTAGTTCTCTTTGGCATCAGAGCAGGTGAGAGCGAGGAAGGTGGGGTGAAGCACAATTGAAGTAACTGTAGAAGTTTGTAGGCTTATAATGGATGCCTGTTGAAGGCCCAAGAGAGCTCCAGGAAGGAGGAGTAAAAGGCGAAGGATGGGTGGAAGTAAATTCTCTCTAACCTCCATATGCAAACGCAATCTATTGTCATGGTGGTGGTGGGGGGGGGGGGGGGGGGGGGTGGTGGGGTTGGTGGGGAAGAGAGAAATAAGTTCCAGGGACATTGACCTCAAAGGTTTACTTTATCGAAGGAAGTCAATTTTTTTCCCCAGTGGGTCCAGTCTGTCATCTTTTCACCATTTGCTGCTTTTGCTTCATTGTAATTTAGTGTCTTAGTTTTTTTTACTGTTAAAGGATGGTTCGAAAACTGCGTTTGGCCACTATTTCAAAGCTCCAGGGTTGGAAAAAGAAATTTGCATTCGAGGCTTCAAGTTTTAAATATAGTATCCTGATATGCTCAGTTATTTTTACCAACTAAAGTATATCACACAAGTGCTTTTGAAATCTAGTCCATTGATGTGACTTTTGACACTCTGTTCCCAGCTATTTACTTGAAATCTGATTGTATCCTCCTGCTATGTGCCTCTCATTTCTCCTTTCTTATTTCTATCTCATTTACTCTTTCCTCCTTTCTCATCCTCTCTTGCATTCCCTTTCTCTTGCTACATTCCTCTCTTGCTAATCAGAATGTGATAGTCACTTGAAATTTGGGAGTCATTTGACTTGTTCTCTGGGATCCTCATTCTTCAGCACAAAGGAGGGTTCCCACCTAAATTAAGTGCTTGAGTGCCTTCTGTTCTCCTAGTGCTATCACTTTGATCTATTTTGTAGATCAGCTTGCATGCAATTCTTGGGATCTGCTAGGCATTGTGGTACTGAATTTGTACGGTCAAGATGTAACATTTGTTAAGGTGGTGGACTAGGGATAACTTGCAACCAATATCCTCTGAAGCCTATGTACGGATTGGAGAAGAGGTATGACTGGAACAGGCCCTTACCAGTGCAGATTACTTGGCTGTGTATCAGTTTGGTCATTTCACCCGAGTCCAAGGCTTGTGGATTTAAGCCTCACTCCAGACCGTAAGCACTAACCTAGGTTGAAACTTTAATGGGAGTTCTGCATTGTCAGAGGTGCTTCCCATCAGATGAGATGCTAAATCAAGTGCATGTCTGCTTGTTCCAGTTGTTTAGTTTGGTGTAAAAGATTCCATATACTGCTTGAAGAGCAGGGAGTTCTCTTGGTGTTCTAACAAACATTCCTCTTTCCGCTGACTTCACCAAAGGCATTTCTGCTTTGTGAGACCTTTATTGTGCACAGAATGACTGCTGCATTTAATGTCATTGCACTTCAAGGTAATTTATTGTATGTAAGAATCATTTATAGCTGGTTTTTAAGTTTTTTGTCCTTCCCCATAAGTTCCTGGATTTTCTTTTTCAGGTGCATGGATTGGTAAAAATCAAATTGAATTAAGGAACAAAAAAAATCCAAATTTTATTTTGTGTGGAAAATTTGGCCCAGAAATATGTGCACATCTGAATCTTGGCACATAAAAAATGGAGACTGAAGATTTTGTTTCTATTTAGGTGATTTTTTTTTGACCTCAGTGCCGACTTTGACTGCATCTTAACTCGTGGTCCAAGCTGTACAGTGCCTAGTATTATGGAGCTGGAAATAGTGCATTTGTTTAATTGTGTGGTGTTCTGACTACCATAGGCAGAAAACTATTTGCCCTGAATTTTATCATCGTTTTTGGAGTCTAATTTTTCTCTTTTTTTCTACTGTTTGTTTCCTTCCAGCTTCAATACTAAAAATAGGCAATTAAAAACTGACTTTAATGATCCTTAATTGTGAAGCACTCAGATTTTTGAGATGTGATGAGGTCCTATGTGTTTTTCACATTGGCTTCCAACATATTCAACAGACACCTGCCAGTGGAAACAGTATTTTTGGCTGATGTGTATCTCTATATGGATGTCAGCCAAAGAGGCAATACAACAGGTTCTGGATCTCCTATGGAAAAGCTTGAAGTTCCTTGTAGCCACTGAACGTATGATGAAACACAATATCCCAAGGCTAATAGTTGTAGCCTTTCTTCTTGGTTGCGCCCTACAAACAAATCTTTCTTCTTGTGCAAGTCTTGTTTTTTGAAGCTGAATTTTCTAGTGCCTGGCTACTGATTCCCCACAGAGATTTTATGTGGTTCCTCTATCTGCTTATTGCCTATCTTGGTAGGGTTAAGTTGAGAAACACTGGTTTATGAATAGTGCCAGGCAAATAATGTCATGCATTCTTGTGTGTGAATCGGACTTCAATCTGATACTGAATAAATTAACATTCACTGAAACATCTGTGGGTTTGTGAGACTTAAGTTTGCACAGTAAAGCATTTGCAAGCCCTTATTTTAGTGCAAAAGATTGGAGAACTGCAGGTCTTTGTGGCACACACGTACCTTGTTTAGATGAAGTTGAAGTTTAATTCCTGTGGAGTGACTGGATGAAAGGGAATAAGAGCTGTGGGCAGTACTTCCTACCTTATCACATCAGGATGATCTGGTTCATGAGAACCAATGACCTAGATAGAAGTAGGTTTGAGGTTCTGCAAAGGGATTTCAAGGATCTAAATTCTAGATTAAGAAGTAGAACCTCCAGCATAATCTCTCTAACTCCCAGTGCCATGTGCTGGACCAGACAGGGAGCGAAGTATTAGGATTGTCAACATATGGCTGGGAGGACAGTATAGAAGGGAATGTTTCAGAACTGATAAAGTCATCGACCTGAAACGTTAACTCTGTTTCTCTCTCCACAGATACTGCCTGTCCTACTGAGTGTTTCCAGCATTTTCTGTTTTATTGAAGTGAAAGTGTCCTTTTTTAATCAACTCCTCCTAAAATAGTCTGATCAGAGTTATCATTGATAACATTGCATTTTAGTTGCTTATTGTAGGATTGTTAAGTTATGATGGGTGATTCTATTCCTGGGTTTGGATTGGTTGGTCTTTTTACAGGGTAAATTAAATGTGAAATCATTCACATCTGTTGCCTGGGACACCATATGACTGGTCGGATTAGAGAACCAGGAACTATACTGCATAATGCAACAATTTTCAGTTAGTCATGTGATGCCCCTGGCATCATTTACCTTTTTCATCTACATTTTTAGTATGCCTGACTACATGTTGGTTGTGTAGCTTTCAATTATATTAAAACAGACTATGTAGTATGCTGTGCAATGAAGTGCACTGGGAATTCACTGACAGAATTGCTAATCTTTTGGTGAAGTAAGTAGGTTTTGTGCACCTAATTGTTAGACCAGTGCTGGCAAAGGCTTAGGTGCAGGTTAGCTGTCCACTTTTGACCAAGAATGGTGAAGACCAAAACAGGGCAGCAAAGAATAAGTTTAAGACAATAGCTAAATCTTACAATGATTGACATGAACTGTAAGCAACAATGTTCCAGCAATTTGTGATGACATCAGAATGTTGAACTGTATTATGAATTGCTACCTTGAAATTTGCTGTCTGCTTTCTTTGGAGCAGCTTAAATGCAAGATTCTTTTGAGAAATCAACTTGCAACCATAACATCATGATATAATGCCAATCTTCACTACATCTGAACAATTATTTTTCATGTGTTGTAGCTGGTTTTCTAATAGGATCATCATTGTGGAGAAGAGGAGAAAATGATTCAGAATATGTCCTGGGTAGAATGTTTGTCATTGGCTTGTTATCTCTATACTGATGATGGATGTGCCTGGTTTCAGATTACTGGTATGTCCTGGGACTTTTATACCATGGGTACAGGTTCCAATTCATTTAAATACCATCCATATTTCCATGGTTCTGACTTCTGCATAGTAGCTCAGTAAAGGCTGCTGGGGCTTATGTTGTAACTGAGTGTAACAGTTTTCACTGAGTTGATATGTTGAGTAGAAAGTGTTAGAGCACAGTTTTCACTTTGTCTGTGTAAGCTTTTGGGAAGAATGTCAAGTCATAGTTTTAAAAGCATAGTCAGACTTGTTTTGTGGGGCTATTCTTTTTGGTGCCATTTGTCGTGCTCGGAGTAATGGGTCTTGGGATTATTTGTCATTTGATTGTGTGTGCTTGCTGAATTGGGTTACTGGAGCTGTTATGTATTGGGAAGATGAGATCACGGTTTGGGGAGGGCTGAAGCTGTTTTTTTTTCTGGGGCAAGAGTGCTGCTTGGCTTTATTTCAGCAGCTTGTGTGAATCTTGCGGAGGGCTGCTTTGGGATAAGTTACTGCAGAGACCAAGGTCAGTAATACTTTGTTTTTACAAGTGTCTCAGATGGATCCTAACTTGAGGAGGTTGCAGGTGTTGGGGCTCTGGGTTTGTCACGTGTTCCTGCTATAGATGCTGAATTTGCAGGCAGATCTGAAATGGGCTGTTTCTGTAAAATAAGCCATAGGAACAGGAGTAGATCATTTAGCCCCTCGAGCCGGCTCCGCCATTCATTGAGATCATGGCTAAGGTCATACCCACCTTAGCCCCTTATCCCTTAATACCGTTGGGTAACAAAAATCTATCAATCTCAGAATTAAAATTAACAGTTGAGCTAGGATCAACTGCCGTTTGTGGAGGAGGAGAGTTCCAAACTTCTGCCATCCTTTACATGTAGAAGTGTTTCCTAACTTCACTCCCGAAAGTCATGGCTCTAATTTTTAGGCTATGTCCCCTAGTCCTGGACTCCTCAACCAGCGGAAATAGTTTCTCTCTCTCTCTCCCCTTTCAGTTCCCCTTAATATTTTGAAAACTTTGATCAAATCACCCCTTAATCTTCTAAATTTCAGGGTATACAGCCCTGGTTTGTGTAATCTCTCTTCGTAATTTAACCCTTGGAGTCCAGGTATCGTTCTAATAAATCTACGCTGCACTCCCTCCAAGGTCAATATATCCTTCCTAAGGTGCGGTGCACAGAACTGAACAGGTGTGGTCTAACCAGGGCTTTGATTAGCTGTAGCATAATTTCTACCCCCTTGTATTCTAGTCCTCTAGATATAAAGGCCAGCATTCCATTAGCC
Organism: Heptranchias perlo; assembly: GCF_035084215.1. Lineage (NCBI taxonomy): Eukaryota > Metazoa > Chordata > Chondrichthyes > Hexanchiformes > Hexanchidae > Heptranchias > Heptranchias perlo. The sequence continues at coordinate 37,162,951 of NC_090333.1, read as the reverse complement.
TTTTTGGTTATTTTCTGTACCTGTCCATGACATTTTAATGATCTATGTATTGGACCCCTAAGTTTCTTTGGACCTCCACTGTTTCGAGCTTTTCACCATTTAATAAGTACTCTGATCTATCCTTTTAGGTCCAAAGTGGATAACCTCACGCTTGCCTACATTGAAACTGATTTTCCACAGTTTTGCCCAGTCACTTAATCTGTTAATATCTCTCTAATTTTATGCTTCAATCTATACTGCTTACAAAGCGGCCTATCTTTGTGTCATCTGCATACTTGGATATTTGGCTTTCTATCCCATCATCTAGGTAGTTAATAAAAATGGTGAATAGTTGAGGCCCCAACACAGATCCCTGTGGAACACCACTGGTCACATCCTGCCAATTTGAGTACCTGCCCATTATCTCTACTCCCGTCTCCTGCTGTTCAGCCAATTTTCTAACCAGGTCAATAATTTGCCCTCAATTCCATGAGCTTCAACTTTAGCTAACAGCCTCTTATGAGGGACATCATAGAGGATGCACTAACTGTAACATGGATTTGGGTTTTAAATTATTTGGTTGGAGTGTATTTATAATTTGTAATTCATATCAAGGGGTAATGTGTGTATGGATTCATTGTAGAAGTTGAATGGATCCAGAAACGCATCTAAGGGCTATAAACTAGAACACTTGGCCCACAAAATCCCAGTGGACAAATTTGTTTTAAAAAGTGATCTGTTAGAACTTTGAGAGTTGAGCACATTAGGCTTTGTTGTAGTTGGCACAAACATTTGCATGTAACAATAGTCCATTTCAAATCCTTCAGAGGAAAATAAGATGAGACTGGGGAAAAGAGTACAGATCACAGGACCTGTAACAAAGTAACATCCTGATTATCAGTAATCTGGCAGTGTTCCATGGATTCAGAAAAATAAATCAGTTGCATTGTTAACTGAAATGTAATATTGGGAAGATTGAAGTGGGAAGCAGGTCACAGATATCATTCAGGCTCAAACTGGTTTCGGGGACTCTAGTAAATTTACTTCACTTTCCACCAAAAGGATTTGCAAGAAGGTAGTTGGTCCCCATCTCGAGAGAGTGACGGTTCATGGGTATTACAGTGAACCCGTCTCTTCCCCCAGCCACCTCAGATCATATTATTGAATTTTAATACAAAAATATTAAGCATGGTATAAATTGAATGGATGACGGTGAGACTGAGTGAATTGATGTCACATAATGTATAAAATGGCATGAGTGTCATACATCCATTTGGTGCTCCTGATTTAAAATAGAATGGCCAATGACAATGGGTACAACTTGTCTAAATAAAGGAAGTGCATATTAGAATAGGATACTTGCTATATTCAGATGGTCAGAAGTTCTGGTGGATCTTGTATAGAGGAGGAATACACCCATGGAGTGGATACTAGTGTGATACTGCAGATTAGATCAACTCCAGTCACAAATGAACTGATGATGGGTTGGTGTTTCTCTTTTTGTATTTTGACAGGTTCAGGCAGACTGAGGGCATTGTGCAGGGTAGTGAATATTAACAAATGGAGAACTATTTCCAGGCTGAGGCATTTAACCTCGACAAGGTGTTGGATGAATTTGAGCAGAATGAAGGTGAGTTCATTTGTTCTGCTGTGCATTACTGTTTTGTTTTTTATTCTGGAAATAAATACTTTTGTAAATAAATCTGCCCTTGAAGACTGTATGGTGGGGGTGTCCAGCCTGTGGTCAGGAATTAACCTGCGAACTCAGACTATCTGGCTTGCATACGTACAACACCACTGTCTGCTCATTTCAATCCTGTAAGCGCAATGCCAGACTCATCTAACCATTCCTCAGCAATGCCTCCAATAGGTACCTCCTGCTGCTGCTATCAAGTGATTAAATGCTGCTGCAGAATGTGGAAATTCTATCAATATGGAGAATTACTGTCCATGGTATGCAGCAGCATTCAGTCACTTGGAGCAGGAGGTGGGAGCTTGGAGCTGTGCTGTGAATAGGAGTGCAAGCGTGAAATTGAGGGGGATCGATGAGGAATAGTGCTGGTGTGGTTAACAGTGTCAGCTTGAAGTGAGGTGGGTGCGAGGGGGAGGAAAATGAGAGAAATGTGTCGCCTTGGGTGGGAGGTGGAGTGGTAGTGTCAGCATTAAAACAATGTGATGAGTGTTTAAAAACCTGGGTCATCCTAAATGGGTTCTCAATGTTGGTTTTTTTTATACATGGTCCACAGATTCCATAATGAGTAAGTGGCCAATGAAGGGAATAAGTTTGGACACCCTTGTTGTAGTGGATAAGTAATACAACAGTTGTATTATCCAACAGTGTTCCTAATTCTCCAAAATTGCAAAAGTTTCACAGTAAAGGAAAAATGGCAGCTTCTTACTAACATTCTATTCTTCATTCACCATACTCCACACACCACTGGAGCAGAGCAAGCAGTAGCCAATGTTCTAGGGAAACCATGTCAAAGAGTCTCCCTTGTAAGATGTTTTCTGTATGGGTTAGTGTCTGTCCACATGGTGCCCTGTTCCTGTGCTGTGAATAAAGTCTGCTTATGTGTTTGAGAGTTACTTTTTGTTTTCTTCACCTGGAGAAACATTTGCCACTTGAGTGTTCTTCAAACTGATCAAGGTTTTTAAACTCAAGTCTGCTCTGAAGTTCTGTTTGGGTTTATTTAAAAATTCTTTGCATGTTGAATTTTTTCTGGAGTTAGTTAATTCCTTTCACATCAGTTGATGCTCTTGATATACTTCATCAACATGTAGGTGCACTGACCAATGCAAGCTACAATGGTTTTCCTAGTTCCTACAGGAAAAAATTGCGCAAAGTAGCAAATACCAACAAGGAGAAGGCAGCTCCCCTTGTGCCTGTCCTGACAAGAATTAAATAAAAATTACAACACAGAAACAGGCCATCCTTTCCAACTAATCTGTATTGGTGTTTAACCTCTATAGAAGCAATAGTCCAAATCCTATGGACTATTCCATATTCCTTTATCCCTCTTTCCTTCAACTACCTATCTAACCTATTCTTAACATTGACAGTTTCTGCTTTAATCACGGAATCCAGTAGTGCATACCACAGCCGCTCAACCCTGTGTGGGGGGGAGAAAAGAACAATATCTCTGTGTCCTAAATCTCTTGCACTTCATCATATATCTGTGTCCCCTTGTCCTTGGCCCCTGAAGCACTGAAAATAGCGTGTCTCCATCTACTCTGCCCCATTCATTCATAATTTTAAACACTTTAATCAAATCGCCCTATAATATCCTTTGTTCTAATGAAATCAGTTCCAATTTTTCGTGTCTTTGTATCTGTAGTTCCTTGTACCAGGAAGCATCCTTGTGATTGTCCCAACATCTTTTCTATAGTGTTCAGCTCAAAACGGCATATAATATTCCAACTGTGATCTTACTATGGTTTTGTATAGATTCACCATTTCATCATGACTTTTACATTCTATTAAAAACTCAGTTGCACATTAGCTTTTTTTATGGCCATATCCAGTTGAGATGCTGCTTTTAATGTGTTGTGTGCCTGACCACCCACCTTTCTCCATTCAAAGTATAATTATTTGTTTTTCTAACCAAAATGTACCATCTCACATTCACTAACATCGATTGCCATCTGCCACTTTTGTCCATTGCATGATCTTATACATAGGACCCAAGGAAGCTGCATGGGGATAAGTTATTTACTATGCCTCCTATTTTAGTATTGTCCACAAATTTGGACACCACTCCCTCTAGCCCTATATTCAAATTATTGATGTACGCAAACAGAAGTGGCCTCAGAACAGAACCTTATGGGATACCATTACCCACTTCCAACCACTTTGAGAAACTGCCCTTAGCTCCTACCCTTTCCTTCTTTCCACCCAGTTTTAAACCTGTTTGCTACCATTCCCCTAATTCCGTACCCCTTAATTGTTTCCTGTGTGCTACCTTGTCAATGTCTTTCTGAAAGTCTATGTACACCATATCCACTGTTTGCCCCATCCACCATATCTGTTATAAGACAGAAAAGTGTAGCCTTTTAGCCCCACTTCATCTACAGCTGCCACTGCAATGAATTCTTAGGCTGTGCCAAAGAAAAAGTCAGCCTGGCCAGGGCCTGGTGCTGGAGACCTTTCTCTGTACTAGTGCCAGAGGGTTGTGCTATCACTGGGCGAAGATGAGCAAAGTGAGGCTTTTCAGTAGCCCATACTCAACCTTCTCAATGTCAGTCAGGCAAGGTTCAATGAGTGCCAGCATTTCAACAAGGAGGTTCCTCCATGGTGTGTCTTGTATCTGTGACCTCACCAGCATGTGGGCAATCTGTCACCACCTTGGGATATATAAGGGAACAGGAGTGAGCCATTTAGCCCTTCGGGCTTGTTTCGCCATTCAATTAGATCATGGCTAACCTGTACCTTCACTCCATTTACCTGCCTTTATTCCATATCCATTGATAATCTTACCCAACAAAAATCTCCCAATCTCAGTCTTGAAAATGTCAATTGATCCAGCATCCACAACCTTTTGGAGGAGAGTTCCAGATTTCTGCTACCCTTTGTGTGGTGAAGTGCTTCCTGATTTAACTCCTGAATGACCCGGCTCCGATTTTAAGATTATGTCCTTGTTCTTGATTCCCCCACCAGAGAAAATAGTTACTCTGTCGAATTCCGTTATCATTTTAAAAACCTCCATTAGATACCCCTCAACCTTCTAAATGCAAGGGAATTCAAGCCAATTTTATGCAACCTGTCATAATTTAACCCTTAAGCTCTGGTATCATTCTGGTGAGTACGCTGTACCCCTTTCAAGGCCAATATATCTTTTTCCTGAGGTTTGGTGCCCAAAAGATGGTGTCTGACCAAGGCCCTCTACAACTGAAGCATCGCTTCCTCACTTGAATTTCGCTCCCCTGCCTTTGAGTTAATGGCCAACATTCCATTAGCCTTTTTGATTACTTTTTATACCTATGCACTAGCTTTTAGTGATTTGTGTACATGGACACCTAAATCTCTTTGCTCCTCGACAGCTTGCAGTCAAGAAAATATTTCAATTTTTCTTTCTCAGATCCAAAGTGGATGACCTCATGCTTCCTACAGCATGCCCTGCCCGTCTTTCTCCCCCCCCCCCCCCCCCCCTCACAAACAATTGAACGCCCTCTGCTAAAGTTTTGCCCACTCACTTAATCTGGCTACGTCCCTGTGTAATGTCCATCCTCCCATCCACACAACTTACTGTGCCTCCTAGCTTAGTGTCATCTGCAAAGGTGATGTACCCTTCACAAATCCATGCTGATTCTCTTTCATCAGCTGATACTATCCAAGTGCTCAGTTGCTGTCCCTGATGAGAGATTCCAGTAACTTCCCCACAATTGATGTTAAACTGACATGTTGTAACCTGGTTTCTCTCTCCCTTCTTAAATAATGGTGACGTTTTCAATTTTCTAATCTAAGGATACAATTCCTGAATCTAGGAAGCTATGGAAAATTTTGACTAATGCATTTAGAAATTTACGGAACAGAAGGAGGCCATTCGACCCATGTCTGTGCCGGCTGAAAAAGAACCATTCACCCTAATCCCGCTTTCCAGCTCTTGGTCTGTAGCCTTGTAGGTTACACTTCAAGTGCATATCCAAGTTGTGGTGAGGGTTTCTGCCTCTACCACCCTTTCAGGCAGTGAGTTCCAGACCCCACCATCATCTGGGTGAAAACATTTATCCTCAACTCCCCTCTAATCCTCTACCAATTACTTTTAATCTATGCCCCTTGGTTATTGACCTCTCTGCTAAGGGGAATAGGTCCTTCCTGTCCACTCTATCTAGGCCCCATATAATTTTATACACCTCAATTAAATCTCCCCTCAGCCTTCTCTGTTCCAAAGAAAACAACCCCAGTCTATCCAGTCTTTCCTCATAACTAAAAATACTCCAGTCCTGGCAACATCCTCAAATCTTCTCTGTACCCTTTCTAGTGCAATCACACCTTTCCTGTAATGTGGTGACCAGAACTGTACGGAGTACTCTAGCTGTGGTCTAACTAGTGTTTTAAACAGAACTAGCATAACCTCCCTGCTCTTTTATTCTATGCCTCGGCTAATGAAGGATTGCAATTTCCTCACAGATTTCTTTTAATACCTTGGGATGAAAACCAGCAGGTCCTGGACATTTGTCTGTCTGAAGTCCCATTACATTCTCCATTACCATTTTTTTAAACTTGTATTAAATCCACCGAGATCCTCCCCTTATTTTTAAGTTCCCTTGCTTGCATTTTGTTCTCTTCCTGCACTTTTTTTCATATTGCCTTTTTTTTTGCACCTCTGCCTTCTTTGTTGCTTTTTATAGCCCTTTTAGCCTTTGATGCTTTTTATGGCACTCCCAATCTGCTGGATTTCCACTTTTCCTTGCATTTGTGTAAGCCTTTTCATTCAGTTTGATACTGTCTCTTACTTCATTTGTTGACCTATAGTTTTTTAACTACCAAAGTGGAGCCTTTGCCTTTTAGGAGTTTTTTTTCCCACCAGTGGGTGTCACAGGTCCATGTTGTGTCTAAGACTGTTCATGGTCGTTCAGGGACATTTCTGTTTTGTTTTCAACCTGCTCCAGACTGCTGTACATCAGCAGCAGAATGCATCGTATGCCCTGGAACTAGGGGATCTTGTTGTGCTGGCTTGTTGGCTTGCATTTGTTAGATTCCCAAGGAAACTGTTATAGTAGTAATTACAAGTACCCTTTGGTAAAGGGGTTTACGAGCAAGTGAAGGAACTGTTGGAGGATTTATAAACAAACAAAACCAACAAGAATTTTGGGTTTGTACTGGAAGATACTGCAATTTTAAGTCTATTCAGGTTGTACTGCCAAACAAGCATGCCTTATATAGCTTTGGGAATCACCTATTCAGTATTAGTATTTAATACTGCACAATAATTAGGGAAAGTTTTTGGCGAGATGGTTATGGCTTTGTTTAGTATCAATTACAATTCAGAATTAGATTGGATTTGGCACCAGATTTGTGTAATGAGTGTAGTTTAATAATGCTTATAAAGGAGGATTCTGACTGGAACAGTATTTAAAAGCTGATAGTTTGGACCAATTGTCATACAGATCTTAGACTTCAGTATTCAAATGTTATTGCCTGCAATGAAATTGAAATTTTTAATGCAAGTAGGAATGACAAATCAGAAGAGGCCTGCGTGTGAGACACCTACATTGGTGATACCTGTTTTTCACCTTTCAGTGAAATGTATATAATGAGAAGATGTTGGGAGCTGGTGATTTACAGGGGGGAGAAAACTGGTGTCTGCACCACAATTGTCAGCATTCAGACATGAGTAAATTGTATTGGAAGTGATTGTAAATAGTTTCTTTTCTGTAAAATGACAGTTGCGGTATATATTTTGAGTTGTTCTGTGCAATAGTTTCTGTTTGTGTCTGTATAATTGTATGTTGTCTTATCAGCACTGTTCAGATTTAGGGTTTTGGAAATTTTACACTGATGCACAGGGATGTTGCATTAGTATATTTTCTTCAGTTGTGTACTTTTAACTATAGTAGTTGGCTGTGTTTTTGTTTATTTCTGTTGCATATGCTGTAGTTTGATGGCACTTGTATCATTTGAATTTGTGCCAGTTATTTGATTCTGTTATGCATGCTAGTTACTTTCCATTTTAAACTGTATTTAAAAGTTGTTTCCCATCTTTTGAGATGTTGTTCTGTGACAACTTTCATACCACAGTAAAATATTTTAATGTATAAAATAAAAACAGAACATTCTGGAAATACACAGCTGGTCACTCAGCATATGTGAAGATAAAAAAACCCGTTATTGATGTTTCAGGTCTGTAACTCCATCAGAACTGAAGACTGAAAGATAAATAGGAATTTTAATAAGGTTGGGGGAAAAAAATTGAGAGAAAAAGTGGGAATCAAGAGATATGCCATTTGCGGAGAGGGAGTAAATGGGTTTAATGACTTTCAGACTAATAGAAAACTGTGCGATGACGTAAAATATAATTTGGTGTGTCTCTCCATCATCTCCCCAAAGACCGCAAATAGTGTAGGGTTAAAAGACATGGAAAGACCCACACAAAAATGAGATAAAGGGAGAGTGGAACCAGGCTATGAATGCAACAGATCAGAAGTTGAACTGAAATTGCTATCAAAACATGTGGTTTTGTCTCTCCTCAGAAGAGGGGGAGAAAAGCAGGTGAACATCACAGACTTAGACCGCTGTCAGCATTGAGATAAAGGTCCTCCATTTCAAATGTCAGGCCACCTCCCCTTGCTCCAGATACCGACAGACCAACCCCACATCACAAGCACCCTGTGCTTTGAAGAAAGTGAAGGATATAGGTAAGGTCTGAAGTTACTGAAGTGTTTAGTCCAGAGAGCTGCAGAAAGATATGGTACAATATTTGTTCCTCAAGCTTGCATTGATCCCCTTGCATCTCCTATACTTTTCCAATTCAAAGACTAAGATGTCAGAGTGGGAATGGGCAGGAGAGTTAATATGGCAAGCTACAAGGAGGTTAGCATCATACTTTTGGACAGACTGGAAATGTTCAGTACGGAGACCTAGTGATTATGGCATTGGACTGGAAACCCACTGACAAGTTGGATAATTGAATCCAATAAATGTGGTAATTTGGGTTTATGAATACATAGCAGAAAAAGACTGGAAGCTGCCAGATTGTTATAAAAACCCAACTGGTTCACCACTGTTCTTCAGGTAAGGGAACCTACCACTCCTCTGCCAAACATGTAACTATCTCAGCTGTGGTTGACTCTTAATGCCCTCAGGGCAGCTCTGGATGGGCAATAAATACTGCCTTGCAAGTGTTGCCCACATCCCAAGACAAATAATAAAACGAGCATTCACCTAATCTGTGTTGGGTTTCCCCAATGTAAATAAGACTACACTGTGAGCAGCAAATACAGTATTCTAGATTGAAAGAAGTATATCTTGATTGCTGTATCAAATGGAATGGGTGTTTCAACCCTGGATAGTGGTTTGGTAGAATAGATAAATGGGACAGTTGTTGCATCTCCTCTAGTTGCATGGGAAGATGCTGAGGGATGACGTCTGGAAAAATAAGGGTGGTGGAAAAAAGGTACTGAGCGAATGCTGCACTGTTGGAGGTACCATCTTATGGATGAGACATTAAGCCGAGGCCCCGCCTGCCCTCTCAGGTGGACTTTAAAGATCCCCTGGTACTATTCGAAGAAGAGCAGGGGCGTTCTCCCCACGTCCTGGCCAACATTTATCCCTCAACCAACACCTAAAATACATGATCTTGTCATTTGTTTCATTGCTGTTTGTGGGGGCCTTGCTGTGCACAAATTGGCTACCGCATTTCCTACATTACAACAGTGACTACACTTCAGAAGTACTTCATTGGTTGTAAAGTGATTGGGGATGTCCCAAGGTGGTGAAAGGTGCTATATAAATGAAAGTCTTTCCTTTATATCACTAAGGGACTGGTCCCTCTGGAAAGCAGAGAGGATGGGAAAATGTGCTTGGTGAGGGAATCTCGTAGGTGGTGTAAATGCATAACTATGATCTGGTGAATGCAGAGGCTGGTGGACACCATCAGGATACAGGTTGACCTGTTTTTACTTTGCTCAGCACTGTTTTGGTAGGATTTTTGGGTTTTTTTTCTGATGTGCATTTGCTGCTTGCCTTCCCCCCTCTTTGTCTGGGTCTACAATGTCTTTTCACCCTATATTGATTGCACATTCTTTTGTCTTTTTTATGACTTCATCACCTTATTGATCATCCAACAACTTTCTGTTGAGCAGTTTGTAGGTAATCAACCCTTATACTCCATCTCTGACATTAGCATATCTCCCTTTTTCATTTTATCCCCCAATTGCACCAAAATGCCTGTTTTATCATTTAGCCATCATTAATGTGTCTTTTCATAAATGCTGACCTGTGTACTTTCAGCATTTTGTGTTTTATTTCAGATTTCCAGCATTTGCACTTTTTGTTTCCCTTAATTACTAATTGAAACAGTAAAATCAAGAAATTGGGCCTCCTTTCAATAGAACAAAGAAAGTTAAGAGGAGATATAATAGTTACTCCAAATTGAGAGGTTTTGATAATGTAAATCAGGAAAACTGTTTCCACTGACGGTAACTATAGAGGGCATACATTTAAAATTATCAAAAGAACAAAGGAAGAGGATAAGAGAAATATTTTATGCAGAGGGTTGTTGGGGCATGGAGTGCTCTACCAGAAACAGTGGTAGAAGTGGAATCCGTAATAGCTTTTAAAAGAGACTTGGATAAATATCTGTAGAAGAAAATGTTTAAAGGTTATAGGAAAGAACAGGGGAATGGGACTGTGGATAACTGAGAGTTGGCACAGGTACAGAAGGCCAAATGACGGCCTATGCTTAAAATTATAAAATTCTATGGATTATCATGTTTGAATTCAGTTTGCATATAGTTTCTGTATGTCATCTGTGTTTCGGTAGTGTTTTGATGTCTTCCCAGTTTCAATAGTTTCTGCTTAAGTTTCCTGGAATTAAAGATATTTACTATACTCTGTAAAGTGGGGCACAAGTGTGGTTTCTTAACAATGTCCAGTCAAATTTGATTAGGTGTTACAATCTTTACATCAGCAAAGTGCTTTATGAAGTTTGTGTTCAGCTGAACAGTTGATCATTATTACAAACTGTGCTTGCAAAAATTTACCTGGTGCTAGCTGAAGGTCCAGTGAAATGTTCTAAATCATTTGTATGTGGCCTGTAATAAAATATTGATCAGATTTTTTATATAAATTTGTATTGCCTGTTTTAGGAGCATTAAATGTAAATGAAGTGCCTGAGAGAAAGTGGAAATGTTATCCTTTTAGTAGATACCTTTTCAAGTGTCCTTTTGATGGACGTTTCTTTGGTTTTCCAAGAGTTGATCCAAGGAGAGGTAAATGACGATTATGTAGTTGACAAGAATAAGTTAATAGCAGTAGAATTAAAGAAGGTTTATATTTGTAATAATATCTGGGTTTCTTTTTTCCAGATGACACTGAGTCCCCAAGTGTATTTGAGACAAAGTGGAGTCAGATTTTGGATCCACCTTCTCATCTGCTGTCACTAAATCCAGCCTTGTCTAATGTGAATGTGGGAGCATTATCCAATGAGGTGCAAGCAAGACTAAAATGTTGTTCTTCACCTAAATCCGAGATTGCAGTGTTTGGGGGAGGGGATCACTGTCTTAATGGAAACAATGCCACAGAAAATCTAGGGCTTGACGTGAAGTGGATTAATGACGGAAGAGTTCCTGTGACGAACAAAAACAATAATTGTGATCATTGGTCAAATTCTTTTGAATCATCAGTGCAGTCTGCTTGTGAAAATGAACTATGTTTTTCTGAAGATATGAATTCTTCAAGTATACTTGGGTTAATTGTACAGAATTCTGACAGCCAGCCAGCACAGTGTGGTGACCTATTGCAGGAGGACAACTCAAACAGCCAAAATATGTTGAATGTTAATAGCTTTATAGTAGAAAACACAAACCTGCAAAGTGGCCAGTTGTTACCTGACGTGAATGGTCAAACTGAGAAGACTGTTATAATGAAAAATATTCAACAATTAAACACACTCTGTACAGATGAGCTGTCTGTAAAAACTTCATTTGAAAGTTTAAAGAACTGTACAGATTTGGAAAATGTATCACCTAATTCAAAGGAGTCTTGGATGGTTGATGATTTATCAGTTATTTGTGAACGTAATGTATTGTCTGGGTTGGATGGTGCTACTGACATAAATGAATTAAGTGATTCATTCTCTGGAAAGACTGAAGCAAATGATGCTGTTACAGACCTCGAAGATGAGTCCTTAACACACATTGAAAATAACTTGGTTGTAAAAACTGGAGATGATGTAGATGGAAATCTGGATGGAATAGCTAATGCACAGAGATTGGATGACCTAGATAATTTTACTGGGCTAAAAATGGACTTTCAAAAAACACAATCTCAACAATCTAAGTCCTGTTCTGTCGACAACAAACCAAATTTGATTGCAGTACAATGTAACTCCTCAAATAATGGTAATTGTGGAGATAATAGTCACCATTTAGAGAATGACATCAGTAAGATGAGTATAAGCAATGAAATGACTGTTTGCCAAAATGCTAGTGAAAGCAATGACATTCTGTTCATGCAGGGATATACCACTGATCTGTCTTACCATTCAAGTAAAATGCCATCATCTCAGTCTGAAATAACGTTTGATCTGTTAACTCAGGACATGAGGCAAAGCAATCATCAAGCATTGGAAGAGGATGCATTGGTACAAAGCAAAATTATGGATGAGGACTCTGGAAATAATGGTGAGATTGTTTTAGATCTAACAAAACCATTGGCAGAATCTATGGTTCCTTGTGAAGATTGGTTGGAAGAATCACATACCCCGTGTGCTGACGTGAAGGAACAGGTGTCAACGCCTTGCTGTTCGTGTGATGGATTAGACGCTACATCTATCCCAAGTTCAACCACAGCTTGTGTTTCTAAATCTTTGTCTTTGCCTTTAAAGGAAGATTCAGTTACTGAAGAGAAGGAGATTGAGGAGAGCAAGTCAGAAAGTTACAACTACACCCAACACCGGGAAAACGATGCAATGGAAGCAGGAGTGGCTAATGGATTGGCCAGATTAAGTATTTCTACAGATATTGCTGATCAGTTGAAAGACAATTATTTTAACACTCCCAGCCTGTCTGCCACAGTAACTTGTGCACAAGAAGATGCGGCAAAATTAGCTCTAAATAACGCACAACCAGTCAGTATTCCATTTGGAGGTGCTAGACCCAAGCAACCGTTGAACCTGAAACTACAGATCCCAAAGCCTTTGACTAACCAATTATTGAACGACTTGGGCTCAACTAACCCTGTGTACAATGTAAAAAACAAAAATATAGGTTTTATTGATAAAACAGACCCCCCAGAGGATTCCCCCCTGTGTGCTTTGAATGGTGCTGCTTTAGTACCAGATTGCAGCAGTAATGGTGATGATTTAGGAGTGTGTTATGCTGGGGCTTCCAAAGATATCAACTCAGATTATACTTTGGGATCTGAAAGTCCGGATAATGACCTGAGAGCTGGACAGTTTCCAGGACCCCTCAGAAAGCCATTTACAACTCTGGGTGATGTAGCTCCAGTATGGGTACCAGATTCCCAAGCACCAAACTGCATGAAATGTGAGCTGAAGTTTACATTCACAAAGAGGCGTCATCACTGCAGAGCTTGTGGAAAGGTGAGTTATCTTTCTAATTTAAGTACACTTTACATTTTGCAGAAAAAAAGTTTACTTGTGTAAGCATTTTGAAAGATTAGAGCTGCAAGCTGAGTGATTACTATTTCATTTGCAATGATTCAATAATCTTTGGGGTGATATTTAGGGTTGGACTTGATTTTTTTTAAAAAGTCACATTGAGAAATTGGCCTCTCAATTGCTCACATGGTTTCTCTTTGTACGTTTAATATGTTTTACTCTTGATTGCATTCTGTGGCTTTAAGTCATATGATTTAAACAGGATGTGAATCCAGTGGCTGACCAGTGGTGTGCTTTGGAAAACGACCGAAAAGGTAGATATTGTTTTAAGTTGAGTTGTTGGGAATGGCACTGTTCCTCAGTGAATAACAGCAGGTGACTTGTGCTTCAACTCCTATTTGTTGCTAGAAATTTAGTGATACACGAGCAGCTCAAAGGATGACTTTTTTGCTCTTTCCTCTCCTAGGTCACTGCTTGTTCTCTGCTCAGCACCTCCTCTAACAGCCTGGCTAGGAATTGTAGCTTGTGCTGGGTAATTTGAGTCTCACCAGTTCATGATGTAGTATGCTTGTACTTAAGACTGCTGCAACTACCTGTTAAATTTTAGGTGTTAGTTGGCAGCATTTTGCTAGAATGTTTGCCTGACTACATTTTGTGGTATTCTAGTACTTGTCATAGCTTCTATTTTGATCTTTCACTTACTTTGTAAGCAAAGTAAAATGGGGGTTATTAACTAGTAAAATTCCAGTACTAAAAAGGAAATACAGTTCATGTCTATTGTATTTGATATTGTTGGTTTACAGAATAGTAATAGAGGTGTGGGTCTGATTATTACAATGGATATATATGAATCTTTACCATAGCACATCTGTGAACTTGTTATATTTTTTGTTTACTGTCCTTCATCCATCCCTGTATCTTTTCACCACATTACCTTTAATGCTATGGGCCTTAATCTTTTTATGTGCCCGTTATCAAACTCCTTGAAAGTCAAAATATATATAATCTACCATAATTTCAATTCCTGTCTGTTCTAGTGTCATCAGTACATCTTCACTGGATTTTCCTCTCGTCCCTTTTGATGTGCCTCAACCATTTCTATATCCTCCATCTGTTGCATCTCAGTGGCCACATTTGTAAATGTGGTTAGGTAATAGAAATGTCGGACATAATTGTACAACTGTATGACTAGTTTATAGTTAGCCTTTATAGTTGGTAAGCTGAAATTAAGTGTTGTGAATCTACAAGTAAATTGAATCATTAATGTATCAGCAAAGTAGCTAATGAATGGAATATCTAACTTAGCTGGCATTTTTTTCTAATTACCTAGGCTTTTCAAATTTAAAAAAAAAAGTTATGAAGGACCACGGCCCATAGTGCAAAACACAATCCAGATTTAAGATTGGGAGACCACTGAGTTAAATCGAGCTATTTATTGGACGATGTCAATAGAAATTGTAGAGTATGGGAAGTAAGGATTCTGATGTCTTAGAAAAGAATGAGTTAAATTCAGTTTGCCTACACAAAGGTGACTTTGAAAAGTAATACATTGATTGTAAAGTGCTTTGGGACATCATTAAAAAATATACAGTGCTATATAAATGAAAGCTTTTTTTTTCTTTACACTGCTAAAATCGAGATTTGAATCATTTGTTCATGCACATGGGTGCTATTTGTGCTGTGATATCCAATGTTTCCAGCCCAGGGTAAGTAAATAATTGTCCTGGTTCACAACCTTGAAACTTTAACTTGGATTCTCAAAATTGATTTGAATTGCTGTCTTGGATTTATTGGTAATACTTCAATGATGATAGTTGTCCAAAAAAAATAATTGGCTATGGATTAAGACCAAAAAGTGCTTTAACACTTGAAGACTGTTGGATTTGCATTGAGGAACAGCATTGAATTTTGAAGTCGTTTGTAAATGCAAATAAACTACTTGAAATTTGTTGGGTCATCTGTTTTTATTTGTGAGAGGTTTATCTATCCATGACAGAACAATAATGAATTTGTGACACTTTACTTTTCATTCCATTTTTTAAACAAATTCAGTTACAAAATATATGAACTGCAAGATTCTGCATGGTTTTGTATTTAAAAATGAAAAGATAGATCAGTGATTTGGGAAGTTCCAGATTGAAAACTGCATTAACTTCAAGCTGTTGATGGTCGCCTTATTGATTTTCCCTCTTTCCCCCTGTAATCGTTTCCTATTTAATGGAACTTTACTTTCCATGAAAAATATTCCCTTGAGAGGTGAAGTACTTTAATTTCCCCAAATAGTGTTGCTGGCTATGTGTGTGTTCTAAATAAGCATAATAAATCAAATTGTGTAATGTAAAAATTGATTAGTGATTTGTGCTCAAGTCTTCCACTTTATTGGAATTGTTTGCTTGTAAAATAATTGAGCTTTCTAGATTTAAATTGTTCCTGTAATCTTTAGCATTTGCACATAATGTGGATCAACAATACTGCATATTAGTTTTGAGATTAAAATTGGTAATATTTAAGTGACTTTACATCCAGTCTTGTTAAACAGCAGAGAATCTATGACTGGAACTCCAATTCAGTGGTCTGGCCTTCATAACTGTTCTCTCCTAAAGATTTAGGTCCATTTAACAGGTTTTAAAAGTAGTTTGATCATAGTGCTATATTTTAAATAAGAGAATTTGCATTTGCTCTTGTGTGGATTTTCTAAATTGCTCATTCCTGCAGAAATTTATTCTATTTTTCTGTAATGATTTGACATCAGCTTAATACTCATTTTTAGTAATGAGTAGCTCTCGAGTTTCCACTCCAGATCTCATTTCTTGCTGTCTTGTAATTGCCATGATGCTTCTTTCTTGATACAGCTGACTGCAGTGATTGCCCCACCCCCACCCCCCACACATATATTTCATAAAAATTCAAGTGCCACAAACCTGGCCAAAATATAGTAGAACTTGAGTTCTTTCAGAAGGAGGATAAGGTGAGTGCCTAATTTTCAGCAACACTCTTTCAATGGTGTGATCAGCTGGCATGTAACAGCTAATCTGACTCTTGGCTCTGTTTCTCACTCTTTCCCTCCCTCACCCCCACCCCCGGTGTTTCCCCCCCCCCCCCCCCCCCCCCCACCACCAAAAAGTGCGTTTGCAAATCCAGCTGCTGGACCCTATAGATCCAAAAGAGATGGCAAAAATGTTCCCCCAGTATCATATCATTGCCCCCTTCCAAAGGTGAGTGCTAAAGGCAGTATTCATTCACTTCCAATGATCCCGTTAGTGGGTTTTGCTGATTTCAGTGTTTTGAAATTGTCTACTTAGATAGCCTGCCTATTTAAACACACTCATGCTAGTGAAGGAATGGCTACTGTACCAGCTTATGTTCAGCATAGGTTCCACTTACTGGCACAAGAATTTGTTAAATGGGCAGGCTCTGGACTGATTTTTAAAGTTGGCATATCAGTGCTGTGTTGGCTGCTGATGGCATTATTGGCTTCTTGGTTTGAACTTCGAATCATAGAATCTTACAGCACAGAAGGAGTCCATTCAGCCTGTCGTGCCTGTGCCAGTTCCTTGAAAGAGCTGTCCAATTTAGCCCCAAAACCCTGCAAATTAGTCCTCTTCAGGTAGATGTCCAATTGCATTTTGAAAGTTCCTAATGGAATCTGCTTCCACCACTATTCCATATCTAAACCTCCTTCTGTGAAAAAATTTCTCCTAATTTCCCTGTAGTTCTTTTTGCCATTTATTTTAAATCTGTGACCTGGTTACCGACCCACTTGCCAGAGGAAACAGTTTCTCCCTACTTGCTCTATCAAATTCAACTTCAAATTTGTTTTGTTTTCTCAGCTTACTTATCTGAGACAGATAGTAACCCTCAAGTGCTTCTGTGCTCAAGGCAAAATCTGTTCTGCTCTTAATATCTTTACTATATGGGACCCTAGGGCAGTGTTTGCAATCTCAGCAAAGCTGTGGTCACCTTCCTGCTCTAGACTGTCTCCTTGGTCTTATTCATTACTGCAGTAGTTGTACTGGTAATGTTTTCCTTTTGCCAGAGACAATATTGGTGACCATGGAATTACATAGAATCTGCAGCACAGAAACATGCCATTCGGCCCACCTGGTCCATGGCAGTGTTTATGCTCCATGTGAGCCTCCCTCATGTACTTATCGAGCTTCCCCTTAATATCCTTGGTATCAGTCACTTTTGTAGTGCTCGCTTGCTTTGGAGTTGAGTGCATACTGTCTTTAGTGCCTATAACTGAGAGGCTTGTTGGTGGTGACAAGACCACTCTCTAGGTCTGCGGTGTGTCTTGGGATGAGGGGGGGTGGGGTGGGAAGCAGGAGCTGTGAGTGAATGGAACAGCCGTGTAGTGCCAGCTGATTTTGCTGGTATCTGCTGTAGGAAAGGACTGAGAATGGTTGGGGAGAAGCAGAGCATTCAAATCTCAGTGGCCATCAACAATGCAATTTGAGGGCTCTTTTCTGCCATTTTTCCATTAACCATGAATTCCCTTCCATTATGATGAATAATAGTTCTACTGCAGCAAGAAAATTTAGTCACTATCAATGGAACTGAAATCTTGGCTTGTAGCCCTGTCATGATTTCATCCCCTAATGCCCCAACCACTGTCTCAGTTGAAATCAACTAAACACATCAAGGCGTACAACATGGAACGTTCCCTATTTCATGGGTCAGCTACTCATTGGATGAACTCATTGAACCACCCAACTGCTAGATCACTTAATGGAGACATTTACTGTTGGAAAAACTATTATCCAAGGCTACAGAAGAGTAGATAGATCAGCTGCAAATGACTAAGGTTCCAGCCACTATCAAACAATTGAAGTGCCTAGACAGTCGTTGATACCAGTAAGGAAACCCTGAAGACGACTAGTATCGTGCATAAAATTTCAAAGCAGGCAGGAAAAGCAGTCTTAAGTTATTCAGCATCTTTTAATACTAAATTTAGTATCGAAGATTGAGCAAAAGCAACGATTGATCAGACCCATGTTACTGTGCAATACTGGTGAGTTGAAGTTGTTTGGGACCATACACCTTTTTGTGCTAAGGTCGGTCACTTGGCACCTACTGGCAGTGTTATAGGAATTGGAGCAGGCCAACCAGCTCCTTGAGCCTATTCTGCTATTCTATTAGATCATGGCTGATCTGTACCTCAACTCCATTTACCCTACTTTGACCCTTAAGTATTCCTTAACAAAAATGTATCAATCTGTCGTGAAAATTGCAATTGACCCAGCACTGCAGCCTTTTGGAGGAGAGGGTCCCAGATTTCCACTACCCTTTGTTATGAAAAAATTCTTCCTGATTTCACTCTTAAATTAGCCTTGCTCTAATTTTAAGATTGTGCCCCCTGTTCTGGATACCTCCACCAGCGGAAATAGTTTCTCTATCTAGTCTATCAGATCCCATTATCATTTTAAATACCTCAATTAGATAACCCCCCAACTGTCTAAATTCAAAGGAATACAAACCAAGTATATGCAATCTGGCCTCATAATGTAACCTTTAAGCCCTGGTATTATTCTGGCAAATCTGCACTGTACCCTCTAAAAGGCCAATATATGCTTCCTGAGGTGTGGTGCCCAAAACTCCAGATGGGGGTCTGACAATACCTCTGTACAACTGAAGCATATCTCCTCCCCTTTTGTATTCCAGTCCCTGGGGATAAAGGAAAACATTCCGTAAGCCTTTTAGATTACTTTTTGTACCTGGTTAACCGAATCCTTTGCTGCTCCACAGTTCCTGGTCTCTCGCCATTAAGAAAATGTTCCGATTTTGTCTTTCTCGCATCCAAAATGGATAACCTCATGCTGCCCCACATTGAACTCCATTTGCCATAGTTTTTCCCACCCACTTGATTTGTCTATATCCCTTTCTAACTTCTTGCTCCTATCCACACAACTTACTGTGTCTCCTAACTTAATGTCATTTGAAAACTTTGATGAAGGGAGTGTTGTATATCCAAGTCATTGGTATATATGGTGAAAAGCTGAGACCCCCGTACAGATCCTTTGGGAACACCACTTGTTACATCATACCAGTCAGAGAACTAGTCCTCTCTCCCTACACACTCTCCTACCTGCCAAACAATTATTAACCCCTGTCATAAGCTTACCTCCAATTCTGTGTGCTACAATTTTTTGCTAATAATCTCTTGCATGGAACCTTATCTATACGGACTTCCAGAAGGCATTTGATAACATCCACAGTCACGCCCCTATCCAGCATGTTAGTGACCTTTTTAAAAAAAAATTCAACTACATTAGTCAAACATGACCTACCATTCACAAATCCATGCTGACTCTGATCAGCTCGTGCTGAGTCATTCCGTCCCTGATAGATTCCAGTAACTTCCCCACAACTCATGTTGAACTGACTGCAGCACTGAAGACATTCTTAGACGACAGCTATATTTGGAAAGTCACTCTATAATTTGGAACATTAAATCCCAGAAACGTTCTTCAAAATTGTTTTCCTTTGAATCTTCTTCATTGTTTCATAGAAAAGTTACACCATGGAAGGAGGCCATTCGGCCCATTGAGTCCATGCTGGCTCTATGCAAGAGCAATCCAGCTAGTCCCACTCCCCTGCCCTTTCCCTGTAGCCCTTCAATTTTTGTCCTTTCAAGTACTTATCCAGTTCCCTATTGAAGGCCATGATTGAATCTGCCTCCACCACCCCCTCAGGCAGTGCATTCCAGATTCTAACCACTCGCTGTGTTTTTTTAAAAAAAAAGTTTTTCCTCATGTCACCTTTTTGGTTCTTTTGCCAATCACCTTAAATCTACGTCCTCTGGTCCTTGACCCTTCCGCCAATGGGAACAGTTTCTCTCTATCTACTCTGTCCAGACCCTTCGTGATTTTGAATACCTCTATCAAATCTCCTTGCAGCCGTCTCTGTTCCAAGGAGAACAACTCCAGCTTCTCTGGTCTATCCACATACTAAAGTCCCTCATCCCTGGAATCATTCCAGTAAATCTCTTCTGCATCCTTTCTAAGGCCTTGACATCTTTCCTGAAGTGCGGTGCCCAGAACTGGACACAATACTCCAGTTGTGGCCGAACCAGTGCTTTATAAAGGTTCATCGTGACTTCCATACTTTTGTACTCTGCCTCTATTTATAAAGCCCAGGATCCCATATGCTTTTTTAACCACTTTCTCAACCTGCCCTGCCATCTTCAACGATTTATGCACATATACCCCCAGATCTCTCTGTTCCTGTACCCCTTCTAGAGTTGTGCTCTCTAGTTTATATTGCCTCTCCTCGTTCTTCCTAATGAAATGATCACTTCCCATTTTTCTGCGTTAAATTTCATCTGCCACGTATCCACCCAAGCCACCAGCCTGTCTATATCCTCTTGAATTCTATCACTATCCTCCTCACTGTTTACTATCCTTCCAAGTTTTGTCATCTGCAAATTTTAAAATTGTGCCCTGTACACCCAAGTCCAAGTCATTAATATATATCAAGAAAAGCAGTGATCCCAGCACTGACCCCTGGGGAACACCACTGTACACCTCCCTCCTTGTCTGAAAAACAACTGTTCACCATTGCACTCTGTTTCCTGTCCCTGAGCCAATTCTGTATCCATGTTGCTACTGCCCCCTTTATTCCATGGGCTACAGTCTTGATGTGCCGGACAGTAGGCTTATCTTTATAAAGTGCCTTTTGAAAGTCCATATACACCACATCAACTGCCTTGCCCTCATCTACCCTCACTGTTACCTCATCAAAAAGCTCAATCAAGTTAGTTAAACACGATTTGTCTTTAACAAATCCGTGCTGGCTTCTCCTAATCAATCCATCCTCCTCCAAGTAACTGTTAATTCTGTCCCAGATTATTGTTTCTAAAAGTTTCCCCACCACCGAGATTAAACTGACTGGCTTGTAGTTACTGGGTTTATCTTTACACCCTTTTTTGAACAAGGTGCGACATTTGCAATTCTGCAATTCTCCAATCCTCTGGCATCACCCCCGTATCTACGGATGTTTGGAAGATTATGGCCAGTACCTCTGCAATTTCCACCCTTACTTTCCCTCAGCAACCTAGGATGCATCTCATCCGGACCGGGTGACTTATCTAATTTAAGTACAGCTAGCCTTTCAAGTATCTCTTCTTCATCAATTTTTAGCCCATCCAGTATCTCAGCTATATCTTCCTTTACTGATTGTAAACAATTTTACAACACCAAGTTATAGTCCAACAATTTTATTTTTAATCCCACAAGCTTTCGGGAGCTTTCCCCTTCCTCAGGCGGTGTGGAAATGACATTTTCGAATCCTTCGCATTTTAAGATCACAAAACAATGCCTGGTGATTACTGCCCGTTGCCAAGGCAATCACAGTGAGCAGACAGAAAGGTGTCACCTAAAAAGGCCACCGAATATACAAACCCCCAAAAAAGAGAGAGAGAGAGAGAGAGAGATAAGGAAGACAGTCAATGACCCGTTATATTAAAAACAGATAACATTTGTTCGCTGGTGGGGTTACGTGTAGTGTGACATGAACCCAAGATCCCGGTTGAGGCCGTCCTCATGGGTGCGGAACTTGGCTATCAATTTCTGCTCGACGATTTTGCGTTGTCGTGTGTCTCGAAGGCCGCCTTGGAGTATGCTTACCCGAAGGTCGGTGGCTGAATGTCCATGACTGCTGAAGTGTTCCCCGACAGGGAGAGAACCCTCCTGTTTGGCGATTGTTGCGTGGTGTCCGCGCAACAATCAGAGACTGTGGCAGCATCTCTTTCCTTGGTAAAGACAGACGCAAAGTACTCATTTAGTACCTCAACCATCCCCTCTGCCTCCATGAGTAGATCTCCTTTATGGTCCCTAATCGGCCCACCCCTCCTCTTACCCATTTACTGTTTACATGCCTGTAGAAGGCTTTTGGATTCCCTTTCATGTTGGCTGCCAGTCTATTCTCATACTCTTTGCCCCTCTTATTTCCTAATTCACTTCCCCTCTGAACTTTCTCTATTCTGCCTGGTTCTCACTAGTGTTATCAACCTGTCATATGTCCCTTTTTTCCATTTCATCTTACTCACTATCTCTATTGTCATCTAGGGAGCTCTGGCTTCAGTTGCCCTAACTTTTCTGCCTCGTGGGAATGTTCCTAGACTGTACCCAAACCATCTCCCCCTAAAAGGCTGCCCACTGTTCAATTACAGTTTTGCCTGCCAATCTTTGATTCCAATTTACCCGGGCCAGATCTGTTCCCATCCCATTGAAACTGGTCCTTCTCCAATTGAGTGTTGTTACTTTAGAGTGGTCTGTGACCTTTTCCATAGCTATTCTAAACCTTATGATACTATGATCGCTGCTCCCTAAATGCTCTCCCACTGACACTCCACTTGGCCCACATGAAGGTGGCTCACCACCACCTTCTCAAGGACAATTAGGGATGGCAATAAATGCTGGCCTTGCCAGCAACACCTACATCCCATGAACAAATTTTTTTAAAAAACCTCATTCCAAGCTCGGCAATGCCTCCCTTCCTCGTTGGGCCAGAAATGTACTGGTTAAGAAAGTTAACCTGAGCACATTTCAAAAATTCCTCCCCCCTCTGTGCCCCTTTATTATTGTTATCCCAGTTTATAAGTCCCCAGTTATCACTACTCTATAGCTTTTGCACCTCTCTGTAATTTCCCTGCAAATTTGCTCCTCTATCTCCTGCCCACTAGTTGGAGGCCTATAGAATACACCCAGTAGTGTAATGGCACCTCTTTTTTTATTTCTTAACCTTGACCTTTCCAGGACATCTTCTTCTCTCTCCAGCATTGCAGTATTCTCCTTAATTGATACTGCCAACCCTTCCCTATCTTTCCTGAACACCTTGTATCCAGGAATATTTAGTACCCAATCCTGCCCTTTTTTGAGCTAGGTCTCCGTTATCACCACGACATCGTATTCCCATGTGGCTATTTGCGCTTAGAGCTCACCAATCTTTACCACGCTTTGTGCGTTTACACACATGCACCATCATCAGAGTTCTATCTGGTTTTCTCTAGTTCTGCTTAATGATGCACATCATAAGGTGGTTTCTTGTGTTCAGGCTGTGAGAGGTTAGAATTAAAATTGTGGGACAGTGCTCAATATGTATGTTCAACTATTTCACAATCGTATAGCTTAAGTTCATTGCATAAATATTTTTGCCATATACAAGATCAAAGTTAGAACATTGCTAGAATTTGATCATTGTGAAGTCTTTTTGACTACTTTTGTTTTATTATGCAATTAACTATTTTTGTATGAATCCTTTTTTGATTTCTCCTTTCTTTTCTGTAGGTTTTCTGTACAGCATGTTGCAGTCTGAAATGCAAGCTAAATTATATGGACATGAAAGAGGCCCGAGTTTGTGTAACTTGCCATTCTGTCCTTACAAGTTGTAAGTTACTTTCTTTTTTCTGGCCTGCAATGTGATTTTGTAAGGGATTGAAATACTAAAATAGGCTATACCAACTTTTATTTTGCCTTTTAAATGTTTAGGAACATTAGCCATCAAAATAGTTAGATGCTGTTTTAGACAGGAAGCTTAAGGATTACTTCCGAGTATTGTAATACTTAGGTGTTTTGCTTTCTGACGGGTAATTTTATAAGAACATAGGAACATGAGTAAGCCATTCAGTCCCTCAACACTTCCGCAATTCAGTTAGATCATGGCTAATCTGTACCTCAACTCCATTTACCTGCCTTTGCTCCATATCTCTTGATACCCTTGCATAACAAAATTGTCTTGAAAGGTTCAATTGATCCAGCATCCACAGCCTTTTGGAGGCAAGTTCCTGGTTTTTACTACTTTGTGTGAAGAATTGCTTTCTGACTTCACTCCTGACTGGCCTGACTCTAATTTTAAGATTATGCCCCCTTGGTCTGGATTCCCCTACCAGAGAAAATAGTTTCTCTGTATCTATCCTAACAAATCCCTTTTAACATTTAGAAACACCTCTGTTAGATCACCCCTCAACCTTTTAAACTCAAGGGAATATAGGCCAATTTTATGCAACCTATCCGCATCTAACCCTTTAATCCCCAAAATTATTCTTCAGGAAGCTCAAAAGGAACCCACAGTATAGCACCTGTGCTGTGTTTCTAACTATATTCGAAGTGCATATAGGTGGGCTTTGTTAGGATGCTTTTTATTCTAAAAATGCATAAGTGCAATTGTGAAGCTTGCCTTACCTGGGACAATGTTGCCTCAATCATGTATTTTTAAAATGGGATGAAACTCTAATATATTTAAAGTAGTTTAAAAATTTTCTCCTTCCTCTCTTTCCTGCTCCCCAAACTGCTTTCCTCAAATAGGGATCATCCAGCCTGCAGACATATCCATGCCACTCATGGAAAATGTGCTTACGTGAGGGACCATTTCTCTTCCCTTGTCTAGCCACCTACTATGCATATTCTTATGTTTCATTCTTGCCTCCCTGTCCAAAATTGGAAAACCTGTTCCACTTCACTTTCTTTCTCCTTCTCCCTCTGTCCCCTCACTGAAAGCCAGAGAGCAATGTTGAGGTTTGAAGGTTGGATCAGATCCAAAACTTGACCGTTTGAATCGCAGCGTAAACTCAACCATTTCTCTATTCCAAATTGTTCCTAGCTTCAAGCTTATCCATTTTGAGGATAAATTTCATTCCAGAACCAATTCAAGGTTAGTACATTGTAAATAGTTTAGATTTATGACTGTACTCAGTCATTGAGAAACAAAAAAAATGTGCTGGCCCATTGGGAGCCAGCGATATAAAGGGTGTTGCTGTACTCAATCTGCATTTGAGAGTGTGCACTGAGCCCAGATTATAGTGCTCTGTCTAAATACATAATAAGGCTAACTCCTAGAGCCTATTAATTTTTTATGGCAGTGTCTTGCACAATCTCCTAATAATGTGACTTTAATTTCAAGTGATAGCTTAACACGCTACAAGTGAATTTGACCTTGGAAGACTGGTGATTCATGTGTGCTGGTTTAAGTCCCAGAATGAAGCAAAAGCAGAGTGCTCGATTAGTTCCATTTGTTCTGTGGATGAATACTCGTACTGTTCCAGCGTCATGAAGTCACTCAGTGTTTAAGTAACTGATAGCTGATGACAAATAAATAGAAGCTGACAAGTTCACTTGATAGCAGTTCTGTCCCACAGTAAACCTTAAAGCAATTTAATTTGCAAATGTGAATGAGGATATTGATACTCAGAATGAATACATTAGTTCAAGAAATGTTGGGTGTCCGGAAACTGAGCATTGACAGTACAAGCTGTGTCCTATACTTGTACAATAAAGGCATTGTGGACAAGATCAGGCCAAGATGGTAGTTTGCTTGGGAGGAGATTATTTAGAGATGTTCTTAGTTTCTATGTACTTAGATGTATACTAATTTGTATAAAGCAATTGCTTCTATTTCTAAAACAAATTAGAATGTTAAATGAAAAGCAGATATAAACTGAACCATAGCTGGGGTGGCAGCTCAAGCAGCTTTGCTTATCTTTCTTTTATGTGAAGAAAACAAACTTTTTTAAAAAACTGAACGTCACTAGTTATGTATGAGGAAAACTCATCCGTTCAGACACAACCTAGTGATTTCTGCCCTTCCCAATCATAGTATTCAACTGCTTCTGAGTTTGAAGTTTTTTTGCCTCTGCCATCCTGCCCAGAAATCTGTTCACTTATTGATCACTTTGTACGAAGAACTTTGCAATATCACTCGAGTTTGCTTTTTGCCTGTTTGAACGTGTGTTTTTTTTTATTCGTTCACGGGATGTGGGCGTCACTGGCAAGGCCGGCATTTATTGCCCATCCCTAATTGCCCTCGAGAAGGTGGTGGTGAGCCGCCTTCTTGAACCGCTGCAGTCCGTGTGGTGACGGTTCTCCCACAGTGCTGTTAGGAAGGGAGTTCCAGGATTTTGACCCAGCGACAATGAAGGAACGGCGATATATTTCCAAGTCGGGATGGTGTGTGACTTGGAGGGGAACGTGCAGGTGGTGTTGTTCCCATGCGCCTGCTGCCCTTGTCCTTCTAGGTGGTAGAGGTCGCGGGTGCTGTCGAAGAAGCCTTGGCGAGTTGCTGCAGTGCATCTGTCCCCCTTGTCCTCCTGTCACTGTTAATTTGAAGTAATGTGAATTTACCTTTTTATTTTATATATTCACTGTCTAGCAAACCTCGAAGGTTCTGTCTTCGTCAACTCCTTTCATGGCTTAAAACCCCAAATTTTGCCAGTTATCTCGTAACTCCATTCTTTGAATGTAGGGATCTGTTTTATGGCTCTTTTAGGGCTTGGCACCCTTATGTCTTGGTGGCCAATGTTTGGTCAATTTAAGCATGACTTCCTCCAATTTGTAATCTTAATGTTTTGACTGTAGAGTATTTTGTTTGCTGTTCCACAGTGGTCAGGCATCCTAGGTGTTGTCTACAAGTACCCATAAATCTTTCACTTTCATGCTTGGATGTTTCAACACCATTAACCGTAACACAATTTGAATAAGATCTCAAATTATTTGATGCAAAATATTTATAATGTGAAAATGTTCAATAAAATGCAGAATTTCAACTTTTTCTGTTGGAATGCCATTATAAATTTCCAGCTTCTGTGCTGCAAGGGTCATTTTATGGTTATTGCTGTATTTACCTATCCAGACATTACAGGCACTTTCAAACATACTGGTAGATTAACAGATGTGCCTAGAATGACTCCTGAACTCTTGACAATGAGCATAAAATTTATCTAGTATCTAATTTTTCCATGTTTGACTTAACTTATTATTCATGAGCAGTTTGGGACTCGTGTAGATTAAAGGTGTATGCTAGATCTAATTGTTATAAAATCCATTCCACACAGACTTAAGTTGGCCCTCTCTTCTGGCAAGGTATATGACAAGTGAGCTGCAATCTAAATCCGGACAGCAGATCTATTTTTGCAGATCATGCTGTTGTTACGAAAGCACTGACTGTGTGTTTTCTGTTTTGTTGTTCTTAATGGTATGCTAGTCCTCACTACTGTAAATTCTCATTAACTGTGACATAATTTAACTACATAATTCACTGCAATTGTGCCACCCTTGACAATTGGAGCACTTGATGTAATTTAACCTATGGCAGAACTCCTGCCTCCAGAAGGCAACATTTGAAGGAAAGGCAAGTTATCTTTGACTTGGATCCGGGCTTCTAATGACGACAAATGACGAACCCAGTTCTCACTGATTGCTGAAATAATTATTTCTGACAATTGTGGCATGCCAATCAAATTTACAGTCTTCTAGTATGCTAACTGGAGAGTCGCTGAATTGAAAAATATTTTTAAATGGAAATGTTTTATGGAAACACATTAAATCACGTGACTGCTGCCAACATTTATTAAATCTAATATTCATAATTTTTTCCTCTAACTTGCAGGTTTCTTTTAGGCTCCTATTCCAAATCTCATACTCTCCCTTATTAAACAAATATTGAGAAATAAAAACTTTTCCTTACCTAGAACTTCAGCAGTGACTGACCTGAAGAGCATTTCTGTGCTGCCAACTTTTACACACAAATTTTATAACTGCTCTCATTAAAACACTTGCAAGTGGAGCAGTTATTTGTTGGGGAAAAAACACTCTTCCCTCCTTTCTTTCCTTACCTCCCCCAATAAATTTTACAAGTCTACTTATTGTTTTTGGATCTCCCTTTCCTTCCTCCCCCATCCCTATAGCCCACAAAACAAAACACCATGCATAGTTTCCAGACTATAAGTTAGAGGTCAGACCTGTGTATATGGGGCTCTTAACCAGGTAACTAGGTGAATAATAAATGAGCAGTTAATTTGCTGTCACATTTTTTTCCTTGCAGGGTAGATTTTAACTGCACTGATTGTTTCTAACCTTCTGCCTGTTCTACAAGAAGTCTTCGGCACTCAGTGAACCTGGATGTTTTATTTCACCTTTTTTCATCTGTTGCTCCTAACTAATGGATGCTGCGTAGTGGACGAGAATAGACTGACTATTGGTGACCATGTTGACATTTTAACCACCTAAGAATCTGAAAGATGGGGTGGTTACTGTGCATTTATTAGACCTTGTTTATGTTTAAAAATGCTACTTTTGAGTAAAATCAGCATCATGTCAATCTTAAAATCTTTTAGATGTGATGCCATATTTAAGATATAAACATTTTACAAAATGTGTTTTCTAGGGGTACTGGGAATGTCATTACTGCTGTTTCTAAGTTGGCAATTTATGCTAATTGATGTAGAGCTCCCAGAGTTGTCGCTTGGGACAGAGTGTGCTCACAAGCCTGAAGTGCAGTGGGGGCATTTAGTCCGTTCATTTCTTTTCACATTACCAATGTGCATTTTAAACAGATTTCAAGAATTGGAGATCTTATATGTTGCACTTATTGGCACCAGCAATGCCAAAAGTGAATTAACAGATTGTGAACTTATGACTGAAGCTCATAAATTTGCTAGTTTCAATTTTCATATGGTACCTTTCATCTTATGACACAAATTTGTGAAGTTTTTTTTGACTCTTTAAACCATAATAACTACAGATTATTTATTTTGACTTTGTGGTTTACTTCTTACAGCTCAAGCCTGGGAGAATATGTTTAGTGCCTCAGCTTCAAGCCCAAATCCCAACAATCCTGCTGAGTATTGTTCTACTATTCCACCACTGCAACAAGCTCAGGCCTCTGGGGCACTGAGTTCTCCACCACCTACAGTAATGGTACCTGTAGGAGTTCTGAAACATCCAGGCACAGAAGGTAATGCTAATTTTGTACTTAAATATGTGCTGTGCCGAACATAAGCCGGGAATTGACTTTCAACATTGATTGCAGGCCTTGAAATCAGCAGTTTTTTCAGTGTTTTTTGTAAATGTTCTGATCTTTCAGTGGAGTGTGTTGTGCAAATATCAAAAGTGGGGTGTAGGTACCAAGAGGGAAGAATTTTCAAATGACTTTGTTTTTAGGAATGCTGCTGGTTTAAAAAAAATGATCAAGTGGCCCTTAAATTTTGAGTAAAATGTCATTATTTCACTGAGTAGTTTCTGCATCTTTCATTTACAAGTAAAAAGAGTGCTTTTAACACATAGCATTTATAGGCTGGGTAATAGCTTGTATAAAATACATTGTTTGGAAAATAGCTTATTAACTTTTAGTGCTGATCTATAGTTTTTAATGAGCTGTATGACAAATCCAGATCTTTGCATCATTCCAATACAAGTATATGTAAATTGTACACACAGTATTTTTTAATGTGCAGGATGCTTGTACTTTTAGTAAGCATTTGTTAGTGAGTGTATTTATGACCTTGGTATTTAGTGAAACCCTCAATGGAGAACTGTGGAATACAGAATTTATTGTTCGCAATGGATAACTTGAGGTCCAATGAGTTGCTGAGGTCTTCCACAAATTGAACTCTGTATTCTACACCAGGCCATATAGTATTTAGGTTACCCAGTTTCATTTATAGATTTAAAAGATTTTTAACTGTAGTGAGTATAGTCTGGGCAGCAATTTTGTACAGAAAATACATGGTGACTGATTCTTAACTTATTAATAGCATAGATCTGAGTGAGTTGAGTCTTGTTGATGTAAGTGGTGTATTTTGGTGAGGAGAGAAGCGACAGCTTTTTAAGAACGATGCCAGCGTCAAGTATGTAGCATAACCAGATATGGAATAAAGCTTCCTCTGCTGCCCTATAATGAGCCTTATCTGTAATGCAAGAAAACCTAAGCTGCACTAGGGTGAATCTTTGCATTTCTGATGCTAGCCATTCTTGTCACACTTCTGAGTGACATTCTGTTTTTATCAAATTATAGACTTATGCCACAGTTCTGTGCTCATTAGGAACTGGGCTTAAGATTGCCCAAACTCATTTTATGCAAGAACCTTGCAGCGAGCAGAAAGAACGTTTTCAACCTACTGATCTGGGCTTGATTATAAGCCAGGTACCAGAGGTAAAAGTTCTAACCCACTGCAACACCTAGTTCCCCCAATACATTAAAAACAATTTTAAAAAAATTGTTATCCTGACTTCCACCTGGCAGTTGTATGACTAACGGTTTCACTTTCCTGAATTATTTCACGTTTGACATCCTGAATGTATCACTGTTCTAAAATTCATGTATTTTGTGTATGTCTGTCAGATGAACTGCCTTTCACTGCTCTGCAACCCAAAATACAGTGGACCCCAAAATCTCTACAATCCCATTCTGATGGTGAAAGGTGAAACAGGATGTCCTCTGCACTGGCCAGTTATACCTGTAACCCTGTCAGAATTCCTGGGTCAGGCAATTAGAATAAAGTGGGTATCAGTACAGTTGGAGTGACTACAAGTCAAGGGGGAGGGGGAAGAGAAAGGGAGGATGGAAAGGAAGTTGTGATTTGGCCAGCTGCTGAGCCACATTGCTGGCGGGTCCAGACGAACAACCTTTTGGAAGAGAAGGCTGCTTTCCTTAGACTAGCAGATGACTAAGGCTGGCTGCCATAAGGAAACTGGCTTTTTCAAAGTTGGTCGGCCTTACTTCCACCACCAGCAGTTTACACCTTCATGAAGACATAGAATTACAACATGGAAACGGGCTGTTTGGCCCAACCAGTCCATGTTAGTGGTTACTTTTCATGAGCGCAATAGTCCTACTACCATGTGCCTGTTTTGTCCCCATATCCCTTCATTCTTCTTTGCTTCAACCACCTAGCTAACCTATTCCTAAATGTTTACATGCTTCAATCAGTAACTCCACTTGTGCATCCATAGTCTCAAAACTCTGTTAGAAATAAAATTCTCCTGCTCTCTATCCCAAATCTCTTAAACTTAATCTTATATCTACATCTCCTTGTTCTAGACCGCTCAATCACTGAAAACAATCTGATTAATCTTATATCTACATCTCCTTGTTCTAGACCGCTCAATCACTGAAAACAATCTGATTCTACCTGCATTTTCCTATCCGTTCATAATTTTAAACACCTCTATCATCACCTCCTAATCTCCTCTGTTCTAACAAAAACAGCGCCAATTTTTCAATCCTCTTTTATATTTGTATTTCATTATACTAGGCAGCACCTTAGTGAACCTGCACTGTGCTATCTCAATTGCCTCAACATTCTTCCCGTAGTGTGGTGCCCAAAACTGTACACATCACCATAACTATGGTGTTACTAAGGTTTTATATGGATTTACCATTACATCATCATATTCTATACCTCTTGCCATAAAACCTAATATTCCATTAGCTTTTGTATGGCCTTATCAGCTTGAGGTGCTGCTATTAATGTCTTGTGAATCTGAACCCCCAAATCCCTCTGCTCTTTCACATCACCTAGCTTTCCCTCCATTCAAGGTGTAATTATTTTTTTTACCAAAATTTGCCACATCACATTGAATTCCATCTGTCACTTTTTTGCCCATTCCACCATCTATCAGTATCCCCTTGCAACATGCAATGCGCTGAGGTAGCACTGCAGTAAATTCTATCCAAATATATCATTCAGCTACTTGCACCACCTTCAGTGATGTCAAGTGCCTTGTCTGCCCCTGCAACCTCCTCTCCATCTCCCTCCACCTGCAACCAGGAAACATTTTCCCACAAAGAAACAGGGTGGGACTGCCAAATCTAGAGCCCCCTGGATGACAAGGACCATACAGGATAGGATAAGGCAAAAAAGGGAAGCTTATGTCAGATAGAGAGCTCAATACTGCAGAAAGCCTAGAGGAGAATAGAAAGTGTAGGGGTGAAATTAAAAAGGAAATTAGGAAAGCAAAGAGAGGGCATGAAAAAATACTGGCAAGTAAAATCAAAGAAAACCCAAAGATGTTTTATAAATACATTAAGAGCAAGAGAATAACTAAGGAAAGAGTAGGGCCTATTAGGTTACCTTTTTGGTTTCCATGTGTGGAGGTGGAGCATGTGGGTATGGTTCTTAATGAATACTTCACATCTGTCTTCACAAAAGAGGGGGACGATGCAGAGATTGTAGAGGAGGAGGAGTATGAAATATTGGATGGTTTAAACATAGTGAGAGGAAGTATTAAGGGGTTTAGCATCTTTGAAAGTCGATAAATCACCAGGCTTGGATGAAATATATCCCAGGCTGTTATAAGAAGCAAGAGAGGAAATAGCGGAGGCTCTGACCATCATTTTCCAATCCTCCTTGGCTACAGGCGTGGTGCCGGAGGATTGGAGGACTGCTAACGTTGTGCCGTTGTTTAAAATGGGAGAAAGGGATAAACCGAGTAATTAACCTCGGTTGTAGGCAAATTATTGGAATTAATTCTGAGGGATAGCCTAAATCGTCATTTAGAAAGGCAGGATTGACTGACTCCGTTGCAAAAAAGAACATCTAGAAAGTTTAATTAACTAATCTGTCTGTTGGTCTGTCTGTCCGTCTGTATATATGTTTTCTAACGTAGAACGTCAGATTGAAGTTTGGCTTGAGCTGACTACCATCGGGTGGGGGAGCATAGTAAATGGCTTATTTGGAGCAGTGCCATGCCATTTGCTTTCAGAAGAGACTTGAAGTGTGAGCACAGCTATGTGGTTCAAACATTTGATTATTTAGTCTAGGTTTAGTAGATTTATTCAATGTAAGTTTTTTTTATGAGGACCGTGGAAATCACACAGCGCACAATTAGCACCAGAAATAAATTGCAGTACATAAGTGTTTTCGGTAGGAGCAATTGAATTTTTTTTCTCTAAATACTCCATGCAATTAATATTTGGAGTTCTGGAGGTGCATATTGTCCATGCTGGAAATATATTAGACACTTTGGGGTCCAATTGGTTTTAATTCAGGATGTGAGTATTTCAATGTCTAATTTCAAATGTTGGATCTGCCATGGAAATTAGTAAAACTCTATTCTATCTGATCTATTTTCACTAAGAACCTCTTAAAATATTTATAGAATAGACAAAGCTAATAGATCAGCAAGGATCACCTTGCAAACGTAAACTGAATGCTTTTTAGTGATTGCTTTTAAAAGTTCATACTGCTGTCCTGCTGAAGCTGCTGACTTCTTTGATTGAGTTGTTATTGTTAAGAGTGATTAGATATTGGTAATTTATGTGTGATGTGAATGGGACTTTTGAGTACATTAGTTTCCCAGCTATTAAGTAATTTACCTTCTACTGTTCAGTCTTTGCCTGTTAACTACAGTTGCTACCTCTTGATTTGAAGGTAGGCCTGAGAAAGCAAAAAAGTTGAATGTAAGAAAACTAACATTCTTACATATGGTTTTCTGTCTTTTTGCTGCCCCTTTTATGTTTTGGCTTGTACTGAAGAATATTAATTTAATTGGCCTTGATTTTGACTAATATGTTTGTTTAGTGACTCAGCCCAAAGAGCAGCGGCGTGTCTGGTTTGCTGATGGAATCTTACCTAATGGGGAAGTTGCAGATGCAGCAAAACTGTCAGCAAGTGGACCATCCCCGACAGGACCGTTGGCAGTATCGCATGATCCTGGCAAAGCAGTAGTAACCAAACCTACAGCCTCTGAGGTAAGATTAATCTTATTAAAAGATATCAGTTTGGAAATGGTGCTATATTAGCTTCTCAGTTGATTCTATTATAAATAGAAAAGATAACTTTTGAGGTGATTTTGTTCTTCAAGGAAGTACATTTACTAAGCATAATTCTTAAATGTGCTGTGAAGTGGCTTGTACGCTTATTGATGAGTTGGCCATTTGGTACCATGTTGAACTGCCGGTTGAGTTTAACCTGGAAACACATTTTATGTAGAGCTCCCCTGATTTGATTAAGTTTTAATCCAGTCATGGTAGGAAACACTGGGTTATGGCACTGCGCTGTATTCACAATATCACTACTGCAGAACTGCATTATGCCGCACTGGGGTTGAAGAAACAGTTTTGAGTCCAGGCTGCATATAACTAGCCCTTCTGAAGCATAAAAGTGAGTTAGCAAGGAATGATATACTGGTAAGCATGCAGATCTCCATTTATAATGCTTAGAAATTAATGACAGTTTAGTAGGGTATGCATTTTCTTGAGTTGTGAGCTGTCTTGATCACTGGTGTCGTGTCTTGTGATGTAGCACTAGCCATCGGTTATGAATTTGGATCTGCCGTAGATATCTCCTCTGCTTCAATGGCGCCAGTTGCTCCCATAAACGGTCGAAGCATCTTAATTTTATGGGAGTAGACTTGCACTGCCCTATATCTGCTTGTACAATAGTGTGACCCAGGGGTGTATCAATGGAACCCTGTTGTGACCGGGACCAGGTTATGTGTCTTTTGCACATGTATGTCTTTAAAAGTGGTACAAGTTGACATAAGCTGAGGGGGAGGCTTGATTCAAATTGTCAAGATGCTTTATTCCACAGCAAGGTGAACGTGCAGTGCAATAGTTATGATCAAATTCACTTAGCTTAATTGATAAAATCATCTCCTCATAATGTACAAATCATGTATATGCTACACTTCCACTCCCCCCTCCTCCACCCCTTTTCACTGGGTCATTTGATTTTAAGCAGACTAACTCCTCTGTATGCTGACCTGTTGAGCTTGCCTTTTCTGGGGCCTTTGTATCTCAGCAGCTTCTCTGTGTTGCAAAAACTGGATTGCTTTTTAGGTGTCTGACGTTCTACTTTATTCCCAAATGTTCAGAACCAG
Organism: Heptranchias perlo; assembly: GCF_035084215.1. Taxonomy (NCBI): domain Eukaryota; kingdom Metazoa; phylum Chordata; class Chondrichthyes; order Hexanchiformes; family Hexanchidae; genus Heptranchias; species Heptranchias perlo. Next base: position 37,128,099 of record NC_090333.1, on the reverse strand, counting down.
AAAGAGATCAAAAACCTTCCAACACAATAAGTGTGATGTGTTTATCAAATATGGAGACAAGCTAGCAAATTTATTTAGTATTTACAGTCTGAAGAAACAGCATTGCTGGCATCTTAACTCCTACCATCTCAGATTTTTTTTAATTTGGAAGAATATACTGTGCTTTTAAAACATTTAAAATAACTTTTAAGATCCTTTCTATGGGAAAATGCTCAAAAGATGTTGAACTGCGACACCATCATATATCTCAATACATGTTATATTAAAAATATTGCATCCCCTTGTATTTCCTGTCAACTCTGTCCATTACAAATTCTGATATCCACATTTATCACAGAAGCTGCCTATATAAATTTGTCATGCTGTAATTGCACTTCCCACTACTGGTGCAGGAGGGTATAATTGTACCGTAACAGGTTTACATAGGCAATTTCCATCATAAATGTGGATACAGGAATTTGTAATGGAAAAATTGACAAAGTGTTTGCAGAAGCAAGATTTTTAATATATGGATATCAAATTAGATTCTTTTGAAAAGGACAGAAGGTGTGACTTTAAAATGAGGACTAAATTATGTCTGCATACATGGTCCAAGAATCCCCTGCCTTTTTACCACCTCCTCTCTTGAAGACTGCATTTGGTCTTAACTTTGTGTGTAACGCCAATGGAGATAAACTAGTCTTTTAAACAAATACTAAGGTATTTTTTAAGACTACCTATGTAAAATGCTTCTGGGTTAGGTGACTATGTTTTAACCTAATCGAATCTCTCTGACTCATGACCAGCACTGCTGAGAACATCAAGTTTTTGACACAAATTGCAGGACCAGAATACAGAAGTTTCTAGTTCAACTTAATTTTTCAGTGATCAGTATCTCATAAAACTGGATGAAAGAATAGAAGAAGCAAATGGTTACTGTGGATTAAATGGAATTATGTTAGTATGATCCAATAAACACAATTAATTGTTGCACTAATCCAGAGTTCAGTTATGTGTATATTGGATACAGACCCCACATAACTTGCTTGAAATACTCAGATTGTGTTTCTGTAAACAGTCTACATTTTTTGTGGGCCTTGGAAAATGGAATTACATCCAGTGCCACTAATGTTTTGGGACTGCTTGTGTACAATACAGTTTAAATAGTGGAATGCAATATGCCCTTTTGTGAAACCTTTCTGCATGTGCATGCAAGAGGAAGACTTGTTTATAGCAATGCAGTTGTATTAAATAACTTTTTTGCACAATAAACTTAAGTAATTTAAGTGCCTACAGAACAGTGTCGTCCAATAGAAATTGCTGACTAGCCACAGGCATGGCTACGGAGACACCGTTTTAGCCACATGCACTAATTTTAGTAGAAAATGCCGTACACACAACAGGTAAATGAACGTCACGTGTATATTTACTTAACAAACACCTACCACCATTCAGTGCAGTCTTTCTCTTTGACCAAAGTTTGAAACTCTAGCATGAATTTATCAAAAGCAGCACATCTTAGTGCAGCTTTTAGATTTTTGTCCAGCAATTGTGAGCGGTACTTTGATTTTGTCAGTGATTGCTGAGAATATTGACTTGCACAGTGAAACGTGCCAAACACACTCCGCTCCCCATGTAGAATGCGTTTGGATGCTGCTTGCTCTTTTCCATGACATACTCTGTTGGAGCTGCTTGTTATTGGCTGGGCTTCCTTTCTTATGGCCTGGATTGGTCGAGCTGACTGATGACGGCTCGCCTCTCCATGTTGCTGGTGTTTCCATGGTGCTGCAGCTACCTGCGTTACACAACATTTTAGCAGATAACCAATAAGCAGTACCAAGGAAGTAAAGCATACACAATGATCAAAGAATACTTGCACACTCTGCTTTTCGTCTTACCATTTTACAACAAATGCACAAAAAGGTTAAACATACACAAGCATACGTCGTGCGAATGAGTATTGATATCACATGCCCGACAACTGTGTCTAATACACTCTTACTGATCAAAAATGCAATTAGCCACTTCTGGATTCCTAATTAGACACATGGCTAGTGGCTAATGCATTGGACAACTCTACTATATAACTTCCTGTTCCATGTTTTTCATTATTAAATAATATTTGTAAAAAGCTTGTGCTGCGGTAATGATTACATTAAATAGCACAACATGTAAAAATGTGTTGTTCCAGAAAATTTACTACATTTATACATTCCCCAAGGTTTGCATTAATCATAATCTTCAGATTATTGTCAGTACTTCCAGTGAGTGGTTCTGATAGGTTTAGTTGTGAATGATTGTCAATATTTACATGGATATAGTATAACCGTTTATATTACTAGAATTGTTTTTTTTTGACACTCAGTACATTTTAGGCTAGTTATTTTATTAAAGTTACTGTATAATTGTTTATCTCTTATACCGGTTATTTGAAGCAGTATGTGAGATATACAAATAGGAGGTAAGAGTAAAATTTATTCAGTTCATCTAACTTGTCCTGTCGTTTGTCCGTTCTTAGGAACACAGTAAACCACTTTCATCTATGTCCTGCACTTTACTAAACCTGTTGAATCGGGGAGTGGAGGTACCTTTACCCCCACATTGTATTTTTATATCTGTCAAAAGATTTATCATTCTCGTCTCTCCTGTAAATATTGTCCTTTTTGCAGGCGATACAGGCCATATTTTAGTGTTCCCTTATGTTTAGATGGCTGTTTTTGAAAATCTAGCACGTTCAGGTGCAAACAATATGATGCAGTATGGATGTTCACCTCACCAAAATTGGGTTTTTTGACACTCGACACATTTTAGGCTAGTAATTTTGGAAACTCTCTTGCTTATACAGACATTTTAACTGGCCTGGTTGGGAAAGTGGTCTACTAAGACACTGCTTTGATATAAAATTCCTTGATCTTTTAGACTCTAGAATGAGGGAACAAATGTGTCTAATTGATGTGCAATACTGTGCAAACTGAACATCCCTTTTATAAATGTTAACGCAGACTCCTTGAATTTGCTAATGGTCCTTTATATATGTGTGTGTGTCTTATTGCTTGATGTCATCAGTTTGACTGAACAGCACAAGCTGCATGTATATTTAGGTTTATGGAAAATGTTTCTAAATTGCAAACAGGATTGTATACAATTTTCATTGTCTACTGTACATCGTCATCTTTAAAAAGTTAGGGGCAGATAAAGTATTCAAGTATATGGGGAAAGGAATGGAAAGCAAATAAATTTGAGGGGTAAAAAAGACATAATTTCGAATGGGTTGTTCATTCTCCACTTATCTTGAGTATCATCATAGGTTGGAAGTTTTAAGTTGTTCCTTTAAGATTTCATCATGTAACTTCATCCTATGCTTCCCTGTTACCTCTATTTTGTTTTTGTCATTGGTTTGTGTTACTGCAGCTGTTTGAGAAGTTATGTGTCCAACATCTGTTTCAGCGTATGGGCTCAAATTTTGTTTCCTAACCAGCACATTTTTCTTTGACTATCTTTGCAAAGTCCTGACTTGAAAATTTGTGTAAACTGCAGGAAGAAATTTTACATGGACTGACCTGACCAGTGTATCTGTCTCTCATGGATCACAACTTCACAGCCTTTCCAGTAATTTTTTGCAGAACTCAAAGGTCTAAAAAGAAGCAGCTTGAGAAACAAGACGGGCTCATTTAAAGAGTGGTTGCAGCATAGACCAATGCAAAATCCTTGAATACTGCTCCATTCAATTGCTGCTTCCTGCTCCCAATGGGATGGGGAAAAGTCTGCTAAATGCATCAGGAGTAGCAGAGCCAGCTCTCTTCCTTGATGCCTTTGTAGGGTAAGCGCGAGTTTAAAGAAAAAAATGGTTTCCCCTCTTTTTTTTGGAGGTTGAGATCACCCCCGTAGTTCGATTAGCCTAGTACAGAATCCAGGGTAGTTGTCTGTCACTTTTTGTTGGTGGTGGTGGTGGGGGGGTTGCAGGAAGAGTAGGGACAAAAAACTAAATTCCAAGGACAGCTAAGTGCTCTGAATTGGTGCGCATCTTGAGCATAAGTGTTTGTTTCTACTACTAATGATCTTGCGCAGATGATGGGCACGTGGACACATTTTCATTCCTGCTTTTGCGTACAATATGACATGCTAGTGGTATGGTCCTGACCATCTCCTTTGTGCTCTGCTAGGACTTTCATTCTTCACAGTATCTCAGTAGCGCTGATGATTCTTGGGTGTAATGAGGGATAAAGCTTGATTTTTACTTTAGGTTTGGAGGAAGAGAGGGGGAGGAATATCCATAACACTTGTCTGGCAATTAATTCTTAGTGGTGGTGGTAGAATATGTTTGTCAATGATCCCTCATGTCGTTACGGGGAAGTACTGCGGAGCATACAAGTACTTTTCGACAGAGACTACCTTGTGTGCTGCTTATCGGCTTGTTCAGCATGTTATTAGCAGAGGCCTAGGAGCAAGTTGACTGCAGTTGGTACAAGGTATGGGGACATCAGGAGAGGATAGCAACATCGCCGGAACTTTGTTTTGAAAGCGAGAAAACTATATCAAGTTCTATATTAACAACTTGCATTTATATAGCGCCTTTAATGTGGAAAAGCTTCCAGCACAAGGGCATAACCAAAAGAAATGACACTGCAGAGGAGACTATTTTGGGAGCGGTAACCAAAAGCGTGATCAGAAGTGTGTTTTATTGAGGGTCTTAACGGAGGAAAGTGGAGGGAAGTTGAGAGGCAGAAGGGTTTGGGGAGGGAATTCCATTGCGTAGGGCTGAGATGACTGAAGGCATGGCCGTCAATGGTGGTGGGGTGCAGAGAGAGAGAGAGAGAGAGAAGAAGGAAGGAAGGAATGCAGTAGTGGCGAGAGTCGGAAGAAGCGAGAGTTCAGGCAGGGGGGCAGGCGTAGGGCTGGAGGGGGTTAGAGATGGGGACGAGCAAGGCCATGAAAGGATTAAACATGATTGAGAAATTTACTTGAGGCATTGGGGGGCCTGGAGTCAATGTAGGAAATTGAGGACATGTGTGATTGGTGAGTGAGACTTTGTGCGAGATAGGATACCGGCAGCAAAGTTTCGGATGAGCTGAAATGTGCAGAAGATGGGAGGGTGACCAGTAGCATATCTGAATAGTAGAGTTTGGAGATGAGGCATAGATGAGAATTTCAGTGGCAGTCTTTCCACAAGTCCTTTATCCCTGGTATCAGTCTAGTAAATCTCCTCTGCACCCTCTCCAAGGTTATGACATCCTTCTTAAACTCTGGTGCCCATAATTGGACACAATACTCCAGCTGAAGTCTAACTAGTGAATTATTAAGGTTTAACATAACTTCCTTGCTTTTGTACTCTGCCTTTTTTTATAAAGCCAAGGAACCCATTTGCTTTCTTAACAGCTTTAGCAACTTGTCCTGCCACCTTCCCATATGTATGTGAACCCCCAGGTGTTGCTGTTCCTGCACTCTTTAAATTGTGCTGATTAGTTTGTATTGCACCTTCATATTCTTTCACTCAAAAAACATCATTGCATTAAGTTGCTTGTCCAGAACGTAGCTTATCTAGAGTTGGATTGATTTTTGACCTCCAGCAACAAACTGTTTCCAAAGTTCAGTTATTTGATTCCATGGATGGTCAGTGTTCTACCATTCTGGCAGTTCAGATTTCTTTATAGTTTCCTTCTGATTCAGTGCTGGAAGGTGCAAACCTTTTTGATTCCTTAGGTTCTCAAATCCTGATTCATTGACATGCTAATGCTGAACATTGCAGATTCAGTGTCACTTCAAGAATGACCTTCTATCTTAGTTGGAGGGTCAGATCGTTTATTTGGACTCAATAAATGTCTCCAAGGTTTGGCTATAGAAAAGGGAATGGTTGTGCTAGAGCTTCCAACCTTATGTTATGAAGACTGTTTGCTAATAAACAGTGTGAATCTGTTGTGAACTATCTAAATCCTATATTTGGGACATTCCCCCACCCTTAATTCTGGGCTACTTCCAACATTTAATCTTAGAGACCTTGTTCTATTTGTTTCTTAAAAAGCTACTATAGCATAGTATGTATGCAAAGCACCATTTCATTTGGAAGACACTGTGGTATCCCATTTTTAATGAAGGGTGCAGGGAAATCTAATCCTATTGAGATTACTTCTGGCATTTATTTGCATTTTATACTTCAATAGTCTTTTGTAGTATCTTTCTCTCTTCCTACCCCCAATCCTTGCTGCTAGCAAGTTGTACCATTGCAATTTGAAATTCCGGATGCATTTTTTTTCAAAAGCAATTTTGGTGGTGTTCATTTGTTCAGGAGAATTGGTGAATTCCAAGAAATTGTGATTTGTCTACCATACTTCATTTGGCATTAAGTTTGAGCTGTTCACCTATTTTAATATGCGACTTTTAATTTTCTGAATTTTGCTTTCAACAGAAAATCTCAGTTCCATGCTTTATCTACTTAGGGCAATGGAGCATATGTTCAATTTATATAGATCTTAAAAGTACCTTATTTTATTACATTGACCAGATTTTGGCAACTTTGCAAATCTTGGCAGTTGTCATGTAGAACATATGCGCTGGTGTATGTTAAGCTGATAGTGACTAAATGGTTAGCAATGCAACATATGTTTAGTTACTTAACTGGTGGAAATCTTCAAATAGTATTAAAGGGCATTTCACTTGGTTTGCCACTGTATTTGGACTAATCTGAAGTTATTTAGCAGGTGAGAGTCTTTATTTTGGCAAATCTGCTTAAATTATTGCTATTTCAGTGTGACCAAGGTAGCTAGGTTCCTGCCTACTATTGAGGTATAATTCTGTGATTATGTGGCTCACTCTTGTAAAGTTTGTCGTTCTTCAAATTAAAGCATCCTTCACATGCTGAACTTTGTTATTTTCCCTCATCCAAAAGATTTTGGTATATATAGTTGTCATGTTTTAAATGAGATATTAAACCAAAGTGCCATTTGCTGGTTCAGGTGGATGGAAGATCCCTAGCACTGTTGATAGAATAGCAGGGAGTTCTTAGCATTTATAGCTTAGCTGCTACCATTTTATAAATGAACTGGTCATTCTCGTGGTTTAGATATTGTTGACATGTTTATCTACATACGTTATTATGTATGTATGTATGGTCTTGTAAATTAGCTATTAATTTTAGGACTATGATGCTCTGAGCTACTAAAACTATACAATGTAATGTTGCTTTCTTTGCTCATCTAAGTGCAGTACACAATGCTGGAAGTTTAATTTTTTCAATTTTTTTCCCCCTTATGTTACCTCAGTCGCAGACCTATTACTGACAGAGAAGCTAAGGATAGTATTAGATTAAAAGAAGATGCTTGCAGTGTTTCCAAAAGAAGTAGTAAGCCTGATGATTGGGAGGGTTTTAGAAATCGGCAAAGGATGACCAAGAAATTGTTAGAGGGAGAAAATTGAATGAGAGTAAGCTAGCAAGAAATATAAAAACAGATTGTAAGAGCTTCTACAAGTATGTAGAAAGGAAGAGATTAGCAAAAGTAAGTGTGGGTCCCTTAGAGGCAGAGACAGGACAAATTACGATGGGGAATAAGGAAATGGCAAAGAAGTTAAACAAATATTTTGTACCTGTCATAACAGTAGAAGACACAAAAAAAATACCGGAAATAGTGGGGAACCAAGGGTCCAATAAGAGTTAGGAACTTAAAGTAATTAATATTAGTAAAGAAAAAGTACTGGAGAAATTAATGGGACCAAAAACTGACAAATCCCCTGGACCTGATGGGCTACATCCTAGGGCTTTAAAAGGGTGGCTGCAGAGATAGTGGATGCATTGGTTTTGATCTTCCAGAATTCCCTAGATTCTAGAATGGTCCCCATGGATTGGAAAGTAGCAAATGTAACCCCACTATTCAAGAAAGGAGCGAGAGAGAAAACAGGGAACTCTAGGCCAGTTAGCCTGACATCAGTGGTAGGGAAAATGCTAGAATCTATTATTAAGGACGTAGTAAGAGGGCACTTAAATCGTAATATGATTAGGCAGAGTCAACGCAGTTTTATGAAAGGGAAATCGTGTTTGACAAATCTTAGAATTTTTTGAAGGTGTAACTAGCAGGGTAGATAAAGGGGAATCAGTGGATGTAATATATTTATATTTTCAAAAGGCATTCAATAAGATGCCTCGTAAGAGGTTGTTACACAAGATTAGGGCTCATGGGATTGGGGGTAATATTAACATGGATTGAGGATTGGTTAATGGATAGAAAATAGAGTATGAATAAATGGGTCATTTTCGGGTTGGCAGGTTTTAACTAGTGGGGTGCCGCAAGGATCTGCGCTTGGGCCTCAGCTGTTTACAATATATATCAATGACTTTAAATGAGGGGATCGAGTGTAATGTATCCAAGTTTGCTGCCAATACAAAGCTAGGTGGGAAAGTAAGCTGTGAGGAGGATGCAAAGAGGCTGCAAAGGGATATAGACAGGTTAAGTGAGTGGACGAGAAGGTGGTAGATGGAGTGTAATGTGGGGAAATGTGAAATTGTCCACTTTTGGTAAGAACATAATAAATAGGAGCAGGAGTAGGCCATCGGGCCCCTCGAGTCTGTTCTGCCATTCAATCAGATCGTGGCTGATCTTCGACCTCAACTCCACTTCCCCGCCTGATCCCCATATCCCTTGATTTCCCCTAGGAAAAATAAAAAAGCAGAATATTTTTTAAAAGATGAGACTAAGAAATGTTGGTATTCAGAGGGATTTGGGTGTCCTTGTACACAAATATAGAAAGTTAACATGCAGGTACAACAAACAATTGGGAAGGCAAATGGTATATTAGCCTTTAGTGCAAGGGGGTTGGAGTATAAGAGTAAGCAGGTCTTGCTGCAATTATACAGGGCTCTGATGAGACCACACTTGGAGTACTGTGTACAGTTTTGGTCTCCTTTATCTAAGCAAGGATATACTTGCCTTTGAGGGGGTGCAACGAAGGTTCACTAGATTAATTCTTGGGATGGGAGGATTGTCCTATGAGGAGAGATTGAGTAGAATGGGCCTATATTCTTTGGAGTTTAAAAGAATGAGAGGTGATCTCATTGAAATGTATAAAATTCTTAGAGGGCTTGACCGGAAAGATGCTGAAAGGCTGTTTCCCCTGGCTGGGGATTCTAAAACCAGGGGTCATATTCTCAAGATAAGAGGTTGGCCATTTAGGACCAAGATGAGGAAAAATTTCTTCATTCAAAGGGTTGTGAATATTTGGAATTCTGCACCCCAGAGGCTGTGGATGCTCAGTTGTTGAGTATATTCAAGATTGAGAGAGAGATTTTTGGACACTAAGGGAATCAAGGGATATGGGGATAGGGCAGGAACGTGGAGTTGAAGTAGATCAGCCATGATTTTATTGAATGGCGGAGCAGGCTTGAGGGGTCTACTCCTGCTTACATTTCTTATGTTCTTGCGTAATCTTTTCTAAATTCATAGTGTAAGAAAGTAAACTCATTTCAAATGTGTGTCACTTGGTCCAGTTAATAACTGGGCCTTTTTAATTTTATTCTGTTTTAGAATGTTGCTACATCGTCTTCGACTAGTAGTACAACTCAAATCGGCAGTCCCGTTGGAAGCGCAATTAATTTAGTCCCAGAAGACGGTCTCCCACCTATTCTCATCTCCACAGGTGTCAAAGGAGGTAAGTGCGGTTACACAAGCAGCTCTTTACTGATTTTGGTTCTTGCTACTGCAGTTAGATGGAACAAATTAACAATTGGAATCTACTATCCAATAAACTGCCGACTCGCACTGACCTCACCAGCCTCCCGAATCAAGGAAAGCACAAGCAAACAGCGAGAGGAGCTGTCCTTTCCTACTCCAGCGCTGCATCCATAGCACTCTTTCAGCGGCCTTTTGTTCAATATGGAGTTCATACTCTCTCCCACCTAGGGCCACGATCTCATTTAGCAAGTTTAGAGAGCAAAGGCTTGAGGATATAAAAGTGTGTACGGAGTACTGATGGAGTGTAGCCAGTTAAAGCAGTGCCTATTGAAAAATGTTGACTTGGTTCTGAACTTTCTTTGCTAAGGTTTCATTTTAAAACCACCTCAATCGCATAGATACCACCTCGTTTTCTTTTCTCCCTGTTCTCCCTTCACTTTTGATTCATGTCTTTTTGCAGGAGGGGAGAAATAAAAGGCAGTAAGTTCCTGAACACTTAAAACTGAAGATTGTTTCACCTACTTAAATTAACAATTAATTGAGAGAGCTGATAAAGGTGCTAAATAAATTGATTTTTTTTTTTGGTGCTAGATTATGCAGTAGAGGAACAACCCTCACAGATCTCTCTGATGCTGCAGTTGGAAGAAGGAGGCCCTGACCCTCTAGTTTTTGTTCTAAATGCCAACTTGCTTGTTATGGTCAAACTTGTCAACTGTAAGTAATGTATTTTAATTTCTCTAGTATGACTAAACCCTCAGACTGCTTTACAACTTGTGACCTTAGAAATCAACTTTTCAACTAAATAAAATCTAAAATGAAAGAAACCTAAACCTATAACCTCATTACATGAAATGGGACCAGATAGAGTTCTGAAACCTCGGGGTGGCCCAAGTTTTTTTTTGTTGCCTTTGCGTACTTTAGAACCTTCGGCACCACATATAAAGTTGGAAATCCATGTTCCCATTACTTTGCATCTATCTCCAGTTGCTAATGTGAACAGATCTTGGTATTTTGACTTAGAACTTATCTGCCAATGAGGCAACAGTGCTAAAGTAGCCCTTCAAAGCTGCAGGCCAACAAAATTCAAACAGGACAAGCCAACTCATAAGAAATTTAACTGCAAATGGGACTGAGTTGCCTGGACTTCAAGGGTTGATTGCCAGGGCTTAGGACACCGTGTGGTCCATGAGCGACAGTTTGGGTACCTCTGCCGTATATAGTGTTGCATCTGATGATAAAGGTTTATTTCATTCTTTTAGTGGCGATTGGAAGGACAGTGTGAGACAACAGATTCCACCCCCCAGCCATAGATTTAATTTTTCCTACTGTATACTAGCATCCTGGTTTCAATTATGAAAATCTTGCCCAATGTTCTTGAACATATGTTACTGACAGAAAACTGGGGTAGGGCAGAAGTTAGGCATGTTTTGATGTCCTCAAAATAGCTCAATGGACCTTTTTCTGCATCTGTCTTTATTGCTTTGAGCTGGCGCTATTTTGTAAACATGGGTTCATGTGCTTTATAAAATACTATGGGGAAAAAAGTGTGTTCAAATGCATGGATCAATTCCTCTGAAAATATTGATTTCCAAATAAAGCACAACATGCATAACAAATGATTGAAGGGGGAACAGTGTGCACCCTTCTATAAAGCAAGTATATTTGTGTTGCCTGTTGATGATTAACATAAATGAGCAACTTATTCCTGAAAAATAAATGGATAGATCATTTTAAGTTGGTCAGTCTAAATTTGGGATACACTTCATTTCTCTTTTTCTTCCCCCGCCCCCCCCCCCCCCAAAACTTCAGTCAAGGATAAAATTGGACTGGTCTAGAATATAGGATAACTAGGGAATGCAGGAATGATTGGGAGCTTGGTATTTTGCTGATTTGGGTAGTGATGCATTGGGGTAACCTTAATTTTGTTGGAAAAATAAAATACTCCTGTATACAGTCCTGATCACTTCGTCAGTTGCCCACTGGGTTTAACTTTCTCAATGTAGTAAAGTTTACACTATAAAATTTGTGCTATATGCTTAGGTGATTTCTTTTTTAATAGTCCTAAATTGTGGAAATTAGTACTAAGTGAATTGCAGAGCTTCACATTTTTGAAAATTAGAAAATGCATTTATAATCATTTACTGCTATTTATATCGGAGAATGTATCTGATAACCATAAACTTTCCATTTATGACTAAGTGTTAACGCAATGTGTTTTCTCAGATGTAAACAGGAAGTGTTGGTCCTTTACCACAAAGGGAATGCATGCTGTCGGGCAGGCAGAGGTAGTCATCCTCTTGCAGTGCTTACCAGATGAGAAATGCATCCCAAAGGACATCTTCAATCATTGCATTCAGCTTTATCAGGATGCTCTGGCAGGTATAATCAAATGATCTAGATGCACTCCTACTAATGGGTTGATTGTAATGAACTGAATTTTGTGCCAGACTATGTACCTTGGCATATCTGAACATGTGAACTCCACTGGAGAGCATTCATGCAGAGCAGTAATCTAGTACATAATTTAATTCAATCTCTTGATAGCATAATTTAACAAAAGGACTTCTGAGTACATAAATTGCAAACTCAATCGTAAGTTTTAACATTGTTCTTCTGTTGATAGGTAATGTGGTGGTAGACTTGGGTCATTCCTTCTTTACCCAGAGTTTTCTTGGCAGTAGGGAACATGGTGGGTTCCTGTATGTTACAAGTACTTTTCAGTCCTTGCAGGACCTGGTACTTCCCAACCCACCTTACCTGTTTGGTATTCTAATTCAGAAATGGGAAACTCCTTGGGCTAAGGTTTTCCCCATCCGTCTTATGCTACGTCTTGGAGCAGAATATAGATGTGAGTAACTGAGCATACATGTATCAACCAATTCAGATAAGAATTGAAGTGGCATCTTCTGATGAGTACTTTCTTTTGCAGTTTATCCATGTCCTTTGTTCAGTGTGCGTTTTCGTAAACCTCTGTTTGGAGAGACTGGACATACAATTATGAACCTACTTGCGGTAAGTCATTAATGGTCCTGTTCTCGGATAAGGCCCTTGGTTTCTTTCCCTTGCAAATTGTGATGATATGGTGGTCATTAAGTACAAAATTATAGGAATAATTTGCTAGGATAATAAATCACTACCATGATGGGTTTGGTAATTTGAGTGTCGCAAAAATGAGTAGGATGTAGAACTCTAGTTATACGTGGTCATGATTAAACCCTCTTTACCCTCTGTGCTTCCAGCACCTGTTTAGTTAAAAAGGGAATGTCTTAAAATTTTCTGTTAGTTTATAAGATTCCATGAGCAAACTCACTGATAACTGTTGCTTGTCTGATGTCATTTGCTGACGTTTAGTGCTCAGTGTCAGTTGCTGGTGACAGGAATGGGTTCACATCAGGGCACTGCTTGAGGGTGGTTTAAACTTTAATTTGTAAAGTTCACCAGATGGCTTGTATATACCAGTCTTTTAAAACACTAGTTGATTGTGCTGGAAGGGGTAATATGATAAGTGGTGAGATTGTATATTTGGGAGGACAGGGTACAGTGGTCATAAAGTAGAGCAGGTGGTAAACATGCATGTGGCATAAGTATTAGTGAGGAGGATTATAGAAAAACATTTGTTACACCAGAGCTCCATGATCTATACACCTAAAGCCTGATGGGCTGCTATTCTCTAGTAAGTACTGCTGATGGATTTTAAAATTTTTTTTATTTGAGTTAAATTCTTCCAGAGGAAAATGTAACCTGGCTACAGGTGGTTATAGATGTCCAACGGCGGTTTAGGTGTAGGATGGCTATTTGCATTTGTGCTTCTAAAAGCCAGTTTTGCTGTCATTGGATTTTATACTACGGGCTTCTTCTCAAAGATAGTGACGTGTCCTCTTCAGAACTATTTTGGGGCTTTTCTGTTCATTTCATTGGATACTATTGCAGCATATATTGATACCTCGGCAGTAGATTTTCTTTTGAAGTGCATAGTATTAACAATTGCAAATGAATTAATGATCTGAAATATACTGTTAATATACTAATACTGTACTTATGTAAAGCTCTTCATTCAGGATTTCAGGAATTACCAGTACAAGCTACCTGTTGTGCAGGGGCTTGTTGTGGACATGGAAGTGAGGAAAACGTGTATTAATGTTCCCAGCAACCGATACAATGAGGTACTACATCTAGATTACTTAAAAGCTGATAATGATGTCCCATGTGTGCTAAATACAGATCAGGAGTGGGAACCCTGTGGTTTTTTTTCTTCTCCCCAACCCCCCAAAACTAAAAATCCATGGATATTGTGGATAATTGTAGTGCTTCTGCCACAGCGCATGCTGAGATCAGCTGACTCAGTACCGACCACAGATCGCTTCTGTGTAGTTCAGCATTATGCTATGCAACGAAACACTTTTTTTCACATCTCAAATGGTCTTTTGGATAGGGCAGTGGAGATAATAACGCCATGGTCTTTCAAGAGGCAGCAAGATGCTGTGTTAGGAGGTCAATAGGTTTTTATGTAAGGATGGGTTGAATGTCCTTCTCATCTGTACTTGCCTTTTATGATCTTTGAATGTACAGTAATAATTTGAGTGGTGTGCAGACAAAATGGATAATTCTAAAGGAGAGGGGGGGAGGAAAATTGCAAATTAGCAAATCCTGGGACAAAGTAAAAAGCAAGATATAATCTAGGAAGCAAAGAAATACTACCTGTTAGGATTTGCGTCACGAGTTATTTATAAAACATGAAAATTGAGAAGAGATCAGTGCTGCAGATTATTAGTTAAATTACCAATGCTGCAGATTGTTGCAGTTCAGGTTGATCTTTAAAATGATCTGTCCCACTAAACCTAGAAGCTCAGTCAAGTATGATATTGTAACCCAGTTTTTCTATCCCACAGAAGATACTAACCAATGGTGCATGTTGCCTCCTTGTATTCTGTTTGAAACTCCTTCTGGATCACTTGTAATTACAGTGCTGGTCTCAAGTGCGTGTTGAAATATTTGATAAGCTGTCCCACATAGCCTGTGGCTAAAATGAAAGCTCTTTAATAAGTGTGGAAGTTATGTTGGTAATGAATTAGCTATACATCAAAAAAATGAAGCATAATAATCGGTTTCTAATTGAATTAATAATGTTAAGGATATGCCTGAGATCTTTACACCATTTATGAATGCTGTGAAGATAGCAAATTGAGTGGTAAAGTTTGCAGATGAGAAAACAGCAAGTAAGGGATAATATTCAGAGACTAAGCAACTGTCGAATAGATAGCAGATGACATTTAATATTGAGAAATACTAGTGCTAAAATATGATTACAAAATAAAGGACACAACTGAACATAATGTAGTAAGAGATCTTGGTTGTAATAGCTGAGTAAATTATGGAGTGATATCTTTCTAAGTAAATATTTGAAATTGTCCCAAAATATAAACAGGGCATTAGAGTTTGAAGTGGGAGCTGCTTATGAAATGGGAGGTGATGTTGTCTAACACTAATGCAGCGTCATCTTGTGGTAGGAAAAAAGAACTGCATCAAGTGCCACTTTAGATACGTTAATTGAATGAATGTGTTCTCGCCCCAGCCCCAACCACCACCACCACTCCTTATGGTCAATACTGCCAACATTTACTGAATCATTTAAATTAACTGGACAGGAATCTTTGTAGTGATCACTCCCACGTTTGTGTGCCAGATACTAATCCCTTGACAATTTTAGGGAAGTATGTATAACCCATAAAAACATCTAAACTCAGCTATTTTTGAAATTATCCTAAAACTTAGCATTGAGCACAGTTTTGGATGTTGTGCTTAAAATCTGTTCACATCTGTGTCATACATTTAGATTAGTTGGTGCAAAAATGGAATTTGTGTAGGCAGTAATGGAATTTGTACAGGTGGTAATTTTAATCCTTTTAAAGACTGGTTATGTTGAGCTGTCTCTCTTTGTTATGGGGCCAAATTGATGAAGATGATGAAAGCGATGAACAAATCTAATGAGCATGTGCTAGCATTCGGAGCTTGCTTCAATGAGAAGGCAGATTCGCACTTGGTGTGTGTTCAGAATGATGATGGGAACTACCAGACACAGGCCATCAGTATCCACAACCAGCCCAGAAAGGGTAAGTGCTTGTGAGGTTACCTTGTCTTTACCTGATAAAAGAAAATTATTTCAACATTTGATTTATTTTTGTGCTGGCTTGCATTTCTCTGCATGAAACTGCGATTCCAAGTGTTTATAATATAACTATTCTTTGTCAAATTGAGTGTGTTTAAAAAAAATAGTATTGTCATTGTTTAGCTCTTTTGATAGCAGTGAATGCACATTAAGATGATACGCAATTAACGTGACCTGTTTTCTGTAATTCTGTTTTGCAGTAACGGGAGCCAGCTTTTTTGTGTTCAGTGGTGCTCTGAAATCATCTTCTGGCTACCTGGCCAAGTCTAGCATTGTAGAAGGTAATGGTACTAAACAATATGCAACTGAGGGGGAAAAGATAAATTTTAGCAGTTAATGTTCTGTCTAGTTCAGAGCTTGTGTTTTGGGTACTTTGGTTCCATTGCTCCACAGTTTTCATTACAAAGGTGGTATTTTAACAACCATGCTGGGGCACCAATGTGTCATGCCATAGACCCAGGATTGCTTCTGGTTGTCCAATTGAAAAGTAAAATTTCTATATTTCCCTCTTTGTTCAGAGGGGCATCTTGTTGATTACCATCCCATTATTGTTTACACAAGAATACAAAGAATATTCTTTGAGGTGGGGTTAATAGATTTAGAATCTTGTTTTTAAAAACAATACATTTTTGTCCTCTTCTGGGAAAAATAATTATGGATGGTTTTTTAACTCCATCCAACACTTCCTATGGATTACTGTTTTACAATTGGTTAGTGTTTTACATTTTGGTACAAATATGGTAATTTGCATCCTGTTCAAAACTTGTGGTCAAAGGTTTGTGTTGTTTTGTTCTGATTGTTGCTGTAAACTAACATTTATTTGAATGCTGTATTTTCAGATGGTATGATGGTACAAATCTCAGCTGAAACAATGGATTCTCTGCGACAGGCACTACGAGAAATGAAAGATTTCACCATAACTTGTGGCAAAATTGATGCAGAAGAACCACAGGAACATGTTCACGTCCAGTGGACAGAAGATGACAAAAATATCAACAAAGGGTAAATGTTTGGCTTTAAAATACTTGCTGGGGAGGGGAAACTAGAATAACTTAAAATTACAATATGTAAAATAAAACTAGCAGGATAGCTTCTCAAATATGAGAATGATCTGGTATTTGTGTAGACTGGTGAGGCATAATATCAGTCACTGCAATAGGAAATGATGGTGCTGAATTTACTGCATGTTTTTCTGGAACTAGAAGGAAGTGGAAAGATCGATTGCGATCACTTTATAATGCTGTCCATGGTCATTGATATTTAAAATGGCAGTGCATGTAATCAGCCATTTAGAATGCCACACTGTATTTGAGTGTCACCTTTGTTTGGCTGCTGCTCTAATTTATACTTGCTAGTGGAGACCTTGCCATCCATGTGCAGTTACTTGTGAGGATAGAACGGACTTCCTAATAATCAATGAAATAATCGATTTAGATGCTTGATTTCAGAAAATGACAAGACTTCAGCAAAATGCAGTTTTACACCAAATGCTTGTAATAAAGGCACTTGTGCTTCTGGTTATAATATACTAAATCATCAATGCAATGATTTTAAATTTTTTGACTTAAAATTGTAGCGTTGTCAGTCCAATTGATGGAAAATCCATGGATGAAATTGCAAGTGTGAAGATATTTCATGGGTCAGAATTCAAAACAAATGGCAAGGTCATCAGATGGACCGAGGTAATGAAAAAATGTAGCTAAATACATTGTTTCTGGTCAACATAATTGTTTTGCATTAATTTTGTGGCCATCTTGGGATCAGTCACCTCCCTTTTTATATATTTTTTTTTGGTTTGGGAGAAAAGAAGTGCTGCTGTCCTCCACTGCTTTGATTTTGCTAGTCAGCACCTTTTTTTCCCCCCCTTTATATATTGTCATGGTCCTTCCTCAGTATTAACTATATCCCCCAGTTTGGTGTTTTCCACAAAGTTTGATATAGTACTTCTGATTCCCGAGTCCAAATCACTTATATAAATAATGAACAACAGTGGTCATGGCACGATCCCTGTGGAATACCACTTCTCACCATCCGCCAGTCTGAGTAACTACCTTTAACCCCATCTCTGTTTTCTGTTTTGTAGCTAGTTTGCTAACCATTCTTCTACTTGTCCCAACTCTACATGCTCTGCTTTTAGTCATGAGTCCACTATGTACCTTTTATCGTAGGCCTTTTGAAAGTCTACGTACATCCGCTGCATTACCCTTTCGGTTACTAGTTCAAAGAATTCAATCACCTTCCCTTTTGAAATCTGTGCTGACTATTCTTACGTTTTCAGTTTCTAGGTATTTTTCCTGTTACATATTTGAGTAAAGATTCCAATATCTTTCCTACCACGCTAAGCTAACTGGTCTATAGTTCCCTGGAATTATTCTCTTTCCCTTTTTAAATATAGGGATAACATTAGCTGTCCATCAATCCTTCTGCACGATTCCCTTATTTTTATATATGTGCTATCTCTTCCCTAGCTTCTTTTAGTATGTGTAGATGTAATCCATCCGGTCTAGGGGTTTAATCCTCAAGTTTGTCTAGTTTATCAATTATCTCCCTCTTATCTATCTTGAATTTCTTGATATCCTTTTTGATCTCTTCTAATGTCATGCCCACCTTGCTAGTCTCCCTGGTGAATACTGAGGCAAAGTAACTATTCAATATTTCTGCCATTTCACTGTCATTACCTGTGAGTTTATCTTGTTCATCCCTTAGTGGCCCATCCCTATCTTAATTTTCCTTTGAACGAACCTACTCTAGGTAAGTGTTCCCAGGAGCTTTCTATTATGCCATAAAGGAGAGATTGATTCTGCTGCTCATGGGAGCTGAAGGCACCTGTGGATTTGCATGTTCTTTTGCCTGCCCTGAGGGGTTTGGCGATGCTCTTGGGTTTAGATAGTGGTGGCAGGATTTCAGACTTTGACCATCCTGAAAGTGATGTTGGCAGGCTCTTCCAACTGTGGCGATTAGCGTATGTTCTGGCTTGGTGAGGGAGTATGGTTTCTTCTGTAGAAGTTTGAGAACCTGACTTGCAGTCCAAAACAGCAGGATTCTAGTGAGTTGAATATTATGAGTGTCATAAACTTTGTTTTGGAATAGTTTTAATTTGGATATCAAGGTTTGACTAAAGTCCTTTGTCTCAGAATTTACCACGAAGAGAGGTGGTCGCTGGTAATGCTTAATAGTATATCATTGGTCTGTAGTGATGTGGTTGGTTCCACTCTGAACTATATGGATGTCTGAGTTTGCCCTTGGGATGTTGCTAGTTCTGTACCCAGCATAAAGAGAGGGATAAGAAACAGCCCTGCCTGGATGCCTATTGAAGGGATGCTTACTGATGCAGGGTGTGATTTACAGGATTTTAATCCATTTCCTGAATATTATGGAAGATCACTCGCTGCAGCCTGGGTAGTCAGATACCTTTCTACATCCAGAGAGTATTCTGCTGGGATACTTGTGCTGTTGCAGTGGTGTACCTCATTGAATAGTGCCTATTGGTACTCAGTGAGTGGCACCCTGTTTTGTCTGGGTGCAGCAGCCCACGGGTCCACTTTTGTATCTGTCCTGGCGGGGGGGGGGGGGGGGGAGAGAAAGAGAAACAGTATTTGATGGTCACTATTGAGAATTGCAAGTCTGTAGGAAATACACAAAATGGATCTTTGTTCTTGTGTGTAAGTGGCAGCTCTTGAAATGTAATTGAGGGCACTCATCTCTAGAACGTGATGGCAGAGCTCCAGTAACAGGGGTCTCAGCACATGGAGAAAGGCTTTATAGAATTCTAGAGTCAGTTGAGACACGCAGCTTTGCCAGACTAGAGGTCTTTAACTACCTTTTGGATCTCCCCAACCCAGGGTGGTGTAGTGCATGCACTGACATATCGCAGCTGGGTGTGGTGCTGCTAGGTATTTAATTTTCCTGAAGGTGTGTTCCTTGCAATTTTATAAGTATACACGTTACTATATAGTTTTAAAATTCTCATCCTTGTGTTCAAATTCCTCCGTGGCCTCACCCTTCCCTATCTCTCTAACCTCCTCCAGCCCCACAACTCTCCGAGATCTCTGCGCTCCTCCAATTCTGACCTCTTGCGCGTCTCCCTTTTTCTTCGCTGTACCATTAGCGGCTGTCTTCAGCTGCCTCGGCCCTAAGCTCTGGAATTCGCTCCCTAAACTTATCGGCGCCTCTCCTTTTAAGTCACTCCTTAAAATCTACCTCTTTGACTAAACTTTTGGTCACCTGTCCTAATATCTATGTGGCTTGATATCAAATTTTGTCTGATAACACTCCTGTGAAGTGCCTTAGGACGTTTTCACTACGTTAAAGGCGCTATATAAATGCAAGTTGGTGCAGTTTATGAATTCCAGTCACGTAATTGCACATTGGCTCATAAAGTCATTAAACTTGAATAATCTTTTCCTGTTTTAAGGTGTTCTTCCTGCAGAATGAGGACCAGCCCAGTGCTCTAAGCGACCCAGCTGATCATAGCAAACTTACAGAGAATGTAGCCAAGGCATTTTGCTTAGCACTCTGCCCCCACCTTAAACTGCTGAAAGAAGATGGAAAGGCAAAACTGGGTCTCCGTGTCACACTTGATTCAGACCAGGTACTTGGACTAAATCTTGCATTATATCAAAGAAACTAAGCTTTAATTAAAAAAAAAGTTTTCCTCA
Source organism: Heptranchias perlo (assembly GCF_035084215.1). Lineage (NCBI taxonomy): Eukaryota > Metazoa > Chordata > Chondrichthyes > Hexanchiformes > Hexanchidae > Heptranchias > Heptranchias perlo. The sequence continues at coordinate 37,107,640 of NC_090333.1, read as the reverse complement.
CTTCCCAAAAAAGCTAGGATGTTGGTGATGCAGATCTATAAATCTAAGAAAGTAATGCTTGTATAAAGAATTGTGGAACTGCATTTAAGAGTTGTCCAGATTGTGTCTAATAAAAAGATCAGAAGCATTAGAATTTAGACAGGGGCAACAAGTATGGTACTGGGTCTTGACTTGCCTCACTTAGGTACTTTACATTGTTCATTAAACTTGTTCTTATGAGTTGGAGACAGGAATGAGAAGAAAAGTGGGGGAGGAGTAGGGGTAAGAGTGGAATGAGATCTAAGCTTAAATAGTGAAGGGAGTCTGTGAAGAACCATGAGATGTGATTTTAAAAAAGCTAAGAGTTCAGTGGAATTATGTACTTTGCAATTGTGAAATACACTGATTCTTGGGAGTAAATGTGAATTTAGTAAAGCATTTCAAGGAATGACCCATTCCTTATTCAACACTGAATAGAAGGATATGGATGTAGTGCTAAGGCAGAAAGAGGAGAATAATCTCTCATCCTGATTGTAGATTTAAATGATGTGGACTGGATGGGTTCAATAACTTTTTTTACTGGTCTGATTAAAGTTAACAATTTATTTGGAAATTTTCTTACAACTACAAACAGTATAATGTTGTAGGTAAACTTGCATGTCTATTTAGTTGTTTTTTTTTCTAAGTGTAGTGCTTGTCCTTGTGCTTTTCTAATCACTGCTCATTACTAAGTGGAATTGATTTTTTTTATGTCCAAACTGTCTAATATGGATCAATGGCATTGGAGAAATGCATTTTTGAAACCAGTATCAATCTACTTTCATGACTCTTCATTATACTTATTCAGGTTGGATATCAAGCTGGTAGCAATGGACAGCCCCTTCCTTCACAGTACATGAATGACCTGGACAGTGCTTTGGTCCCAGTAATCCATGGTGGAGCTTGTCAGCTGAGTGAAGGGCCAGTTGTGATGGAGCTCATCTTTTACATCTTGGAGAGCTTCTCTTAGAAACCTGAAAAACCTTTTCCATCTCACTGATGGTGTGCATTGCTCCATGTGACTAAAAACATTTGCACTTTAAACTGTTATAATAAAATTGAATTGGTGCTCCATTATTGCTGAATCTACTATGCACCATGGACCATATAATGCAGGTCAGGCTACCTGCCTTTCAACTTTCCATAAAATGTGGACTTGCTCTTTTGTTGGACTGATACTGTACTGAAGCATGAAAGAATTTGAATTTCTGCTACTAGTTTACATTGCCTGGATTGACAGCATATCATCCTTGAGGATTTTGAGACTGGTTTGCAAGTTGAAGTAAAATGAGAACACGAGTGATTATACTGACACATCATATGAGGACAGTATAGAGATGCATACGGTGACACCAATACTCACTGACCTCAGTATCACTACTTTCCTGACACAATCAGCAGTTAATCTATTTAGTTTGTATATAATGTATGTCTGAAGTTTTGAAGCACTTAACCTATGCCTTGTAAACCACATAATGGGAACATTGTGGTAATCTCTAGCCATGAAATAAAAGTAGTGTATAAACAAATTAGTCTAAAAGTAAAAGACCTTTTAATGACTTCCTCAGCCATACTGCATTTCGTATCAGCTGTATTAATTGTATTTGCTGGTGCACGAGCACCTCAGGTAATAACTGTTCATATAAACAGGGATTAGTGTTTAAAGCCTCCATAGAAGGAAACTGCTTCTGTTGGGCTATTATGGACAGTCTCCCAAGTATAGAAAAGTATCCTTGGTGCTGGAATGAAGCAGAATCCTGGGCAAATGAACTCCTGTAAGTAAATGTAAAATGTGGTTATTTAAAAGCCAAATACTCTGTATATTTGTTTTCTTGCATTTTGAAACATCTACAATTCAAGAATAGTTAATATAAGGGAAATCAATGTTTCCTTTATTTAATAAGAACTGTAGCATTGGCTTATTAAGAATTAGTAAGTAGGTGTTATGTCTTAGTCTGGCCTATTTCCTTCAACTGTATTACTTCTTGAATGGAAATGTGGTTTAACCATGCATAAGAGACATGAATATACAGAATCATTGTACATTTAGATGAAATGCTGTTCCATTTCCTTTGTTTTTCTATTGGCAGTAGTCAAATGTGCACTTTAGAAACTGGTTACAAATAAATGGTTTCCTAATAAATCCTCATTGAATAGCATATTAAGTATTTATCACGTTAAATACACAACAGCAATAAAAATTATTCTTGCAGAAATCTGTATGACTTCTTTTATGTATTAAACCTTGAGGTGTGACTGGTACAACAAAAATTAGTTCCTGGGGGGAAGCTTGTACCTTCAGAACTCATTTCCTTAAGATTGAAAAGTTGTCATTCCTCACTAATTCAAACTCCACAAAAATAGGGATTGCTGTTACCTTGGTGATTTCTTCCTTCCCTGCCCCTCCCCACCCCCAACACTGTCCCTTCAAGCAGGTGATCTTCCTCAATCCAGTGAATGCAAGGCCTCATTCTGAATAGTAGTCTTAGTTTTTGACAGTAGTGCAGAACTCTTAACTATACATGCATAAGGTTTATTTGCTCCTCTCACTCCTTTTTTCTTTTCACACTTCAAGATTGTTGACTGGTCTGGTTTTAAAATTTACCTTTTCGATTATTGTAAAGTTTTTAGCAAGTTGCTTCAGGTACTATAGACTGGCTTGTTGCAACAATTCTGATGATAAAGAGCCCAACATAGCTTACTTCTGGTGTATAAAGACTTGGCTCCAGGTTTAGCACATAATGCTCCTAGGAAAGTTGTACTGACTGTGCAGTATTCTGCATCAACTCATGGCTGGCAAGAAGGTTCCTGGATCATTTGGGGCTTGCCTGACCTCTTCCAGAACTAGTCCCAAATTTCCTGAAGTTTTCGGGTTCTGCTGTCCAAGAAACCTGGTGATCAAAAAATTGTACTTCCTGAGAAGATTCAGCTTTGCTATGCTCTTTAGAGGAGTGCAGATTTGAATTTAAAATGTTTGTACCAACAAAACAGTTTCTGATCAAGTGCCTAAAGCATTGGTACACTCAGTACTGCTGCCCAGATGGAGTTGCCTTTAGGTTTGGTAGCAGTTGCAATTCAGACCAAGCCACTCTGTAATAGTAAACTTTGGGCCACTAGGGGTGGGCAATAAATGTTGGCTGCATATAGTGACACCACTATTCCTGACCAGAATGGAGATGATTGACCGGGGAAATTACCCAATCACACCTGGAGACTGCACCGCTGCAAGTGAATTGATTTTACCCATGAGTTCTGTTGGTTGCAGTTTGTAGAAACTTTTTAAATGGAATGTAAATAGAACTTGTTTGCTGAAAAAATAAACTTTGTTTGCTTTGCTGTTAGTGTAAAAATGCTGTTTGGCTGCAAGTCCTGCCCTGCCTCCATCCAACTCATTGCCTGACAGTGGTGGCAGATAAAGGCTAGCCTTGCCAGTGATGCCTAATCTTTATTTTTATGACATGTTTTTTTAAAAAAACTATAGCCTAGCTATTATAGTACATGTGGCCACCAGGACAGATGATCATCGAGGGCTTCAGAGGCCAATTTTAATATATCCACCATGGCTCCAGTTAAGATCAAATAACTTAGTACAGACAAGGGATCAAATCCAAGACCAGCTTCACTAACCCTAAGGCTTCAACCAGTTAAAACACTAGGCTACCTCAGCACCTGAACACGGCATGATTTATATCATGCATAATAATAAAACATTTTAAGGGCAGCAACCATACTATACCTAAAACAGATTTGATCAAATAAAATAACTTTTAATGTTTTTGGTAACTTGTATTCCGTTGTGAAAAATACATAAATATATTAAATGTGGGAATGGAAAAAGTAAACCCCAAATATTACTTTGTTAATAAGAAAGAGTAGGACAAGGGAACAATGATTCAAACCAGTAGAAGGTAAATTTAAAATTGATGTTCGGAATTTTTTGTTTAAAGATGTTCCATTGGAAATGAAGATCCTGGTCTATTAAACCACTGAATAATGAAATGGAGGGACTGCAGGATCCTTCTGCGTTAATGGCCTTCCTCATCCTTAACAATCTTGTAAATTACAGAGTAGGGACCATGTGGCTGAAAGCTCTGTGCCAATGGTGGGAAGAACAAATTTACAAAAGGTGTTAGAGGAACAGATTGGCGGAATATTAAACTTACAGAAATTACAAAGGTAAAGCGGGGGTAAGTACAAGTGAGGATTTAAAAACAATTAGAATTTTAATTTATTGCAATGGGGATGGCGAGCCAATGTAAGTCCGTAAGAAGTGATTGATGGATAAGAGGGACAGGATGTATGTGATGGAGTTTATGGAGGTGAGCAAGAGAAACATTGGAATAGTGGAGGCTTGAAGTGATGAAGGCAAGTATTAGGATTTCACAAGCGAAGGGCCTGAGGTGCTACAGCAGGCAATGTGCAGATTGTGAAAGGCAATAGGCTTGAACTTGAGCTCAGGGTTGAACAGGATGCCAAAGTTGCTAACAGGCTGGATAAGGGGAAGCAGGTTGTGGCAGGGGCTGAAGACTATGACTTCCTCCTGACGAGAGTGAGAGTTCACCAGAGCGGTGGGAAACAGTGAGAGCGGAACAAGGATAAAAACAGCGCAGAGCGAGAGCGGACCGACCGCGTGCTGATAAAAATCAGTGATGTCACAGGTAAAGCAGGTGGGTGATCGGTGGTGAGTATTTCTTTTTCTTAGGACTGTGGATAAGTTACAGTAAAATGTATAGCATATAACTAAATTTATAATTAATTAACTAAACTTAACTAAATTAAACAAAGTTAGTACTTCGATCAAAATTATAAATAATTTGATTGACTGAAATTAATTAAATAAATACGATGAGGCAGGGCTAGAAATGTGTTACAGCTGCAACATGTGGGAGCTACTGGACAGTCTTGTCTGGGACGACCAATCTGTAGTAAGTGTCTGCAGCTTGAGGAACTTCGGCTCAGAGTCAAGGAGCTGGAGTCCGAGCTGCAGACTTTGCGATACATCAGGGAGGGAGAAAGTTACCTGAACACTTTGTTCCAGGAGGCAGTCACACCCTTTAGACTAAATACTTTAGATTGGTCTGTGGTCAGGCACAGGAGAGTGCAACTGTGAGTGAGGCAGGTACGGGAATCTAGGAGGTAGCATTGCAGGAGCCTCAGCCCTTGCACTTGTCTTAAGTTACAACGTTCTTGCAAGCTGTGTGGATGAGAGCAAGGACTGCAGGGAGGATGAGCAAACTGACCACTGCACCGTGGTTCAGGAGGCCATTCAAGTGGGGGGGGGAATAAAAAGAAAAGTGATAATAGTAGGCAACAGTATAGTTAGGGGGTTAGATACTCTGCAGCCAGGAGCATGAGTCCTGAAGGCTGTGTTGCCTAACCGGTGCCAGGGTTAAGGACATCTCCTCCGGGCTGGAGAGGAACTTGGAGTGGAAGGGGGAGGATTCAGTTGTCGTGCTCCACGTAGGTACCAATGACACAGGTAAGACTAAGAGGTTCTACTGAGAGCATGATAAGATAGGGATTAAATTAAAAAGCAGAACCACAAAAGTAGTAATCTCTGGATTATTACCTGAGCCACGAGCAAATTGATATCGGATAAATAAGATCAGAGATGAATGCATGGCTCAAAGATTGGTGTGTGAGAAGTGGGTTTTGATTCATGGGGCACTAGCACCAGTACTGGAGAAACAGAGTTGCTTAGTCAGGACAGGCTTCACCCGAACCAAGTGTTCTGGCGAATCGAATAACTAGGGCTGTAGATAGGGCTTTAAACTAAATGGTGGGAGGGAGAGGAGGGAGGGTTCAGTGGGGGGGAAATTTAGAATGTTGAAGAAAAAGGACAAGGAAGTAGTACAGGGAAGAGAGCGAGGTAATGATAACTAGAGTATGTCAGGAAGGAACAGAGCGAACCAGTAAATGGAGTTAGAGTAGGAAAAAATGATTAAAAAAAAAACAAAAGTAAAGGTTCTTTATCTGAATGCGTGCAGCATTCATGATAAGATAGATGAATTGATGGCACAAATAGAAACAAATGGGTATGATCTCGCTGCCATTAGAGACGTTGCAAGGTGACCAAGGTTTGGAACTGAATATTCAGGTATCTGCCATTTCGGAAGGACAGGAAGAGAGGAAAAGGTGGTGGGGTAGCTCTGTTAATAAAGGATGAAACTAGTACAACAGTGAGAAATGATCTTGGCTCAGAAGATCAAGATGTAGAATCAATTTGGGTGGAGGTAAGAAATAGCAAGGGTAAGAAATCATTGTTGGAGAAGTTTATAGGCCTTCTAACAGTAGCTACACTGGGGCAAAATATAAAAGAAGAAATAATGGGGGCTTGTGTAACAAAAAATGTAATAATCATGGGTGATTTAAACTCTTAGATTGGACAAATCAAATTGGCAGAAGTAACCCTGAGTTCAGAGTATATTTGGGACTGTTTCTTCGAACAATACATTGTGGGAACAGGCCATTTTAGACCTGGTAATGGGTAATGAGACAGGATCAATTAATAACCTCAAAGTAAAGGATCCCTTAGGAAACAGTGATCATAATGAGGATCTTGGATCTGAAACTACTGTATTAAACCTAAATAAGGGCAATTACAATGGCATGAGGACAGAATTGGCTAAAGTGGACTGGGAAAACAGATTAGAAGGTATGATGGTGGATAAGCAGCGGCAGACATTTAAAAAGAGATTTTATGATTCAACAAAAAAAATCCCAGTAAGGAGGAAAGACTCCATGAGAAGGGTGTACCAACAATAGCTAACTAAGGAAGTTAAGGATGGTATAAAGTTAAAAGAAAAGGTGTACAATGTGGCAAAGATTAGTGGTAAGCCCAAAGATTGGGAAAACTTTAGGAACCAAAGAAGGACTAAAAAAAGGGAGAAAATAGATTGAGTAAACTAGCAAGAAATATAAAAACTGACTCAGAGCTTTTACAAGTATATAAAATGAGAGTAGCTAAAGTAAGTATTGGTCCCTTAGAGGATGCGACTGGGGAAATAATGGAAAACAAGGAAATCGCAGAGGCATCAACAGATATTTTGTATCTGTCTTTACAGTAGAAGACACTAAAAGCATACCAATAATAGTGGATAATCGAGGGGAGGGAGGATCTAAAAACTATCACTAGAGAAAAAGTACTAGGTAAACTAAATGGGTCTGCAGGCTGACAAGTCCCCTGGACCTGATGGCTTGCATCCAAGGGTCTTAAAGGAAGTGGCTACAGAGATAGTGGATGCATTGGTTGTAATGTTCCAAAATTCACTAGATTCTGGAAAGGTCCCAGCAGATTGGAAAACTGCAAATATAAACACCCCTATTCAAGAAAGGAGGGAGATAGAAAGCAGGTAACTATAGGCCAATTAGCCTAACATCTGTCATTGGGAAAAATGCTAGAATTGATTTAAGGAAGTAGTAACAGGACATTTAGAGACTCAAAATAAAATCAAGGAGAGTCAACATGGTTTTATGGAAATTAATAAATTTATTAGAATTCTTTGAGGAACAAGCAGGGTGGATATAGGGGAACCAGTAGATGTAGTGTATTTGGATTTCCAAAAGGCATTTGATAAGGTGCCACATAAAAGGTTACTGAACAAGATAAGAGCTCATGGTGTTTGTTTTTTGTTAGTTAGCCAATCCTCTATCCATGCTCATACTACCCTAAAGAGTCGGGATAAAAGGGTCATTTTCAGGATGGTGATCTGTAACTAGTGGGGTGCCGTAGGGATCAGTGCTGGGACCTCAACTATTTACAATATATCAATGACTTGGATGAAGGAAGCGAGTGTACTATGGCCAAAGTTGTTGTTGTTGATACAAAGATAGGTGGAAAAATAAGTTGTGAGGAGGACAGTGTCTGCAAAGGGATATTGACAGGTTAAGTGAATGGGCAAAAAATTGGCAGATGGAGTATAATGTAGGAAAATGTGAAGTCATCCACTTTGATAGTTTGTAATTTTTTAAATTATTCCTGAGAGACTACTGAATGCTGCGGTAGAGAGCGATTTGGGTGTCCTCGTACATGAAACACAAAGTTAGCATACAGGTTCAGCAGGTAATTGGGAAGGCCAATGGAATATTGGCCTCTATTTCAAGGGGGATGGATTATAAAAGCAGGGATGACATGCTACAACTGTGCAGGGTACTGGTAGCCACACCTGGAGTACTGCGTACAGTTTTGGTCTCCTTATTTAAGAAAGGATAGACTTGCATTGGAGGCAGTTCAAAGATGGTTCAGTAGGTTGATTCTGGGTATGGAAGGATTGTCTTGAGGAAAGATTGAGCAGGTTGGGCCTCTACTCTGGAGTTTGAGAAAGAGGAGATCTTATTGAAACATAAAAGATTCTGAGAGGATGTTTCCCCTTAGGGGAATCTAGAACTAGGGGACATAGTCTCAGAATAAGAGGTTGTCCATTTAAGAGGAGGAGAAATTTCTTCTCTGAGGGTTGTGATATATTCAAGGCTGAGTTAGACAAATTCTGATCAGCAAGGGAGTCAAAGGATATGAGGAATAGGCGGGAAAGTGGAGTTGAGGCTAGAATCAGATGAGCCATGATCTTAGTGAATGGCGGAGCAGGCTCAAAGGGCATAATCCTGCTCCTATCTCTTACGTTCTTATGCTAAGATGGAGAAAGTTACACCTAATCCAAGACCACGTCAGATAAACAGCCTACCGTCACAGACAGTTAAGGGATGATGAGGGTGAAGTAAAGCTGGATGTCATTAGCATACATGTGAAAGCTAATCCAACCCTACAGATACGTCTCTTAGTGGTATAGCCTGTGGCCGAGGAAAGGTGCAAGGATAGATCTTTAAGGACCCCGGAGGTGACTGTGGGAGAAGGGAAGAGAAGCCATTGCTGGAGATGCACTGGTTACTTTCAGATATGATGTGGAGATGCCGGTGATGGACTGGGGTTGACAATTGTGAACAATTTTACAACACCAAGTTATAGTCCAGCAATTTTATTTTAAATTCACAAGCTTTCGGAGGCTTCCTCCTTCGTCAGGTGAACGATGTGAAATTACTACTTTCAGATAGGCAAGAATGAAACCATCCAACAGCAGCCCCTCACACCTGGGCAGTGGAAAAGGATGGCATGGTTAACTATTGAACACTGCAACATGGTTGAGAAGCACCACAGTCACACACGTGATACTGTTTATAACTTTGGGTAGGACTAGTTCAGTACTGTGAGAAGGGCTGAAGCCAGGTTGGAGATATTCAAACAGTGTTACAAGAGAGATGAGCACAGAACTGAGGTGGCAATATGTTTTGAGGACTTTTAATAGGCTCGCTGGGTATAGTAAATTTGGAGATTAATAGCTGAGGCTGTGCCTTCTGACTTTCCATAAATAAGCATGACAATAACAGATCATCTGAGATCAGAAAAATAAATTGTCCAAACCTCCTCGCTCTTACCAAAAATGTAAGGAAGGAAAAGTGCTGAACACAGTTTTTATTTTCAAAAAGGTATTGATCTGTACATGGGCACAAAGGAGTGGGGGAAAGAAAGGGCAAATAGGTTCAAGTTCATAAGCTAGGACATCACATGATACTAAAGTATTCCAAAATATTTTAATCCAGAAAAAATTAAATTACAATACAAAATAACAATTAAATTAATCTATTAAATTACAAGATATTGAAAAATATTAATCCTATATAACTTTTCAAAAGTCCTATTAGTCACATGACAAATGCTTAGGTTTTGCCTGTACTGGGGCATTGGTTATGTTAATGTCTAGGGGTCATGTCTGTGAAAATGGCACAATTGTTAGTTAAGTAGTCAGTGTGTGAAGGCTGTAACTGATTTGAGAACAGCTGAAGGACCCACACTGTACTTAATGAAAAACAAGGAAGTTTGGGGGAAAAAAAGTGAACTTACATCAATCAAGCTCAGTTCAGCAGATCCTTTTAACAAAAGAATGAACTTGCATTTATATAACCCCTTTCATGACTTCAGGATGTCCCAAAGCATTTTACAGCAATTGAAGTGTAACTCAGGAAATGAAACAGCTAATTTGCACATAGCAAAGTCCCACAAACACCAATGAGAGTGTAGACGGGACTTCAGTTTAATGTCTCATCCAAAAGATGACACCTCCGACACTATAGCACTCCCTCAGTATTGCGCTAAAGTGTCAGCTGAGATTGCACGCTCAAGTTTCTAGAGTGGGTCCTTGAAGACCGAGTAAGAAGGCCATAGCATAAGTGCTATAACTGAGCCAAAGGTGACCTTAACTAATTTTGATAGAGAATTAGTAACTCTCCCATCTGTGAATTTTACCATAAATAAGGCAAGTCAATGAATAAAAATGGATGGTTCGAAATAATCGTTTTGAACTTTATTTGAACCACAGCCTTTTGATGTGTATTTGTGTAACCTTAACTGCAGTAATGGTCAAAGAGAACAGCCTAGTGAATTTGGCAAGCCAAGGAGAGACAGTATACGCTGGGGCAAGTGAAAGACTGGATTATGGATGCTCTTTCTATGCTGAAATGGGGCTACTTAAATTCTGAGAGAAATCCTGTTGTCAGAGATTTGCAGCTTCAGTTTCAATGTGGAAACTTTTAAAAATCTTATTCAAAAAGGGGTTATTCCACCACTGATTCGATATAATTCTGAAGGGAACAGACAACAGTTTGTTTAGAATCTCAGGCTGTTTGAAGCTTTCTCTTTCTATGAGGATATAGGCACTGCCCCCTCAATACTCTATTCATGTCTCCCACCATGGGACCCACCTCCACCCTACATCAGCCCTTTACCTCATATTTGGACATACCAGGTAATCGTCTTCTACCAGGCTGGGACCCAGGAACCTCCTGACGTCCCGCTCCCAGTGTTCTCACCACTTCCAACATTGGGGACCATGTTTGGGGTGGATGCAGGTTCTGCCCCAAACAAGGCCCTACAGAAACATTGCAAAAGTCAGGACCCAGCCTGTTCAGATCACAGCCTAGCCCCACGCTTGCGGCAGGAGTGCGCTAGAGGCCTCACAGATTTTTGGAGCCAGGATCTGGTGTGTACCAAATAAACATTGATTGGTCCAGTCACAAACATTCCAACCAAACTAATCTCCAATCAGAAAGAGCATCAATATTCCTGTATGTAGTCTTACACTTGTCCAGCACATTCTGTCTCTCCCCTTGGCTTACTAAATTCGCTAGGTTGTTCTCTCTGATCACTTCAGTTATACCATTTTCAAAGGATACACAAATACACATCAAAAGGCTGTTCCAGTACTGATGTTTGTGGTTCAAATCAAGTTCAAAATCATTACCTATCAGAATAGATGTAAGGAATCTTACAACACCAGGTTATAGTCCAACAGTTTTATTTGAAAATCACAAGCTTTCGGAGTTTACCTCCTTCGTCAGGTGAGTGACACTCACCTGACGAAGGAGGTAAACTCCAAAAGCTTGTGATTTTCAAATAAAACTGTTGGACTATAACCTGGTGTTGTAAGATTCCTTACATTTGTCCACCCCAGTCCATCACCGGCATCTCCACATCATATCAGAATAGAGGCATTGTTTCAGTGTGCTATACATCTCTGGGACTAAAACTTTATTAAGTACCTCACTTCCATTTAAATCAATCTCAGAAAAATTAAAACAGAACTATTTACATTTTAGACAAACTTATAAAAATTATTTGCACAACCCTGAATGGTTCATTATCAAATTTCTATATATTCAGACCAATCTGAATTCATAGGCTATACATTATCCTTGTGCATCTGCCTAACATACAGGAGTAGCCTGTTTTGTATGAATTTTAGTGAAAAGATAACATGTAAAAATAGCAGATGTCCATCACCCTACTGGTTAACTATAATTGTACTTCAATAAGTTGACAGCAAAATTTTTTGCATAGTTCATTACTCATGTTTGGAAATGGTGATGTGATAGAAATCCAATTAAAATGATCAGAATTAATTGTTTTATTTAACCAAACTTTCATTCCCTATACCCTAATGTTGTACGACTATGTGAATTCTTTCAATTGTAAAACTTTTTTTTTAAAAAGCCAAATCTTCATTTTGATACCACTTAACTCAATCCACATTCTTAGACTTAATAGTGCAATTTACTCTGCTGATGAATATCTGATGCCAACAACTGGACTATTTACCATACTCCACCTATAATTAGGCAGAGTCAATAAGATTTTATGACAGGGAAATTATGTTTGACAAATCTATTCGGAGTTTTCTGAGGATGTAACTAGCAAGGTAGATAAGGGAGAACCAGGGGATGTAGTATATTTGGATTTTCAAAAGGCATTCGATAAAGTGCCACACAAGAGGTTGTTACACAAGATTAGGGCTCATGGGATTGGAGGTAATATATTAGCATGGATTGACGATTGGCTGACAGACAGAAAACAGAGAATAGGGATAAACGGGTCATTTTTGGGTTGGCAGGTTGTAACCAATGGGGTGCCGCAAGGATCAGTGCTTGGGCCTCAGCTATTTACAATCTATATAATTGACTTAGATGAAGAGACTGAGTGTAATGCATCCAAGATTGTTGACGATACAAAGCTAGATGGGAAGGTAAGTTGTGAGGAAGACGCAAAGAGGCTGCAAAGTGGTATAGACAGGTTAAGTGAGTGGGCAAGCAGGTGGCAGATGGAGTATAATGTGGGGAAATGTGAAATTATCCACTTTGGTAGGAAGAACAGAAAAGCAGTATATTTTTTTTAAAAGGTGAGAGACTAAGAAATGTTGGTATTAAGAGGGTTTGGGTGTCCTTGTACACAAATCACAGAAAGTTGACATGTAGGTACAGCAAGCAATTAGGAAAGCCAATGGTATGTTAGCCTTTATTGCAAGGGGGTTGGAGTGTAAGAGTATATGGAGTTCATCTTGCTGTAATTATATAGGGCTTTGGTCAGACCACACCTGGAGTACTGTGTACAGTTTTGGTCTCCTAACCCAAGGAAAGATATATTTGCCTTTGAGGGGGTGCAACAAAGGTTCACTAGATTGATTCCTGGGATAAAAGGGGACGGATTGAGTAGAATGGGCCTATATTCTCTGGAGTTTAGAAGAATGAGAGATTTCATTGAAACGTTTAAAATTCTTAGAGGGCTTGACAGGTTAGATGCTGAGGGGCTGTTTCCCCTGGCCAGAGAGTCGAGAACTAGGCTTCGGCCATTTAGGACTGAGATAAGGAAAAATTTCTTCACTCAGAGGGTTGTGAATCTTTGGAATTCTCTACCCCAGAGGGCTGTGGAAGCTCAGTCATTGAGTATGTTAAAAACTGAGATCAATAGATTTTTGGACACTAAGGGAATCAAGGGCTATGGGGATAGGGCAGGAAAGCGCAGTTGAGGTAGAGATCAGCCATGATCTTATTGAATGGCGCAGCAGGCTCAAGGGACCATATGGCCTACTCTTGCTCCTATGTCTTATGTTCTACCTCCTAACACTAAGAATCCATGGATTTGGACGAGCATTGTCTAGGTTCACAACTTCCTATATGGAAATGGGGCTGACAGGGGACTTAGACTAGGTGCCAGTTATGACTACAGTGACATTTCTCATACAGTGCAGTAGGGAATACTATTCTGAAACTGGCAGTAAGATATATTGGTGAGGCAGCAAAGAGAAAGTTTAACCCCATCAGAACTCATGGTTATACATTCTGGGAGTACTCAATGCTGATACAGACCCAAGTATGGACATCCTGCATTAAGCACAAAAGTTCCTCCATCCTAATTATGTGCATTCAAAGGCATCATCAAAGTTACAATGAACTGTAATTTTATCCTTAAAACAATACCTTCTCCAAACTCTGTTTAAATTGACAGTTTCTTGTAGATCTAGGGACAGTGATACCTCAAGTTCTAGTTTGAGACTCATATCTATGCAGTGTGATACTCAGTCAATAAACTAGTTACACTGCTGACTGCGCTTTGCTCAGCAATAACAAAGCTCTGGGCATATGTGCTCGGATTCATGTACAGAGCTCCACGCCCCTGGTGTCCAATTATTCATGTTATCTAATAACAGGTGGCTATACCAGTCCTCTACAAACTTACTTTTCAATATTTTTGATTAGTAATATCCAAGAGGACCTCGGGGTAGTTTTAAAATGTGGCTTTGCATTGGGGTAGACTTATAACTCACCTGATGCAAACTCCAGGTAACTCAAGCATGTTTAGCAGCAAGATTACTGACATAACTCCCGAGTTATACTGCCACTTTTGTATCTGCATCCTAAATCACTTCACACAAATATGGAAGTTGCCATATAACTGCACGCTCGGGTCAAACAGTTATGGTTGCTTACTAGCCACAATAATTATCAGGGCAACATTAAAATTTCACTAATTGACAACACCTTTTGTATAGATTTTACAAAGAAAATCATAATTAACAGAGAAAGGAAACAGAAGTTCTCATTTGGAAAAAAATTTAGATGGTGCAAGGTCCAGGGAAGGTTTCTGCATCTACCCAAATACCAATTACAAAGCACAAAAACATCTATTTTGGCTTCAGTTTGAGGGACTTGAACACTGTCAGCATCCTATGACCTCCATTTCCAATCAGCATTTGATTTTCATGCCAGTTTACATAACTCAAAACAGACCACCACTAAAGAGCACTATAACACATTTAGACTCTTGTCCATTGACCTCCATGTGAAGCATTCCAAATCGAAGTACTAAAATACAGTGAGTCTAGATATAAAAGTCTTCACTGAAAGTTAAAATGTAGCAAGTTTATCATTACTAAGAATTTATTTTTCATAATCATGGGTTGTTCTACATTACCTTTAAACAGGGTAGAGCAAAGCAGTTTTGAACGTGCAGACTTATAATAAAGAAATACAGCATTAAATAGACTATTTAACATATCTTTGGCTTTGTATGTATATGGCATTCCCAATAGCAGCAATTCATACTTGTAGATTCTGTTCTTTACTGTAGCAGTCATGAAAGAGGTGCATAGATTTTACCCATTTGACCTACAAAAAAAAGAAAAACCCAATGCATTACTACTCTGTTGTTAAATTAGCTTTATCTTCCATAAAAATGCTTCGTGACTGTGCAGCACAAGTTGTGTTACTCAGTTTTTGTTAACTGGTATGCCTGCCAAAATGCTTTAGTAATAAAAGCTCAAAGGGCACACAAACTAGAAAGCAAAGCCTTTACTTCTGGTAGGGTTCACCATCTGGTACAACAATAATACAACAGGTTTTTGCTACAGGATTTCAAGCAATCAACAGACTTTCATTCTCGCGTTTGGTTTCAAAAGTCAGGCTTTCAATGCATAAGTGCAGGAGAGAACAAGATAGAAAATAGCTGAGACACAACTGAGAGCTTAGTCAATAGGATTTCTTGGCTCTTGGCTTTTGGCTTCAAGAAAAAGAGCTGTTCTGATGGCTCAGATGTTAAGTCTTCCTTGAACTATACAGACCATGTAGTCCCAGATTTGATCTCCAGCCTGTCCTGAGTTAATTGAGCTCAGTCGGGACAGAGGCGGAGGGGCTACAATTAGCCACAGTGCTCTTGGATTAGGGGAGCAAGAACTGAATAAATAAATCTCTCTCTAGTGGAAGCGCACGTGGATAGTGGGCGAAGACAAAATCGGGCTTGCCATGATGTCCTCCATAATTAGATAGCCTGCACTCACTGTCAAGGCTCACACATGAATAATGGCTAATTGGCCATTTTTTTTTTAAAAAGTGAGGGAGTCAATACCTTTAGAAGATGAGGGGAATAAAAATTGAAAACCAAATTAAAATAATTTTTGTAAAGCCTTTTAAAGCACTTGACAGATTTCTGATAACATTTTGTGGTTATATGTATATCAACTTGCTTTAAGTCTTTGAACTGTATTTTGGATTTAGACAATATACAAAATGCAAGTGTTAAAAACAGAGCTATTTCACACAACTTTCAAATGTGCCCTTGGGACACGAAGCAAGTGATGGCGACCAATTACCAACCTTCCCTCAAAACATTCTTCTTTTTCAAGATGCCCATCCAAAAGTTATCAGGTCCTGCTGGTCACAATCTAGCTGTGTTTTAAGACTTTAGCCTTTTTACTTACACATTAACCGAACAACTGCTTTCTCTTGTTATTTTATTCTTCTGATTTAAATAATAATCTTCAAATTCCTATACACGTTTCCTAGAAGCTGAACATCTAGGACAAGATCAGAAGCACACATCAACATGTGAATTTGTGCATTTGGCTTCCACGGCTTGTACTTGAAGCAATCATTTATTCTGGTTAAATCACTAAAATAAAGTTAAACATAACTCCCTACTCTATTAACAAACCATATCTAGGCCACGGTTGCTATTGTTACAGTCCAGCTATTAATTCCTTTGTGAAACAATTTTGACCCAATCAAGCACTTCATCAAAACAGCACTTCTCCAAACCAAATTTTAAAGCTCAATATCCATTTTATAACACATCATCTAAACTTCTCTTAGTGTACTCATCTGACGTGCTCCATCAGTTAATAAAGACATGCAACATACTAGTGCAACTAAGCAGTGAGGTGCATGTTCGATCCCTCATCCTGCTGAGTTCTTAAATCTCTGCTACAGTTCTGGGCTGAGGCATTAAGGAAAGGCCAGCTGGTGTCCTACAGGAAGCCAAAACAAACGAGCAACATTACCTGACGAAGCACCAGTTAGTGTAGTTATTTTAGTCCTGAAACCTAGACAAACATAAAAGTCAGGTAATTAATATCTTTTAAGAAGTGTTTGGAAGCGCTAGATTCCATTTCCTCTCTCTTCCCCCTCCCCCACCAACCCTCCCATTCTCAGAGGAACTAATCACTTATGTTAATGAAGAGAGGGGAACTCAGTGTATAAGCTGCTGCTCTCATATATCTTGAGACAGGTCATCTCCCTTCCCTCTTCCCTCAATGAGGAATAGCACAATCTACCAAAAAAGTAAATGGGGGAGAAAAAGGTTGAAAATAGGGGAAAAATATTTTTGCAGGCCTTCCACAGTTTGAGAGGAAACCATAAGCAATATCCATCACAAGTTTCATAACTTAAAATGTGTATCTACAATCATACCGAGGAAGATTATCTGCAGATATTCTTACCTGGTGGCTGGATCAAGGACCAGCCATTTTTCTGTGATAATTTGCAAATCTTGTCCACTAAGAGGTTCTCTGATCCTAACTTTCAGTTCTAATCGACCACCTGTAGATTTTCTGCCATCAAAAATCTACGGTAAAGGAATAGAATCATGTGAGTTTCAAACCCAATTCTAGAAAAATACTACAGGAAGGAACAATCATCCACAAAACGTATGATACATTTGCAACATTAAAAAAGATTGAAATAGTACGTGACAGCCAGCACAAGCAGTATTGTAATGCAACATGCTGCAAATGAATTTTAGAATTTATAGCATCTGAAATATTAAACTTAAACAATGTTAATCTTTAATGTCAATTAAAAATGGCAGCAGCTATACGTGCACACAGTTTACTAAAATATTTACAAGAAAAAGAGTAGAAACTCAAAATGATTAAGCTCTTCCAGCTCTAAATGGACTTAAAAACAGACTTTATCCAAGTCACACAAAGTGAACAGTCAACTCACCAAGCACTAATACAGTGGCAGTACACACTAGCAGCAATACCAGCCGTCAGACCCCAGGCTCATCCACAAAGCCCAGCCAATTAGTATCACTCACTCACAACCACAATGTACACATATGCTATCAATTTAATGTCAACAAATTGTGACCAAAGAATAATTGCAATTAAAAAAGTAAACACTTCTCTGTGCCACAAGATTTTGTTATAATTTAATTACTGTTAGAGTGGACTTCTGTTTAAAAAAATAGCTGATGCATTGAACAACTTTATCATCTCCTTTTCTCACATTTCAGATTGATACCTCTTCTAGTTCCCTACAGCTTTCTCTGTCCCCATACAGTTGGCCTCATTACTCAACTATATGCTTGAAAGAGTTTCAATTATTGGTTACATTAGAACATACAAATTCATTACAATCAAGTACCTTACCTCAATGATTTCTCTGACCTCACATTCAGTTTCTAGTTTGTCCAGTTTTAACTGTGCAGTTCCCACTGGTTTGTCACTTCTGAAAAATCCGCTGTAAAAAGTCAAAGCAATTAATCATGTCTAACAGTCTTACAGAAATTATCTTGCCAAACAAAACAAGTATTTACCTGTCTCCAAGATGATATACTAAAAAACAGAACTGTACTAAGTATAGAAATTGTGGCTGACTAATAAAAATACAAAAGGTTAAAGCATTCGGCTAGTATGGGACTCTCTAGAGGGTGCTTTCAGAGAGAAAAATAAATTTTAACATCATGGCACTGTGTTGGGTATGTAGGACACAGGCTCGCAGCTGCAGTCTCCCTTACAGTGAATGCCTGATCTGGACTAGGTTACCATAGGAGGTAAGCTGCATCTTCATATGATAGGAGGAGGATATGTATATACATACAGAAGGGCCTGTCATCCCAGGGTGCTTTTCTAGTGGTCAACTACAAAGCAGGACAGGCAGCAGCCTTGGAATAGGTCTCCAGTGCATTCTCTCTGTTGAGATTGGTGTGTGCCATGGGGAAAGTATGGAAGATGTGGCAATAGTTGCTTACAACTTCTAAGATTCTAGTCTCATTGAAGAGAATAATTGGTTAGAGGAATTTGATTTAAAAAAAACATTTGTGAGTTAGCAACATTACATTGTTACCAAAATTGCTAAATAGAAGCACCATTGTAAAAATACACATGACAAAAACAGTAGAAAGCTCCTCAGAAGAAACTCCTCCTCCAGCTCTATTCCAAGGTTGAGCACAAATTTCTTATGGCAAAATATATTTTTGGAACATCCCTGCACCATCATACAAAAAACAGATACACTCAGCTTGTTATGCAGAATACACTACCTTTGCTGTTCTTACCCCTTATGAAATATTTCAAACTTAATTCCTTTGGACTGAATTATTCGTTTAAATCCTCGATGATTTCTGTTAATATTGAGCATAAAACTCTGATTATATTCTGTAAGGAAAAAAAAAGCAATAATATTTTTTTTAAAAACATATGACACATAGAACAATACAGTTGGGATAAAACAGGTCATAACAGTGTGAAATGCACATTCCTGATTGATTTCAGCTACCAAATTCCAAATAGTCCTGAAACAAATTACAAGGAAGACACTTTTCAACAAGCAAGATATTTTACATTTGTGCAGTCAGCACACAAAAATATAAAATCACCATCCTTAGATCATCTCTTCACATGAAAAAGTAATCATGGGGCACTGCAGCTTTAACACTGCAGTCACACTAATTCTAAAATGCAGTCTCTTATAATGAGCTACACATCTTAGTCAAGATTTATTTTAAAAATGCATTAAAAGTAACACCATTATTGCACTCCTATTAACAGTGTACCTTAAGCAAAAAACCACTCGATTGAGTTCCTTAGGTTTTTAACATGTGAATTAAAAGCTTTGTTTTTTTCTTTTTAAAATATAAAAATGTAAGGAGATAACTTCCAAAAACAGCCAATAAAGACCAAGCTAAAGGTAAAGTTAGGCTGCTTTCATCAAAAACAATTCAGATAACAAAACCTATAATGGATATAAATAAGTATACATGTATAGGCTGTAAGAAAGTGAAAGTTTTGTCACGCAGTGCCTTTAATGACTGCATACTATAAAACAGTTCAACACCTGACTTTATATTCTCCACAACACCTCCGGCACTTTCAATTTTCTCTCTCTTCTCCTGCACTCATGCTCAATTTTGTTCTCACTCACATTTGCAAACATTTCAACAGGATCACTGGAGGGATAGCAGCAGAATTCCTAACTGACTTTTCTGCTCCATTGCCTAGGCTCATTGATGCCAATATGCTGCCTCCACTGCTGACCCCAGCTAAGATCAGCTAACTCAGCACGGACCAGGAATCAAACCTGGAACCCCATGGCTTATACTATACTCAGCAGTGCCTCTCTCAGCATCCAGGAGGCCATTGGTAAACTTCATACTTTGCGTTTTTTAAAATGGAAATCTTCTGAGACTTTAGAACAGCATTTGTGTAGTTCCTAGTGTTCATGGAAATCAGAAAATATCACTGAATAAAAAGTGGAGATACACACCACTCATCAAAAAATCATCAGGAGTATTGTGACTGTAACTGCACAGTGCTCCTCTCAATGGTGCACTAGGTATAGGAAAGCAACATATTTGCACATCCGGATAGCTGGACTTGGTTACATCAATAATTAATCTCGGCATAAAATCAACACAAATGAAAAGACAAAAAATAGTTGCAGATTTAGTTGAACAAATTATAAAATTGAATAATGGCAAAATACAGAAGTATCATTGAAAAAGTTATGCTTTACATTATGGCCCCATCAAAAAATAAGTTATTTCAAGCTACACATTTATACAGATTCAGAATATTAATATATTTAAACAATATATTGATGATAAAATGGTGCAAACATACAGCTCCTTCCCAATAACTGAGAAAAGTTACTTGTCTCATACCTGGACAATTAGTATTCTTGATCACAGTTGTTTTGTTTCGTTGGGCTTGCTCCTATTAAAAAAAGAGGCCACAGCTTACTGTCAACAGTGAAATTTATACATTTATCATTTACATAGTTTCCTCATGTAAATAATTATTGTATGAAATAAAAATTGAGAATATTAATATCTAGTTAAAATCAACAAAATGTATTCACAAATAAGAAGTGATTCACATTTGTAACTTCTGGTTGTACTCTGTGGAATTAAGTGTTGTCTGTAACTGAAGATAAGAATGCTGTTGCTAGATTGCAACCAGAATGTAAAGTCTAAATATTTAATACACAACTTTACTCACTGTACTAGGATATTGAAATTCAAACTTTACAAAGGCATCAAGATCATTTGTTGCCACACCTGTGTAAAATAAAACAAAAATAGTTTTTTTATCCAATAGGAATTAGCTCATCCAAGTCACAACATAGAAAGTGAATTCAATTTAATTTCATAAGTGTGTTATGGTTGATTTTTAAAAATAATTTTATTTCAGTTGTAGTGACAAGCTAACATTAAAATCAAAGCAATAAAAATGAGCAAAAATTTCTTCATAACAATCAAAGAGTAGCAAGGCAATGTAATTTGATCTGGCTGTCGAGAGCTCCCAAAGACCAAAGGTGGTCATTTACTAGGGACAGTCTAGAGTTTCAAACTTATTTTATATAATTTATTCAAATAAGGAAAATGCATTAATTTTGTTTTACAAGTACAGTACCGACCACCCCCATAGCTGCTCCCACAATTATGCACAAATACTTTTGTAGAATTTTCCACAGTAGATTACTTTTATCTTCTCCTTAGGATAAAATGTTTAAGTGTCATCCCCATAAACAGTTGGGGGTAAAACTATTTATCTTGAGGTGAACACATCTCAAAGTGTGGATTACAGCTGCACAGGGCCCAAATGATACAGCATAATATTTTAATCTTTGACTTTTTATATAATTGTAATTATGTCGTCCTGTCCTACAGCTCTCCTGAAGGTGCTGACTCACAAAGGAGTACAATTCCTTGGGTGCCAGCTTTTCTCTCGCACATTGCCAAGTGCTCATTCTTCATGAGTGGACATAGACAGCAAGTGCCAGCAGATTATTTGACTTGGGGACAAAGGCACAGCAGCCAAGCACCATCCTGTACTCACCTGATGTCCACATATGCATGCTGTAAGAAGCCACTGGACAGCAAACACAATTGGGAATCCTGCATTTTCCCTTCCCAAGATCAGAGGTACTGAGGCCAATTGTTGCACCTACTACTCCTGTAGCTGAAATCAGTTTACTCAGCACAGACAAGAGACTGAAAATGGGATCTTCTGCTCTATACAGTTCAGTTGCACAATACCTTTACTAAACAAATCTTCAGAGGAGGAGTTACTTTATGATGTTTTTATTTTTGGTGTGCTCATAAAAATAAACAAGGTCAATGCTGAGGAATGGAATATTTTGCTTCTTATTTGAATTCAGTTTCAGCATCAAGCATGTCTATGTCCGGTACAACACAGGAATGACAAATCCCAATGTGGCTTCATCCTTAATTATAGAAGGACAATCCATATTACACCAAGGTAACATTTCATTTCTAATACCAGCCATCCATCCTAGTGGCTTTTCCGAGTAGAAATGCTAATTTGTAGCCAATTACTGACAGCTTTGTACTGCAAATTCATACCATCCAAATCCATTTCAATTAGACCCTTCCCAACAGTAGGAACAGATGATTTCCATTTTATTAGTCTAGGCTGCAATTAAACACTTGTTAGAAAAGATAATGTTCTAAGCAAATGTGTCACCTAGCTCATATGCCAATATTTTTTTTTGTTACTGGAGCCTATGAGCTTATCAGTGTAACCACTCTTGCACTATGCTACTGTTGCATGGAGTCCCATTTTGTCTTACCTGAAGGAGCAGGGAGATTTATTCCTTTTACAATGATGAGAAGCATTTCAGTACTGCTGATGTCTGAAAATATCCTACAGAATAAAGCAGAATATTTTGGTCTGGCTAGTAGCTTTTGAATGGTAGGAACTGTCGCATAAATCACAAACCATACAATGAAAAACTTAGTGAAATAGGCACCCATAGAAAGGATTAGGGCAATTTTGGCTTTTGAAAGGTTACTCACTGTTAGGAGATAGTACACAAGTAGAATAGACTGAATACCAACTTAAATTTTTCTCTCAAAATTAACTATTTTGAACTTTCATGGCATCAATCCTAAAAGGTGTCAACCTACAAGAAAGATTCAATATGATGATACTCACTAAGCTCATATGTGAAGGTACCCAAGTGTGGCTTGGTACCTGTGAAACCAAAATCCCAGCACAAATCAGTACCTTCGGAGGGAACATTTAAGAGGGGGGGGCGGGGGGGATGGAAAATACCTTTTGTTTAGTCTGTCAAATTTATTCAGAATCAAAATAAAGTGCTATTAAGTAATCCTGAACAAAGTGCTATTTTCTTTTTCCCTTCTAGTTTACTCCCCTCCTCACAAATGAACAGTAAGTACTACATTTTTGTTGTAGGGCAACATCTTTTAATTGCTTCACATTGAACCATTTTGTATGTTTTCAAAAATGACAGAGCTGCAACTGGGCATAACTCTGAACAGTTCAGATGATGGTCCATCAAGACGACACCCCATCAACTACCTACTTGGGCATCCTAGAGTCACACTCACCGATGATAATATAATGGATAAGATGAAGGAATGCAAATTTTTCTAAAATTTGTTCTCATGATGTGTATAACGTTGGCAAGACTGCATTTATTACTGCCCTTAGTTGCCCTGACATGGTGGGTCCTCTTAAATTGCTGCAGTTCTCCCACAGCATTGTTGTTAGGTAGGGAATTTCAGGATTTCAACCTTGCAACGACGAAGGATCGCACTATTTGTCCAAATCAGGATGGTGTGTGTTTTGGAGGGGCGCTTGCTGCTTTTGTCCTTCTCAGTACTGGATGTTGTAAGGCTGGGAGTTATTTGTTTTGTTGATAAAGATTATGTTGGTAATGATTGACTGATTTGGTAACAAGCAGAAGGCTACTACTATTTGTGTTGCCAACTTCTTTTGTTCAAATGGCACATCTCACCATGTTCTAAGATTTTTAAAGGTTACAGAGAGGTAACCTCAGTTATTGCCGTGGGAAAGCTTTCAAATTTATTAGTCCAGAATGCAAAACCAACAACATGCTTCCAGTTATTGGGAAAAGTAGTGTTGCCTTTACAATCCAGCCCAAAATAGATCATATTCAACATCGGGGAAGTTATTCTCAATTTCAAGAATCTCTCTCTCCATTCAAGTAACAAATTTACTTTTTAAAACTGGAAGATGCTGCAATTACAATAATTATAAGCAAAAATAAATACCGGACTGTTTGAAAGGTCCTCTCCTCAAAATGGTACTTTGGTGGATCCAAACCTTGAGCTTGCCCCAGTTTAAGGATTTCAATATTTTTTTTACAATCAGCGGCCATCTTTTCAAATCTACAAAATCAGTAATGTACATTTTCACATATACTGTAACTAGAGGTGAAAGCTTTAAAAATTACTGGTGTCAAAATAATAAAAACATGCTCTGATGCAAGGATACTGCAACACCTATCTGTATATATACTTAAGTTTTAATCATATTCTTAGACATAACTTCTATTTTTCTGTGTGTAGAAAGTATTACTTTATCATTACTACTTCTCTGATTTGTTTGGTTGCAAGTTATGATTTCTATTATAATTACATGCTCTAAATGGATTAAGAACACCATTTGCACTTACTTTGTAGTCTCTGCCACATTACCAAGGTGTGTAAATTGCTTGGAATAGGACATACATTTCTAGATTTAAAAGAAAAGAGATTTAAAAATCCAATATGAATGGGAAAGGCATGAAAATATCTTTCGTAAGATATTCGATGTAGAAGGCTTATCTAGACAGTGTTCTCCCCTGTTATGAAGGCACTGATTCCTGCTAGGATACAGCTCCACTGGTATTAGTAATCCTCCAATATCTTGGCCCAGTAGCCACTCTTCACATGTGAACCAAAACAGCGAGTTTTGGCAGGTTATTCAACCATGGAAGGAATTGGGCAGAGCCTTATCCAGTGTTCACCCAATGCACAAACATGCACTTTCCACCAGGAGTCACTACATAGTTAGTTATCGGGGGCAGTATTACTGGCCGAAGTTTTCTCCCCTTCCTAGCCAGGGGTGCATGGGCTCAGGTGATTGATCCTTACTGTATCCTGGGTATGGTTAGCTAACTCAGCACAGACATGGCTTTATCCACAAGGTGATCAGGGGAGCAAAAAAGGCCTTTTAAGGACTAAAATAAGTTTAACAATGGACTTCTAGTATTACAGCTAGTAGAATTTTTCCTCTCAACCAAATGGCGGTGCATTTGTTTTTGAAATAAAGTTGACATTTTGCAAATAATTACAAATTATATTCTTCCTTATTTCTCTTCCTTCTGCTCCCATTTTGTAAATTGTCTTTCTCCCATTGACAACATGTATTGTAAATATTTTGTAATTCAACCTGTGCATCTACTGAATGATATGCTACATTACCAGGATCACAAATATGACCTATTTTAAACAGTTAACTTTTACCAGTGGGTTAGGCAATCATGTATGCAATACAGAGTATGGCTCATCATATACCTCATATTGTTCCTTCAGAAGCTTCATAAGATGTGTGTACACTTCATCCATCTTTGGTGAAATCTGTATATCTTTGTGATGCACCATTATAAAGTCATCATCATCTTCATCCTCAAGGGGAGAAGGAACCTGCAAAGAGAATAACCATATACTACAAAAAAGAACTTTGAGCACATGTATCCTGTAAAGAAAATATACTTAGATTTATTATATAAAAAACACACTAAACGGTAACATTAAAATTAATTGGGAGTAGCCCAAGTGATGGTGTAGTCATTTTACAAGGTCTTGCCACTTTCTGTGATTATTTTCTTTCCTTTTTTGTTCCATCTCTTGCAATACTACCACTACAGCAACACACATTCATATAGTGCTTATGTAAAAGTCTTAACAGTACTTTACATGGGAGAGATGTTGACACTGAGCAGAAAGCAAAAGAGAAACTGATGTTGCAGTTGAATAAACAGATTTTTAAGGAGACTTTCAAAGCCAGGGAGATTGGTTTTACAAAAGAGTTTCAGAGGGCAGGGAAATAATGGCTCAAAGATCAGCCAGTTTAGTAAAATAGAGATGATGGGGAACAAGTAATAATCTGAAGTCGGCCATACATGATAGCTGTGCCGTATGGCTGGAGCATATTACGCAGATAAAGGGGGGCAACATCATGAAGGGATATGAAAACAAAGTTCAGGATCTTGAAATCAATTTGCTGAGGCACAGGTAGCCAGTGGAGCTGGATGAGGCTAAGATTATGGACATGTGGGACTTTGTGCAGGAGGGGTCTTGAGACACAGCAGCCTGGATTAGCTGAATTTGTGGGGTGGAGGTCAGGAAACCATTTGAGAAAATTGATCCTTGAGGTGATGAGGCTCAGATGTGGGTTTTAGCAGAGGGGGGTGAGGTCAGGATGTAAGCAAGTAATATTTGGAGGTGGGAGAATTGGTCTTGGCGATTGACATGGGTTAAAAGCCTCAACTCAAGGTCAAAAAGAACACCAATGTTGGCCCACCAGCCAGTAAGGTTGATAAAGTCAGTGTTAGGGACACATAGGTGCTGGCAAGACCCAACAGGATAACTTTAGTTGTGCCAATGTTGAGCTGCAAGAAGTTGTGACTCATCCATTGAATAAATTCAAAGCAGAAATAGACAGTTTCCTAGAAGTAAAGGGAATTAGGGGTTACGGGGAGCGGACAGGAAAGTGGACATGAATTTAGATTTGAGGTTAGGATCAGATCAGCCATGATCTTATTAAATGGCGGAGCAGGCTCGAAGGGCCGATTGGCCTACTCCTGCTCCTATTTCTTATGTTCTTATCCAGAATGATGTCAGATGGGCAAAACAATATCCCAGCAATAGTCCTGGAGAAAATGCTGGCAGCAGAGAGGCAGAGTTAGTGACATTAGTGTAAGTGTGCAGATGACATTGCCAAGTACTAACACGTGGATGATGAATAGGAGGCGACCAAGGATGGAACCCTGGGGCAGTGTGTTCCAGACATTCACTGCCCTCTGCATAAAATAATTAAATCTAAACTGTTGGTGTGTCTTCTCTCTTCTAAGCTTGAGAATACATTTTACGAATCTTGAACATATTATTGGGGTTGAATTTGTCTATTCCCTTAAGGGTCCTGAATACTTTAATAATATCTTCCCAGACTAAACAATTCCAGACTCTTCAACCTCTCCTCTTAGTTCAGATGACACAAAGCTAAATAGCAGATTAGTTGTCCTTTTCAACACTGCCTCCAGTGTGTGGATAGCTTTGTTATAGTATAGCAATCAAAGCAGTACACTGTAGTCTGGGCATGGCCATACTTATGCCTTGTACAGAATCATCATTAGCTGCTGGTGTTTGTGCTCTATCCCACTGACTATACATGCATAGATCTGGTTATCTTTCCTTACTGTTGCGGCACACTGCACTGTTGGATTTAGTGAGCTATCTACCGATAGCCTTTGATTCCTCTCCTGTGTTGTATCCGAGAGTCCTGAGCCATTTAATTTATAGTCCCATTGTTGATTTCCCTTCCCTAGTCTCATTACCTTGCATTTAACCACATTTGCCACTCATTAGCCCACTTCCTAACCTATCCCGATTACTAGATCTCCTCTCTTCCATTTGGTATTATCTGCAAACTTAAGACAGTGTTATTTCTGTCCTCAGCTCCAAATCATGTACACGTACTGTAAAAAGCAATGGGCCCATCATTGATTCCTGTGCTACAACAATAACTTACCTTTAATGTAGCAAAATGTCCTACGGTGCTTCACAGAGATGGAAGTAAAAAAGATGCCGAGCCAAAGGAGGAGAGATTAGGAGGGGTGACTAAAAGCTTGGTCAAAGAAATGGGTTTTAAGAAGGGTCTTAGGAGGTGGAAAGGGAAGTAAAGAGATGAAGCAGATTAGGGAGGTAATTCCACACAATGGGACCTAAATGGCTAAAGGCAGTCAAGGGGCAGGGACAGGGTTGAAATCCAAATCTTGCCCTTTACCGTTATGACAGCGTTAGAAAGGACAATAGCTTTATGAAAAAAGTTATCCAAACCTTGGAAATATCAATTGGTTTCCCACTTTGGACAGCCACAATCATTGGATCAAAGCCCTTGGCGGTTCGAAGGAAATGTTTTGCTTGTTCCAGGTTCTTCTTTTGTTTTGCTTGCACAGCAGCTTTCATATACTGCTTCTTCCTATTCTCAAGAAATTCCAGTTGTTGCTGAGCTACAGAGAAACACAAGCAGTGATCAGGTGAAATATGGTAGAGCTAAGAACTCTCTTACTGATCTCAAAAACTTAAAATAACTATGAATGTAGTTCTTAGAGAAAAGTAAAACTGGAATCTGCATTTTCCATTCAAACACCAACCAATCATTTAAAAGTTTATTCACTATTCATGCAGGTTTTTTTGAAAACCCATTAAACTAGCTCTCAGTGGCACAGAGTAGAGTTGCAGTTCCTTACTCAGCTAAGATCTTGATCTCACATGACATGCAGGATAGAATTGAGTGAAGATCAAGTACCTCCTTGAACATGTATCTCTGATTGGTAGCAATGTTATTCCAATGATCACTTGGCGTTTAGCCTTTTCATACAAATAAAAGAATGCCTGTTTATTTTGTCACAAGCCTACTTATGAAACAATGTGAGCCGAGAAATTATGATGCTGCAGTGATTAAAAAGAAAATATACCGATTGAACTGAGCTGATTCAGGTGATCATTTGGTGTTGGCTTCTTTACTGGATTTGGGGATCTTCTTTCCTCTGATGCAGCTGGTACGGTCAGCGCTGGCCCGGCTGTTTGTACTGCATGGTCTGGAAGTTTTGCCGGTTTCTTTGCAACTGGAGGCTCTGTAGCTGGTGCAAGAGCACCACTCTAAGACAAAGCACACTGGAGTATAAGCAAGAGTTCAGATTTATTACAGAACAGATGTTCCTTTTGTGAATTCAGTGTAAAGCTGCAGCATGCCAAAATGGCTCGTTACTACTAACCATTAAAAAATACACACTTCTTTGCACTAACAGTGTAATCTGCAGAAGTTATGTGTGGTAGAGTATGGTGTATGCTCAATATTCAGAACATGCAATTATATCTTAATTGAAATGTTGAAGTAGAGTAGTACAGAATCAAAAAAACTTTGAATCCAGAATAGTCCATGTTCTACCTTAGTATGTCAAACATGAAATGGCTTTTGGTATGATAAATCCAATTGACTAGGTCATCAAAATGCAAACCTTTCTTCCTCTCCTGTTCTGCAAACTATCTTGCCTTCAACCTCCAAATCCTAATATACAGCAACAATTCTCAGGTCTGAGCCACTCTTGAACCTGTGACTATTAGGTACATAACAGCTGAAATACTCTAGTTTAGTCTCCTTCAGGAGGAACAACTTGATTCTGCTCAACACCTATTAAGACTGCTCACTTAAGATTGGCATCTTATCACATGGGGAAACTGCAGGAGAATGCCTGTATCCTACTATTCCGTAGCACAGAATATCTATGCCATAATGCACCCAATTTCTGAACGGAAGAGTAGTTTCTCAGGGTAGGGGGATTAATTTCATTAAATTTAACAATTTAAAACAGTTTAGAGGCAATGGGTCAGAATTTAATGAAATAATTATGGCATGTGAACGACACATGTTGTTATCAATGTGCAAATCGGTCAGCAACTTGTGGCAAGGAAGAGATACCATCGCAAATTGCGAATTGTCACAAGTTGCTGGATGATTTGCGCCGCTCTGGCGTTAGCTTCATGAAAACGGCATCTCGCCCTTAACCTCCCCATGAGTTTCATGAAGTTGCTGCATTTACACATTAATTGCTCATTAAACTCGCCACAGAAAGTTTAAGTCTAGTAATTAATAGTAGACGTACCCTTTTAACGATGTGATAATTGTTAATGACTGCCGATCAACCCCTCTGGCCAGATAGTGAACAATTGAGAATGTGGAGTCTCATTCCTTTAGGTAGTGAATTGTTGGAGGTTTTAAGAATGACAATTTTAAATGTTTTTTCTTACTTTTCCTTTGTCTCTCTTAATCCAATCTTTCTTTCTCTCTCTTCATTTATCTTTCGTAGGAACATAGGAACAGGAGTAGGCCATTCAGCCCCTCGTGCCTGCTTCGCCATTTGATAAGATCATAGCTGATCTGTGATCTAACTCCATATACCTGCCTTGGGCCCATATCCCTTAATACCTTTGGTTGCCAAAAAGCTATCTATCTCACATTTAAATTTAGCAATTGAGCTAGTATCAATTGCCGTTTGCGGAAGAGAGTTCCAAACTTCTACCACCCTTTGTGTGTAGAAATGTTTTCTAATCTCACTCCTGAAAGGTCTGGCTCTAATTTTTAGACTGTGCCCCCTACTCCTAGAATCCCCAACCAGCGGAAATAGTTTCTCTCTATCCACCCTATCTGTTCCCCTTAATATCTTATAAACTTCGATCAGATCACCCCTTAACTTTCTAAACTCTAGAGAATACAACCCCTTTCTGTACCTGAATTGACATTGAATTCACCCACTCTAATTCATCCTCCTTCTCAGCCCTTCCTCCGTTTATTTCTCAATCCCTAAATCTCATTGGTTAAGGAGATACACTGCTGGTGCCCTTGTTTACCAAGGTCCCAGATGCCTTGCTGCACTTCCAGCAACTTACAGGGCAAAAAATGTTTGAGGTGAAGGGTGCATGTTGTGAGATGCCCTGTTTCAGCAAATTCCAGCCCAAGATAAAGTTAACAGACTACACTTCGTTAACAATAGGGTGCAAGGATAATTTTCAGTTTTTCTGATACGAACACATGAAAAAGGACAGCAAAATGGGTCATCAACCCCATCCCATCCTGACAAGGTGCACTCAACACACACCATCAACTCCTCCCCCCATATCATGCATTATCATGGGAGACACAAAAAAAAATCTTGGACCAATATAGGGGAAACAAACTCTGGGAAATTCCTTTCTAATCCCTTAAGTTAATTAAGAAAGCTCCAGGAGACTGCTGGTGATGGTTCACTGGGACTAGTACTTTCTATAAATCAAAAAATCTTCCATTTACAAGAACTTGTCCAGCTCCCTTTAGAAAGTCTGCACCAAATCCACACTCACTATGCATATTGGCAACCTATTCTAGAGGTTAAAAAGTCTGAAAAGAAATACTCCCTGTTATCTAACTTAATACTGTTTTTGTAACTCATACCTGCTAGTCCTCTCTTGCATATCTAGCTCAAATAACCCATCCACTTGAACTGAATCTAATCCTTTTACTGTAAAGACCTAAACCATATCCCCTCAAAATCTATGCTTTTCTAGATTAAAGAGCCCCAGAGCCTAAGACTATCCTAATAACTAAGGGCCCCTAAATTAGGTACCAATCAAGTAGCCTACCTCTGGACCTTTTCCACATGCTCCTGATACTAATGAGCAAATTTATGCTCAAAGACCAAGTATTCAAAGATGCAAAAAAAAATGGCTCCCACCACATCCGGTTTTAAAAAGAAGCACGGAAGTTAATCAAAGGAAGTCACTTCATGCCTAATGGATGATGAAAATCCAAACAAGAGGTTTAAAGTAGCATGATTTAATGATGCAAACAGGAAAATAAACAGAGTCTTTTAAGAAAGAAACTGCTGTAAAAAGTTTGAAGATATTGAGGTGTCATGGATGGACAGATTGACGATTGGAAAGTATAATTCCAGTTGCAGAGCGGCAGAGTGGAAAAAGTGGATTACAAATGCAAAGCTAAATAACTGTCCATTATTAATAAATATTCTGAGCAGTTTTGATTGAAACTCTAGGAGATGGATGCTTACTCATACTTATAACAGAAAAGGTTATAGGAAGTAATAATAAAATACCTGACAAAATAAATTAGGAGTGATGAAAAATAAAAGCATATTAAATTATCTGTATAGCAATGTACAGAGCATCAGCAAGAAAAAGGGGAAATTGGAGGCAATAATTAAAAGTGAAGAAATAGATGTAATAGGGATAAAGGAAACATGGACAGGAGTGGTAGTTAAATATTGCAGGCTACAATGTATGTAGAAATGATAGGGAAGGTAGAAAAGGGTGGTGGAAGAAGGGGTGATGGGGTAGCTGTGTTAATCAGAAACAACATAATGGCAACAGAAAGGACATATCTAAGAGACAGAAACAGGATCCATACTGATTCAGATAAAGGACAGAAAGGGATTGGTTACACTATTAGGGGTATACTTCAGATCAAAAGAATAGTGGAAAGGAATTGGAGGGAGAAATATGTAGGCAAATATGCAAAATGAGTAAATAACAAAGAATCATAATCATGGGGGATTTCAAATATCGCAAAATAAACTGGCAGGGAGGGAGTGAAAGGGATGGAGTTTTTACACTGTGTACAAGACTCCTTTCTGACCCAATATGTAAGAAGCCCAACAAGGGTGGAAAGCACCGCTAGACCTAGTAATGGGAAATTAACTGGAACAAATAAGAGAAGTAACTGTGGAAAAAGATCTAGAGATAAATGATCACAACATAACCTTTCTATCTGTCCTCCTAATTATTGAATCACCTACAACTACCACATCAAACTTTTCCTGTAGGTGGTGTTGTGATGGAGAAATCTTACCAGTACTGGTAGGCAGCTCTCCATGTTTGTTTAAATTGAGGTCTTTTCAAAATTGAAATAACAGAATCTCAATGTTTGACAATTCAGGGCCTATAAAAAGTCAGAAAATCAGGACCTATATAGTTTATCAAATATCAGAACCTCTTCAATGTTAGCAACATTGGAGGTGCCTCACCCTCCAGTGAGATAGTTACCCTCACACTCCTTTGTGTTGAGATACCTTTCCAACCACCCACAAGGTATTTTCTCCCACCCTCCTCTCATCCTCCCCCCATGTTCTGCCTTGATCCAATTCTCCCCTGGCGTAACGCCACAGACTGCATGTGCGTGCGTCTGTGAGATCAGGAGCAGGCCCAGCTGTGATACCTCCCCAGCCCTCTGAGTGAAATATCTTGGCTTACATATAAACAGCAGCCACTTCGGCAAAGTACTGGAGGGCAGCTGGCATTCATAGTGCCCGATCCCAAACATAAGACCGCACCTTCCTGTGAGAAAGGAGAAAATGGAGACAGAAAAAGCAATTTGTTCAGTAGATTTGATTGCATGCAGTACCTCATCATCCTCCTCCACCACCTCCTCCACCTCTGCAGCAGCTAGTCTGGATGCAGCTTCAAGCATTCCAGCAATACCATGGTCTCCAGGTGTTCCTTCCACTCCTGGTATGGGTGGGAATCCTACAGAAAGCCAAAGTATTAATCTTAAGACAACAATGATTAACCATTTAGAAACTCATCTGGTGGTTACTGATAATAATTTCACTGCACATCGCTTTCATGCCATTCCTAACCACTACTTTTTTTTAATTTGTTCATGGGATGTTGGTGTCGCTGGCAAGGCTAGCATTTATTGCCCATCCCTAATTGCCCTTGAGAAGGTGGTGGTGAGCTGCCTTCTTGAACCGCAGCAGTCCATGTGGTGAAGGTTCTCCCACAATGCTGTTAGGTACGGAGTTCCAGGATTTTGACCCAGCGACGACGAAGGAACGGCGATATATTTCCAAGTCGGGATGGTGTGTGACTTGGAGGGGAACGTGCAGGTGGTGTTGTTCCCATGTGTCTGCTGCCCTTGTCCTTCTAGGTGGTAGAGGTCACGGGTTTGGGAGGTGCCAAAGGGTGTCGAAGAAGCCTTGGCGAGTTGCTGCCGTGCATCCTGTGGATAGTACACACTGCAGCCACGGTGCGCCGGTGGTGAAGGGAGTGAATGTTTAGGGTGGTGGATGGGGTGCCAAACAAGCGGGCTGCTTTGTCCTGGATGGTGTCGAGCTTCTCGAGTGTTGTTGGAGCTGCACTCATCCAGGCAAGTGGAGAGTATTCCATCACACTCCTGACTTATACCTTGTAAATGGTGGAAAGGCTTTGGGAAGTCAGGAGGTGAGTCACTCGCCGCAGAATACCCAGCTTCTGACCTGCTCTTTTAGCCACAGTAATTATGTGGCTGATCCAGTTATGTTTGTGGTCAATGGTGACCCCCAGGATGTGGATGGTGGGGGATTCGGCGATGGTAATGCCGGTGAATGTCAGGGGGAGGTGGTTAGACTCTCTTGTTGGAGATGGTCATTGCCTGGCACTTGTCTGGCGCGAATGTTACTTGCACTTATCAGCCCAAGCCTGGATGTTGTCCAGGTCTTGCTGTATGTGGGCAAGGACTGCTTCATTATCTGAGGGGTTGCGAATGGAACTAATCACTCTGCAATCATCAGTGAACATCCCCATTTCTGACCTTATGATAGAGGGAAGGTCATTGATGAAGCAGCAGAAAATGGTTGGGCCTAGGACAATGCCCTGAGGAACTCCAGCAGCAATGTCCTGGAGCTGAGATGATTGGCCTCCAACAACCACTACCATCTTCCTTTGTGCTAGGTATGACTCCAGCCTCTGGAGAGTTTTCCTTGATTCCCACTGACTTCAATTTTACTAGGGATCCTTGGAGCCACACTTGTTCAAATGCTGCCTTGATGTCAAGAGCAGTCACTCTCACCTCATCTCTGGAATTCAGCTCTTTTGTCCATGTTTGGACCAAGGCTGTAATGAGGTCTGGAGCCGAGTGGTCCTGGCGGAACCCAAACTGAGCACCGGTGAGCAGGTATTGGTGAGTAAGTGCCGCTTGATAGCACTGTCGACGACACCTTCCATCACTTTGCTGATGATTGAGAGTGGACTGATGGGGCGGTAATTGGCCGGATTGGATTTGTCCTGCTTTGTGGACAGGACATACCAGGGCAATTTTCCACATTGTTGGGTAGATGCCAGTGTTGTAGTTGTACTGGAACAGCTTGGCTAGAGGCAAAGCTGGTTCTGGTCTTCAGCACCTCAGCCGGGATATTGTCGGGGCTCATAGCCTTTGCTGTATCCAGTGCACTCAGCCGTTTCTTGATATCAGGTGGAGTGAACTGAATTGGTTGAAGACTGGCTTCTGTGATGGTGGGGCTCTCGGGAGGTGGCCGAAATGGATCATCCACTCGGCACTTCTGGCTGAAGAAGTGTTAAAGCAGCCAGGTTGACTCAACCGAAGATCTTCAGTTCACTTCCTGTGACAAATGCATAATCTTCCTTTGGCTCCTCCCACCACCCCACCCATGAACCTGGCCCAGTCTGTGAACTGTGTTTGAAATTATGTCGGTGATCTCCCTCTGCAGAACAGCACAACCTAATTTTAAGTTACAATTATAACTTCTGTCAACACAGGTTGTCTAATGAATTTATTGGCCAATTACTCAATTGTTTTAAAAATAATCATAGTTTCATAGCAAGTTTAACCAGGCAGTGACCAATGGCTGTGTTGCTATAAAAATAAAGTCAATTGGGGTGAAATTTGTCTTGGACGGTTGTGCTAAACCAGTGTTATCACATCGGCCGCCTGTTACATATAAAAGAAGCAAGACAAATTCCACTTTTATGGTGTCAGCCTTGGCTCAATGGTAGCACTCTTGCTTCTGAGTAAGAAAGATGTGGGTTCAAATCCCACTCGAGACTTGAGCACATAATCTAGGCTGACACTTCAGTGCAGCACTGAGTGAATGCAGTGAAGCACTTTGGGGTGTCCTGAGGTTGTGAAAAGACTCTACATGAATGATGCAAGTTCTTTCTTTATTGACCAGAATCAAGCTGATCAACAAATAAAGCTTTTTCAGCACCATCACGTATTGAGGTCAAGCGCAACTTTAGGGGAAATTTTCTACTGCTATTCACCAGTGGTGTATACATGTGCATGGTGAAGGTGTTTGGGGGGGGGGGGGGGGGGATAAGGAATTCTGGGGAGAGTTTACTCCCCAAAGGAGTGCTGGGAGGACAATAACCAGTATTTTCCAAGCAAGCTACATTACATGCCCAAGATGCTTGAACTGCCAGTATGCAAGGATTTGAAAATCAAGCAAATGAAGGTGGATTTCCCTCTCTGCATTTTCTGTGATTTGCTCCTGAAACACGTTATTGCTGAAGGTGGATTTTACGTGGGTTCACTTGGTAACTTACTACCTGGCTTTTCTCAAAGCAGCATTTTTCTGCACTGGGAGTGGCTTTTTGGTTTGCTTTTGTTGCAGAAAGTTTGGTACATAATTTTCTTTGCCATTTTCACTTAACTGTTGCACTGTTTTAATTTCTCTCTCTTTTCATCTGCTACAATTGAAGGAAATTCAATTTTCAATTCAAACACCCTATGCTCATAGGGTGTGCATTCTTCCTATCCTCGAGGACAAAGATGAGTTGCCAGGTAATGTCCAGAATAAGGTCTGCCTGCACCCGAGATGGGTTATAACAATGCTTAAAATCTTTGCTCACTGCATTTGGAATTAAAGCTATAAGCCTGGATTTTGAGAGTCTCCGCTGCGGTGCATAACTTATTGGAAGAAATGCAGGATGCAAAATCCTGCAAGCTAGCTCGCCTGATTTACAGTGGGCTATATTTTATGCTGGTCTCTTGTAGGACCTTGCAGCTTTCTCAGTGCCTCTATCTGAAAGGGATACATGAATATGTGTGTGGATGGCTTCTTTAAAAAGGAACTGAGGGCGATATTTATGTCACTACCACCCAGTTTCTGCTTAAGAACAGGGCAGTAGCAGAACCAAAATTGCACAACTGGTCGAAGCACCAACTTACCAACGAGCTCCTGTCAGTTCCGATTTTTGGGCTGAACTTGATGTTGGCAACTAGAGCTCCTGCCTGAAAGGGGCAGGATGCATATACATATATGTTAATCGGGGTCAGATGATGTAATTAGGACCCCCTTCGCCATTTTCATCTCAGCCTGTCTGAATACCACCAGCTCCTGCTCCCGTACCACCCATGGTTGGTGGGCAAGTTGGGAGGCAGCCATTTCCAGCAAAAATTAAAAAGATTCTCAGCTGCTGTAAGGGAATGCTGGATGAAGGTTTGGGAGACATTTTTGTGGCAGTTTTTTGTGGGTATTGAGCCTTAATTGCTTCCATATTTAATGTATTTTCTGCTGCAGGTTCTGCACACAAGATGCCTGCGCATCTAAAATGTTTTCATTTCCAACTCTTATACCCCTCCCTTTTTATGCTGCTGCGGGCCCCTCACATTCAGCCACCACGTTCAATTTCCCGCCTCCAGATCGGCGAGCTGCCTATTGGGGTGTGTATTTCGCCCTGGCATCCCGCCAATCACATTACATTGAGAACTTAGGACCAACATGAATCAAGCCCCATACCAACTATTCCACGTGACTGCTGTGCACACCCTGCTTGCCAAATAACACTCAAAACAAAAATCGCATCTACACTTTTACATTTTTGGTTGGCATATAAGTTCTTTTCGTTAAGTTTATTGCTTTATCTGCTCTTTCCCCATAGCCTGTATCTTCTACTGCTTCAAATATTTAAACCACCCAAATTTAAATCGGGCAAATAGTGCAAACATACCATTTTCTATTACCATTATTGTCAATTGCAAAGTCACTACTTACAGCACTTTAAGTGCACCGGCTATTTCGGGCAGAAACAGGTGTTCAGTGAGTAGTTAGCACCTTGTTAAGGTGCAGCATCTTATATACTTAATCCCCTTTAAGTGGAAAGGAATTTATTGAAGCACTCAAGCTTGCCTTGAAATATAAAAGTGAATTTGAATGTACAGTGGAATCTTGTTACATTCAATAGTTTGGGGCAGACAAAAATGTTGAACATAACTAAATTCACATAAATTGTCCTAGCTGGAAATCATGTTAACACGAACACACCCACTAAAAACAGTAGGGACTCTACGTACAAACACTGATTCTTTTTGAATACACAAATATTTGCATCATTACTTGCCTGGGGGTATTGGAAGATCTGCAAAATCCACTTTCCTTCCAGCTTTGTGTGCTCTGATGGCATCTTGATATTGCTTCAATATTAACAAAAAGGTGGATATTAGCTATCTCCACATTCCATCAGAATGAGGTATGCTGTCAATTGGTCAATATCCAAATAACCTAATTCACGTAAAACTAGCCTTTACATGCGAGCATGTGCGTGAAAAAAAGAAAAAAAGTCAAGTGGAACTCCCAGATTTCCAGTGCTAAAACCGCCTCCACGAAGCTTGAGGGTTTCTTCAAATAGTGCATTACTCCTTAACAACTCTTGTATAAGATGCCCAAGCCTCGAAAACTACTCCCCATCTTGGGAATCTTTTATAGTGCCTCTCTTGCATTCTTGGACAGGATACAAGAAAAAGTTGTTGAAAGGTCTCTAGCCATTTCTCTCTACCCAATCACAATCATTCTTGTCTTTATTTTATTGATACTACTATCGCCAATCTCCTCTCAGCTTTCTTCTCTTGTCCCTCTTAAGCTCCATACACTAGTGTCATGATGAGGGATCACTGGCTATTTGACCCAACAGGGATTTTTGGTTTAAGCTAATAATATGTTTCCAATATGAACTCAGGTTCAGGATTTTTATGGGTTAATCCTCAATGGTCCAGGATCCTTTCGGTCACCAGGTCACCTCGACAGAGGAAGACAGACTGGTGTCACCAAGACAAAGAAAGGAATTGGTATATTAATGAATTTAACCAACAGTTAATTAATCAACCATTGAATCTGTTATCCTTAACAATCTAAAACAATAGATGCTTCGATATCCTCTTTAAGGCAACTCTGGTACGAATTCACACTTGAAATGTTGGGAGGAACCGAATTCATGCACATACATCAGAAGTTAGCCGACACGACCTCCACCAGGGTACGGTGGGGGCATTAGCTGATTTAATTGGCAGTTCTACTTGCCAATTACTGGACAGGGAAGGAATTGGAGGACACACCTGCAACTTCCTGTGCAACAAAAGAAGTTGCTGCAAGCGGCAGGCTCAAGCCTCGGCACAAAATTAAGATAGGAGGTAGTCAGATGTCAACTTGGACTGACCAGAAAGGAAAAAAAAGTTAATGTTTAGCCTGCTGTCCAGCATAGCATGGGGGTACCTTGTTACTTTGTATATTACGGGAAGTGGTAATAAAAGTTTTAGAAAAGCAGTCTGGAATTGCTACTCTGTTCATTCACAAGCATTCTATAAAATAAACCAGTTTCTTATCTTTACATTGACTTAATCTCGCCAGAGTATTCATCAGTTCAGCCTTTCAGAAGATTGGAGAAGCGAATGCGAGGGTATGTACGAGGATCATGATATCCAGTTTGTATAACAAAGAGGGTCTCATTGTTTCACCCCAAGTGTTACACTACCATATTACTACACATTGGGCAGCATGGAATGTAAGGGACACTGTTCCACATAGGGAGTGATCAGTGCTGCTGAACCCGTAAGCATATTGAAGGTAAACCTGAAATTTGTAACAACTATCTTACATTCGCTTCCTCTTCCCCACATTGAAATCAAGACTCATTACATGATCTCAGAACTCATTCTTTCCCAAATCTTCAAAACTGCAACTTCTAACCTCCCTCAGTCTTCCTTTTTTCTTAGACTCTACAGAGTGTTAATGTGGAGCTCGGGATCACCTAATTATTCTGTCCTACTCTTTTCAACCTTGGTGGTGGCCTGCACTGTGACCCTTTGCCCTTCAGCTGCGATTCCCAAAAATAAATGGCTCCAAGTGTGCACGAGCGCGTGTCTGTTTCATGATCACCACTAAAGTTGAATAGCCTGCCCGCACTCACTAAGTCTCACACATGAATAATAAGTTTTTAGGCAAGATAACCAAGGGCACGTGGGGAACCGTACTGTGGCAAGAAACCAACACATTTAAAAGGGAACGGGAGAAAAATGGTCAAGAAAAGAAACAGAATTTATGTACCTTTGCTATTCTCTCATGCATCCTTGCTTTACGGTCATTCCCGTTAGCTTTAGCCTGAGCTGCTGCTGTTTTGTATTTCTCCATTCTTTGATGCAGGGCCTCTAGTACATCTTTGGGTGGTGGAGGTAGGCCTAGAATCACAAATATAAGATGCCCACACTAAAGTTAACAAATATTCAAAAGAAATTCTTAAATGCTAATCAGCTATGAAAATATTTGCTTGCATATTTAATGAATTTAACTTCCAGTTTGAAGAAACCATGTGTACTTTAATTTGCAGTTAATTTAATTTTCCCTTCCTCTCCTCAACCCTCCTCCTCCTTCTTACCCCATCCGAAGTCCCTCTCCTCACTCTCTCCCACCCTCTCTGCCCTGCTATCTGGCACCTCTCCCATTCCTAGCATTGGTTCAATTATCTCCCTGCTCTCTAACCCTGTTCGACCTGAATAACGCCCTTGGTCATGACCCCATTCGAAACATCATGGAAGATTGACTAGTAGTGACTAAATCCCACATACCATTTTCTGACTAAGGCAAACCACCTTTTCCGAAGCATCTGTGTTATACTCGTCAACAGACCAGCAGAGGTTAACCAGTGTCTGCTTGGTACCTCGTGGAAAAATACAAGGAAAAACCCACCTCCTTTCACTATGGCACAACTTATTAGGCAGACATGCACTGCGCCAATGACCCAACTCACTTAATGGAAG
Source organism: Heptranchias perlo (assembly GCF_035084215.1). NCBI lineage: Eukaryota > Metazoa > Chordata > Chondrichthyes > Hexanchiformes > Hexanchidae > Heptranchias > Heptranchias perlo. Next base: position 37,067,333 of record NC_090333.1, on the reverse strand, counting down.
GCAAACATTATAAGTTAAGGAAAAATAACCACTTCACTGTGAGTAACAAATCCAAACATGAACGGCAAAAACATTGCAACTGTTGGAAAAGATAAATCCCTAAAGCAAGACACGCAGGGAAACAAGAACATACACACCACTCAAAATGACAAAATAGAATTTAGATATGTGGCTTGGATAAAGTTATGATGTTCGAATACTACCTCGAGATATCGGGTGCGGTAGTATAGTGGTTATGTTACTGGACTAGTAATCCAGGAGGCCTGGACTAATATTCCGGAGTCATGAGTTCAAATCCTGCCATGGCAGCTGGGGAATTTAAATTCAATTAAATAAAAATCTGGAATAAAAAAAAATACTAGTATCAGTAATAGTGGCCGTGAAACTACCGGATTGTCGTAAAAACCCATCTGGTTCACTGATGTCCTTTAGGGAAGGAAACCTGCTGTCCTTATCCGGTCTGACCTATATGTGACTCCAGACCCACAGCAATGTGGTTGATTTTTAAATCGCCCTGTGAAATGGCCTAGCAAGCCACTCAGTTGTTCAAAAAGGCGGCTCACCACCACCTTCTCAAGGGCAATTAGGTTTGGGCAATAAACGCTGGCCCTGCCAGCGACGCCCACATCCCATGAACGAATAATAAAAAAAAATTCATGGGATTATGTATAAAGAGTAAGAGCAAAGGTTTAGGACATCAGCTAAATCCCAAGAAGGTACAACTTTATAACACACTATCTATTATTCTGTTGTATGCACAAAGACTATCTTGTTATTTGTACAATTGTGAAACACTGCCGAAATATGACAGAATTGCACAAATTGCGCAACACAGTGTTTAATACTGAACATGCTCAAAATGTAGGACTTCGACAGTCTTTGAAGTTTGATTCCAAAGTTCAATAGTAGGAAGGGAATTATATGTTATTCCAGTGCAATTGTTTTAAGGCTACCAAGTCAAGAAGCCAAACATACGGTTCAGAACAACAGCAGCAGATGTTTCTAAAACAAAGTCAAATCACTCTCAGGCTTTCTTTAATTTTGTGACTTTGTGACAATGGGAAAAACTATATCCAGAAACAATTCTATAGGCTATAACTAAGCAAATTAAAATATTTCTGTTCCTATTTCTGCACATGCATTGCATAACTGAATAAATGTGTCAAATAATAATACCTCAGTAAGACCAAAATCTTTAGTTTAGTCATCAATTTCATTTCTTATGCCCCAGCTGCGTTTCCCTAGTCGGGCCAGTTCTTGCTGCTGCTTGCACTAAAAGGAGGCACCCAAGACTTTGAAGCTTCAATGCAAGATATGTCCCAAACTCTCACAGCACTGATCAATTGTATTTATTTAATATAGTTTTGAAATGTTTATTATTCTCATTAAAACAACAAAGGTTACAATGTTATATTTCAGTTGTTAGTGACGCAGTACATTTACAATGCACGCCGAAAGATATCGTACCAGATTCTACAGTGGCTTGAGATTCAGTTTTGGGAGCCAATCCTTGCTGATCAGGAAGAGTTGCTACACTGGAAGGACCGAGTGATTTTTCTTGGACTGCAGTGTCTGTCAAAATATTTGAATAAATTGTTACAAATGAAAAAATGTTAAAAAGGATGTCACTTCATGATGTACAGTAACAAGTTTTATTCAGTTTCTGTTTGAAAGCATAGGAAATCTTTAATCTGACAGGTCACCAGTTAACTGAATTGTAGCATGTATGCAACAAACATTCCTAAATTAATAGTCTGCCAGGAGCCAGAACTGTGCTGTGAGAGTGGTTGATCCAAACTAAGTAGCTAATCAGCTTTGTTTGAAAAACAGACACAATGGATTTCTTTTGCATATTTAATGCTGGCTTGTTCTAGCTGATCAGTCTATTGATTATGACTACTTAAAAATGAGAAAATAAAGTGAAGTAATTTCAAATGGTCATGACTATTTCTTTCACTGACTGCCACGTGAGAAGACACACACACACACACACACAAAATTTGGCCAGTTATTCATCTATCAGGCACAGGAGCCAATATGGCAGCAGTGCTACATTGAGGATAGATAGGATGACATTTATCCAGCATCTCAACAAAGGGTGGCTTTTCTTTCTTTTCCTAGGAGATATTTATTGAAATTCATATTTGCCAAAATATACTGTGCAGAAATCCAACATAAATAAAATTAATTTAAAAATCAGAACATGAGCGCACCTGGTAGCTCAGTGAATAAATACACAGCCAACTGTAGTACTGAGCCAGATAGATCAGGAAGGTTCCAAGTTCCATTTTTGAGTCAGTTGATCTCAGACAGGCAGCGCCAGCTTAAGGCACCTGCAGATCCTGCGGTTATGTGGGAACCCTGATTTGAGGGGCAAAGCCACATTCTTTTTTTAAAATTCGTTCATGGGATGTGGGCGTTGCTGGCAAGGCCAGCATTTATTGCCCATCCCTAATTGCCCTTGAGAAGGTGGTAGTGAGCCATCTTCTTGGACCGCTGCAGTCCATGTGGTGAAGGTTCTCCCACAGTGCTGTTAGGTAGGGGGTTCCAGGATTTTGACCCAGCAATGATGAAGGAATGGCGATATATTTCCAAGTCGGGATGGTGTGTGACTTAGAGGGGAACGTGCAGATGGTGTTGTTCCCATGTGCCTGCTGCCCTTGTCCTTCTAGGTGGTAGAGGTCGGGGGTTTGGGAGGTGCTGTCGAAGAAGCCTTGGCGAGTTACTGCAGTGCATCTTGTAGATGGTACACACTGCAGCCACGGTGCGCCGGTGGTGAAGGGAGTGAATGTTTAGGGTGGTGGATGGGGTGCCAATCATGCGGGCTGCTTTGTCCTGGATGGTGTCGAGCTTTTTGAGTATTGTTGGAGCTGCACTCATCCAGGCAAATGGAGGGTATTCCATCACACTCCTGACTTGTGCCTTGTAGATGGTGGAAAGGCTTTGGGGAGGAAGGAGGTGAGTCACTCGCCACAGAATACCCAGCCTCTGACCTGCTCTTGCAGCCACAGTATTTATGTGGCTGGTCCAGTTAAGTTTCTGGTCAACGGTGACCCACAATACTGACATGTTGCTTCTATCCTGTTAAATAATCTTAACTTGTGCTAACAATAGACTCCAAGACTCCTGGATTGGGAACGAGTCCTTGCTTGACCACTCTGCTAGCAATATACATGCGCTACATTTTGTGGGGGTGTGGAAATGGGGGAAGGAAAGGCCAGGCCACTGCATTCTGGCAAGAAGCTGTTACTAATGTGCAGATCTCCTTGCCCCCCAACCCCCCTTACATCACAATCAGTTTGCACCAATTTACATGTCAATTTCTAAATTATCCAGGGAATGGGTGTCCCAGGGCTCCTTTAATAACAACCCCCTTCTATAGTGCTTGATTATTGCAATCCAGAAACAGGAGGGAGGTGGGTGTGTCACAGGGCAATTCATGTAGTTGGCTCCCAAACCACTTTAGCTGGTCCAGTAGTGAGAATGGTGGAAAGAGAACTATAATTGACTCCAGTGTTGCTTTGCTTGAGAAAGGTTAATAATCTTTTTACGTACATTAGACAGCTAGTGTTCCCACTCCTGATCATTATCCAGTGACTGCTTGTTGAATAATGCATGTATGGGGATTTTGGGTAAGGATCAAGCTTCACGGTGATGCGCCATGGTCAAATTGACTACTGGCACTCGCTTTTTATGCACACTTAGATGGAATATTGAAGGATGATGACAACTGCAGTACTGTACCCAGTATGAGTCTGCACGGTCAGGGGAGGAGTTTTCATTAAAACACGAGAATGGTTCAGGGCTGTTAAAATTACTGCCCATAGCTAGGGCATTCATAAGACCTCAACTGAAGAAATGGTATTTAAATCTGTACATATATGAAAGCAGTTTTCATGCATATTAGCATACAGTTTGTGAATGTTTGAAAAAGACAAATGGAATTGCTATGTGATACTTATGAATTTGCACTGGATAGTGAGTGGCACAATGTGTCTACCTCAGATTTGAACCTATTGGGCTCGATATTAGGAGGGCGGCGGGTTTTCACCCGGTGAAATCAGTGTGCTCCGCACACAATCACAGGCTAATTGGAGCCACTTACCTGTGCTTCCGGGTTTCGCGCTGGAAAGCTGTGCAGCGGGCGGACTGCGCATGCGCAGCAAAGTCTATCACCTGGAGGAGCCCTATTTAAAGGGGCAGTCCTCCACTGACTAATGCTGCAGGAAATAGGAAAAATTACAGCATGGAGCAGCCCAGGGGGAAGGCTGCTCCCAGGTTTAATGATGCCTCACTCCAGGTATCATTGGATGGGGTGAGGAGGAGGACAGAGATCTTCCCCCCGGCGGGCGGAAGTGGCCTGCCTCTGCCACCAAGAAGGCCTGGCTCGAGGTGGCAGAGGAGGTCACCTGCACCACCAACATATCGCCCACCTGCAAACAGTGCAGGAGGCGCTTCAATGACCTAAGTAGGTCAGCCAAAGTAAGTACACTTACTCATTCCCCTACACTCTGTCTGCCACATCACCGCCCCCACCCCACATCTCCTTCTGCACTGCCAACACTACTCTATCACATCACCCCTCATACTCACTCAAAGCTCATCCTCATCTTACTTGCACTTACTCACCTCGTCAGTACTCATCCCGCCACTACCACTCAACCCAATCCTCATACAATCTCATGGCTCTATCTCATACTCACCCTCTGATGCATCTCTTTCATGGTCAGCCTCACTCAACCTGCCACTACCTGTGCTGCAGCCACAGGGCATGCATCACATATGTGCAGTAGGAAGCGTAAGGCAAACGTGTCGTGAGCATGAAGGGGATGCACAAGGGTGTTTGAGGGTTTGTCATGGTTTTTACCTATATTTAATCTCTGATCAACTCACATAACTCACATTATGTTGTCACCACTACTGCCACGTCTTTGCAAATCTTGTCTGGTTTGTGCAATAATGCCCTTTCCTGAGGTTCATTATGAAGACCCACACCTGATGCCACCCATTGTGTCACTGCAGTGGGTGTAGGTGTATTTGCAGGGCTCTTCTGTGCAGACGACGGAGAGACGTCGGCGATGTCCCCGGTGGCACCCTGGAAGGATGCGGAGGAGAAGTTGTTGAGGGCAGTGGTGACATTGACAGCGACAGGTAAGAAGATGGTGCTCGGGCCAGCCAGGAGCAGCTCGGCATGAAGGAGGCTGCAGATGTCCACAACTACACGTCGAGTGACTCTAAGCCTCCGTGTGCACTGCTGCTCAGAGAGGTCCAGAAAGCTGAGCCTCGGTCTGCAGACCCTGTGGCGAGGGTAGTGCCTTCTGCAACGCATCTCTCTCTGCCGTTGCCCTCCCTCCTGCTGTGCAGGTGGATGTATCACAGCGCTATGTTGTGGGGCTCCACGTGTCAGAGGTGGACGGCGTGGCCGGTGAGGCTGTTCGTCCTCCGAGGAGGTCATGACTGCAGTTACGGTGGCCCCCATCCGGAAGATGTACTTTTGAGGGGGTCCGCAAGGTAGGTACATGTGTCTGGACACCGGGGTAAGTGTGCAAGTTGGTGAATTTTATTGTTAGGAGGAGGGGGGTGGAGGCCAAACTTTGTCCAAAGTGACAGAGTGGCCTCCTGCAATGAGTGAGGGTCTCCTCCCCCCACCTGTCAAATGGGCCTTTGCAGCTGCCACAGGCTGATGGCTGCAACATGTCCATTTGAACTGGGAGTGTTTCCCCCAGTATGGGAAACAGTCTCAGTTCATTGCAAAATCCCACTCCTCCTAAAATATCGGCTCAATCAGGTCTGTAAACGACCTGAAGTACCTGTTTAATTGCTTCAAGTGGCACCCCGCCGGCTTTAAGTGCCGGCGGGAGTCCCACATGCGGGGGCTGCGCGCGCATGTCAGTGCGTCACTGGGGAACCCGGAAGTGGGCGGGTTAGAGCTGGGCTCCGGACCCGTCCCGGGAATTCCCGATTTTCGCAGCCCCCACCACGAACGCACCCGCTCAGGGGTGCAAAAATCGAGCCCATTGTGATTAGCTTCAGACCAGAGTAATAGGAACTGTTTCTTAAATCACCTGTGTAGTAATACAGTAAAGTCATTGTTTTGTGTGTGCATGTGAGTTTTAAAAGAATAAAACCCCAGAGATCTAGTTTTCCCCAAACTGCAACGTTCTATCATCCCAGACAAAAAATGAAGACAACAATTCTACAATTAACAAATCTATGCATTCGCACCTGTTGGTAATGGTGGCAGATTATTCAGATCCACAGGCTCTCCACTTTCCAAAGCCTTTATCGCAACATCAAATTTCTGAAGAAACATGAAATGGAAGATGTTTACACTCTTAAATTTTTCTACGTATATCTATTATATATTAAAAACGGTGCTGGGTCACAACAGTCCAAAAGGTATTACACAAATTTGGGTTGTATTCTCTATAGTTTCGAAAGTTAAGGGGTGATCTGATCAAAGTTTAGAAGATATTAAGGGGAACAGATAGGGTGGATAGAGAGAAACTATTTCCGCTGGTTGGGGATTCTAGGAGTAGGGGGCACAGTCTAAAAATTAGAGCCAGACCTTTCAGGAGTGAGATTAGAAAACATTTCTACACACAAAGGGTGGTAGAAGTTTGGAACTCTCTTCCGCAAACGGCAATTGATACTAGCTCAATTGCTAAATTTAAATGTGAGATAGATAGCTTTTTGGCAACCAAAGGTATTAAGGGATATGGGCCCAAGGCAGGTATATGGAGTTAGATCACAGATCAGCCATGATCTTACCAAATGGCAGAGCAGGCACAAGGGGCTGAATGGACTACTCCTGTTCCTATGTTCCTATGTATTGTATCTGCAGGTAGCGCTGTAAGCGTTACATGACAGAGCCACTTGAGGTAAAAATAAGGAACCGGCCTTTGGAATCACAAGGGAAATTCATAGCACCTGAAGGTTTGTGTGAAAATTAAAATCATGGGCAACACATACCAATTATATAAAATGAACAGTATACTTGAAAAAAAATTCAGATTTCCTCAAAGTTCACAAGCTAAGATAGGTAGAAGAAACTACTGTATAGAAAGACAGCATTGGTCATTTTTACATATTTGTTGGCTATTGTAAACATGGTAGTTTCGTGCAACAGCACAGATGTCAGACACATCCAATGAATCAGACATTCTAACAATCTTATAAGATTTTAAACTACCGTATCTTCCAATAGATTTGAAAAGATATTTAGAACCATAGAAAGATACAGCACAGAAGGGGGCCATTCAGCCCATCGTGTCCGCACTGGCTCGAAGAACAACCAGGTGCCCATTCTAATCCCACCTTCTAGCACCCGGTCCGTTGCCCTGCAGCTTACAGCACTTTAGGTGCAGGTCCAGGTACTTTTTTTTGAAAGAGTTGACGGTCCCTGCCTTTACTACCAATTCAGGCAACGAATTTCATACACCCACCACCCTCTGGGTAAAAAAAAGCTTTTCCTCATGTCCCCTCTAGTCCTTCCGCCAATCAGCTTAAATCTATGTCCTCTAGTTCTTGAACTCTCCACTAGGGGAAACAAGATACTTCCTGTCTACTCTATCTGGACCCCTCATAATTTTGTACACCTCAATCAAGTCACCCCTCAGCCTGCCCCGCTCCGAGGAAAACAACCCCAGCCTATCCAATCTCTCCTCGTAGCTGCAATTTTCAAGCCCGGGCAACATTCTTGTAAATCTCCAGAGCAATTACGTCCTTCCTGTAATGTGGTGACCAGTACCGCGCACAATACTCCAGCTGTGGTCTTACCAGCGTTTTATACAGTTCCATCATTACATCCCTGCTTTTGTATTCTGTACTTCAGCTAATAATGGAGAGCATTCCATATGCCTTCTTCACAACCTTATCTACCTGTACTGCCACCTTCAGGGACCTGTGCACATGCACTCCAAGGTCTCTCACTTCCTCTACCCCTCTCAATATATTCCAGTTTACTGGGTATTCCCTTCTACTGTTTGCCCTCCCTAAGTGCATTACCTCACACTTCTCCGGGTTGAACTCCATTTGCCACTTTTCCACCCACTCCACCAACCCATTGATATCTTCTTGGAGTCTACGGCTATCCTCTTCACTATCAACCACACGGCCAATTTTTGTGTTGTCTGCAAATTTGCCCCCTACATTCAAGTCCAAATCATTAATATATACCACAAAACAGCAAGGGACCCAACACTGAGCTCTGTGGCACACCACTGGAAACGGATTTCCATTCGCAAAGACATCCATCGACTTTTACCCTTTGTTTCCTGTTACTGAGCCAATTTTGGATCCAATTCGCCACATTTCCCTGTATCGCATGAGCTTTTACCTTTCTGACCAGTCTGCCATGTGGGACCTTGTCAAATGCCTTACTAAAATCCATGTAGACAACATCCACTGCACTACCCTCATCAATCCTCCTTGTTACTCCCTCAAAGAATTTAATCAGATTTGTAAGGCATGACCTTCCCTGAACAAATCCATGCTGACTATCTCTGATTAAACCATGCCTTTCCAAGTGACAGTTTATCCTATCTCTCAGTATTGATTCTATTAGTTTGCCCACCACCGAGTTAAGGCCTATAATTGTTCGGCCTTTCCCTCGTACCCCTTTTAAACAATGGTACTATGTTTGTAGTCTTCCAGTCCTCCGGTACCTCCCCTGTATCTAGTGAGGATTGGAAAATGATCCTCAGAGCATCCACTATTTCCTCCTTGGCTTCCTTCAATAGTCTAGGAAACAATCCATCTGGCCCTGCTGACTTATCAACTTTCAAGGATTCCAGTCCCTCTAGTATTTCCTCTCTCGTTATGTTTACCTTATCCAATATTTCACACCTCTCCTCTTTAACTATTACGTCCAGATCATCCTTTGTGAATACGGAGACAAAATATTCATTTAAAACCCTACCCACATCCTTCTACACACAAGTTACCCTGATCATTCCTGATAGGTCCCACCTTTTCCTTAGCTATCCTCTTGTTCTTAATGTACTGATAAAACATCTTTGGGTTTTCTTTAATCTTACTAGCTAATATTTTTTCATGCCCTCTCTTTGCTTTCCTTATTTCCTTTTTTACGTCATCCCTGTACTTTCTATACTCCTCTAAGCTTTCTGCAGTATTTAGTTTTCTGTGACAGTCATAAGCTTTCTTTTTCTGCTTCATCTTGCCCCGTATACTTCTAGACAACCAGGGGGCTCTAAATTTGGCAGTGCCACCCTTTTTCTTTGAGGGGACGTGTCTGCATTTCACTTTTTAGTGCCTCCCACTGATTTCTCCTCAAGTAGTTGTGTCCAGTCCACTTCTGCCAAATCACCTCTTAGTTCTGTAAAATTTGCCTTCCCCCAATTTAAAACATTTACTCCTGATTTAACTCTGTCCTTTTCCATAATAATGCTAAAACTAACTGAATTGTGGTCACTATCCCCAATATGGTCACCCACTGTCACTTCACCCACTTGCCCATCTTCATTTCCCAGGACTAAATCTAGAATTGCATCCCCTCTTGTTGGGCTTGTCACGTACTGGCTAAAAAAGTTCTCCTGGACACTGATCAAGAATTTTGCGCCCTCTGTGCCCCTCACACTGTTTGAATCCCAGTTGATGTTAGGGTAGTTGAAGCCCCCTACTATTATTGCCCTCTTATTTTTGCACTCAGAAATTTGCCTACATATTTGTTGTTCTATCTCCCTTTTGTTATTCAGGGGTCTATAGTACACTCCTAGTAGTGTGACTGCCCCTTTTTTACTTCTTAGCTCAACCCATATGGCCTCGATTGATGATCCATTTAGCATATCATCCCTTCTCACAACGGTAATTGATTCTTTAACCAATAATGCTACTCCCCTCCTTTTTTATCACCCACTCTATCCTGCCTGAAAACTCTATATCCAGGGATATTGAGCTGCCAATTATCCCCCTCTTTAAGCCAGGTTTTTGTTGTAGCAATGATATCATGCTGCCATGTGTCTATATGTGCCCTTAGCTCATCTGCTTTGTTTGTAATACTCCTTGCATTGAAGTATATACCCTTTAACCCCGTCAAATTCCTGTGCTGAACACTATTTAACCTTTGCTTCTTTTGCCTTTGAGTCGCTAACTACGTCACTAACTGCTTTTCTGCTTCCCGTTTTCTGGTCTGAATTTGTCCTATCTATACCTGCCTTTTGGTTCCCATCCCCCCGCCATGCTAGTTTAAACCCTCCCCAACAGAACTAGCAAATGCCCCCGTGAGGATATTGGTCCCGGTTCTGCTTGGGTGCAACCCGTCCAGCTTGTACAGGTCCCGCCTTTCCCAGAATCGGTCCCAATGCCTCAGGAATTTAAACTCCTCCCTCCTACACCATCTCTCAAGCCACGCATTCATCTGGTCTATTCTCCCATTTCTGCTCTCGCTAGCACGTGGCACTGGGAGTAATCCTGAGAATACTGCCTTAGGAGGTCCTGCTTTTTAATTTATTTCCTAACTCCCTATATTCTGCTTGCAGGACCTCATCCCTTTTTTAAAAACCGTGTCGTTGGTACCTATATGGACCACGACCTCTGGCTGTTCACCCTCCCCTGCAGAATGTCCTGCAGCTGCTCCGTGACATCCTTGACCCTCGCACCAGGGAGGCAACATACCATCCTGGAGTCACATCTGCGGCCACAGAAACGCCTATCTGTTCCCCTTACGATGGAATACCCTATCATATTGCTCTCCCATTCTTTTTCCTCCCCTCCTGTGCAGCTGAGTCACTCGTGGTGCCACGGTCTTGGCTCTTGCTGCATTCCCCTGATAAGCCACCTCCCCCAACAATATCCAAAGCGGAATATCTGTTGAGAGGGAGATGGCCCCAGGAGACTCCTGCTGTACCTGCCTAGTCCTTTTATTCTGCCTGGTAGTCACCCATTTCCTTTCTGCCTGTGTAATCTTTACCTGCGGTGTGACCACCTCACTGAATGTGCTATCCACAATAGTCTCAGCAGCGCGGATGCTCCACAGTGAATCCACCCGCAGCTCCAGCTCCGAAATGCGGTTAGCCAATAGCTGCAGTTGGACACATGGTCGCCAGGGACACCGGTCGTGTCCATGACTTCCCACGTAGCGCAGGAGGTGTATATCACGAGTGTGAGCTCTGCTGCCATGACTTGCCTTAGATTAAGCTTGTTAGTTACTCCCTTTAAGGAGTTTACTCCTTTAAATTACTCTTAATTTAGAGAATGTTAACTACACTAGGGACCTTGATTCACTAAAAAAACACTACTTGCTATAAGACCTGCAGACCTTCCCTTTCTTTTTACCAGCATAATTGTTTTCTATATTAATGGTCAAGAAATCCTTGTGGTACTCAACGAGTTTTGACATGACAGTGTCAAGACTTTATAGTGCTCAGATGCAATAAAGCAATAAAAGTCACTAAATCAGTGATCTCACCAGTTTGATTTCTCAACCAAAAAACACACACACACACACACACACACACACACACACGGCATTGCTCACAGCTAACTCAGGTGATATATTAAAGCAAAATACTGCGGATGCTGGAAATCTGAAAACAGAAAATGCTGCAAACTCTCAGCAAGTCAGGCAGCATCTGTGGAGAAAGAAAGAGTTAACGTTTCAGGTCATTGACAAGTCAAGGGTTCTGATGAAAGGCCATTGGCCTGAAACATTAACTCTGTTTCTCTCTCCACATATGCTGACAGACCTGCCGAGAGTTTCCAGCATTTTCTGTTTTTATTTCAGATGATATACTGTTTTATAAGGATAGGGGCATTTCAAAATGTATTATTCTGCAACAGTATAGCAGTTTCCCTTCAAAACTACAAAGCCCAATTGTTGTTAAGTAAACAGAGGGTCAGGTCAGAGTTTAACTGTTAATCGCCACTTGTTCAGGGAACTTTAGAGATTGGAATGTGCACATCGGTTTTAGGCTACAGGTCAAAAGCAGCCAACATTTTCAGGCTGTTTCGCACCTGTAATAGAGTGATGACTGCTAGACTAACCTTTTTTTTATATGAATCTGCTCATTTATTAACTGAGAAATACTTCATGGCTGCTGATGTACTACACTGTCTTTGTAAATTAATTTTTCTGCTGTCCCCATGTCTTTTTACAGCATAACGTTCCAAAAAGACATGGTTGGAAAACTGATCCCAAGTCTCAACCATTGCCACTCTTTAATTGCCCACCGGCGAGTTGAAAGTGTAGCTCAGGTGATTCTGATTTTCCCTCCCTCCGTTTGGGATAGTGCCTGGCCCCCAACATCGCTTCCTTTGTTGATATCATGAACTCATTCTTGATAAGAGTTTTATATCTGGTTCTGTCATCCAGTGGCATCGACAATTTCTAATATCACACACAACTTTGCTGCTCATCAGATGATATTTAATTGATTTCACTAATACTAAAACACGCCAGCTCCCATGAAGTATCCTCTGCCGACTGTACCTTCAAAATGTTGAAAAACTAAATCAAATGTAAACATTATTCAGAAATGGATTTCACAATGGTTACATTTCACTATATCGCCAATGCCAAATGCTACCGCATCACGTTACTTTACAGGTCAATGGATTTATTTTTTAAAAAGACAGAAGCTTTACTTTGCTGGTTTTCATATATTCTTTAGCCTTTGTGATGTCTCCCTGATGTTTTGCTCTCAGTGCAGCCAGTTTATATTCCTTCTGTCTTCCAATCAATAATACTTTTGTCTTTGTATCATCACACCCTGCAAAGGATCATAAAAACAAAACTGACTTTAAATAGCACTGTCAAATCAATCTGTAACAAGACTGACTTCAGATGACTACCTCAGATGGTCTTCATAATTCGCATTCAAGCTTAAATCAAAATTGATTGCCAAGATTGATTTTGCATCACACCAAACTCTAACAAATTGATGAATTGCTTCTGCTTCCAGCATTACCAACTCTCTCTCCAGACACAAAAAATATTTAATCGAAGAGAAGCACAAGAATGCCTGTAACAAGAAAGTTCATTGAGCCGATTCCTTCCACACATCGTGTATAATCTACCCTATCATGTGCTCCACCTAATTCATTTAAACCATGAGAAAGTCCTGCAAATTTATAATAATTTGATACAGTACCTGAGCCATCATTAATTGCTGTATCAGCAGAAGAGGATACATCAATGATCTCTGACTGAACAGATGTTACAGACTCTGCAAGAATGCTGGGAGGTTCAGGCACTGAAGACATCACAGGTAACATGGTAACACTAGGTTTAGGTAGTAGTGCCTCATTTGCTGGTGTTGGTGTTTCCTGATGCATTTCAGCTACTCTATCTTCCACATACTCAGCTTCCAAACTTTTTGCATTTAAGGCATCAGGTTGGAGTACTGTAGCACTGCTTTTACCAGGAGCCACTGGGGGAGGAATTTCTGCTTCCTCTATTTTTTTGCCTTTCTTTGCAGAAGCCAGCATAGTCTGTAATGTCTGTTAAACAGAGGAAATGAAGATCATATAATGCTTGCTACATTACATTAAAATACAAATGTTAAAATTTACAAAATGGTCATCTTTCTGACAGAACCTAAAAAAAGGTTTTGCAAATAACATAAACTGATCCAAACAATTTCAGTGTAGATGGAACACCTCATCAATATTCTGGTGAGAAATCACAGCTCTAATTATGAACAGCTCCTAGAACAAATTAGAAAGCAGGTGTAAGAGAAGATAACATATACACTTGCTTTTAAACCCAAGTGCCCAATTTTAGCTATGAAAATGCTATTACTCTGTCAGTGCACTAATACAAAGAATAATTTGAAAATGCCTTAGAAAGTGAGTACATGCAGTTGTATGAGAGCACTGTTGGAACAGCGCAAAAGAGATTTTAGTTTCTTCCACATTACTGGAGCATTAAACCCTAGTGAAAATAATCCCAGTAACAATACTGTCCTAATGCGAACTGTCATTCAAGCAGTTCTGTTAGCTCTTGGCAAAGTCATTAGATGGAGCATCACAGCAACACAGTTTATTCTTTCTTTAGGTGGGGGTTAGACAGAAACCAGCATTGGTATTTTGGCTGTGGTATGAAAACATGCTTCCCATGAACTGATTGTAAAGCAGCTCTGGTGGCAGCCAGAGAGAAGTCTGAACCAGCCTAGCTTCATAGCTTAAAAGCTAAATGGAAGATAAAATACAAATGACTAATAGATTAAAGCATACCTTCAGACCCCGTTCATATCTTCTTATTTTTGATGTTTCCCCAGCTTTCTTTGCATTACTAATTGCAACCCTATACATCTGGAGTCGTTCTTCCAGTGCACCTTGCAATCCACCAGCGTTCACAGGAACTGCACTTGACTTGGAAGAAAAAAATAACTTTCAGCAACTGGGTTACATTTTTCAGAAAAACAATTTAGGAAACAATATCTAGCCTAAATCGGTGCAGGAATTTTTTTTTAAAAAAGTGATCTGTGGCTTTATAAAATATTATGTCCCACTTACCTGCAAAACACCCTATTTACTGATACTGTTAGTACAGGCTGTGTTAGTGCGATCGAAATATAATTATGTAGCCTGAATGACATGTCTTACTGTTTTTAGAGCTTTTTGAATAGATTTACTTAGTACAGCTATCTGATATAATATAAGCTCCATGACAGCAGTCAGCTTTTACAACTCCATACAATGGAAGCTTTATTCTAGGAAAAACTGTACAAATTATAATATAACGGGGAAAAAAAATACATTAGGCTAGTTTTAAAATTTCACAAAGACATCCTGGAAGGCATAGTGGGTTTATTTTAATGTGAGTTTATTTTAATGTGAGTCTAACCGAGACCAAGTCAGCCTAAAAATAACTAACCCTACTTCCTCTATAAGTTACTAGAAATTAAGATGTCAACATTGTGATCCAATTTCTGGTGCAATCCCATTAGTACCTCCCAGTGCCACTTCTCTACTCAGGTGGATTAAGAATTGCAATGCTGTTCATCAGAAGTTCCCCTCTTTGGAAAGGTAGTATACATGAGACTGCAGAAATTCTCATCATACACCAACCATACCAGAGTCATTCTTGTAACACAGTAATCAAAGTTTAGGAGGCTTTTGCAACTGTTGTTCAAGTGATTTCTTTGTAATTTAGGAAACATTTTTTTAAATTCTAAATTTCATTCATCAAACCATGAATAACTTCAAAAACATTTGCAGCAATGCAAAGATTTCTGAAAGTAAAGATTATCTGAACTCTCCCAATGACACTGCACGATTGTCACTCAAGCATACTTTGTAAAATGAAACTTAGGCTTTACTGAGGTTCTGCAGATAAAAGCACCATATGTTGTGAACTAAGAAGTTTTTTTTGAAGTACATAGTTTTAGCAAAGATATAAGAATAAGCTTTCTTTTTTTAAACTACAAAAGACAAGGTTTACCTCAGACTGAGAAACAGTTTGTTCATTTATTAGTCCTAGAGTAGAGTCTGTGGGAACAGATGAATTTGCAGATTCTTCCTCCTCCTCCCCAACCACTTCCTTCAGCTCTGCCTTAATTATAAAAGAAATAATTTTCCTTATATGGTTTAAGCAAACAACTAAATACCACATATTTTTCTTTTGCATACTATACTTTATTTACCATTATGCAATCCATTATTGTACTGTTGACAAATTAACTGCTGCAAAATATAGTTTGCTTTACAGAAACAAAAAGTCACAATTGGAATATTAATATTGTAGGCCCTTCCCATAGTTTAACCCTTTGGAAGGCAAACAAAAAGTTTGAGCTAGCACAGAGTGTAGTTCTCGGCACAGGATTTGATTTGTGAAAACAAAAACACAGGGAATCAATGAATCTAAGTTAACAGGTTACATTATGAGGCGATTGTATAAAGGATTAACTCAGGAGTACAGAATTAACATTTTTTGGCTTCAAAAACTATTGAAAATACCCTGAATAAAATCATCCATGGCTCCAAACATCTCAATAAGGATTATTTAAGCACATAACGTTTATTTGAAGACATGATTTAAAAACACACATTTGATGAGCTATAAAGAAATGTCATAGTTCCAAACAGTTTACTAAAGTAATCGTTACATGGATAATCAAGCTTTTTAAATTAGCTTTAAGTACACAATGTCAGGTTGGCTGTCTCTTATATTCACTACTAGAAAGGGACATTGCAACAATTTCCTACATGGCTTACTGGGTTAAAGCACCACCTGACATGATTCTGAGCCAGCAAGGTGGCAGGTCTGCATGAAGTTGGGTGCTTTCATCTGGGCTAGGGAAGGGGGGGAAAAAAAAAATCAGCCATGATTCCTGCTTATAACTCCTAAACAGTGACTCATTCTGGATATGTGCCCTTATGTAAACATCATCTGAGGACAGGATCATTCATAGTTGTGACTCCACATTTAACTGAAAAGTCTGCTGACATTTATCATCTGAGTACACACAATGCCAGCACCTTCAAAGAGGAAGGGGAAAAGGGAAGAAAATTAGAGAGAAAACTTTTTAAAAGATAGGAACACTGTAGCATTAAGCATAATAAACTGTACTTACATACAGTGCAAACTGTTTAGAAGCAACACTAATCAAAAAATTGAATTCCTATTATGACCTCTTAGAAATACCTATTTTTAAAAGAAATAGTTTTGTCCAGAGGAGATTAAATCTCTTAGATTAACTCCATGACAATTAAGCAATGTTTATGTCGCAATTAAATATAAGGTTGTTCTATTACTGCAAACAGCATAATATTTGAAAACATGGAGTTCTTATTGGAACTCTAATTTATTATATAGCCCCTATCTAAGGTAACTTATGCCGTAAAACTTCAACTTACCAAAAGTTCTTCATCATTTTCCAAATCATCATCATCATCATCATTTTCATCTACATCCTTCATACATTCCTCAGCCATTTGTTCTATATGCTCCATTGGCAAAGGCGCTGTGGTAAAATGCACAAGATTAGTAAAGATAGGCCCGACTCACTAAACTTTTTTTTCTTAGATCATTATACCCTATTAAAATAGGTGTGTATTTGGTCCATTAGTAGAATACTTGACGAATACCGGAAACCGCAGTGGGTATTTGACATAATGATATCATTATGCCACAAAAAGACCTAGCTGTGTGCCTCAGCTGCAGGAAAAATAAATCAACAGCCAGTCAGCTGCCATATGTCAGAGGCCATTTTACACCCTGATGGAATACAGTGGTGCTATTCATTTTCTCTTGCTAAAGCTATTACAGTGCCAGAGCCAGCTTTAAAGTACAATTTGCAAATTTTATAGTTTTCTCATTTATAGCACAATATTCTTTATAATGTTATCTTCAGACATTTGACTTTGTATAGCAAAAGAGTGCTGTAGTTAGTATTTTATAATGCAGAGTTTTTACAGTGATCAAATGCAGATTATTTTAATTTACTAGTACTCTCCTAAATGCCATCACACTAAAACATTATGCACTGACGGTGGATATCCTACCCCAAAAAAAAGTAATTGTAAATAAATACCAAGAAACAAATTCAAAGATACAGATTAATGCAGAGGCTCAAAAAATTATTACAAACCTCTTAAACTTTGCTTTTATGGTTCACATTAGTATTCTAACTAGGGGTTCACATGACTGGGTTAAAATGATTCGCACATATCTTAGTCCTTAAATCAGAATCCTCTGCACTTAATTACAAGACACAGATGGACATATCATCTCTCCCATTTATACCATCGCCTCTTTTTCTTTTGCCTCCCAAAAGGTTATTGCTGTTTTTTTTTTAAAAAAGGTTTCAGTTATTCTCAATCCTCCCGACACTATATTCCGATACTTGACTTGACAGTAGGAAAGACCAAAAAGGGAGCTTCATGTGCGACAGACCTGACTAGGCACCAGTGCCAATTCTGACAAGTACATGAAGCTAAGAGATTGCTTCTAGAAGACAAAATAATGGATGCACAAATTAAAAGGAATGTATTCTATTGTACTCCTACACAATCTTTAATTATTATAGTAAGAGATGCCTACACAATTGTCTCCTAGCCTAGAATTGTCCAATAGAATTTGCTGACTATCCACAGGTGTGGCTACAGTGACACTGTTTTAGCCACATGCAATCATTTTAGTAGAAAATGCCTTACACACAGTACAGGTAAATCTACTTCACTTGTCTATTTCCTTAACAAATATCTACCACCATTCAGTGTGGAACTTTGCAATCTTTCTCTTTCACCAAAGTTTGGAATTCTGGAATTAATTTATCCGAGAGAGTACATTTGAGTGCAGCTCCTAGACTTTTGTCCAGCAGTCGTGAGCAATACTTTTGACTTCATCAGAGTGGTTGCTGAGAATGTTGACTCGCACAACGAGACGTGCCAGACCCACCCCAGCTCTCCATCCAGAAAATGGTTGGATGCTGCCTGCTCTTTGCCAAGATGTGCTCTTTTGGAGCTGCTCATTATCGTCTGGGCTTGCTTTCTTCTGCTGCCTGGAGCGGTTGTTCCAATTGGTCGAGCTGACCAAGATGACAGCTCCCCTCTCCCTATGATGTTGCCATGGTGTTTCCATGGTGCTGAAGTCTGGTATTTTCACCCATGTAACACACCATTTTAGCAGATAACCAATAAGCAGTAGCCAAAGAAGGAAAGCACACACAATATCAAAAAACACTGATTAGAAGAGAAGCACTTTCACAAAATGTTTGCTCCAAGCTGTCTCTGACCAAAAGTTCTATAACATTTAAGATTATGTGGCAATTCAGCAGAACACCCTTCCATTTAACAGTTAATGAATTGGAGTCTTTCATAATTTTTTCCAGGCAATTTTTTGTGACACGTTTTCATTTGCTTTCAGCGGTATAGCAAGATTCATGGCTTGAAATGTGAAAGCAAAATAAAATAATCAGTGTCTTAGAAAGACGTCAAAGACTTCTACTTGGGAAGTGGTCACTTTTTTCCAATGAAAATATGATTACTTTTCAGGACAGCTCTCAAGTCTATACCATGTCAAAAAGAACCTACATTTATATAGTGCTCATACATTAAACAGGCTTAATTTTTAATGAAAAACACAAAAGCTAACAGTAATTCCACTATTCAAACCAAGTATTTAACTAATAGAACTTATTTTAAAAGTGAAAGTGTTCAGAAAGTAATAGCAGTTCTTAATTACAACTGAGGATAAACTAGAAAAGTAGATGATAAACACAAATAATATTAACTTTTTCCTTTAGGCTTTGGTTTAGTGACAGGCTTCTTTCCTGTTATTTCAGCTAATTCTGCTTCCAGATCTCCATCGTCACCATACCCTTCTGTTTCCATCATCATATCTTCACATGAAAAGTCTACAAACAGGCCAAGCTGTGTCAAAGAGAGTAAGAACATCAGTGTCATGACTCTCACACAGATGCCTATTAAACTAAAATATACAGTGACATTATTTTTAATTATACACAAATAGTAAATTAGCAGCCCTTCCCATCACAAGTTGTCGTATTCTTTATGTCTAAAATTGTATATTCTCATCCAGGTAAACAATGTAACTATTTTTAATAGAACATTATAGCGGGCAATGGTAAACATCACACCATAATTCCTGTTAAGTGCCAAAATAACACAGCTACAATGTACTCATATTAAGTAAACAGTTGTGTCAGTGAGGTCCACGCTACAATTCAACCTCGAAATTCAAAGAATATTCAAAAATCACTCCTGCGTCACTATTACTCTTCAGGATTTCATAAGATCCTCTCAAGCAGGTTACAGAAAGGTTACATAATGTAGAGTTATAGGATATGATTATATCAAGCTGACTTGATATTTCATCAGCATCAAACTTGTGAAGATGATACAATTAGTAGAAGAACTTAATAATGGATCCTTGTTATGTATTTTGTTTATACTGTTAATTCCATCTCTGGTTCAACACCAATCACCACCAGTGTACAGTTTGGTACCTTGCTCATTACAGAGGCACTGATTGTGGCTGATGCTCATATACTTGCTCAAATTGACCACATGACTATTACAGCTAATATGCGGTATTAAACTCTTATAGGAATAGTCTCTCAGTGTTTCCTCACATTTGGATAACTA
This sequence comes from Heptranchias perlo, assembly GCF_035084215.1. Classification (NCBI taxonomy): domain Eukaryota; kingdom Metazoa; phylum Chordata; class Chondrichthyes; order Hexanchiformes; family Hexanchidae; genus Heptranchias; species Heptranchias perlo. The sequence goes on along the minus strand of NC_090333.1, from coordinate 37,047,263 downwards.
TTCATTTCTTTATGAAAATTATATAAATAAGCAAACAATTATGGATATCTATTTTACTGATTTAATACACTGCTAATTATGACTAGCTAAATTCAACGCTGAGTGCTTTCTAGATTTCAGATATTGGAAAAGGAAAGAGGGTCGGAGAGAGAAATCTTAAAATTCAAATTTATATGGAGAAACTGGAATGTTTTAATTGGGCTTTTGATTTTTTTTTAAAATAGGAAATTCATTTGGTGCAAAGTAAATTCTAAAAAGCCTTTAAGTTTGTCTTGCAATTGTTTCTTCAATTTATTAGTACACTAGTAAAGACAATTCCTTCACAACATTGTAATTGTTCACCTCTATTTTAATGGTTAATATGTTGTAATTGGTTACTTCCTATTGTTACTTATCTGTAGCCATGACATTGTCAATTCTTGCTATTTTGGTAATGTTCAAATGTACTGCTTCATTTATATATTTCCTATGTTCAATCTAATCTTCTCCAATTCCCTTCATCTACATTTTCTCATGGTTCTATAAATGTCAACCTTGACTAACTGCATGAAAGCAATTAAAGTTACCTAGTACTGATTTTTCTTCCCTGTTAGAAATCATCTAGTCTCTACTCAACATGTCAACACAGCACACTGGAGCTTCAGTGTGCTGTGTTGACATGCTTCTCTCATTTATAGCTTGTTTGTAAAGTTTTAATGTCCTGTTTTGCTTACAGAGACCTTTATTTCCATTTCTATTTTTTTTTCTCCTCAAAATGATAGCTTACATTAGTGTACAATTACTGGAAACCCTCTGGAATCTTGACCAAGGGGTCATTGCTCATGCATAGGCCTGGATAGCAAGTGCTGATATACCACTTGACTATAAAAGATTTTGTAGATGAAACCTTTTGTGACCTCACCCAACAAGTACTATCCAGCAGGGTCTCTGAATAGGGATGATGCACAGGAACCGTGGCTGATATTTCCCTTCCACAGCCCAGGGTTCAGCGAAGCGAATCATAGTGTCCATAACACTATTCTGGTTGGAATCGACTTAACTCATCACGAACCAGTGATCGAAACTGGAGTCATCCTGGTCTATAATGTTCAATATCACACTAGTGGTTTGGTGGCCCGGGGGTAATTTACCAATTTGGCTGTTAGGGAAGCAATACACAGACTATTCTTATTCAAGCATATCTTAATCCTCCTGTTAGGACCCCATATAAATTAGCTTTTCTAAATAAACTTGTATGTACATAATGAATTACAAAACATTACAAATTTTACATCTGAATTGAATTACCACACAATGTATAACACCCATCTGCAACTGATAAAAGCAATCTTGAAAAGTGTTAACCAAAATATGTCAGCCACCACCAGTCGCCCACCTACATCAAATGCACCCACAATTTTGCTAACAACATTGTTATTGTAAACTGTCTGGAGATATTATCTGCACTAATGTGGCACTTTGCTTACCAGAAAGCAAACCAAAATTGAAAAAGTGAAAAAGGTAAAATAAAATGCAAAATAGCAGCAAAAAGACACAACAATTGAATATACTGGAGAAGCTGGGGTTGTTCTCCTTGGAACAGAGAAGGTTGAGAGGAGATATGACATTGGTATTCAAAATCATGAAGGGTCTAGACAGAGTAGATAGAGAGAAACTGTTCCCATTGATGGAAGGGTCAAGAACCAGAGGGCATAGATTTAAGGTGATTGGCAAAAGAACCAAAGGCGACATGAGGAAAAACTTTTTCACACAGCGAGTGGTTGGGATTTGGAATGCACTGCCAGAGGGGGAGGTGGAGGCAGATTCAATCATGGCTTTCAAAAGGGAACTGGATAAATACTTGAAAGGAAAAAAATTGCAGGGCTACAGGGACAGGGCAGGGGAGTGGGACTAGCTGGATCGCTCTTGTATAGTGCCAGGCACGGACTCGATGGGCCAAATGGCCTCCCTTCCATGCTGTAACCTTTCTATGAAATTTAATTTTAAAATTGCATCATATAGGAACTCAGTGATGCATTTGTTTAGAACTGGTCTTTTACCACTGGGACTTGGATTCAAATCCAGCTCAGATAAATAGGACAGAAGACCCCTCTGTCTGCAGCCTATAGGGATTCGATGTGAAATGAGTTTGGCCAGTCTCAATCTAGTTCCTAGTAAGCATAGCCCTACAGCTAATCGGCAATCTCACTCAAAAGTAATTTAAAAAAAAAAAGGCCACAGGGTAGCTGGTCTGGGAAATGGAACAGTCACACTGGTGCAGTAGGGGTGCTCTTCTGGGGTTGGGATTGAAGCAAGTTGTTGGAACAGGTTCGAGAGAGCTGTACCCTGCATCCGGTTGTGTTATAACTGACCTGGGAGTTCTTGATGCTGACACCAAAGGGAAAAGCTCTATCCCACACCACCAAAGTCCCTCACCTTGACGAGTACAAGTCACATACCATGATCAGTTGACATATACCACCATTCCTTTATTATCACTGGCTCAAAATCCTGGAATTCCCTAGCTAACACCATCATCACAAGGGCTGCAGCAATTCAAGGAGAAGGCTCAGCACAATCTTCCATAATGTGTTAAATAACATCCTACCCAAGTAGCCATGGTACATGGCATAAAACTATCTCCTTGCAGCAGCGCCAATCTGCAAAATTTAATCGGGCATCTCTCCCTTCCATTTTGTTCCTTTTTAAAATAACAGCAGGTGCAAGCATAGCAAATCGCTATGTCAACATAAATACGCACTGAAAAAAACCTTTAAAACTTTGTTATGAGAGTAACTAGATGATTTGCCGAGGATTACTGCAAAACGTCATGCGATTTGAAACAGCACGTTTTTCACAAACAAACTGCATAGTGTCAAACTCGATGGACATTTCACCGCACACAGCCTCTCCTGATCCCTAATTGGACTCGCACTCACTGCTAGAAACACGCTTTAAAAATAAGTCCCAAGTTGTTTCATTCTTCTGCGCATTTACCTGTTTAGCTGCTGCTGCGCCCTGGCCTTTAGTCGGCGGCTTCTTTTTGTTTTTTGCAGCAAACATGGTACATCCAACAGGCGGGTAAGTTTGTACTCTTCGCCCCGAGGCCCCAGAAACTTACAAAGACGGACTCAGGCTGTCGGATTTTAAAAAAAATAACTTCCCAAACTGAACGCTGTAAGTAGAGCAGTCAGTCAGTCAGTCAGGGTGGGGCTGGCGGCCGCCTACGCGGTGAGGGTAAACGCCAGGACGACGAGGCCCCGGAAAGGAGCCGCGTTCATCCGACAGATATCTCGTCACCTGGGCTCCCACTGCTGCATCCGCGCAGACTCAGTTCGCCCCCTGTTGCTGCTTTCCGGTCCGCTTGGTCTCAGTGTTATGTTGTGTGGAATTCTGTCTCCAGACACTCAGCCTGTTTAGCTTTGAGCAAATTGAAACTTTTTACATTTTTTTTTATTGGGGGTGGCACAACTAGGAGTGAAGAAAGAAAGACTTCCATTTATATGGCGTATTTTATGTCCTCCAAAGTCCCAAACCGCTTCAGAGACAATGAATTACTTTTGAGATGTAGCCCCTTGCTTTCTAAACAAGTACAGCAGCCAAAATCTGCACAGAGCGAGGTCCTGCAAACAGCAATGAGATGAATAACTGGTTAATGTATTTGAGACGAGGGATGTACACTGGCCAGGAGATCAGGCGAAATCTTTTACAGTTCTTCGAAAAAGTACACTGACTTGCCATTCCAGAGGACTCTTCCCACAGGCCAGCTTTACAGGAGGCAGAGGAAAAGGACTTAAGGGCACAGCTGATCGTTAATACCAGTAACACTACCAGTTAACAATCATTAGAGTCAGTTTTTTTGCAATTTAAAATCCCAGGTTTTATTTTTGATGTAAAAAAATGCAAGAAAGTCAGAGGAAATAATAGACCCTCCCCCCAAAAAAAACTGGATAAAATTAGTAAAAACAAGTTTAATTTGGAAAGGTGCTGCAGGTTAAGAAAACAAGCATGGGATTTTTAAAAAAAATACTTTAAAGTAGACACTACTTGGGCAAGAACATGTCTTTACTGAGCCACTAATCTATTTATGCATGAAGTCAAGTACAGTTGATGAACTTTGGTTATTTAAGTGAAATATAACATTTCCACATCAAAGTTTTATCCCCAGATTCTGCTTTTTTCCTCTGATCTCAAGATAATTTCAGAGGAGGAAGGACATTTGGCCCATCAATTCATTCATCCAGGAGTACCATTGCAGTAGTCCAAAGAGCTTCTACAAATACATAAAGGGCAAAAGGGTAACTAGGGAGAGAGTAGGGCCTCTTAAGGATCAACAAGGTCATCTATGTGCGGAACCACAAGAAATGGGTGAGATCCTGAATGAATATTTCACATCGGTATTTACGGTTGAGAAAGGCATGGATGTTAGGGAACTTGGGGAAATAAATAGTGATGTCTTGAGGAGTGTACATATTACAGAGAGGGAGATGCTGGAAGTCTTAACGCGCATCAAGGTAGATAAATCTCCGGGACCTGATGAAATGTATCCCAGGACGTTATGGGAGGTTAGGGAGGAAATTGCGGGTCCCCTAGCAGAGATATTTGAATCATCCACCGCTACAGGTGAGGTGCCTGAAGATTGGAGGGTAGCAAATGTTGTGCCTTTGTTTAAGAAGGGCGGCAGGGAAAAGCCTGGGAACTACAGACCGGTGAGCCTGACATCTGTAGTGGGTAAGTTGTTAGAGGGTATTCTGAGGGACAGGATCTACAGGCATTTGGAGAGGCAGGGACTAATTAGGAACAGTCAGCATGGTTTTGTGAGAGGAAAATCATGTCTCACGAATTTGATTGAGTTTTTTGAAGGGGTAACCAAGAAGATAGATGAGGGCTGTGCAGTAGACGTGGTCTACATGGACTTCAGCAAAGCATTTGACAAGGTACCGCATGGTAGGTTGTTACATAAGGTTAAATCTCATGGGATCCAACGTGAGGTAGCCAATTGGATACAAAATTGGCTTGACGACAGAAGACAGAGGGTGGTTGTAGAGGGTTGTTTTTCAAACTGGATGCCTGTGTCCAGCGGTGTGCCTCAGGGATCGGTGCTGGGTCCGCTGTTATTTGTTATTTATATTAATGATTTGGATGAGAATTTAGGAGGCATGGTTAGTAAGTTTGCAGATGACACCAAGATTGGTGGCATTGTGGACAGTGAAGAAGGTTATCTGGGATTGCAACGGGATCTTGATCAATTGGGCCAGTGGGCCGATGAATGGCAGATGGAGTTTAATTTCGATAAATGTGAGGTGATGCATTTTGGTAGATCGAATCGGGCCAGGACCTACTCCGTTAATGGTAGGGCGTCGGGGAGAGTTATAGAACAAAGAGATCTAGGAGTACAGATTCATAGCTCCTTGAAAGTGGAGTCACAGGTGGATAGGGTGGTGAAGAAGGCATTCGGCATGCTTGGTTTCATTGGTCAGAACATTGAATGCAGGAGTTGGGATGTCTTGTTGAAGTTGTACAGGGCATTGGTGAGGCCACACTTGGAGTACTGTGTACAGTTCTGGTCACCCTATTATAGAAAGGATATTATTAAACTAGAAAGAGTGCAGAAAAGATTTACTAGGATGCTACCGGGACTTGATGGTTTGACTTACAGGGAGAGGTTAGACAGACTGGGACTTTTTTCCCTGGAGAGTAGGAGGTTAAGGGGTGATCTTATAGAAGTCTATAAAATAATGAGGGGCATAGATAAGGTCGATAGTCAAAATCTTTTCCCAAAGGTAGTGGAGTCTATAACGAGGGGGCATAGATTTAAGGTGAGCGGGGAGAGATACAAAAGGGTCCAGAGGGGCAATTTTTTCACTCAAAGGGTGGTGAGTGTCTGGAACGAGCTGCCAGAGGCAGTAGTAGAGGCGGGTACAATTTTGTCTTTTAAAAAGCATTTGGACAGTTACATGGGTAAGATGGGTATAGAGGGATATGGGCCAAGTGCAGGCAATTGGGACTAGCTTAGTGGTATAAACTGGGCGACATGGACATGTTGGGCCGAAGGGCCTGTTTCCATGTTGTAACTTCTATGATTCTATGAATTGTCTCTTAAATGATTCTAGGGTTTTCATCTTCACTACTCTATCTGGGAGTCTGTTCCATATTTTTTGATCACCGTGTGTATAAAGAAGAATTTCCTTATATTAGTCCTAAATTTGCCTTTTGCCATTCTGGCCTTGTGTCCCATTGTCTTATTCTCACAATTTACTTTAAAGTAATAGTCTGGATTTATGTTTTTTATACCCTTAAATATCTTGTAAACCTCTAAGATTGTTTCACAGTCAATTCATTTCTAGGTTGGAAAGCTTATATTACTCCAGCCTTATTTGTAACTCAGACCTTGAATCAGCTGAATTGCTCTTCTCTTCACTACCTCTAACATTTGAATATCTCCTTTATGTCTCAGTGACCAGAAATGAACGCAGCACTCGACCAGAGCACTGTACAGCTTGATCACAACCTCCACCATCTTGTATTTAACATTTTATTGGCTTTGTTGATTGTTGCTCTGTATTGGTTGGATGTGTTTAGCGTTGAGTCTAAAGCTCCTAGGTCAATTTCAATTTCGTCCTTAGTTATTGCAGCAGCATTCATGGAGTATGTGTGTTGCTTATTTTTCTCTCCCATGTGCAGTGCCTTGCACTTGTCCATATTAAATTTCATCTGCTCATATATTTATTTTATGCAGCACCCTGTGATTTTTGAGGTGTTTCCTCAAAATCCCTTACACCGCCCTATTTAGTGCCACCTGCAAATTTGACCACTTTGCTTTGCACTTCTGAGTCCAGGACATTTGTATAAATGAGATACAATTGTGGAAAAACAGCAGAGATATCAAAGAGACATATGTTCTTCACATGTATTGGGACAGCTTGGATCAGTTCTTGCAAGAACCAACTCTGAAAACATGACTCAATCTCTACAAAATTGTCTACCGTAACATGTACTTTTGAAATACAGCTTTCATGCTTTTATTTTTATTTCCTTTAGACTGAAAGGGCAGGCATGTTATTTAATGTCAGAAATGTAGCAATGTTGCGCTTAAAGCAGTTGGTAGGAACAACATTAAATTAGTTCCGGATGCCACCCTCATGCTGAGGAAGTGTCTTGTTTCTGGTAGACACCTCCCTAAAAGTCTCCCTCCACCCAAAGACTCTTGCTGGAGTTGTCTAACAACCAGCCACAAACTAACCTGGGGGATGGGGGGTGAAAGAGAAAGCAGAGCCTCCATAGGGTCAAATGGCTATCAAAGGGTCAAAGTGACTACCAAAGTGGGCAAGGAAACCTCCTGCTGATTACCACCTACCACCCTCCCTCAGCTGATGTATCAGTCTTCCTCTATGTTGAGCACCAGTTGGAGGAAGGACTGAGGGTAGCAAGGGCACAGAATGTACTCTGGGTGGGGGACTTCAATGTCCATCACCAAGAGTGGCTCGGTAGCACCACGACTGACCGAGCTGGCCGCAGTCCTGAAGGACATAGCTGCCAGACTGGGCCTGCGGCAGGTGGTGAGGGAAAAACCTACTTGACCTCGTCCCCACCCAATATGGCAGTTGGAAGGCCTGAAGCACTTTCTGGTTTGGGCCTCACTAACATTTTCTCAGTGAGCTACGGGTGCCCAACAGGCAACCTGTTGCAACTCATCACTTTCTATCTACCTACTTGATCTCGTCCTCACCAATCTACCTGTTGCAGATGCATCTGTCCATGACAGTATTGGTAGGAGTGACCACCGCACAGTCCTTGTGGAGACGAAGTCCCATCTTCGCACTAAGGACACCATCCAACGTATTGTGTGGCACTACCATCGTGCTAAATGGGATAGATTCAGAACCGATCTAGCAGCTCAAAATTGGGCATCCATGAAGCGCTGTGGGCCATCAGCAGCAGCAGATTTGTATTCCAGCACAATCTATAACCTCATGGTCCGGCATATTCCTCACTCTACCATTACCAACAAGCCAGGGGATCAACCCTGGTACAATGAGGAGTGTAGAAGAGCATGCCTGGAGCAGCACCAGGCGTACCTAAAAATGAGGTGCCAACCTGGTGAAGCTACAACACAAGATTAAATGCATGCTAAACAGCGGATGCAAAATGCTGTAGACAGAGCTAAGCAATTCCACAACCAACGGATCAGATCAAAGCTCTGCAGTCCTGCCACATCCAGTCGTGAATGGTGGTGGACAGTTAAACAACTAACGGGAGGAGGAGGCTCTGTAAACATCCCCATCCTCAACAATGGCAGAGTCCAGCACGTGAGTGCAAAAGACAAGGCTGAAGCTTTTGCAACCATCTTCAGCCAAAAGTGTTGAGTATGTGATCCATCTCAGCCTCCTCCCGATATCCCCACCATCACAGAAGCCAGTCTTCAGCCAATTCGATTCACTCCACGTGATATCAAGAAACGGCTGAGTGCACTGGATACAGCAAAGGCTATGGGCCCCGACAACATCCCAGCTGTAGTGCTGACGACTTGCGCTCCAGAATTAGCCGCGCCTCTAGCCAAGCTGTTCCAGTACAGCTACAATTCTGGCATCTATCCGACAATATGGAAAATTGCCCAGGTATGTCCTGTCCACAAAAAGCAGGACAAATCCAATTCGGCCAATTACCGCCCCATCAGTCTACTCTCAATCATCAGCAAAGTGATGGAAGGTGTCGTCGACAGTGCTATCAAGCGGCACTTACTCACCAATAACCTGCTCACCGATGCTCAGTTTGGGTTCCGCCAGGACCACTCGGCTCCAGACCTCATTACAGCCTTGGTCCAAACATGGACAAAAGAGCTGAATTCCAGAGGTGAGGTGAGAGTAACTGCTCTTGACATCAAGGCAGCATTTGACCAAGTGTGGCACCAAGGGGCCCTAGTAAAATTGAAGTCAATGGGAATCAAGGGGAAAACTCTCCAGTGGCTGGAGTCATACCTAGCACAAAGGAAGATGGTAGTGGCTGTTGGAGGCCAATCATCTCAGCCCCAGGACATTGCTGCAGGAGTTCCTCAGGGCAGTGTCCTAGGCCCAACCATCTTCAGCTGCTTCATCAATGACCTTCCCTCCATTATAAGGTCAGAAATGGGGATGTTCGCTGATGATTGCACAGTGTTCAGTTCCATTCACAACCCCTCAGATAATGAAGCAATCCGTGCCCGCATGCAACAAGATCTGGACAACATCCAGGCTTGGGCTGATAAGTGGCAAGTAACATTTGCACCAGAAAAGTGCTAGGCAGTGACCATCTCCAACAAAAGAGAATCTAACCACCTCCCCATGACATTCAACGGCATTACCATCGCCGAATCCCCCACCATCAACATCCTGGGGGGCACCATTGACCTAAACCTTAACTGGATGAGCCACATAAATACTGTGGCTACAAGAGCAGGTCAGAAGCTGGGTATTCTGCGGTGAGTGACTCACCTCCTGATTCCCCATCTACAAGGCACAAGTCAGGAGTGTGATGGAATACTCTCCACTTGCCTGGATGAGTGCAGCTCCAACAACACTCAAGAAGCTCGACATCATCCAGGACAAAGCAGCCCGCTTGGTTGGCACCCCATCCACCACCCTAAACATTCACTCCCTCCACCACCGGCGCACAATGGCTGCAGTGTGTACCATCCACAGGATGCACTGCAGCAACTCGCCAAGGCTGCTTTGACAGCACCTCCCAAACCCACGACCTCTACCACCTAGAAAGGACAAGGGCAGCAGGCACATGGAAACAACACCACCTGCACGTTCCCCTCCAAGTCACACACCATCCCGACTTGGAAATATATCGCCATTCCTTCATCGTCGCTGGGTCAAAATCCTGGAACTCCCTACCTAACAGCACTGTGGGAGAACCTTCACCACACGGACTGCAGCGGTTCAAGGCGGCGGCTCACTACCACCTTCTCAAGGGCAATAAATGCTGGCCTTGCCAGCGACGCCCACATCCCATGAACGAATAAAAAAATAACACGCCTGGCAATGGAATTCAGAATGGTCAACCCACTGTGACGGTCTTGGTAATCTTATAAATGATGCAAGCAAGTTTGCAGGGTGCTGTTAATGATTGAACAGCCCATTTAAGAAGAATACACACTATCATATCCTCAGTATGCCCAAAGTACTTTACAGCTAATGAAGTACTTTTGATGTGCAGTCACTGTTGATATGCATGCAAATATGACAGCCAATTTGCACACACCAATGTCCCACAAACAGCAAAGAGATAAATAACAAGTTAATTTGTTTTGGTGGTGTTGGCCAGAATGCTGGGAGAACCCCTTGCTCTTCTTTGAATAGTGCCAGGAGATATTTTACCTTCATCTGAACAGGCAGATGGTCCTCAGTTGAACATCTCATTTAAAAGTCAGCAGCTCTGACAGTGCATCAGTACTGCACTGAAGTATTGGCCTAGATTATGTTTTCAAGTCATTGACTCAAGAGGTAAGAATACTACCACTGGACCAAGGCTGACATTTCTAGTGCACTAATGAAAGGATACATGCGTCACTGGGACCAGAATTCTTCTCACTCAGCTCCAGATTACCCTGCAAGCCAAAACCCCAATGGGTAGGTGGTCCTTAGATGGACAAGTGGCAAGTAGTTTATTAGAACTTTGTACTGGTAAGCTGCACAACTTTAGTTGGTTAAATCCCAGCAATATATCTCTGCATAAGCCTCAGCTCTACTAACCTGCACCTAAGCTCTCAGGACTTAGTTGTGTCCCTCTATGGGAAGAAAATGTGAATTCTATATCAGCAAATAAAAATTCTGTGTATAGATTTTTCAGTTGATGGTTTAGTGACTCAAACACAGTATTCTTTCCATTGGGTCGGATCCCTGGCTGCTAAAAAAAACAATTGCTGGAGTATATTTCAGTAATTACCGGCTCAGACACGATGGGCCGAATGGCCTCCATCTATGATTCTACTACCAATCCTCCGATACCTTCCTTAATTTGAGAGTCTGGACAATGAATATCAAGTTATTTAACTCGGGAAGGAGTCACAGTTGAGCCCAATCCTGTTTGCATAGATGTGACAGCCACATATGTACAGGAGTCATTGGATAGCAATCAGGAATGGGAACTCAGACTGCTTTCTAACCATCCTAACTAATTTTATCACGCCAACTACTACAACCATTAAGATCAGCTAAATTGTACTTGGAATCTTCTGTGTATTGCTTAATGCTGTACCAGTTGGTGTCTTTACCCACTAGCCCATCAGAACAGATCCAACAAGGGCACTAAAAAGCAAACAGGAGCAAGAACCCTGGCTGATTTCTTTCCCCCCTTACATTACCCTGGACAAAAAAAATGATGTGACCCAGTCCCAGATGTGATTAGCACAAATTAGGGATTGAACCTGGAATCCGACTTGCTTTATAGCTCAGAAACACACCATGCAGTGTATTTACCCACTGAGCCATTTTTCTGTCACGCCATTATTTTATTCATTTTGAACCTAGGACCCACGTGTGTGGATAAAAGCCACTTTTTCAGCCAGCCAATCAGGTAGAACATTAAATACTTGATTTTTTCTTGTCATTGTATTCACCATGTTAAACTTATATAAGTGATTTGGATCAACATTTAGAAGTCCAGAGTGGCCAAAAAAAAACTATATATGAGTAATTTGAGACCTGACATATGATAAGTATAACAGACTTGGGTGGAACAGGTGACTTTGGACCGATGGTTTCCAAAGCATTCCACCACTGGGGTTTCCTCGCCTCATGTCTGGGTCTGTTATAGACTAATTGATAAGAGATTCATTGCTATGATTAGTCAACAACTTACGTTATCATTGTATCATGCGATTACCATGGTGGTAAAAGGCAAACTAGATGGACCTTGGTTTTTTTATGTCTAGCAATTCCCATGTATATAATCTCTGGCAAGACTAGGAAACTTAAATCACCATTTGCAAGCTGAATAGGGGGGGTGCAGACATCTTGTACGCGAGTCAATGTGTTGGATGGTACTGGAACTCACTCACTTGCTGTTGCCACTGTCCTGTCTATTCTGACTATTTAATGCTGCTCCCCCATGAGGTTGCTGGTCTTCCATTCCCCATTTGTCTGTAGTTTGCAGAATTGCCAGTGCACATTGAAATCAAGTTTTCCACTGATTGGGGTATCATGGTGACTAAGGGAGTAGCTTGTATGCGAGTCAGATTTTTTTTTGGCTGAAAAGTTGGGAGCTATTTTATATATAGATTGGCTTCTTTCAATATGTACAGCGACTGATGAACTTTTCCTAAATACAGGCACATTGTGAAACATAATAAAGTTTTTCTCTTTCAACTTTACACTTATTGCACTGACTTACTGCAATTGATAAAACCCCATTGCTTCCCACCCAAAGAAACACTTGGGTTAGGAGACACTGGCTATGGTTTGAAAAATTAGGCTTATATATGCGTAAGCTTTCTCTCCTCCTGTTTCATGTGCCAGTTAAAATTAAATAGCTAAACTCTAGTCAATGTTGAATGAAAGTTTGCATTTTTAATTCCTGAATCTCAGCATAATCAAGTAAACAAAAAAGTGCACACTTAGCACATCTCAGGAAGGAAATCAATTAGTCAGTCACCCCAGGCTGGTTTCACGCAGCACCCAGCAGTTAGCTCAGGAACAGGTTATGTGTCTACTTGGTTGTGAAAAAATAAAAAAAAGTGTGAAATAAAGAAAAAATTAGTTTGCAGACAAAAATGCAATTATAATATTATGTTCCATTTAAAAATGCTATTATGTTCCATTTAAAAATTCCACACCTTGTAAAGCAGATTTTAGAATTCTTTATTATACAAAGTGCATAAAATAGCTTTGTCCCAAAAAGTTTTCATAGAAAAATCTAAAGTTGTTACAAACATTAATATTGGGTAAGAATTACAGGGTTAAAGCAGCAACACACATTTCAGCACACTACATTTCATATTGCGTTTCACTCATGAATTACTCTTCTTTTAAAGCATACAAGACATCATCTTGGCTAACATTCAATCGTACTCGCAAGTGAAGATCATTTTTACTAGGTTCGACAAGTAGTAGACGACAAGCCCCAAGTCTTGTGCAGACTGACATAGTTTCAGACATTGTTGGAGGCTGTAGACCTTCCATCCTGCATAGTCCAATATGCTGCTGGTAGACCTGCAAAATGGTAATGGCAACAATTTAGTATCCTGAACTTACAACAAAATATTCTGTGTTAAATGTTGGTAATATTAACCACACTATACAAGTTGTACCATTATTAGGATCCTGCAACATACACAGGACGTACAACAGGGTAGGAATATGCTACTGGGATGAAACACAATTATGAGGTTTGAATGTAGAATTATGTAATCATTAAAATTCTAGTTCAGACCACCAAAATACTCTCCACTTTATTTTTATACAAAACATGGAAAGCAGTTTAAGTTTCTGCCTGTATTGCAGAGAGTATTTTGACTTTGCACTCCCAACTGTGCTGTATTTTTTGGAGTTATTAACTTGTTCATATCGTTCCTTTCTGCCAATTTCCTCCTATAGTCAAAAGGGCCAGCAAACTCCTGGTACTAATTACAAGATTATAATTCAATGGAAAGTTTTCACCCATTCCATTTACAGAATTATTATAAAAGTGCTTAAAATAACTCAATTTGAACTAAAATTAGGAACATGTTTTCCACGGAAAATCCAACATTGTTAAAAACGTTAATATTGTATAGAATAATAGGATTAAAACAGCAACGCACATTTCAGCACACAGTACATTTCCTACTATGTTACATTCTAAGCAGTGTGTGCAAGGTTCACTCCATGTTGATGATAGAGTCTCCCACTGAATTGACAGACGAATCTTTGTTATGCTGATGCGAAGGAAGCCCAATCTGGACCCACCTATATGGCCACACATTATGTTACACACACTCCACGTTACACAAACTGGATGAACAGCTGAGATGTTATTGCTGCGAGTTTGAGAACTCATTTGTTATTAAGTATTGGGAAATTATACTGACCGTATATTCTGTTACTGAATAGATAATTCACTCACTTATGTTAACAAAAGAAGTTTAATGAGTCTTTCAAAAAACTCTCACAAAGGATTTCTAGCGATTGGTAAGGATTAAAGTGGCCTATTTACATTAATAGGTTTCTGGCACCTTTGTATACATGCGCAAAAACATAGGTAACTTTTTCTCCTTCCCAATTCATTAAGAATGCTTCTTTTAAAAAAAACACACATTTCTGGGCAAGTATTTGCAGAAACTGCTAAGTAACCACCTGCTGAAACGTTGCTTCTTCTAGTCCAAGCCTTTGGAATTGAGCAAGCACTGATCGCAGAAATATTTGTTCCTGGACAGATGCATTCCTGTGACGCAGAAAAGTGTACAATATTTAGTAACAGAAATTGCAATTTTATTCTCTTCAATTAAAGTTTTCAAATTGTAACTTATCGGATAACTGGATAAGAGTGTCAGATGGGTCATGATAGCAGTCCATACAGGTGGAGGGCAAGGGCTGCTACATTTTGTCATTTCTATCCATCTTCCTCTGGACTATTTTGGCTTTCAAATGTTAGCTCATTCTCAAGCAACTCCCCATACTTTCAAGGTGCCAATCCTAGCCATAAGATCTTGGTAAGCTTTCAGTAACAGGCCTGGGATAACAAACAGCAGGCCCTGTCTGGTAATTATTTTTAAGCTACTGGCACAGGTCCTATACCTGCACAAAATCTCTCTCCAGTCTTCAAAGCAAATGAGCATCACATTAGATCTCATCTTTAAATTTAAAATAGTTAGCAATTAAACAAATTAGTAGTAAACCACACGCACACTCTTATGTATTGTGACTGGATTTAAAGGGACAACCTTCAAACCAAACACATGTGGTGGTGGTGGGGTGGGGGGAAGAAAGAGAAAACATTTGTAATGGTGTTGGGGTAATTGTGTAACTTTTTGTAGAATTGAAAGGTGCAGGGGAGGGCGACAGGCCAACCATAAACACATTGCATGTACTTTACCCCCATCCCCACCGACAACCCAAAATGAGAGAAGTAGGAGATGACCGAGAAATGCAAAAGAGGAAATAAGACAAGCACCAACACAAATTCAACTGAGACAGGCAAGAGAAACGCTCCTCTGGACTCGATGTGGGCAGCACCCTAGGAATGCTGCTAGTTAAAATATACAGAATTTGAACTTTTCTACAGTGGGCAGTCTGATAATCAAATAAAGTCAACAAAGCATTTAATTTTTCACCTTATAGCAGTAATGTATGGCGAGGAAAACATTTCATCAAGAGCCTGAATCACGTGAGGCATTCCTACAAGGCTGGATGCACCTCTTTCACCTGCTGAGTATTCACATATTTCAGCAGCTCTCCTGCAAATGTCCAGAGCACGTCTTGCATCACCAGACAGAGCTGCCACCTGCATGGTACAAAATAGTAGTCTGGTATTTATGTATTTATAAACAAGTGGTTAATGTCCCATTGCATTGCTAACAGATGAAAAAAATGCTCTTTTCTTCCTGTAACTGTATCTTCTAGTCTCTTGCTTTAAATTCTTTCTGCCCCCCTTCCCCCCCCACTCCTCCCATAGCTCTCAAACACTCTTGTTATTTATCGATCAGTTTTTCTGCAACTCTTTTGTACTCCACTCCCTCTTTGTGAGGCTTCTTCCACATGTCTCCACCTCTCTATGCCTCCACTCCTTTCCCAGTTTTCGCTTTTTTAGTGTTTGCCACTCAATATGCCTCAGTCGGTCAATAATTATTCCACATTGACAGTCCCCTTGTAGAGAAATTCATAATTACAGTTGATCACAGTTAACAAAGTTATATTTTTGTTGTGTTGATTAGATAATATTTATTCCAAATAAACAGTCCCACAGATAATGAATTACTCTATGTTTACCATGCGTCACAATTAGAGAATGAATTATTCTATATTTATAGTTCCACTAAGTGAGGTTCAGACTGCAGCGAGGTGTGCCTGAGGCTCCGGGCCATACTGGCCAATCACACTGTGGTGGGTGAGTAGCAGGCGGAGATCTCTCTCCCACAAAGATAACATTTCTAAGTCAAGCTGTGTAGCAGACGGGTGCTGTTTCCCTTGAACAGAACACACTAGGCTGCACAGGCAGGAGGTGGCTGAGGAACAGGCTGGGTTCTCTCTCCAGTTATGGGTGACCTTGCTGGACCCCAGCACTGGGTTAACTTCAGGCAAGTGAGCTGCTTTCTTGCTTGGGTGGCAGATAGGAGTATGAGCGAAGTTGGATATTAGATCAGCTTTCAATTGGATGGATAGTGGGGTCTCGGGCGACTCCAAATGACGAGGCTGGGGAGGGAAGTGAAAGAGAGAGACAGAAAGAGGAAGAAAGGAGTGAAAGAGAAAATAGGACATTTAAATTTGGGATACAGGTTGAGGTCTGATCTGGTGGGATGTGAGGTCAGTGTCACAAGCAGAAAGGGTGCATGGCAGTAGTTGTGAATCATAGCCAGTGGGCCACTGCATGTTTAATATGGGGACCCAAATTTAAAACTGAGATTGATCCATTTCAGTTTGTTCATTTATAAATATTAATTAAATGTAGTCATTATGTAAGGATATAATCTACTGTTAATTTTAATGGCGGTCAAGACGCAGGGAAGCATCAGTGGTTGTGTGCACACTGAAAATTGTTTTGGTAAAATGAGTTTGATTCAGTCACAGTGATGTCTGATCAGAAATGATAATGCAGATATGCTTCTGGGATTTTAACAACCTTGCAAAAAATCTGATTTGCACAAACACTTTCCCTGCCAATTTATTTTAACATTTAATTTTAAGTGTGAAATTAATCTGGTTAAATTTTGTATACACTGCCTATTCTTACATCAAGAATGCTAAATCAGTAAATAGAATTCCCTCCTTGGAGCAGAAAAAGGCTTTATCCACCTTTGTATCTCAGTGGCAGTTATTTTAAGTGCCCAGTTCAGAAGACCCTTTCTTTGGTCCACACTGCTTCTATAGTAGTCAACATAAAAATATTAATGCCAAAACAATTAGGCAAAAACAGTAAAATATGGACATAATTTTGCTTGATTCCTGACTCAATCAAAAAATGTCAAGCTAAAGAAAGTGGAGTAGACTACAAGTTAAGTGTATGAACTCAACAGTATCAATCCAGTATTTTTAATAAGAGTGAAATTGTCACAAACTAGGTCAACATTGAGAAATTAAGTTATTAAATCAGATTTATGTAGAGGAGCTAGAGAATTCAGTATAAACTAAATCAGGAATAAATTGTGATTTATTAGCCAATGTTCCTTCTCTCCTGCTACTCTCTGTCACCGATCAATCTGCAAAGTTTAAAAAACAAATCAATTTCAGATTGCTTCAATTCATCAATTTTCAGCTTTATTCAACTGGACATCACTCACCTTTCTGGCCACTAGCTGAATAGCATCATCCTCGAAAGCTTTTAACCGGTTGAGTCTAGAAGTAATGATTTGCTGCAACTGTTTGTAGGTGTAGGGCTGAAAGGACATTCTTGTCAGTCCCTATATTGAAAAAAGTTAACATATCTAGTTATATCTACTGATCTTCTGATTTTCACACCAAAAAATATAGAATAAAATGGTTTAGTGCCAACAATTAAGCAACACAGGAGTAGCTGGAGCTTCATTTGTATTTTAAAAAGGAAGCAATCCATCTAAGAGGCAATTTGTATATCATTTTCAACTGAATTTCTCGGTGGAATTTCACACAGAATGGCCTAAATGGTTACACTGACTATTAGAAAAGCATTCATTAATTTTTATGGTGTGGTTTTTAACTCACCAGTCTGCTTGCCACCCGATTCATCATGATCCTCTCTGGCAGATCCATCGTATTGGCTATTGCCAGAACCACCAATTTTGCCTGCTTTCGTGTGGGCCAGTCAAACAGGTTATACATCACATTCTGTTTCCGGGTCCATAAAAGATCAAGCTAAGAGGAATACACATTGAATTAGTCAGCTTGTGGCATTACATACAAGTGAACTCAAATGGCTTGGTTAGTATTTTTGGTTTTACTTGTAAATTCACAAGATCACCGAGTAATGAAGCAGATTTTTAAAAAGATATTTGTTTTCGGGATGTGTGCAATGCTGGAAGGCAGTATTTAATGCTCACCCAGAGATAGTGATGGTGGACCATCTTTTTGAGCCGCTGTGGTGATGGTACTCCCTCAATAGCATTAGGTAAGGAAATCCAGGATATTGATCCCACAATGAGGGAACAGCGATATACAGGATAGTGTATGACTTCGAGGGGCATCCTGCAGCCCAGTGGTGGAGGTGGACACTGAATCCAGGGACAGGGGTGTCAATCAAGCAAACTACTCTTCTGAATGGTGTCAACTTCAAGTGTTGTTGCAGCTGCACCCCCCCGCCCCCCCCCCACACTCCTGACTTAAGCTTTGTAGATGGTGGAGGGGCGGTTATGATACTAGACTAGCAACGAAGAAGTCATGATGGGTGATTAAAACGATAAAAGGATTTGATACAGAGAAACTATTTGCTCTGGTGGGGGAATGTAGAACAAGGGTGCACAATCTTAGAATTAGAGCTAGGCCAATTAGGAGTCAAATCAGGAAGCATTTTTTTCACACAAAAGGGTGGTGGAAATTTGGAACTCTTCCCCTTCCCAAAAGGCTGTGGAAGTTGGGTCAATTGAAATTTTCAAGATCAATAGAATTTTGTTACGTAAGGCTATGATGGGATATGGAGCAGTCAGATTTTCCCCTTTTATTGTGAAAAGAACTTTACTTATTGTCTAAAATGTTCAAAATTTTAGAAAAAAAAATCTTGCTGCATTTATTGCGCTAAAATGAACTAGCATGAAAGAACATTTGACAAGGTCCCGCATGGCAGACTGGTCAAAAAAGTACAAGCCCATGGGATCCAAGGGAAAGTGGCAAGTTGGATCCAAAACTGGCTCAGTGGCAGGATGCAAAGGGTAATGGTTGATGGGTGTTTTTGTGACTGGAAGGCTGTTTCCAGTGGGATTCCGCAGGGCTCAGTACCAGGTCCCTTGCTTTTTGTGGTATATATTAATAATCTGGAATCAAATGGAGGGGGCATGATTAAGTCTGCAAATGATACAAAAATTGGCCTTGTGGTTGATAGTGAGGAGGAAAGCTGTAGATTGCAGGAAGATATCAATGGACTGGTCAGGTGGGCAGAAAAGTGGCAAATGGAATTCAATCTGGAGAAGTGTGAGGTAATGCGTTCGTGGAGGGCAAACAAGGCAAGGGAGTACACAATAAATGGGAGGATACTGAGAGGTGTAAAGGAAATGAGGGACCTTGGAGTGTATGTCCACAGATCCCTGACAGGTAGATAAGGTGGTTAAGAAGGCCAATGGAATACTTTCCTTTATTAGCCGAGGCACAGAATATAAAAGCAGGGAGGTCATGCTAGAACTGTATAAAACACTGGTTAGGCCACAGCTTCAGTACTGTGTACAGTTCTGGTCACCACATTACAGGAAGGATGTAATTGCACTAGAGAGGGTACAGAGGAGATTTACGAGGATGATGTCAGGACTGGAGAATTTTAGCTATGAGGAAATATTGGATATGCTGGGGTTGTTTTCTTTGGAACAGAAGATTTGATTGAGGTGTATAAAATTGAGGGGCCTAGATAGAGTGGATAGGGAGGACCAGTTTCCCTTAACAGAGAGGTCAATAACCAGGGGGCATAGATTTAAAGTGATTGGTAGAAGGATTAGAGGGGAGCCGAGGAAAAAATTTTTCACCCAGAGGGTGGTAGCAGTATGGAACTCATTGCCTGAAAGTGTGGTAGAGGCAGAAACCCTCAACTCATTTAAAAAGTACCTGGATGTGCACCTGACGTGCCATAACCTACAAGGCTACAGACCAATTGCTGGAAAGTGGGATTAGGCTGGGTGGCTCATTTTCAGCCGGCGTGGACATGATGGGCTGAATGGCCTCTTTCTGTGCCGTAAATTTTCTATGATTCGAACATTTCATCTACTGGTTATTCCTTTTAACAGTAAACTTGGTTTTAGTACAGACGGGCATTTTTCATGTTAAGTACAGCATGCACTCTGTCCCGTCACTCATCCGTGCTTGAGCAAAAGTCTCATATGTTAAGTGGGTATTTTTTCCTTTGTAGAATTTTTGTTTTGACCCAGATACCAACTGATAAAGGTTGACAGATAGCCTGCCCTGGCAGAACCCAAAACTAAGGTTACTAGCTGCAAGGAAGTGCATGACAGCAGCACAAGTCAACCTCTTCTCATTTTCCCATTTGTCTGAGGGATTGTAGGAAGTATTAATCAGTGTATTGTAAAAATGATTACAGGGGATCAGTCAAGCATCACTTACAAGGGAAAAACAATTTTCACTATTGTAAAAGCACTGGGAGAGAAGAAAAAAAAAATCAAGCCACGAACAAATGTTTAACGGGTGGGAGATTTAATTGTTACCAAAGAGCAAATGTCATCAACATTTCTGCTTAGTGTTAGAGAATTCAGCCCAAAAGTTTAATACTATAGGCCCTGGCTTGTCTGGTTTTGATACAATTCCAATCCTCACCTCATCCACCAACAGCACTGTGGTCTCCCTCTTTGGTGCTGGAGTACCAAACCGCTTCTCAAGTAACGTAGCAGCATGGCCTGTAGTGGCTTTCTGTCCTGTCAATAACTAGGAAGCAGTGAGGGAAGAAATTATAACTTTTCTGCAAATAAGGAAAGAACAACTTGCATTTACAAAGTTCCCTTTATCCCTCAGCAATGTCCCAAAGCACTTCAGTTACAATGAATTAAATTTTTGAAGTGCAGTAATTGCAGGCAAATACTGTAGCTATTCCAAGCACAGGAAGATCCCACAATCAGCAATGAGATGAAAGACCAGTTAAGCAGTTTTGGTGATGGCAGTTGAGGGAGGAATGTTGGCCAGGACAGTAGGAGCACTCCCTGCCCTTCTTCATAGTAGTGTGGGATCTTTAACAAGATGTGCCTTCGGATTAATATTTCATCCGAAGGATGACAACTCCAACACCACAACACCCCTCAGCACCACGCTTAAGTGTGATTATGTTTTGAAGTCTTAAGTAGGGTTTAAATACACAACCTTCTAACTCTGGTGAAAAGTGTTACCAACTGAGCCAAGCTGACACCAAACTTTTCAGGAAATTACATACTGAATAGATATTCATACTTTCCTAAAAAAAAGGGTGATTTTTAAAAGTCTTTTTGAAACAAAATTAAGGGCTCTGAATCAATCAAGAGGTTCTTAGGCATTAAAGCACAGCATAACGCTAGAGCAGCTCACTGTGGGGGCAATCTGCCACGTTGCAACTAAAACACATGGTCAGTTTGGCTGAGTCAGGGGCCCATGGTTTCAAGCCCCAATCCAAGAGTTAAGCAAATAATCTCAGCTGACACTAAGGAAAAGTAGTGTCAAATAAAAAGGAAAAGGTGGAAATTTAAAATAAGAACAGAAAATGCTGGAAATACAGGTCAGTCACCATCTGAAAAGAGAAAAGACAGGTTCTGTCATTTCTGATATGTACCCGTTATCAGGCTGAAGGCTAAAAGATAAGCAGGCATTTTAGGGAAGACTTGAAAAATATAAAAAGGGGAGAAAAGATGGAGAAAGGATCAACAAATACACCAATCACGTAGATGGAGTTAATGTATTAAATGACCTACAAACTTCTGAATAGTTAGGTGAATTAATGCAGGCATATAAAAAGAACAAAAAAAGCGCAAATATTTGGGGGAATGAAAAAACACAGGAGAGGCCCATGCACAACAAAAGCATGATAAATAAAAATAATAAAGTTTATAAAAAAGACTGGATGAAACAAAAAATGCAAATAGAAAAAGAACGCTGCACCACAGGCCGCTGCCAGTGCTGTGCTCTAATGAAGGTTTCTTGACCCAAATGTCAACCTGCCTCCCCTCCTCCCAAGCACTGACACATGCTACCTACACCACAAGCACCCAATGCTGTGACAAGAATGGACTGTTGAAGACTAGTGCGCCCAGCAGAAAGATGAGGTACTGTTCTTGAGGCTTGCGTTGAACTTCATTTGAACAGTGCAGGAGACCAAAGATGGAGTAAGAATAGGTGGGGTGTTAAAGTGGTGAGCCACAAGTAGGACACGGTCACAGTTGTGGACTTAACAGATGTTCATCAAAGCTTTCACTTAATAGGAACATAGGAACAGGAGTAGGCCATTCAGCCCCTCATGCCTGCTCCGCCATTTGATAAGATCATGGCTGATCTGTGATCTAACTCCATATACCCGCCTTTGGCCCATATCCCTTAATACCTTTGATTGCCAAAAAGCTATCTATCTCAGATTTAAATTTAGCAATTGAGCTAAATCTGCATATGGTTTCTCCAGTGTAGAGAAAACTGCACTGTGAGCACTGAATGCAGTATACCACTGGATAAATACTTGAAGGGAAAAAATTTGCAGGGCTACGGGGAAAGGGACTAACTGGATTGCTCTTACAAAGAGCCAGTACGGACTCGATGGGCCGAATGGCCTCCTTCTGTGCAGTACCATTCTATGATTCAGTACAGTACTGAGGGAGTGTTGCATTGTCAGAGGTGCTGTCTTTCAGACGAGATGTTAAAGAACCCTCCTGTCTGTTCATGTAAATGCAAAAGATCCCAGGGCACTACTTGGAATAAAAAAAGTAGGTACTTTTGTGTCCTGGTGAACATACACCCCGTAACCAAAATGCTTATCTGATTTGCTGTCTGTGAGACCTTGCTTTGCATATACCGTGCCTACTCTTAATAAAAATTAATTGTCTGCGAGTCGCTTTGGGACATTCAGAGGATGAGAAACGCACTATATAAATGAGTGTTCCTTGCTTCTTTGAGGACAACGTATTCAATACTTGTACGTATGTTAAACTCCATAGTACTGATTACACTTCTGACTCTAAAATTAGATTTGTACCTTCAAGATCTGTACGTAGGATTGGTGAGGATCTGTAAGCTTCATTCCATTGATTTCTATAAATTGGAAGGAGGGGAGGTTATCCTGTTTTGCTGCATGCTTTAGACACTGCATCACCTCATGCACTGTTGCAGTTTTTCCTGTTCCTGGCACCCCGGAAATATACATACACCTGTGAAAGACCAAACTTGATTTGAGTGCAGAGATTTAAAAACTCAGAATACATATATTTTCCTCACCCATGAAACAGAATGGCCATTTCCACCTTCAAATTGATTGAATTCAAATAATGTAAATGTTGAAAGTCTGAGTTGGTGTGTAATCTTTGGACGAGATGGGTAGGATTTTATATTAGTAGCTGCCATTTGCAGCTCTAGTTACCATCTTGTTTCTCCTTGCAGGTTTTTCCAATATTCATTTCTCAAGTTTTCTAATTTAGGTTCCATTTTTCTTTCCCAATGTATAGAATGGCAAACAATTCATTCCCAGCCCTATACCAATCCCATTTTTAAACTAATTGCAAGTTGCTCTGCAGCAGCAGCACAGATTTACGTAACCAATAGGATATGCACCACATTCACTAACGCAACACATCCAAACCATAAAACAGTCAAAAGTACTGAGCAATAGGTTTCAACAGGAGTAAATGTTCCATACCCTCCAGTACCATCAATGACTTTGCTCTCCACAAAGTTGTAGATGTCTTGAAACTCTTGCTCTCTACAAGGTAGAGACTCTGGTACAGCAGACACGTGTAATCTTCAGAAGAAAATAAAACAGGCAAGTCAGAAAAACTCAAAATCACAGTTAACACAATCATTTACATAAGGAGTCGATGCAAGCAGAACACAAGGATTAGCAACTGACTGGTTTTCTCTAGCTAATGCCCAAATGGCCCATTATTGGATTATTTTATCAAACCTACCTCCGCCCCCACCCAAAATAAAAAAAGCTACTTATTTTTAGTTTCTGGGAAGAGACAATGAAAGACCCCAAAGGTGGCATGATATCAAGTGACCAAAGGATAGCAAATATCCTATTATATTAAAAGCCTTGCATATACCATGTACTTCCTAGAAGTGTCACGTTAGCCATGTCATGGGAGATGTGTTAGTACAAATTTTTTTTTGTCTAGCAATTCCTATGTTCCATAACACATTACTGCTAATAAGCGTTGCTAATTCATCGATAGCAAAAACATTCCTATCAAATGATCATAATATGCGAGAACACATTAAGAATCCAGTATATCACAAGAAGAACTGATAACATCAGTTATATCAAGACATCAAATTGCACAATAACAATACATTGTGCTGATCATTCTCAGTTTAACCGTGTAATTGTCAAAAAATAAGGTTGTTTTGTTCACTTAACAAGTTGTCACGATAAAGTTGTAAGTATTCATCAGTCGGAATATGATTAACGGACATTAAAAAGAGCTGACACAAAGATATTTTTAAGATTCCCAACTATTTAAATTTTACCAGCCTGTACTTTTTTTTAATATATAACAGGCCTCATTCCACAGTGGGGATGAGTAAATATATTTGCACTCAGTACCTTGCTCTGGCCTCTTCCAACACACTGCCAGGTTTTTTAGCCAGCTGGCTCCTGCTAGGAATACTGGGAGTAGGATGGCAGGGTGTCCTTGGAGTTCTAAGTGTTCTTGATACAAGCTGCTGATAATTTAAAAAGAAAGCACAAAAAACACACTCTGGATCAAAGACGTGTGCAGATACAATCATGGACAGATGCATAGCATTATAGATCTACTACATAGTCAGTCACTTGAATACAGATGTTAAACACTGGTACACATTTTATTTGCCAGTTTCTGCACTTAAAACCTAGACATGATCAATAATACCACTTATTCCCAAATAATTTGGTGTAGAGGGAAAACATTTTAAGAAGGTCCTTTCTGAATAATGTTATGTCACTATTTGTTTTGTTAAAGCAGTACTTCCTTCATACTTTGCCACACATATCCAAAAGTGGCATTAGAAAAAGTGAATGGATTATAAATTAATTATTTTGAGACACACAAAATAGTTATAGAATTAGGCAGAATCTACACATACAGGTCACTCGGCTCAACTGGTCCATGCCGGTGTTTATAATGCACACAAGCCTTCTCCTACTCCAGATTCCCCTATTCCCTTCTCCCTCATGTATGCATCTTGCCTCCCCTCAATGTTATCTGCTTCAACCACTCCATGTGGCAGCAAGTTCCACATTCTCACCACTCTGTGTAAAGAAATTTCTCCTAATTCTTTATTTGATCTGTTATTGGCTATCTTATATTTCTGTCCCCTTGTTCTGGACTCACCCACAAATGGAAACAGTTTCTACATATTCACCCTATCAAACCCCTTCATAATTTCAAAGACCTCTTAATCTTCTCTTTTCTACAGAAAAGAGGCCCAACCTGCTCAATCTTGCATCATCTCAATTCTGGTAACAACAGTGTAAATCTCTTCTGCACTTTATCCTTTCATGTAGTATGGAGATTAGAACTGCATACAATATTCTAAGTGTGGTTTAACCAAGGTTCTATATAAATTTAACATTACTTCCTTGCTTTTATATTCTATTCCTCTAGAAATGAACCCCAGTACTTTGTTGGCACTCTTTATGGCCTTATCAACTTGTGTTGCTACTATTAGCAATTTATGTATCTGTGTTCCCAGATCTCTCTGCTCCTCTACCCCACTTAGTTTCTTACTTTCTAAGGAATAAGTGGCTGCCTCCTTCCAAAATGAACCACCTCACATCACTATACTGAATTTCATTTGCCATTCATCTGCCCACTCTGCAAGTCTGCATATGTCTTCCTGTATTTTCATGTAGTCCTCCACACACATTAGCTATATCCCCAATTTGATGATATCTGCAAATTTCGACACTATGCCCCAATTTCTGAGTCCATATCATTTATGGTGTATGATGAACAGCAGTGGTCCTAGCACAAATCCCTGTAGGACATCGCTTCCCACTTTCTGCCAGTCCGAGAAACTTCCCTTAACTCCTACCTTGTGTTTCCTGTTTTGTAGCCATCTTTCAATCCATTCTGCCATCTGGTCCCTGACTTTTGTCATGAGACTCTTATGTGGTATCTTATCAAAGACCTTCTGAAAGTCCACGTATACCACGTCTACTGCACTGCACTTGTCTACTCATTATTTTTTCAAAGAATTAAATAAGGTTGGTTAATCACGACCTTCCTTTTAGAAATCCATGCTATTTATGATATTATCTGTCTCTAGATGTTATTTGATCTTTCCTACCATTGACATTAAGCTAACTGGTCTATAGTTGCCTGGGTTGGTTCTATCTCCCTTTTTGAAGATAAGAATTACATTTGCTGTTTGCCAGTCGTCTGGCACTATTGCTTTTTCTACATAAATATTAGTGCCTCTGCTATCTCCTCCCTTGTTTATTTCAGTATCCACAGGTGCAATTTATCTGGACCCAGACCTTGTCCTCCAAGTTTGGATAGTTTGTCTAGTATCTCTTTTTCTATCTTAACTGTTGTAATATCCCTCCTGACGACTTTGACTGTTGTCATGTGATTGGAGGGTGGCAAATGTAACCCCACTATTTAAAAAAGGAGAGAGAGAGAAAAAACAGGGAATTACAGACCAGTTAGCCTAACATCAGTAGTGGGGAAAATGCTAGAGTCTATTATAAAAGATGTGATAACAGAACACTTGGAGGGCATTAACGGGGTTGGTCAAAGTCAGCATGGGTTTATGAAAGGGAAATCATGCTTAACAAATCTACTGGAGTTTTTTGAGGATGTAACTAGTAGAATAGATAGAGGAGAACCAGTGGATGTGGTGTATTTGGATTTTCAGAAGGCTTTTGATAAGGTCCACACAAGAGGTTAGTATGCAAAATTAAAGCACATGGAATTGGGAGGAATATACTGGCATGGATTGAGAATTGGTTGACAGACAGGAAACAGAGTAGGTATAAACAGGTCTTTTTCCGGGTGGCAGGCAGTTACTAGTGGGGTACCGCAGGGATCAGTGCTTGGGCCCCAGCTATTCACAATATATATCAATGATTTGGATGAGGGAACTAAATGTAACATTTCCAAATTTGCAGATGACACAAAGCTGGGGTGGAATGTGAGCTTTGAGGAGGATACAAAGAGACTCCAATGTGATTTAGACACATTGGGTGAGTGGGCAACAACAAGGTAGATGCAGTATAACGTGGATAAATGTGAGGTTATCCACTTTGGTTGTAAAAACAGAAAGGCAGATTATCTGAATGGTGATAGATTGGGAAAAGGGGAGGTGCAACGGGACCTGGGTGTCCTTGTACACCAGTTGCTGAAAGCGAGCATTCAGGTGCAGCAAGCAGTTAGGAAGGCGAATGGTATGTTGGCCTTCATTGCAAGAGGATTTGAGTACAGGAGCAGGGATGTCTTACTGCAGTTATACAGGGCCTTGGTGAGACCACATCTGGAGTATTGTGTGCAGTTTTGGTCTCCTTATCTGAGGAAGGATGTCCTTGCCATGGAGGGAGTGCAACAAAGGTTTACCAGACTGATTCCTGGGATGGCAGGACTGACGTATGAGGAGAGATTGGGTCGACTAGGCCTATATTCACTAGAGTTTAGAAGAATGACAAGTGATCTCATCGAAACATATAAAATTCTAACAGGACGAGACAGACTAGATGCAGGGAGGATGTTCCCAATGGATGGGGAGTCCAGAACCAGGGGTCACAGTCTCAGGATACGGGGTAGGACATTTAGAACAGAGATGAGGAGAAATTTCTTCACTCAGAGGGTGGTGAACCTGTGGAATTCTCCACCACAGAAGGCAGTGGAGGCCAAGTCATTAGATGTATTCAAGAAGGAGATAGATATATTTCTTAATGATCAAGGGATCAAGGGATATGGAGAAAAAGCTGGAACAGGGTACTGAGTTAGACGATCAGCCATGATCATTTTGAATGGCGGAGCAGGCCTGAAGGGCCAAATGGCCTACTTTTGCTCCTATTTTCTATGTCCTCTTTGATAGCCTCTTCAGTGAAAACTGAGGCAAAGTATTTGTTCAGTATCCCTGCCATTTCAGTAAACTGAGAGTTTTTGTGGTTTGCCCCTTAGTGGCCCTATCCCTACCTTAATTCTCCTTTTGTTACTTATGTGCCTATAGAATACTTCACTGTTTCTCTTTATGTTCTTTGATATTCTAGTTTGATCTTATTTTTAAGTGGAATATATTTTTCCTTTAAATACTGCCCACTGTTCTACCTCCTATCAAAATTTTCTTCCAGTTTACCTTCCTTAGCTCCATCCTCATTCTCTTGTAGTTGACTTTTATTCCAATCTATTACTTTGGTCTTTGTAGAATCTACATATCTCTCAATCATTATCTTAAACATTTAATGTTGTGATGATTATTCCCTAAATGCTCTCCCACAGTACACATGTGTTACTAGAAGTTTAGACACTCTCTCAATAGCCTGATGCGGATTGTCGAAGTCACTTGGAACTGTACCCCTACATCTTCAGAAATGTTCAAAAATTATTTTTCTTAAAAACAAGAACATTGTGATTGTGCTGCAGGAGAAACAATATCTGCAGAAATGCAGGCTCCGCTAGCTGATGATATAGCAGCTTAGAAACAGCTTTTGATGGATGGAATTTCAGAAACTGAACCTAATAAAAAACTTCCCCCTCGCCACTTTAGTGGCAACTTTACAATCTCCATCCATACCTGGCAAGGTTAGACCATTTATACTCAGTACAAGGAAATATCTGCGAAACAGATTCATTTCTAAATTTTCTAGTTACTGATAGTGGTCATTTGACACCGAATTCTACCCACAGCTTGGTCAAACGTCATGGGAACCCAGAATTCTTTCAGACTGCAGGACAGCTATGCGCACAAAACTTACGCTTAATCAGGAATAAAATCTGCTCTAATTAAAGTTATTAAAAAAGTTCTGCTGGGCTTTTACAATTTCTGTTTCAAGATTAGTCAGCAGTAGATCATGTGTTAATTATCTTGCCACAGCAATCTGCATCTACTCTGGAACTGGAAGACATTCGCTTTCATTCTTATTGTGTAGAAAAATAAATTAATTCATGGTAAGAATTGCATACCATTAAATAAAATTCATTTGGAATTTGTTAAATCTTGATTCTCTAAGTTGTTGAGGCATCATGTAAATATTTCTGGCTGTATAATTAAAAACACTTGCACTTTATAAAGAACCAATGAACTTGCATTTATATAGCACCTTTCACAACCTCAGTACGTCCCAAAGTACTTTACAGCCATTTAGGTACTTTTGCCGTGTAGCCACTGTTGTAATGTAGGAAATTTGGGCACAGTCAGGTCCCACAAACAGCAAGAAGATAAATGGCCAGATAATCTGTTTTAGTGATGTTGGTTGAGGGATAAATATTGACCAGGACACCCGGAGAACTCCCCTGCTCTTCTTTGAATAGTGCTATGGGATCTTTTATGTAGCCAGAGTGCAGATGGGGGCTCAGTTTAACATCTCATCTAAAAGACAGAACCACCAACAGTGCAGCATTCCCTCAGTACTGCACTGAAGTGTCAGCCTAGGCTACGTGTTGAAATCTCTGGAATAAAGTTTAAACCCATGACCTTCTGACTCAGGAGTGGTACAAATGAGCCACGGCCAACATCTCACAGCTCACTTAATATTTCAAGGAATAAATACTCAGAAGAAAAGCTTGTCAAGTTTGGCAACATATTGCTTCTTATAAATGAGCGAGAAAGATGCAGAGATCTTTCAAAGGATACCACTTTTCAACAGGAAGTCAGGTTCAGCCAGAGCACAGCTCCAACATATTGCAGCACAGAGATGCATGATGCAGGTTTCCACTTGAATTCTACTCAACTTCAGCTGTGTTATCAGGATAAGTCACCTCAGCCTACTATCAAACAATTGCTTAACTTTGGCAAGATGTGGCATTTAGTCCATGGTGTATTTTCATTATCCTTTCATAACCGTACCTTTGGGGTTAAAACTGGGTTAATTTAAGAGAAATAACCCAGCCTAAGAGCTCTACATTTTATGATGACCGTGCATTCATTTCCACAGACAAACTAGCTGGGAGATGGCCCAGTTGGCTGCTATGTGTTAAATTGTTAACTGCAAAACCGTTTGGGTTGATAACACGAGAACCACTTGTTCTAATTTGCAAATAATCAACCAAAACAAAGGAAATTTGCAGTCAGGGTGTGTGACACCTGCTAGTTGGACATACCATTTTGGCTGGAGTCTTTACAGACATCTTTGCTGTGGACTTTGGTGTTTTTGGAACAACCTTCTTTGCAGATTTCCTGCTAAACGCAGGATCATCCTCTTGCTCCTCATTCTCACTGCTACTTTCACTGCTTTGTTCATTGTCTGGAAGGAATTCATTTTCACTAGACTCTTCTTCATCCTGGTCATCTCTGTAACCAAAGCAGCAGCTTGTGATTAGAAATATTGTGTAGGAATTCACCAAGCCAATAGCTGGAACATTTTTTACAATATTAATTGTGCTGGGTAGTTAAAAGTAGATAAGCACAAAGGAATTAACTCTAATTCCGCACTGACCTATGTACAGGTTTTAAATCAATCAAATTATAGTAAATGCTTCCCTCAGTAAATACACTGCATATTATGGTATATAGAGATATACAGACTACATCTGAATTGTGGTCTGTGCTGAGTTAGTAAACCGATGCCAACATTCAATGGCTAGGCTTAAAGAATGGGCATGTTGCTAAAGCACCATAGGACTGCAGTACCACATAGAACCACACCCCAGCCTTCGTCAATGCCTTCAGGACAGGAAAACAATCAGAAGACAGGAGAGAAATAAAATCTTTAACCTATACCATAAATATAATTTGGGAACTGCAGAAATTGATCTAGAAGCACTATGGTGAATATATCATACTACATCAACCAAAATGTCCAAGATCAAGACTTCATTCCCCGTATTCTCCGAAGGCAAAAAATATTGTACCTAAACATGCAAAAAAAGTGACCAGTTTAAAAGCATTAAGATTCCACTCTGCACAAAACAAACTCCTCTCACCAATGATAGCAGCTTTCCCATTTCCACTCATGTCTGCTAATCCACATTATGGGCCTTCCACACACAAAACAGATTGCTAGTATAGAGTTAATCTCTTAAACCATAATGGAAGTCTATCACTACATTCAAATTTCAGACATTTTCAACAGTCAATTTTAGTATTATTAGCGGTCAAAGTCAAGAAGTGGGCATCACAGTATACTGCAATGCATTAAAACCTTGAAAATGAATTTCTCTGAAACACAATGTCGTACAGAATACGGTCAGGAATTCTTGTAGCATTGAAGGGGAAACAAAACCAACATTAACAGTTGTAAAACCTTACTTTAACTGCTGTTTCAGGAGAATTGAACAGTGGTGTGCAGACTTTCTACGAGACCTTGGAGTATCAGTAATAGTTTCTACTTTACTTTTGCTTTCTTCTTTCTTTGGCCTAAAATTGTGAAATGAGGCAAAGTAATTACAAACTGTTTTGCACTTCAAAAATATTATTACACACAAATACATAACATTCATTAAAAAAGTGGTGTAGGTTTTTGGAACAGGATGTAGCATAATACACATTTTACTCAAAGTTTTAACTCAATCCTTACTACATACTAACTATCTTTGAACAGACGTGGTTATGGATAGAAATTTCTAAGTCTTTCAGTCTTTTCTAAAAATATAAAAGATTGTCCAGAAAGTACATTTACATATATATTTCATTAAACATTGTGCATAGTCACATATTTTATCAAGCCTAAATACATTTTGACTGTCCTGTGCTTGTATGAGGATTCCCTCGAGACATCCAGGTTTTGCAGCACAACTGTGCTTGAACTGGGAGGAATGCATTCCTGTTCGCACCCCTACCGTTCCACCAGTGCCTTTGTTGTTGCCCATTAGTCAGGCCAGACTGCTGCTCGAGGTCGTCCTCCAAGGCCATCTGCACACTCCTCCATTGAAGACCAGCAGCCTCCCACCACCCATGCCCCAGCCACTGGGGATGCATCTCGTAGGAGCACTAGGACAGATAAAGGCACACGAACAACAGGCACTAAGGCAATGCACAAGGGTGAATAGTTCTGTTTCCATAATTTGATTTGTTAACTGATAAATGTGACTTTGAATTTGCATTTGGTGGCGGTTTTTATTTGTGCGATGAGCTGAGGAGGAAAGCAATGTGTAATCAGACAGAGGGTGATTTGATGGTCATGTGGGAGTGGACAGGATGGGAGTGTAGGACTGTTGGAGGACATAGCTGACATTATTGATGGTGGGCACAGATCAGGCGAACACGCACAGCCCTTGCAGACAAGGCGTGTGTTCCCTGTTGCACCCGTGAGTCTTCTTCCACTTCCTCCTCCGGCTCCACCCCCTCCGGCCCGGGGTCTTCTCTGATCATCAGTGGCAAGGGCTGGTCCCTCGTGATGGCGAGGTTGTGCAGCATGCAGCATACCACCACAAATCTTCCCACTTGCTCAGCAGAGTACTGGAGGGCTCTTCCTGAACGGTCCAGGCAGCAGAAGTGCTGTTTCAGGAGGCCTATGGTGTACTCCACGACGTTGCACGTGGCAGCCTGGCTCTCACTGTAGGCCTACTGCACACGTTGCGTGTGGGTTCCTGACCGGAGAGATGAGCCACGGTGTGAGGGGATAGCCCTTGTCGCCCAGTAACCAGCCTTTGACTTGCCGAGTTGGGTGAAACTCAGCTGGCACGTTGGATTACCACAAAACAAAGGCCTCGTGACTGCTCCCAGGGTAGCGGGCATCGACCTCCATGATACAATGTGTGTGGTCACATACCAGCTGCACGTTCAGGGAGTGGAAGCCTTTTCGATTGACGAAGATGGCCGAGTTGATACATGGGGCACCCTGCACCACGGGGAAGCTAGCAATGAGAGCAAACCCCCGTGCTCACTTGTTCTGCTTGTCTCTGTCAAGATGGAAGGTGACAAACCTGTTCCTCATCTGTGACCTCTGTTATGCAGCAGTGCACTGCATACTGTGAGATGTTGCACATGTCGCCAGCAGAGGCCTGAAATGATCCTGAACCATAGAAATTCAATGCAACGATTACCTTCACAGCCACAGGCAATGCTGTCCTTGCCCTGCTCTGAGGCTGCAGTGATGGCCGCAGCAATTGACAGATCTCCATCACGGCTTCCTTGGTGAACCTCAACTGTTGGATGCAATGCTCCTCACTCATTTTGAGGTAACAGAATTGGTTCCGGAAGGCCGTCATTGGATAGGGCTTCCTGCTCAGTTCTCTGCACCTCCTCCTCCTCCCTCTCCTTGCAGCTTAACCTGCTGTGCAGGGCCTCTCTGCATGCACCCAGTCGTGCTCAATGTCCAGTGGGAGCCCTAGCAGACCACCCATGGTTGCCAGGAATTTTGTTCAACCACGGCTGTAACTTTCCCAACCGTAAGGCAGTACCTGCCAAACCACTCAAATGTACTGTAGCAACTCTCAGTAAGTATTAGGGAGCTTCAAAAAAAACACTTCCTATTCCACCAGCAGCCAGAAGCAATAATCCAGCAACTAAACTACAACACCTGCATGGTCCCTTTAAATAGCGCTGATGGGGGGCCCTCCAGGAACTCTAAGAAACGTTCAGGTGTGCATGGTTAAGACTGCGTTGAGCTGAGCATTAAGATCCAAAACGGTGTCTATCACTTTAAATCAGCTTTGCACACTGATTGTATGCATTTTCTCCCTACTTTACATGCTGCTGGCACTTGGGATATGTGCATGCGCTAATATCTATACCAAGATAGCATGCGACGCATGCCTCGCTGGAAATGTGCATGCGCAGCCAAGACACCGCCATGGCACTTCAAGAGGCTGCGTAGCGCCAAAACAATGGGCGCTACACGGCCCAATTTCTAGCCTTCTCTATCTTTATCTTTCTTTGGTGATGGGTTCAGAGATTTTCTATGACTCAATGATGTCTTTATTCTGAAAAAGATAAATATTAAAAGCCATCTATTTGTGCAGATCTAGGCAATGATTAAACAGTCACGGCAGCCAAAACTGGAAATTGCAGTGTTAGATGTGGAGGGGAGAACTGAGTCCAAAAAGGTGGAAATTTAAGCTGCTTTTAGTCTGCAGCCTGGATCTTGGGATACCCAGGAGGTAGTACAGCCAAGTCTTCGTTTAAAGCTTATTTCATGCATGCCCAGGCTGTATCAGTCTGGTTAATGCACATGCACAAAGTACTGCCACCACTGCTGTTACTATCAATAAACCTTCAGCTGACTTCGTACAAACCCAGCAATTTTGTTTTAGTTGGGGGAGAAAAGGAAAAATAGAGTTGGTGAAAGGACCCTTATGTGGGCAGCAAACTTGTGTGCACTTAAGAGTGAGGAACGTATTAAACAATTAAAAGAGGAAAACAGGAATCAGTTAGAGGAAACTAAGACGATGAAAAAGACAGGGAAATTAAGAGACAGTCAGGTTGAAAGAACGTCCGACTGATAGCTTGACTATGCTGGAGAGTTCGCAGTTGGTGACTAAAACTGCGGCAACATAGAGTACAGAGTCAAAACATATTAGAAGAGAGAGATAAGACAGAGGAAAAATGGGGGACTAGAGTCGCCCGCCGACTGTAGAGGGGTTTTAAGGGAGATTATGTGTCGACCCATGAATTCGGTAGACCACACACGGTGTAAGTTGATTCAGGAGTTATGGAGCAAATTGGGCAGACATGGAACAGTGGTGGATGCTGTAACGCGAGGAGTTTTGGGAGGAACAGAAGGTACAAATTGGAACCCAGATGGGGAAGGTGAGGTAGATTGGAATGATCTGGCAGGAGAAATGGGGAATGAGGATCGCCAAGATTGGGGCTATGACAGTCCTGACTAGGAGGGCCACCCATACCTGTCAATGTGATTATCACCTACCACCAGACGTAATGGGCAGGGTAACATGACTAGTACAGTTCAGGAGGAGAAATCAATTTTCCCATCCGTGACAGAGCTAGAATCCATTAAGGAGGGGGTGATCCGTTGAGGTATCTTGCCGAATTAGCTCTTTCAATATGGTCCACCAGGAATTGTCCGAAATAGACCAAAAAAGGGTAATATGTACGGCCCACCAACAAACAATTAAGTTCGCCCAATATCCATGTCCCTGCCACCCCCTTGCAGGAGGTTGAACTCGATATTATGCGCATATTAGGCATGGATCAAATTAACGGTCATTAGTCAATGCAGACAAACCACTCAAGGGCCACAGGAACACCCACGGGCCTTTGCAAATAGGTTATGGGACCTGTTTGAGTTGACTCAACCCAGAGGGATAGGGACTCCAACCGGAGACTCCCGAGGTGTTTAAACAGGTGTACCTTTCTCAGTTACACCCACTGGTGAAGACCGCCCTTGGCGCAAGTGTCAATAAAACGACCCAACGGGTGAATCTCTTGGAGGCGGCAATTCAGGCCTGGGGAACCTTAAAAGACCATATGCTCAAAGCGCCACAGAAAAAAACAATATCGGCTGTAGAGGGACCGATAGGTTGGGGTAATAGTGGGAGGAATATGGTAAACGACAGGCGTAACAACAGGTGTTTCCGATGTCATAAAATGGGTCATTACGCCACAGACTGCCGGAGTAATGTCGCACCCCCTGGCAGAGAAACAATGAAGGAAATCGGACTATGACTCCCCAAAAACCGGGAGGGGTGGAACAAAAATTAGATAAATTAATAACCCTCCTGACTACCCAACAACATTGTATGTGACCATACAATGATTCAAAGAACAGTTGAGAGTTAAGAGAGATAGTATGTGTACAATGACCCAAGCAGGTGGTGATGGAGATGAGGTAGACAGGGAAGGGTTGGCAGAGGAGGCTGCGAAGAATCACTCCCCAGACAACACAACGACACAAGGAGCCAATGATGAGAATAAAGTAGATTGTGAAGGCTTAGATGAGGACCGCGAAATGGAAGTCGCAGAAGTCAAAGAACCATTTAAGCAAACCCAAAGCGTGTTAGAGGTTCTAGAAAATGAACCAAGAGACTAGAACTCCCGGCTGGTTCCCCAATAACCCCTTTCCATTCACTGTACCCCATCCTTCCAGCAATGGAGGAGAAGGAGAAAACTTTTAAGCAGGAGAGCCAATACAAGCCTGATAAATGGTCATTCTGACATGAGATTTTAAATCGGTACAAAATTGAATTAAGTAGGAAACATTGGAGATTGAAAATGGAGTTCAGAGATAATGGATAAATGATTTAAAACACGGGGAAAAGATGCAAAGGGAAGATTCCGTCTCTCCCACTGTTACAAGCTACTGGATTTTTCTTTAGTTTTACTGTACTGTCTCCAAGTGTGTTGCAATCTGCATCATGCAGACTGCGGCTGGCTCCATTTCCTCTTTTTTTCACAAAACCAAAACAGCGTTCACCCTTTGTAGTTCCGGTCGTTTAATATAAGCATTTCAAATCGTTGTGTTTTCTAAGCATAGTACCACTGTTAAATGTACAAGAAGTCAAAAGAGTTTGGAGAATTATTATACAGTTACGGGGCTATGTCCTATTTTATGTCTGTGAGATATGAGATCTAAATCTATTGTTTTCTTTTCAATTAGGCAAAGTTTCTTTAAAAATTTAGTTGAAATCTGCCTGAGTATGGAGCTGCTGTGATGAAGCTGGCTCTGCCTTCTTTTCAGTCAGAACTGCAAAGAAGTTTTAAATCATGTTGCTGTACCCAGAGTTAGTTCCACATTTGGGACGACTTTTACTCTGTGGGTCTATAGCCGTCCAACGGGGGAAGTTAGTCGGTAGCAAAGTACAGAGCGTCCAAGATAACAAGACAGTTGAGACATCAGGTCAAGATTGTGTAGGGTGTTCTATTCCAAGTCTCCAAAGAAACTGGAGGCGGAAGAAATAATACTTTGTGCTTTCTCCACAGATGAAGCAAAATGGACAATGCGATATTAATTACATTTATTATTGGGCAGTGACTGTTCGTATTCTGAGTTAGGAACTACCCCACCTTGAGAGTGAGAAAACTCTAAGGGTTTTGATCTCTCATCTGTCCATCAATAAGGCTGTCAGTTCTAAGTGGCTCTGCCTCCATCTATCGTTCCTGACAGCACGCTTAAGTACGCATAATGCTTTTGCGGCCTAAATTTACAACCACTTGTAAGCTTTCTTTCTGGAGGGTAATGTTTACTTGCATTTTTGTAACATTTGCTACCCTCCAATCTGCAGGAACCATTCCAGAATCTATAGAATTTTGGAAAATGACAACCAATGCATCAACTATCTCTATTGCCACCTCTTTCAAAACCACGGGATGTAGATATGAACATAGGGATTAAGAGCAGGAATAGGCCATTCGGGCCCTCGAGCCTGCTCTGCCATTTGATAAGATCATGGCTGATCTGATTGTGACCTCAACCCTACTTTCCCGTCTACCTACTATAACCTTTAACTCCCTTGTTAATCAGGAATCTATCTAACTCAGCCTTACAAATATTCAATGACCCTGCCTCCACCACTCTCTGGGTAAGGGAGTTCCATAGGCTCACAATCCTCAGAGAAAAAAATTCTCCTTATCTCCATCTTAAATGGAAGACCCCTTATTTTAAACTGTGGCCCCTAATTCTAACCTCTCCCACAAGGGGAAACATCCTCTCAGCATCTACCCCTTCTAATCCCCTCAGGGTCTTATATGTTTCAATAAGATCACCTCTCATTCTTCTAAACTCCAGTGTATACAGGCCCAACTTGTCCAACCTTTCCTCATAAGATAACCCCCTCATCCCAGGAATCAGTCGAGTAAACCTACTCTGAACCACCTCCAAAGCAATTATGACCTTTGTTAAATAAGGAGACCAAAACTGCACACAGTATTCTAGATGTGGTCTCACTAATGCCCAGTACAACGGTAGCAAAACATCTCTACTTTTATATTCCATTCCCCTTGCAATAAATGACAACATTCCATTTGCCTTCCTAATCACTTGCTGTACCTGCATACTAACTTTTTGTGATTCATGTACTAGAACACTCAGATCCCTCAGAGTTCTGCATTCTCTCTCCATTTA
This sequence comes from Heptranchias perlo, assembly GCF_035084215.1. NCBI lineage: Eukaryota > Metazoa > Chordata > Chondrichthyes > Hexanchiformes > Hexanchidae > Heptranchias > Heptranchias perlo. The sequence goes on along the minus strand of NC_090333.1, from coordinate 37,009,157 downwards.
AATAATATACTGCTTTTCTATTCCTCCTGCCAAAGTGGACAAGTTCACATTTTCCCACATTATACTCCATCTGCCAAATTTTTGCCCACTCACTTAACCTATCTCTATCCCTTTGCAGACTCCTTATGTCTTCTTCACAACTTTCCTATCTACCTTTGTGTCATCAGCAAATTTAGCAACCATACATTCGGTCCCTTCATCCAAGTCATTGATATAGATTGTAAATAATTGAGGCCCTAGCACTGATCCCTGTGGCATTCCACTCGTTACATCTTGCCAACCTGAAAATGATCCATTTATGCCTACTCTCTGTTTCCTGTTAGCTAACCAATCCTTTATCCATGCTAATATGTTACCCCCTACACCATGAGCTCTTATTTTGGGTGGTATCCTTTGATGCGGCACTTTGTCAAAAGCCTTTTGGAAATCCAAGTACACCACATCCACAGGATCCCCTTTATCCATGTTGCTTGTTACTTCTTCAAAGAACTCTAATAAATTAGTCAAACACGATTTCCCTCTCACAAAGCCGTGTTGACTCTATCTGATTGTGTTGAGATTTTCTAAGTGCCCTGCTATAACCTCCTTAATAATAGATTCTAGCATTTTCTCTATGACAGATGTTAAGCCAAGTGGCCTGTTGTTTCCTGCTTTCTGTCTCCCTTCTTTCTTGAATAGAGGAGTTACATTTGCTATTTTCCAATCTGATGGGACCCTTCCAGAATCTAGGGATTCATCAGGTCCTTGTGATTTATTGACTTTCAGTCCCATTAATTTCTCTAGTACTATTTTTTTTACTAATACTAATTTCTTTCAGTTCCTCATTCTCATCAGACCCTTGGTTCTCTAGTATTTCTGGAAGGTTTTTTGTGTCTTCCATGAAGACAGACACAAAGTATTTGTTTAATTCCTCTGTCATTTCCTTATTGCCCATTATAAATTCTGTCTGTAAGGGACCCACATTTGCCTTTGCCAGTCTTTTCCTTTTTACATACCGATAGAAGCTTTTACAGTACGTTCTTATGTTTCTCGCTAGTTTACTCTCATATTCTATTTTCCCTTTCTTTATCAATTTCTTGGTCCTCCTTTGCTGAATTCTAAAATGCTCCCAATCCTCAGGCTTACTGCTTTTTCTGGCAACTTTATATGCCTCTTCCTCTGATTTAATACTATCTTTAATTTCTCTTGTTAGCTATGGTTGGACCACTTTTCCTGTTGGGTTTTTGTGCCCCAAAGGAATATATATTTGTTGCAAATTATGCATTAATTCTTTAAATGCTAGCCATTGCCTGTCTACCGACATACCTTTTAATGTAGTTCCCCAATCAACCACAACCAACTTGCACCTCATACCTTCGTAGTTTCCTTTGTTTAGATTTAAGACCCTAGTTTCGGATTGAACTACATCACTTTCAAATTTAATGAAGAATTCTATCATATTATGGTGACTCTTCCCTAAGAGCTCCTTTACAATATTATTAATTAACCCTTTCTCATTGCACAATACTAGCTCTAAAATAGCATGTTCCCTAGTTGGTTCTTCAATACACTGATCTAGAAAAACAATCTCGTATACATTCCAAGAATTTGTCCTCCAGAGTAATAGTGCTATTTTGGTTTACCCAATCTATATGTAGATTAAAGACCCCGTTATTACTGTATTATCCTTATTACATGCACTTCTAATTTCCTGCTTTATACCGTGCCCTACATTACCACTTCTCTTTGGTGGCCTATAAACAACTCCCACCAATGTTTTCTGACCCTTGGTGTTTCTTAGCTCCACCCAAACTGATTCTACATCTTGATCTTCTGACTATTGTACTAATCTCATTCTTTATCAACAGTGCTGCCCCACCTCCTTTTCTTTTTTGCCTGTCCTTCCTAAATGTCAAATATCCGTGAATATTCAGTTCCCAGCCTTGGTCACCCTGTAGCCATGTTTCTGTAATGGCAATTAGATCATGCCCATTTACTTCTACTTGTGCCGTCAATTCATCTACCTTGTTGCGAATGCTGCGTGCATTCAGATAAAGTGCCTATAATTTTGCCTTTTTAACATTTTTTCCTATTTTGTCCTTACTTGCTGCTGGCCTTTGTTTCTGCTTCCTTCCGACTTCACTTACTACTTTTCTGCCTTCCACTTCCAGGTTCGTTACTCTCCCTTCTGAATCTCCTCTCAGGTTCCCATCCCCCTGCCAAGTTAGTTAAACACTCCCCATCAGCACAAGCAAACCTCCCCGTAAGAATGTTGGTCCCAGCCCTGTTGAGGTGCAACCCGTCCGGCTTGTACAGGTCTCACCTCCCCCAGAACCGGTCCCAATGCCCAGGAATCTAAAGCCCTCTCTCCTGCACCATCACTCCAGCCATGCATTCATCTGCTCTATCCTCCTATTTCTACACTCACTCCTTCAGTTGTCCTGTCAGTCTTCTCTGATAATACTGATTTTCTATATCCAACCTGCTAAATACTGCTCCTGCACGTGGCACCAGGAGTAATCCGGAGATTACTACCCTTGAAGTCCTGCTTGTTAATCTCTTTCCTAACTCCTTAAACTCTGCCTGCAAGGCCTCATTCCTCTTTCTACCCATCATTGGTACAGATATGGACCATGACCTCTGGCTGTTCACCCCCCCCACCCCAGAACGTTCTGTAGCCGCTCAGTGACATCCTTGACCCTGGCATCAGAGAGCCAACACACCATCCTGGAATCACGTCTGAGGCCATAGAAACGCCTGTTTGCTCCCCTAACTATGGAATCCCCTATCACTATTACTCTCTTGACCTTTCTTCTCCCTCCCTATACAGCTGGGCCATCCATGGTGCCTCACCTGTATTCAAAATGGTTGGGAGTGGAGATGCCCTCAGGGGACTCCTGCACTACCTGCCTGCTCCTCCTTGTCTGTCTGGCAGTCACCCAGTCCCTCTCTGCCTGCACTCCCTTAAGCTGTGGGGTGACCACCTCCTGAAACGTGCTATCCACGGTGTGCAGTACATTGTGCTCCCTACACCCAACAAGGTGGCTGAACGAGTGTGGCAGCTTTATTTTCCCTATGTTCACGAATGACTTGAGGGACGATATAGTTACACCAGAATCAGAAAACCCGTCACAAGTCAAAAAGAATTCTATAAAGATTCAAGCACAACAAAAATATTATGCAATTGAATCTAGTTGTGTCAGGGCTTTACTTTCTAATGGAATGCGTAGCAGACTGGTGGTTCAGACCAATCATCAAGTTGTGTACACAAATGTGAGATATGGGGTGGTCCCGGTGATTGTCGATTTAAACAATGTAACGCTTCCGCGAGGTTTATGTGACATGCATTATATTAACTGGGCTCGTGCGGTATTAACTCAAATATTAAATGGGTTCCACGAGCAGACTGTAGGGAGAGAATGGAAGGAAGAACGGGATGGGGACTGAATCACGCACACACCCGTGACCCAGATCACTGATTGGGTGACTGGGGAAGCTGCCACAGGAGCAGTATTTAGCAGGTTGGATATAGAAAATCAGTATTATCAGAGAAGACTGACAGGACAACTGAAGAAGTTATTAACTAAAATAAATGAGGGTAACCTGGACCTGGTCAACGAGGGGTCAGAGGGTCTCTTGTCCTTTAGTGAAATAGTCCAGGGTGGCCATGCAAGCCGGGATAAGATTAATGAAATCACATACAATCAAGAGACCATTGCGTCTCAGATCTCTAAGGCATTGGTGTGCAGCATGTATCTGAGCCATTAGCACGAGAGAATTGCAGAGGGCTGAGACATAGTGGAGGGAAAATTACCCACTTGGATAACGGAAGAACAATTGATCAAGTGGTTACTTGGCGAAACTAACCTGTCTAGTAAGACGCTTTGCGAAGGTGCATATTGCTGAAGTGCTTTGCGAATAAACAGCGTGGGGCCCAGGAAATCTCTGGTCTATTGACTGAGCTCCCTAAACTGGGCAAACAATCTGGCCTATATCTATTTGCCATACAGTTGGTGGGGTGGTTAGAAGGAACTACCTTGACTGAATTCTATCAACCCCTGCCCTATTTGGTCTTGGGTGAACAGTGGGGGGCAACGACCTTTCAATTTTGTATTCAACAGGGTAATGCCTGGGCTTGTGAAACTAATTACACTCAGGACCACCAGTCATGTGGATACACGTTTGCCAACAAATCACCCCTTAGTAACATGCGGGTAATGTCCCGCTCGTATTGTTTAACAAGGAAATGGGAAATACTGTTACAACACTACACCGAGAAGACCTTCACACATGAAGATAGAGAGTGTCCACTAATACGGCCCATGGGATGTGTAATTTCCTCCTAAGGGGTCATCCTGGTAACTGTAGTTGATCATGACATCACTAGACTGCAGACTCATGGGGACTTGATGGAGGAAGCATTACAGGCTGTAATTCAATTCCCGCACCCCATTCCCCCTTTATTATCCAGTCTTAAAAGTGTCTTGGATAGAAGTGTTACCTCTCAGAAACATCTGGTCAAAATGCAGCAGGTTAACAAGGAAATAGAGAGGTATACAAACCCTTGGGACTAAATCATGGTGGGAGAATGTCTGTAATGCTGCTGAATCCCTATGGGCACATTTAGCATTGTGTGCTTTCCTGATCATACAAGTCCTGGTTACCATATCCCTAAGAGTGTCGACCTGCTTGGTCCACAGATGGGTCTCCAAGTTAAAACAGAATGTGCACCATTCCAAACCATTCCCCTTTTGGGCTAGACTGATTAAATAAGTGCGGGGTCAAAGACTTACGTCTTCTCTCCCTCAAGGTGGGGAAATCAATAAGATTATCGGAAGTAAGGAAAAATTGACATCTATTTCTTAATGCTACTAATAATCATGCTCTGCAGCCTGTGCTGCGAATTTTGCTAAATCATAGAATCATAGAAGTTACAACATGGAAACAGGCCCTTCGGCCCAACATGTCCATGTCGCCCAGTTTATACCACTAAGCTAGTCCCAATTTCCTGCACTTGGCCCATATCCCTCTATACCCATCTTACCCATGTAACTGTCCAAATGCTTTTTAAAAGACAAAATTGTACCCACCTCTACTACTGCCTCTGGCAGCTCGTTCCAGACACTCACCACCCTTTGAGTGAAAAAATTGCCCCTCTGGACCCTTTTGTATCTCTCCCCTCTCAAATCTGTTTTAAAATCTGACGGCCCAATCTGCGTTGCTTAACTTTACGTGTCCGGATCAGACGGTGAAGAAATGGAAATCTTTTCGGGACTATTAATTTCAAACTTACGCCGAGACCCTGGAATTACTGTGCGAGTATTTGGAGCTCATTCCACTGATTGACCGCAAACTGCTAGCTTCTGAATAGAGATCAGAGTCCGGCCCATCAGCAACCTCCTCATCTAAAAATCCTTCCCTAAATGTGCGGCTTATTTTGCTGAATTGTAAACTGTTAACCTTTGACTAGTGACTGACCCTTGTTACCCATATTGTGAGGCAAAGCAGCTATGTGATAAAAGAGAAACAATGACCCAAAAAGTGGAATAATAATCCAAAGCTAGCGATAAGACCAGGACAATGACGAGATAGCTAGAGGAGTGCAGTCAAACAAACTAGCCACCTTGAAAAACAATCTTGCGGTTAGATGAGTAATGGTAAAACAAGCTGACCATCTAGAAATCTTTGAAAAACAACTTTGTTAATCTATAAGGGTCTTATGAATATTGTTCCATATATGGTGTGAGTTTCCTACCTGGGGAGGCATAAAAACCCAACATCTTTTGAGCTCGGGGCAGAGGAATCAGCAAAGGCCCAGCTGTCAGAAGAACATCTGGCTATCAGAAGACTACCTCACTGTTGGAAAACTTGAAACGACCATGTCGCCAATTTAAATACGAACTCTGCCCAGAGATCAAACGGGGCAATATTGTTTTGATCTTTGTCTAATATTTTATACTTTTATTAATAGTTAAATCAAACACGTAAATGAGACATTACCATTTGATTTCACATCCAATCTGTTACAATAAATGGATCTAACAGCAAAAAAAACCTCACATCTACCCATGCATAATGTAGAGTACAGTGAATATACATCTTTTAAAAATAATGAGAACACAATTTTGTAGCCTAATTTTTTCCTTTAAAAAAAAAATCACTGCACCTTGATCGAGTTCTAGAATGGTTTTTGGGAGTCATCTCTAATTTTTCACTTGCTGGTATCTGCCCAAAGGGTCAGAAACCTCACACTCCTCTCTTCAGGGAACACAGCATCTCAAACTATCAAAGGCTGTCAATTTATCAATACTAGCTTTACCATACTAATCATGGCTGATTTGTTAAACATGCATTCTAGTAAACTGTGAATTTCTAAACGCACAAGACATTAGCAGACCATGGATCTGTGGCCACAATTTCAGAGTTGGGTGACAAGTGCAATACAGTCACATATTTCTCCTCCAAAAGAGAAAAACAGAATTGTTTAATGGTGCCTGCTACCACAGTGGGACTGGTGAGAATAGCTTGTTGAAACAATAGGGGCTGGGGAAAAGAAACATGGCAGACTTATTTCCTAAAAGTTTAAGATTAGAGTAGAAATTTACATAAACCTGCCCTACTGCAGCTTCATAGTTTCAGTTCACACTGCAACTAGACCATAAGAGCATAAGACCATAAGAGATAGGAGCAGGAGTAGGCCACTCGGCCCCTCGAGCCTGCTCCGCCATGGCTGATCTGATATTTACCTCAACTCCACTTTCCCGCCCTTTCCCCATAACTCGAGTCAGCAGATGGGCAATTTATTCTTGGAAAACTGGGCCCCTCTGCACGTCTTGAGAACGTGTTGACTATAGTAAATTAGTAGATCTCCTGAGGTGTGGCTCAGTTAGTTTTATAAGGTACTTATAAACCCCTGCCTTCTCTCCAAAAAGTACAAACGGATCACTAGAGCTGCAAAACAAGTGCAACATGGTATGAAAGATGTTACGACCTAACTACAGTACAGTATACTTATCAAAAAAAGTGCAGTTGGCTTTTCTTCCATAGAATCTGCACAACATACCGTGGCTGGTGGGACAGACAAGACACAGACTCCCACATTCCCTTCGTTCCATCTATAACCCTTCTAAAAAGATGCACAAGAGTTGCCTAGTAGGTCTGATCCTTCATTTTCTCTTCCCAGCCACCGAGTGATTCCATTCACCGATTCCAGGGATCAAAAAAACTCACTGTTGGAACAGTGGTTGCGACACTGTGTCCTACTTCTCCACGGCCATCCTGCCTAGTTATCTATCCACCTCATGCCACAAAATTTAATGTAGATTAAAAAAAACCTGCATGATAGCTTTGTTAGCTGCCACATCAACGTAGCCAATAAACATTTTTTTTCAGTCTACTCAAAGAGTTCACAATGCAGCATCGGAAAGGTTAAAATATTGTGCAACTTACTCATGAAGATCAATTATTTCTCCATTATTTCTGGGCTGGCATGGAGCGTCTTGGTGTTTAATTTTTGAATTGAAATAAATAGGACTCAATTGAATAGTGGCAACTTGACCATTCATTGTATCGCTGATCGGTTTAAGAGGTGAGGTGAAAGATCTTTCAGTGGTCCAATTCTGAAACTTCTTTTTGGGTAAAACAGCATCATTTGAAATACCATTAGAATCTACTTTGCGTTTTATAGCTCCAGGCTCCACCACTTGACAAATTTTCCTTGCTAAACCATCTTCATCATCGTCATCTTCTAAGAGTTCTGACAAAATATTTGTCAGCTTGCTTTCTGAGGATTTGTTGAAACCTGTAATTTGAAAAAAAACATTTTTTTAATTCCGCTTTAAGTTATAAGAGGCTTTGTTGAACCAAAAAAAAAATGTTTTCTGTAGCACTGTCACAAAGCCAATTCAAAAGCTACAATTAAAGCGTAAAAGGATTCTATCTGACAAGAATCCGAGGGACCAAATTCTTCAGATAACACCCTATTCCAATAGGTTACTGGCCTTGGCAGAGGACCCAAAAATTTATGGTGAGGGGGGAAATTTAACTCCTCTTTCTTGCAACCTCCCTCCCCCTCCCGCAAAAAAGGATCCATAACTTCCCTGATGGGATTACATAAGACAGCTCAGTAGGCCTGCCACTATCCCTATTCCAGTTTCAGCCAGGGCAGTATTAGCTCAGCGAGGTACTTACCCTGTCTGCTGCTTTAAAGAATCAATACATATGTTTTTCATGCTGTCTTACTTTTCATCTAAGAGAGCAGAAACAGCAGGAATGGGTGCTGCCATCAGGGCCTTCTGGCTGTAGTCCAAAACCAGTAGGCCTCCAATATTAAGCCCAGTCCTTGGGGCAGGGGGGGGAATGGATTTACTTTTGATCCTGTTGCTTTTGCTGTCTGTCCATCTAGAATATTCCTAATGGAGAAGAGCTGGGCGTAGGGCCTAAGGCCCACTTCTTCTGGCACCCCTCAAAATGGGCACCCTTCCAGCACTGGGGAACGAAAATGAAGTGGCAGGGCCACGGAATGCCTAAATGGCCCTATTACCATGGCAACCCACAGCCTGTGCTTATTGTAGGGGCGGGCATTCACCACCCCCTTGGGGAAAGGCCCCAGGGTAATGTAAAACAGTCAGAGACCTGCCGTCTTGGGTCTCCCTCCTATTTCTGTACATTTCCACTGGGAAGCAAGTGTTCCCCAGGAAAAAAAACTCATGAAAATCAGACCCAAACTCTGAACCACATCCCTACTTACCACAGAGCTGAAGTTTCTTCCTAACCGTGGAGTTGCTGCTTTCCAACTTTGTGATTTGCGTACTCCTCTTCTTACTATGGGAGTTTTTTTGAGTAGAACAGTTAGATTCCTTGTCAGCAGTCATTTTGACAATGTCATTTTTAGACTTCTGTTTAATGACACTTCTGCTTAATGTTCCATCTCCGTTGGCAATACTGTGAAACTCTGAATCACACCAGTCCCCATCAGCAGCCTTCTGCTTTGGAAGAGAATTCACATCAGACACCTTCTGGACGCTCCTGGTCTTGGTATCTATTTTTTTATGAATACCATTGGACTCGAATGAATAGGTTTTCATGCCAGAGAATACATTTTTAGGTAGGATGTTAAAACTCTTTCCATCCCAGTTCAGTTTAACAAACAAAGCATCATCACCAGGTATGACAGGAGGAAATGGTTCATCTGGAACAATCTGGAACACCTAAAAATTTTTTAAAAGTTTAAACTTTACCATCAAAAAGATAGTTCAGAATTAATGTAAAACCAAAATCTAAAAACTTGACTATTGTTTTCTCTGCAACATAAAATTTACCCCAATTCAGTATTGATTTCTAATTGCAGACTGCAGAAAAATGCAAAAGTTAGACATCATAACAATATTGCATTTTCCATCCAATAGGTGGACTAATTTAAACTGTAGTTGAAGTTTTATCATTTGGATTCATAAAATTTTAAAGATCAGTATCTAAAAATTCAAGTGCGCCCATTTTTTGGGCACACAGGGTGAGGTCCGAGACGCCCCCAATATTGGGCTTCAGGCTTCATTTCTATGGAGCCGGCAAGCTGCGCAGGGCTGCCAGTGAAGCACAATTGAATATCAGGCCAATGCTGGCGCCACAGGACTCTAATTTGGATATAATTATTTTGGCCTTTACATGTTCCCGACTTGCGCTCCTGCAGCCTGCGCGTTTACCTTATCCAATATGGCGGACGGCGCTCTTCCAACTGGAAATGTGCGCACGCATCCCACCTACCACATTGGGAGCTTGTAGGCCGGTTAGTGCAAAAAAAGCGCTGGCAGCCCAATTTCTAGATTCAGGTCTCTACTTCAGGTTCTTCATTTTTCAAGGGTCCTTGTGCTGCATAATTCCCATCTGAAAATTTCTGCTACATGTACCAGCTTAACTCTCATTGGCAACTACTCCCCTCCCAGCACCAATCTTACTTTTTCTATAAAAAAGAGTGACTGATTTGCCTCTCCATTATTGCAAGTTATTCGCTTTCTCCCTCCTTGTTTTTGGTAATCCCGCATTCGGTGATTCCCAGGCTGACTTTCAGATTTCAGCCAATGCCACATTTTATCTGGCCACAAGTTAGTGTCTAACAGCAGTGTGGGTTGATTTACCCTTTGATTTTTTTCCCCCCTCCTTCTTGGAGCCTCTACAGATAACCAGAGTTTTCAGTAGGTCATCTCATTGCATAGCTGCTTGGAGAAGCAATAGCTTATTCTGCCACATTTGTTCTTTAAAAAGGTGGCATGATTTCCAGGACACTTTGAAAATCTAAGCTCAGCTTCCCTAAAAGGCCAGCCATAATGTTGGGAGTCAATGTGAGTTACTGATCTAACATCTCAAGTTCAGCATTAAAGGGAGTTCCAGAGTAGGTCATCAGACCTCGAGAATGGGCCATTTTCAACTTTACAATTGGTAACACCAACTATGCAGATCAACAGTAATAAGTTAATTCCCCATTTGTAAAGCACTTCATTAAGGCACTCAAAATAAAAAAAACACTGCTACTACACTGCAGAACAGGTTCAATTTCCAAATCAATATATTAATTATAATATAGCCTTTATGCAAAGCATCAGGAAGAGAAAAAAATAATTTTAAATGATGCCACCTATTGGATGGAAAATGCAATACTGGATTTGCAACCCTGAGGTCGTCAGTTTATAATCCCATCATGGCAAACTGTGAAATTGAATTCGAAAGAATCTTGTAATTTTTGGGATTGCACCAGATAAAATGACCATGAAAGTTGCTGGATTGTCATAAAATACACTTGGTTCACTAATGTCCGTGAGGGAAGGGACCTGCTACCCCTTCTCGATCAGTCCAACACTACAAGGCGATTTTTAACGCCCTCAGGGTGACTAGGGATGGGCAATAAATACAAACCAAGAACAAATAAGTTCTTTTGATCCAAGCTTCCTCTTTATTACAGCCCAAAGATGTGTTCAACTGAAACAGTGGCAGATGCATCATTCCTCTCAAATCAATAGATTGCAATGCTGTGGAAGATAGCTCAGTTCTAAAGCAGAATGTAATTGCAGGACGGAAACTGGGGGAACTCCATAGTTCAGTCTTCCAGCTCCACAGCACGCAGACATTTAACAGTACTCGTAACTAGAAATATTAACTAAATTACAGCAATCAACAAGAGTCAGTAGAAATAGTTAACCAAGCCTAATAAGCGTTCCCTCCATCTCTGCGACACAGAAAATAATGGCAAGAATTACCAGGGTGGCCTTCCGGCTACCTTTAATTGCATACCACTTGTTTTGTTAAACTTTTCCAACACCATATACTGTACTGAAACAGAGTGTATCTACAAAGACATTTACAAAATAAAGAAAATCAAGGAAAAAAACTTCCAAGTACCAAAGGCTTCCCATTTACTTCGACTGCCGTACGAAAACACAAAACTTAAATACTAATTCCCTCATAAAGCATATAGTTAGTTATTGCTCAGCACAAACATCAGACAGAAGTATACAGAGGCAGCCAACTTGCACACAGCAAAGTCCCACAAACAGCAATGAGATAAATGTTGGCTAACCAGGAGAACTCTCCTGTCTTGCTCTCTGATTGGTGCCATGGAAACAGGCAGACGAGACCTTGGTTCAACATCTCATCCAAAAGCTAGCACCTCCGACAACGCAGCACTGCATTTAAGTGTCAGCCTGGTCTAGATTATGTGCTCAAGTCTTACCTTTACAGCCTTAAGGAGAGTCTCTGCACTGATATGATTATCACAGTCAGAGACTTTATACAAGAAGATCTCCTTGGGGTGGGCTTCTCTTCCCAATAGTTTCTGCTTCGTTTTGGGTATTTCCCCAATACGAACAAACCACTGGACCAATGCGGACTTAGTGGGATGGTGCTGTGTACCTAGTGGGGAAAATAAGTCAGCACAAATTAAAAGGAATATGGAAAACAAAAACTTCAACTGTATCAAGCACTATGGCAGGAAAAATCGGAGAGCAACTGGAAAGTACTGCAGTACAAAGGGATCTGGGGGTCCTAGTGCAAGAAAATCAAAAAGTTAGTATGCAGGTGCAGCAGGTGATCAAGAAGGCCAACGGAATGTTGGCTTTTATTGCTAGGGGGATAGAATATAAAAACAGGGAGGTATTGCTACAGTTATATAAGGTATTGGTGAGACCGCACCTGGAATACTGCATACAGTTTTGGTCTCCATACTTAAGAAAAGACATACTTGCTCTCGAGGCAGTACAAAGAAGGTTCACTCGGTTAATCTCGGGGATGGACATATGAGGAGAGGTTGAGTAGATTGGGACTCTACTCATTGGAGTTCAGAAGAATGAGAGGCGATCTTATTGAAACATATAAGATTGTGAAGGGGCTTGATCAGGTGGATGCGGTAAGGATATTCCCAAGGATGGGTGAAACTAGAACTAGGAGGCATAATCTTAGAATAAGGGGCTGCTCTTTCAAAACTGAGATGAGGAGAAACTTCTTCACTCAGAGGGTAGTAGGTCTGTGGAATTTGCTGCCCCAGGAAGCTACATCATTAAATAAATTTAAAACAGAAATAGACAGTTTCCTAGAAGTAAAGGGAATTAGGGGTTACGGGGAGCGGGCAAGAAATTGGACATGAATTTAGATTTGAGGTTAGGATCAGATCAGCCATGATCTTATTGAATGGCGGAGCAGGCTCGAGGGGCCGATTGGCCTACTCCTGCTCCTATTTCTTATGTTCTTATGTATATTAAAAATGTGGTGGGAGCAGGGTGTGCAAAAATTTCAAATTGAGTGATCATCAGCATCACACAACACTGCCATGAAGCTAAATTCCTACTTTGCACATTGACTCTAGCTCTTTTTGCTAGTACAGTAAATGGACATAATTCAAATAAATATTACATACATATATTCCCGGTAGTGCTGCATAACTTTCAGTACTCTGATCCACAGTAAAGAGCTAGGAGAATAAATACCGCAATTTGGGATCAGACTGCCAAAAGGCACAAAATATTCATGGGCATCCCATGAATCTAATATCTGCCATACAACTAATATTTTGTGTGTAAATCACACACACTGCCCGTGAATTCGAGGCTGCTTTTCAGTCCGCTATAAACATTCAAAGCAGAAGCATACACATATTTATGAGGTTGCACAATGAAACTTATCCTTACCATCCTCAAACAATTTTAGCAACTTAGCTATATACGGACGATCTTCATCATCACTCTTGATTAAAACAAAATCTCCAATGTTGATGCAATGTCTGGTGGAATCTCCTTCACATTCTATCTGAATACCTCTAAAGAAACAAAAATATTATGCAATTTTACAAATGTGGCACATGCAAAACACCGTATGTTCCTTCTCAACATTTAGCATGCAGAAATTGTACAAAAAATGCATTTGCAGCAAATGGTTCTCTCCCAGATACCAACACACACTATGAGGATCACTTGACAATTTCACCTCCACTTCATAGATAGTTTATGATTAAAGGTTTTACAACTACAAACTCTCCCAATCTGACACTAAGTGCTAACGTATTATAGAAACAAAGAAAATAGGAGCAAGAGTAGGCCATTCAGCCCTTTGGGCCTGCTCCGCCATTCAAAATGATCATGGCTGATTGTCTAACTCAGTACCCTGTTCCCACTTTTTCCCATTATCCCTTGATCCCTTTAGCATTAAGACATATATCTATCTCCTTCTTGAATATATTTAATGACTTGGCCTCCACTGCCTTCTGTGGTAGAGAATTCCACAGGTTCACCACCCTCTGAGTGAAGAAATTTCTCCTCATCTCGGTTCTAAATGGCATACCCCATATGCTGAGATTGTGACCCCTGGTTCTGGACTCCCCAGCCATCGGGAACATCCTCCCTGCATCTAGTCTGTCTAGTCCTAAATTAGACGTTATCACCTTTCTGCACTTAAATATCCTATAACCATAGGGAAGCCAGTGGAGCAGTACACTGCAACAGACTGCCCAAAGGAAAGTTGTACAATTTCTCCATGCAATGAATTCCTACCATCCCAGGGAAGAGAAAGAGATAAAAATAAAAACTGAAAGTTAAAGTAGCAGAGCATCATGGCAGTTTTGGAATAAAGTATGCAACTACAATACAGGCACATAGTCCATTCACAGTGTCAGCCATGGCTCAGTGATGGCACTCTCCCCTCTGAGTCAGAAGGTTGTGGGTTCAGTCCCACTCCAGAGACTTGAGCAGAAACCCTAGGCTGCCACTCCAGTGCAGTACTGAGGGAGTGCGCCACAGTCGGAGGTGCCGTCTTTCAGATAAGACGTTAAACCAAGGCCCCGGCTGCCCTCTCAAGTGGGCATAAAAGATTCCATGTCACTATTTCGAACAGGAGCAGAGAAGTTCTCCCTGGTGTCCTGGCCAATATTTATCCCTCAACCAACATCACTAATACTGATTATCTGGTCATTTATCTCACTGCTGTTTGTGGGACCTTGCTGTGCACAAATTGGCTGCCGCGTTTCCTAATTACAACAGTGGCTATACTTCAAAAGTACTTCATTGGCTGTAAAGCGCTTTAGGACGTCCTGAGGTTGTGAAAGGTGTTATATAAATGCAAGTCTTTTTTTTCTTATTTAAACAGCTTCACTGCCCTACTGACAAGATTTGTTCGCTACAAAAAGACGTATGTGCTGCAGCAGTTCTAAAGGTCCAATTTCTATGCTTGCATTTTTGTGAGAATGAGCTCAGTGATACATAAGTTGTAGTTCAACCTGCCAGAAAGTCTGTAAAAGAGATGACGTTCGAAATGCAAATTTTTCAGTATAAATCTATACACCAGGTTACAGCTAAGGGGTGTAGCCAAGTATTTCAGGAAGGGGGAAAAATTGCTGGTGTAAATCCATACACTGTCTCTTAGGACATTACAATGGAGCATTAATTACAATTCTTTTCTGATTTTTTCCCCCCCCAAAGTTATACATTTTGGCACAGAAAACTTGATCAGTGACAGGATGACACTGCCCAGTGTTTCTTTTGTTTGCAAATTGTATCACATATTTCCTGTCTTTACTAAATTTAGGAAGAAAAATAGTTACAAGCATATTTACCCATGTCCAGTTTTTTTTGCTAAAGCAAGTGAAGGTGTGAAGACAGGAAGAATCTACAGTACCAGCTCTGGTGGAATAGCAGAAGATATTACCAACACTCAGACTACAGTTTGTTGGATGTTGCAGATGTGTACCGCTTTCTGTTCAGTCTAGCATGTTAGAATCAATTGCCACAAAGTTCAGTTTTCCCAGGAAGTCAGCAGGGACTTTAAAATTCATGTAGTTAAGCACCATCGTTTCTTTCTAAGGGTCCAGTGTTGGAAGTTCCAGCTTGGGTGTGATATTAACTTAAATTTAAAATTAAAAATAGTTATCGCGTGAATAGCTGAGATGCACAGACCAGGTGGGTCTGAATTATCTTATCAGCCAAGGCCTTTGGATTAGGGAGGATGAGGTCGGCTAGGATCAGTCTCAGCTATGATGCTCCCCACAATTGAATAGCCCAACATTACAGTTAAAGATCACACATGAATAATGGTACCAGAGGGTGATTAGTGCCTGGAGAACCTCAACCCCCACAAAAAGAATCTACACCTTTAGAAGAGAAAATTGGCTTTTAAAACAAAATTGTTGCAATTTTGTAAAATGTTATGAAATTCTCAATTACAAATATTTATATAGATTCTGCTCCCCTGATAGCTTAGCTGGTAACAACAATGTGTAACTGAGCCATACACATTGGTTTAATCCCCAGTGCCCTCTTAGCTGATTTGAATAAGCACACCACATTTAGTGTCAGTACCCTAGGATTGGGAGGGAGAGAGAAAAATGAGCCAAAATTCCCACTCTTGATCTAAATCCAGCAATTCCATCTAGAAAGGGTGTGTCTAGGTATTGACTAAACACAGGATTTGGCTCAGTTCTGTTGCTCCCCACCCAAATGGTCAATAACATGGTAACACTCACTGTCTTAGCTCACATGAAAAATAAGTCCTGGAGGGTGACTAGCAAGATGAGTCAGTGCCTTCATAAGAGAAAAAAAATCAAGGCAGTGACAGCATTTACTGCGAATATCAGATTCAGGAGCAGAATCACGCATAAAATTATTGGGGTGGCATCAAAGGCAATTCCCAGATTTGGAACAGGTAAAACAGGGCACATAATCCACGCTAAGAGAATATGTGGGCGGCAAGAAAACATGTTCAGCCCTCTTTTCCCCAATGGTCACATCTATACCCAGATCTTAACCAATTATCACATCTAAGCCAATGTAATGTCACAGACAATCATGGCGGTCACACTCCCGATCCTCGGGACTCTATAAATTCCGGCCACAAGTCTCCCTGCCCCTGAGATTCACACATTACAATAAACCGGAGGATGTGCAGCATTTACTCACTCATAATCCAAATTCTGCAGCTTGCGATTCACACGAAGAGGTCGTCCTGCCCAGGTGTACACGCGTCTTTCACGCAACTTGAACCTCGTAAAATATCTGCTCATTTCAAATGCAATTCTGTAAACTTCAGATTTATAAAATTCACGCAAAATGCATTTCAGTTAAAACTACGAATAAAATAACTTCCCCCCCCCCCGCCGGGGAGAGCGGGACTGGTTCCCGCCAAACCACAATTCTATCCTGCTCCGGAGAAAACTTAAAAAAACTAATGAGGTGCCTTAGTTACACTTGCAAATATTCTTAAATATGTTACTAGGATTAAAACCGGAGTGATCCCGGTGGGTTTGGACCGAGCGCCGACCTCCCCTTCACTTCGCCACATTCACCTCACAATGTTACATTTTCGCGCCATTCCGGTCACTGGGTCACAGCAAAGCATTCTGGGTGCATTTTTAAAAAATCTGCCAGATAAACACAAACACTCATTTCTGCAGCAACCCTGTTCACTTAAAATAACAAACTGGCACCTATTTACACCTGGGAGCAGAAGAATATTTGGAACTGGTTCATAATTGTATTTAATTCTGGTTTCGTTCTGTTCAATCGCCGTTGCCTCCTCTCCTATGAAGGCACTTAAGTGCGAGGCGAGACCACACATCCAGGTGCTTTTTTTTCTCAGTTTATGGAGATCAATTTGAAACTTATTAGTCATGATGTGGAGATGCCGGTGATGGACTGGGGTTGACAAATGTAAACAATCTTACAACACCAAGTTATAGTCCAACAGTTTTATTGTTGGACCATAACTTGGTGTTGTAAGATTGTTTACATTAAACTTATTAGTGACCCTCTTCGGGAAGAGATGAATCAGTGAGTGACACATGGTGTAAATCTGGCCTCAGCCCGACTGACCCACCTAAAGCACCCGTCAGATCCTTCATGTACTCCTGGACTCTCAGCGCCACCGCGCGCTGTCCCAGAGGAGGCTGCGGTGGAGACGAGACCGTCACCCATCTCCTTCTGGAATGTGCCTTTGCAAAGAAGGTCTGGAGAGAGATGCAGTGGTATCTGTCCAGGTTCGTCCCGAGCAGTTCCGTAACACAGGATTCTGTGCTCTACGGGCTGTTCCCGGGGACGCACACTGAGACGGACATCAGCTGCTGCTGGAAGACCATCAACTCGGAAAAAGACGCCCTTTGGTCTGCCCGAAACTTGCTGGTCTTCCAGTACAAGGAGCTGTCCTCGACCGAGTGTTGCAGACTGGCACATTCCAAGGTCCAGGACTACGTGCTGAGGGACGCACTGGGTGCGGCCGCTGCAAAGACTCTGTGGGAAAAGGCAACCGTTTAGAGCCTTCCCACCATTGCATACCGAGGGGCTGCAATCAGGGAAAAACCCCCTCGGGCAGAATGTAAAATTCTAACTGATGTAATGTGACTGTAATGAATCTGTAATGAACCTGGAAAGAATCTGTAACGTACCTGTTATCAAAAATGTGTATTGAGTGTATTGCAATGAGGCACCCTAGAGTGTCATGAACTGTAATTATGTCCAATGTGTTCATTGAACTGTACTTGATGTAACCTGCAAATTGTATAATCTGTATTGTGTATGTTTGGAATGTGATATGAGAACTGTATTGTATGAACTGCTGCAAATTTTATGAATAAAGTATATTTTTTGAAAAAAAAACGCCTGTTTACCTATTTCGGGCGGGTTGTCTGCCTGGCCGCAGGGGGCGCTGTTTGCAGGATTCGGGCGGGTTGTCTGCCTGGCTGCAGGGGGCGCTGTTTGCATGATTCGAGCGGGTTGTCTGCCTGGCCGCGGGGGGCGCTGTTTGCATGATTCAGGCGGGTTGTCTGCCTGGCCGCAGGGGGCGCTGTTTGCATGATTCGGGCGGGGTTGTCTGCTTGGCCGCAGGGGGCGCTCTTTGCATGATTCGGGCGGGGTTGTCTGCCTGGCCGCAGGGGGCGCTGTTTGCATTATTCGGGCGGGTTGTCTGCCTGGCCGCAGGGGGGCGCTGTTTGCATGATTCAGGCGGGGTTGCCTGCCTGGCCGCAGGGGGCGCTGTTTGCATGATTCGGGCAGGTTGTCTGCCTGGCCGCAGGGGGCGCTGTTTGCATGATTCGGGCGGGGTTGCCTGCCTGGCCGCAGGGGGCGCTGTTTGCATGATTCGGGCAGGTTGTCTGCCTGGCCGCAGGGGGCGCTGTTTGCATGATTCGGGCGGGGTGCCTGCCTGGCCGCAGGGGGCGCTGTTTGCATGATTCTGGCGGGGTTGCCTGCCTGGCCGCAGGGGGCGCTGTTTGCATGATTCGGGCGGGGTTGTCTGCTTGGCCGCAGGGGGCGCTCTTTGCATGATTCGGGCGGGGTTGTCTGCTTGGCCGCAGGGGGCGCTGTTTGCATGATTCGGGCGGGGTTGCCTGCCTGGCCGCAAGGGGTGCTGTTTGCATGATTCGGGCGGGGTTGTCTGCCTGGCCGCAGGGGGCGCTGTTTGCATGATTCGGGCGGGTTGCCTGCCTGGCCGCGGGGGTCGCTGTTTGCATGATTCGGGCGAGTTGTCTGCCTGGCCGTGGGGGGCGCTGTTTGCATGATTCGGGTGGGGTTGTCTGCCTGGCCGCAGGGGACGCTGTTTGCATGATTCCGGCGGGGTTGTCTGCTTGGCCGCAGGGGGCGCAGTTTGCATGATTCGGGCAGGTTGTCTGCCTGGCCGCAGGGGGCGCTGTTTGCATGATTCGGGCGGGGTTGCCTGCCTGGCCGCAGGGGGCGCTGTTTGCATGATTCGGGCGGGGTTGCCTGCCTGGCCGCAGGGGGCGCTGTTTGCATGATTCGGGCGGGGTTGTCTGCCTGGCCGCAGGGGGCGCTGTTTGCATGATTCGGGCGGGTTGCCTGCCTGGCCGCGGGGGGCGCTGTTTGCATGATTCGGGCGAGTTGGCTGCCTGGCCGCGGGGGGCGCTGTTTGCATGATTCGGGCGGGGATGTCTGCCTGGCCGCAGGGGGCGCTGTTTGCATGATTCGGGCGGAGTTGTCTGCTTGGCCGCAGGGGGCGCTGTTTGCATGGTTCGGGCGGGGTTGTCTGCCTGGCCGCGGGGGGCGCTGTTTGCATGGTTCGGGCGGGGTTGTCTGCCTGGCCGCGGGGGGCGCTGTTTGCATGATTCGGGCGGGGTTGTCTGCCTGGCCGCGGGGGGCGCTGTTTGCATGATTCGGGCGGGGTTGTCTGCTTGGCCGCAGGGGGCGCTGTTTGCATGATTCGGGCAGGTTGTCTGCCTGGCCGCAGGGGGCGCTGTTTGCATGATTCGGGCGGGGTGCCTGCCTGGCCGCAGGGGGCGCTGTTTGCATGATTCTGGCGGTGTTGCCTGCCTGGCCGCAGGGGGCGCTGTTTGCATGATTCGGGCGGGGTTGTCTGCTTGGCCGCAGGGGGCGCTCTTTGCATGATTCGGGCGGGGTTGTCTGCTTGGCCGCAGGGGGCGCTGTTTGCATGATTCGGGCGGGGTTGCCTGCCTGGCCGCAAGGGGTGCTGTTTGCATGATTCGGGCGGGGTTGTCTGCCTGGCCGCAGGGGGCGCTGTTTGCATGATTCGGGCGGGTTGCCTGCCTGGCCGCGGGGGTCGCTGTTTGCATGATTCGGGCGAGTTGTCTGCCTGGCCGTGGGTGGCGCTGTTTGCATGATTCGGGTGGGGTTGTCTGCCTGGCCGCAGGGGACGCTGTTTGCATGATTCCGGCGGGGTTGTCTGCTTGGCCGCAGGGGGCGCTGTTTGCATGATTCGGGCAGGTTGTCTGCCTGGCCGCAGGGGGCGCTGTTTGCATGATTCGGGCGGGGTTGCCTGCCTGGCCGCAGGGGGCGCTGTTTGCATGATTCGGGCGGGGTTGCCTGCCTGGCCGCAGGGGGCGCTGTTTGCATGATTCGGGCGGGGTTGTCTGCCTGGTCGCAGGGGGCGCTGTTTGCATGATTCGGGCGGGGTTGTCTGCTTGGCCGCAGGGGGCGCTGTTTGCATGATTCGGGCGGGGTTGCCTGCCTGGCCGCAAGGGGTGCTGTTTGCATGATTCGGGCGGGGTTGCCTGCCTGGCCGCAGGGGGCGCTGTTTGCATGATTCGGGCAGGTTGTCTGCCTGGCCGCAGGGGGCGCTGTTTGCATGATTCGGGCGGGGTGCCTGCCTGGCCGCAGGGGGCGCTGTTTGCATGATTCTGGCGGGGTTGCCTGCCTGGCCGCAGGGGGCGCTGTTTGCATGATTCGGGCGGGGTTGTCTGCTTGGCCGCAGGGGGCGCTCTTTGCATGATTCGGGCGGGGTTGTCTGCTTGGCCGCAGGGGGCGCTGTTTGCATGATTCGGGCGGGGTTGCCTGCCTGGCCGCAAGGGGTGCTGTTTGCATGTTTCGGGCGGGGTTGTCTGCCTGGCCGCAGGGGGCGCTGTTTGCATGATTCGGGCGGGTTGCCTGCCTGGCCGCGGGGGTCGCTGTTTGCATGATTCGGGCGAGTTGTCTGCCTGGCCGTGGGGGGCGCTGTTTGCATGATTCGGGTGGGGTTGTCTGCCTGGCCGCAGGGGACGCTGTTTGCATGATTCCGGCGGGGTTGTCTGCTTGGCCGCAGGGGGCGCAGTTTGCATGATTCGGGCAGGTTGTCTGCCTGGCCGCAGGGGGCGCTGTTTGCATGATTCGGGCGGGGTTGCCTGCCTGGCCGCAGGGGGCGCTGTTTGCATGATTCGGGCGGGGTTGCCTGCCTGGCCGCAGGGGGCGCTGTTTGCATGATTCGGGCGGGGTTGTCTGCCTGGCCGCAGGGGGCGCTGTTTGCATGATTCGGGCGGGTTGCCTGCCTGGCCGCGGGGGGCGCTGTTTGCATGATTCGGGCGAGTTGGCTGCCTGGCCGCGGGGGGC
Source organism: Heptranchias perlo (assembly GCF_035084215.1). Lineage (NCBI taxonomy): Eukaryota > Metazoa > Chordata > Chondrichthyes > Hexanchiformes > Hexanchidae > Heptranchias > Heptranchias perlo. The sequence goes on along the minus strand of NC_090333.1, from coordinate 36,987,885 downwards.
GCTGTTTGCATGATTCGGGCGGGGATGTCTGCCTGGCCGCAGGGGGCGCTGTTTGCATGATTCGGGCGGAGTTGTCTGCTTGGCCGCAGGGGGCGCTGTTTGCATGGTTCGGGCGGGGTTGTCTGCCTGGCCGCAGGGGGCGCTGTTTGCATGATTCGGGCGGGTTGCCTGCCTGGCCGCGGGGGGCGCTGTTTGCATGATTCGGGCGAGTTGGCTGCCTGGCCGCGGGGGGCGCTGTTTGCATGATTCGGGCGGGGATGTCTGCCTGGCCGCAGGGGGCGCTGTTTGCATGATTCGGGCGGAGTTGTCTGCTTGGCCGCAGGGGGCGCTGTTTGCATGGTTCGGGCGGGGTTGTCTGCCTGGCCGCGGGGGGCGCTGTTTGCATGGTTCGGGCGGGGTTGTCTGCCTGGCCGCGGGGGGCGCTGTTTGCATGATTCGGGCGGGGTTGTCTGCCTGGCCGCAGGGGGCGCTGTTTGCATGATTCGGGCGGGGTTGTCTGCTTGGCCGCAGGGGGCGCTGTTTGCATGATTCGGGCAGGTTGTCTGCCTGGCCGCAGGGGGCGCTGTTTGCATGATTCGGGCGGGGTGCCTGCCTGGCCGCAGGGGGCGCTGTTTGCATGATTCTGGCGGGGTTGCCTGCCTGGCCGCAGGGGGCGCTGTTTGCATGATTCGGGCGGGGTTGTCTGCTTGGCCGCAGGGGGCGCTCTTTGCATGATTCGGGCGGGGTTGTCTGCTTGGCCGCAGGGGGCGCTGTTTGCATGATTCGGGCGGGGTTGCCTGCCTGGCCGCAAGGGGTGCTGTTTGCATGATTCGGGCGGGGTTGTCTGCCTGGCCGCAGGGGGCGCTGTTTGCATGATTCGGGCGGGTTGCCTGCCTGGCCGCGGGGGTCGCTGTTTGCATGATTCGGGCGAGTTGTCTGCCTGGCCGTGGGTGGCGCTGTTTGCATGATTCGGGTGGGGTTGTCTGCCTGGCCGCAGGGGACGCTGTTTGCATGATTCCGGCGGGGTTGTCTGCTTGGCCGCAGGGGGCGCTGTTTGCATGATTCGGGCAGGTTGTCTGCCTGGCCGCAGGGGGCGCTGTTTGCATGATTCGGGCGGGGTTGCCTGCCTGGCCGCAGGGGGCGCTGTTTGCATGATTCGGGCGGGGTTGCCTGCCTGGCCGCAGGGGGCGCTGTTTGCATGATTCGGGCGGGGTTGTCTGCCTGGTCGCAGGGGGCGCTGTTTGCATGATTCGGGCGGGTTGCCTGCCTGGCCGCGGGGGGGCGCTGTTTGCATGATTCGGGCGAGTTGGCTGCCTGGCCGCGGGGGGCGCTGTTTGCATGATTCGGGCGGGGATGTCTGCCTGGCCGCAGGGGGCGCTGTTTGCATGATTCGGGCGGAGTTGTCTGCTTGGCCGCAGGGGGCGCTGTTTGCATGGTTCGGGCGGGGTTGTCTGCCTGGCCGCGGGGGCGCTGTTTGCATGGTTCGGGCGGGGTTGTCTGCCTGGCCGCGGGGGGCGCTGTTTGCATGATTCGGGCGGGGTTGTCTGCCTGGCCGCAGGGGGCGCTGTTTGCATGATTCGGGCGGGTTGCCTGCCTGGCCGCGGGGGGCGCTGTTTGCATGATTCGGGCGAGTTGTCTGCCTGGCCGCGGGGGGCGCTGTTTGCATGATTCGGGCGGGGTTGTCTGCTTGGCCGCAGGGGGCGCTGTTTGCATGATTCGGGCGGGGTTGTCTGCCTGGCCGCAGGGGGCGCTGCTTGCATGGTTCGGGCGGGGTTGTCTGCCTGGCCGCAGGGGACGCTGTTTGCATGGTTCGGGCGGGGTTGTCTGCCTGGCCGCAGGGGGCGCTGTTTGCATGATTCGGGCGGGGTTGTCTGCCTGGCCGCGGGGGGCGCTGTTTGCATGGTTCGGGCGAGTTGTCTGCCTGGCCGCAGGGGGCGCTGTTTGACTGATTCCGGCGGGTTGCCTGCCTGGCCGCGGGGGGCGCTGTTTGCATGATTCGGGCGAGTTGTCTGCCTGGCCGCGGGGTGCGCTGTTTGCATGATTCGGGCGGGGTTGTCTGCTTGGCCGCAGGGGGCGCTGTTTGCATGATTCGGGCGGGGTTGTCTGCCTGGCCGCAGGGGGCGCTGTTTGCATGATTCGGGCGGGGTTGTCTGCCTGGCCGCAGGGGGCGCTGTTTGCATGGTTCGGGCGGGGTTGTCTGCCTGGCCGCAGGGGACGCTGTTTGCATGGTTCGGGCGGGGTTGTCTGCCTGGCCGCAGGGGGCGCTGTTTGCATGATTCGGGCGGGGTTGTCTGCCTGGCCGCGGGGGGGCGCTGTTTGCATGATTCGGGCGAGTTGTCTGCCTGGCCGCAGGGGGCGCTGTTTGCATGATTCGGGCGAGTTGTCTGCCTGGCCGCGGGGGGCGCTGTTTGCATGGTTCGGGCGAGTTGTCTGCCTGGCCGCAGGGGGCGCTGTTTGCATGATTCGGGCGGGGTTGTCTGCTTGGCCGCAGGGGGCGCTGTTTGCATGATTCGGGCGGGGTTGTCTGCCTGGCCGCAGGGGGCGCTGCTTGCATGGTTCGGGCGGGGTTGTCTGCCTGGCCGCAGGGGACGCTGTTTGCATGGTTCGGGCGGGGTTGTCTGCCTGGCCGCAGGGGGCGCTGTTTGCATGATTCGGGCGGGGTTGTCTGCCTGGCCGCAGGGGGCGCTGTTTGCATGGTTCGGGCGAGTTGTCTGCCTGGCCGCAGGGGGCGCTGTTTGACTGATTCCGGCGGGTTGCCTGCCTGGCCGCGGGGGGCGCTGTTTGCATGATTCGGGCGAGTTGTCTGCCTGGCCGCGGGGTGCGCTGTTTGCATGATTCGGGCGGGGTTGTCTGCCTGGCCGCAGGGGACGCTGTTTGCATGGTTCGGGCGGGGTTGTCTGCCTGGCCGCAGGGGACGCTGTTTGCATGGTTCGGGCGGGGTTGTCTGCCTGGCCGCAGGGGGCGCTGTTTGCATGATTCGGGCGGGGTTGTCTGCCTGGCCGCGGGGGGGCGCTGTTTGCATGATTCGGGCGAGTTGTCTGCCTGGCCGCAGGGGGCGCTGTTTGCATGATTCGGGCGAGTTGTCTGCCTGGCCGCGGGGGGCGCTGTTTGCATGGTTCGGGCGAGTTGTCTGCCTGGCCGCAGGGGGCGCTGTTTGACTGATTCCGGCGGGTTGCCTGCCTGGCCGCGGGGGGCGCTGTTTGCATGATTCGGGCGAGTTGTCTGCCTGGCCGCGGGGTGCGCTGTTTGCATGATTCGGGCGAGTTGGCTGCCTGGCCGCGGGGGGCGCTGTTTGCATGATTCGGGCGGGGATGTCTGCCTGGCCGCAGGGGGCGCTGTTTGCATGATTCGGGCGGAGTTGTCTGCTTGGCCGCAGGGGGCGCTGTTTGCATGGTTCGGGCGGGGTTGTCTGCCTGGCCGCGGGGGGCGCTGTTTGCATGGTTCGGGCGGGGTTGTCTGCCTGGCCGCGGGGGGCGCTGTTTGCATGATTCGGGCGGGGTTGTCTTCTTGGCCGCAGGGGGCGCTGTTTGCATGATTCGGGCAGGTTGTCTGCCTGGCCGCAGGGGGCGCTATTTGCATGATTCGGGCGGGGTGCCTGCCTGGCCGCAGGGGGCGCTGTTTGCATGATTCTGGCGGGGTTGCCTGCCTGGCCGCAGGGGGCGCTGTTTGCATGATTCGGGCGGGGTTGTCTGCTTGGCCGCAGGGTCGCTCTTTGCATGATTCGGGCGGGGTTGTCTGCTTGGCCGCAGGGGGCGCTGTTTGCATGATTCGGGCGGGGTTGCCTGCCTGGCCGCAAGGGGTGCTGTTTGCATGATTCGGGCGGGGTTGTCTGCCTGGCCGCAGGGGGCGCTGTTTGCATGATTCGGGCGGGTTGCCTGCCTGGCCGCGGGGGTCGCTGTTTGCATGATTCGGGTGGGGTTGTCTGCCTGGCCGCAGGGGACGCTGTTTGCATGATTCCGGCGGGGTTGTCTGCTTGGCCGCAGGGGGCGCTGTTTGCATGATTCGGGCAGGTTGTCTGCCTGGCCGCAGGGGGCGCTGTTTGCATGATTCGGGCGGGGTTGCCTGCCTGGCCGCAGGGGGCGCTGTTTGCATGATTCGGGCGGGGTTGCCTGCCTGGCCGCAGGGGGCGCTGTTTGCATGATTCGGGCGGGGTTGTCTGCCTGGTCGCAGGGGGCGCTGTTTGCATGATTCGGGCGGGTTGCCTGCCTGGCCGCGGGGGGGCGCTGTTTGCATGATTCGGGCGAGTTGGCTGCCTGGCCGCGGGGGGCGCTGTTTGCATGATTCGGGCGGGGATGTCTGCCTGGCCGCAGGGGGCGCTGTTTGCATGGTTCGGGCGGGGTTGTCTGCCTGGCCGCGGGGGCGCTGTTTGCATGGTTCGGGCGGGGTTGTCTGCCTGGCCGCGGGGGGCGCTGTTTGCATGATTCGGGCGGGGTTGTCTGCCTGGCCGCAGGGGGCGCTGTTTGCATGATTCCGGCGGGTTGCCTGCCTGGCCGCGGGGGGCGCTGTTTGCATGATTCGGGCGAGTTGTCTGCCTGGCCGCGGGGGGCGCTGTTTGCATGATTCGGGCGGGGTTGTCTGCTTGGCCGCAGGGGGCGCTGTTTGCATGATTCGGGCGGGGTTGTCTGCCTGGCCGCAGGGGGCGCTGCTTGCATGGTTCGGGCGGGGTTTTCTGCCTGGCCGCAGGGGACGCTGCTTGCATGGTTCGGGCGGGGTTTTCTGCCTGGCCGCAGGGGACGCTGTTTGCATGGTTCGGGCGGGGTTGTCTGCCTGGCCGCAGGGGGCGCTGTTTGCATGATTCGGGCGGGGTTGTCTGCCTGGCCGCGGGGGGCGCTGTTTGCATGGTTCGGGCGAGTTGTCTGCCTGGCCGCGGGGGGCGCTGTTTGCATGATTCGGGCGGGGTTGTCTGCCTGGCCGCAGGGGGCGCTGTTTGCATGATTCCGGCGGGTTGCCTGCCTGGCCGCGGGGGGCGCTGTTTGCATGATTCGGGCGAGTTGTCTGCCTGGCCGCGGGGGGCGCTGTTTGCATGATTCGGGCGGGGTTGTCTGCTTGGCCGCAGGGGGCGCTGTTTGCATGATTCGGGCGGGGTTGTCTGCCTGGCCGCAGGGGGCGCTGCTTGCATGGTTCGGGCGGGGTTTTCTGCCTGGCCGCAGGGGACGCTGTTTGCATGGTTCGGGCGGGGTTGTCTGCCTGGCCGCAGGGGGCGCTGTTTGCATGATTCGGGCGGGGTTGTCTGCCTGGCCGCGGGGGGCGCTGTTTGCATGGTTCGGGCGAGTTGTCTGCCTGGCCGCAGGGGGCGCTGTTTGACTGATTCCGGCGGGTTGCCTGCCTGGCCGCGGGGGGCGCTGTTTGCATGATTCGGGCGAGTTGTCTGCCTGGCCGCGGGGTGCGCTGTTTGCATGATTCGGGCGGGGTTGTCTGCTTGGCCGCAGGGGGCACTGTTTGCATGATTCGGGCGGGGTTGTCTGCCTGGCCGCAGGGGGCGCTGTTTGCATGATTCGGGCGGGGTTGTCTGCCTGGCCGCAGGGGGCGCTGTTTGCATGGTTCGGGCGGGGTTGTCTGCCTGGCCGCAGGGGACGCTGTTTGCATGGTTCGGGCGGGGTTGTCTGCCTGGCCGCAGGGGGCGCTGTTTGCATGATTCGGGCGGGGTTGTCTGCCTGGCCGCGGGGGGGCGCTGTTTGCATGATTCGGGCGAGTTGTCTGCCTGGCCGCAGGGGGCGCTGTTTGCATGATTCGGGCGAGTTGTCTGCCTGGCCGCGGGGGGCGCTGTTTGCATGATTCGGGCGAGTTGTCTGCCTGGCCGCAGGGGGCGCTGTTTGCATGATTCGGGCGAGTTGTCTGCCTGGCCGCGGGGGGCGCTGTTTGCATGATTCGGGCGGGGTTGTCTGCCTGGCCGCAGGGGGCGCTGTTTGCATGATTCTGGCGGGGTTGCCTGCCTGGCCGCAGGGGGCGCTGTTTGCATGATTCGGGCGGGGTTGTCTGCTTGGCCGCAGGGGGCGCTCTTTGCATGATTCGGGCGGGGTTGTCTGCTTGGCCGCAGGGGGCGCTGTTTGCATGATTCGGGCGGGGTTGCCTGCCTGGCCGCAAGGGGTGCTGTTTGCATGATTCGGGCGGGGTTGTCTGCCTGGCCGCAGGGGGCGCTGTTTGCATGATTCGGGCGGGTTGCCTGCCTGGCCGCGGGGGTCGCTGTTTGCATGATTCGGGCGAGTTGTCTGCCTGGCCGTGGGGGGCGCTGTTTGCATGATTCGGGTGGGGTTGTCTGCCTGGCCGCAGGGGACGCTGTTTGCATGATTCCGGCGGGGTTGTCTGCTTGGCCGCAGGGGGCGCTGTTTGCATGATTCGGGCAGGTTGTCTGCCTGGCCGCAGGGGGCGCTGTTTGCATGATTCGGGCGGGGTTGCCTGCCTGGCCGCAGGGGGCGCTGTTTGCATGATTCGGGCGGGGTTGCCTGCCTGGCCGCAGGGGGCGCTGTTTGCATGATTCGGGCGGGGTTGTCTGCCTGGCCGCAGGGGGCGCTGTTTGCATGATTCGGGCGGGTTGCCTGCCTGGCCGCGGGGGGCGCTGTTTGCATGATTCGGGCGAGTTGGCTGCCTGGCCGCGGGGGGCGCTGTTTGCATGATTCGGGCGGGGTTGTCTGCCTGGCCGCAGGGGGCGCTGTTTGCATGATTCGGGCGGTGTTGTCTGCTTGGCCGCAGGGGGCGCTGTTTGGATGATTCGGGCGGGGTTGTCTGCCTGGCCGCAGGGGGCGCTGTTTGCATGATTCGGGCGGGGTTGTCTGCCTGGCCGCAGGGGGCGCTGTTTGCATGGTTCGGGCGGGGTTGTCTTCCTGGCCGCGGGGGGCGCTGTTTGCATGGTTCGGGCGGGGTTGTCTGCCTGGCCGCGGGGGGCGCTGTTTGCATGGTTCGGGCGGGGTTGTCTGCCTGGCCGCGGGGGGCGCTGTTTGCATGATTCGGGCGGGGTTGTCTGCCTGGCCGCAGGGGGCGCTGTTTGCATGATTCCGGCGGGTTGCCTGCCTGGCCGCGGGGTGCGCTGTTTGCATGATTCGGGCGAGTTGTCTGCCTGGCCGCGGGGGGCGCTGTTTGCATGATTCGGGCGGGGTTGTCTGCTTGGCCGCAGGGGGCGCTGTTTGCATGATTCGGGCGGGGTTGTCTGCCTGGCCGCAGGGGGCGCTGTTTGCATGGTTCGGGCGGGGTTGTCTGCCTGGCCGCAGGGGACGCTGTTTGCATGGTTCGGGCGGGGTTGTCTGCCTGGCCGCAGGGGGCGCTGTTTGCATGATTCGGGCGGGGTTGTCTGCCTGGCCGCGGGGGGCGCTGTTTGCATGGTTCGGGCGAGTTGTCTGCCTGGCCGCAGGGGGCGCTGTTTGCCTGATTCCGGCGGGTTGCCTGCCTGGCCGCGGGGGGCGCTGTTTGCATGATTCGGGCGAGTTGTCTGCTTGGCCGCAGGGGGCGCTGTTTGCATGATTCGGGCGGGGTTGTCTGCCTGGCCGCAGGGGGCGCTGTTTGCATGATTCGGGCGGGGTTGTCTGCCTGGCCGCAGGGGGCGCTGTTTGCATGGTTCGTGCGGGGTTGTCTGCCTGGCCGCAGGGGACGCTGTTTGCATGGTTCGGGCGGGGTTGTCTGCCTGGCCGCAGGGGGCGCTGTTTGCATGATTCGGGTGGGGTTGTCTGCATGGCCGCGGGGGGGCGCTGTTTGCATGATTCGGGCGAGTTGTCTGCCTGGCCGCAGGGGGCGCTGTTTGCATGATTTGGGCGAGTTGTCTGCCTGGCCGCAGGGGGCGCTGTTTGCATGATTCCGGCGGGTTGCCTGCCTGGCCGCGGGGTGCGCTGTTTGCATGATTCGGGCGAGTTGTCTGCCTGGCCGCAGGGGGTGCTGTTTGCATGATTCCGGCGGGTTGCCTGCCTGGCCGCGGGGGGCGCTGTTTGCATGATTCGGGCGAGTTGTCTGCCTGGCCGCGGGGGGCGCTGTTTGCATGATTCGGGCGGGGTTGTCTGCCTGGCCGCGGGGGGCGCTGTTTGCATGGTTCGGGCGGGGTTGTCTGCCTGGCCGCGGGGGGCGCTGTTTGCATGGTTCGGGCGGGGTTGTCTGCCTGGCCGCAGGGGGCGCTGTTTGCATGATTCGGGCGGGGTTGTCTGCCTGGCCGCGGGGGGCGCTGTTTGCATGGTTCGGGCGGGGTTGTCTGCCTGGCCGCGGAGGGCGCTGTTTGCATGATTCGGGCGGGGTTGTCTGCTTGGCCGCAGCGGGCGCTCTTTGCATGATTCGGGCGGGGTTGTCTGCCTGGCTGCAGGGGGCGCTGTTTGCATGATTCGAGCGGGTTGTCTGCCTGGCCGCGGGGGGCGCTGTTTGCATGATTCGGGCGGGTTGCCTGCCTGGCCGCGGGGGTCGCTGTTTGCATGATTCGGGCGAGTTGTCTGCCTGGCCGTGGGGGGCGCTGTTTGCATGATTCCGGCGGGGTTGTCTGCTTGGCCGCAGGGGGCGCTGTTTGCATGATTCGGGCAGGTTGTCTGCCTGGCCGCAGGGGGCGCTGTTTGCATGATTCGGGCGGGGTTGCCTGCCTGGCCGCAGGGGGCGCTGTTTGCATGATTCGGGCGGGGTTGCCTGCCTGGCCGCAGGGGGCGCTGTTTGCATGATTCGGGCGGGGTTGTCTGCCTGGCCGCAGGGGGCGCTGTTTGCATGGTTCGGGCGGGGTTGTCTGCCTGGCCGCGGGGGGCGCTGTTTGCATGGTTCGGCCGGGGTTGTCTGCCTGGCCGCAGGGGGCGCTGTTTGCATGGTTCGGGCGGGGTTGTCTGCCTGGCCGCAGGGGGCGCTGTTTGCATGGTTCGGGCGGGGTTGTCTGCCTGGCCGCGGGGGGCGCTGTTTGCATGATTCGGGCGGGGTTGTCTGCCTGGCCGCAGGGGGCGCTGTTTGCATGGTTCGGGCGGGGTTGTCTGCCTGGCCGCGGGGGGCGCTGTTTGCATGATTCGGGCGGGTTTGTCTGCCTGGCCGCGGGGGGCGCTGTTTGCATGATTCGGGCGGGGTTGTCTGCCTGGCCGCGGGGGGCGCTGTTTGCATGGTTCGGGCGGGGTTGTCTGCCTGGCCGCGGGGGGCGCTGTGGGCGGATATTGAGGGGGCGCCGCGACTGTCGGGATTGCAATGGCGAACCGGACGGTGAAGGATGCGCACAGCATCCACGGGACCAACCCGCAGTATCTGATTGAGAAAATCATCCGCACCCGCATCTACGAGTCCAAGTACTGGAAGGAGGAATGTTTCGGGCTTACAGGTATCGAATGGCGGAGGATCAAAAATTAAGCGTTGGGACACGATTGCGGTGGAGGCCCGGCCCGGCCCGGCGCGGCGCCTTGTCGGCGCTGGAACAGCCGTTTCGTGGCCGCGGTGTTCATGTTCATTGTGTAGAATTGGTTTGGATGGAGGAAAGGAACCTTAGAACCAGAAATAAAACCTGGTAACAGATTTCTACAAGTTGCTAAGCTCTAAACGTTAGGAAATGAGACTCATTGATTTAAAACACCCGGACTAAGAACATAAGGAACAATGTTGACACAAAAGGTTGTTTGGCAAACAGTGAGGACAGTAATAGACTTCAGGAAGCCATAGGTTACTGGAATGGGCAAACAGTTGGAAGGTTCAATTTAATGAGGTTGTGTGAAGTAATACATATTGGAAGGAAAAATTAGGAATGGGATAATTAGAGGACAGATGGATCTAGAGTGGAATTTCTTGTGAGGGGCCGATGACAGCAGTTTTGAGAGGGAGAGTGACTGAGGAAAGGGAGCCTTGACAATGTCAACTAGCATGGGATTAGTGAAGGGAATTGAGTGAATAGGGGATCGAGGGAGCAGGTGGTGGGCCTCAAGAATGTGATCATTTTCGAGAGGGCAAGAAACCTCAAAAAAGGCATGGGTGCAACACTGGAGTGGGCAGGAGACAGAGAGGTTAGGGGCAGGGAGTAAGAGGAGAAACAGAGGAAGCTGCTTAACACCCCCCAAGCCCCTCGAACCTTCTGCTCTAATTCTGACTTTCAATGCAACCCTCTTCACCCCATTATTGGTGGCGGAGTCTTTCGTTATCAGTCCTGTTTGCTTTCCATCTCTCTTTCTACCTTTAAAAATCTTCTCAAAACATCTATTCAGTCAACTTTCTTTGCTCCTTTTCCTAATCTTCCTCGTCCTGGCTCGGCTTTCATTCTCTATCGCATGGGACATTTTCTATGTTAAAGGCATCATATAAATTCAAGTTGTCATTGCTTTTCCCTAAATGGCCTGGCATGTGGCACCAGGAGTAATCCTGAGATTGCTACCTTGCTTTTTAACCTGACTCCTAACTCCTTAAACTCCCATTGTAAGTCTCCCACCCTCTTCTTACATCAATGAACCTCAACTTAAGGCTGTTCAACCTCACTTTGCAGAATCTTCTTTATTGTGTCCTTTACTCTTCTACTAGGATGCAGTAGATTATTCAGAAGTGCAGGTCATGACTGTAGGAATGGCTATATATTCCTCTAATAAATCACTTGTAACTGCCACTTGCCCTTTTGCAACATTATCACTTTTGCCTGCAGGGTAACCATTTGCTCCACAATGCCAGTGTATTGCTTGTGATTTCCCTCTCCTGAGCTGCTGTCCTTGTCTGCACCCTAGGTATATCGACCTCAGGACTTTCCTGCAGTGCTTCCACCCGAGTCCCCCTCCTCTCTGTGTGTTCCTCCCCCCACCCCTTGACAGATGGTCGCCTAGTCCCCTTCCTCTGCCTTACTATTCCTCTCTTGTTTCAGGGTGACTATCCTCCTGCAACTTTGGGAACCCTCCCTTTCGATTCTGTAATGTGGGGTCCAGCTGTTTCTTAAGCTCAATAACTTTGAGTTTGAGCAAATGCACATGAAGACCCTTCTAACACCCATTGTTGGCCTGGATGCTCACAGTTTTCAGAAACTCCCATATCATGCAAGTTCCACACAACATTTGTTTCCATTCTTGTGCCATAATAAATTGACGCAAAGACCTTGGAAACTCAAATAACAAAGTATTTTCAAGCCGATTGCACTCAAGTGTTGAGTTCCAGTTCAGGCCAAACTCTCTCTACTCACTCAGCTGTGCTTTCACTGTGTTGGCTCTTGCACCTCCCTTGCTACAATCGACACAAGTCCAGTGTAAAATGTTTCTGAATAATTTCATTTTTTTTTAGATGTGAAAGCAGATTTATTCAATTACTGAGAAGTTGTCCTTTGCTGTAGAGATGTTGTAACAAATAGATTTCATTTTTGCTTTTTAGCGGAATTGGTTGTGGACAAAGCTATGGAACTGAAATATATTGGTGGCGTGTATGGTGGGAATATTAAGCCTTCACCATTCCTTTGCCTGACCCTCAAGATGCTTCAGATTCAGCCTGAAAAGGATATCATTGTTGAATTTATAAAGAATGAAGATTTTAAGTACGTATGATTTATATCTTACCATGTCGGTTGTAAACATATCAATTCCAACTTTCACTGTCAAATTATAGTCCAGATAGAGGATCAGGTGATTGTGCTGAAGTATAATGACCTGAAAGATGGTGGTACGAATCAGCCACCATTCCTGGTTCCATTTGCTGTTTTGTGATCCCTGCTGGAAAATATGCATATGGGGACTCAGATGAGAACAAAACCTTGCTTGGCTGTGATGCCATTCTTGGTTGAATCACCTGCCTAGGCCCATACGTGAAGAATGGCAGTTTGAATGAGGAACCTGTGCTGGTGGAATTGCTCCGAAGAGTGAGCCAGTGCCTTCAGGAGTGGAGGATGAGGGGTGAAAATTGTTCCCTCACCCCCCCCCCCCCCCCTCAAATATGATGAAACTGGAAAATAAAATTAGACATTCTTTACTGTGGAAAAAAACCGAATTAACAAGCATTGGCTATTAGTTACCCTATGTGATGTCAACAAATTGTCGTGCAACCTCTGGTGCCTTGTGTGTAATATGTTATCAAGTTTTTCCCATGTCTGCTTTCTTAGCACATAACCAAGTTCTTTGGTATCTAAGGTTACTGGATTTGGTAAATGAAATAATGTGTTTTTCAGATGAAGCATTTGTTAAGTTTAAGCATTTGGAATTTAAGTATTTTTTAATTGGTTTACATCCCAGGTATGTTAGACTGCTGGGTGCACTGTACATGCGACTGACGGGCTCTGCCATTGATTGTTATAAATATCTGGAACCACTCTACAATGATTATCGGAAAGTGAAGAGACAAAAGAGAGATGGAGGTAAAAACAGTTCTAGTAATCTGAGTAAAAGTGAGACCTAATTGTTTTACAGAATTGAGTGCCTTGTGCGATGAAACTTAGAAAGATTTCACGATTGGAGCAACTGTATCTTGATCACTAATGATGCCAGAAAATTCACTGCTTTGATATATTACTTTACTCATGATAGCTTAGTGCCACGTCAATTTCTAATCTCTGTTCACTTACAAGTATTCACACTTCAGTGACGAACTTTCATATATTGATGGTTAAATCCTTGAAAACTGTTGCAACGTCCTTTATGGATCTAACAGCTAAACCAGTCCAGAGATCTGGTGATTTGAATCATGTTTGATCCTGCTGTGTTAAGCCAATCTACCTTAAAATTATTTATGTCTTTAGTGTTTTAGTAGCAGTATGACGTTGAAGATTGTTGGTAGAGGAAAAGCCGTGAAATTGCCTCAAACACATTAGAATATAGATCTAATTCTAGGTTTGGGACTATTATTTTTCCTTCAAGTCGGTTAGTCAGTTCTTAGAGCTAAATGGCACCAATCAGTGCACGCATCTTTACTTATGAATAATTTATATATTAAAATGAATCTTCAGTTTTTGCTGTATTATTTGGTCACATCATCATGTTGTTTCTCCTCAGAGTTTGAACTGATTCACGTAGATGAATTTATGGATGAGTTACTCCATGAAGAGCGAGTTTGTGATATAATTTTACCTAGACTTCAGGTACAGATTATTTTGAAGTGAAATATGAAATGGTACATGTTTTATTCTCTCCAATTAACTGGACTTAACTTTATGGATGCGAAAAGGATTACCTCCCGCCCCTTATTGGAAAGTATGCATGCATAGATGTCAGGCGAGAACATGAGTGGGCTTGGCTACAATGCACCACTGCCTTCCCCCATAATTGAATACCTTGCCAGCATTCACTCTCTAGGCTCACACATGAAGAGTGACTACCATGGCAAAGCACCAGAGGGCTGTTGGTGCCCATATGCAGCAAGGAGTCAGCACTTTCAAGCAGAGGAGAGGAGAAAATTTGGGGGTCAGAGAACTGCATATGCTAAATTGCGTCTTGCCATAAAACACGGTTTATTTTTCTTGTGCAGTTAATGCCTTTTAATTTAAAAAATATTGAAGGAATAGTTTGGTCTCTTATGTGGAACCTCTGCGATTCCTTTAACACAAATTTTAACTCCTCACATTAGACTTTAGCATACACCGTGCACCAGGAACATAATCACGACTAATTGATTTCTCATGGTTTAGCACCTGGAAAGTCAAGACCAAATGCAGTCTTCAAGTCAAGTAAGGTTAGAGGGTGGGAGATTAAAAGACTAAGGGGGAATAACTGAGGAAAGCTTGGAACTGCAGCATCACGTCACAAACCCACCTTAACGGGCAAATCCTATTAAAAAGCTGATGGTGCATCACCAGATGTGGGCACAGTTAATATTGAAAAGCTCAAAGACACTCTGACATTGATTTTTAAACGGAAAGCTGACGGGACATACTGACTTTAATGATAAGTCAGTTGGTGTATCTATCATAGTAGAGGCACAGTTTGTAGAACTGTGGAGGGTGAATACATAACACTAGTGAACCACTCATTTTACTTTCCTATCACTTTTCTTCATAGAGCCAAAACTGGCTTCCCCTGTCCTGAGGAATTGTGTGTTAGAATTTACATGCCATCTCTGATTTCTGTTTAAATTAAGGTAGTTTCCTTACTTTGGCGCTTTGTATTTTAGTTTATAGATTTGACCACGCATCATGCTTTTGACCCCGTCACAAACTCCATACCATTGCCACAGCCTCAGGATAGTTTAGACTGTTCTCATTCCCAGCAACCTGTTCAAAACACTGAGCTGAGCTTTTGACCTTGTATCAAGCCCACTCCTTCCACAAACCGTATATGATTTACGTTACCCATTTAATCTCCTGAGGGGGACATTCTATGTGAATACTCCTGATCTTCTGATGTAGTGAAGCAAAACTTCAAAATATTGATCCATCCTCATGTTTCCATGTCAAACCAGTTCAGTGCTGGCCTCATGTGCTGGATGTTTTTTGTTCACTTGCTAGATTGTTGTTATGGCTGTTATTTTAGATGAATAACTTGTCGACAACCTGAAGCATACATCTTCCAATGGAAAAAGGCACTAACTCAGTTCATGTTTGTATAAGTCTGATTGAGTTCATTTTCAAGTTCAGAGTAGGGAAGTTGTCTGCCACGGGTGAGCCAGTTTTATGCATGGCTTTGATGTCAGTGGAAAAACTAACTTCTACATATTACACAGAATAATGAAGTTGAAGGATGAATTACTTTTATGTATGCACTTTTTCCTTTATTTGAGTTTGTATGTATCCAAGCTGCATGTGCACATAGCGACTGTAAACCAACAAGGCTGCCCACATCCTAACTGGGTAACATCTGGGTTGAACACCCACTTTTTTTTTAATGTGTTCTTGGGACATGGGTAATGCTGCCCATCCTTAGTTACCCTGAGAAGGTGGTGGGTCTCCCCTCCTCACTGTAGTCCTTGTAATGATGATGACAATGGTGTTCGGGAATTCAAAGTTTTTATCCAGCGACAACAAAGGAACAGTGATATAAGTCCAAGTCAGGATGGCATGTGACTTGGAGGGAAACTTGCAGATAATGGTTTTCCCATAATGTTGCTGCTCTTGTCCTTCTCTGTGGTAGAGGTCACAGGGCTGGGAGGTGCTGTCGAGTTAAGTTGCTACAGTGTATCCTGTACATACTGTAGCCACAGTGTACTCAGTGGTGGTGAAGGGGTGGATATTGAGTTCAGTGGCAGGGGAGCCAATCAAACAACTGATTTGTTCTACATGGTATCAAGCTGCTTGAGTGTTGTTGCGGATGCACCCATCCAGGTGAGTATTCCAATACATTCCTCACATGAGCCTTGTAGATGGCGGTGGACTTGGCAGTGGTGGTGCCATTGAAGGTCAGTGAGACATGGTTGGGCCTTTTCTTGTTGGAGGTGGTCATTGCCTGACACTTATGTGATGTGACAGTTACCTGTCACTTGTCAGCTCAAGCCTAGATGTTGTCCAAGTCCTGCTGTAGGCTGGCATTGGCTGCTTCATAATCTGAGGAGTTGTTAATGGTGGTGAACACTGGAATCATCAGCAAATAGGCCCCCACCTGATCTTGCAACAGATGGAAGGTCATTGATGTGGTTGAAGATGGTTGGGCCAAAGATGCTGCACTGAGACAGACAACAGAATTGGCTGTGGCTATGATTTTCTCCAATCAAATAGCTTGCCAGCACTTTCTGTCTAGAGTCACAAATGAAGAATTGACACTTGGAAAAATATGTGCTAATAAATGAAAGTCAGCACAGATTTGTTAAAGGAAAATTGTATTTGACTAACTTGATTGAGTTCTTTGATGAGGTAAGGGAGAGGGTTGATGTGCATATGGACTTTCAAAAGGCATTTGATAAAGTACCACATAATAGACTTGTTAGCAAAATTAAAGCCCATGGGATTAAAGGGGCAATGGCAGCATGGATACAAAATTGGCTAGGGGACAGAAAGCAGAGAGTAGCGGTAAACGGTTGTTTGTCAGACTGGAGGGAAGTATACAGTTGTGTTCCCCACTATTAGGACCACTGCTCTGTTTGATATGTATTAATGACCTGGACTTGGGTATAGAGGGTATAATTTCAAAGTTTGCAAATGACACGAAACTCGAAAATGTAGTAAACAATGTAGAGGATAGTAACAGACTTAAGGAGGACATAGACAGACTGGTGAAATTGGCAGATGAAATTTAACGCAGAGAAATGTGAAGTGATGCATTTTGGTAGGCAGAATGAGGAGAGGCAATATAAACTAAATGGTACAATTTTAAAGGGAGTGCAGGAACAGAGAGACCTGGGGGTGTATGTATACAAATCTTTGAAGGTGGCAGGACAAGTTGAAAAGGCTGTTTAAAAAGAGCAAATGACATCCTGGGTTTTATTAAGAGGCATAGAGTACAAAAGCAAGGAAGTTATGCTAAACCTTTATAAAATACTGGTTAGGCCTCAACTGGAGTATTGTGCATTTAATTCTGGGCATCACACTTTAGGAAGGATGTCAAGGCCTTAGAGAGGGTGCAAGAGAAATTTACTAGAATGGTACCAGGTGTGAGGGACTTCAGTTATGTGGAGAGATTGGAGAAGCTGGGGTTGTTCTCCTTGGAGCAGAGAAGATTAAGGGGAGATTTGATAAAGTGTTCAAAATCATGAACAGTTTTGACAGAGTTAATAAGGAGAAACTGTTCACAGTGGCAGAAGGGTTGGTAACCAGAGGACACAGATTTACGGTGATTGGCAAAAGAGCTAGAGGCTACATGAGGAAACATTTTTTTACGTAGCGAGTTGTAGAGATCTGGAATGCACTGCCTGAAAGGGTGGTGGAAGCAGATTCAGTAGTAACTTTCAAAAGGGAACTGGGCAAATACTTGAAGGGAAAAAAATTACAGGGCTATGGGGAAAGTGCAGGGGAATGGGACTAATTAGATAGTTCTTTCTAAGAGCTGGCACAGGCATGATGGGTCGAATGGCCTTCTCCTGTGCTCTGCCTACTATGATTCTTGGACAAGGTACCCTACACGGTACTAGTGGGACCATGCTTCGTTAAGAGTCTTGTCTTCGGTATTTGGGAGGGAAGGAGAAGAAAATTGGGGGGGGATCTACCACATGAGAAGTTAATGGCAGTTTTATTATCTGATAATCCCATTACTTACAATTCTACAGATAGAAGCATAATAGCAGTGGTTTGCACAATTGCAACAATGGCTCGAGTTAAGTGTTTCTATATATAGTAAACATAATTTTCGATTTTCTTACATGTAAAAGGATAACACTTTGGTAAGTGAAATTGCTATCCGGAGCATAAAAATAAGCCTTCAACACATTCCAAATATCCATTCTATATATTATGAATTTTACAACTTCAAAAGCTTTAATTGTGCTTGAACTATTTGTAATCATTGAGAATCTGTTTAAAATAAGCTATTTTGATCATCTAGAAACGCTATGTGTTGGAAGAAGCAGAGATGCTGGATACACGAGTCAGTGCATTGGAGGAAGATATGGACGATGTAGACACTAGTGAAGATGAAGATGAGGATGATGATAAGGTTTATATACAGCTAATAGGTGTATTTTAAATATTGGGGTAGAGTTTCCACTAGTATTGTGTCCATTTTCAACGCAATCGACCGAACAAGTGCAAAAAATCGGAGGATTTTGAACGTAACCGCGTTATGCCCAAAACCACTTACTTTAGGGTATTCCACGATCTTTTATGCTGGTTTAAGATTCAATTTGCCCGGATCAGGCCATGCTCCCAGGTCAACATTGCGAGTTTCCGCTGATTGCGCTGGTTAGGAAAAGCTCTTCAAATTGAGCTCATTTTCTTAAATACACAGGCACTAGAAGGCATGTTTTAAAAGTTTTTACATATCAAAAAATATTTAATTTACTACGAAACTTACTAGTGTACATCAATGTAACTAGTAAATGGTTCAGTATAGTTTTTTAAGTCATTTTCAGTAATTTAAAATCAGGTTACTCAGGTGGAGGACTATAACGCTTATTAAAAATGCTTATTTTTTGTTACAAACCCATTTTCAATTGTATTAATAAAACTGCACCATGTTATCACTCTTAAATACATCAATGAATATTTTTTAATGCAAAAAAAGAGACAGTTACGTTCTATTACGCTGCCCGATTGCGCTGGTTCATGGAAGATTTTATGTTTGTGATTATGCAAATGCATTTTAGCGGAAACTTGAACTGTAACCTAACCAGTGCAATTTCAGGCACAATTCCTCAATTGCGCCCGAAGCGGAAATTCTATCCCATTATATATTTGTCTTTTTTGTAAAAAAAAATGCCTTAAACCTCACCTTTTCAGGGGGGTGATTTTATTGTCTTGTTCATACATATTTAGAACATAATTATTTTAGGAGCAGGAAAAGACCATTTGGCCCAAACAAGCCTGTCCCATTAACCTAACTCTTCATCAAACTTCGGTCTTCCTTTCAGTATTTTTTAGAACTGAATACAAGCTGCCTATCTAAGAAGTGATGTATCACATTAGTAACCCTAAAAGTTAACTTTTGGATTGTTACTAAACTGCATAATTTTCTGTCATCCAGACCTCGTCCAAAGATGGGACTAATATTTTCCAACATTTCTGGACTTCAAAACTAACTTGACACTTCCATAACATAAAACTAAATTTGTTGATTTTTTTTAAAAAGAAAAAGTAGACACTTTTTGCCAGCTTGACTTTTTTTAAATTGTAACTTTTCAGTTCTCAACATTTTTGTGTCTATACTTTCCTCACAAGTCCTTTTGAATGACTTCCACAGTGTTCCCTTGCCTTCTTTCTTTTCACCCCTCACCCCCACCCACCACACTCTGTTTGGTGTCAGGCAGGAAATGGTCCATTCGTTTCTGTTTGAAAGTAGTTTTGATGCTGTGTATCCCTCAGGTCATCCTAAACAGTTACATTTTTAAAACCACTTTTATTTATATATTTAACTTATCTCCTTATGTCCTTCACCTGATTGTAGAGACCAAAAATATGTGCTGCTGTTTGAGTTAACTTTGTGTAATTTTAATTCGGTAAGTTTGTATTTAGTACATGATTGTCAGTAAAACGTATTGTGTAAATGTCAATTTGCACTCTTAATCTTCCTTAAAAACTGATCCATATGTTATATGCTAATAACTTCTAGGGTGACAGAGTTCCATCGCCAGAGCCTCCAAGGAGAGGCTACCGTGACCTTGACCGACCTCGAAGATCTCCATCTCCACGGTATCGAAGAAGCCGAAGCAAAACACCAAGGCGGTAAGAAAGCTGCTATGGTCTTAAGTTTTCAATAAATAAAATAAAGTACAAATTGCTGCAAATTCACAACCAATCCATCAACATATGAGAAGAGAAAAGCTAGATTAGCATTTCAAGTTTATTTCAAGATCTTGTGTCTTGCCAGCATATTCTGTTTTTATTTCAGATCTACAGCATTTGAAGTTTTTTTTCTTTTTATCTGTTTTCTATAAGTGCTTCAGATTAGTGGCTATACTTAATTGTGCTTCTAGTAAGTTGTGGTAAATCTTTCATTAGCTTTTAGAATTTAGAGGAAACCAATTGATTTTTCAGCAGACACAACAGTAAATCACAATAAATCTGAGAAAAGAGACCAGTACAAAGAATTAAAATTGCACTTAATGTAAGAAAATTACATTGTACATTTTACTTTAGATCATGTTAAAGGAAATGCTCAAAAATCATCAACTTTTTAATCTTTCATTTTACAGACGAAGTAGGTCCCCCAAGAGAAGAAGGTATGTGTGTTTTTTATTGCCTTGTCATTTTGATAGTGGGTGCATCTGTTGTTTCTAAACTGATTTATTTCTTGTTTGACGTTTTGTTTTACTGAAGCCCATCGCCACGTCGTGAAAGACATCGCAGCAAAAGCCCCAGACGTCATCGTAGTCGATCTAGAGATCGTCGTCACAGATCAAGATCCAAGTCTCCAGGTACAAATTTTGACTTATTTCCAAATCAGCCAACACTTTGCTGTTTTCAGTCTGAGAATGGAGACTTGTATACAGCCTATATGTTTGGTGACTAATATCTACAGAGAAGCCTGTCGGATTGACTTCACGTGCTCTCCCTCCCAATTTATTGTTGTGACAGATGATGGATAGTCTTTAAGACAAGCTTTGTTGTAACTGACTGGCTTCTTGTGCTAGTATAAAAAGGAAAAGTAGGCATGGTGTCTATGAAGTTCGTTGCGAATGAAATCCAAAATTGATTGGGACAGCCTACACCTAAAAAGATCTGGTAGCATTATCCTTGTGGAGAAGTTAACCAGTGCTGTGGGGGACAGTTTAAATTAATATAATGAAGAGGAGGGGGAAAGCAAGAAAGAATAGACAGTTTGAAGTGGAAAGTAAGTGAATGTGTACAAGTAATGAGGTATAACGGTTGAAAGAGGTTAAACAGGTCAAGATAGTAAAAAAAAATCAGAATGTGGGAAGGCAAAAAAGGTAAAATTGCCACATAATGGAATTCAAACTATACATAGAGTATAAGAAACAAAATTGAGAGACAAGAGTCATAGATTAAATAGAAAGTCACTACATCAGTGGGAGTGACTGTGGCAAAAGTACTAGAATTTTTACTTATTTATTTTATTGTATTTTAACTAAGCTTTTAAGAGAAAATAGTTTAGTATGGAAGAACAGTTTAAGTGTGTGATGTGCACTACCTGTGCAGTATGGGAGGTCCTAAGTGCTTTGCGTGTCTGGGATGACCACGTGCAGTAAATGTCCCCAACTACTTGTACTTGAGATCAAATTTTCTGAGTGTTTCTGATGGGTATGGTAACGTAGTGATTATCTTACATAATCTAGAGAATGTGAGTTCAAATCCCATCATGGCAGTTTGAGAATTTGAATTCAGTTTTTAAAAAATCTGCAAATAAAAAATTGGTAGCCGTAAAAGTGACCATGAAGTTAACGGATGGTTGTAAAAAGCCAACCGGTTCACTAATGTCCTTTTTAGGGAAGGAAACCTGCTGTCCTTATCTGGTCTGGCCTGTGTGTAACTTCAGTTTCACACCAATGTGGTTGACTCTTAACTGCTCTCTGATGTGATCTTGGGGATGTTTCTTACTATAACAATTCTTAGTAGATTAATTGCTGTCCTTTTGGGGAAAATAATACATTTATATGTGGTGGGAACAGTTAAGAGGCTGTTTGGTCATTTAATGTGTGTTTCTATCACTGATACTTATTACATTTTCCAAATAGGTCATCACAGAAGCCACAGACACAGAAGTCATTCTAAATCACCTGAAAGGTAGTATTGGTTTCAAACTTTTTTTTTGATTAATCTGCACATAGTCTGCATTATTTCTAATAATTTTTGCACTGTATTTTTAGATCAAAGAAGAGTCACAAGAAGAGTCGCAGAGGAAATGAGTGACGGTTCCATTAAACCACAATTGTACATTTCCAGCGCATCACAAAGCCTGTTTGTAGATATAACGGAGATATCGTGGTCTTACGTTAACAATTTTTGTACTGTGGTTTATCCTGATTTTAAGACGCTATTTGCAAAAATCCCATTTGAAATATGAAAATACTATGGTAAAGCTGTTCTACAATTTTTGGGGCAGAGCAGAAGATTGACATTTCTGTTTAATTTGTAAGCAGGAAGAGTGTTGTGCTTTTTTAAGTGACTTTACAGTTTTTATTAGTGATGAATTAGGTGAAGTTTTGGTTGTGAAATATGGAGCAAATTTATTATTTCTTTAGCCTAATATTTGGTAAACATGACTATTAAAAATTATGAATATAGCAATGTTATACGCAGGTTCACTGGAGACATGTTATATTCCATTCCCAAGTTTACAACTGTTAAATGTCAAAGTTCACACTGTTTCAAGAACTAAAAGCAAATACTGTTTAAAAAAAAAAGTTAATGCTGTAACTGTACTGTGTGTCCTAAAGCACATTAGCGGTTGTGGACAATAGCTGACCAACCACAATATATTTGTTTCCTATTGGCAAAATGCAGGTTAAGAAAGCAAAAAATGTCAATAATTTCTCTCTTGGGATGAATTAGAGAAATTTTGTAAATATCAAAACTTTCGCTATGTGCGTGCACATTAAACCTGTCAAAAAGGCCACCTTTATATATTGAGCAGTTAGTGTTTAAACCAGTAATAAATGATTGTTCAATTTTGAATTTAATTATTTTTGTCTCCCTGTACTATGCATTATTTTCTTATTATAGAAAACAGCCATGGAAAAGGTTTCTAGAGTTTTATGACTGTCTAAACAGTGGAAGTTCATTGCCTCCCTCTAGCAGTCTGGCCACGACTGAAGAACTGCAGCAGTGTTCTACCACTTGATAATTCAGTATCCGAACATATGAGAAAAAGAAGAACATGCATTTATACAGCACCTTTCACGACCTCAGGGCGCTCCAAAGCGCTTTACAGCCAAGGAGGTACTTTTGAAGTGTAGTCACTGTTGCAATGTAGGAAACGCTACAGCCAATTTGCGCACAGCAAGGTCCAACAAACAGCAATGAGATAATAACCAGATAATTTTTTTTGGTGATATTGGTTGAGGGATAAATTTTGGCCAAGGAGAACTCCCCTGCTCTTTGAAATAGTGCCATGGGATCTTTTATGTCCACCTGAGAGGGCAGGTGGGGCCTCTGTTTAACCTCTTATCTGAAAGACAGCACCTCTGACAATGCAGCACTCCCTCAGTACTGCACGTCTAGATTATGGTTCAAATCCCTGGAGTGGGGTTTGAACCCATGACCTTCTTCAGATTGACGGAAAGAAATGACAGATAGGAAAATCCTAGCTAGTCCACTAAGCCTGTCCCATACAGTCATGCTGTAATTAAGCATCATGATCCCTGATGCTCTAACCCACCAGCAGCCACGTCATCTCCTGGGGGAGGCAAAATACAGATTTTTAAAAACCTATACCAATTCAGGGAAAAAATAATTCTGGAAAATTCCTCTCCTACCTCCAGAGACGATCAATATGAGTTCCAGGAGAACTTAATCTTAAACAGATTATCTGGTCATTATCACATTGCTGTTTGTGGGAGTTTGCTGTGCACAAATTAGCTGCCACCTTTCCTACATTACAGCAGTGACAACACTTCAAAAGTACATCATTAGTTGTAAACTGCTTCGGGACATCCTGAGATTGTGAAAAGTGCTATACACATGCAAGTTCTTTCTTTAATAGTCAGGGTGGGAGTCTCCTCTCTCTATACTTAGCTGCCACAGCTGACCGTCCTACTTACCTTTGGTACATAGTGATTGACTCAGCCACAACTCATTCAGCTCCCTTTTGAACGTTTGCAGAAAATCTGCACTCACTGATGAGCTGACAACTTGTTGCAGAGGTCGATGACCGTCTGAAAAGAAGAACCTAGTTCTATGCTTACGTAACTTGGACGCATGTCCCTAGTTCTTCCTACCTATCTAATTAATCTATCCGCACAGACAGTCTAATCCCTTCACTATTTTAAAAATCTCAATCAAATCTTGAAGTATCTGCTTTTCTGGAGTAAACTGAACCAGCTCTCTCATCCTATTGTGATATCAATCTAGTGGCCCTGCTCTGAACCTTTTCCAGAGCCTCAAAATCACCCACCATGTAAGGGGACCAAAACCGGACACAGTATTCTAAATAAGCCCTAACCAAGGTCTTGTACAAGGATATTTATGGTGCTTTTTGTTTTATATTGGTTGCCCTAGCAATACATCCCAGCACTTAGCCTTTACTATAGTCTTGCAGGACTGATCATGAACCTTTAGTGTCTCGTGCACAATAATATCTAGGTCTCTCTCCCGCTCAACAAACTAGTTTGAAGCCCTGCATAGTATATATGTGCTTGGTGTTAGCCCTACCCACGTTTGTAAGCCATGTTGTGAATCACAATTAACTCCTTTTCTATTCAGGTGGTCAAACAGATTATTTCTAATGATCCCTTCTAGTAACTTGTCTAAAATTGAAGTCAAGCTAACGGGCCTATAATTTCTGGCTCTGACTAATTGCCCTTTATGAATATTGGTACATTAGCCTCCCTCCAATCTATGGGAGCAATCACTGACTCTAGCAAGCTGTTAAATATATAAGCAAGATTATTATAAAACCCACCTTCAGTCACTCGATTGTGGTCATTATCTGGTTTCTTCGTTAGTCTTGAAATATGGTTCTGACCTTTTCTCCTCTCCCCTATATTTGAATTGTCTACTTCAGTTATAAGCAAATTGTGAACACAGGCAACCTGATAAGATTTTATTTTTTTCCCCTCTCAAACCTCAAACTTATTGCTAAAAAGGGGTCTGATACACTTCGCTGGGAAGGATAAGCTATGATGAAATAAATAGGTATTTAAAGACAAGAAAGATATAATAATGGGTGACCTTAATCAATCCAACGGGTGTTGGCTCAGTGGTAACCTCTTGCTGCTGAATCAGAAGATCATGGGTTCAAGACCCACTCCAGAGACTTGAGGACATAATATAGGCTAACACTTCAGTGCAGTGCTTCCTCACCATCATTTGGCTGAGATGTTAAACTGAGGCCCATCTGCTCTCAGGTGGATGTAAAAGATCCCATGGCACTATTCGAAGAAGAGCAGGGGAGTTCTCCTGATGTCCTGATCAATGTTTATTATTCAACCTGCATCACTAAAACAGGATTATTTAGTCATTTATCTGATTGCTGTTTGTGGATCTTGCTGTGTGCATATTGGCTGCTGTGTTTCCCTGCATTACAACAATGAGTACATTTCAAAATAGTTAATGGTGAAGTGCGATGGGGTCCTGAAAGACACTAAATACATGCAAGTTTGTTCTTAAATTCAGAATTCCTTAATGGATATGGTACAAGATTGCTTTTTGACTCAATCTGCCATGGCATAACTTGTATCTAAACCTGGTTCCTATAAGTGATCAGTATAGCATTTATAATGCTGAAGCAGAGGAGCTTTTAATGACTTGTCCATACCATTAAAAGTCTGGTGTATGTATGTAGTCTCGCACCTTTCGTTTTGTGTGTGTGTGAGGGAGAGTGAGAGAGAGAGAGATGCATCATGGGACTTCCACTTTTCACCCTGCTCCCATAGAAGTACAAACTCAGAGTGGGCTGTGACAAACAAGGCAGAGGATTTATAACTAACTGAGGTACCAGTGGCAGGAGAAAGAAAAGTAAAGTTAACACTTTTTCAGTGGTTTATGCAGTTTAAGCCATTAAATACGATTTCTGAACTAATGGTGCTTGTATTTGAATTCTTATTCATGTTGAGGTGGTTGATATTTAAAATAAGAGAATGCTGCAAATATACACCAAGTGCTGTACTGGACTATGATGTAAGACTTGGCTGCCATGACTGTTACTCGCTTGTCTGACATCCAGTCCTGACTGAGCTGTGATTTTCTCCAGTTAAACATTGAAAAGACTAAAACCATCATCTTCCACCCCTGCCATAAACCGTGTACCCTTGCCGAAGATTTACTTCCCACCTTGGCAACCTCGGTTTCCTGTTTGAGCCGGGACTGAGCTTTGATCCCCATATCCTCTCCATCACAAAAACCGCCCACTTCCATCTCTGTAACAATACCCATCTCTACCCCAGCCTGAGACCATTTGCTATCGAAGCCTTCATCCATGACTTTGTCACCTCCAGACTCGACTATTCCAATGCGCTCCTGGCTGGCTTCCCAACTTGCACCCTCCATAAACTTCAGCTCATCTAAAATTCTGCTGTCTGAATCTTAACCTGCACCAAGTCCCGCTCACCCATCACCCTATTGCTTGCTGACCTACATTGGTTCCCAGTCCCCGAGACCGTAAATTTAAAGTTATCATCCTTGTGCTTAAATCCCTTCATGGCCTCACTTCTCCCTATCTCTGTAACCTCCTCCAGCCCTACAACCCTCCTCTATTCCTCCAACACTGTCCTCTTGTGCATTCCCCAAAACTTTCTCCCCGTCATTGGCAGCCGTGCCTTCAGCTGTCTAGGCCCTATGCTCTGGAATCCCTCCCTAAAACTCACTGCCTCTCAACTGCCTCCTCCTCCTTTAAGACCCTCTTTACAAACTACCCCTTTGGCCAAGCTTTCTGTCACCTTTACTAATATCTCCTTTTTTGAGTCGGTGTCAATTTTTATCCAAATAAACCTCTGTGAAGCGCCTTGGGTCATTAGAGATGCAAGGAGAGCCTAGACCTGAGTATAGCTAAAGATATTTATGCACAAGCAGATTCCTTTGGTGTTGCTCAGGGTGAGTCAGAGAGTATACTGTTTTATGCTTTGTAATGCACAATATATTATTGGGACCTTTGATTTATAGTGATAGAATAAGTAAAATTACATTTTTATTACTAAGTATAAACATAAGAAATAGGAAAAGGAGTAGGTCATATGGCCCCTCGAGTTTGCTCTGCCATTCAATAAGATCATGGCTGATCTTCTACCTCAACTCCTCAGGGCAGTGTCCTAGGCCCAACCCCATCTTCAGCTGCTTCATCAATGACCTTCCCTCCATCATAAGGTCAGAAATGGGGATGTTCGCTGATGATTGCACAGTGTTCAGTTCCATTTGCAGCCCCTCAGATAATGAAGTAGTCCGTGCCCGCATGCAGCAAGACCTGGACAACATCCAGGCTTGGGCTGATAAGTGGCAAGTAACATTCGTGCCAGACGAGTGCCAGGCAATGACCATCTCCAACAAGAGAGAATCTAACCACCTCCCCTTGACATTCAACGGCATTACCATTGCTGAATCCCCCACCATCAACATCCTGGGGGGTCTCCATTGACCAGAAACTTAACTGGACCAGCCACATAAATACTGTGGCTATAAGAGCAGGTCAGAAGCTGGGTATTCTGCGGTGAGTGACTCACCTCTTGATTCCCAAAGCCCTTCCACCATCTACAAGGCAGAAGTCAGGAGTGTGATGGAATACTCTCCACTTGCCTGGATGAGTGCAGCTCCAACACTCAAGAAGCTCGACACTGTCCTGGAGAAAGCAGCCCGCTTGATTGGTACCCCATCCACCACCCTAAACATTCACTCCCTCCACCACCAGCGCACAATGGCTGCAGTGTGCACCATCCACAGGATGCACTGCAGCAACTCGCCAAGGCTTCTTCGACAGCACCTCCCAAACCTGCGACCTCTACCACCTAGAAGGACAAGAGCAGCAGGCACATGGGAACAACACCACCTGCACGTTCCTCTCCAAGTCACACACCATCCCGACTTGGAAATATATCGCTGTTCCTTCATCGTCGCTGGGTCAAAATCCTGGAACTCCCTACCTAACATCACTGTGGGAGAACCTTCACCACACGGACTGCAGCGGTTGAAGAAGGCGGCTCACCACCACCTTCTCAAGGGCAATTAGGGATGGGCAATAAATGCTGGCCTTGCCAGCGAAGCCCACATCCCTTGAACGAGTAAAAAAAAAACTCCACTTTCCCGCCCGATCCCCATATCCCTTGATTCCCCTAGAGTCCAAAAATCTATCGATCCCAGTTTTGAATATACTCAACAACTGAGCATCCACAGCCCTCTGGGGTAGAGAATTCCAAAGATTCACAACCCTCTGAGTGAAGAAATTCCTCCCCATCTCAGTCCTAAATGGCCGACCCCTTATCCTGAGATTATGACCCCTAGTTCTAGACTCTCCAGCCAGGGGAAACAGTTTCTCAGCATCTATCCAGTCAAGCCCTCTAAGAATTTTATATGTTTCAATGAGATCACCTCACATTCTTCTAAACTCCGGAGAATATAGGCCCATTCTACTCAATCTCTCCTCATAGGATAACCCTCTCATTCCAGGAATCAATCTAGTGAACCTTCATTGCACCCCCTCTAAGGCAAGTATATCTTTCCTTAGGTAAGGAGACCAAAACTGTACACAGTACCCCAGGTGTGGTCCATTTTGGGAGTGTTATCGTTATCACTACTTACATGTAGAAATTATGTGATTATGTCCACATCTTTGAAGAATTGCAAAACCCTTTTAATGATTATTATATGGTTTATTGAATTTTATGTCTTACCATTTTTTAAAAAGTCCAGGATCTGTAGCATTT
The DNA here is from genome assembly GCF_035084215.1 of Heptranchias perlo. Lineage (NCBI taxonomy): Eukaryota > Metazoa > Chordata > Chondrichthyes > Hexanchiformes > Hexanchidae > Heptranchias > Heptranchias perlo. Next base: position 36,959,988 of record NC_090333.1, on the reverse strand, counting down.
CTCTAGGTAGTATGTTGTTTCAGGTAAGTGGACGGCATGTAGAAACACTGAGGAGGGGGAATGATATGATTTGATACTGTTGGCAGGGTGGTGTATGGTTGTGGAAGGAGTGGAAAGGTGTGGGTGAGATTATTGACCCTTTGGTCTTGGAGTAGTGATGGGGGGTTTTGAGATTTCAGAATGGTCCGTTGGATGTGTGGAAGTGGAAGGAGGGTCCAGCAGAAATGGGAGTAAGGTGTGTCGTTGGTCATAGTGTGTGGGAGCATTAAGGAGGAGTTACTACGGTCAGTGGAATGGGATGTTTGTGGTTGGAAACTTCTAAAATCGATTGAGAATGTTAAAGGTAAATGTAGAATACTACAAATTAAACTGAGAGGAGGACAATGTAACACAAATTCAAAATAATAAAAGGTAAGTTTTATTCTCAGGATATCTGGAAGTTCTTCAATACTTGGAATGGTCTTCCAGGTAGAGTAGGAGAGGAGAAAACCCTGGAATAATTTAACAAACAATTTGCTGCAGCAATGGGATGGATGAATTAAGATGGGTCGCGTGTCCTTCCTCATCCCTAAGTACCTTGTGATTTTGTATTAAAAGTGCAATAAATGTTTATAACTTCAAGCTGGTTCCCAGGTTACAGATGAGGATAGAGCAATAAGGATTTTCTCAGGATTAGGGGCAGCGACAAGAGATGGTAGCAGAAAGGGACAAAGACAGGTACCAAGGGAGGGTGGAAGAGTGATAAAGGAAAGTCCTGGCTTATAATCTTTCATGATATTCCCATTCCCCTCCCCCCAGCTCTACAAATGTGCTTCCCCAGCAGCGAGCTGAAGAAGACTACTTTTTGAAGTGTGATTATTCAGTAGCATGTTCTGTATGCACTTTAAATAAAAGGCTGGAGAAGTCCTTTTGGGATTCTGGCCCCCATGCAGAAGACTGATTTTTAAAAATTATTCGTTCATGGGATGTGGGCGTCACTGGCGAGGCCGGCATTTATTGCCCATCCCTAATTGCCCTTGAGAAGGTGGTGGTGAGCCGCCTTCTTGAACCGCTGCAGTCCGTCTGGTGAAGGTTCTCCCACCGTGCTGCTAGGTAGGGAGTTCCAGGATTTTGACCCAGCGACGATGAAGGAACGGCGATATATTTCCAAGTCGGGATGGTGTGTGACTTGGAGGGGAACGTGCAGGTGGTGTTGTTCCCATGTGCCTGCTGCTCTTGTCCTTCTATGTGGTAGAGGTCATGGGTTACTTATCATAGTGAAAGTGCTGTAAGAGCTCAAGCAATTTCAAGTCTGTTCCTGGTCATGGCCAGGAACATGGCTATTGGGGGTTCCTCGGTGTGGGGGAATGGTACAGGTAGATGCGAAGCACATGTGTGATTGGAGTGAGGGGTGAAGCAGGAGGTAGTGGGGAAATAACCAGGGAGTACAGCAAACGGGTCTAATTTTACAATCCTCAGGCAGATAGCACTGGGAGGACTCATGAGGAGGAAAGTATAATAAATAGGTAAATTTAAGTCTGCCAGAAAAGTAATAGGCAGTTCCAGCCCATCAAGGCTTGTCGTAGTACACGTATCAGATGCTTTGGAAATCCATAGTGTAATCAGAAAAGAACAAGCTGTATTTCGGTCTTCTAAGGAATGAGGATGGAAGGTTGTAGCTTAGGAGATCGCACAGCATTACAAAGCTCAGGGGAAATTCATTTACATTGCTTTGATTGATTTTCATGATACTTTCAGCTTAATGCCTCATGGCAGTCAGAAAGATGCCAGAAGTTGTGACAGTACATAATCAAATCTTGGATTTTATCCACTATGTACATTCCAGGACCAAGATTGGTGTAAAGGTAGATAAGAAACAATGAAACGCTCTCTCTTGAAAAATGAGTGAGGCTAAATTGTCTGCTTTCACAAATTCTATCTGAAGTCTTCATCAATAAAGTGTTGCATTTTTTCCAAGCATTTCTGGAAGGACTGTGATGTTTCTTTTTACAGATCATATTCAGTTGTTTGTACACTCATGGGGATTTAATGCCTGCTACTCACCATCTTGACCAATGGTTTAATTAGTTCAATAGGAAGAAAGGAAGGAGTTGCAATTATATAATGCCTTTCAAGTCCTCAAGATGTCTCAAAGTGCTTACCGCTAATGAAGTACTGTCGTAATGTAAGGAAACATGGTAGTCGATTTGTGCACAAAGCCCCACAAACAGCAATGAGTTAAATGGCCAGATAATCTGCGATAGGCGTTGGTCGAGGGATAGATGTTGGTTAGGACAGCGGGAGAATTTCCCTCCTCGAACAGTACCATGAATTTTTTATGTCCACCTGAGAGGGCAGACAGGTCCTTTGTTCAACGTCTCATTTGAAAGACAACATCTCCAACAGTATAGCACTCCTTTAATACTGAAGTGTCAGCCTAGATCATGTGCTCAAGTCTCTGGAGTGGGACTTGAATCCATGACCTTCTGACTCAAGAGGCAAGTGTGTTGCCATTGAGCCAAGACTGGTATTTTTGGATATGATAGTGGGTGTCCCCAAGTGCAGTGTTATAGGGACATAGGAACATGAGTAGGCCATTCAGCCCCTCAAGCCTGCTCCGCCATTTGATAAGATCATGGCTAATCTGTGATCTAACTCCATATACCTGCCTTTGGCCCATAACCCTTAATACCTTTGGTTGGTACAGCTCAAGGAAATCTTAAAGGTGTTGATTGGAAGATGCAAGGGCCACCTGTGTCAATTGTTGATTCATACTGGTACCTGGGTGTCACATATCCAGTGTTTGCTGCTTAACCAGGACTGGGTTTCAGAGACGCTACTGCTGAAGCTCCACACCTCTAACTACTGGAATCTCCATTTGATGGAGTACAGAGCATGTCCATGTTGCAGTCAGAAGAATATTGGTAATGCACTCACATTTTATGGTGAGTTGTGTTGCCTTTTGGACCAGGCCCTGGTATCTGCTGTCTGCCTGCTAAGGACTCAAACCTCAGTTTTGTCAGTTGTCCTATGACCGACAAGTGACCATCTTCTAGGGCCGGGTGTGGGAGGGAAGGAGATAAGTGAGCTCTCTTTGGCATCGCAGTGGTTCAAAGATGACATGCCTGGTGATGGAAGTTCCATACAGGAAGATTGTGCACTTCATATTGGGGAATTAGGAGCTCTACCTATGTGGATTTCTTAGGAGTTTGGGCTGGAGAGCCTTAAATACGATATGCATGTCAGGTACCCAGTTGACAAAAAAAAATAGTGCCTTAATGGGATGGGATTCAACAATTATAGCGGCAGTACTAGGCTTTTCAGAATGTAGGATTCTCAAGTTCATCTGTCCCCCAATACCTTCATTTTAGGCAATCACTAGTTTTCCCATAGTTAAAGTGCGGTCCAATATATTTCCAATCATATTATTTCAACAAATAGGCATTCTGCTAATTTCCAAGTTTTTAAATCATGTTTGTCATGTAGCAGGAGTGATTCTATTTTACATTACAGCAAAGAATTTGTTTTTGTCCCCCAGTGACATCCAATTCATGAACTTTTCTTAAAAAAAAGTGGAAATCTGTTTACTTAGTTACAGGGAGAAAGCTCAATGATTACATGAGCAACAATCAACTATATTAGAAGCAGGTTACAGTAGTTATTAATAGTCGAAATGATTTTTCAGTGGGTGAGAATTTGATCAACTGACGGATATAACAGCTTGCATCCATAATGTGCCTTTAAATTATAAAATTGTCAAAGGATTGGCCAAAAAGGCCGGAATTTAAGGAGGGTCTTAAAGGAAGCAAGGAAATTGAAGAGGCAGAAGGTTTTAGAGAAGGAAATATCAGAGTGAGATCTAGGTGGCTAAAGAGACATCACCAATGGTGGTGCAAAGGGAAGGGGGCTGCACTGGGCACCGAAGTCAGAGGAACAGAGAGTTTGGAGAGGGTTGCAGGGTTAGAAGAGGGCAAGGCTATCATAGAATGATACAGCAGAGAAGGAGGCCAATCGACCCATCGTGCCTGTGACGGCTCTTTGAAAGAGCTATCCAATTAGTCCCATTCCATTTCCACATAGCTCTGCAAACTTTTCCCCTCAAGTATTTATCCAATTCCCTTTTGAAAGTTTATGGGCCAGAATTTACTGTGAGCAGTGAACAAACGGCCCCTGCCGTTCATTAGACTTGCTCTTGCCATTAGACTTTCCATGAGCTTTTGCACTGGAAGTTGCTGTAAGTGGGAGAGCCAAACACTGTGGCGCCCTCTATAGGGCATCTGGGACCTGTGTGAACAGGGCAAGCAAGTGTATCCAATCAGATTGAAGAATTGTTAATGAACATTGCAGTCTAAACCAGGAAGTGTAAGTTAGAATAGTGAATTCAATATCAAATCAGGTACAGAAAGCAAAATAAACAGAGGGAAAGAAAGATTAGATTAAGAGAAAGAAAGAAAAAGTAAAAAAAAATTATTTAAATTTAAAAAAAAATCTCCAACAATTAAAAACTGAAGGAATGAGACTCCACATGCTTGTAAAAGTTAATTTTCAGTGCCAGAGAGGTTGTTTGGCAGTAATTAAGACTTATCACATTGTTAAAAGGGTACTTAGACTGGAATGGACAAGCCCTAACTTTCTGAGGCGAGTTTAGTCCTAATCTATCATGCAAGTACAGGAATTTCACGCCGTTCAACGTATTTGAATGGTGAGTCAGACAGCGAGATGCCATTTTCACAGAGTTGATGGAGGACAGGGCAGCAACTTCCGGATTTTCACGTTTAACTGCGCATGTGAACTTGCCTGAAGTTGCTGTCCAATTTGCACATAGATAACGGTGAGCGCTGTTAAAAACATTTCTCCTCATTTCGCCTCTGGTCCTTTTGCCAATTACCTTAAATCTGTGTCCTCTGGTTGCTGACCCGTCTGCTACTGGAAACAGTTTCTCCTTATTTACTCTCTCAAAACCCTTCATTATTTTTGAACACCTCTATTAAATCTCCCCTTAACCTTCTCTGCTCCAAGGATAAAAATCCAAGCTTCTCTAGTCTCTCCACGTAACTGAAGTCCCGCATCCTTGGTACCATTCTGGTAAGTCTCCTCTGCACCCTCTCTAAGGTCTTGACATCCTTCCTAAAGTGTGGTGCCCAGAATTCGACACAGTACCCCAGCTGGAGCCTAACCAGTGATTTATAAAGGTTTAGCATAACTTCCTTGCTTTTGAACTCTATGCCTTGTTTATAAAGCCAAGGATCCGATATGCTTTTTTAACAACCTTCTCAACTTGTCCTGCCACCTTCATAGATTTGTGTACGTACACCCTCAGGTCTCTCTGTTCCTGCACCCCCTTTAAAATTGTACCATTTAGTTTATGTTGCCTCTCCTCATTCTTCCTACCAAGTACATTACTTCACACTTTTATGCGTTAAATTTCATCTGCCATGTGTCTACCTGTTTCACCAGTTTGTCATTGTCCTTCTGAAGTCTGTTACTATCCTCCTCACTTTATGTTTTCATCTACACTGGTACATCTCCGAGTTTCGTGTCATCTGCAAACTTTGAAATTTCGCCCTGAATACCCAAGTCCAGGTCGTTAATATATATCAAAAAGAGCAGTGGTCCTAATACCGATCCATGGGGAACACCGCTGTATACCTTCCTCCAGTCTGATAAACCATTCACCACTCCACTCTGCTTTCTGTCTCTTAGCCAATTTTGTATCACGCAGCTCTTTAATCGCATGGGCTTCAATTTTGCTAACAAGTCTGTTATGTGGTACTTTATCAAATGCCTTTTAGGAACATAGGAACAGGAGGAGGCCATTCAGCCCCTCGTGCCTGGTCCGCCAGTTGATAAGATCATGGCTGATCTGTGATCTAACTCCATATACCTGCCTTGGGCCCATATCCCTTAATACCTTTGGTTGCCAAAAAGCTATCTATCTCACATTTAAATTTAGCAATTGAGCTAGTATCAATTGCCATTTGCGGAAGAGAGTTCCAAACTTCTACCACCCTTTGTGTGTAGAAATGTTTTTTAATCTCGCTCCTGAAAGGTTTGGCTCTAATTTTTAGACTGTGCCCCCTACTCCTAGAATCCCCAACCAGCGGAAATAGTTTCTCTCTATTCACCCTATCTGTTCCCCTTAATATCTTATAAACTTCGATCAGATCACCCCTTAACCTTCAAAACTCCAGAGAATACAACCCCAATTTGTGTAATCTCTCCTCGTAACTTAACCCTTGAAGTCCGGGTACCATTCTAGTAAACTTACGCTGCACTCCCTTCAAGGCCAATATGTCCTTCCGAAGGTGCGGTGCCCAGAACTGCTCACAGTACTCCAGGTGCAGTCTAACCAGGGTTTTGTATAGCTGCAGCATAACTTCTGCCCCCTTGTACTCTAGTCCTCCAGATATAAAGGCCAACATTCCATTTGCCTTCTTGATTATTTTCTGCACCTGTTCATGACACTTCAATGATCTATGAACCTGAACCCCTAAGTCCCTTTGGACATCCACTGTTTTTAACTTTTTACCATTTAGAAAGTAACCTGTTCTATCCTTTTTTGATCCAAAGTGGATGACCTCACATTTGTCTACATTGAATTCCATTTGCCACAGTTTTGCCCATTCACCTAATCTATCAATATCAATTTGTAATTTTATGTTTTCATCTACACTGCTTACAATGCCACCAATCTTTGTGTCATCGGCAAACTTAGATATGAGACTTTCTATGCCTTCATCTAAGTCGTTAATAAAGTCCATATACTCAATATCAACCACACAATCCTTATCAACCCTCTTCGTTACTTCATCAAAGAACTGAAGTTAGTCAAACACAATTTGCCTTTAACAAATCCGTGCTGGATGTCATCAATTAATTTTGTCTCCGATTATTGTCTCTAAATGTTTCCCCACCTCTGAGGTTAGGCTAGCAGGCCTGCAGTTGCCGGGTTTATCCTTCTCCCCTTTTTTGAACAGGGGTGTAACATTTGCAATCCTCCAGTCCTCTGGCACCACTCCCATATCGAAGGAGGATTGGAAGATTGTGGTCAGAACATCTGCTATCTCTACCTTTACCTCCCTCAGCAACCTAGGATGCATCCCATCAGGACTGGGTAACTTTTCTACTTTGAGCACTGCCACCCTTTTGAATACTTCTTTATCTATTTTTATCCTTTCCAATTTCTCTGCTACCTCCTCCTTTACTGTGACATTGGCAGCATCCTCTTCTTTAGTGAATACAGATGCGAAGTGCTCATTTAGTACCTCAGCCATCCCTCTGCCTTCACGAGATCTCCTTTTTGGTCCGTAATTGGCTCCACTCTCCTTCTGACTAACCTTTTGCTATTTATATGTTTATTAAAGACTTTTGCGTTCCCTTTTATGTTGACCGCTAAATTATCCTTACACTATCTTTGCGGCTCTTATTTCCTTTTTCAGTTCTCCTCTGTACCTTCTGTATTCAGCTTGGTTCTCTACTGTATTATGAGCCTGACATTTATCATAAGCCTCCTTTTTCTGTTTCATTTTAACCTCTGTATCTTTAGTCAACCAGGAAGCTCCAGCTTTGGATGCCATTCCTTTCTCCCTTGTGGGAATGTGTCTAGTCTGTACCCGAACTATCTCCTCTTTGAAGGCCTTCCATTGCTCATTTGCTGTTTTACCTGCCAATCTTTGATTCCAATCCACCTGAGCCAGATCCTCTTTTAACTCACTGAAATTAGTCCTCCTCCAGTTGAGTATTTTCACATTTGATTGTTCCTTGTATTTTCCATAACTATAAACATACGATATTGTGATCACCGTTTTCCAAATGCCCCCCCCCCCCCCCCGAAACATGTGCCCCTTGCCTCACTTCATTCCTCAGAATCAGGGATTTAAAAACCAGAGCAAGAATTTTAAGTGTGAGCCCTTGGGGAACTGGCAGCCAATGTAGATCAGCAAGATGGGGAGTGATGGGCAAATGGGACTTGGTGTGGGATAGGAGCAACTGAGTTTTCAATGAACTAGGCCTATGAAGGATGGAGGATGGGAGGCCGGCCAGGAGAACATTGGAGTAATTGAGTCTGGAGGTGATGAAGGCAGGTCTGAGGACTTCAGAGATGGATCGGGCTGAGGTAAGAGTGGAAAACAGGTGATGTTACATAAGTGGAAGTAGGGATTCTTTGTGATAGGGAGGCTGTGGAGTTGAAAACAGGATGCTGGAATTGCAGTCTGCTTCAACCGGAGACAGTAGACAAGAAGGGGATGGAGTTAGTAGCATGGTAATGAAATTTATGGTGGGGGCTGAAGACAATGGCTTTTGTCTTTCCAATGTTTAGCTGGAGGAGATTAAGACTCATCCAAAACCAGATTTCAAATAAGCAGTTTGACAGCAACAAGGTAAGTTGGGGGTCAAGGGAGGTTGTGGAGAGGTAGGGCCGAGTGTCATCAGCATACATGTGTAAGCTGCAAACAATGCCACTTAGGGGCATGTAAATGAAAAAGAGGAAGGGGCAAGATATTCTTGTGTGACTCTGGATGTGAAGCTGCAAGGGAGGGAGTAGAAGCCATTGAAGATACGTTTGTATAGGTAGCAGTGAAGGCCAGTCCCAAAAGCTGGATGATGGAGGAAAGGCATTGGGGGAGGATGGCATGGTCAAGTGTTGAACACTGCTGACTGGTTGGAGGAGGTATAATGCACCATGGTCACAATCACAGAGGATGTAATTTGTGACTGGTTAGAGCTGTTTTGGTGCTGTCAGAAGGGCAGAAGCCAGACTGGAAGGATTTGAAGAGGGAGTTTCAGGAGAAGTGGGATGAAATTGGGAGACAGAGCTGGTGTTTGTTTTTCACTAATTGCCTTTCACTGGCAACTTATATTTCTTAAGTTCAATGTAATATTCAATTCAGCAGCTGAGAAACATTCATAACAATTCTCACTGTTGACACGGCATGAAATACAGAATGGATGAAATTGATCCTTTTAAAGGTTGTATGCACTAAACTTTGGAAGTTCAGAAGGCAAATAATTACAGTAAAATACCAGGTTATTAAAAAGCTACAGTTTATTTTTAAAAGGCTTTTGGCACTATATACTTTTGCTCTGAATACAGCTGACCATCTTTAAACCATATTTTCATTTTTTTTTTAAGAACCATATACAAAGTCTGAGGCAGCCAAAGTATGAATACAACAGAGAAAATAAATCCAGTTTTTTTTTTAAAAGCGTTTTCTTTTTTTACACAGTTCCATCAGCTTCAAACAAAAAAATGATTTTACCCCACCTTCAAAAATGGGAGGCATTAAAATAGATGTGATCTGTATCATAAGTCACATTGTGATGCATCACGACAAAAAACTAGTAAAAATTACAATCAGGTTTGGTCTATGTACAAATCATACAGTTTAAAAACAGTCTTAAAATAATTTCCTCCTCCCCCCTTCCCAGATGAATAAGGTTCTGTAACTGTATATTATGGTGTGGATTTCCATTTAAGTCACTTCTTTTGCTGAATGTAGTTCATCCGTATTCTTCCTTGCTGCATGATTGGAAAACGCTGGTTACTGTGGATCGTAGGACCTGCCAAAATAGGAACATTCACAGGTTTTACAGACACACTGACTTCAGATCTACATTGTGAGTATGTAAACATGGTACGCATGGTGTTTCCAGCAACTTAAAATTGAAGATGACTTCAATTGCAATAGTATGTTCAAAAAATCTTCACACACGTATGAATGGGACATAACTCTCAATCTTTGCAGGTGCACACAAATTGCTTTGCACACATGAAAGAAGCTCTGTGGAACTCGCCATTATATGGATGAGAAACTCAAGTTTGCTGATTGTGAATTTAGCTGCATTCTTTGCCTACATAACAACACTGATTACACTTCAAAAGTAATTCATTAGCTGTGAAGTACTTTGGGACATCCTAAGGATGTCAAATGCACTATATAAATGCAAGTTCTGCCCTTATGCCCCACCCCCTCCATTTGTTTCAGTCCTCATGGTTTGCAGATATGATTGATCTAACTGTGTATACAACTGGGGAGGGGGAACAGATGCATTGGATTAGGAACTAATGCACCAGTTTTGCTTCCCCTCACCCAAATCTGGCACTGGGTCGAACAGAACCTCTACCTAATTCATTGGTGCATAGAAATAAAAAAGACTGAACAAGTGAATAGACGTGCATTTATACAGTGCCTTACCATGACTCTCAGAACCAACCCAAAATATTTATCACACAATAAATTACTTGGAAGTGCAGTCTCTGTTGTTAAGTAGACAAATACAGCAGCCAAATTTCACATAGCAAGATCCATGAATAGTAATTGGATCTTCACTAAGTAAATCTGCTTTTTGTGGTGGTTGAGAGGAGAATATTGCCCAGGAGACTGGGATAACTCCTTGCTCTTTTTCGAATAGTGCCAGGGAATCTTTAACACCTGAACCATAGGAACAGTTAGATGGGGTCCTTGTTTCAACATCTAATTGGAAGGACAGAAGGAACAACATCTAGATTCCACAACAAGTTTAAAAACTGCTTCTAGGACACAAACTTTAAAAAGCTACACTTTACATTAGGTTCTCCCTCTAGCTTTCTCAAGCTGATGTCCTTACTTTTCTTAAAGGAAATTCTCCTTCCTTGCCAAAATTATTTTCCTGCTGCATTCTCTTCCGTGGTTTTTTCTGATTACTCTTTAATCTGTTTAATACTTTTTCTATTCCTTTCTTGGTATTTTCACAGTTTTCTTCCTCCATGTTGTTTCCATCCTTACCAACATTTACTCCTCATTGTTTGTTTTCAAGTTAGATGTTCTGTCAGACTTTTTTTTGCCAATAATCCCCTCCCTCTCTTCTGAAGGCACTGGGGAAGAAATTGGCCCATGTTGCACCCAATAGATGGCCGCTAAATGACTGCTCAGGGGATGAATTTCAAGCAGTGGCATCCTGCGCCCGATCCCCCCACCCCCCCCCCCCCCACCCCGGAAGTGCGCTGACTGCCAAATTGGAATCTGGCAATTTCCAAGCGTCCAGGGCACCTGCCTGAAAAAAAGCGTTCGGTCTCTTGAATATGCTAATCAGGGCCTATCGCCTCTTTTAGGGCCCAGCTCCCAAAATTGGCAGAAACCGGAGGGGCATGCACCCATGCTCCGCACAGTTTTTCTGGGTCTACTGTGCCCTAACCAGTGGCCTTAAAGGAACTGCTGGAGGCCAGCGATGAAAAGGCAAATAATTTAAAACATTTAAAAAAAAACTTACCTTAATATGGAGCCAGGAGGATCAGGAGTGCTCCTTGGGACTGTGGGACACTCTCCCCATGGCGCACCCCAACCCTCCCGCTTTCTCCTGCCCAACCCCTCTCAGGACCTACCTGAAGGCCAGCACATAGTCCAAGCCGGCCGATTTTACAAAGGCCCCGACTGACGAGCTGCATCTCCCGATTTGCGTCTGCAGCTTGCTGGTCAGTTTTATGGATATGAGGCCCGAGCCCAACTTTTTGGGCGCAGGTTCCAGGCACGCTGTCCACCGCGCCGGTTTCCGGCACAAAACCAATTTCTCGGCCATTGATTTCTATTGGAGTACAGTTCCAAGAGCACCATTCGACTTCCAATACTTTATACAAGTGGTCATTCTTCATGTGTGAACCTAGACAGAGTGTTTTGGCAGGCTACTTGATCATGGGCAGGCATCACAGCCAAGCCTGGTCATATTCTGACTCGATGTCCACTATTATGCACACTCCAGTAAGGTTCGCTGGATAGCAGTCAGGAGTGAGAGCCCTGGAAAATTACCCCCTTCTAAGCTCAGGGGCGCAGAGGTCAATTATAGCAGGCATACTGCCACCTGGCTAGGATCTACCAACCCAACACATGCCAGGAATTGAACCTAAGACCTTCTGGTCTGTATGGCTCAGTTACATGCTGCTTTTACCAACTGAACCAGCAGCAAGACCTAGTTCGCTCAGTCTACAAAATTCTACAGCTTTTCATGGGATTTGATCCTCCTATTCCCTGTCCTGTCGGATCTGCTCAGTCTTGGACTTGTTTATCATAAGCTTCCACATCACAATTTATACAGTGCATATGCACAGTATCACAGAAAGGCTTGATCAATCGGGATGAGAGAAAGAGAACAGAACTAACGTGCTCAAGGATTTCCATCCATTCAGCTAGAAGCACAATTTCTACAATCCATCAAATCCTGGATCACAGAACTGAGGGATCTTAATACTTGTGATTTAACATGAAAAATTCTTGGCTCCCAAGGACCATTATAATTTGGGTGAAATGTACATAGGGTCCACTAAAATGTATAGGGCATACTTCCTGTTCTCAAAACCATTTACGACAATACTCTAGGGGATACATATAAAGTGAGAAGCAATGCTCCTTTATTTACCTGCCTTATTACTTTGCAACAGTTAAACTTCTGATCAGAATGGCTTGCTGTTATTGGTACCTTGAGAATAGTAGGATTTGTTCTGCTGAGGATAGTTCGTATTTCCCTGTTGAATGAAGTTCTGAGGCATTCTGTAAGGCCACGGTGCTTGGAAATGAGGAAGAGGATGATGCTCCCAAGGTATGGGTGGAGGATTTAGTTTTGCAAATTGTCCCTGAAACCTTTGATCTATGTTTCAGTGGAAGAAAAAAAGACAAAATGTTTGTTGTAAGAAATAATTGCTTAAAATGAAAATTAAAGAAGCCTGTAAAGTGCATTTTTTTGTCCCCTTTGCAAACTGCATGTAATTCTTCTGTAGTATTGTATCCTCTGTAATAATGAGACAGAAACTGCTTTTAAGATAACAGTGAACCGAACAGCGCTCACTGTTATTAAAGGCCAAATCGAAGGGCAAGTTCCGGCGACCGCACATGTGCAGTCAAACGCAGAAATTTGGAACTTGCTCTTCTTGGTTCGCCTGCGATGAGAGAGCTCCGTGGATTGTCAGCTCACTGGCTGGCTCTCCATTGAAATCAACGGAGGAGCGTGAACTTGTCGCTGGAACGTGCAGAAAGAACCCACTAAAATAGACAAAAAAAAAATGCTCAAATATATCAGGTCCAAACCAAGTTTTAACAGCTAAGTCTTAATGACTGCCAAACAACCTCACTGGTGAAAATTAAATTTTAAAAATGTGGCGTCTGATTCATTGCGATTTTAATAGTTGTTGGACATTTTAAAAAAAATTAAATATTTAAATTTTTAAAACTTTTTCTTTGTATCTCTTTTATCTCTGTCTTTTAATTTGATATTTCTTACCCTCTCTATTTCGTTGTTTCTAACTGATTTTACGATGTTTTTACTGTTGCAGCTTGCACTTCCTGGTTTTGACTCTTCGCGGCTTGTCAACGATGCTGCAATCTGATTGGTTGGGGGAGAGCGCGATCCTCTCGTCGGCCCCATAGGTCCTAGGTTCGCGGGAGTTAACGCCGGACTCTATTCAGGTTCGCATTAGAGGAGGTTCCCGCAGGACAGACCGCGGAAACAATGTGGGTAAGTTAGTACGTAAGGAGCGGCAAGTGCGGGTCGTTCGTCACTCACAGCAATTTCTGGCACAATTTTTTAAACCTCGTAGCAGGGTAGCTTGTTAACACATTTTGTCCCAAGATGTACTTACTTTACTTCAACATATTGTTAAAAACAAAATTTTGTCAAATATTAACAGTACTAAAAAGAAATTCAATTCGACAAAAACCAATGAATAGGGTTTCATGAGATAAATTTATATTAGTAATAATGAGCTAAAAGTGTTGTCATTGACGGTTGACTTTCAAAATAACTATAAACAGAGTTATTTGGGGATGGAAAAAGAGAGGGGAATGAGAAGGAAGAGTAAAATTACAGGCTAAACTACTCTACAAAAACAGCCCAGAATCCTTAATTATTCCTTTTTTGTTTCTGTTGGAGGTACATGTGGACATGTAATAATAATTATTGCAATGAGGTTTATGGTTGGGATCCCTTAAAAATGAAACATTCACGAAAAAAAACACAAAGGGCTTGATGTCGGTCATAATCTTTTATGAAATGAATACTGATGGTGACACTAGATATTTGTGTGTGTGTAATTTATATTGTAATTTTGTAATCTAAGTTGCAAAATATTGTCCATAGTAAACGGTTGTATTTTGCTACTCTACTGGCTCTCTACTGTTGCAGTATGAGATGCATATAGAAATCGCAAGTTCTCCCAAAAGCATGATTCATTTTTAGTTTTTTGCTCATTTTCTTCCCTCCTCTCTTGACACACTAACTCTTGCTAGTGTAGGATTCTGCAGGTGCCAGCAACCTTACAGTGTCATTCTTCACATGTGAGATAGACAGCATAGACAAGATATTGAACCAATCCTGTCCTCACCTGACATCCATACAAGTGCGCATATTCAGCAGGGGTCACTGTATCCAAATCAGTGGCCCTGGAATGGAAAGGGGTGGGGGGTGTGGGGGGGGGGGGGGGGGGGAAGAGCCAGCCAGCTTCCAAGGGTAACTGTAGCACCCCAACAACTACCCCAACCGAAAACAGCCAATTCAGCACAGGCTGGGCATCTTCTGGTCTCTGTAGTGTAGCGTTTACCAACAGGGAAGTGCTGCATCACAAATTGTCAACAGTGCTGCACATCTTTAAGCTCATTTATCATTACATTTGATAATCTTACCCTCGTTTGTTATTTGTGGCCTAGTCATAAAGGAATGAATTTTTTACTTGATAGTACCTGACATAAAAAAATAAGTACATGTACTATAAACCTGTTGAAAGTAAAAACTATAAAACTAAAATTAAGCATGTCCATTACAGTGCACATTAGAAGAATAATAACTACATATTAATATAATGAGAAAAAGAAAGATACCTGAAGTTCCCAGAGTGCCATTTCCCACTAGTGTGCTGCGAGTCATGTGATTGTGCCACTGTCCATCGTGAGGAGTGTTGGAGATACCCAGGGGCCTGGCAGCAGGCTGAGCAAAGATGATACTAGGATCATTGAGATTCATACTGTTGGGATTAGCTGTGTTGCTGCTAGACCGCATAGGGAAAGTGATGTTGGGATGGTTACCAGTTGCAGAGTGAAGGACAGCAGGCCAAGAATTAGTGGGCATTTGTACCTGGTGCTGTGGTTGGTGTGACTGAATTAGGCCCAGGCTGTGAAGATTGGAATACTGACCTGGATGAGGCTGAGCATATGGAAACAAGGGCAATTGAACCTGATGGGTTGGTTGAGCAAGTGTCTGTGCAAGCTTATTTTGAGAAGCAGCCTGTTGGGTCGGTGTATGGGACACAGAAGCTGTTTGAGATGAATTTGGTGTTAATTGCTGGTGCGCAGTTTGAGGAGAATAAGGAGGCGTCTGATGTGGTTCTGACTGAAAATTAGAAACAAAAAAGCAATGAGACAAACTATTGCTGCAGTAAACGGATTTCCAGTTTCTAACATTCTTTCACTAAACCTTGTTTTAATAGGGGAGGAAATAACTTACAAAATATTGTGTGTGGGAAGGGTGGGGGAAAAGATAATATTCTAAAAGGATTTATCTGACAAACCATTTTCAAATACAAATATGTCACAACTGTTTAGCTGTAAAGTATAGAGATTCCTCCATATTGTGACACTGTTCACCTTTATGTAATATTGTTAATTTTAACTCAGATACAACCAAGGGTTTATCCACGGTGGCATGCTTTAAAATATTTGTTTTGAAAAATACGACACGTGCCAATTTCAATGTAGGGTCTCTTTATGCTGGAGGAAACCCTGTGCAACTATAATACTTTATGAAAGCACCAAAAACAAATTACTCACACATTCTGAGGGCTGCCTGGTGCGTTGTGGGTAATCCTGATGTCCTGAATGTGAAGCTGATGGCTGGGAAGTTGCGATTGTCTGTATATTGGTCAGATTCCGTGTAGCCTGAGGAACTATAAGATAAAAAACACAATCTCTGTCGAGATACCAAATACAGCAGCTACAAATGAATATTTAATATTGAATAATATTGCTACTATTGAATTCTTGCACTGTTTTTATTACTTAATGCTTCTTTACTTTTGTAATTGCTTCTTTATTCTCCACTAAAATCATGCCTTGCTACATCATCTTACCTGAACTACACCACCTCACCTGAAGAAAAGAATGGACTTGAGCCTTGCACTAATAGGCTGGTAACAAAGAGTCATGTTAATGGTGCTCAGGATAACTAGGCCTTCAAATTTCTCTCTCTCACTGCAGGGAAATGCCTGGCCCCGCGTCACTTCGTGTGGGGACTTGCCATGCAAGGAAGAGCAATTCAATCAATGTTCCGCCACTCCATTGCATAAAAGTCTCAAGTTCCAAAATGGTACATCATTCCACTACCCCAATGCTGGCCTATTTCAATATATGTAATATGTACCCATTTCTATTCACTTAATTTCTTTATGCACAGTTATCCCTATCAATATGGAATTTTATTTCTACTAGTGCTGTTAAAGGGCTAAGAACTGTAATCTGTTTCTACCCAGAAGGTTCAGTAGGCAATGTAACACACCACATGCATCATGTGGGGTGTTACATACAGACCAGGAAGTTTAATCCTAGGGCAGTAAAGGTAGGAATGGAATTACTTGGGTGGAGAAGAGAGTAGTTAATAGTGTCAAAGGCCATAGAGAAGTCAAGGAGAAATAAAGTCCACTGTCTGCTGCACAGATTATTGGTATCATTGACCAAGTCGGTGTCAGTGATTTGGGATAGGTAAAAGCAGGACTGAAGAGATTCAAACAGGGAGTGATGGGAGTAATGGCATTAAGGCGGATGATGATTACATATTTGAGAATCTTTAGATATGAAGGGCTGTTAGAGATGGGGCCATAGCTGGAGAGGACTGAGAGATCCAGAATGGGCTTTTTAAAGAAGAGTTGCTGCCAGCTGTTTTGGTGATGACATTGGGACAAAGACAGGCAAAGAGACCATCAACTCCTGTGCAATACCATTCTATAATTTCCTAATCTCCTCTGCCTCACTACTCTCCCTCACATTTAAAAAACTATTTTTTCAGTCATGCCTTAAGTCATCTCTCCTAACTCTTCCCCCACTGCTTGGTATCCATCTTCTGTGAAGTGACCTGTGTGTCTTCTAATTTATAGACACTATATATATGCAAGTTGCCTTTGTTTTAGAATTTCCTAGAAGTGAGAAAACAGCATGGGGTGACTCACTCTCCAATTTTCTGTCCCGCTTGAAAAAGAATATCTGCCTTTGATCTTCCTTAATAGTACTACCAAGATTGGGCACAGCAAGCAGAAGAATTACAGGCACAAACCTGCATTGTTATTCTTTGTATCAACACATTGCATCACTGAAAAACTGTATTTTAAAATTTTTTTTCTAGAGATTTTGAGGGAACAACAACAGTTCTTACTAACTTTAGTGCGCGCAAAAAGTCATAAGACAAAATACAGATACATCTCTTGCCCCCAAACAAATAGTTTGATTACCAGGCACAATGTTGTTCCGTGGTCGGGCTGATCTGTATTCTGGACAGTCCCTTCTCATATGACCAGTGTCACCACAGATAAAGCATCGCTTTTCTCTTGGTTCTTTTTCTTCCTCCTTTGAATCCTTCTCTTCATCTTTCTCGTTTTCTTTCTTCTTCATTCTAAACACAACATATATACAATCAATGCTACAATCCTTTAAATTAAAAATGGTAGCAAGCAAAGGGTGAATTTTGGGCTGCCACCTGTCCCAGTTTTGGCAGCATGTCGTTTAAATAAAAACAAATTTAAAATAACAGGGCAGCAAAAAGTATAGTTTTCCAGGAGTCTGGAATTTTTTCATCCAGTATTGCAGGGTTTACTGTAAAATATAAAAAAATAATTGAATCAAACTAGCAGCTGGACAACTACCATATACTCAAAATTAAGTTACCATCACCAGGGAGGGAGTGAGTGAGAAAGGAAAGGGGGAGGGGGAGAAAGGGAGAGATACAGAGATAAAGGGAGAGGGAGAGAGAGAAAAAAACCTTAATACAATTTTTTTTAGAAGTTCTAAAACCATGCTGCTGGCCCACCGCAGGCCCACCTTCTGTTTGTTGGGATTTGGCAAAAAGAGGAGCAATGAAAAGGCCATTTCTCAGATCATATACTCCAGTTGAAAACTTCAACAATTCAAAGTGTCAGCTTGGCTCAGTGGGAGCAAACTCACCTGAGTCAAAAGGTGTGGGTTCAAGCTCCACTCCAGGGTTAGAGCACATTGTCTAGTCTGACACTTCACTGTAGTACTCAGGGAGCACTACATGTCAGAGGTACCGTGCTTTGGATGAGATGTTAAACTGAGGCCCAATCTGCCTGTTCAAGTGGATGTAAGGGATACCATAGCATTATCTGAAGAGCAACAGGGAGTTCTCCCTGTGGCCAACTTCCATCATTCAGGCAAAACCATGCTCTCATGTCTCCCTAAACCTCTCCCTCCTACCCATCGGTTATCTCATTTTCTGTTTGAGAGATCTTGCTGCCACGTTTGCCTTTATAACAGTGACTGCACTTCAAAACTAATTAATTGGCTGTGAAGCATTTGGAGATTGTCTAAGGATATGAAATATGTGGTATATAAATGCAAGTTATTTCTTACCTCCTCCTCTTTGGACAGTCTTTCATGTAATGTCCAATTTTTCCACAGATACGACAACATCTATCATTCGGTGCCAATTCCCCATCAGTCAAGATTTTCGAATCGAAAAAGTAATCCTAAAAAAGTTATTTTCACAATTTCAATTTTATTGATCACATGATCATGGATATAAATAACCCCTGAAAAAACAGAATTTGTTCACTGAGCAACAAACACGAAATCTAAAGGGATAGAAACAGTTTGAAACAGCAAATTTACTTATCTCAAATTTAAAAAAAAGAGGTTTTGCTTTCTTCAGTTCTTAAGTTTGTTGTCTTCATCTCTAATTTTCACTTGCTTTATCTCATTAGCTTTTTTCATTCTAATTCTGTGTTTTTTTCTACCCTTTTTTAAACTTTCTCTGCTTAACGAAACCTCCACGCCTACCTCTAATCACCAAGTCACATTTTGGCATCTCCTACTCTTTTGGCACCTACTCCTCAGAGAACCTAAGCCTGTTCCAGTGCTCTCGCCTCGCCTGTAACCCCCCCTCCCCGCAAACCCTAACCCAAGATATCCTCCCTTCTTTTCTCCCTCACCGGGGGAAGACTTCAATCTCCATCTCAACTCCCCTTGTCCTCTCTCCTTCAAATTAACTGCCCTCCCTAAACATTTCCCTCCATACAAGCTCTCCTACTCCCGCGACCTCACCATCTCCCATTGTCTCGATCACCAACAAGGCCATCTCCGACCAACTTCCTTGTATTTCTCACCACCCATATCCCTCTACCCTCTTTCAGCTGAAACGGCCCTAATCAAAGTCATGAATGACATACTCTAAATGTCTGTAATGCATCATGTTCCTTATTCTCCTTGATCTCTGCAGATTTCAACACAATCAATGACACCATCCTCCTCAAACTGTTGTCCAGAATGATGAGGCTGCCCTCGCTTGGTTCCACTCTCGCCTATCTCCAGTTGTAGCTACAGCATCTCTGCAATGGCTTCTCTTCCGGTCAGTTTGGAGTCCCCCAAAGATCCATCCTTGCCCCCCTTTCTCATCTACATGCGATATCCACAGACATGGGGTCAGCTTCCACATGTATGCTAATGGCACTCGGCTCTACCTCCCACTACTGCCTCTACTCCTCCACAGCCTCTGTGCTATCAGACTGCTTATCTAACTCCAATCTTGAACGAGTAGCAATTTCCACCGCAGCCATTGTCTTTCTTTGGACCTCGCCAATGACTTCATTCCTCTCCCTAGCTACTGTTCGCAATCTCAGCATTCTATTCGACCCTGAGCGGAGTTTCCAACCCCATATACTCTCTAAATCACAAAGACTGCCTACTTCCACTAATGTAACTTCACCCGCCTACCTCAGTCCATTTCTGCTGAATCCCTCATCCATGCTTTTCGCACCTCCAGACGCAATTGCATCAGTGCTCTCCTGGTCGGCCTCCCATCCTCCACCCTCCATGAACTTCAGCTCATCCAAAGCTTCTCGTAACCTATCCCACAAAAAGTTCTGTTCGCCTATCATCTCTGTCCTTGCAGACCTGTACTGGCTCTCAGAACCCACAGCCCAGGTGCCCAGGGCCCATACTCTGGAATTCCTTTCCTATACCTTTCTGCCTCTCCACCCCCCACTTCTCCTTTTAAAGAGCCTCTTCAAAACCCTCCTCTTTAGCCAAGTTTTTCATCATCCCTCCTAACCTTGCATTCTTTGCTTTGGCATCCATTTTTCCTCATGCCTCTGTGAAGCACCTTGGCATGTTTTTCTACACTAAAAGGTGCTATATAGCTGCAAGTTTCTGTTGCTGCTCAATATTGCTTCTTTCCTCCAGGTTTTCCTTTTCTTCTTTCTCAGTATCTTTTACTTTGTTTCTTTTCAATCCAATATCAGTATCTATGCAGCCTCCCAGACTGTGGACTCCAGTAGTGGAGGTTAGATGACCATGATTTTCTCCATAACTTCCATCCCCTGATATTCCCTCCTTCCCATCATTTATCTGGATCTCAAGACCCTTGCTGAAATTGCCAACTCAAGGATATCTAACTTCAGCTGTGAGAAAAATAGGTTGAAATGGGCAACAAAATGTCAGTAATTACCACATCGAAAAATTAGTTGAGCTTTACATGTAAGAATTTGATTTTTAAAAAAAAACAAGATGACCTCATGGCATCATCAATTCAGCCTTCTTTCACTGGGTAAAATCCATACAAACACTATGCACAATACAGTCTGACATAGATACATTTTCTAATAGCTGTATTTGATATTAATAGTCACTAATATGTAATGTGTTATTCAATCTACAAGAAAGAAGGTCGAGTAAAAAAAATTGTATACACATACTGTTTCCATGCCAGGCTGTGGATATACAGGTGTACCAAATAATTTGCGGCCGTTAATGAAAGCCTTCATAATAAAGTTGGTCACTGCAAAGAGAGCAAACATCTGTATCAGAACTAAGCCCATTGTCTTTTGATGTAAAAAACTTGGGATCAGCCTAAATGAAAGAGGACTTACTTTTCCTTGAGACTCCAGCACCAAGATTGTGATTCAAATCAAAAGGATCTGGAAAACAAATTCTGGCATCACTGCATCTTGTTAAGGGTTTAAGATGGTATTAACTCCCTTCAATATGCTATCACAGAATTATCAGAAATTTATACTACCCATGGTGAGGCTAGATTTGAATTTCAAGACCTCAGAATATTCTAATAATTTTGTAACTCTCATCCATTTCATCGGTACTTCTTTCAGATAGTGATGCACCAATGTGAAATTTCATACATGATCAGTTGACAACAGCAACATAAAAATACTAGGTTGTTTTAGCTACAAACAACATTGGTGATGAAGAAAATTAATAACTAACAGAAAATACTATCTGTTTATTAACTATCATGCAAGGGCAAAAAGGGAAGATTACATTATGGGGAACTGAAATATTTGACAAAATGTTAGGTGGCTTCATTACAAATGATCAAAAAGATCAACTAAGAGGAGACAGTGAAAGCACATGTTCTGCTCCAAAGAGTTTCCAATGTTGGTCAGCAGAGACAGTGAGTGGAGGCCAGACACTTTCCTACAAGGAAAGGGAAAGCTGGGAGGCATATTACTTCAGGGAGCTTTTAAGCATCTCTTGCTAGCTGGCTAATGAGCAGCACCGGCAGTAGCCTAGGAATAGAACAACTTTCCATCCTTCTGGGCAGGATATGGTTTGTGAGGTTAGGCAAAGAAGAAAGATAGCTTGTACTGGAAGAACAAGAAGAAGGAGAAAAAAATTATCGCGTGCATACTACACGCTGACCTAAGTGATATGTCAGCTAGATCTAGGCTTTTCTTGCTCCTACCATCTACCCATGTTCTCAACATAAAAATAGGGCAAAAAAAAGCTCAGAAAAAGCAACTGCAAAACCCAAAGTTTTATGGCATATAATATATTAAATGGTTAATCAATTCCTAGATGGATGCAAAAACAAAGTGATAGCCATGAGCCTTCAGGAGAAAGCAACAGGGGATGGAACATTAGCCATAAATTGAGGGGGTAGGGGGAAGGTAATCAAGGGAATCGGGGACGATGCTCTAGTCTGGTCTATAATGATAATGGTTGTTGCTGGGGTTCAAAAGCAAAAATTAGGCTGTTTGTATAGTCACTGCAAATAACAATTACAGCTGCTCTGTATAAAGACAGGAATGCAAAGTCTTCCCAAGTTCCAAATTGATTTTAGTCCTTCGAACAATGCATGAGAATCTGTTTTTGTAATTAGTGACACTGTATCACATGACACAGAGAATCCACAACTGAATAAATTCATTAAGTTAAATACCTTCTATAGCGATGCATTTTGAAGTCCATTGCTTTTCAAACGTTGTTAAAAGCTTCTTCTGTCTGATGCTGATAACATATTCCTTGAAATCAAATTCTTCAGTGTAAAATCGCAACAGGCCTAACCAAAGTTCACCCACTGATTCTTTGTTCTTCCCAAGTTCGGGCAACCTTTTTTTCTAAGGCAAGTGACAGGAAATATTAGAAAAGGTATTCAGTACAATACAAGAAAAAAAGGTCGTCATTTTCAGCTGTAAAACACGACACTTAAACAAATTAATTTAGTACAATTTCCCCGATCTAAAGACCTATCACTACCTTTATGTGATTGACCATGATTAGTACGTTTTCAATCCAACAAGAGGCAGTTCTGGATCTAGTTCTAGGAAATGAAGCGGGGCAAGTAGGTAATATAACGGTGGTGGAATATCTAGGAAGCAGCAACCATAATATAATTAGGTTTAATATAAAAATTGAAAGGGAGAGGGAACAATCAAAGATAAAGGTACTTGACTGCAAAAAGTAAATTTCAACCAGATATGGAAAAGATTGGCAGGGAAAATAAAATAAAATAGTAAAGGATTTTGTAGATACATAAAAATAAAAGAATAGTTAAAGGGTAGGACCAGAGATGAAAAAGGAAATCTTGTGGAATTTGAAGGAATGGCAAGGATGCTAAAGTAGCATTCTGCCTTTGTTTTTAACAAACGGTGCGATAGTGGGAAAGGGTACAAGAGAAGGTGAAGCAATCAGAAAGAATAACTGTAGATAAGGAGTAGCACTAAAAAAGTTAGTTAGTGCTGAAAAACTTAGTGGAACTCAAAGTGGAAAAGCTCTAGGCCCTGATGGTATGCAGCCTAGAATACTGAGGAAAGTCACTGAGGAAATAGAGGCTCTGGCCACAATCTTTCAAACATCCTTGGATATGGAAACTGTGCCAGAGAACTGGAGGATTGCCAAGAAGGGAGAAGGGAATAAACGAGGTAATACAGACTGGTCAACCTGACATTAGAAGCTTACCCATTGCCAGAGATATTATTACAGGATAAAATTAATACTTAGAAAAAACATGGGTTAATTAAAAAGGGCCGTATTTCACAGATTTGTAAAAGGCAAATCATGTCTAACAAATTCCATAGAGTTCTTTGAGGAAATTACAGAGTTTATTGATAAAGGAAATTTATCAATTAGTCAATGAGGTAGTAACTTGTGGGCATAAATTTATTACTACTAAAGGAACAAGGGGAGAGAATTTTTTCCAATACAGGAAAATGTTAGAACGTGGAATATCCTAACAGAAAAAGTGTTGGAAGGAGAATTCATGTGAATAAATATTTCAAAAAGAAAAAACTGAAAGGGTATGAGGAAAGGGCTAAGCAGATCAAAGAATAATCATACAGCACAGAAGGAAGCCATTCGGCCCATCGTGCCAGTGCTAGCTCTTTGAAAGAGCTATCCAATTAGTCCCACTCCCCTGTTCTTTCCCCATATCCCTGCAAATTTTTCCACTTCAAGCATTTATCCAATTCCCTTTTAAAAGCTATTATTGAATCTGCTTCCACCACCCTTTCAGGTAGGGCAGTCCAGATCATAAAAACTCACTGCATAAAATGCTTTTTCCTCATGTTGCCTCTGATTCTTTTGCCAATTCTCTTAAATCTGTGTCCTCTACCGACCCTGGGAGCAGTTTCTCCTTATTTACTCTATCAAAACCCTTCATGACTTTGAACACCTCTATCAAATCTCCCTATAACCTTCTCTGCTCTAAGGAGAACACCAGATTCTCTAGTCTCACCACGTAACTGAAGTCTTTCATCCCTGGTACCATTCTGGTAAATCTCCTCTGCATCCTCTCTAATGCCTTGACATCCTTCCTAAAGTGTGGTAACCCAGAATTGGACACATTATTCCAACAAGGGTTTTATAAAGGTTTAGCGTAATTTCCTTGCTTTTGTACTCTATGCCATCATTTATAAAGCCATGTATCTCGTATGCTTTTTTAAACAGCCTTCTAACTTGTCCTGCCACCTTCAAAGACTTGTGTATGTACACTCCCAGGTCTCTCTGTTCCTCCACCCCCTTTCAAATTGTACCATTTAGTTTATATTGCCTCTCTTCATTCTTCCTAGCAAAATGAATCACTTCACGCTTCTCTGCAATAAATTTCATTTGCCGTATGTCTGCCCATTTCATCAGTCCTCCTGAAGTCTGTTACTATCCTCCTCACTATTTACTACATTTTCGAGTTTCATGTTATCAGCAAACTTTGAAATTATGCCCTCTATACCGCAGTCCAAGACATTAATATATATCAAAAAGAGCAGTGGTCCCAATACTGACCCCTGGGGAACACCACTGTATACTTCCCTCCAGTATGTAAAACAACCGTTCACCACTACTCTCTGCTTTCTGTCCTTTAGCCAATTTTGTATCAATGCAGCAACTGCCCCTTTAATCCCATGGGCTTCAATTTTGCTAACAAGTCTATTATGTGGTATTTTATCAAACGCCTTTTGAAAGTCCATGTACACAACATCAACCGCACTACCCTCATCAACCCTCTCCATTCCTTCATCAACGAACTCAATCAAGTTAGTCAAACACGATTTGCCTTTAACAAATCCGTGCTTGCTTTCTTTTATTAAGCCATATTTTTCCAAGCGGCAATTAATTTTGTCCCGGATTAATATCTCAAAGTTTCCCCACCACCTACGTTAAGCTGACTGGCCTGTAGTTGCCAGGTATATCATTCTCCCCTTTTTTTGAATAGGGATGTAACATTTGCAATCCTCCAGTCCTCTGGCACCACTCCCATATCTAAGGAGGATTGGACGATTGTGGCAAGCGCCTCCGTAATTTCCACCCTTACTTTCCTCAACCACCTAGGATGCATCTCACCTGTACCGGGTGACCTTTCTACTTTGGGCGCTGCCAACCTTTTTAGTCCCTCTATCTATTTTTATCCCATCCAATTTCTCTACTACCTACCTTTTTCAAAAAACCAGTACAGATGCGATGCGCGGAATGGCCTTCTTCTGTACTTGTAAAATTCTATGATTCTAAACAATTTGAAAAGGACTTCCCGAACTTAAATCCCAGTAATCAGCTACATTACCTTCAAGCTAAAATATATAGTAATGAATCAAAAATACTACATTACCAGTTCTTCAACATCACCAAAGAAGAAGGCATTCCATCCATCTACCATTCTCTGTGGAACCTCTTTTCCATCAAAAATCTACAACAAAAAATTGGTTTCAGCTTTTTATGTTCTGTTTAGAAAAAATAACATGCACAATAACAGCCCCAGTGCTTTGGATGCTAAATTTGATAAAGTCTCCTCCACCACCTTGTGTATCGCACTAATTTCTTCCAGAATACTGGCACTGATACTCACAAAGCATAATTATACCCATCACTGAATTTGGCTGCTGTTTTGCTGTTCTTCAATGCCATCAACAGCAGCACTGCTTGCCATCGCTGCACTCTAAAATATGGTGTCACCATAAACAGAAGCAAAAGAGATCAACCACTATGATCACCGGACCGAAGAACAGTTTCCAACTCTTAAAATAAGCAACTCTCAAACTACAATTAAACTGTGCACTCTGTTGGAAATATAAACTGTATTGGAGGATTGGCAGAATAGTTTTTGAGTATTTACACTAGTTGAAACAAAGATATTCTTCATATTCCAAGATCACAACAACACTAGATGTTTAATCAGTATTGAAGGCTTATCTTCAATATTAAAGTCATAGATAGAACTACCCATAACTTTACTGTATAATTTATTTTCAAGAATCAAGTGGGTGTGTACCCATACAGGCTGAAAGCTTTCAGTCAAGTTAGCCAGAAGATCCAAAAAGCTTAGAACCCTACAATTAGGCAGTAACGTTCTTAGAAAAAACAAAATCTTATGAAAAACATCATTTTTTTTTACAAATTATTTTCTAGTTCCTGATAATGGAACTACTCATCCAAAAACATTCTGCTGTGGTGGTTGCATCAAGATGACTTAACAGTGAATGGTACAAGCAGTTAATGTCCTTAGTGGATGAACATAGTGAAAAGCATGTTAGATCAAGCTAATAAGCATCAAAAGGGAAGAAAATGAATGGAGCACATATTGTTCAAAGTACTTGCCTTTTGTTTCAAAATAGAAGAAAATATTATTGTCAAATATTCCTTTGACTTTTTATTAAAAATAATTACATTTATCATTGAAAGAGAGACTTCAGGTAGAGCCTTTCTCTCCAATTATATCAATTACAGGAATCCTCCCAAAGTGACTCTCGGAAAAAGCACAGAGTGGAACTTCTGACTGTCCCAAAACTGCTAAAAACCCCAGAAAACTACACTACAGGTTGGAAATGACCCATATAATTAAGGCCACTAGAATGGCCGAGCAGGGAGGGAGAGACTATTTGATTGCCTCCATGGTGCTGCTAAAACTGACATTTGTATTAAAAATTCTGTACATTAATATAATTTCCTTTAATTAAAAAAAAGCACTTTGAAAAAAATGTAATCTCTACATTTTCCCTTCCCTTTAACTACAACAATTCAGTGGATATATATTCATTCAGCAGATACATATTTCATCGACACTGACAGGGCAGCACTTGTACACAAAATTTCAATGCAAGAGACCATCAAAAGTATTTAAATTTTGCTACATTAGAACATTAATACTCACTTCTTGAAGAACAGGTATAACTGGTGGCTTTCTTTGCTGTAGAAAGTAGAGCACCATGAGGACGTAGGCATATGAGGACAGGCTTCCTCTTGAGGCATCACCAATATCACAGCGCTACAAAAAGTGCATCTTTTCAGTTAGAAAGAATACTGAAAACAAAATACTGCTCAGATACTATGATTCATGAATGCTCCATTTGTTTTTGAAATTATGCTCCACAGATTTCACACCACCCTATCAGATGAATACTGGAGAGAACGTGGACATGCTCTGGCCCTGCCTCAAATCCAAGTTCGCAAGGACTTTGACCAGCATTGACTTCCCCCCAGACCCATTCCCCTGGCTACTAGTCCTGTTGCCAATGCTGCATGTTCCATTGAGATGCACAGAATAGTGCAACCGTCACTCCTATCAACGAGAAGATGCACCTCCTGTTACAGAAAAACCCCAGCTCTTCCACCACAAACATGGATTAAGCACTGTCGACATATCCCAATAAAAGCATGTGGTGTATGACTTCTGCCTACAGCTGGGAAAGTACTATGTAGTCCAGAGCATCCTCCTGGATGCCTTACCAGGAAGTATTCTCTAACAAATCACACAATGTACTGTAGAGGAAAGGAACAATCAATGCCAGACAGACCAAGGGAGTACACCATCAATGGTCTCCAGCTGTGTAGCAAGAGTGATATTACCCAAAAACACCCTTACAAAAGGTACAATAGTGTTGTAATAAATTGGATAGCCAGGTAGTGAAGGATAGAATACTAGAGAGCCTGGTCTTCAGTTGCTTCCAAGTCTTTATTCACAGAGATCCACATTACCCACACCTTAGATAAGCTCTCATATAAATAGATACAAGAGAGTCCCCAAATGATACGCACCACCTGAATACAATTAACAATAATTGATATAAATCACATGGCTAGAATTAACAAGTTTCTGTGCATGAGCACCTGGATATTCTGCCTCCCTTCCCATACCCAGTGATCCTGAAGCATGTTAAACTGCTGTATGAACATAAACGGTGTAATTAATGTTAATGTGTCTTTCTGTAAATGTTACTTTGAGAATATATACTACAGTACATCCATGTAAAAAATCATTTCATTTTTCATTTTGCAAATTGTTTTTAAAAAATTTTTTATACCGTTACCATTAATTATTAAATGTTTAGCCATTTTTCTGTTTCATGATTGCCTTTTTGAAATAATTTTAATGAAGAAAAAAATGACACCAAGCAGTAAAAAAATGATAGATGGTGAGCTCTGTAATATCTTCTTTAAAGCAGAAGCTATAAATATAGAAGCTAAAATTCACACAATTGAAACTGCAATTTTATTTTCCCAGTTATGTACTGATTTAAAGTCAAGAGGTTGGGTAGTCATCAAATTAATACATGTGCCACAAAAATTATTTATTTATGATCAGATTTTAAAATATATTAAAATCATTAATCATAGATTCTCATCTACGTCTGCAAAAGGCCCTTTCTTCTCCCCCCAAGCTAAGACTTAATAAGATCAGAAGGCTGAAGGCATTTGCTGAATTCCATTATTTATTGCATTCTATTGAGTACAAGTCTGTCTGTATGCAAAAACAGTCATATTGTTTATTTCTTTAATTTTTTTAATATGTTAAGCAAATGTCCACATACCTAGAAGCCTGCAAGCTCACACTCACTCCTTCTCTCACCTCAGTAGGCTGGAAATTGTTACTACAATATATATTATTTAAACTGTGCTAGTGATCTCATTGCTATTTTATACGTATGCAGATCTTCTGATGAATAGCATTGTAACACTGAATCATGAAAGCTGGCGTACAGCACTGTGATAAATCATACTGCTCTTTACAGTAATTCACTACAGAATTATATTGGTGTTCAACATAAGTTACAAAGAAAACTACATTTTTTTTTTAATGTGGCATTTAAATGCTATTCTACTAATCAAATGGGTGAAACTGGAAATTATTTTTTGCCCTATTTCAAAGTTATTTTTCTTCTGCCTTACACCTGAAAGACAAGACAGGATCCCAGGCCTTTGACAGTTTGTAACTAGCCAACAAGAGGTGCATGTGAGTGGTGCAGGTTGCCTTACTCTTCAATATTGCCTTTATCCCTTTGGCAATGCCAAACTCCCATTCAGCGCCTCTCCCTGATGAGATCGTCACAATTAGGAATTCTCAGTGTGAGGAACCACAGGTGCAAGCTCTGGTCCTATGCTACAGCACAGCACAAGGGGTGTTCCAATCTAGTAATCATCCTTCTACCTTTTATTCTAATTTGAACACAAACACAAAATCCCAGAACAAGTACTGTAATACATGTTCAAAATGCAATGGATAGGATTAATCTATGACAAATACTTTTAAACTATGTTGTAAATTTACCTTGGCAAACACCTTCATGGTATATCCCAAATATTTTACTCTAGGATCTAAAGCAGCATATGTAGCCAACATCCTTGTGTTATGTTGTGCCTGTAAAAAGCAGAGTTATTACTGGCAGCACTGCAGCATCACAGATTGAATACCATCTTCACATTAGATAAACGCACACATAAAAATCATGTTTACATATTTTTTTATAATAATTTTAATGACCGAATTACTTACTAAATAATGTTCAACTTTTGTACAAATTACAGACTTCTATACTTAACATGGACTCAAGTATATTTGTAGGGAAAGTGTTCAGATTTCCTTACCAAAGTGTTGTACAAGCTGATATCTCCTTCCAAACCACTCTGCCGGTGTTCAAATTTTACAATAGGCACTTTGGCTGTTGTTATGGGCAAGATATTTCTCAAACCTATCAAAATAGGAGATATTCATTGCTGAACATGAATTGGTACATTGTTTTCCTCATTTAACTGCAGAAGATTGATCTAAATGAACTAAATTTTGTTTTGTAAAATAAAGATCAATATAGATTTACCATCAACAAAACAAGAACTGAAAAGCAGCAGACTCAAGTGTAATCATTCATGCAAATAAAATGCAGGCTGTAGTAAAAACTTAATGACTTCACTAATGAAGATTATATAGATAATTTCTTCACAAGTTTAATGTTCTTATCTGAAACAAATCACCTACCTGGATGCTTCTTGAGAACTTTTGCCAGACCTTCAATTATTTCTTTGCAATTGAGTTTCTGTAAGAAAACAAATGCATCTAAGATTAGAGAAACAAGTTTAAAGCAAAAGAAAAGCCTTCAGTGACATTTACAGCTGTAATGAGTGCAGTGTGTTCCAAAATAATATTAACAGGCCCCATCCAGCAAATGTATGCAGCTTGTTCAACCACATTTATTGTATTAACATGGTTGAGGGGTTCATCATCCAGTGGTGTAATGCTTTAGTGATACAGCAAATTAAGACTTAAGGGTCAGATGCTAGAACTAGTTTAAAATCGAATCTCCTATGCCACTATTTGTTTTACTCTGTGGAAAAGCTCTTGTAACATACAATCATTAATGCAATAACAAATATTTATAGGAAATTCATTTCAGAAGCAAGTTTGACTCCTGTATAGAATTTTGTTAGATCACATTATATTCTTATTAAAAATAACCCATTTCCTTAAGGATGGATTTTATTTCAAGATGTAGTGCATCATGGTAATCTAAGATGATATACTTGAATAGGGGACTAAAAGGTGATTAAAACGCAAAATTGTTTTACATTGAAATAAGGGACCTTGTGCAATGATCGATAGGTATGTCATGTGCTGGTCACTTGCACATGTTTTGTTTAACTGCTCGATAGCCTTTTCACGCACTGATTAAAAATCAGCATACATCAATTTCATACCCCTGTTGAGTTGTTTGACAACTACCCATTAAAAGTTCCAAAATATTTCACCAGGATAGTCTAATGTTGGCTTACAGTTGGGTCTGGGAGAGTGTCTGGGGGAAACAGAGATCAAGACACTGGTGTTACTACCCCCTCGCCCCGAAAAAAACCTTTTAGAATCTTTATTGTCCACAGGACAGGCAGAGATAACTCATGCAAAGAATGGTGTTTCCAATAATATTATATCCCCTTAACTTTACACTTCAGTGTTAGCATCAAGAATGAACTCACGTTCACTGGATAAGGTTTGAATTCAAAAGTTTCCATCCCATGGAAATAACCGCAGGGGCAACTGAGCCAATTTGTGATACAGTAAACATATTTCAACACTAGAATCAGTTTTACAGGTCACTTGAAAACAAACGACTTAAAGGGGAATTGTCACAAAATCCTAAATTTTATAAAGAGAAATAAACCTGTTATTGGTCTCTCTCAACTGTTCCTTGTTCAGTTTGCTTTAGAACTGCTGCGCAGAGGCAGCAGCACTCCATAGTGTCATAAGACGGAAAGTTCTATAGAAAATGAGTGCTCCCCTATTTCTTTCAACCGGCAGATTAACGTGTTAACAAGGGATAACTAGAAAACACCAAGACATCTCTCGTTAACATCGAGGACTTAAGGGGAAATTCAATAGAGTATATTTCCCCGTTAAGAACAGATACCAGGACGCATTAAACTTTGGATCAATTAACAGGGAAAATATGAATTTCTACTGGGGCAATTTTGATCTAATAGCAGTTTGATTAGAAAATTCTGCTTGCACTTAAGAACAGTCCGACATTCTTAAAATTAACCCTTATAATTGAAGTGCAAGGAAGTACCGCAATGTAGTGGTTGTGCTAATAGCCTAGTAATCCAGAGGCCTGGACTAATAATCCAGAGAAGGTGAGTTCAAATCCCACCATGACAGTTTGAGAATGTGAATTCAGTTTAAAAACAAACAATCTGGAAATAAAAAGCTGGCATCAATAAAAGTAACATTTGATTTGATTTGATTTGATTTGATTTAGGGGAAAACCACAAGCACATAATCAAACCCAAGTACACAACTTTAATGTGCAAACGACAGAGGAAGAAGAGCTGAGTTTGATAATAGACTAGGGGTGGGGAACTATTCTGATAAATCTATCAAGGATAAATGGACAAAAACATTGTTCGTGCCATGCTGGAGCAAAGAAAATAAAAATAATCTGAAATGGTTTTGCAATTTTATTAAAAAAAGACTTAAAAAGGAAGATTTACTAAAAAAATATATATTTTTAAAAATCTTTCAACAAAGTGAAATCTTTATATATTTATTTATTTTTTATTTGTTCATGGGATGTGGGTGTCGCTGGCGAGGCCAGCATTTATTGCCCATCCCTAACTGCCCTCGAGAAGGTGGTGGTGAGCCGCCTTCTTGAACCGCTGCAGTCTGTGTTGTGAAGGTTCTCCCACAATGCTGTTAAAAAGGTATTTGACCCAGCGACGATGATCTCTGGGCAACTTGGACTTATGAGGCAGTGGAAACTACAGTGTAAAATTAAATCTTTCTAGACCTAAAAAAAAGTACAGAATTATTAAATTGTCTCACAATACAATGAAATATTCCTCTGTTCGCTTTATGTTGAACAAGAATGCAATCTTTCAAGAAGCCTGCCACAAACACACTAGTATTCATTAATGGCTTCTGATCTTTTGGTAGACTTGAGAAGGCTGGTAAGCACATAACAGAAAGAAATGGGCACTTTGAAACTGCTTTGCAATGTCATTCACGCCAATGCAATTGTTATTTTCACTAGCTGTCTGGTTGGTTGTGACGGGTGGCCAATGGGTTTGCTAACAGATGACAAAGATAACCAGCTGGCTCAAAAGTGCCCACTCAATTCTTTTAGTATAGAACATCGACTTTAAACTGAAAGCTCACCTTCAGGGACGAACTGGCCATATGGGAAATCGGGAGAATTCCGAGTGCCCTCATGGATGGTTCTATAGTGCTGTATTATTGGCGTTCCCCCCTTCTTTTCCCCGAGAAACCCGCAGCCTTTAGGGGGAGCCAGTCCGCCCTGGTCACCCCTCTCCATTTCACAATTCAATTGTGTTTTTCCACCCTAAAAATAGATCTCACCTCTGCAGTCTCATGGCCTTCCAAAGTCATGCATATGTCCAGGTCGCTATCACGAAACCCAAATCCATTCTTAGACGACCCAAACAAACACAGTCTGGCCTTGTCTGCACTCAAAAAAGATTATGTATAAATGTTAGCGATATCTGATACTGGTGTTGTCCAACAACACTGCAAAGGAAAGGGGAGGTGAAGAGGAGCTGGAGAGAGTTAAAAAGGAGAGGAAGGGAAGAGCAAGGGAGAAAGGAGGGGGAGAGGGAGTGGGAAGAGAAAGAGGAAGGAGAAGACAGAGAGGAGGAGGACAAGGATGGGGGCAGGGAGAAAATCAACAGACTACATATCCCAGTTGGGTCTAGGACTTAGCATAGGAACAGAAGTAGGCCATTCAGCCCCTTGAGCCTGTTCCACCATTCAATTAGGTCATGGCTGATCGGTATCTTAACTCCATCCACCTGCCTTGCTTCTGTAACCTTTAATACCCTTGCCTAACAAAAATCCATCAATCTCAGTTTTGAAATTTTCAACCTACGCTCAACAGCTTGTTTGGGGGGGAAGAGAGTTCCAGATTTCCACTACCCTTTGTGCGAAGAAGTGCTTCCTGACATCAATCTTGAATGGCCTAGTTTTAATTTTAAGGTTATGCTCCCTTGTTCTGGACTCCCCCACCAGAGGAAATAGTTTATTTCCATTTACACTATCTGCTCCTTTAATCATCTTAAACACCTCAATCAGATCACCCCTTAATCATCTATATTCAAGGGAATAGACTATGCCTAGTCTTCATAATTTAACCCTTTTAGCCCCAGTATCATTCTGGTGAATCTGCGCGGTACCTTCTCTAAGGTCAATATATAGTTCCTGAGGTGCAGTGCCCAGAACTGAATGCAGTACCCTAAATGGGGTCTAACCAGAGCTTTATATAACTGTGACATAACTTTCAGCAGACCAAGTCTCTGGTGGACCTGGGAAATCTTATTAGTGGATCTCAGCAGGAGAGAGTGGGAGAATATTGATGTATGGTCACAGATAGCAAGATGAAGCAGAGAAAGGGGGCATATGACAGATGTCAGGTTGATAATACAAGTGAGAACCAGGCTGAATATAGAAAGTTCAGAGGGGAAGTGAAAAAGGAAATAAGAGGGGCAAAGACCGAGCATGAGAATAGACTGGCAACTAACATAAAAGGCGAATCCAAAAGTCTTCTATAGGCATATAAATGGTAACAGGGTGGTAAGAGGAAGGGTGGGGCCGATTAGGGACCAAAAAGGAGACCTATGCATGGCGGCAGAGGGCATGGCTGAGGTACTAAATGAGTACTTTGCATCTGTCTTTACCAAGGAAGATGATGCTGCCAAAGTCACAGTAAAAGAGGAGAGGTAGTTGAGGTATTGGATGAGCTAAAAATTGATGGAGGAGGTACTAGAAAGGCTGGCTGTATTTAAAGTAGATAATTCACCAGGTCCGGATGGGATGCATCTTAGGTTACTGAGGGAAGTAAGGGTGGAAATTGCAGAGGTTCTGGCCATAATCTTCCGATCATCCTTGGATACGGGGGTGGTGCCAGAGGACTGGAGAATTGCAAATGTTACACCCTTGTTCAAAAAAGGGTGTAAGGATAAATCCAGCAACTACAGGCCAGTCAATTTAACCTCAGAGGTGGGGAAACTTTTAGAAACGATAATCTGGGACAAAATTAACAGTCTCTTGGACAAGTGTGGATTAATCAGGGAAAGCCAGCATGGTTTGTTAAAGGCAAATCGTACTTAACTAACTTGATTGAGTTTTTTGATTATGTAACAGAGAGGGTTTATGAGGGCAATGCAGTTGATGTTGTGTGTATATGGACTTCCAAAAGGTGTTTGATAAAGTGCCACATAATAGGCTTGTCAGCAAACTTGAAGCCCATGGAATAAAAGGGGCGGTGGCAGCATGGATACGAAATTGGCTAAGTGACAGGAAACAGAGAGTAGTGGTGAACTGTTGTTCTTCGGACTGGAAGGTGTACAGCGGTGTTCCCCAGGGGTCGGTACTAGAGCCACTGCTTTTCTTGATATATATTAATGACTTGGACTTGGGTGTACAAGGCACAATTTCAAAATTTGCAGATGACACAAAACTTGGATATATAGTGAACAGTGAGGAGGATAGTGATAGACTTCAAGAGTACATAGACAGGCTGGTGGAATGGGCGGACAAGTGGCAGATGAAATATAAACGCAGAGAAGTGTGAAGTGATACATTTCCATAAGAAGAACGAGGAGAGGTAATATAAACTAAAGGGCACAATTCTAAAAGGGGTACAGGAACAGAGAGATCTCGGGGTATATGTGCACAAATCATTGAAGGTGGCACAGCAGGTTGAGAAAGCAGTTAAAAAGCATACGGGATCCTGGGCTTTATAAATAGATGTGGAGATGCCGGTGATGGACTGGGGTTGACAATTGTAAACAATTTTACAACACCAAGTTATAGTCCAGCAATTTTATTTTAAATTCACAAGCTTTCGGAGATTTTCTGCACAGAGAAACGGAGATATGTATAAATGCGTAGGCTTCAAGGAGATCTTGAAACATTTGCCTGAGGAAGGAGAAAATCTCCGAAAGCTTGTGAATTTAAAATAAAATTGCTGGACTATAACTTGGTGTTGTAAAATTGTTTACAATTTATAAATAGAGGCATAGAGTACAAAAGTAAGGAAGTTATGATGAACCTTTATAAAACACTGGTTCGGCCACAACTGGAGTATTGTGTTCAATTCTGGGCACTGCACTTTAGGAAAGATGTGAAGGCCTTGGAGAGGGTGCAGAAAAGATTTACTAGAATATTTCCAGAGATGAAGGACTTCAGTTACGTGGATAGACTGAAAAAGCTGGGGTTGTTCTCCTTAGAGCAGAGGATGTTGAGAGGAGATTTGATAGAGGTGTTCAAAATCATGAGGGGTCGAGACTGAGTAGATTGAGAGAAACTGTTCCCATTGACAGAAGGGTCCAGAGGACACAGATTTAAGGTGATTGGCAAAAGAACCAAAGGCAACATGAGGAAAAACTTTTTTACGCACCTAGTGGTTACGATCTTAAATGCACTGCCTAAGGGGGTGGATATTATTATTCAATCGTGGCTTTCAAAAGGGAACTGGATAAGTACTTCAAGGGAGAGAATTTGCAGGGCTACGGGGAAAGGGCGGGGGAGTGGGACTAGCTGGATTGCTCTTGCAGAAAGCCGGCATGGGCTCGACGGGCCAAATGGCCTCTTTTTGTGCTGTAACCATTTTATGATTCAATAGTCACTTTTACTGCATAACAGTTCTCTTGGCAGGTTCAACAGACACATTCTGAATACCTGTGGAAAGTTTATTCAGTGCTCTTCATCAATGCTAGGAGCCACTGCAATAGGTGAAGGATCGTTGAGAATGAAATAAATATTAGTGTCAATGGGGGAACACGGCACAAGTTAGTAAATTTAAGTGTCATGGTCAATGAAAGGAATCAAGTGAAGGTATGGGGCCCATGGATATTATTAACAGGAAGTGCATAAGAGTTCATGTTCAATGAAGGACAGGGAGGTGCATCGAGTCGGCATGTTAGGCAAACGTATGCAAGGTTTTAAATTTTAAAAAATATTTCTTATAAATCTTCCTGCCCAGCATAAAATTAATACTTCAAATATATTTCTCTAACATTTACTGTGCCTGCTCCCCTTAAACAGCAATAGCAATGGATAACATTTATATTAGGGGAGGCAGTCACACAATGTTAGGACACAAAGAACATAAGCAAAACATCTAAAATTAAATACCTCTATCAGAGAGGTAATGGGTATAGATCCAAATGTTAACACTTTTAGTGGATTTCCCATAGACAGAGCGTGGCATAGAATTTTTTTAATGCATTTTGAAATGAGACAGGTGGGGGGAATGGAAAAAAGGAAAAGGAAGGAGCAAGGGCAAGGGGAGGGAGCGGGCTCGGGGAAAGGAAGAGGGGAGAGGAATAGAGACGAAGAGCACAGGGGAAGTTGGAGTGGGGGGGCAGAGGGAGAAGAATACAAGGGGGAGGGATCAGAGACAAGGAGAGTGGAGGGTGATTAGGGGTGGGAAAGGAGAATGGGGGGGTAGTCAAGGGTCAGAAAACCATCGGCAGGGGGGGGGGGGCTAGGGTAGTAATTAAACAGAATTAGACACAAATTACCACACAGCAACAGTCCTAATCCCAGGTGCCTATCCGATTCCCATATCCCTTTATTCCACTCTACTTGAACCACCTATTTAACCTATCCTTAAATGTTGGCATGGTCTCTGCCTCAATTGTTAACTTTGTAGTGCGTTCCATAACCTCACAATTCTTGTGTAAAAATGTTTTTCCTGCTATCTGTCCTAAATCTGTTGCGTCTAATCTTACATCTAGGTCTCAAAGTCACAAAGTAAAGATGAGGAACACTACTTGGCCCATCCGGTAGTTCCACATCATGGTATGCAACTGCTCATTCCAAAGTTTTCACCTCTACTTCCAAGTGGACAAGTTCACACCAGTGCCAGGGTTAAGGACATCTCCTCGTGGCTGAAAAGAACTTGGACCATGAGGGGGAGGATCCAGTTGTCATGGTTCATGTAGGAACCAACGACATAGGTAGAACTAAGAATGAGGTTCTGCTGAGACAGTTTGAGGCGCTGGGGTCTAAATTAATAAGCAGAACCTCAAAGGTAATAATGTCTGGATTACTACCTGAGTCATGGGCAAATTGGCATTGGGGGAAACAGATCAGAGAGTTAAATGGGTGGCTCAAAGAGTGGTGTGGGAGACAGGGGTTTCGATTCATGGGGCACTGGGACCAGTACAGGGGAAAGAGGGAGCTGTTCAGTTGGTACGGGTTCCACTTAAACAGGGCTGGGACCAGTGTTCTGGTGAATCGAATAACTGGGGGTGTAGATAGGGCTTTATACTAAAAAAAATTATGGGGAGGGGAGAGGGGTCAGGTGAAGGGAAATTTAGAAATCTAATGAGAAAAGTCAAGGCCACAGAGCATTATAGTGATTTGGGTAAAGATAAGCAGAGTATGGCAGGAAGGGACAGAGAGTTTACCAATAATAGAACAACAAATAATAAGGTCAAAACTAAAGGCTCTTTATCTGAATGCACGGAGCATTCGTAACAATATAGTCGAATTAGTTGCACAGAGATAAATGGGTTTGATCTAATAGCCATTACAGAGACATGAGGCTCAATTTTCAAATGAAGCCGGGAAGGGGGTTGGAGGGGTCAATTTGTCAATTAGTACGAGTTTCCCAGACATCCACATGATTTTGACGTAAGGACGTCTTTTTTTTGTTGGTTTCCTGTCC
Source organism: Heptranchias perlo (assembly GCF_035084215.1). Lineage (NCBI taxonomy): Eukaryota > Metazoa > Chordata > Chondrichthyes > Hexanchiformes > Hexanchidae > Heptranchias > Heptranchias perlo. The sequence continues at coordinate 36,921,605 of NC_090333.1, read as the reverse complement.
GACTGACCGGCTCATTGACAGGCTGGTCTCGGTCGGACAGGAGACCAGCCAGGGAGAGGACATCTTCAGGTAAATCTTTGTTTGCATGGATGGTGGGGAGGGGGGGGGAAAAAGAGACGGAGGCATGGGTGGGCATCGGGGTCGCTAGTCATGGGGGATGGGATCGGGGGTCAGTCACGGGGTGGGGGGAAGGGATCGGGGGTCAGCGATCGTTGAGGGAGGGTCGGGGGTTGGGGGTGGCGGTGCAGGTAGGCTTGTTGGGCCTGGGGGAAGCAGTCCTGCTCCTCTGGGCCCACATGCTGTTCCTTTCTAGGCACTTACCTGCAGTCTCCAGCGTTCTCACTTCCTTTCATGAGGCGTAAAACAGAAGGCCTGGGAATCCCGGCCCCTCGGGGTTGAAATGGGGAATTAGTTAAAAATGGAGGCCTGAAGCCTCTTTGAAATGTTTTAAGGCTCGACCCGCCTCCTGGGAGCGGGTTGGCCGTCCGGCCCTCGTCCCGCCCCCGTGAAAACCAGAAATGGGTGGGTTGGAGGCGGGTTGGGAAGGTTGGGAACTAAATATTCCTGGATACATGACGTTTAGAAAAGACAGGCAGATGGAAAAGGAGGGGGCGTAGCCCTAATAATAAAGGATGACATAAGGACAGTGGTGAGAAAGGATCTTGGCTCGGAAGATCAGGAAGTAGAATCTGTATGGGTGGAGAAAAGAAATAACAAGGGGCAGAAAACACTGGTAGGAGTAGTTTATAGGTCCCTTAATTGTAGGTATACCATTGGACAGAGTATAAATCATGAAATAATTGGAGCTAGTAACAAAGATAATGCAGTAATCGTGGGGGACTTTAATCTTCATATAAACTGGGCAAATCAAATTGGCAAAGTTAGCCTGGAGGACGAGTTCATGGAATGCATTTGAGACGGTTTCATAGAACAATACGTCAGTGAACCAACTAGGGAACAGGCTGTTTTAGATCTTGTATTGTGTAATGAGACAGGGTTAATTAGTAATCTCACAATAAAGGATCCTCTGGGGAAGAGTGATCATATGATGATAGAATTTCACGTTGAGTTTGAGAGTGACGTACTTAAGTAGGAAACTAGAGTCTTAAATTTAAATAAAGCCAATTACATAGGTAATGAGGGGCGAGTTGGTTAAGGTAGATTGGAAAATTAGATTAAAGGGTATGACGGTTGATAAACAATGGCAAACATTATAGAATAGAATCACAGAAAGGTTACAGCACGGAAGGAGGCCATTCGGCCCAGCGAGTCCGTGCCGGCTCTATGCAAGAGCAATCCAGCTAGTCCCACTCCCCTGCCCTATCCCCGTAGCCCTGCAAATTTTTTCCTTTCAAGTACTTAGCCAGTTCCCTTTTGAAGGCCATGATTGAATCTGCCTCCACCACCCCCTCAGGCAGTGCATTCCAGATCATAACAAATCGCTGTGCAAAAAAGTTTTTCCTCATGTCACCTTTGGTTCTTTTGCCAATCACCTTAAATCGATGTCCCCTGGTTCTTGACCCTTCTGCCAATAGGAACAGTTTCTCTCTATCTATTCTGTCTAGACCCTTCATGATTTTGAATACCTCTATTAAATCTCCTCGCAACCGTCTCTGTTCCAGGGAGAACAACCCCAGCTTCTCCAGTCTATCCATGTAACTGAAGTCCCTCATCCCTGGAATTATTCTAGTAAATCTCTTCAGCACCGTCTAAGGCCTTCACATCTTTCCTAAAGTGTGATGCCCAGAACTGGACACAATACTCCAATTGTTTAAAGAAATATTTCAATGTTCTCAATAAATACACATTCCATTGAGGAATGAAAATTTCATGGGAAAAGTGATCGATCCGTGGCTAACTAAAAAAGTTAAGGGTAGTATCAGATTAAAAGAAGAGGCCTATAATGTTGTCAAGAAGAGTAGTAAGCCTAAGGATTGGGAGAGTTTTAGAAACCAGCAAAGGACGACCAAAAAATTGATAAGGGAGAAAATAGAATGTGAAAGTAAACTAGTAAGAAATATAAAAACGGATTGTAGGAACTTCTACAAGTATGTAAAAAGGAAGAAAGTATCAAAAGTGAATGTTGGTCCCTTAGAGGTTGAGACAGGAGAAATTATAATGGGGAATCAGGAAATGGCAGATGCGTTAAACAAATATTTTGTATCTGTCTTCATAGTAGAAGACACAAAAAGCATAACAGAAGTAGTGGGGAACCAAGGGGCTAATGAGATCGAGGAACTTAAAGTAATTAATATCAGAAGAGAAAAAGTACTTGAGAAACTTATGGGACTGAAAGCCGATAAATCCCCTGGACCTGATGGCCTACATCCGAGGGTTCTAAAAGAGGTGGCTGCAGAGATAGTGGATGCATTGGTTATGATTTTCCAAAATTCCCTAGATCCTAGAATGATCCCAGCAGATTGGAAGGTAGCAAATATAACCCTGCTATTCAAGAAAGGAGGGAGAGAGAAAACAGGGAACTACAGGCCAGTTAGCCTGACATCAGTCATCAGAAATGCTGGAATCGATTATTAAGGAAGTGGTATAAGGCCACTTAGAATATCGTAATACGATTAGGCAGAGTCAACATGGTTTTATGAAACGGAAATCGTGTTTGACAAATTTATTAGAGCTTTTTGAGGATGTAATTAGCAGGGTAGATAAAGGGGAACCAGTGGATGTAGTATATTTGGATTTTCAAAAGGCATTCGATAAAGTGCCACAATAAAAGGTTGTTACACAAGATAAGGGCTCATGGGGTTGGGGGTAATATATTAGCATGGATAGAGGATTGGTTAACGAACAGAAAACAGAGAGTCGGAATAAACGGGTCATTTTCAGGTTGGCAGGATGTAATTAGTTGGGTACCGCAAGAATCGGAGCTTGGGCCTCAGCTATTTACAATCTATATTAATGACTTGGATGAAGGGACTGAGTGTAATGTATCCACGTTTGCTGATGATAGAAAGCTAGGTGGGAAAGTCAGTTGTGAGGAGGACACAAACTGTCTGCAAAGGGATATAGACAGGTTAAGTGAGTGGCAAGAAGGTGGCAGATGGAGTATAATGTGGGGAAATGTGAGGTTATTCACTTTGGTAGGAAGAATAGTAAAACAGAATATTTTTTAAAATGGTGAGAAACTGGAAAATGTTGGTGTTCAGAGAGACTTGGGTGTCCTTGTACAAGAAACACAAAAAGTTAGCACGCTGGTACAGCAAGCAATTAGGAAAGCAAATGGCATGTTGGCCTTTATTGCAAGGGGGTTGGAGTGCAAGAGTAAGGAAGTCTTACTACAATTGTACAGGGCTTTGGTGAGACCTCACCTGGAGTACTGTGTGCAGTTTTGGTCTCCTTATCATAAGGAAGGATATACTTGTCTTAGAGGCGGTGCAACGAAGGTTCACTAGATTAATTCCTGGGATGAGAAGGTTGTCCTATGACGAGAGGTTGAATAGAATGGGCCTATACTCTCTGGAATTTAGAAGAATGAGAGGTGATATCATTGAAGAGTATAAAATTCTGAAGGGGCTTGACAGGGTAGATGCTGAGAGGCTGGAGAGTCTAGAACTAGGGGGCATAGTCGCACGATAAAGGGTCAGCCATTTAAGACTGAGATGAGGAGGAATTTCTTCACTCAGGAGGGTTGTGAATCTTTGGAATTCTCTAACCCAGAGGGCTGTGGATGCTCAGTCGTTGAGTATATTCAAGGCTGAGATTGATAGGTTTTTGGACAGTAAGGGAATCAAGGGATATGGGGATCGGGCATGAAAGTGGAGTTGAGGTCGAAGATCAGCCATGATCTGATTGAATGGCGGAGCAGGCTCGAGGGGCCGTATGGCCTATTCCTGTTCCTATTTCTTATGCTTTTGCAGTAAGTTTTATTATAAAACTAAGCTGGCTATATCTAACCTAGGGCTAAGACTGACATTGCGTGGCAAAAGTAGTGCATTAATAAATGGGATCAACTGAGAAGCATTTGTTATCTAGAACTTACCATCGAATTCTTTACGAATAAATCTTTCCAAACTTGCTAAGGTTTGTTCTCTATTTTGCTCCTCCAGAGGTGAGAGTTCATCTAAGGGTAAACGTGTTACCATTTAGTTATTCATCAGGTTTTATTTATGCGACTAAAAAAAGTCAGTAATATTGAGACATACTTATATACAATTAGTTGGGTTTACTTACAAACACGATTACAGATGCATACTGATGATAGCTAATGTTTCTTCCTCATTTATTTATCCTCCAAATACAAAAATATAGAGATGCACAGTCCATGATTTAAGACCAGCCTTTAAGGATTGGTGCTCTAAGAAGTCCATCTTCTTTTGGAAGCCAAATGTAATGTCAATCCTTATAATAGGTTTCTGTTTGTAGTGAATGTCGTGCCTGGGTCAGTTTTCTTGAATTTTATTAGTCCAATACTTTTTATTGATATTACTGTTAACCAATAAGGCATGAAATGTGAGAGCCCAGCCTCCAATCAGCTAACACATATCACACAATCTTTATGAATTGGAAGAAACAAAATGACTACCAAAAACATTATTCAAAGGCTACTTTTTCCATGTGGTTGCCACTACAATAGATCCGGTTTGTATTCCCACCCATCCCCACCACAAGCTGTGCATGTCATCTGTTGCTCAGCCTAGGTTTATCCTTGTCTTGTGCTTCGTTCTGGGCCTCAGTCCTACTTCTGCTCCCCAGGCTGCAGTGCTGTGGAAATATGTAAAAAGTCAGCTGTTCATTCAGCTCAACTTTTGAAAAATATATTTTCAAACTCACTACTGCTGAAAAAAAAATTACAGTAAAGAAACTTCTCGCTTTATTTCATCAGCGCTGGAGCTCAAGCTAGGGAATGGAAGGAAGGAAGACTGCAAATAATGGGGGTGGAAGGAAATAAAAATGTTTATTTGGTAGGGAACATCTCTGGCTTTGCTTGGAAGACAAGGAATGTTTGCTGTCAGGGTTAGAGGAGCATGTTGTAATATACTGTATCCTGTGACTTATTGTGAACAAGGCCATGGAAGAACACCAATGTTTAGTAAAAATGTTGAAATTACCCCATAAGGATACCCTAAAGATTGACTTTAGGGCAGCTCCTGACTTTGGTCAATGAAGCTTTCTGATCTCCAACCTCAACATCAGGTGACCCCCTTGGAGCATATGAGGCAATTTAGATGCAGTGTATGTCTTAATATGCAGCTGAACCTTGGACAAAAGGTAGGGACAAAGTTGTCAAAATCAAGGATCTGTTTGGAACAATGGGTGTCGGATGTGCTTTCAGCGCAATAGAAATCACCAGGACAGAAGTTGGAGAAGATTTGGAAGGAATCCTCGACAGTGTCTGCATTCTAAGATTGGAAGACTATAAGACTGCGTTGGCACCACTCAGCATTACAGTCGAGACCTTCCGTTAGAAAATTCCCAAATCACAGATAAGACTGATGCTCTTATCCTGATTGAACAAGACTATACAGAGCCTAATGGCCTGTATTTATTCAGTCTTCATACCTAGTTTTCTACCTGCTAGTTATGTTCTTCTCTGAGCTGGAGCACTTGTGCTTCTTTTTAGCTTTGGCTTCAGAATTCGATCCCAAAGGCTCATTCCTGCTGTACATGTGGTGTTCAAATGAAGTTTCTTGCCTTTGAGAATAATATTCCATTGCTTTTATTTTTGTTTCCACAGTGAATACGTTGAGAGGCTGAGACAAGTTGCACATTCTTTCAGGTTATGCTTGATGGAAAGGCAATGTATGGACAAGTCACTACCATCAGTAGCAGTTTGAAAGGCTCCCCAAGAGGATTTGCTGAATTTGAAGTTAGAACAAGCATACCCTGAAGACAAGTTTCAATTTCACCAAAACACTGCTTCAATGGAAAAGAAGAAAATATTGTAGTACAGTAGGTACATTAATGATGGTACTTGGTGACCTACATGAATTGAAGATGATGCTAAGATAACTACTGAAGTTATAGCTACTAATAGAATAGAACTCACAATGTGTCCAGTAAAGAAAGTGAAAAAAGATTTTTAAAACATTTCCACAATGGAACAACCACAAACCATGTTATTTACAGAATGCAAGGGCTGGGAAGCATCACATCTGGTGAGGCAATGAGTAGAATCTTAAGAGGTAGATCATCTCTCTGACTCTCCTCCTATATCCCCAGGCAAGGCAAGGGGACCTACCCTTAAGATATGTGGAGAATAAATAAATGAGGAAGAATTACTACCTGCTAATAATGAAAATTGGAGGATTTAATCTTCCCTATATTCATTTACAAAAGCAACAAACACAGATCATCAGGACATCTAGATATAAAATATTAAAGTCTTAATCTTAGCCTGTGCATTGAATGGAATACTATATTTTGACAAGAGTGTTAGTGCCAGTTCTGCTACAGAAAATAGTCTCATAATTTCAGTCTTTATGAAATATGCGCTTTCATAAGCAGCAGCAAAGGCAGAGAAAGCTCAAATTCAGAGTTCAGGAAATAGTCTCAACATTACAAGCTTTTGTATAGTACCATTACATAACTCATTGCAGTATCACAACTTCTTGTATTCCATCAAACTTCCAGTAACTCAGTAATGGTCCATCAATCAGCTCTTTGTATATGGAAAATACTGCACTGATAATGGAACATTACTGGGTTTGATTCATCCACATGAAATTAACATGATTTACAAATGTTATAGTGACATATGAATCATATACTTCTGACACAAGTGTAACAAATCAAGTAATACACGACTACTGGCTCAATATTTCTCTACTTAAGTAAAGATGGTAGACCATTTTCTATAAGTGCAGAACATTATTCAATCCAATACTTATGTTACTAATTATATGATGACACTGAACTTACCATAACATTTTGTACAGACTAGATCAAGAATTTTCTTAAATTTATCTATCATAGGTGGCAAAGGTTTCAAATCAATCTTCTTGAAGTCCTCCGGGCAATCATTCTTTGAATGTCCATCTCGTTTGCAGATGCTGCACACAATTGTGGGGGGCTGAAGACGACAGGAAACATTTACTAACTTTATATAATCTGAAGAATAAATTATTACCCTTTTAAGACTGCCATTATACTTATACATCAAAATAAGATGAAGCACCAATATTCTCCATCATCAAGTGATGGTCCCTTTACATGTTGAATTGCCAATGTCAGCTGTGCTGCTGTACCCAGGTGCCTCCCCACAGGGATGGAGACAAAAGGGAGAGAGTTATCCCCAACCTGAGTGCTGCCAAACCCTAGAGTGCACCTCCTCCAACCCTAAGCTCCCAGACCAAAACCCTCCCAGAGTGCTTCAATGGTATAATTATCAGTACTATCTGATAAAAGTGATCACAATGCAGCTCATACTATATTAGGTAATAACCATTGGTCTTTTGTGAAAACTTTGCAAATCATATTTACTGTATGAAATTTGCAGGTAATTTGTTTTAACGCATTGTACATTACATGATGCAATGCTCCCATCATTATCAAACAGCATAAACATTCAATTCACCATGAGCAACAATAGTATTTATATATGGTAACTGTCACATTTTGCAGCATAACACCACATTCTAAAACTAATACAAAAACATGTTTATATAAAGTTCCTGCCTTTAGTTTGCATCCATAACACATGAGAAAATATACTTCTAACTATTAGACTTACAAAGAGTCAAACATGCAAAATGTCCAGACCCTTCACTGATTGGGTCAAATAACTAATGTCAAGTTAACCATGCTGATTTGCATAGAGAGGTAATTAGGAAAAACTACTGATTATAAATGAAGTAAAATTAATATTTTCTGATTTCTCTTAGTGGCCATGCTTTCCTCAACCAGCTGACCATATACACTCAAGTAACAATTATAAACATACAAAAACATAAAATTGACATAATTCACAAAAGCCAGCTAAATTTTACCCACAAAATTGCCTGTTGGAAGTCCATTAAGCTCACCTCCCTAGGGACTTGAGCATTGTTCCTTACTGCAATTTGCTTTTTTCCACTGGGCTTCCCTCCTGTGTGCCCCCAGCAGGCATTCCACAAGGAGTTCTAACTCATCTAATAACTACTTCAATAAACCAACACCAAATATAAATAAAATACCAATCTTTAGGTACTGGCAATCCTCCCAAGATTTTCTTTGCTTTCCTTTTTTTCCCTTGCTATGTGACGCTGGTTTTCCTTCTAAGATTTGCTATTTTGGATTTCGCCATTGCTGACAGCAGCCCAAAAATCCTACTGCTCTGCTCTCTCGGCCATTGCAGTCACTCCAATCCCCACAGCCACACTGTGCTCCTTTCCTATTTCAGAGTGCGCAGTGCCATCCCCCCCCCCCACTCCCCCATAAGCACTCAGTGCTTCCCCTTTTCTGAGTGCTCATTGACTCCAGCTCTGCTACATTATTGCTCACAGTCCCCTCAAGTGCTCTCGCATGCTAAACATTTTCTGCTCCCCACTCCAGGGGCTCGAATTTAGCAGGCCTGCGGGTTCCCAGCGCGTGGTCCTCCGGGAGCGTGGTCAACACGCTCGGCGAAATTAGTGGGTTGTCCGCGCGATCGTAGCAGGCAACCCACTAATAGGAATCAATTACCTGCTCCTCCGGGGTCCACGGCGCTGGCCTGCGCGTCGGTCGGGCTTCGCATGCGCAGTACGATCTGTCAGCTGGAGGCTCTCTAGTTAAAGGGACAGTCCTCCACTGACAGATGCTGCAACCAATGGGACAAATTGCAGCATGGAGCAGCCCAGGGGGAAGGCAGCTCCCAGTTTAATGATGCCTCACCCCAGGTATCATCAGATGGGGTGAGGAGGAGGGGGGAGGACACAGATCTTCCACCCGGCGGGCGGGAGGAAGCAGCCTGCCTCTGCCACCAAGAAGGCCTGGCTCGAGGTGGCAGAGGGGGTCACCTGCGCCACCAACATATGGCCCACCTGCTTACAGTGCAGGAGGCGCTGCAATGACCGCAGTAGGTCAGCCGCAGTGAGAACACGAAGTCTTTCCCCTACACACCGTCTGCCACAACACTGCCCCCACCCCACATCTCCTTCGGCACCGCCAACACTATTCTGTAATATCACCCTTCATACCCACTCAAACCCCATCCTCATCTTACCTCCACCTACTCACCTCGCCAGTACTCATCCTGCCACTAACACGCAACCCAATCCTCATACAATCTCATTGCTCCATCCCATTCTCACCCTCTCGTGCATCTCCCTCACGGCCAGCCTCACTCAACCTGCCACCACCTGTGCTGCAGCCACAGGGCATGCATCACATATGTGCAGTAGGCAACGTAAGGCAAACGTGTCGTGAGCATGAAGGGGGTGCACAAGGGTGTCTGAGGGTTTGTCATGGGTGTTACCTATATTGAATTTCAGAGCAACAAACAGCACACATTATATTGACACCACCACTGCCATGTCTCCGCGAATCCTGTCCGTTGTGTCCAATAATGCCCGCTCCTGGGTATCACTATGAGGACCCACCACTGATGCCACCCATCGTGTTACTGCAGAGTAGGTGCAGGTGTATTTGCAGGGCTCGTCCGCGCAGACGACTGAGAGACATCGGCGGTGTAGCCGGCTGCACCCTGGACGGATGCGGAGGAGAAGGTGTGGAGGGCAGTGGTGACTTTGACAGCGACAGGTAAGCAGTTGGTGCTGGGGCCAGCCAGGAGCAGCTCGGCATGAAAGAGCCTGCAGATCTCCACGACTACATGTCGAGCGAATCTGCGCCTCCCTGTGCACTGCTGCTCGGAGAGGTCCGGGGAGCTGCGCCTCGGTCTGTGGACCCTGTGGCGAGGGTAGTGCCCTCTGCGATGCGTCTCTCTCTGCGGTAGCCCTCCCTCCTGCTGTGCAGGTGGGCGTGCAACAACACTGTGTTGGGGGGATCCACGTCTCTGCGGCGGACGGCGTGGACTGCGAGGCTGCTGGGGCTGGTCATGCTCTTCGTCCTCCGAGGGTGTCCACACACCACCCATCTGGCAGGTGTTGGTCTGAGGGGTTGTGCAGGGTAGGTGGGTGGTTCCTCGGACTGGGGCTGCGGTTTCGTGTCGGTCTGTCCTCTGGCTTGGCGGGGGGTGGTGGGGGGCAGGGGTTGCCCTATGTGACGCGGTGGCCTCCTGCGTGGGTGAGGGCTGTCCCCCGTGGAGTGCACCTTGGCACCTGCCACAGGCTGCTGGCTGCAACACGCCTGGTTGGAGAGAGACCGTTTCCCCCAGTGTGTGAAGCTCACTGCCTTGAACCTAAAATCCCACACTTCCTCTTTTGACAGCTGATTCAGCTCATTAACTCACCTCAACAAGCAAGGTAAGTACTCTCAAGTGGAACCCCGCTGACTTTAATTGCCTGCGGGATTCCCACCAGCGGGGTTTGCGCGCGGATTCCCACACGTCAGCGCGGTACCCGGAAGTGGCCGGGATTTCGTCGCGATCCGGTCACGTGACCGGATATCGGGATTTTCCGGGCCCCCCCGCTGGAAACCCGCCGGAAACCCGACGCCAAAAATCGAGCCCCAGGTGTTCGAAAGCCCCAGCCGGAACTCCTAGACTGCATGTCCCTCCTCCCCAGAGTGCTCAGCTTCCCTGGTCTTTTCCTCCAATGCCCTTCCCCAATTACTCCCAGACCTTTTTCCAAAGAATTCCCAAGTCCTCTATCCCTCTCTTTACTCCAAAACCGTAACTTCAGACTAGCCAACTCTCTCTCTCAACCCTCCACTTGCTCCCTCTCAGACATCAACTCCAGGCTGTAGTATCCCTCCAACCTTGTCCACCCAGACTCCTTAAGCCAATCTCCCACAGTCTCTCAACCATGCATGTTACACAAACATCCAGGTGGCCTACCCTCACTCAATCCAGTACTCATCTCCAACCAGTACATGATGGCTGCTGTCTTCTTGCATACCATAAATGAAGGTAAGAAATTAAAACTGGGTTATATATGTAGTCAAAGTATTAACTAAGAATATTAAATGCAATTGATAAAAATCATGCAAATGATTTAAGTGTAGAGATGCAAACCTCATTGAAATTAAAAAGGCTTCACTTTCAACATTTTTGAACTATTGTAAATGTACTATATTCTAAAATATATTCATACTATTTTAGTGTTTCTACTGCATTTACAGATGTGCAATTTGTGCTCGAGCTAAGTGGCCAGTCTGGCAAGGCATCTCTTTACCATAAGGTCTCAAAGGTTAATGAGAGTGCATTCAATCAGAGTATATGCACAGATCATTATCCACCTTCTAGTCAGATTTTGAAGTGTGACATGGAAATCTAAACAGGAGTTTGTTGTTGTGATCCTTTCATACATTTAAGAAGCAATTTAAGACAAGGCTATCCCCAAGTATACCTATTTTGAAAATCAATTAAATGTCTAGGTATGTCACATTTTTAAATAATATGAATTCGTGCAGTACCTTTATATTTCAATATATCTGTTTAAAAAATGCATTTTGTAGAACCACAAAACTTTAATCAAAACTTCTTAAAATGTCTAAGCCTCCCAACCAGAGCTGTTATTTGTGTGGCCTTTCAGAGGCCCACCTTCAAGGCATGATACTTCAATGCTGGTTGCCAGCACCGTCACTTCTTTATTAAAAATAATTAAGCACCAGAGTTGGGGGAGGGGGGGAATAGACTGAATTCAGAAACATCACATCAAGCGTCCAAAGTTTTGGGAGGCTTACAACTGCAGTTTCAATTGGGAGCCTATCCATTGTGAATTGTTTTTTTAAATACAGGGACATATTTTCTCAATAAATGTGTACTCCTAAATAAGCCCACTATAGGGTCTTATCCTAGAACATTCCTTGAACTTACAGAAGTGAGGCATTGCTGCTTTTAGATACAAGGATGATTCTAAGAATTGTACTATTATTTTTTTTTAAAGTATGCACTATAACACATAACTCAGTTCAAGCAAATCTAAAGGATAACTTGCCTTTCCATTTGTTAGAATGTTTTTCTCAAAGACATAATGTAGTTCCCCTGTTTCTGATGCAGTCTCAGTGTCATCGATAACAGTGTAGCCAGGAACTTCTGTTTCTGTTGTGCAAGTCTGTGAGGTAGTTGAAACACAACTGGCAGTGCAATTTGTTCCTTCTGAGCAGTATACTCCTAGTTTGCAACTATCTTTATGTCTAAGCAACTGCAACCTGGCTGGTGGCATCACATTTTCCAGATTGCTGGACCCATGTCCTAACTCTTCCAGCTCTGCCTGCTTTGAACAACTCTCTTTAGAATCAGACACCTCCAGTCTTCTAGTGGATTGTTCCACTGAATCACATCTGAGCAATCTTTCACTGGGATCTCTTGTACAGTTGCCTGTCTCTGGTTTCCCCAGATCGCATTTTATCAAATTCACTGCAATGCCACTGGTGGAACAAGAAACACTCTTCGATTCCAAATGCTCAAAACCTGTTTTAACATCTTCAGTAGATTCAACACTTGCGTTAGCATATACTAGTGTTCCAAAATCACTGGTTCCATTTGTCATTTCTCCATCGTTGGAAGATTCTTTAATATCTCTCTCTATTGCAGTTCCCTTTTGTGGCAAACAACAGTTCCCTGAACGTTCTTCAGATTTTACAGGCTTTTTATTGTTGACTTTCCCTTTTTTTCTAGCATCTGGTTTTAACTTGATCCCATCTTTCATTTGAGGAGATGCAAAATATTTATATGCAGTCCTAAATCGCTCCAGAATATACTCAAACACCATCTGGCTGTTCAAACTCCGAGCAATATTTCTCTTTAGTGCAAAGGGGTCTATTTAAAAAAAAAGTTAACACAGCAATTATATGCCCAACATTTTTCCTTATACATCAAGTGCACTTAAAAAAAATACATTCAATTGCATTTATAGCACAGCTTTCAGAGATTTTAAGATACTACTGCAGGGTTGTCACTGTGACTTAGTCTGAAGATGGTTTAGGATTTTTTTAAAAACTTTTGTAACATCTGTTTATTTAAAAACAGTAAACGGAAAGAAAGATACGCTCTAGAAGAGCAGAAACTTCAGTTCAAATTATTCAACTTCTGTGTATTATGCTTGATGCTGGAGATACGTGGTGTGAAGAGTTTACTACTGAGATCTCAGTATATTTTCTAAGGCAACACATTACAATTCTGGTGATATGGAGGGACAGGACGAGTCGACTCCCACAGGGTAAGCTCTGAATCTCACCAGACCTACTGAGGAAAGACAAAGATACGGGTATTCTTCATAAGATGTGAAAAAAATGAAAGTCAGAGGCAGTGCCAACCTGTCACTGTAATGCAACTCCCACCAGACAGCACAAGATTTGCACAGCAATGGCCATGTCTGCTATTACTTTCAAGTTAGGGAATGACATGTGGAATTGGGAGAAAAACCTGAAAAGGGTAGGATAGCAGAATTAAAAAAATTAAATGGAGAAAAATACAAATAAAACAGCTTTTAGTGACATCCATCTTGGAACAACGTAATGTTTTCCTCTGCTAAGCACTGATAGCACACTGAGTAAACATGGTCTTCATATCTCTCAGAGCAGGCTTTAATTGCAGGCCAGACACAGACACAAAGCGGGGGTGAAATTTTTCTTGGGCAGTAGCACAAAGCAGGCGATAGCGAATCAGCAGCCGGTTTTACACTCCGCCCAATTTTATTTTCCGTTAAAGTTCATGGAAAAGTAAATTGGGCGGCGTGTAAATCGGGCGGCCGATTTACCATCTCCTGTTTTGCGCTACCGCCAGAGATGAATTTCACCCCCAAACGTTCTCTTTGTCTTTCACTGTGCCGCTATGAAAGGAGATAGGTCAGTTGCAAATCAGTATCCATTACAAGTTCAGTGCTCAAAAATTACCCTAAAGCTTAGCGTAGTTGGTACAAATTCAGCATCTCACCCAGAAATACAAATGCCCCAGTGGTGCAGTAAATTAAGTTTAAGCATACTGATATAGTAATAATAGGGTCTCTGCACCATATCTTCTTTCTATATACCAGAAATGGTTACTTTTCATCTTGATGAGCATAGTGACACAAACATTGCGTGCACTGATAGTACAGTTATCACCCCAGCCACATGAGCACATTTTACTGACAGAGGCTCTTCCTAGGGGAAGTAGTAAGAGAGAAATCCATTTTACAAACATTTTTCACTTATGTGACTTTAATAATAAATTTTAAGCCACCATTAACAAATAAAATGTTGCTGTTGCCTTCTGGCTCAGTTTTGCACTGAAGTATCAACTTAGATTATGTGCTCAAGTCATGGAGTGAGGCTTGAACCCAAAACCTTCTGACTCAGAGGTGAGAGTGTTACCACTGAACCAAGCTGATATTTGTGCCACAAGGACTGGAAGTAGTATTAAAGGTTCCATTCACTGGCACTGACATCTCTCATCTTAATGAGTACCCTTCCATACCTCACCTCACTTGCCCCAAAAACATTTTGTTAAATTTTATCATTTGGGAGATTGAAGTTTACCAAGCATTCTATTTATTACACATATTGTATATGTTCACCTCACCCTCAATGGCTATTCTCCTTTTCGGCCAGTTTTTATGCTCTCTTGATACAAGATCTTTTACCCGTATACAGATGACGTATTCTTCCAATGCAAACTCTAGAGTATAAAATTTCAGTAATTCTAGCCAGAGGTGTCCAAGAGAAACTTGATGTGATGAACCAAACTTCAATGCAGCCTAAGAAGGAAAGAGAAAGTGTCAACAAATGATTTATAAGAAGTCTCTTCAGGTCTTTGTGTGATTAAAAAGTCAGTTTAAGTTTTCAGTACTAGGCAGCTTAGTCAACTTAACAAATGAAACCAATTCCATTGCAAAATTATTTGGTATCAGAAGGTTACTCCAAATTAGACCCTACAATGGCCAAATCTCAGAAACCGTACAATAAAAAAATGCAGAATTAAAAATATATATTTTTTAAACAGAGGATCAACTGTGAGTCAATCTGCAATAGAGGTAATTAGAAAGTTAATTTAACTTAAGTACTTACTGGTTTATGATACTGGATAAAAATATCTACATACAGGGAGTAGTAAAAAGCCAAAGCCATATATTCTATCTATGCTCATTGTTTTCACTTCTGCTAACTGGATTTATTTCTCATTTATATTTGTCATTCTGACCACTCTTCCATTCAAACACTTTTCCCCTAAGGTAGCAGGATGGAGTGTGGCCTTATCCACAGCTACCACCCAGTAATACAGAACTTAAACCTATAGAGAGCTTCAATGATGTAGGCTACTTTTGTTACACTTTCCTCTTCAGAGATGAAGCAGTATTCCATCTAGCTGTCCAAACAAGAACCTTCAAAAAGTTTCCTAATGTGGGGAAGACGAGTGTGAATATTATTGAGACTTGGAATTGCACTGCTAACCATCCGGGCTGGAAGTTTAATCCTTTAATACATGGATATATTTATCAATTCAATTTTGCCCAGATCATACACTTAAATTGTGTACTTAAGCACTTCATAGTTAATACTATAGCAAAATAACATTCAAGATAATTTTACACTAAACTTCTACACTTCAACTGCTCAAGAAGTATCAAAAACCTTAGTAAGATTACAGAATATTACACAAATTATAATAGTATAGCTTTTTTAAAAAATAAAAAAAAGAGTAATATACTGCACTTACCTTGCCTTGTTTTCCCTTCAATGAACTACTTTGGTTATTAGGTTCAGTGCTTTCTGTCTTTTTGTTTGAAGATTTCCTGTGATCGGCTTTATTTGAGTTTTTGCCTTCTCCATTGTTTGTGTTTTTTGTTTCCCCAGCGTTTGCTGGTCTGTGTTCCCATAACACATATTCATCATTCTGTATTCCTTTCAGGTGGTACTCATCGATTTTTTTCAAGTCAAAGCCTTCAATCTAGGATTACAAAAAATAGTGACAAGTGAATTTTCTCTTGTGGCTCAAAATAAAAACTGGGAGGACAGTTTGCTGTACATGGTTTAAAAATAATTGTTGTATTAGTTGCACAATAAAACATAGATACTGATGATAAGGTGCCCAAGTAAATATGCAGCAAGTGCAAATATATGTGTTGCTACAAATCTAGGAAAGCGTTAGCTGTGAGTTTGTGTTTTTAATGCTTGTTATAAGCAGCTAAATAGGGTCAGATATGAATATCAAAGAAAAACAGGAGAATGAGCCCTCGTCATAGAAAAAACATTATGATTCTCACCCATGAGCCCAAGTAAGCCGGTAAAAGAGGCTCTTGTCTTTGTTGAAGAAAGAAGATTACCATCAATGTAAATGAATAGGAGGGAATGCCACCTTCTGCTTGGCAGTCGATGTGACACACCTAAAATGAGAAAGGATTTTAAATAGGTGATTGTAGATATAGCTTATTACAACATAAATGTTTCTAAAAATCAGGCAGAGAAGAATTGTTCCAAATCCTCATGTCTGCTGATGAACCAAAATGAAAGTGGACGATAACATTTATAATACATTTAATGCGGAACGTGTTTCAAGGCGCTTCACAGAGATGCAAGGAAAAACAGACGTTAAAAAAGGAAAAAGCAGGAACTAAGTGTCACAAAACATATTTGAAAGTTCTTTATCTGAATGCACGTAGCATTCGTAACAAAATGGACGAGTTAACGGCACAAATAACTACGTATGGGTATGATCTTGTGACCATTACAGAAACATGGCTGCAGGGTGACAACGACTGGGAATTAAATATGCCAGGGTATTTAACAATCAGGAAGGCCAGGCAGGAAGGAAGGGGAGGTGGGGTGGCCATGTTAATAAAGGAAAGAATCACTGTAATACAGAGAAATGATATTGGGACAAAGGATCAGGATAATGAAACAGTTTGGGTAGAGATAAGGAATAATAAGGGGAAAAGAACACTAGCAGGCGTAGTATATAGGCCTCCTAATAGTTGCAACTCAGCTGGAAGTATTAATCAGGAAATAGTCGGGGCATGTAATAAGGGAACAGCTATAATTATGGGGGATTTTAACTATCATATTAACTGGACAAATCAAATTGGGCAGGGCAGCCTTGAGGAAGAGTTTATTGAGTGTATTAGGGATGGATTTCTTGAGCAGTATGTAACTGATCCTACAAGGGGGCAAGCAATCTTGGACCTGGTCCTGTGTAATGAGCCAGGATTAATTAATAATGTCCGAGTTAAGGATCCCCTTGGAATGAGTGACCATAACATGGTTACATTCCATATCCAATTAGAGGGTGAGAAGGTTGGTTCTCAAACAAGCGTACTGAGCTTCAATGAAGGAAACTATGATGGTATGAGAGCGGAATTGATTAAAGTGGACTGGGAAAATAGATTAAAGGGTAAGACGGTACATGAGCAGTGGTGTTCATTTAAGGAGTTATTTTACAACTTTCAAAAAATATATATTCAACTGAGGAAAAAAGGGTGTAAAAGAAATGACAGCCATCTGTGGCTAAGTAAAGAAATTAAGGATAGTATCTGACTAAAAACAAGGACATATAAGGTAGCCAAACTTAGTGGGAGGATAGAAGATTGGGAAGTCTTCAAAAGACAGCAAAAAGTAATGAAAGGATTGATCAAGAAAGGGAAGATAGATTATGAAAATAAATTAGCAAAAAATATAAAAACAGATAGCAAGAGTTTCTACAGTTATATAAAAAGAAAAAGGGTGGCTAAGGCAAACGTAGGTCCCTTAGAGGATGAGACCGGGAAATTAATGGTGGGAAACATGGAGATGGCAAAAATGCTGAACAAATATTTTGTTTCAGTCTTTACAGTAGAGGACACTAAGAATATCCCAACACTGGACAAACAGGGGGCTCTCGGGGCAGGGGGGAGGAGCTAAATACAATTAAAATCACTAAGGAATTGGTACTCAGTAAATTAATGGGACTCAAGGTGGATAAATCCCCTGGACCTGATGGCTTACATCCTAGGGTCTTGAGGGAAGTGGCAGTAGGGATTGTGGATGCTTTGGTAATAATATTCCAAAATTCTCCGGACTCGGCAAAGGTCCCGGCAGATTGGAAAACTGCTAATGTAACACCCTTATTTAAAAAGGGTAGTAGGCAGAAGGCCTAACATCTGTGGTGGGTAACATTTTGGAGTCTATTATTAAGGAGACAGTAGCGGAACATTTGGATAAACATAATTTAATAGGACAAAGTCAGCAAGGCTTTACGAAGGCGAAGTCATGTCTGACAAATTTGCTTGAGTTCTTTGAGGACATAACGTACAGGGTGGATAAAGGGGAACCAGTGGACGTAGTGTATTTCGACTTCCAGAAGGCATTCGACAAGGTGCCACATAAAAGATTATTGCTCAAGATAAAGAATCACTGGATTGGGGGTAATATTCTGGCATGGGTGGAGGATTGGTTACCTAACAGGAAGCAGAGAGTTGGGATAAATGGTTCATTCTCGGACTGGCAACCAGTAGCCAGTGGTGTTCCGCAGGGGTCGGTGCTGGGTCCCCAACTCTTTACAATCTATATTAACAATTTGGAGGAGGGGACCGAGTGTAACATATCAAAGTCTGCAGATGATACAAAGATGGGAGGGAAAGTAGAGAGTGAGGAGGACATAAAAAACCTACAAGGGGATATAGACAGGCTGAGTAGGTGGAGATTTGGCAGATGCAATACAATATTGGAAAATGTGAGGTTATGCACTTTGGCAGGAAAAATCAGAGAGCAGGTTATTATCTTAATGGCGAGAAACTGGAAAGTACTGCAGTACAAAGGGATCTGGGGGTCCTAGTGCAAGAAAATCAAAAAGTTAGTATGCAGGTGCAGCAGGTGATCAAGAAGGCCAACGGAATGTTGGCTTTTATTGCTAGGGGGATAGAATATAAAAACAGGGAGGTATTGGTGAGACCGCACCTGGAATACTGCATACAGTTTTGGTGTCCATACTTAAGAAAAGACATACTTGTTCTCGAGGCAGTACAAAGAAGGTTCACTCAGTTAATCCCGGGGATGAGGGGGTGGACATATGAGGAGAGGTTGAGTAGATTGGGACTCTATTCATTGGAGTTCAGAAGAATGAGAGGCGATCTTATTGAAACATATAAGATTGTGAAGGGGCTTGATCGGGTGGATGCGGTAAGGATGTTCCCAAGGATGGGTGAAACTAGAACTAGGGGGCATAATCTTAGAATAAGGGGCTGCTCTTTCAAAACTGAGATGAGGAGAACCTTCTTCACTCAGAGGGTGGTAGGTCTGTGGAATTTGCTGCCCCAGGAAGCTGTGGAAGCTATATCATTAAATAAATTTAAAACAGAAATAGACAGTTTCCTAGAAGTAAAGGGTCAAAATCCTGGAACTCCCTTCCTAACAGCACTGTGGGAGAACCGTCACCACACGGACTGCAGCGGTTCAAGAAGGCGGCTCACCACCACCTTCTCGAGGGCAATTAGGGATGGGCAATAAATGCTTGCCTCGCCAGCGACGCCCACATCCCGTGAACGAATTTTAAAAAAAATTAGGGGTTACGGGGAGCGGGCAGGAAATTGGACATGAATTTAGATTTGAGGTTAGGATCAGATCAGCCATGATCTTATTGAATGGCGGAGCAGGCTCGAGGGGCCGATTGGCCTGCTCCTGCTCCTATTTCTTATGTTTTGTTCAAGCCTAAGGAGGAAAGATTGGGAGGGATGACCAAAAACTTATTCAAAGAGTTGGGTTTTAAGCTAGATCTGAAAGAAGAGGGAGGTGGAGAGGCAGAGGAATTTAGGGAGAGAATTCCACAGTATGGGGCCTATGCACCTGAAAGCACGCTTGCCAACGCTGGGGCAAAGGAAGGGAGGATGCACAAAAAGCCAGGGTCAGAGGAACAGTGTGTTCGAGGGAAGGTTATAAAGCTAGAGGACGTTACAGAAATAGGAAGGGATGGGGCCACAGAGGGATTTAAGCACAAGGATGAGAATTTTAAATTTGAAGTTCTGAGAGTGGGCGGAGAGTCCGAGCGGTGAGCGCAGTGCGGGCGGAGAGTCCGAGCGGTGAGCGCAGTGCGGGCGGAGAGTCCGAGCGGTGAGCGCAGTGCGGGCGGAGAGTCCGAGCGGTGAGCGCAGTGCGGGCGGAGAGTCCGAGCGGTGAGCGCAGTGCGGGCGGAGAGTCCGAGCGGTGAGCGCAGTGCGGGCGGAGAGTCCGAGCGGTGAGCGCAGTGCGGGCGGAGAGTCCGAGCGGTGAGCGCAGTGCGGGCGGAGAGTCCGAGCGGTGAGCGCAGTGCGGGCGGAGAGTCCGAGCGGTGAGCGCAGTGCGGGCGGAGAGTCCGAGCGGTGAGCGCAGTGCGGGCGGAGAGTCCGAGCGGTGAGCGCAGTGCGGGCGGAGAGTCCGAGCGGTGAGCGCAGTGCGGGCGGAGAGTCCGAGCGGTGAGCGCAGTGCGGGCGGAGAGTCCGAGCGGTGAGCGCAGTGCGGGCGGAGAGTCCGAGCGGTGAGCGCAGTGCGGGCGGAGAGTCCGAGCGGTGAGCGCAGTGCGGGCGGAGAGTCCGAGCGGTGAGCGCAGTGCGGGCGGAGAGTCCGAGCGGTGAGCGCAGTGCGGGCGGAGAGTCCGAGCGGTGAGCGCAGTGCGGGCGGAGAGTCCGAGCGGTGAGCGCAGTGCGGGCGGAGAGTCCGAGCGGTGAGCGCAGTGCGGGCGGAGAGTCCGAGCGGTGAGCGCAGTGCGGGCGGAGAGTCCGAGCGGTGAGCGCAGTGCGGGCGGAGAGTCCGAGCGGTGAGCGCAGTGCGGGCGGAGAGTCCGAGCGGTGAGCGCAGTGCGGGCGGAGAGTCCGAGCGGTGAGCGCAGTGCGGGCGGAGAGTCCGAGCGGTGAGCGGAGAGTAAAAGGAGAGTCTCGATAGCGGGAAGAGAGTCCGAGAGGTGAACGCAGTGTAAATCTAAGGCAAGTCATGGCAGCAGAGCTCGCACCTGTAATATGCTCCTCCTGCACTATGTGGGAAATCATGGACACTACAGTTGTCCCTGGCAACCATGTGTACAGAAAGTGTGTCCAGCTGCAGCTACTGGCTAACCTCATTTCGGAGCTGGAGCTGCGGGTGGATTCACTGTGGAGCATCCGCGATGCTCAGATTATCGTGGATAGCACATTCAGTGAGGTGGTCACACCGCAGGTAAAGATTACGCAGGCAGAAAGGAAATGGGCGACCGCCAGGCAGAGTAAAAGGACTAGGCAGGTAGAGCAGGAGTCCCCTGGGGCCTTCTCCCTCTCAAACAGATATACTGCTTTGGATACTGTTGGGGGTGATGGCTTATCAAGGGAAAGCAGCAAGAGCCAAGTTCGGGGCACTACGGGTGGCTCTGCTGCACAGGAGGGGAGGAATAAGAGTGGCAGGGCTATATTGATAGGGGAGTCAACTGCAAGGGGAACAGATAGGTGTTTCTGCGGACGCAAATGTGACTCCAGGATGGTATGTTGTCTGCCTGGTGCTAGGGTCAAGGATGTCACTGAGCGGCTGCAGGGCATTCTGGAGGGGGAGGTTGAACAGCCAGTAGTCGTGGTCCATATCAGTACCAACGACATAGGTAAAAAAGAGGGATGAGGTCCTGCAAGGTGAATTTAAGGAGTTAGGAGATAAATTAAAAAGCAGGACCTCAAAAGGTAGTGATCTCAGGGTTACTACCAGTGCCATGTGCCAGTGAGTATGGGAACAGGAGAATAGACTAGATGAATGTGTGGCTGCAGGGATGGTGTAGGAGGGAGGGATTTAGATTCCTGGGACATTGGGACGGTTCTGGGGAAGGTGGGACCTGTACAAGCGGGACGGGTTATACCCGAGCAGGACCGGGACCGACACCGACATCCTCGCGGGGTGTTTGCTAGTGCTGTTGGGGAAGGGTTGAACTAGAATGGCAGGGAGATGGGAACCTGAGCAGGGAGATAGAGGAGGGGAAAACAAGAATAGAAACAAAAAGACAGAAAGGGAAGAAGCAATAGTAGAAGGCAGAGAAAACAAGGGCAAAAAACAGATAGGGCCATAGTGCAAAATAAAACTAAGATGACTAGCAATCTTAAAAAGACAAATCTAAAGGCATTGTGTCTTA
Source organism: Heptranchias perlo (assembly GCF_035084215.1). Taxonomy (NCBI): domain Eukaryota; kingdom Metazoa; phylum Chordata; class Chondrichthyes; order Hexanchiformes; family Hexanchidae; genus Heptranchias; species Heptranchias perlo. The sequence continues at coordinate 36,899,569 of NC_090333.1, read as the reverse complement.
ATGCGCAGAGCATTCGCAATAAGCTAGATGAATTAACAGTGCAAATAGATATTAATGGTTATGATATAGTTGCAATTACGGAGACATGGCTGCAGGGTGACCGAGGATGGGAACTGAACATCCAGGGGTATTCAATATTTAGGAAGGACAGGCAAAAAGAGAAAGGAGGTGGGATAGCGTTGTTAGTAAAGGAGGAAATCAATGCAATAGTGAGGAAGGATATTGGCTCGGAAAATCACAATGTGGAATCTGTATGGGTGGAGCTAAGAAACACCAAGGGGCAGAAAACGTTGGTGGGGGTTGTCTATAGGCCCCCAAGCAGTAGTGGAGATGTAGGGGAGGGCATTAAACAGGAAATTAGAGACTCATGCAAGAAGGGTACAACTATAATCATGGGTGACTTTAATCTACATATAGATTGGTCAAACCAAATTAGCAATAATACTGTGGGGGAGGAATTCCTAGAGTCTGTACGTGATGGTTTTCTAGACCAATACGTTGAGGAACCAACTAGAGAACAGGCGATCCTAGACTGGGTATTGTGCAATGAGAAAGGATTAATTAACAATCTTGTTGTGCGGAGTCCCTTAGGGAAGAGCGACCATAACATGATAGAATTCCTCATTAAGATGGAGAGTGAAGTAGTTGAATCCGAAACTAGGGTCCTGAATCTAAATAAAGGAAATTACGAAAGTATGAGGTGCGAGTTGGCTATGATAGATTGGGGAACTTTACTAAAAGGGATGACAGTGGATAGGCAATGGCTAATATTTAAAGAATGTGTGCAGGAATTACAACAATTATTCATTCCTGTCTGGCGCAAAAATAAAACAGGAAAGGTGGCTCAACCGTGGCTTACAAAAGAAATTAGGGATAGTATTAGATCCAATAAGATTGCCAGAAAAAGCGGCAAGCCTGAGGATTGGGAGCAGTTCCGAATTCAGCAAAGGAGGACAAAGAGCTTGAATAAGAGGGGAAACATAGAGTATGAGAGTAAACTAGCAGGGAACATAAAAACTGACTGTAAAAGCTTCTATAAATATGTCAAGAGAAAAAGATTAGTGAAGACAAATGTAGGTCCCTCACAGTCAGAAATGGGGGAAATTATAATGGGGAACAAAGAAATGGCAGAACAATTAAACACATACTTTGGTTCTGTCTTCACAAAGGAGGACACAAATAACTTCCCAGAAATGTTAGGGAACCAAGGGTCTAGTGAGAGGGAGGAACTGAAGGAAATCAGTATTAGTAAAAAAAAAGTGCTAGGGAAATTAATGGGGCTAAAGGCTGACAAATCCCCAGGGCTTGATAGTCTACATCCCAGAGTACTAAAGGAAGTGGCCTAGAAATAGTGGATGTATTGGTGATCATCTTCCAAAATTCTATAGACTCTGGAACAGTTCCTACAGATTGGAGGGTGGCAAATGTAACCCCACTATTTAAAAAAGGAGGGAGAGAAAAAACAGGGAATTACAGACCAGTTAGCCAAACATCAGTAGTGGGGAAAATGCTAGAGTCTATTATAAAAGATGCGATAACAGAACACTTGGAAGGCATTAACGGGATTGGACAAAGTCATCATGGGTTTATGAAAGGGAAATCATGCTTAACAAATCTACTGGAGTTTTTTGAGGAGGTAACTAGTAGAATAGATAGGGGAGAACCAGTGGATGTGGTGTACTTGGATTTTCAGAAGGCTTTTGATAAGGTCCCACACAAGAGGTTAGTGTGCAAAATTTAAGCACATGGGATTGGGGGCAATATACTGGCATGGATTGAGAATTGATTGACAGACAGGAAACAGAGGAATAAACGGGTCTTTTTCCGGGTGGCAGGCAGTGACTAATGCGGTACCGCAGGGATCAGTGCTTGGGCCCCAGCTATTCACAATATATATCAATGATTTGGATGAGGGAACTAAATGTAACATTTCCAAGTTTGCAGACGACACAAAGCTGGGGTGGAATGTGAGCTGTGAGGAGGATGCAAAGAGGCTCCAATGTGATTTGGACAAGTTGGGTGAGTGGGCAAGAGCATGGCAGATGCAGTATAACGTGAATAAATGTGAGGTTATCCACTTTGGTTGTAAAAACAGAAAGACAGATTATTATCTGAATGGTGATAGATTGGGAAAAGGGAAGGTACAACGAGACCTGGGTGTCCTTGTACAGAGCATTCAGGTGCAGCAGGCAGTTCGGAAGGCGACTGGAATGTTGGCCTTCATTGCAAGAGGATTTGAGTACAGGAGCAGGGACGTCTTACTGCAGTTACACAGGGCCTTGGCGAGACCACATCTGGAGTACTGTGTGCAGTTTTGGTCTCCTTATCTGAGGAAGGATGTCCTTGCCATGGAAGGAGTGCAACAAAGGTTTACCAGACTGATTCCTGGGATGGCAGGACTGACGTATGAGGAGAGATTGGGTAGACTAGGCCCATATTCACTAGAGTTTAGAAGAATGAGAGGTGATCTCATCGAAACATATAAAATTCTGACAGGACTAGACAGATTAGATGCAGGGAGGATGTTCCCGATGGCTGAGGAGTCCAGAACCAGGGGTCACAGTTTCAGGATACGTGGTATGCTATTTAGAATAGAGTTGAGGAGAAATTTCTTCACTCAGAGGGTGGTGAACCTGTGGAATTCTCTACCACAGAAGGCAGTGGAGGCCAAGTCATTAGATGTATTCAAGAAGGAGATAGATATATTTCTTAATGCTAAAGGGATCAAGGGATATGGGGAAAAAGCAGGAACAGGGTACCGAGTTAGACGATCAGCCATGATCAGTTTGAATGGCGCAGCAGGCCTAAAGGGCCGAATGGTCTTCTCTTGCTCCTATTTTCTATGTTGCCATGTAAGTGTTCTGGGACTGGAAGCCAACGTAGGTCAGAGGTGACGGGAAAATAGGATTTTGTGTAGAATTGGATAAGAGCAGCAGTTTTGGATGAGCTGAAGTTTATGGAGTGGAAGGGGGAGTCTAGCTAGGAGAGATATTGAATTGTCGAGTCCGGAGATGAAAAAGTCATGGAATGATGGGTCAACAGCAAATGAGATGTCGGAGCGGCGGCAGGCAATGTTATGGGGGTGGATATAGGTGGTCTTTGTGATGTACAGGATATGGGGTTGGAAAATCAGTTCAGGGCCAAACAGGACAAAGAGGTTCAAGCCTCAGGCAGCAGCCAGGAACAGGGATGGAGTCAATGTTGAGGGTGTGGAGTTAGTGCCAGGGCTTTGGTCTTTCCAATGTTTAGTTGGAGAAAATTATGGCTCATCCAAGACTGGATATTAGACAAGCAGGCTGATAGCAGAGTCAGTGGAGGGGTCGAAAGGGATGATGGAAAGGTAGATCTGGGTGTCATCAGTGTATATGTGGAAGCTGAACCAATGTTTTTGGATAATGTTGCCAAGGGGCAGCATGTAGATGAGGGAGGAGAGAGCTAAGAATGGATGTTTGTGGGGCTCCTGAAGTGACAGCATGAGGGTGGGAAGAGAAGCCATTGCTAGAGAAGCTGCAGATCATGATTAGAAATCCACTATTTCACAGAAGTACAGAGAGAATTAACTAACTGGTTTTTAGAAACAAAATAGAATAGGATTCCATAATTACTGAGGAGGCAATTGTAGTGCACGTTGTGGTACTGAACAATACATATTACAAAAGTCCACTGATAATGCAGCACTCTCAGTATTGGAATGAAGTTTCAATCTAGATTATGTCCCCAAGTGCTAGAGTGGGGCTTAAATTCCTAACCGTCTGACTCAAAGACAGGAATGCTACTAGTAAGCCAGGCTCACAGTCAGGGAGGGCAGAAAACTGAACTGCAGACATGTAGCAATGAAGTCAAATTATCAGAATTTAAGGTTCCATTATGCAAGGTCAAAACATTTCATTCAGAAGGAAATTGCTTACCCTTGCCCAGTACCGAAATGCTAGAACCAGCGGGATCAGTCGAGGCTCCAGTTTGACCAGTGCTGCCAGTAGATTAGTGGTAAGGCAGGCCACATCGTTCCCTGCACTGACTTTACAAATCAGACCACTGTAAATGAAGAGGATACAAAATAGTCTGAAAACATCTTTTACGGAATATTGCAATTAAAAGAATAAACTGATATTTTTTTTTAAGCTGGCCTAGCAGTTAAAATCCAATTGTTAGATTTTTAACCAGTGACACAAGTTTGAATCCCAGTCCTGGATATGGGCATTCCTCCAGAGGACAGGTCTGCCAGACTTGGTTGAGAATTTGAAGAAAAAGGAAAAATGGCCTGAGAGTAAATTCTACTTACTGCACCTCCTCTAATAATGCTACAATATGTTCTGCATATGTGGAAATGATTGTGGCTTAGAATATCATACTCTGTTCTATGAACCAGGCAGTTTGGACATGAGCATTCAATGATGGGTGGAGAGGAGAAAAACAGTTTTCATGGCTAACAATAGGGTTGCAGTTTGGTGCATGGGGCTAAATCTGTATAAAAACCTGAGCGACAGTACAAAGGAAAGGATGTGCATTCATACAATGTCTTTCATGACCTCAGGACATCCCAAAGCACTTTACAATCAATGAAGTGCTTTTGAAGTGTAGTCACTGTTGGAATGTAGGGAAATGCAGCAGCCAATATGCGCACAGCAAGCTCCCACAAACAGCAATAAGATACACAATCAGATAATCTGCTTTGGTTGAGGGATAAATGTTGGCCAGGACACTGGGAGAACTCTCTTGCCCTTCTTCGACTAGTGCCATAGGATCTTTTACGTCCACCTGAGGGGACAGACAGGGCCTTGGTTTAACGTCTCATCTGAAGGCACCTCTGATACTAAGGGAATGCTGCACTAAGTACTCAAATGTCAGCCTGGATTATGTGTTCAAGTCTTTGAATGGGACTTGAAGCCAAAACCTTCTGACTCAAGAGGTGAGAGTGTTACCACCAAGCCAATAAGTTTACTATGAACTGCGTATGGATTGAGTATAATTTAGACACGTTTACATTATATATATGGTTTACACTTCATGTTTTAAGCCTCCACTGAGCCATTCCCAATTACTTTCCATGAAGCCATTGGGATGGGTGTGACATGATTTATTTATAAACTGCCTGCTCTTGTGGTGCATTCAGCGTAATAGGTTTTAATTTAAGTGGCAACATAAAAATAACATTCTCCTCTCCTCAACCATTTTCAGGGCGCTTCGGAGTATTTACATGCATGACAACTTGGATTTTCAACATTGGCCATTGACTTTCAGAGAAAGATGAGAGGCAGTCTTCATGATTACCTATTAGAATGAAAGCAACAGCCTCATCTTGAAGGCATGTTGTTATAAATTATATCCTCACTGCATAAAGAGGATACAGCATGTACAATTATGCGATACGGAATATGTTCTAGAGATTTAAAAAAAAACTGATGCTGGAAATCTGCAATGAAAACAAGAGAATGATCAATGGGTTTGTCAGGAGCCAAGAGAGAAAAGACAGGTAGTTGCTTCAGGTGAAAAACCTTCACCTGAATGGACTTTGGAAGATGACCATTACAAGTCATTCTGAGCTCTCAACATATTCGGCCATCCCCAAGAGTCGAACATAAACCATATCTCGCCATTTTTCATGCTGTATCTTCTATACATTCTAATTCACATGCAAGAAGTTTCCATGAACATTCAGAAAAGGCTAAAATAAAAATGTTCCTGCAGTTGCAGCTTATACAAACCTTTTTATATCCCTGCAGTAGATAATTGGAACTTTGGCATGGAAATCAGACTCGACATCTGAATATAAAGCTGGAAAGTAAAGTTATAAATATATTAGGACAAATGCAAGAAGAAAGTCTTTATGATTTAATGAATTACTTCTAAATAATGGATGTCATATTCATCCAATGTCAAAGCTGATATAGTACTGGAAGCTTAAAATAAAGTTTAACTGATATAAGATCTAAATGTTAAATAATTTTATTTTAAAAAAACTGCAGGCTATTTAGGAACATAGGAATTGCTATACGGAAAAAGACCACAGTCCCTCTAGTTCGCCTTCAACCGTCCTGGTAGACGAATGATACAACAATAATGGAGTTGTTAATTAATCAAAGAAATCAATCTCTATCAATTAGTCTACAACAGACCCAGGCATGACAGGAAGAAAATCCCAGTGGTGGAGCGCTTTGGGAATCACGGAATCATAGAATGGTTACAGCATGGAAGGAGGCCATGCTGCCCATTGAGTTCATGCCAGCTCTCTGCAAGAGCAATCTAGCTAGTCCCACTCCCCCACCCTTTCCCTGCAAGTTTTTTCCCTTCAAGTACTTATCCAATTTCCTTTTGAAAGCCACGACTGAATCTGCCTCCACCACCCCCTCTGGCAGTGCATTCCAGATCATAACCACTCGCTGTGTAAAAAAGTTTTTCCTCATGTCGCCTTTGGTTCTTTTACCAATCACCTTAAATCTATGTTCTCCGGTTCTTGACCCTCCGCCAATGAGAACAGTTTCTCTCTATCTACTCTGTCTAGACCCTTCATGATTTTGAATATTTCTATCAAATCTCCTCTCAACCTTCTCTGCTCTAAGGAGAGCAATCCCAGCTTCTCCATTCTATCCACGGAACCATTCGAGTAAATCTCTTCTAAACCCTCTCTAAAGCAGTCACATCCTTCCTAAAGTGCGGTGCCCAGAATTGAACACAGTACTTCAGTCGTGGCCGAACCAGTGCTTTATAAATGTATATCATAACTTCCTAGCTTTTGTACTCTATGCCTCTATTTATAAAGTTTTTTTAACCGCTTTCTCAACCTGTCCTGCCACCTTCAACGATTTGTACACATATACCCCCAGATCTCTTTGTTCCTGCACTCCTTTTAGAATTGTACCCTTTAGTTTGTATTACCACAGGTCCAAAGTCATCTGTTCCTCCCAAGCATGCTACACTTACAATGAGTCACATCTCAAATTACTCATATACTGTATCCCAAAATGTTATTTTCGGAAAGAAATCTATCTAATTTGCATTTGAATGAATCAATACTAACTGCTTCCACCATCTCCCTATGGAGCCTGTTCCATAGAAGGACCACTCTTTCACTGAAATATTGTTTCCGCAGATTCATTTTCAATTTACCCCCCTTGAAGCGCAGGCCGTGTCCTCAGGTTCTGTTCTGGACAAGGTGAAATAGCTTGTCATGGTCTACATTATCTAGTCCCTTTAAAATCATGAAAACAGCAATCATATCACCTCTGAACCTTCTCTTTCCAGTGAGTTCATGCCCATTTAGTTTGACAATCATGACCATCTTTATGTATGAGATGTATACTATCTGAATATATGCTGAAAAGAAATGATAGACCAACCTCTCCCACATGCCTATAATCAGAATTAATGTAGCCAGCACTGTTGAGCAAAATTATATAAGCTCGTTTTACTTTGTTTGTAAGTGTAGTCGGAAACTCTTATTGATCTTAACAAAAATTACTGAATGTTACATGAGTATGTCATCAAATTAGTATCATACAATTAGCTCCATTTCTTGATTGCAAATCTCCTTGCATCATTTAAGTCCACCTTACACTAGGCTCCCTTTAGAAAACAAAGGGCATTGACCTCTGCTCAATGCCATGTTGCAACTGGTCAGTAGGAACTGTTTAAGCACTCAGCCTCCACTTGACACATCTGCATGGCCGTAATCAGAAGAGCTCAGCATGTGGAGGATCATAAATGGGAACCCATGGCCCACCACTTTGTGGCTCCACCCCATATCCCCACTATCTTCACAAACCACAATGGTTTATAATAATCAAACCATAAAATCATCAAAGGCAGTCAGTGAACTTACAACTGTTTTTAATAATGTCCAGCACTTGTATCAAAACATCTGGCTGATTTAACTGAAAAAGAAACAATTATAAACAAAACTAAATTCCCACAATGGAGAGAGAAAGAATCATACAGAAAATTTTGAAACCATTGTACATGGCATAATATTAAATTGTATCATTTTATTCATAGTATTATACATTATAGGACAGCTAGGTATCTTACAGTGCTATTGTATTGCAGTGTTAATCAATTCCAGATTACATTCAAGAGATGTTTATGTTGTGGATCCTGAAAAACTCTTATCACTCCATTCCAGGGATGCAGAAATCACGGATCTGAATCAAAATCCAGACTTCCTAAAAGCTTCCATAGATTCTGACACATCCAAATCTTTGACCAGGTTAATTTCACACTTTTCATTTACTTCCACATTCTGTTTGCTACACAGAGTTACAACATTTGTCTCCCCCAAAATAATAGACACATTCAATTCGCAATCTCTGCCAGGGGTATGAAAGAAATTTGGAGGGGAAGTCAAGCTGTGGAGCTCTCAAATATGTCAAGATTGGCATCAGAAAATACCTGAGAAAATGTTCTCTTGTGAATGGGAAATGATCTGAAGATAACATTTACAAAATAGCAGTGGGAGAAGTAAGAAGAGATTATGATTTTCTTTAAAAAAAGGTTTCATTTTAAATGAGGGTATAATTTCATGGCCAAGGTCGAAGCCTATAAAGTACAAACGTGTGGCACCACAATATTGGTTGAAGTTATTAACTCCCTGCAACAAAATATATCCATCATATGACTCATGTTTACATGTTGAAAAATATTAATGAAAACACTTTGTACAACTTACATGGGAGGGGAATTTTACATCAATGTTGATGTCACTAGTTTTGAAAGCAAACCTTGTAAGACAAGAGCCATACAACCGCAGGGAGCAGTCTGTAAAACAAAAAAGCAAAACAAAAAATCAACGTAGATTTACCTAGTCTCATCTTAAGTAGATGAACATTCTAGTGTTTGTAGTACCACCATAGCTCAGTTGGTAGGATGCTCGCAAAACTTATGACCAATAAGTTTATTAGGACACTATAATTGACTTGAAGTGGACCACCACAATGCGGGTCTAAGTTTCAACAAAAACATAATTGTGTCCACTACTCTCTTCCGACCCCTCCAGTGAATACTCCTTGTGCTCCCTTGTTCAAAACTGTGCCTCATAATTTCTGTGGATTCTCCTTTACATTCCTAAATAGAAAGCTGACTTTTTGGCTTACTTCAACTCTAATCTTTGCAATATTAGTATACAATTTCCCTCTATTATAATCAGCAACAAATTTAACTCTGCCAGGTCTGTTAGATCCTCTGCTTCCTGGACTCCAATAAGACCTCTAGTCCTGATGGTTTCCCTTCCATGGTCCTCAAGATGTGTGCTTGCCAACTTACCCCAGTCCTATGCCACTTTCAATATCTCCTATTCCCAGTCCATCTATTCCTCTTTTTGGAAGTTTACTTGTATTCACTCGATCCTTCAGAAAGGTACAATCACTCTTCCCTATCAAACCTTAGTGCTATTGCCCTTGCATCACTGCTTCTAAAGTTATCAAAGCTGCTATTAACTTTCAAACTGTCCATTACCTTGGATGTCTTAGTTCAATACATGATGACCAGCATAAACACATGCAGTGCAAATCAGTACTTTGCGTATTCAAATTTGAAAACGTGTGTTCATGTATAGTGGGCATTATTACACATTATCTGTTTGTGGCCAGTTGGAGAACCACAACACCAAGTAATTCACACCTGCCAAATGTTGCTGAATAATTTTCTCCATCTCATTTACGATATTTTTCCGGACTTGGAAGTCCTCCTCAGAAATCCCTTCTTGCTGTGCAGCCTGTAACACGGCAGAATTCAATGCAGCCACATGGTCAGGAGTTGGCGGTATTAGGTTACGAAGTTCATTTTCTTCCTGTTTTTCCTAAAGCAGAGGATAGAAAAAAAAACCAAATATTCACACCTTGAAATCTAACAGTACTATTTCTGCGCAGCTCAAAAATCAAAAAGATCATTATATGATTCTTCCTTCAACATATTAGATAGAAGTACTTTATCCGACAGGGTAACTTGTATGCATAGGACTTAAACAGTCACTCGTTTTAGAAAAGCATTTAATACAGAACTTACTGCAAGTAGCAAAAAAGTAAACACTCTAGAATAAGATGCAAATATACAACAAATGAAAGCACTTACTGTAATATTTTTCTTATGCCGTTTTTCTTTTATATGCTTATGAGCTCCCTGGATATTTTCAATGTGAACTAGGCAAAGTTTGCATAGGTACTGACATGAAGGATATTCTGATGAACGCTTTAAAACAAAAAAAATGTAACAAAGCTTCAGTGACAACTAGGAATGTTATAATATAATGTATTACTAGCATATAAAGAATGTTTGATGGCAAGTATTTCTGTCAATCAAATGAAAGATCTAAACTACGAGAAAGCTGCAGATACTTCTGAGTCACAATGATCTTTCAAACAAGAGAAACAAAGCCTGGATCTCACCATCATCGGTGAGGCCGTTGCTATTCTATGGGCATGTGAACAGTAACTTAACCTTAAGTGCACCCTTATAAAATTCTAGAACATTATGTGCAGCTGTTTCTCGTGATTGAATTATCACTTTTGATTTTCACGTGCAAAATATCATTACTGCGGACAATAAAAATGACGTTCACACCCATACAGTAAAATCACTAAATGCAAAACCTATGTGCGTTTTACCACTTTTACAATTGGCATAAAGCACGAAATATGTAATATATTCACAGAAAATAAGTTCATGCAATTTCTAAAAAAAAATTGGATAAATGAGATACAACTTTCAGGTAAAATTACAAAACCAGCATTGCAACAGTTAAAATATTGCAATACTTAGTTTTTCTACTAGAACCTAGATTAGAGCACTACGAACACAAAGCACTTGACTAGCTCAATTCCCTCCCCTTTTTTTCACATTTTTAAGAATACTGGCATCATAGAAAAGGTTCACACCAAACACAGTTGGAAAGATGTAATTACTGAATCACTGTATTGCAAAATCTAAAATCATATTCAATAATCAGTCAGGGATTTATTTTATTATATTACAGGATAGTAAGAGTCTTAATATTATCCAATTTTTCATATGAATGAATACGAAAATACAAAATTGACAGACCGGGAAAAGACCAGCTGGTCAATCAAGCCTTCCCCACACCTCATGAATGCTGCAGCATCATCATTAAAGACTTCCCACGTTCTCCCCCACCACCTCCTGCAGCATGTAATGGTGCAACCAAACCATACGCAGACATGATTTACAATAAAGCTATTTATATTGCTATTCAAATAGTAATGGAAGACAATTGAAGACTAATATGCATCTGTCGTGGCTCAGTGGTAGCATTCTCGCCTCTAAATCAGTAGGTTGTGTGTTGAAGCCCCACTCCAAAGATTTAAGCACAATATCTAGGCTGACTCTCCAGTGCAGTACTAAGGGGGCGTTGCACTGTCAGAGGTGCCGTCTTTTAATTGGCTATAAAGTGCTTTGCGACGTCCTTTCTTTCCTTACATGCATCTCCTATTGTTACTTGCATTTGTCCATACTGAACATCATTTGCTAGTAATCAACCCGGGTCCCAGGTGCAACTCCTTTTATAAGATCTTGACTTTCTCCTCGGAGTCCACTGTCTCTATGAGCATGGCCAAGATACCAAGATCTACCCCTTCTAAAGCACTGTTGCCTATTTCATACAGATATTCTTCCATTTTGCTTCTGATTATTAATTCCATTATTTTTTTCAATTATTGATTGAGGCTAATGGGTCTACAGTGTTCAAGCCACCTTCTTTTAATATGGAAACTATTATGTGCCTGCTTCCAATCTGTCAGAACCTCACCAAAGTTGATGACTCAATCAAAATAATTATCAATAATGTACCTGCTTTCTTCACAAACATTTGTTTATATTTTATTTTTAAAGTGTGAAGGAATGGACACTTCTGGGTTTGTCACTCCAAAAAGGTTAGACAGGCTAACAGATGGGATAGTGAACCTCTCTCACATTTGTCTGCTTAGGAAATGAGAATTAGGTTGAAGGCTTAAAGGGAAAAGGTAACTGTTATCCAATCAGTTTGCCCCATTGAAAATAATGATCTTAGGTAGCAACTACACTGGGGTAGCAATGCACTGCGTCAGAGTCCCAGAGTTGTGGGACGTGGGTTGACACTTGTGATCCTGACTTGTTGAAATCCAAATTTCAGACATTCTTGCTCATTTGGGGAAGGGTCGAGCAGAAGCCAGGCACTTCCTCACAGGCGCTTGATGTAAACCATCAAGGATTACAGCAGAGAAGGAAGCCATTTGGCCCACCATGTCTATACCAGTTCTTTGGAACAGATTTATTTTTGCCTCTCTTCTGGCTCTTCTAAAAGGAATCAATTTTGACAGTTCATTAATAACATTACAATATTAATACAATTATTTTACCAACAATGCTAAATTAAGGACTACATCTCTGTTAAAAACCCTGCCATACATTCTATTTTACAGAAATCCAAAAAAAATTTACACTTGTCCAAAAATCAATATTATTCATTATTGGTTTTAAATTCAACTTTAATACCATTGTAACTTGAATTGTACTTTCAAAGCAAATCAAACATGTCCTACTTTTTCCAGACGAGAGATATAATCCCTCTCCACTCTTTCCTCTGCTTGTTTCAGTCCAAGCTGTTGTTCTGCTGTCATTTTAGACTCATCAATCACCGGTGCGCTCTCTGGATTGTCTTTCTCTAAAGGATGTGCTTTGTTCGCATTTGTAGCAGTTGCTTTACCTGCAAATATATAATAGTATTTTTAAAACACATTGGCATTTTTGCCCCAAACGAAAGCTATGACAAATAAGATCAATATCCAGTGAATTCAAAATAAACCTCTCATCTCTGGAGCCTGGATACAAGTCCAGCCTGATGGCTGCAAGGATCCTCTGTGGAATTAGTTTGGGTAGTTTCAATTCACGAGACCATAACACAAAATAACTCACTAATTCAGCACTAAATTGCTCACTCAAAGGTCACAGGTTGGTGTGGAAAATTGAAGAGTGTTATTCTGGTGTAGTAAGGTTGCTCTTCTGAAGTTATGGCTCAGGTACATTGTTGAGGCAGAGTTAAAAGAGCTTTACTCTGCATCAAATCATGGTATACCTTACATAGAAGTACCTCCTGCAAACACTAGGTGCTCAAAGGAAAAAGGATTCCATTCCCCAGCTGTAACATTACTCACAAAATTAGGAACTGGTTGGTGCAGTGGGATACACGTTACCCTTTCACCCAAGACCTGTGATCTTGAGCAGATTTTGAGCAGTTTCAATCCAGTTCCTATTGGGAATGGGGTTATAGTGTAAAATTGTCCCTATTTTGGTACTAATCAGCAATCTCACATAGAGGAAATGGGAAAAAACTGTCACTGTAGCTCTGCTACATTTGATCTGTGAATGTTTGATACTAACAATAAATGCTGAAATGGTACGAACATCTCTGGTCCTAATGAGCACAAATAAATTACGAGGAAAAAAAATTGTCTGACCAATGCTTTGGAGTGCATTGTTTCCTCAAACATTCTGTGGATCTATTTACACACCCCAACATTATGGGGCTGATTCAAATGCGCACCTACAGTCACTTGGAGTTCACATAGGATGTATTAAGGGCCAATTCTCCAATCAAATTCTATGACCGACGTTGTCATCATTTTCACCACTTAATCAACAACCATACTAACATCTTTTCTCCATATCTAACATATTTAATGAAGCACCAATTGAATTTGTAATTGTATTTTGCACTTCAATGCTAATGTATTCCCAGGCTGTTTCCCCTGGCTGGAGAGTCTAGAACTAGAGGGCACAGTCTCAGGATAAGGGGTCGGCCATAGGACTGAGATGAGGAGGAATTTCTTCACTCAGAGTTGTGAATTTTAGGAATTCTCTACCCCAGAGGGCTGTGGATGCTCAGTCATTGAGTGTATTCAAGGCTGAGATTGATAGATTTTTGGACACTAAGGGAATCAAGGGATATGGGGTTTGGGCGGGAAAGTGGAGTTGAGGAAAAAGATCAGCCGTGACCTTAATGAATGGTGGAGCAGGCTTGAGGGGCCCTATGGCCTACTCCTGCTACTATTTCTTATATTCTTATGTATTACTTTACATTTTTCAATATCAAAAGGTAACTATGGCAGTATTTTCAATGTAGAGTGCAAGAGTGAAGAAGGTACTTCTTGCATTACGTTTAGCTCAGTTTCCTTAACTCAATCATGTTTCCTGGTTCCCTTTTTCTGTTCATTCCGCATTCTTGTTTCTTTTTTCATTTGTGGAAAAAAAAGGGTAAACAACGAGCTTGTCTATTCATTTTAATAAAGTGAAAGTAAGTGGATAGTGTACCAGTGATACAGTGCAGCTGTACTGTTGATCTATCTTTACATTTTAATTCAATCACTGAATCACTGCAAACTCATTACTTCAACAAAAACTGAACAGGGAGAGCTTTAAAAATTATGGGAGATAGTTCTCAATGTAGAAACAGATCAATTACATGGAATTGATCTATGCCAAGAGTTGGTCAGTTCAGTGGTGAAGCATGCAGCTAGTATGAACTTCAAGCTTTGTGGCTGAACATAAACAAACAGACATTTTAAAATATCTTTCTAATTTGTTACTGGTTGCTGTACAGAAAAAAGAACCTCTTTTACTGTTTCAGTTTAGTAGAACATTAAAACTCTAATTACATATGCAAGGATTCAACTTAGGTGATAGCCTGCTCGACCAACACAAGCTAATGGATAAAAGAATGCATTCTAACTCTCAACATATGTTCCCTGCACTGTACTACCACATGCCACTTCCCAGGCCAGTAAAAAAGGCAGAAACTCTCAAAGGGCCAAGAAATGACTAAACCAGCATGCAGCTTAAACTTCCAGGCCCCCACAAAAAGTACAGAGCTTCCGAGCTCCAAAGTTTCATACTGAGGCACACTGAATCCTCAGCAAGTAGTTTTCTTACAGTTACACTAACATTCCTCTTTGTTCTTTACACAATTGCAGCACTGTAATATTCTGTGTCAGAGCCAGTATTCACCCTGAATGACTACAAATAACACCATTCAATAGCCTACCTGGACCTGGGAAATGACATAAAATAAACTGTGTCTGGAGGTCAATCATACACAAATACATTTTTGAAAATCTGCTTAAAACAAGTGGACCTATAACTCATATGGAATTTTGGCCTTGAAATTACATGGTACAAATATTGCATACAAGGGATACAGAAGAGAGCTACCAGAATGATTGAGGGGATGGATCATGAGGAGCAATTATATAATTTTGGGCATGTTCTCACTGGAAGAGAAGGTTCAGATGTGACATGACTGCTGTTTTTAGGATTTTAAAAGGGATTAGATAATGAAGACCATGACAAGCTATTTCACCTTGTCCAGAACAGTAGAACCAGAGGACACAGCCTTCACTTGAAGGGGGGTAAATTCAAAATTAATCTGCGGAAACAATATTTCAGAGAGCGAGTGGTCAATCTATGGAACTGGCTCCCTAGGGAGACCGTGGAAACAATTAGTATTGATGCATTCAAATGCAAATTAGATGATTTCTTTCAGAAAACAACATTTTGGTATAGAATATATGAGTAATTTGAGACATGACATGTGGTAAGTGTAGCTTAGGCGGAACAGTGACTTTGGACCTATGGGGCTCGATTTTCGGACGTCTGAGACAGCGGGATCGTGGCGGGGGGGGGGGGGTTCCGAAAATCGGGGATTCCCGGGGCGGGTCTGGAGCCCGGCTCCAACCCGCCCACCTCTGGGTTCCCCAGTGACGTGCTTAGATGCGCACGCAGCCCCCAAATGCAGGACTCCCGCCGGCTTTAATTGCCGGCGGGATCCCACTTAAACCAATTGATTAGATAGCTCAGGTCGTTTGCAGACCTGATTTGTAGGATATTTTGGAAGGGGTGGGATTTTCAACTCAACTGAGTGTGATTCCCGTACTGGGGGAAACACTCCCAGTTGAAATGGACGTGTCGCAGCCACCAGCTTGTGGCAGCTGCAAAGGTCCATTTGACAGGTTGTGGGGGAGGGGGGAGACCCTCACTCATTGCAGGAGGCCACTCTGCCACTTTGGACAAAGTTTGGCCTGCACCACCCTCCTCCCAACAATAAAATTCACAAACTTGCAACCTCAACACCGGTGTGCAGACACATTTACCTACCATGCGGACCCCCTCAAATGTACATCTTCCGGATGGGGGCCGCCATAGCTGGAGTTATGACCTCCTCGGAGGACGAACAGCATCACCAGCCTCGCCGTCCACCTCTGACACATGGAGCTCCACAACACAGTGCTGTGACACATCCACCTGCACAGCAGGAGGGAGGGCAACCGCAGAGAGATGCGTTGCAGAAGGCACTACCTTCGCCACAGGGTCTACAGACAGAGGCTCAGCTTCCTGGACCTCTCGGAGCAGCAATGCACACGGAGGCTTAGAGACACTCGACATGTAGTCGTGGACATCTGCAGCCTCCTTCATGCCGAGCTGCTCCCGGCTGGCCCGAGCACCATCATCTTACCTGTCGCTGTCAAAGTCACCACTGCCCTCAACAACTTCTCCTCCGGATCCTTCCAGGATGCCACCGGGGACATTGCCAGTGTGTCTCAGTCATCTGCACAAAACAGCCCTGCAAATCCACCTACGCCCACTCTGCAGTGACACAATGGGTGGCATCAGGTGTGGTTCTTCATGGTGATCCTCAGGAAAGGGCATTATTGCACAAACCAGACAAGATTTGCAAAGACGTGGCAGTAGTGGCGACAATATATGTTATGTGAGTTGACCAGAAATCAAATATAAGTAAAAACCATGACAAACCCTCAAACACCCTTGTGCATCCCCTTCATGCTCACGGCACGTTTTCCTCACGCTTCCTACTACACGTGATGCATGCCCTGTGGCTGCAGCACAGGTAGTGGCAGGTTGGGTGAGGCTGACCGTGAAAGAGATGCATGAGAGGGTGAGTATGAGATAGAACCATGAGATTGTATGAGGATTAGGTTGAGTGGTAGTGGTGGGATGAGTACTGGCGAGGTGAGTAAGTGCAGGTAAGATGAGGATGAGGTTCGAGTGGGTCCGAGGAGTGATGTGATAGAGTAGTGTTGGCAGTCAGAAGGAAATGTGGGGTGGGGGCGGTGATATGGCAGTCGGAGTGTAGGGGAATGAGTAAGTGTACTCACTTCGGCTGACCTATTTAGGTCATTGAAGCGCCTCCTGCACTGTGTGCAGGTGCGTGATATGTTGGTGGTGCTGGTGACCTCCTCTGCCACCTCGAGCCAGGCCTTCGTGATGGCAGAGGCAGGCCGCTTCCTCCCGCCCGCCGGGGGTGGGGGGATGATCTCTGTCCTCCCCCTCCTCCTCACCCCATCCACATCCAGTAGGACCTGGAGTGAGGCATCATTAAACCTGGGAGCAGCCATCCCCCTGGGCTGCTCCATGCTGTAATTTTGGCTCCTCCAGCTGACAGCCTATGATGCGGCTGCGCAGTCCGCCCGCTGCGCAGCTTTCCAGCGTGAAACCCGAAAGCCAAGGTAAGTACCTTCAATTAGGCTGTGATCGCGTGCGGAGCACCCCGAATTCACTGGGCGCGTTACCCACGCGCCCAGTCGACCCCCCCGCTGCCAACCCGCCTCCCTCCTAAAATCGAGCCCATGATTCCCAAAACTCTCCACCACTGGGGTTTTCCTCTTGTCATGTCTTAGTCTGTTGTAGACTAATTAGTAGCGAGTAATTGCTATGATTAGTCAACAAGTCCATTATCGCTTATCATGCAACTACCAGGATGGTTGAAGGCGAACTAGATGGACCTTGGTCTTTTTGTGTCCAGCAATTCTGATGTTTCTATGTTCCTAATGCTTCATTTGTCTATGAAGTTAATGCAGATATGTGTGACTGATAGGGACATTTGTCATATTTCAAATCATAATAGACTATATTTTTAATATCTATTATTTTAATAATCACTTAAAATTGATTACTGTGGCAGCCAATCATGTTATGCACATGCTATGGTGACCCAGATTGCATTAACTTTTTATTCCAATATCTGCCAGATGAAAACAACTTGCATTTATATAATGCCTTTAACATAGAAAAGTGTCCCAATGTGCTTCAAAAAGACATAAGAAAAAAGGAATGCTCAGCCAAAGAAGGAATAATGAGGGTCACCCCTTCATAAAGGCATTCATGGAAACAATGAATGGTTTATTTGCAGGCTTGTGTTCAGGTTTGCACGTGTCTGATTTTATCAATAGCCTAAAATGTAGGAGGATAATCATATTTTGTCTCAAACATGGTCTTAAACATGCTTTCCATTTTTGGATGGGGAGATGGGCACTTTTGAAAACATTTCAAATAGGAATGATATCTGTCAATCACAGTTTGGACTTGAAATCAAAGGGGCATGCAGGGCTCTAATCCCAAAGGGATTCACTGTTTGCTAGTTCTTCCTGTCTTACTGTGGCAGCCCATGTGGAGGTACATTGATCCAAAAATCAGTGTTATTAAGAGAGTTAAAAAAGTACCATATATTGTTATTTTATGAACTGAGCTGTAAGGTAAATATTATAATCCAGAAATCTGAATACATTTAGGTGCAATATATTGTGAAAACATATTTGCTGTACAATTTTTGTTTGCAATAAATGACCACTTTTCAAAATCAAAGCCACTAGCTGACATTCGTGACTCCTCAATTACTGTAGTTGTAACAAACATTGCAATACGTTTTATGTTGAAATTGGGGACTTTTTGAGCTGGTTAATGCATAGGGAACACCCATCTTAATGCTTTACAGAATTCACAGTTGCCTATTTCACCACAAAATACATTGAAATGTTTGTAATGACTATTGGTAGCTAGCTACAATAAGCAACTGGTCAATTTTTTCTCTGTTGAAATTTGTGCTCAATGTGATTAATGCTAGTGCTAGAGAATATAACAGAGTTATTTCAGGCACCTAATGTCAACATGAAGCATTCCTAAGTCAGGTACAGAGCATTTTGATGCACAGTAAAGCTCCTTCTACTTTGCCTCAACAATGTATCTTCATCCGAACCTTAAAAGAACACCCACTTCAGTATGAGCATCATTTCCATTTCCCAAACCAGCCATCCTTGTGGCCACTTTTTGCAAGATTGTCAATATAGTGCTAAATTAAGGGTTCACGTCGACTAAAAACTGGGTTAAGACAGTTCACTCATTTCACATAGGATCCTTACAGTCAGAGACAAGACCCCTTGCCCCCCTCAATCTGGTCTGAATTCAAACCCAGGTGTAAGAAGTGAAAGTACAGTGTGCTAACTCATGCATTTTCCAGTTCCCAAGATCAGCATTTGAACAGGACTCTGTTTGATCACTGAACTCAATCCAATGATACAGGTTATTACACATTAATATCTAAATATACTGCCATTGTTCCAAAGCAGTAATGTGAATGAGTGATGAGGTCATTCACACAGTGAAATATAACTAGGTATTTCACACTTATCTATTTATACCACAAATATATTTTGAAAAAAAAAGTGTCCTGGGAAATTACTGTGACCTCAGACTAATTGTGATAGGAATTTTTTCACAATGGGCAGTGAACCATCACTTTAAATTTCATTAGTAAGATGCCATCAATTATGGTATAAATTTATAGTAAATAACTACATATTTTATTTGAAATATAATCCTAGAATAATCCCCCTTACCAGGAACATCTGGCTTCTTTTCTACTTCTTTAACATCCTGCATGGTTCTCCCAGGCAAAGTGCTGTCATCACCATTTGTATGCACAGGAGACTTGTTTGGCTGTGCTGTACACTCCATTTTCATCTCAACCTTTGGTTTCACAGGTAAACAATCCTTTTCATTCACTGCCTTTGAACCACTGCCAGTGTAAGAGTTTGCAAATTTCCCCAGAGCTTGCTGCTGCGTCTTAACTTGCTTGTGTTTCATTTTCTCAACTGACGCCATCCCACCTGATGCCCGGCTTCCTTGGCTGTGACCTTGATCATGTATATTCCGTGCTCCTGAATTCCTTGAACTAGCCATACAGTTTGGCATGTCTTGTTTGCTACTCCTGCCTGATTTCACATCTGCAGTTTTTTCAATGTTCTTTCTTTCTATTAGTTCTTCATTCCATTTTGACTTTTTGTTGTTCCAGTTTGAAACAGTTTTGCCACTGTCTCGAGAAGTGCCCTCAATTAGATTTTTGGAAGGTTTTTGTTCAATGTCATTTTGTACAGTAACTTTCATGTCCATACCTTCTCCACGGACAAGGCGAGGCGATTTTCTGGATATGTGCACTTCATCCTTAATGTTTTTAGCTTCTTCCATTGTTACAGCACTCAGTATTCTTTCCTTTTGCCAAGAGCCAACTTTCTTCCTTTTTAAAATTAAAATCTCTTAGTCAGTCACTTAATTACTGATTGATGCAGATCTATAACCCAGGGAACAAACAGCTTTCGCTGGATTCCTGTTAAAAACATAAAAAACCTGTTAAGGATTGTAATGATTACGGATGTTTTTATAGATGTACTCTTGTGCTAATCAGTCCAGTCAGAAAATTTTGAATTGCACAAGCAATAAAGATTCTGGTCAACAGCCTTTACAAATCATGTTATGAACTGGCATATCATAGCACCCAACAAAACTATTGGCAGTAGATCAGTACTTCTAATCATCTTCAGTCATCTCGAAATCACAAAAAGGCAGTAGTAACAAAGAATTTACCCAAAACAAAATTGGATCAGCCCACACCATTCATTTAATAAATAGAGGGGATGAATGAGTATGGTGTAAAAAGCTTAAGGAGAATCACTAAACTAAGAGATTAAAAATAAACCCCATGAACTCCAAAACCAATAATAAAAATGATATTCAAAAGTAAATTTAAAAATTCTTTATGAAGTACCTTAAATCTAATTACAAAACTTTAAAGAATATTCCAGGATAAGGCCTTATTGACAAGTTTTCATCTGAAAGCACACCCTTATTGAATAGATTGTTGTAAGGGGTACAAACAAACTTTCCACTTTTGCTGTATTTGTTCTGAATTGGCAGTTATTTAAACAATAACTTGTAAGGCAAGACTACTGGAAGCAAGCATAAAAGCTGTTTTTTGCTAAAGCCACTCCAGGCAACAATAATATTGTTGAGCAACATTATTACTAGGTTATTATACAGTGTATTGGGGAAATGAAAATACAACTCTGTAAATGATGTAGCACCAACAGGCAGCACCAAGCAGAGATGGGAAATGTATTTGTACCCATAATCTCCAAACCATGACTTCTCAACCTGAGCAATGTTATTGTGGGAAGCTTCCTCACAGGAAGGTGGGGGGGGGGGGGGGAATCAGAGGAGGAGTTGTTTCTGTCTTATGCACCACCCAACAGTCAAATTATTGTGGTTTTGGCAGAGGCTTGGGAGTGGGTCACTTGTGCCCATCCTGTTGGACATAGATGATGCATACTCTGGAGAGTAAAATAGGGAGGGGAGATACCTAAAAAAACTATGAATTAGAACATTGTAATGCATCAATCAGATTATTTTATTTACAACTGTAAGAGTTATCAAAATTCAGCTGTACCTTGTCAATCCAATCAAATTTGTCCCAAAACAAGAAATGTTACAATATTGAGGTTGTTGAGTGATAGTTGACCTGAATAGTTTTCGTTTTGCAACTCGTCTTGTGTATTCAACACCAGAGTTGAGTAATCTAATTTGCTGTTGCAAAACAGCCAGAGTCAAAATAAAACTACATTCAAAAAGCTTATTTATACTGTGACTGCCGAGAGTATAGAAGTCAGAACCAGATGTTTTATATTATGAAAAACAATTGTGAATGTTTGTTTCAGACACGTTGGATATATCAGCAGACAGATTAACAAAAAGTGGGATTTTAAAAAGTGGTAAAAGTTTGACTATAATAGAATGAAACCTACCAGTAGTACTAAACCTGACTCCGATACATTTGAAGCAGCCAACCTTTCGTACTGTAGTTCCTCCCAGCAACTTTTCTGGGCTCAGGGTCAGCAAAATAATTCATTGTGATTACAGAACCACAGGGCCACAGAGACCTCTACACGCCACCACTAGAATAAAATGGAGAGAGATGCTAAAATAATGTGTATGAAGGTCAGCAACTGAGCCAGTTTCATATTTTAAAAAGTGAGCTACATCTCTTTTTTAGCATGTTTAATGTTGAGTTATTTTTGATTAAGACACTGTTTAAATTCAATTCTGATCCAGACAGTCCTACTTCCAGATGACAGTCTACTGCCAGAGTTTCCTCAACCACAGATTTAGGAAATTCTACACTGTAATTTCAATCTCTGACACTGAAGCATTTTTACTCCTAAATATTTCCTCATGCCTGATATCTACATGATTCTAAATCAATTTCATCTTGAAGAAACCGAGTTGCAGGTGTTGTGCTATCTGTCACAGTAAAAAAAGACTAATATATAGGGTCAAACCATAATCATTTCTTAGTGCACAACTACAATCTGTTAACCCTGCCTAAATGCAAAATCACTGCACTGTATGTCTTCCTGACAGCATGCTCGAGATTTGGAACTCACCCGTAGCCACAAACTTGCAGTTTGCCACTCCACTGTGTGCTAGAACACCAGTGCAATGCACCTTTAACTTACATTATTAAAACTTAAATCTCACACAATTTCCTCACTCAAACTCTTGGTTAACTGTGTCGCCAGCGATTACAGCGTAGCTCAGGCACACACTGTCCAACTTCTCCAGCATTATCTTTAATTTTATTTAACATCAATGAATTAAGACAAATGGATTGGAAGATGTTTGTCAACATTTCAATAGAAGACAAATGGAAGACCTTTAAAAGAATGCTGGACATGCAGGACAAATACGTACCCAAGATCAACAAGCTCAGACTAAACAAGAAGGATCCTAAATGGATCAACTAACAAATTGAAAATAAAATAAAAAGGAAAAATTACTTCTACCAATCCCGGAGGGAGAAAGAAGAAGGAGCACAGCGGGGTGAATACAAGATTATGTAGAAACAATATAAAAGGGTAATCAGAGGAGCGAAGACAGACCTAGAAAAAAGCATAGCTGCAGAGGCAAAATGTAAGAATAAGAAATTCTTTCAGTAATACAATAGCCGGAGGACTATCAGAGAAGAGGCAAGTGGGCTTGAAACTGAGGATGAGCACAAGATGGCAAATATCCTGAATGATTACTTCCTCAAAGTATTCACAAGGGAAGACATAAACAACATACCCTCCCTCAAAATTCAAGACCAATATAAATGAAGCTGAAGTCCTAGACAATCTGAAAGGGCTTTAAACAAATAAATCCCATGGGTTAGATGGTATTTATCTCAGAGTGTTGACAGAGATGAGCAAGGAGATTTTTGAGGCACTAGCAATCATCATGAAGGAGTTAATGGACACTGGGGAGGTACAAATAGATTGAAAATGAGCTGACATGGTACCCACATTCAAAAAGGTTGACAAAACAGACACAGGCAACTATAAACCCATTAGTCTTACTTCAATTCCATGTCAAATATTTTTACTTTCCTCTATTTATGTTCCTATAAATATTGTTTTGTAATTTTCAGGATATGGGTGTCACTGGCAAGACAGGCTCATCTTAAGATAGGGAACATTCCTCCAAGGTGAAAAGGGAGTGCATCAAAGAACAGTTGTATGGCTAAGTAGAGAGAATAAAACTAAAATGAAACTTAAATTGGAGGCATATGAAAAAATTAGGGTTAACAATAATAAAGATAATTATGAGGAATATAGAAAGCACAGTGGGGGGGTGAAAAGGGAGATTACAAGTGCTAAAAGGGAGTGTGAAAAAAGCTAACAGAAAATATGGAAGTAGATAAGGCTTCGCTAAACATACAAGAAGCAAAAGTAGTTAAAGAGGGGGTAGGAGCACTCAGGGATGGAGGGAATCTAACTGTGGAGGATCAAGGTATAGTAGAGATATTAAATAAATAAGATGCACTGGTTTTTACAAATGATGATGGAAGTGAGAGTGTAGGCATACTAGAAGGATATGAAACAATTGTCAGAGATAACTGTAGAAAAGGAATGGTTCTAAAGAAATTAGCAGAACAAGGTAGATAAGCCACTGAACCCTGATAGCATGCACGACAGGCTGCTGAAAGTCAGATGATGATAATGGAGGCTCTAGCCACAATTCTTCAATCCATAAATGTGCAAATTGTGCTTTTTGGCTGGACAGTAGTGAATGTAACACCTTTGTTCAATTGTAAACAATTTTACAACACCAAGTTATAGTCCAGCAATTTTATTTTAAATTCACAAGCTTTCGGAGGCTTCCTCCTTCCTCAGGTGAACGTTCACCTGAGGAAGGAGGAAGCCTCCGAAAGCTTGTGAATTTAAAATAAAATTGCTGGACTATAACTTGGTGTTGTAAAATTGTTTACAATTGTCAACCCCAGTCCATCACCGACCGGCATCTCCACACCTTTGTTCAATTGTAAACAATTTTACAACACCAAGTTATAGTCCAGCAATTTTATTTTAAATTCACAAGCTTTCGGAGGCTTCCTCCTTCGTCAGGTGAACGATGTGAAAATGATGTGAAATGTGAAAACATTCACCTGACGAAGGAGGAAGCCTCCGAAAGCTTGTGAATTTAAAATAAAATTGCTGGACTATAACTTGGTGTTGTAAAATTGTTTACAATTGTCAACCCCAGTCCATCACCGGCATCTCCACATCATGACTACCTTTGTTCAAGGGAGAGAAGGATAAACCAGGTAACTATAGACCAGTTAGTGTACTATTATTTGTGGGCAAACTCTTTGAATCCATAAATCAAGATAAAATTTAGAAATGCATCAGTTAATCAAGGACAACTAACATGGATTTATTAATGGTAAGTTGCGTTTGACAAATTTAGTAGTTTCTTTTTGAAGAAGGGACAGATAAAGGCAATGCAGTAGATGTAGTTTATATATGGATTTTCAGAAGGCATTTGATAAGGTGTTGCTCAAGAGTCAGAAGAATTCAGGTGTATTGTATAAGAGGAAATATAGCAGCATGAACAGAAAGTTGATTGATGGACAGGATACAGAGAGTTAGGGTAACTGGGTGTGGCTCGGATTGGAAGCGGTGCATCCCAAGGGTCAATTAATAATTAGTATATGCAGAGTTGGCATATAATTCCAGCTAACTTAGAGCACCGTCATCACCAGCATGCAAAACGTGCAGGTCACCAGATAATTTAGTTAATGGGCATGATTCATCGAATCATCACGAAGGTCCCAGAGGTGAAGATTTGAGGTGCACTGACTCTCAAATTTGCAAGCAGTTGAGAAGCACCCAAATACGATGTGGCCAGTTGAATCTTAGTTGACGGTCTATAGGGTCAGAGATGGCACGGATATCTATAGGAGCATCTACTGTCCACTCTTCATTCCAGCAAGTTGGTAAGAAAAAGTCAAAGGAATCAGGAAAGGTTGACCTATATTGGGTAATTTAAAAAGTTGATGGATAGAACAAATCAGAATGAATTGCAACATGATTTTGTCATGAAATCTATTCACCAATTTTGCTACTGCACCTGGATGATGAAGACGTGGAGGAGCCTTATTGCAGAGGATTGGTAACCATGAGAGGGGAGTACGGTGCAATGTGTCCGACACAAAACGCATAGTAGCATGTAGTTGAATATCCACCAGCTTAGTGTGCAGTAAGCGAGCCCAAATGGGAGCGTAATATTCCACAACTGAATATCAGAGTGCAAGAGCAGATGAGAGTAAAGTAGAAGCATTTACTCCCCATGCATAGCCAGAATGTTTGGTATTTAGGTTATTTCGGGTTTTGACTCTCAGCAGTTTTAAGTAGATGGTTTTGGCAAATTAGTGACCTCTCAAGGGTGGTACCCAAGTAAACAGGGTGAGTATCATGTTTAATAAGTTGACCGTTTAGAATGATCGTGAGTTCATGAGAGGCACTAGCATTTTGCAAGTGAAAGAGAGAGGACTTGGCTGAAGATGCCATTTCAGGCAATAATCTACCATATGTTCCATATGATGCTGAAGGGTCAGGAGTCAGTGCAGGATCTACTTTTGTACTGTCTCCACCTCTGTCTCAGCTTATCTGCTGCTGAAACCCTCATCCATGCCTTTGTTACCTCTAGACTTGACTATTCCAATGCTCTCCTGGCCAGCCTCCCATCATCCACCCACCACAAACTTGAGCTCATCCAAAACTCTGCTGCCTGTATTCTAACTTGCACCAGGTCCCATTCACCCATCACCCTTGTGCTCTCTGACCTACATTGGTTCCCGGTCCAGCAACGCCTCGATTTTAAAATTCTCATCCTTGTTTTCAAATCCCTCCATGGCCTCACTTCTCCCTACCTCTGTAACCTCCTGCAGCCCTAAAATCCTCCAAGATCTCTGCATTCCTCCAATTCTGGTCTCTTGTGCATCCCCAACTTTAATCGCTCCACTAAGCCGTGCCTTCAGCTGAGCTCTGGAATTCCTTCCCAAAACCTCTTGGACTCTCTACCTCCATCTCCTCCTTTAAGAAGCTCCTTAAAACCTACTCTTTGAGTAAGCTCCATGTCCTAATATCTCCGTATGTGGCTCGGTATCAAATTTTGTTTGATAATGCTCCTGTTTTACTATGTTAAAGATGCTATATAAATGCAAGTTGTTATGTAAATAGTGATGTGGAATTGGGTACATGAAACACTTCCCATCTTTGAGTCAGAAGCGTTGGGTGTGTGCCTCATTCCAGATAGTGGAGACCGGAGCACCAGCTCTGAATACTGGATTGACGATTGACGTCCATTGGGGGCACGTGCGAATGTGTCATGCCTCTTGTGAGACTTGAATTAGGACCTGCTCTAGGGCAGAAGACAATGGATGGATGGAACACCACCTTTAAATTTGCTGATGACACAAAAGTAGGTGGTTTGGCAAACAGTAAGAAGTTTGGTAAAACATGTGTACCCATAGGTTAACCAAATGGGTAAACAGATGCAATTTAATGAGGAAAAATGTGAGATAATATATTTTCGGAGGAAAAAAATCAGAAATGGGAGCATACATTCAATAGAAAGATGCTGAAGGGTGTGGAGGAGCAGACAGACCTATGAGTTCAAATACATAATTCCCAGAATGTGCAAATGCAGGAAGATAAAGCCATAAAAAGACCAACAGCATTTTAGGTTTTATAAATAAGGGTATAGAGTACAGGAATAAAGAAGTAATGATAAATTTGTACAAAACATTGGGTAAGCCAGAGTACTGTCCAGCCCGTAGAGAAAGGACATCAAAGCCATAGTGTAGATTCACCAGAATGAAGCCAGGTTGGGAAGAGACTGGAGACACTAGGACTATTTCTACTGAAGCAGAGAAGGCTAAGAGAAGATTTAAGGAGGTTTTTAAAATTATGGCAGGGTGACTAGGGAAAGACTATTTCTTTTGGTTGGGGAGTAAATTGCTACTAAGACAGTTAGAACCATAGAAAAGATACAGCACAGAAGGGGGGCCATTCGGCACATCGTGTCTATGCCGGCTCGAAGAACAAGCAGGTGCCCATTCTAATCCCACCTTCCAGCACCCGGTCCGTAGCCCTGCAGCTTATAGCACTTTAGGTGCAGGTCCAGGTACTTTTTAAAAAGAGTTGCCTCTACCACCAATTCGGGCAGCGAATTCCATACACCCACTACCCTCGAAGGAAGGTTAAGGAAACATTTCTTTACAGAGAGGCTTGCTAAGAGAATGGAATGTTTTGTCATAGGGAGTGGTTGAGGTAGAGATAATTGCATCTTTTAAAAAGAAAACTGGATAAATATTTGAATGAGAGGAAAATAATAGGATCACGAAGAGAGCTTGAGGCAGTGGGATTAGTTTTGGATTGCTCCAGCATAGAGCTAGCACATACACAAGGGGCCAAATGGCTTAATTCTAGGCTGCAAACATGGTTCTATATAGAAACTGAGCAAGCCACATAATACTGTTGTGAAAACAACAGCCCCTCCCCTCCTTTGGCAGAGTTTCGGTTTCACAATCACCCTCCAGTATTGCAGTACAATAATCATCATTCATATGTGAGTCTTGACAGTGAGCGAGGGTCTTTCTTTGACTGCAGAAAGCATCACCAGTTGTTCACAAATGCATAGTGTGCGTGTGACAAAGTGAGTAAAAAAAAGCTAATTACAATTAGTTGACATTGAAATTTAGAGGTGCTAATAACTTGGGTGTTCACTTTAGATTACTGAACAAATACCATACTGTTCAGGCAATATTCAAAAAGTCAATCCCTTTTCCATTTTTTGTATATTTCATTTCAAGCATATGCCACAGTTGCAGAATATTTACATATTTGCTGTAAATAAGACAATGATTACAGATATAAAAGGCTATCTTCTCTCTTCCCTGACACCTAAATAAGTGATTAAAAAAAACATAATTGTTATGTATCTTCCCATCATAGCATCATCTGTAGAAAGGGGTCAAAATTTTTCAAGTGTAACAGCCAACATACATATACTACGAGCATTGCTTTCCATCCTTGGATTGATGCTGATCGTCGAAGGACCAGATATTTAAGTTAAATACAGGTTATATTGTTGCTCATTTATGGGAGCAACTACATTATAATGCATTTTATTAGAATGTACAAATTACAGTATTAACCCCAAAGGTATAGATGTATATCATTTGCAAATTGCGCTGCTGTATTTGGGGACTTCAATCTCACCCTTTTATCCAGGAGAGATCTGGCACATAAGCGATCGCCAGATTTATTTATGAAGACCCTGCATCTTTAATTACATTTATTTTCCAATAGGCTCACTTTGATTCGTCTGATTCAAATGGCGTTTCATCGCCAGTTTTTTTGCTTTTAAAAAATACTAATGTCCCATTTAAACGTACATCTAACTTAAGTTTAGAAATATGCTCATCTTAAAATTTAAAAGAATTACTATAGGACTCACCGTGCCAACAACCACCGCGGGGACACAAAAATCAAAATTATTCAATAGGGTTTCCTTATAGAGGAAGTAAGTTGTGCACAAAAATAAATTGACCCAACGCAGTTACAAAGGAGCTCCTTTCCACGCAAAACACACACACCACACCACACACAGCAGCGGGACTGCTAATATTGTGTACAGCGGTAATACATATCCTACCAAATGGCCAAAGTACGACCTCTGGCCCGATAACACTTGTGGCTCACTGGGTGGCTGCGGCACTCTTAGATCAGGGAGACAAATGTTTGAGTTAAACGCTCTCGCTTTCTCCAGGGGATGCCGATAAAGTGAGAGTAAATAACGTGCGTACCACCCCCACCCCCTCCAGCGCTTTAAACCTGTCATTGGCCTAAAAAAAAACAGACCAACACCAAAGCGCCGAAACCCCTGTCCGGGATCAGCACACGGGACCGACTCGGTGATTATGTTTTTTATAGATATATATATATATATAATGTATTATCGCACCCCCTCCCCACGCCCGGGACTCGGTCTCGGACTCTTACCGGCAGGGTCGGCCGGCGCTCCCCAGCGCGTCCCACCATCTATTTATTGGGCTGTAAGCTCCCGACCACCAGCAGGCCGTCCACAAAACAAAACTACAACGCGCAGGCGCAGCGACACCTTCCGGTGGCGTCACAGTTGGAGATTCTAATTTTTCCTCCCTTCAAAAGAAAACTACAAGTCCCGAGAGCCTCCGCGGCACACGGGTCCGCGCCTGCGCGGGGCGGGGGGGGGGAGGAGAGGAAAGAGAGTGAGTGAGTGGTTTCAGCAGCGCAGAGGACAGGCAACGCGACAATATTTAGGGGGTGACCCTTCGGGAGACCCCCGGGGCTCATGTTCCTGGTCTCTAGCTGCAAAGTGCCGCAAGTGTGGATGTGGGGTGAGAATATGATCAGTCTGGGATGTCGCTGCCACACACTCAGCGGGTGGGAACTGTGTCCTGCCAACTCTGGTCGGAGTCATTCTTGGAGGTTTGATCACGTGACTTCTACAAATGTTGTTGCATTTACCTTATAAAGGTTGGGTCCGCTGGAGTTGAGTATTTTTTGGTAGTGGTTTCCTGTCAGCAGCTTTTTAAAAATTTGTTCATGGGATGTGAGCGTCGCTGGCGAGGCTGGCATTTATTGCCCATCCCTAATTGCCCTTGAGAAGGTGGTGGTGAGCCGCCTTCTTGAACCGCTGCAGACCGTGTGGTGACAGTTCTCCCACAGTGCTGTTAGGAAGGGAGTTCGAGGATTTTGACCCAGCGATGATGAAGGAACGGCGATATATTTCCAAGTTGGGATGGTGTGTGACTTGGAGGGGAATGTGCAGGTGGTGTTCCCATATATCTGCTGCTCTTGTCCTTCTAGGTGGTAGAGGTCGCGGGTTTGGGAGGTGCTGTCGAAGAAGCCTTGGCGAGTTGCTGCAGTGCATCCTGTAGATGGTACACACTGCAGCTACAGTGCGCCGGTGGTGAAGGGAGTGAATGTTTAGGGTGGTGGATGGGGTGCCAATCAAGCGGGCTGCTTTGTCCTGGATGGTGTTGAGCTTCTTGAGTGTTGTTGGAGCTGCACTCATCCAGGCAAGTGGAGAGTATTCCATTACACTCCTGACTTGTGCCTTGTAGATGGTGGAAAGGCTTTGGGGAGTCAGGAGGTGAGTCACTCGCCGCAGAATACCCAGGCTCTGACCTGCTCTTGCAGCTACAGTATTTATATGGCTGGTCCAGTTAAGTTTCTGGTCAATGGTGACCCCCAGGATGTTGATGATGGGAGATTCGGTGATGGTAATGCCGTTGAATGTCAAGGGGAGGTGGTTAGACTCTCTCTTGTTGGAAATGGTCATTGCCTGGCACGAATGTTACTTGCCACTTATGAGCCCAAGCCTGGATGTTGTCCAGGTCTTGCTGCATGCGGGCTCGGACTGCTTCATTATTTGAGGGGTTGCGAATGGAACTGAACACTGTGCTATCATCAGCGAACATCCCCATTTCTGACCTTATGATGGAGGGAAGGTCATTGATGAAGCAGCTGAAGATGGTTGGGCCCAGGACACTGCCTTGAGGAACTCCTGCAGCAATGTCCTGAGGCTGAGATGATTGGCCACCAACAGCCACTACCATCTTCCTTTGTGCTAGGTATGACTCCAGCCACTGGAGAGTTTTCCTCCTGATACCCATTGATTTCAATTTTACTAGGGCTGCTTGGTGCCACACTCAGTCAAATGCTGCCTTGATGTCAAGGGCAGTCACTCTCACCTCACCTCTGGAATTCAGCTCTTTTGTCCATGTTTGGACCAAGGCTGTAATGAGGTCTGGAGCCGAGTGGTCCTGGCGGAACCCAAACTGAGCATCGGTGAGCAGGTTATTGGTGAGTAAGTGCCGCTTGATAGCACTGTCGACGACACCTTCCATCACTTTGCTAATGATTGAGAGTAGAATGATGGGGCGGTAATTGGCCGGATTGGACTTGTTCTGCTTTTTGTGGACAGGACATACCTGGGCAATTTTCCACATTGTCGAGTAGATGCCAGTGTTGTAGATGTACTGGAACAGCTTGGCTAGAGGTGCAGCTAGTTCTGGAGCACAAGACTTCAGCACTGCAGCCGGGATGTTGTCGGGGCCCATAGCCTTTGCTGTATCCAGTGCACTCAGCTGTTTCTTGATATCACGTGGAGTGAATCGAATTGGCTGAAGACTGGCTTCTGTGATGGTGGGGATATCGGGAGGAGGCCCAGATAGATCATCCACTCGACAATTCTTGGCTGAACTCCGCCATCGTTGAGGATGGGGATGTTTACAGAGCCTGCTTCTCCCGTTAGTTGTTTAATTGTCCACCACCATTCACGACTGGATGTGGCAGGACTGCAGAGCTTTGATCTGATCTGTTGGTTGTGGAATCGCTTAGCTCTGTCTATAGCATGTTGCTTCCGCTGTTTGGCATGCATGTAGTCCTGAGTTGTAGCTTCACCAGGTTGGCACCTCATTTTTAGGTATGCCTGGTGCTGCTCCTGGCATGCTCTTCTGCACTCCTCATTGAACCATGATTGATCCCCTGGCTTGTTGCTAATGGTAGAGTGAGGAATATGCCAGGCCACGAGGTTACAGATTGTGCTGGAATACAATTCTGCTGCTGCAGATGGCCCACAGCGCCTCATGGATGCCCAGTTTTGAGCTGCTAGATCTGTTCTAAATCTATCCCATTTAGCACGGTGGTCGTGCCACACAACACGTTGGATGGTGTCCTCAGTGCGAAGACGGGACTTCGTCTCCAAGAGGACTCTGCGGTGGTAATTCCTACTAATACTGTCATGACAGATGCATCTGCGACAGGTAGATTGGTGAGGACGAGTTCAAGTAAGTTTTTCCCTCGTCTTGGTTCGCTCACCACCTGCCGCAGGCCCAGTCTAGCAGCTATGTGCTTCAGGACTCGGTCAGCAGTGGTGCTACCGAGCCACTCTTAGTGATGGACATTGACGTCCCCCACCCAGAGTACATTCTGTGCCCTTGCTACCCTCAGTGCTTCCTCCAAGTGGTGTTCAATGTGGAGGAGGACTGATTCATTAGCTGAGGGAGGGCGGTAGGTGGTAATCAGCAGGAGGTTTCCTTGCCCATCTTTGACCTGATGCCATGAGATTTCATGGCGTCCAGAGTCAATGTTGAGGACTTCCAGGGCCACTCCCTTCTGACTGTATATCACTGTACCGCCACCTCTGGTAGGTCTGTCCTGCCGGTGGGACAGGACATACCCAGGGATGGTGATGGAAGAGTCTGGGATGTTGGCTGAAAGGTATGATTATGTGAGTATGGCTGGCTAAGGCTGTTGCTTGACTAGTCTGTGGGACAGCTCTCCCAATTTTGGTACAAGTCCCCAGATGTTAGTGAGGAGGACTTTGCAGGGTCGACTGGGCTTGGTTTGCCTTTGTCGTGTCTGGTGCTAGTGGTCCGTCTGGTTTTATTCTTATTGTGACTTTTTACAACTGCGTGGCTTGCTAGGCCATTTAAGAATCAATCACAATTGCTGTGGGTCTGGAGTCACATATAGGCCAGATGGGTAAGGACGGCAGTGTTTCCTTCCCTAAAGGGCATTAGTGAACCAGATGGGTTTTTATGACAATCCGGTAGTTTTATGGCCATCATTACTGATACTAGTATTTTAATTCCAGATTTTATTTAGTTAATTGAATTTAAATTCCCCAGCTGCCGTGGTAGGATTTGAAATCATAACTCCGGATTATTAGTCCAGGCCTTTGGATTACTAGTCCAGTAACATAACCACTATGCTACCGTATCCCCTACACAAAGGTTGGTAGAAGTTTGGAACTCTCTTCCGCAAACGGCAATTGCTACTAGCTCAATTGCTAAATTTAAATGTGAGATAGATAGGTTTTTGGCAACCAAAGGTATTAAGGGATATGGGCCAAAGGCTGGAATATGGAGCTAAATCACAGATCAGCCATGATCTTATCAAATGGTCGGAGCAGGCACGAGGGGCTGAATGGCCTACTCCTGTTCCTATGTTCCTAAGTTCCAAGAACCAGGAGGACACCCGTGAACAAGACAAGAGGGGAAACTGAGGGATGGCAAGAGGGGAAACTGAGTAACCCTCCACCCCCCCCCCCCCCCAATTTCAGAGACTCCCCCCAATTTCAGAGATCCCCAAATACTCTGGGGGGGTGGGAGGGATAGGTGGTTGGGGTGGGGTAGGGATAGGTGGTTGGGGTGGGGTGGGGTGGGGGGGATGCTTGGGTGGGATTGGGGGGTTGGTGGGATGGGGGTGGTTGGTGGGATAGGTGGTGGTGGGGCGGGGGGGAAATTTAAATTGCCGATCTCCCGGGCAGCTGGAGGCAGTCTGATTCTAGAGATAAGAGGCCCAGCCTGTTCAGTCTTTCCTGATAGTTAAAACCTTTCAGTTCTGGTATCATCCTTGTAATTTTTTTTGCACCTTCTCCAGTGCCTTTATATCCTTTTTGTAATATGGAGACCAGAACTGTGCACAGTACTCTAATTGTGGTCTAAACAAGGTTCTATATAAGTTTAACATAACTTTTCTGCTTTTCAATTCTATTCCTCTAAAAATGAACCCCAGTGATGGAGAGGATATTATGATGGGTAGGAAGCTCAGCCTCAGCTAGGACACTGAAGTTGTGAACAGTCTGGTTCAGCCTGAGACAATGGCTGGCTGGGGAGGATTCAGCTGTGTTTGATTCAAATTTCCCCTCCCCAGTCTTTGGCTGGGTATCCTTCACAATCCCCCAAATGTGCACTGTGGCATTCTTCACTGTGAGGGTACTATATAAATGTAACTTGTTACTGGTGTTCATAAACTAAACTTATGTATCAGTGTATACCAAAGTGGCTGCATTGTAAATCGTGGTGGGCACAACTTTAAACTGGCCTGAGCAGCAACCCAACCTGGGAAACAATCATCCAGCTGTAATATGTGGGGTCATTTTCACTTTCACTGCCTGAACTGTAATCTGATAGGGCGGATCACCTGCTTGTTGTAGAACCCACCCGATGTGTGTCTGCCCTTTCTGCTGCAAGAAAAGGGGCTTTGAAAATGCAACTAAAATAAAGCAAATTACACATTGCTTCTGTCAATCTCATAGTTGTACTGTATGAACAGTCCAAATTGATCGGTTTAAGTCTCCTGCCCAATGTTTGTTATTTAACATGCAATTGTCTCTATGGTATGTATAAAGTTACTAGAGTTTAATCACATTCTGTGATACCACATATATATAGAATAAAACTAGCGAAAGTAAAGGTAGAGACAGGAGAAATTATGATGGGGAATAAGGAAATGGTAGAGATGTTAAACAAATATTTTGTATGTCTTCACAGTAAAAGACACAAATAGTGGGGATCCAAGGGTATAATGAAAGTGAGGAATTTAAAGTAATTAAGATTAGCAAAGAAAAAGTACTGGAGAAATTAATGGGAGTAAAAGCCGACAAATCCCCTGGTCCTGATGGCCTACATCCTAGGGTTTTAAAAGAGGTGGCTGCGGAGATAGTGGATGCATTGGTTTCGATCTTCAAGAATTCCCTAGATTCGAGATTTGTCCCCGTGGCTTGGAAGGTAGCAAATGTAACCCCGCTATTAAAGAAGGGAGGCAGAGAGAAAACAGGGAACTATAGGCCAGTTAGCCTGACATCAGTAGTAGAGAAAATGCTAGAATCTGTTATTAAGGACGTCGTAACAGGGTACTTTGAAAATCGTAATATGATTAGGCAGAGTCAACATGGTTTTATGAAAGCCTTGGTCCAAACATGGACAAAAAAGCTGAATTCCAGAGGTGAGGTGAGAGTGACTGCCCTTGACATCAAGGCAGTATTTGACAGAGTGTGGCATCCAGGAGCCCTAGTAAAATTGAAGTCAATGGGAATCAGGGGGAAAACTCTCCCGTGGCTGGAGTCATACCTAGCACAAAGGAAGATGGTAGTGGTTGTTGGAGGCTAAGCATCTCGGCCTCAGGACATCACCGCAGGAGTTCCTCAGGGCAGTGTCCTAGGCCCAACCATCTTTAGCTGCTTCATCAATTCCCAGAGTACTAAAGGAAGTGGCCCTGGAAATAGTGGATGCATTGGTGGTCATCTTCCAAAATTCTATAGATTCTGGAACATTTCCTACAGATTAGAGGGTGGCAAATGTAATCCCACTATTTAAAAAAGGGAGAGAAAAAACAGGGAATTACAGACCAGTTAGCCTAACATCAGTAGTGGGGAAAATGCTAGAGTCCATTACAAAGGATATTATAACAGAACACTTGGAAGGCGTTAACGGGATTGGACAAAGTCAGCATGGGTTTATGAAAGGGAAATCATGCTTAACAAATCTACTGGAGTTT
The DNA here is from genome assembly GCF_035084215.1 of Heptranchias perlo. Taxonomy (NCBI): domain Eukaryota; kingdom Metazoa; phylum Chordata; class Chondrichthyes; order Hexanchiformes; family Hexanchidae; genus Heptranchias; species Heptranchias perlo. The sequence goes on along the minus strand of NC_090333.1, from coordinate 36,863,753 downwards.
TTTGAGGATGTAACTCGTAGAATAAATAGGGGAGAACCAGTGGATGTGGTGTACTTGGATTTTCAGAAGGCTTTTGATAAGGTCCCACACAAGAGGTTAGTGAAAAATTAAAGCACATGGAATTGGGGGGAATATACTGGCATGGATTGAGAATTGGTTGACAGACAAGAAACAGAGAGTAAGAATAAACGGGTCTTTTTCCAGGTGGCAGGCAGTGACTAGTGGGGTACTGCAGGGATCAGTGCTTGGGCCCCAGCTAGTCACAATATATATCAATGATTTGGATGAGGGAACTGAATGTAACATTTCCAAGTTTGCAGATGACATGAAGCTGGTGTGGAATGTGAGCTGTGAGGAGGATGCAAAGAGGCTCCAATGTGATTTAGACAAGTCGTGTGAGTGGGCAAGAACATGGCAGATGCAGTATAACGTGGATAAATGTGAGGTTATCCACTTTGGTTGTAAAAACAGAAAGACAGATTATTATTTGAATGGTGATAGATTGGGAAAAGGGGAGGTGTAACGAGACCTGGGTGTCCTTGTACACCAGTCGCTGAAAGCAAGCATTCAGGTGCAGCAAGCAGTTAGGAAGGCGAATGGTATGTTGGCGTTCATTGCAAGAGGATTTGAGTACAGGAGCAGGGATGTTTTACTGCAGTTATACAGGGCCTTGGTGAGACCACATCTGGAGTATTGTGTGCAGTTTTGGTCTCCTTATCTGAGGAAGGATGTCCTTGCCATGGAGGGAGTGCAACAAAGGTTTACCAGACCGATTCCTGGGATGGCAGGACTGACGTATGAGGAGAGATTGGGTCGACTAGGCCTATATTCACTAGAGTTTAGAAGAATGAGAGGTGATATCATCGAAACATATAAAATTCCAACAGGACTGGACAGACTAGGTGCAGGGAGGATGTTCCCGATGGCTGGGGAATCCATAACCAGGGGTCACAGTCTCAAGATACGGGGTATGCCATTTAGAAACAAGATGAGGAGAAATTTCTTCACTCAGAGGGTGGTGAACCTGTGGAATTCTCTACCACAGAAGGCAGTGGAGGCCAAGTCATTAAATATATTCAAGAAGGAGATAGATATATTTCTTAATGCTAAAGGGATCAAGGCATATGGGAAAAAGCGGGAACAGGGTACTGAGTTAGACGATCAGCCGTGATCATTTTGAATGGCGGAGCAGGCCCGAAGGGCCGAATGGCCTACTCGTGCTCCTATTTTCTATGATTCTATGACCTACCCTCCATCATATGGTCAGGAGTGGGGGTGTTTGCTGGTGATTGCACAGTGTTCAGTTCTATTCGCAACCCTGCAGATAATGAAGCAGTCTGTGCCCGTGTGCAGCAAGACCTGGACAACATCCAGGCTTGGGCTGTTAAGTGGCAAGTAACATTTGTGCCACACAAGTGCCAGGCAATGACCATCTCCAACAAGAGAGTCTAACCACCTCCCCTTGACATTCAATGGCATTACCATCGCCCAATCCCCCACCATGAACATCCTGGGGGTCACCATTGACCAGAAACTTAAATGGACCAGCCACATAAATATCGTGGCTACAAGAGTAGGTCAGAGGTTGGTGATTCTGTGGCAAGTGACTCACCTCCTGACTCCCCAAAGCCTTTCCACCATCTAAAAAGGTACAAGTCAGGAGTGTGATGGAATACTCTCCACTTGCCTGAATGAATGCAGCTCCAACAACACTCAAGAAGCTCGACACCATCCAGGACAAAGCAGCCCGCTTGATTGGCACCCCATCCACCACCTTAAACTTTCACTCCCTCCCCTACCAGCTCACTGTGGCTGCAGTGTATACCATCTACAAGATGCATTCATACACATGCAGCAACTCGCTAAGGCTTCTTCGACAGCACCTCCCAAACCCGCGACCTCTACCACCTAGAAGGACAAGGGCAGCAGGCGCATGGGAACACCACACCAGCATGTTCCCCTCCAAGTCACTCACCATCCTGACTTGGAAATATTCCTTATATCATCCTTCATCGTCGCTGGGTCAAAATCCTGGAACTCCCTACCTAACAGCACTGTGGGAGAACCTTCACCACACGGACTGCAGCGATTCAAGAAGGCGGCTCACCACCACCTTATCAAGGGCAATTAGGGATGGACAATACATGCTGGCCTTGCCAGCGATACCCACATTCCATAAATGAATAAAATAAAAGGGAAATCGCGTTGACAAATCTATTAGAATTTTTTGAAGGGGTAACTAGCAGGGTAGATATGGGGGAACCAGTGGATGTAGTATATTTGGATTTTCAAAAGGCATTCAATAAGATGCCACACGAGGTTGTTACACAAGAGGTTGTTACTCAAGATTAGGGGTCATGGGATTGGGGGTAATTTTATTAGCATAGGTTGAGGATTGGTTAATGGACAGAAAACAGGGTAGGAATAAATGGGTCATTTTCGGGTTGGCAGGTTGTAAGTAGTGGGGTGCCACAAGGTTCAGTGCTTGGGCATCAGCTGTTTACAATATATGTTTACAATGACTTAGATAGGGGACTGAGTGTAATGTATCCAAGTTTGCTGATGATACAAAGCTAGGTGGGAAAGTAAGCTGTGAGGACACAAAGAGGCTGCAAAGGGACATAGACAGGTTAAGTGAGTGGGCGAGAAGGTGGCAGCTGGAATATGACGGGGGGAAATGTGAAATTATCCATTTTGGTAGGAAGAATAGAAAAGCAGAGTACTTTTTAAAAAGTGAGAGACTAAGAAATAGAAATAGAAACACTTAGAAAATATCAAAGGGATTAGACAAAGTCAACATGGATTTATGAAAGGGAAATCGTGTTTGGCGAACCTACTGGAGTTTTTTGAGGATGTAACTGGTAGAATAGATAAGGGAGAACCAGTGGATGTAGTTTATTTGGATTTTCAGAAGGCCTTTGATACAGTCCCACATAATAGGTTAGTGTGCAAAATGAAAGCACATGGGATTGGCGGTAATATACTGGCATGGATTGAGAATTGGTTAACAGACAGGAAACAGAGTGTAGGAATAAATGGGACTTTTTCGAGGTGGCAGGCAGTGACTAGTGGGGTACCGCAGGGATCAGTGCTTGGGCCCCAGCTATTCACAATATATATCAATGATTTGGATGAGGGAAACAAATGTAATATTACTAAGTTTGCTAACGACACAAAACTAGGTGGGATTGTGAGTTGTGAGGAGGATGCAAAGAGGCTTCAAGGCAATTTAGACAAGTTGAGTGAGTGGGCAAATACATGGCAGACACAGTATAACATGGATAAATGTGAAGTTATCCACTTCAGAAGGAAAAACAGAAAGGCAGAGTATTATTTAAATGGTGAGAGATTGGGAAATGTTGATGTACAAAGGGACCTGGGTGTCCTTGTACACCAGTCACTGAAAGTAATCATGCAGGTGCAGCAAGCAGTTAGGAAGACAAATGATATGTTGGCCTTCACTGCAAGAGGATTTGAGTACAGGAGCAAGGATGTCTTACTGCAGTTATACAGGGTCTTGGTGAGACCACACCTGGAGTATTGTGTGCAGTTTTGGTCTCCTTACCTAAGAAAGGATATACTTGCTATAGAGGGAGTGCAGTGAAGGTTCACCAGACTGATTCCTGGGATGGCAGGACTGTCGTGTGAGGAGAGATTGGGTCGACTAGGCCTGTATACACTAGCCATGATGTGGAGATGCCGGTGATGGACTGGGGTGGACAAATGTAAGGAATCTTACAACACCAGGTTATAGTCCAACAAATTTATTTTAAAATCACAAGCTTTCGGAGATTATCTCCTTCGTCAGATGAATGAATGAAAAGGTTCTCAAATCGCATATCTTATACTATGTTGGGACAGCATCACACCAATCAAAAGGTGTCGTTGTTATTCAAACAGGCCAGTCACGGAGAACAGCACGTCCCAGTACACTCGATATACATTGTGTCTATTACACAGGCAGGCAGAAAGAAACTCAAAATGGCAGAGAGAGAGAGAGAATTTTAAAAAACATATAAATTTTTCCCCCGGGTGTGATGCTGTCCCAACATAGTATAAGATATGCGATTTGAGAACCTTTTCATTCATTCATCTGACGAAGGAGATAATCTCCGAAAGCTTGTGATTTTAAAATAAATTTGTTGGACTATAACCTGGTGTTGTAAGATTCCTTACATGTATACACTAGAGTTTAGGAGAAATTTGAAATGTATAAAATTCTGGCAGGGCTAGACAGACTGGATGCAGGGAAGATGTTTCCCCTGGCTGGGGTATCCAGAACGAGGGGGTCACAGTCTCAGGATATGGGTTAGGACATTTAGGACTGAGATGAGGAGAAATTTCTTCACTCAGAGGGTGGTGAACCTGTGGAATTGTCTACCACAGATGGCTGTGGAGGCCAAGTCACTGAATATATTTAAGAAGGAGATAGATAGATTTCTAGACACAGAAGGCATCAAGTGGTATGGGGAGAGAGCGGGAATATGGTATTGAGATAGAGGATCAGCCATAATCATATTGAATGGCGGAGCAGACTCGAAGGGCCGAATGATCTCCTCTTGCCCCTATTTTCTATGTTTCTCTGTTTCTATGAAATGTTGGTAGTCAGAGGGATTTGGATGTCTTTGTACATGAATCACAGAAAATTAACATGCAGGTATGTTAGCCTTTTTTGCAAGGGGGTTGGAGTACAGGAGTAAGGCGGTCTTGCTGCAATTATATAGGGCTCTGGTAAGACAACACCTGGAAGACTGTGTACCGTTTTGGTCTCCTTGCCTTAGAGGGGTTGCAACAAAGGTTCACTAGATTGATTCCTGGGATGATAGGGTTGTCCTAAGAGGAGAGATTGAGTAGAATGGGCCTATATTCTCTGGAGTTTAGAAGAATGAGAGGTGATCTCACTGAAACGTATAAAATTCTTTGAGGGCTGGACAGTGTAGATGCTGAGAGACTGTTTCCCGTGACTGGAGAGTCTAGAATTAGGGGTTATAGTCTTAAGATAAAGGGTCGGCCATTTAGGACCGAGATGAGGAAAAATTTCTTCACTCAGTGGTTGTGAATCTTTGGAATTCTCTACCCCTGGGGCTTGTGGATGCTGAGTCGTTCAGTATATTCAAGACTGAGATCAATAGATTTTTGGACACTAAGGGAATCAAGGGATGTGGGGATAGAGCAAAAAAGTGGAGTTGAGGTAGAAGATCAACCATGATCTTATTGAATGGTGGAGCAGGCTCGAGGGGCCATATGGCCTACTCCTGCTTCTATTTCTTATGTTCTTATGTTCTAGTACCTTATGGACTTTATTTTACTGTTTGTGATATACGTACAGGATACATTGTAAGTATTTGACTTATGTCCCACGAATGAACTGATGCAAAAACTCATAAATAAGTAAGGAATCTTACAACACCAGGCAGACATCACCGTCACTGGCATCTCCACATCATAAATAAGTGACTGATAGTAACATGAGGGAAAGATAAATCATATTGCATCCTGGCGCCTCACCTGCTATTTAGAAATTTGGTGCATATATATGATTCCAGCGCAATCTGAGCGGAATCAGCTGAACCAGCGCAAAAGATCGAGGAATTTAAAACGTAAGTGAGTTATAGAATCATAGAAGTTTACAACATGGAAACAGGCCCTTCGGCCCAACATGTCCATGTCGCCCAGTTTATACCACTAAGCTAGTCCCAATTGCCTGCACTTGGCCCATATCCCTCTATACCCATCTTACCCATGTAACTGTCCAAATGCTTTTTAAAAGACAAAATTATACCCGCCTCTACTACTGCCTCTGGCAGCTCGTTCCAGACACTCACCACCCTTTGAGTGAAAAAATTGCCCCTCTGGACCCTTTTGTATCTCTCCCCTCTCACCTTAAATCTATGCCCCCTCATTATAGACTCCCCTACCTTTGGGAAAAGATTTTGACTTTCTATCTTATCTATGCCTCATTATTTTATAGACTTCTATAAGATCATCCCTAAACCTCCTACTCTCCAGGGAAAAAAGTCTCAGTCTATCCAACCTCTCCCTATAAGTCAAACCATCAAGTCCCGGTAGCATCCTAGTAAATCTTTTCTGCACTCTTTCTAGTTTAATAATATCCTTTCTATAATAGGGTGACCAGAACTGTACACAGTATTCCAAGTGTGGCTTTACTAATGTCTTGTACAACTTCAACAAGACATCCCAACTCCTGTATTCAATGTTCTGACCAACGAAACCAAGCATGCTGAATGCCTTCTTCACCACCCTATCCACCTGTGACTCCACTTTCAAGGAGCTATGAACCTGTACTCCTAGATCTCTTTGTTCTATAACTCTCCCCAACGCCCTACCATTAACGGAGTAGGTCCTGGCCCAATTCGATCTCCCAAAATGCATCACCTCACATTTATCTAAATTAAACTCCATCTGCCATTCATCGGCCCACTGGCCCAATTTATCAAGATCCCGTTGCAATCCTAGATAACCTTCTTCACTGTCCACAATGCCACCAATCTTGGTGTCATCTGCAAACTTACTAACCATGCCTCCTGAATTCTCATCCAAATCATTAATATAAATAACAAATAACAGCGGACCCAGCACCGATCCCTGAGGCACACCGCTGGTCACAGGCCTCCAGTTTGAAAAACAACCCTCTACAAACACCCTCTGTCTTCTGTCGTCAATCCAATTTTGTATCCAATTGGCTACCTCACCTTGGATCCCGTGAGATTTAACCTTATGTAACAACCTACCATGCGGTACCTTGTCAAAGGCTTTGCTAAAGTCCATGTAGACCACGTCTACTGCACAGCCCTCATCGATCTTCTTGGTTACCCCTTCAAAAAACTCAATCAAATTCGTGAGACATGATTTTCCTCTCACAAAACCATGCTGACTGTTCCTAATCAGTCCCTGCCTCTCCAAATGCCCGTAGATCCTGTCTCTCAGAATACCCTCTAACAACTTACCCACTACAGATGTCAGGCTCACCGGTCTGTAGTTCCCAGGCTTTTCCCTGCCGCCCTTCTTAAACAAAGGCACAACATTTGCTACCCTCCAATCTTCAGGCACCTCACCTGTAGCTGTCGACGATTCAAATATCTCTGCTAGGGGACCCGCAATTTCCTCCCTAACCTCCCATAACGTCCTGGGATACATTTCATCAGGTCCCGGAGATTTATCTACCTTGATGCGCGTTAAGACTTCCAGCACCTCCCTCTCTGTAATATGTACACTCCTCAAGACATCACTATTTATTTCCCCAAGTTCCCTAACATCCATGCCTTTCTCAACCGTAAATACCGATGTGAAATATTCATTTAGGATCTCACCCATCTCTTGTGGTTCCGCACATAGATGACCTTGTTGATCCTTAAGAGGCCCTACTCTCTCCCTAGTTACTCTTTTGCCCTTTATGTATTTGTAGAAGCTCTTTGGATTCTCCTTTGCCTTATCTGCCAAAGCAATCTCATGTCCCCTTTTTGCCCTCCTGATTTCTCTCTTAACTCTACTCCGGCAATCTCTATACTCTTCAAGGGATCCATTTGATCCCAGCTGCCTATGCATGTCATATGCCTCCTTCTTCTTTTTGACTAGGGCCACAATCTCCCGAGTCATCCAAGGTTCCCTACTTCTACCAGCCTTGCCCTTCACTTTATAAGGAATGCGCTTACCCTGAACCCTGGTTAACACACTTTTGAAAGCCTCCCACTTACCAGACGTCCCTTTGCCTGCCAACAGACTCTCCCAATCAACTTCTGAAAGTTCCTGTCTAATACCATCAAAATTGGCCTTTCCCCAATTTAGAATTTTAACTTTTGGGCCAGACCTATTATTCTCCATAGCTATCTTAAAACTAATGGAATTATGATCACTGGTCCCAAAGTGATCCCTCACTAACACTTCTGTCACCTGCCCTTCCTTATTTCCCAAGAGGAGGTCAAGTTTTGCCCCCTCTCTAGTCAGGCCATCCACATACTGAATGAGAAATTCCTCCTGAATACACTCAACAAATTTCTTTCCATCCAAGCCCCTAATGCTATGGCTGTCCCAGTCAATGTTGGGAAAGTTAAAGTCCCCAACTATTACCACCCTATTTTTCTTGCAGCTGTCTGTAATCTCCTTACTTATTTGCTCCTCAATTTCCCGTTGACTATTTGGGGGTCTGTCGTACAATCCTATCAAAGTGATCTCTCCCTTCTTATTTTTCAGTTCTACCCATATAGTCTCAGTGGGCGAACCCTCGGATATATCCCCTCTCACTACTGCCGTGATGTTCTCCCTAATCAAGAACGCAACTCCCCCTCCTCTCTTACCTCCTGCTCTATCTTTCCTATAGCATCTGTACCCTGGAACATTGAGCTGCCAGTCCTGCCCCTCCCTTATCCATGTTTCAGTAATAGCTACAACATCCCAGTCCCATGTACCCATCCAGGCCCTGAGTTCATCTGCCTTGCCCATCAGACTTCTTGCATTGAAATAAATGCAGTTTAATCTAGACTTCCCTTGGTCTTTGCCCTGCTTTCTCAGACCATCTGTCCGGTCATGTTTTGTAAACTCTCCCTTACTGCCTTTTGTTTCTGTCACCACTTTACTTCCCACTGACTTCCTGCATCGGTTCCCATCCCCCTGCCACATTAGTTTAAACCCTCCCCAACAGCACTAGCAGACACTCCCCCTAGGACATTGGTTCCAATCCTGCCCAGATGCAGACCGTCCAATTTGTACTGGTCCCACCTCCCCCAGAACTGGTTCCAATGGCCCAGGAATTTGAATCCCTCCCTCTTGCACCATCTCTCAAGCCACATATTCATCCTAGCTATCCTGTCATTCCTACTCTGACTAGCCCGTGGCACTGGTAGCAATCCTGAGATTACTACCTTTGAGGTCCTACTTTTTAGTTTAACTCCTAACTCCCTAAATTCAGCTTGTAGGACCGCATCCCGTTTTTTACCTATATCATTGGTACCTATATGCACCACGACAACTGGCTGTTCACCCTCCCCCTCCAGAATGTCCTGCAGCCGCTCCGAGACATCCCTGACCCTTGCACCAGGGAGGCAACATACCATCCTGGAGTCTCGGTTGCGTCCGCAGAAACGCCTGTCTATTCCCCTTACAATCGAGTCCCCTATCACTATAGCTCTGCCACTCTTTTTCCTGCCCTCCTGTGCAGCAGAGCCAGCCACGGTGCCATGAACCTGGCCGCTGTCACCTTCCCCTGGTGAGCCATCTCCCCTAACAGTATCCAAAACGGTATACCTGTTTTGGAGGGAGATGACCGCAGGGGACCCCTGCACTGCCTTCCTACTCTTCCTCTGTCTGTTGGTCACCCATTCACTATCTCCCTCAGTAATTTTTATCTGTGGTGTGACCAACTCACTGAACGTGCTATCCACGACTTCCTCAGCATCGCGGATGCCCCAAAGTGAGTCCATCCGCAGCTCCAGAGCCGTCAAGCGGTCAAAGCTGCAGCTGGACACACTTCCCGCAGGTGAAGGAACCAGGGACACAGGAAGGATCCCTGAATTCCCACATCCCACAAGAGGAACATGACACGGGTCTGGGATCTCCTGCCATGACTTAACCCTTAAGTTAGCTTAACAACAACTACAATGTCAAAAAAAAGGAAAGAAAAACTACTTACCAGTCACCAGCCAATCACTTACCTGTTGGTCGACACCAGTTCTTCTGCTACCCACTGTTCAGTGGAGGTGACTGAGCCGACTTCTCCCAGAATACCCCTCTGTCTCCTCTGCTGGATGCTTTTCCTCCTGGTAGTCACTGAAGGGCTTCTTCTTGCCTTAGCTTAGTTACCCCTTTTAAATTACGTTGAAATTAGAAAATGTTAACTATACTAGGGACCTAGGTTCACTAAAAAAATGCCCAAAATCACTTACGCTTGTGTTTTCCCCGATCTCTTATGCTGGTTCAAAATTCAATGAACCCAAATCAGGCCCAGCCCACAAAACTGGCTGCACCCCCATGTCGAAATTGCGAGATTCCGCTAGTTCGGGAATGCTTTTCAAATTGCACTTATTTTCTTAGGTACTAGTAGGCACATTTAAAAAAAAATTCATATCAACAAATATTTAATTTACTAAGAAACTGATTAGTGTGCACCAATGAAACTTTTAAATGGTGCAATAGAGTTTTTTTAAAAAGTCATTTTCATTGATTTTAAATCAGGTCACTCACAGGTGGAGGACTGGACACCCTTATTAAAAATGCTTATTTTTGCTGATAAACCCATTTTCAGTTGTATTAATGATACTGCAACAGGTTACCACTCTTAAATACATCAAGGAAAACTTTTTAATGGAGAGAAAAAAATAGAAACAATTACATTCTATTTCACTGCCTGATTGTGCTGGTTCATGGAACATTTTATGTTTGTGATTATGCAAATGAATTTTAGCAGAAACATGAGGCCTAACCTAATGAGTGCAATTTCAGGTGCATTTTGGATGCAAATTCCTGATTGTGCCCAAAATGGAAACTCTATCCCATACTTTTTTGTGGGAATTGGAGCCATCTCTGGCATACTCTTGCCCACTTTCTGGGTAGCATCTGCAACATGTAGCAGAGGCAGGGGGAGCACATTCACCTTTATGTTGTTTTCTGTCCCCCTTGTAGAGAAATTGTTCCAATAGTTTAGGTTGGTGTACATATGGAAAGGAGAGGAATTTCCTGTAAAGGGCTAGGGGTAATTTTAATTTTTGTCGATAGTGTAAAACGAGCAATATCGGATCAGCCGCCCGTTATACACCTCTCTTGATTTTCCTTTCTATTGAAGTCAAATGTTAAGGTTACCTCAAAGATTTTATGTGTTACAAATACGTTGAGGTACTTAAAGACTGACAAAAGGTTAATCCTCTTGAGCTTGTTCAGAATCCAGGAGATACGACTCAGTTTGTCCGATTACATCCACGTATATTAAAAGAAGTTAAGGAAGAGATAGCAGAGGCACTATTACATATATATAAAAATTCATTAGAAAAGGGAATATTGCCAGAGGACTGGCGGGCAGCTAATGTTATTCCTATATTTAAAAAGGCAGATAGAACAAGTTCAGGGAATTATAGACCAGTTAGCTTAACGTCAGTGGTAGGAAAGAAAATGGAATCTTTACTCAAAGATGTAATAGAAAAACATCTAGAAACCGAAAATATAATAAAGTGTAGTCAGCACAGATTTCAAAAGGGGAAGTCTTGCTTCACCAACCTTACTGAATTCTTTGAAGAAGTAACAGAAAGAGTAGACATGGGTAATGTAGTAGGTATAATATATTTGGATTTTCAAAAGGCCTTCGATAAAGTACTGCATTGTAGATTCATGGCTAAAGTCAGAGAATGTGGAGTCAGGGGACAGGTAGCAGAATGGATAGCAAGATGACTACAAAACAGAAAACAGAGAGTAGGGGTTAAGGGTAGTTACTCAGACTGGCAAAAGGTGGGAAGTGGTGTTCCATAGGGATCGGTGCTGGGACCGTTGTTCACAATTTACATTAATGATTTCGACTTGGGAATCGAAAGTACAATTTCAAAATTTGTGGTCAAAACCAAACGGGGTGTAATTAATGCAAAGGAAGAATGCAACAAAATACAAGAAGACATTAATAAACTTGCAGAATGGGTGTGTAATTGGCAAATGAATTTCAATAAAGGAAGTGTGAGGTGGTGCATTTTGGTAGAAGGGATAAGGAGGTCACATATCACTTGGATAATAACAGAATGAAAGAAAAACAAGTAATTTAAAAGAGGAAGTTCCTTGTTGGCGACAGTTGGCAAACATTAGGCGTCACTTACATTTTTGGTGCGTTCTGGAGGTTATTACGACTGTTTTGCGGCACTGTCTAATCTGACTGGTGAGAATTGCAGACCTGTGGTACGGCTCTGAAAGCGGTCTATCTCGGTGCAAGAGCCAATAAATAATGCCGGAAACTGCTCAGAAGCAGCCGAGTACAGCCGCTGCCTTGCTCAAACTTTTGCTAATCATAATTATGTTACTCGCGGTGGCCACGGCGCTGTTCTTTCTCGTCTTGCCGTCCGAAGAGAAAACCAACGATTTTTACTCCTTTAGGGGAGTAAACATTAGAGGCAAGCTAGTTTCATTGGAGAAGTACAGAGGATCGGTAAGTTTGCCAACTCCAACCCGTTACTAACCGGGCACGGTAAAAGGGCTGTGCAAACTCACCTCTGCATGAAGCACGAATGTTTTACACGACTAACACATATGTGAACTTCGAGTATAGATACTACTCACTATTTGCCCTAAGTGAGATTGTCGTCATTTAATCGGTAACTCCAAGGAAATCGCAGAGGCCCCTTTGAGCACAGCGGCTGTATACGTGGCATCATCAATAAAACAGTTTAACTTTTGTGCCTAAACCCGTTTACTTACTGCTATAAAGTTGATAAGCTATATTGTAAAGCTGTGAAAAGCAACGTACCTCGAATTAAATAAATCAGTTATTCATTTTTTAAAAGTTAATTGGTGCACCCAGACAATCGCTTCCACTTCATACTCTAGGACTATCATTTTGTGAAACTAGCCACCTATGTTTCAACATCCAATGTTTAAAGATGAATGTCTAACTAATACAACAATCAGAGATTTTATTTTAATACATATTGTCACTGTATCTTTGCACAGGAACATAATTTTTACCCTCTTTTTGTATTTACATGGTACATATATTTTAAAATCAATTTTAAGTCATTACAATGTTTTGCATCTGTGTATTCAAAGTAGGAGGCATTGGTAACATCTAAATGTGTGTTTAGTGTCTTTAAACGGGAACACCCCAAGTACACTGGAATAAAATCACTGATGCATTGGTTTCATATTCAGGTTCAAAATTGTTTTTTCAGTGTGATGGTCCTGGTATATAAATGGGAAAACAATGACTTTTCAAGTGTGTAAGCCTGGTCTCAAAATCACTCTTTGAACATCTGGACTTTAAGAATTCAGTCATTGGCCTTCCATGGACTGGAGATACTAGATCTAAATCAAATATATTTGTAGCATATTAAAATTAATTATTTTCTCCCCTAATTTCTCTGTGGTACTGAGCCATACAGATAAAAGAGGCTCCAGTTTGATGCCTCATCTGTGCTGAGTTAACTGACCTCAGCCAGGGCAGTTGTTGGGGTGCTACAATCAATGCCCCTTAGCTAGGGAGGGAGAAACCAGTGCCTGCTACTGTTCTGTAACTAGTGCTGGAGGATGTATGTGCACAGATGTGAGGTGAGGAGAGAAACAGGCTCACCTACGATCCCACCCTGACTCAAATAGCCTTCCAAAGCTCATTATAAAGGCTCATAGAACACGAATAGGCACTCGAGTGAAGTATCAGAGTACTAGAGGAGTATAGAAAGTGCAGGGGTAAAATTAAAAAGGAAATTAGGAAAGCAAAGAGAGGGTGTGAAAATTACTGGCAAGTAAAATTAAGGAAAAGCCAAAAATGTTTTATAAATACATAAAGAGCAAGAGGATAACTAAGGAAAGAGTAGGGCCTATTAGAGACCAGAAAGGTAACCTATGTGTGGAGGCGGAAGATGTGGGTATGGTTCTTGATGAATCTTTGCGGAGCAGGCTCGAGGGGCCGATTGGCCTACTCCTGCTCCAATTTCTTATGTTCTAATACTTTGCGTCTGTCCTCACAAAAGAGGGGGACGATACGGAGATTGTAGTTGAGGAGGAGGAGTGTGAAATATTGGATAGGATAAACATAGTGGGAGAGGAAGTATTAAAGGGTTTAACATCTTTGAAAGTAGATAAATTGCCAGGCCTGGATGAAATGTATCCCAGGCTGTTAAGAGAAGCAAAGGAGGAAATAGCAGAAGCTCTGACCATCATTTTCCAATCCTCCCTGACTACAGGCGTGATGCTGGAGGATTGGATTTAATGTACCATTGTTGAAAAAGATAGACCGAGTAATTATACGCCTGTCAGTCTAACCTCAGTGGTGGACAATTTATTGGAATCAATTCTGAGGGCCAGCATAAATCGTCATTTAGAAAGGCACAGGTTAATCAAGGACAGTCAGCGTGGATTTGTTAAGGGAAGGTCATGTCTGACTAACTTGATTGACTTTTTTGAGGAGGGTTGATGAGGGTAATGCATTTGATGTAGTGTACATGGATTTTAGCAAGGCTTTTGACAAGGTCCCACATGGCAGACCGGACAAAAAAGTAAAAGCCCATGGGATTCAAGGGAAAGTGGCTAGTTGGATCCAAAATTGGCTCAGGGGCAGGAAGCAAAGGGTAATGGTTGACAGGTGTTTCCAGTGGGGTTCTGCAAGGCGCAGTACTAAGTCCCTTGCTTTTTGTGATATATATTGATTTGGACTTAAATGTGGGGGGCTTGATCAAGAAGTTGCAGATGATACAAAAATTGGCCGTGTGGTTGATAGTGAGGAGGAAAGCTGTAGACTGTAGGAAGATATCAATGGACTGGCCCGGTGGGTAGAAAAGTGGCAAATGGAATTCAATCCAGAGAAGTGTGAGGTAATGCATTTGGGGAGGGCAAACAAGGCAAGGGAATACACAATAAATGGGAGGATACCAAGAGGTGTAGAGGAAGTGAGGGATCTTGGAGTGCATGTCCACAGATCCTTGAAGGTAACAGGGCAGGTAGATAAGTTAAAAAGGCATACGGGATACTTTCCTTTATTAGCTGAGGCATAGAATATAAGAGCAAGGAGGTTGTGCTAGAACTGTATAAAACATTGGTTAGGTCACAGCTAGAGTACTGCGTACAGTTCTGGTCACCACATTACAGGAAAGATGCGATTGCACTAGAGAGGGTACAGAGGAGATTTATGAGGATGTTGCCAGGGCTGACTCCAGCATTTTCCCCACAACAGATGTTAGGCTAACTGGTCTATAATTCCCTGGTTTCCTTCTCTCCTTTCTTAAAAAGTGGAGTGACATGTGCAATTTTCCAATCTAGAGGGACAGTTCCTGAATCTGGAGAACTTTGAAAGATTATAGTTAGGGCATCTACAATGTGCTCACCTACTTCCTTTAACACCCTGGGATGGAAACCATCTGGTCCTGGGTATTTGTCACTCATTAGTGCTATTATTTTCTTCATTACTGTTGCTTTACTTATGTTAATTTTATCGAGTCCCTGTCCCTGATTCAATATTAGTTTTCTTGGGATTTCTGGCATGTTATCCTCTTTTTCTACTGTAAATGTTGTACAAAAATTATTTAATGCCACTAAGGTGTGAGGGTATTCAAAATATGATGCTTTTGAGTTCTGCACAACTGGTGGGATGCATTTGTGTGGAACCAGGGCTGGATGTACTTCATACAAGGGCACTTAAAGAAATGGCTAACAAAAGTCATAGTATCTTCAGGGAATCGTTAGGAATGGAATGAGTGCCTGAGGGTTGGAAAGTAGCTAATATCATACAACACCAATCTTTTAAAAAGGGCATAAGGATGGTCCAGGAAACCGCAGGCCAGTAAGCCTAACATCTGTTGTGGATAAGATATTAGAAGGTATCCTGAAAGAGGGATTAATGAAACACTCAGATAGATATACTGTAGTATGAGAAAGTCAGCATAGATTTATGGGAGCGAGGTCTTGTCTAACAAATTTACGGGAATTCTTTGAAGAAATGATGGACCTGTTGTTGGTAGAAATTCTGTGGACAAAGTCAGCATGGGTTTATGAAAGGGAAATCATGCTTAACAAATCTATTGGAGTTTTTTGAGGATGTAACTAGTAGAACAGATAAGGGAGAACCAGTGGATGTGGTGAATTTGGATTTTCAGAAGGCTTTTGCTAAGGTCCCACACAAGAGGTTAGTGTGCAAAATGAAAGCACATGGGATTGGGGGAATATACTGGCATGGATTGAGAATTGGTTGACAGACAGGAAACAGAGAGTAGGAATAAACGGGACTTTTTCCGGGTGGCAGGCAGTGACTAGTGGGGTACCGCAGGGATCAGTGCTTGGGCCCCAGCTACTCACAATATATATCAATGATTTGGATGAGGGAACTAAATGTAACATTTCCAAGTTTGCAGACAACACAAAGCTGGGGTGGAATGTGAGCTGTGAGGAGGACAAGTTTTGTGAGTGGGCAAGAACATGGCAGATGCAGTATAACGTGGATAAATGTGAGGTTATCCACTTTGGTTGCAAAAACAGAAAGACAGATTATTATCTGAATGGTGATAGATTGGGAAAAGGGGAGGTGCAACGAGACCTGGGTGTCCTTGTACACCAGTCGCTGAAAGCGAGCATTCAGGTGCAGCAAGCAGTTAGGAAGGCGAATGGTAAGTTGGCCTTCATTGCAAGAGGGTTTGAGTACAGGAGCAGGGATGTATTACTGCAATTGTACAGGGCCTTGGTGAGACCACATCTGGAGTATTGTGTGCTGTTTTGGTCTCCTTATCCGAGGAAGGATGTCCTTGCCATGGAGGGAGTGCAACGAAGGTTTACCAGACTGATTCCTGGGATGGCAGGACTGACGTATGAGGAGAGATTGGGTCGACTAGGCCTATATTCACTAGAGTTTAGAAGAATGAGAGGTGATATCATCGAAACATATAAAATTCTAACAGGACTAGACAGACTAGATGCAGGGAGGATGTTCCCGATGGATGGGGAGTCCAGAACCAGGGGTCACAGTCTCAGGATACGGGGTATGCCATTTAGAACCGAGATGAAGAGAAATTTCTTCATTCAGAGGGTGGTGAACCTGTGGAATTCTCTACCACAGAAGGCAGTGGAGGCCAAGTCATTAAATATATTCAAGAAGGAGATAGATATATTTCTTAATGCTAAAGGAATCAAGGGATATGGGGAAAAAGTGGGAACAGGGTACTGAGTTAGACGATCAGCCATGATCATTTTGAATGGCGGAGCAGGCCTGAAGGGCCGAATGGCCTACTCTTGCTCCTATTTTCTATGATTCTATGAAGACCATCACTTTGTGAAACTAGCCACCTATGTTTCAAAATCCATTGTTTGAAGATGAATGTCTAACTAATACAAATGTAAGGACTTGCACAACACCAGGTTATAGTCCAACAGTTTTATTTTAAATCACAAGCTTTCAGAGCTTTCCTCCTTCATCAGGTGAGGAAAGCTCCGAAAGCTTGTGATTTAAAATAAAACTGTTGGACTATAACCTGGTGTTGTGCAAGTCCTTACATTTGTCCACCCCAGTCCATCACCAGCATCTCCACATCATAACTAATACAACACATCAGAGATTTTATTTTAGTACATATTGTCACTGTGTCTTTGCACAGGAACATGACTTTTACCCTTTGTTTTTACATTAAAATCAATTTTAAGTCACTACAATGTTTTGCATCTGTGTATTCAAAGTTGGAGGCATTGGTAACATCTAAATGCACGTTTAGTGTTTTTAAACGGGAACACCCCAAGTACATTGGAATAAAATCGCTGATGCATTGGTTACGCATTTAGGTTCAAAATTGTTTTTTCAAAGTGATGGTACCACAAGGATCGGTGGTGGGGCTATTGCTATTTATAGTGTATGCAAATGATTTGAAGCTTGGGACAGAAACACTGGGGTCGATCTTTAACCCTGGCAGAAACCAGTGGGCTGATGGAGCTTTCCTGCTGGGCAGAAGCAGGTCTGCAGACAGAAGAGACGCTCCGGCCTGGATATTAACTCGGAGAGGGGGAAAAGAGCGGGGTGGGGGGTTTTCGGAAGGGAAACCCGGAAGTAAGGGTTTCCCGCATGTCATGATGATTTTGACAGTAGGACGTCTTTAAAATTTTTTCAACAGCTTTTGCGCCCAACAGCTAGCCAGATTGACAGGCTGGTTGCCTATCGGGTGGGAAAGCAGCCAGGGAGCGATTGAAGACTTCAGGGTTTGTATGGGGGAGGTCGGGGAGAGATCAGGGTCTCCTGGGTTCATATGGGGGAGGTTGGGGAGAGATTGGGGTTTTGGTTTTGTATGGGGGAGAGATCGGGGTCTTGGGGTTTATATGAGGGAGGTCAGGGAGAGATCGGGGTCTTTGGGTTTTGTATGGGGGAGGTCAGGGAGAAATCGGGGTCTTTGGGTTTTGTATGGGGAAGGTTGGGGAGAGACCGGGGTCTTTGGGTTTTGTATGGGGAAGGTCGGGGAGAGATCGGGGTCTTTGGGTTTTGTATGGGGGAGGTCGGGGAGAGATCAGGGTCTTTGGGTTTTGTATGGGGGAGGTTGGGGAGAGATCGGGGTCTTTGGGTTTTGTATGAGGAAGGTCGGGGAGAGATCGGGGTCTTTGGGTTTTGTATGAGGAAGGTCGGGGAGAGATTGGGATCTTCGGGGTTTCGGCGCATAGGAAATCGCAGGGGGTCAGCCGATCACGAGGTGTTTAAAAGGTTTGCTTGGTGAGCTGCGGGGAAGCATTCCTGCTCCTCCTGGCCTACAAGCAGTGCAATAAAGGTACTTACCTCATGGATCTGACTACTCTCGCCTCCTTTTACTTGCGGTGATTCTCGTGGCCCAGGAAACCCATGCTGGAGTTTAACTTCCCACCCGCCCCCAACCCACCCATTCTTGGGGGTTAAAATTCCCTCCTTCATGTAAGTCTAAGGCTTTCATTTGTGGGGTCAAGTGGAGCAAGAGGCTCCTCTGGGCCACACAAGGAAAGTTACGGTACCTCCTGCCCCAGACTCCACCCCACCTTCACCGCCCTATCCTATGAGACCCTCCCAAAATCCCCTCCCTGTCACTTACCTGGAAGCTGGCAGGCGCTCAATGGCTGCCTTACCATTGCCTACCGGCAGCTGCTCTGTGCCCTTTTGACGCCAATCCCATATGGGAAGTGGACCGGCAGCAGTTAAATGATTCCTAGCAGTTAAAATCACTGTGGCCTGCTGCTGTATACTTGTGGTTGAAGGGAATAGAAGGATACGGTCATAGGGTGGGAAGAAGTCTTTAGAGTGGGAGGAGACCTGTTTTGAGTATAATCACCGACATAGGCCAGTTAGGCTGCATGGCTTGTTTCTGTGCTGTAGATTCCATGTAATTATGGGTTGTCATTTTGCTTAACTGTGCCTTTTTTAAGTCACTTGTTTGTTTTCTTCAGTTTTAGCGATGGTCAAAATAAAAACTTTTTTTTAACTGATTTTTCTCCAAATTTGCCAGGGTCTTTTGGGGTCCGGTATTTTTCACACTGATTTTTTTCGTTTATGTACACTATTACTATTAACTAATGTGTTAGTCACCCGGTTCAGTTTAATAGATAGGGTGATTTTATCTCCCCTTTTAATTTAGTAAACCTCCCTCTTTTCAGTTACTTTTTCTACTCACTAGTTTCCCATGCCAGTTGGGAAAACCAAGGAACCCTCAATCAAATCAAATCACGTTTCCAGCGTGACGTGCGCCGGACACCATCTTGATATAGATATTAGCGCATGCGCATATACCGAATGCCGGCAGCATTAAAGTAGGGAGAAAATGCATACAATCAGTGTGCAACGCTGATTTAAAGTGATAGACACCACTTTGGGACTTAACGCTCAACTCAACGCACAGTCTTTACCACGCACACCTGAATATGTCTTAGATGTCCTGGAGGGCCCCCCCCCCCCCCCCAACCAGTACTATTTAAAGGGACCATCCAGCTGTTGCAGGTTAGTTGCTGGATTATTGCTTCTGGTTGCTGGTGGAATAGGAAGTGTTTTTTGAAGCTCCCTATACTTACTGAGAGTTGCTACAGTACATTTGAGAGTGGTTTAGCAGATATTGCCTTATGGTTGGGAAAGTTACAACTGTGTTTGAATAACATTCCTGGCAACCATGGGTGGTCTGCTAGGGCTCCCGCTGGGCATTGAGCATGACTTGGAGCATGCAGAGAGGCCACGCAGAGCAGGTCAAGTTGCGAGGAGAGGGAGGAGGCGGAGGCGGAGGCGCAGGGCACTGAGCAGGAGGCTGTATCCAATGAGGGCCTTCCGGGACCAATTGTCTTACCTCAACATGAGCGAGGAGCATTGCATCTGACAGCTGAGGTTCACCAGGGAGGCCGTGACGGAGATCTATCAACTGGTGCGGCCACAACTGCAGCCTCAGAGCAGGGCAAGGACAGCATTGCCTGTGGCTGTGAAGGTAACCGTTGCACTGAACTTCTACAACTCAGGATCATTTCAGGCCTCTGCTGGCAACATTTGCAACATCTCGCAGGATGCAGTGCACTGCTGCATAATGGAGGTCACCGATGCGATGTATGAGATGAGGAACATGGAGGTCGATGCCCGCTACCCTGGGAGTAGTCACGACAGCTTCGCTATGCGGCAGTCCAATGTGCCAGCTATCTTTCACCCGCCTCGGCAAGTCAAAAGCTGGCTACAGGGCGACAAGGGCTAGCCTCTCAAGCCGTGGCTCATGACTCCGGTCAGGCACCCACGCACACATGCACAGCAGGCCTACAATGAGAGCCAGGCTGCCACATGCAACGTCCTGGGGCACACCATAGGCCTCCTGAAACAATGCTTCCGCTGCCTGGAACGGTCTGGAGGAGCCCTCCAATACTCTGCTGAGTGGGTGGGGTGATACGTGGTGGTATGCTGCATGCTGCACAACCTCACCATCATGAGGGACCAGCCCTTGCCACCGATGATCGAAGAAGACCCTGAGTCAGAGGCTGAGGAGGGGGAGGAGCCGGAGGAGGAAGTGGAGGAAGACTCAAGGGTGCAATAGGGAACACACGCCTTGTCTGCAAGGGCTGTGCGTGTTCGCCTGATCCGTGCCCACTATCAATAATGTCAACTACATCCCCCAACTCACCAACAGTCCTACACACCCCACCTTTCCGCTCCCACATGACCATCAAATCGCCCTCCGTCTGATTACACATTGCTTTCCCCCCAGCTCATCGCACAAATAAAAACCACCACCAAATGCAAATGCAAAGGCACATTAATTAACAAATCAAATTTAGGAAACAGAACAGAACTATTCACCCTTGTGCATTCCCTTAGTGCCTGTTGTTCGTGTGCCTTTATCTTTCCTAGTGCTCCTACGAGGTGCTTCTGCAGTGGCTGGGGCATGGGTGGTGGGAGGCTGCTGGCTTTCAATGGAGGAGTGTGCAGATGGCCTTGGAGGACGACCTCGAGCAGCTCTGGGCCGAGAGGGCCCAGCTTCAGACTGCACCATCTCAGCTTGGGCTGCAGTAGACTGGTCTGATTGGCTGATTGGCAACAACAAGGGCACTGGCAGAGTGGCAGGGTTGGGAGCAGGAATGTTCTCTTCCTGAGAGACAGCAGGTCCGACTGCCATGGTGCCACTGCCACTCTCCCGGGGTGGTGCCTCGGCAATCCCGGTGATCAGCTAGAGAACGGATTGCTGGAGTGCTGTGATGCCCCGGAGGCTCCATTCCACAGTGGTTCCCAGACCCACAATAGCAGCAGTCTGAGCTTCCGTTGCAGCAGTCTGAGCTGCAACCGTAGCTTGCAGACCTTTGATGACATCGGCCTGTGCTGCAATGGACGCCGTGACATCAGTCATCAGGCGCTGCATCATGGTGGGTTCCACAGGTGTGCCGATGGAGGTGACCACCTGTTCCATGTTGGAAAGGATGGGCTCCAAGCTCTGCACAAAGCTCTGCCCCTCCATGCCCCTTCTCATTGTGCACATGCTTTCTGGCAAACTTTGCAGTACCCCAAGCATTTGGTGGTCTACACCCATCAGCCGTCTTCTGTAGCCTGGCCCATCGAAGTCCTCATCTAACTCCTCTGCAGCAGAACTAGTGAGTGACCTCACCCTCTGGCGAGCTGGAACCTGTAGTATCCGTTCCCCCCGCCCCGGCTCCTGTGCACTTGTGCTCGACGTTTCACCACGTGCAGATCCCTTCCCTAACCTAGCCTCTAAAGGACGCGCAGCATCAGTCTCTGAGCTGGTGGATGCGAGTGACAGATCGAGTGACGGGGTGCCTTCAGTGTCCTCCTCTTCCTCCTCCTCCTCCTTGGACGGTGCAGCCATGTGTTCTTGGTATCTGCAATGACAAAGGGAAACAGTTGAGTTGTGGAGCGGGGAGAGGAACAAGTACGACGTGCGTGCTGACAGCATCTGCAGCACGTGAGTCAGAAAAGATTATGGGAGGAGGGAGATGTGGGAAAGGAGAAGGAGCATTAGATATGCAGAGATCTCCTTCATCGGGACCTCCAGTGCGGCATGTGATCACGGCTGCAGCGACAGCCGGGCCAATGATCCAAAGCGCAGTCTCCTCCAAGGGGGTGAGGACGTGAAGGCATGCCTGTCCTCCCTCAGGTCTCTCCTGCTGCCGGCTGTTATGCGCCACTTTCCCTTGCAAGACAGAGGGCAGTGTGTCAATGAGTATCCTGCAAGGTGTCTGGGTGATGTGCCTGTTATGGTCGAATAGCTGTCACTGAATGGTGGTTTTGTGGCCTGCAAGTGTGGTACTACGTGCGGGGGAGATGCAGCATGCCGAGTGCAGCATTGCATATGGATGGGCAGTGTTTGTTGGTGGGTGGGTGACGGGGGTGTGATGGATGGAACAGTAATGCAGTCGGTGGTCAGATGTACCACTTGAAACTTGCATTCACTTACCTTGACCACTCGTCAAATCATTGAACTTCTTTCGGCACTGCAGCCAGGTGCAATGCTCCTGGCGTTGACTTCCTGGGCCACAGCCTCCCAATGCCTGTGGAGCTGGAGTCTGGTGGGTCTCCTGCCACCCTGCAGGTACATGTTGGCTCTCCTTTCGTCCAACCCCTCAACCAGGACCTCCAGTGCATCATCGGAGAAGCGTGGGGCCCTCTCTTGCACCGGTCCCGCCATCCTTCCGGCCCTCTTTCCCTCCTCCGAGTGGACTGTGCATGTCCCATTTAAAATGTGCACCTGAACCTTTTAAGAGGTGCAGGCTGTTGATGACGTGCACTTAGCACGCCCCATTTTGGGCTTCCTCATTCTCCGTGCAGCCAGTGTTACGTGCACTGCTATCATGGGAAGTAACAGGCAGTTCGAAATTCACGTGCTGCCTGCGTAGGGGCCATCGGATGCAGGTTAATAGTTATAATACACTGTAACACCCAGGTCCTTTGCCCGATGTACAGCCTTGAACATACAACCATGTTTAGCATTGGCCCTACGCTGCATTAATCTATATTAAGACACCTGCCAGATTCAGGCCTATTCTCCCATCACATCTAGCTCTGCCTGCAATCTATTTTCCTCATCTCGGATCCTTATACTCACAGATATCTTTGTCTCATCTGCGAACTTGCAGACAGTTCCCCCCGATCTCGTCATCCAGATCATTGATAATGATAAGGAAGAGCAATGACCCTACTACCGATCCTCACTGGGCTCCATTAGTGACCAGTCCCTATGCAGATCTGGTACCATTAAGAACTATATTCTGTCCAGTTCTTTATCCCACCCAAAATCTGACCAATAGTCGCACATGATTCAACCTTATTTGGTAGCTTTTTGGGCAGGCTACAGCTTAGCGGAATGGGCAGAAAAGTGAATTTAATGTGGATAAAAATGTGAGATAATACATTTTGGGATATAGAAACAAGGAATGAGAGTATACATTTAATGGAACAACGCAAGGGTGTAGTGAACAGAGAGAACTAGGCACCAAGGAGCCCTAGAAAATTGAAGTCAATGGGAATCAGGGGGAAAACTCTCCAGTGGCTAGAGTCATACCTAGCATAAAGGAAGATGGTAGTGGTTGTTGGAGGCTAATCATCTCAGCCCCAGGACATTGCTGCAGGAGTTCCTCAGGGCAGTGTCCTTGGCCCAACCATCTTCAGCTGCTTCGTCAATGACCTTCCCTGCATCATAAGGTCAGAAATGGGGATGTTTGCTGATGATTGCATAGTGTTCAATTCCATTCGCAACCCCTCAGATAATGAAGCAGTCTGTGCCCGCATGCAGCATCCAGGCTTTGGCTGATGATGGCAAGTAAATTTGCGCCAGGCAATGACCATCTCCAATAAGAGAGAGTCTAACCACCTCCCCTTGACGTTCAACGGCATTACCATCGCCGAATCCCCCACCATCAACATCCTGGGGTCGCCATTGACCAGAAACTTAACTGGACCAGCCACATAAATACTGTGGCTACAAGAGCAGGTCAGAGGCTGGGTATTCTGCAGCGAGTGACTCACCTCCTGACTCCCCAAAGCCTTTCCACCATCTACAAGGCACAAGTCAGGAGTGTGATGGAATACTCTTCACTTGCCTGGATGAGTACAGCTCCAACACACTCAAGAAGCTCGACACCATCCAGGACAAAGCAGCCCGCTTGATTGGTACCCCAACCACCACCCTAAACATTCACTCCCTTCACCACCGGCGCACTGTGGCTGCAGCGTGTACCATCCACAGGATGCACAGCAGCAACTCACCAAGGCTTCTTCGACAGAACCTCCCAAACCTTCTACCACCTAGAAGGACAAGGGCAGCAGGCACATGGGAACAACACCACATTCCCCTCCATATCACACACCATCCTGACTTGGAAATATATCGCCGTTCCTTTATCATCGCTGGGTCAAAATCCTGGAACTCCCTTCCTAACAGCACTGTGGGAGAACCTTCACCATATGGACTGCAGCGGTTCAAGAAGGCGGCTCACCACCACCTTCTCAAAGGCAATTAGGGATAGGCAATAAATGCTGGCCTTGCCAGCGACGCCCACATCCCATGAACGAACAAAAAAAAAGTTCAAATACCTAATTCCCTGAATGTGCGAATGCAGGTAGATTAATGCCATAAAAAGACCAACAGAAATGTGCTTTTTATAAATGGGGTATAGAGTACAAGAGTAAAGAAATAATGATGAATTTATTCCAAACATTGGTTATGCCACAATTTAAAATTGTCATTAACAATCTGAGGAGAGAAGTTAGCAGTAATTTCTTTATGCAGAGAGTTGTTGGTGCATGGAATGCGTTGCTGCGGGGAATGGTTAAGGCACACTCCATTACATCTTTGAAGGGAAGATTGGATAAATGTTTGAAGCAGAGGAAGATACAGGGCTTCAGGGAGAGAGTGGGGCAGTGGCATTAGTTTTGGATTGCTCAAGCAAACAGCCGATAACTACAATGATGGGCTGAATGGCCTTCTGTGCTGTAAACCTTTCCTGATGGTGCTTCCCCATTGCAATAGCAGGATTAAGACCACATTACATCTAATCATTACCCTCTGAATGATAATCAGATTATTTTTTCTCCCACTGAAGTGATCCTCAGTGGTCTGATAAATCATACTGTTTTGATTCCCATCCCTAGAAAGAATCAAACATTAACAGAGATCTAGGGATGCTTGGAGACTTGGCGCTGAGTGTGTCCAGTCATATCAGAGCAGCAATCAACAAAACAAATTGGGGTAGAAATTCGTCTGGCCCCAACCGGGAGGCCTGAGGCTGGTTCCAAATAGGACCTCTGGCCTCATTTCAATAATTTAAGTGAGCTTCATGGCATCTGATGGAAGCACTTCTGCTTTTAGCCGAATCTTTTATTTTTGCTCAGCTTTAAATGAAAAGAGACTGCAGTTATATGTCCCTTTCACACCTCCACAGGCAGCTCTCCATTTAATGAAAGGAATTTCGGGCCACTTGCCTCGCTGGGAGCAGGACGTCCTGAGGTCATGAAAGGCACTATATAAATTTCTACCTTGGTACCTTATAGAGTGCTGATATTTCCACAAGAGGGCACAATTGATCAATTGAATAGCTGTTCAAAAGAAAATGGTATTTGAAAAGAAAGAAAAGTGGTGCAGTTGAACCATTAGTGTGATACATGGTCAGGCTTTCAGTTTACATTTTCCAGTACAGCAAATCCTCCTAAGAAATCCTGACTTTGTAACATGGTCCTCATCGATCATGCAAAGTTTAAAAACTATTGAATATTATATGATGTCAAAATATTATGTATTTTTTAAAAGGTGTGGCACCGATCCACAGAATTTTTTTTGTGTCTGTTTGTATGGGTGGGGGAGGGGTGGATGGTCACAGCTGTTTGCAGGATTGTGTGTCTGCAATTCCCTCCAATGACACTAGAGTAACGGGGAGTCAATATCAAGGGAAAATATGTAAAGAATAATCAATCAGTGTGAAGAAGGTGTTGCACTTGATCTTTTGTTTCTTGGTTTAATTTTTGTTCTTTCTTAATTGCTTTATAAGTCTGCGTAACAAAGAAGTTTTCTTTCTTGTGTCCATATGAATATGTAATGTAGAGTTGTAGAGTCCCTCATTTAATCGTATTCAGAACATCTGCAAATCCAGTAATGGCATTATTCTGGTAATACATTGTTAATCTGTCCACTCTTAGCATATCTCTGCCCTCCCAGGGTCAGATCAATGACAGACGTGATGAGCAGCCTGTTGCCTCTTTCCCTGTATGATTTGTTGCCTTAGAAACAGTATTAATAGGAAGGGGGAGAGGGACATATAACTGCAGTTTCTTTTCTTTCAAGGTGAGTGAAAATAACAGATTTGGCTAAAAGCGAGAGTGCTTCCATCAGTTGCCATGGTTTTATTCAAGCACGTCAGAAATTTTCTCCGAAGAAAGATCATTGACCTGAAATGTCAACTCTGTTTCTCTCTCTAAAGATGCTGCCTGACCTGCTGAGTATTTCCAGCATTTTCTGTTTTAATTTCAGATTTCCAGCATCCGCAGTATTTTGTTTTTGTGTAAGAAATTTGTTTGTTTTGTTTCCAAATTAAAATGATGATGCTCTATATTGTTGGTTGGTTGCTAAAGATTCCGAGCAGTTTACAACCCACTTTAGTACCTGACTTCTATGTGTTTGCCAGCTTTGGTCCAGCAACTAAAGCCGACGGGATCCCACTTCAGGCAATTATTTTGATACTTCAGGTCGTTTGCAGACCTGATTTGTAGGATATTTTTGGAGGGGTGGGGTTTTCATCTAAACTGAGAGTGTTTCCCATACTGGGGGAAACACTCCCAGTTGAAATAGACGTGTTGCAGCCACCAGCCTGTGGCAGCTGCGAAGGTCCATTTGACAGGTGTGGGGGGAGGGGGGAGAACCTCACTCATTGCAGGAGGCCACTCTGTCACTTTGGACAAAGTTTGGCCTGTACCACCCTCCTCCTAACACTAAAATTCACCAACTTGCAACCTCAACCCCGGTGTGCAGACACATTTACCTACCATGCGGATCCCCTCAAACGTACATCTTCCGGATGGGGGCCGCCATAGCTGCAGTCATGAACTCCTCGGAGGTCAAACAGCATCACCAGCCTCGCCGGCCACGCCGTCCACCTCTGACACGTGGAGCTCCACAACACAGTGCTGTGACACATCCACCTGCACAGCAGGAGGGAGGGCAACCGCAGAGAGAGATGCATCGCAGAAGGCACTACCCACGCCACGGGGTCTACAGACCGAGGCTCAGCTTCCTGGACCTCTCTAGCAGCAGTGCACACGGAGGCTTAGTGTCATTCGACATGTAGTCGTGGACATCTGCAGCCTCCTTCATGCTGAGCTGCTCCCAGCTGGCCCGAGCACCATCTTCTTACCTGTCGCTGTCATTGTCACCACTGCCCTCAACAACTTCTCCTCCGCATCCTTCCAGTGTGCCACTGGGGACATCGCCGACGTCTCTCAGTCATCTGCACAAAACAGCCCTGCAAATACACCTACACCCACTCTGCAGTGACGCAATGGGTGGCATCAGTTGTGGGTCTTCATGTTGATCCTCAGGAAAGGGCATTATTGCACAAACCAGACAAAATTTGCAAAGACGTGGCAGTAGTGGTGATAACAATTTTTTATGATTTTTTGCAAAACAAACAAAAGTAAATCAAAAACATGACATTTTGTCTTACACCCTTGTGCATCCCCTTTGTGCTCACAAAACCTTCGTCTTACGTTTATGGTTACCCCTACATGGTGCTACCCCTGTGGCTTCAGCAGAGATGGTGGCAGGTTGTCCATGCCCTGACTGACGAGAAGCTTTGCGCGGACGCCCTCTGGGTTTTGGAGCCCGTGAGGGCCCCTCCAAAGACTGCTCCACCTGCGCCTGTGCAGGGGCAGACTTGGCCACCTGGAGGGGGGGCAGCGTTGCAGGTACTGGTTGAGAGGGGGGCAACGGGTGAGACGTGGGAGTGCTTTGAGTGGCATCCCCACTTCCATGTCCCCTTTTACCATCATCCCTCTCCTGGCCCAGGCCCACATCACTCCTTCTACCCTGCTGGACGACAGTTTGGAGGACTTGTGCTAGGCCTAGGAAGGCCAGTTGTAAGGTATCTGTCAGCCTGTTTAAGGCGGCAGAATGTTGCTCACCCTGAATCCGAATGGCTGTTGTCAGGGCCTGAATGGACTCATTGTTGAGCCGTGCTTGAAGCTCGATGGAGGCTAGCCTTTCCTCCATCGCAGACATTCCTGCACCTACCAGCGACACTATCTCAGAGATGCCTTCACATCCCTGTGACAATATTCCACTCATGCAGGAGTTGGACTCCTCCATCCTCAGCGCGATTGTGGAGAGTGCGCGTGGCAACTGTTCCAGTACCTCGGCAATGTGCTGCTGCCCCTCGATGACTCTCTTTTTCACGGCTGGCCCCCAGGGTTCAGCATCTGGGTCCAGCTGAGCAGAGCCTGGAGAAGAGTGCTCCCACCGACGCGGACTCTCCACGGCTGCCCCTGCCACCAGGGTCTGCTCGTGCTCACATGTGCGTGGTGACTCACCATGTGCAAGCCCAACTAAGTGAGGACGGGGACCCACCGAGGTGTGTGTATCTGCGCTGGTGGATGGCTGGCTCAGATGTGATGATGCACCCCCAGAGGCCGGCAGGTCCTCTGAGGAATCGCCCTCCGCAGTCACGGCGCTCGCAGATGGCCCTGCAAGAGAACAGAAAGCAATATTAAGCATGTGGACAGATGTTGAGGTGCTGCAGATGCCAAGTGATGCTAAGATCATTCACTGTCATGAAATGCTGAGTGTTAGATTTCTGTCACCAGCCGCTTGTGCACTCCCAGTCTCGGCGTCTGCCATGGACAGGCACTCCAGTGTCTGGCTTATTTTGAGTGCCTGCTGCTCCACATCTGTTAAGACCACCTGGTGTGGTGGGCCCTCGCTGGTCCTTGCCCTCTCTTGGGCATTCTGGCATCTCTTCTCCTATTAAGGCAAAACACAGAAGCGTGATTGAGTGATGGTTGCATGGTGACCCGCTGCATGCATTGGTGTGGGTGGGGGTGAGCGTGAGGGAGATGCATGGGAGGGTGCGTGTGAGACATAGCCATGAGATTGTATGAGGATTGGGTTGCGTGATAGTGTTCGAATGGGAACTGGGGCGGTGAGTAAGTGCAGGCAAGGTGAGAATGATGGTTGAGTGAATGTGAGGAGTGATGCGAGAGCATTGTGGTGGCAGTGCAGAAGGAGTTGTATGGTGGTGGAGATGATGTGGAAGACGGAGTGTGGGAGAATGCATAAGTATACTAATTTTGGCTGACCTGGTTAGGTCATTAAATCGCTTCCTGCACTGGACCCAGGTTCTGGACACATTGCCGCTGCTGGTGACCTCCTCGGCCACCTCCAGCCAGGCCTTCTTGGTGGCGGAGGGAGGACACCTCCTCCCATCCGATGGAAAAAAAAATTCCCTCCTCCTCCTCACCCCGTCGAGCAGCACCTGGAGTGAGGAGTCAGAGAAACTTGGAGCAGCCCTGCCTCTGGCCTGCTCCATGTTCCAAAATTGGTTCTTTGCTGCAGGAGGAGCATTGGAGGACTGCCCTTTAAATAGGGCTCCTCCTGCTGACAGCCTGTGATGCGGGTATGCAGTGCGCCCACTGCGCAGGTCTGGAACGGGAAACCCGGAAGCCAAGGTAAGTGCCTTCAATTAGGCTGCGATCGCGTGCGGAGCACCCCGAACTCACTGGGCGCGTTACCCACGCGCCCAGTCGACCCCCCGTTGCCAACCCGCCTCCCTCCTAATATCGAGCCCAAAATGTTTGGATACTTCTGCTGTAGTTTATTCATTCTGTGCTTTGTTTTTACATTTCAATAGGAAATGTGCTGTATTTGCATCAATGTTATGTTGTTACCTTTGTTTTTAATTGTAAATTGCAATCATTGTGTATCTTTCTGTTCTAATTTTGCAGGTGTCACTAGTTGTTAATGTTGCCAGTGAGTGTGGCTTCACAGAAAGTCACTACAAAGACCTGCAGCAGTTACAGCGGGAACTGGGCCCAATGCATTTCAATGTCCTGGGATTCCCCTGTAACCAGTTTGGGAATCAGGAGCCAGGGTCCGACCAAGAGATTGAAAGCTTTGTGCGAAGGACCTATGGGGTTTCTTTCCCAATGTTCAGTAAGATCGTTGTCAAAGGCACTGGTGCGAATGCAGCATTCAAATATTTAATAGGTAAGAATGAGATTCATTAGAATTTAGGAATTTGTCTAACATTTCAAGCTAATAGTCATTCTCAATAGATTCCATCTCCGTTATTCAAAAAGTGCAGTGGTTTCTTTGTAAGAAGAGGTTCTCAGAGCCTACAACGTGAACTTCTGGTAACATTCTGCTAGTTTCCTAATTATCCATTATCCTAGACCAGCCAAGATTTTTGTCAGGATTCAGGTAAATCTCAATGCATGTTGGTAATGTGTTCTTTTGTGGACAGTTTTGGATAATGCATTTTTTTTCCTGAAATGGAGTTTTGAACGTTTTGAGTGTTAGGTCCAGTTCAAAGCAGTGGCAATATTTTCCCAGGCTTTCTTTTGCCAATTTTACCACAGGTATCGGGCGACTTTGCTGAAGTGGTCTTTTTCCACTTGTGAGCCGAGATTGAGTGTTGGTGAACTACTTAGCCATGTAAGGCATTGCAACAGAAATATTATTTTGTGTATAATCATCATGATTCTTATGCAGAGAGCACATTTCTATGACCCATGACTTTATGTAAGATGGCTGGTCTCCGTCCCACAACTTGAAAGTCTGGCTAGTAGGATTTTAATTTAGCAATTGGGCACAATCCTGGCTCATCACAGTATATGTTTAATAATATGCCTTGTAGCTTGTTTAAATTTTTAGATCTATGATACACTGAGCATGTGTAAAACATGAACAGAAATTTTTAGTTAAAAAAATATTGAAAATGCATGGCAGTTCTGTCAGCATCTGAAAAGATAAGTTAATATTTTCTCAACTAATATACATTCCCTTGAGGAATAAAAACTCCACGATCCAACCGTGGCTAACTAGAGAAATTAACAATAGTATTAGATTAAAAGAAGAGGCTTACATTGTTGCCAAAAAGAGTAGTAAGCCTGAGGATTGGGAGGGTTTTAGAAACCAGCAAAGGATGACCAAGAAATTGATAGAGGGAGAAAATAGAATGAGAGTAAACTAGCAAGAAATATAAGAACAGATTGTAAGAGCTTCTGCAAGTATGTAAAAAGGAAAAGATTAGCGAAAGTAAACATGGGTCCCTTAGAGGCAGAGACAGGAGAAATTCTAATGGGGAATAAGGAAATGGCAG
Source organism: Heptranchias perlo (assembly GCF_035084215.1). NCBI lineage: Eukaryota > Metazoa > Chordata > Chondrichthyes > Hexanchiformes > Hexanchidae > Heptranchias > Heptranchias perlo. Next base: position 36,832,301 of record NC_090333.1, on the reverse strand, counting down.
AGACATTAAACAAATATTTTGTATCTATCGTCACAGTAGAAGACACAAAAAAAAATACCAGAAATAGTGGGAACCAAGTGTCTAATGAGAGTGAGGAACTTAAAGTAATTAAGATTAGTAAAGAAAAAGTACTGGAGAAATTAATGGGACTAAAAGCCGACAAGTCCCCTGGACATGATGGCCTACATCCTAGGGTTTTAAGAAGTGGCTGCAGAGATAGTGGATGCATTGGTTTTGATCTTCCAGAATTCCCTAGATTCCAAAACAGTCCCCATGGATTGGAAGGTAGCAAATGTAACCCCGCTATTAAAGAAGGGAGGGAGAGAGAAAACATGGAACTATAGGCCAGTTAGCCTGACATCTGTAGTAGGGAAAATGCTAGAATCTATTAAGGATGTAGTAACAGGGCACTTAGAAAATCATAATATGATTAGGCACAGTCAACGCGGTTTTATGAAAGGGAAATAGTGTTTGACAAATCTATTAGAGTTTTTTGAGGATGTAACTAGCAGGGCAGATAAGGGGGAACCATGGATGTAGTATATTTGGATTTTCAAAAGGCATTTGATAAGGTGCCACACAAGAGGTTGTTACACAAGATTAGGGCTCATGGGATTGGGGGTAATATATTAGCATGTGTTAATTGTATCCATGTGATTTATAGCAATTAGTATTAATTGTATTCAGGTGGTGTATATCAATTGGGAACTCTCTTGTATCCATTTATAAGGAAGCTGATTTAGGGTGTGGTGTGTGTGGTAATGTGGAGTCCTGTGAATAAAGGCTTGGAAGCAACTGAAGACTAGGCTCTAGTGTTCTATCCTTCACCACCTGGCTATCCAATTTATAACAGCACGGATTGAGAATTGGTTAATGGACAGAAAACAGAGTAGGAATAAACAGGTCATTTTCGGGCTGGCAAGTTTAACTAGTGGGGTGCTGCAAGGATCATTGCTTGGGCCTCAGTTGTTTACAAAAATATCAATGACTTAGATGAGGGGACCGAGCGTAAAGTATCCAAGTTTGCTGATGATACAAAGCTGGGTGGGAAAGTAAGCTGTGAGGAAGACGTGAAGAGGCTGCAAAGGGATATAGACAGGTTAAATGAGTGGGCAAGAAGGTGGCAGATGGAGTATAATGTGGGGAAATGTGAGGTTATTCACTTTGATAGGAAGAATAGAAAAACAGAATATTTTTTAAATGGTGAGAAACTATTAAATGTTAATGTTCAGTGTGGATGCTCAGTTGTTGAATGTATTCAAGACTGAGATCGATTGATTTTTGGACACTAAGGGAATTGAGGGATATGGGGATCGGGCGGGAAAGTGGAGTTGAGGTCGAAGATCAGCCATGATCTTATTGAATGGCGGAGCAGGCTCGAGGGGCTGTATGGCCTACTCCTGCTTCTATTTCTTATGTTCCTAAGAATAGAAAAGCAGAATATTTTTTAAAAGGTGCGAAACTAAGAAACGTTGATAGTCAGAGGGATTTGGGTGTCCTTGTACATGAATCATAGAAAGTTAACATGCGCGTACAGCAAGCAATTAGGAAGGCAAATGATATGTTAGCCTTTACTGCAAGGGGGTTGGAGTATAAGACTAAGAAGGTCTTGCTGCAATTATATAGGGCTCTGGTGAGACCACACCTGGAGTACTGTGTACAGTTTTGGTCTCCTTACCTAAGGAAGGATATACTTGCCTTAGCGGGGGTGCAATGAAGGTTCACTAGATTGATCCTGGGATGAGAGGGTTGTTCTATGAGGAGAGATTGAGTAGAATGGGCCTATATTCTCTGGAGTGCAGAAGAATGAGAGGTGATCTCATTGAAATGTATAAGATTTTGAGAGAGCTTAACAGAGTAAATGCTGAGAGGGTATTTCCCTTGGCTGTAGAGTCTAGAACTAGGGGTCATAGTCTCAAGATAAGGAGTCGGCCATTTAAGACCGCGATGAGGAAGAATTTCTTCACTCAGAGGGTTGTGAATCGTTGGAATTCTCTACCCCAGAGTGCTGTGGATGCTCAGTCATTGAGTATATTCAAGACTGAGATCGATTGCTTTTTGGATACTAAAGGATTCAAGGGCTATGGGGATAGGGTGGGAAAGTGGAGTTAAGTTTGAAGATCAGCCATGATCTTATTGAATGGCAGAGCAGGCTCGAGGGGACGTATGGCCTACTCCTGTTCCTATTTCTTATGTTGTGGGTAGGGGCCCTTCATTGGAACTGGAAAGGGAAGGTAGGTGAACCCTATTTTAGGACTGATCAAAACAAAGATGGAGAGGGAACAATCAGTAAATATCAGTGGTCAGATACTGTTACAAAGAAGGAGGCAAATTCCTGAGGGTGTTTTTTTTTTATTGACTGGAAAAAGCTGAAAAGTGTTGGGTGATACATACAGACATCTTGATCTGATTGAGGAAACATGTTGGAAACTCCAAAGTGGAAAATGAATGAGAGAAATTGGATGGCAAATGAGAAGCAACTAAGGTCTGAAATCATTAAAGTCAATAGGGATAATCTTCTGACTGAGTGAGGGGCCTCGCTCACTGGATTAACATGTCGGAGATTCGGACATACATTTAAATTAATGGTCAAAAAATCATGCACAGCTCTTGCCCATATTTCCAATATGTTCTTCAAGCGGACGAGACTCTTGCCAGAGCACTAAATTGAAAAAATCCCTTTATTATTTAAACCAGAAAGCTGCTGAGTGCCTAAGAAGAAGATGAGATACTGCTCCTGAAGTTTGTGTGGCGTTTGGTTGTAACTGTGAACGAGGCCAAAGATGGAAAGGTTGGGAATGGGAGGGGGATCAGAAGTGTTGAACCATGTGAATATAAATGTTAACACTCTGTGCATGTTGCTAAGTGCTTCTGGCAGTAAGTGGGAATCTACCATGAGCTTCCAGAAAGGGCCATGTTCTGTGCTTCCATTCTGTATGACCGGTAAGGCTGTTGTATCATAGTATGGTACAGCACAGAAGGAAGCCATTTGGCCCATCGTGCCTGTGCCGGCTCTTTGAAAGAGCTATCCAACTATTTCCATTCCCCTGCTCTTTCCCCATACCTCTGTAAATGTTTTCCCTTCAAGTATTTATCCAATTCCCTTTTGAAAGTTATTATTGAATCTGTTTCCACCAGCTTTTCAGGCAGTGTGTTTCAGATCATAACAACTCGCCACATAAAAAGAAGTGTTTCCTCATGTTGCCACTGATTCTTTTGCCAATCACCTTAAATCTGTGTCCTCTGGTTACCGACCCATCTGCCACTGGTAACAGTCTTTCCTTAATTACCCTATCAAAACCAATTTTGAACACTCCTGTCAAACTCCTCTTGACCTTCTCTGCTCTAAGGAGAATAACCCAAGCTTCTCTAATCTCTCCATATAATTGAAGTCCCTCATCCCTGGTACCATTCCAGTAAATCTCTTCTGCACCCTCTCTAAGGCCTTGACAAACTTCCTAAAGTGCGGTGGCCAGAATTGAACACAATACTATTGCTCTGTAGTATTTATAGAAGCAGAGCTAGAATTTTAAAGTAGCCATATATATATTCCATAGCATTCCCTGAAATTGGTCTGTAAAATAAGCCAGGATATTGCCACTTGTCAAGCAACATTTCCCAATATCACTGCTTGTGAATTTAGATTCTCCAGTATCATTACTTGTCAAACGTTGTGTTACAGCTTCACACAGCAGTACTTTAGATAGCAATTAGGAGCTGGAGTCTCAGCTGATCTTCCCCTCACTAGCTTAGCAATTGTAGTGCCCCAACTATCACCTCAGCTGAGTTCAGCTAACTCGGCACAGACTGGGAATTGAAACTGTGACTTTCTAGCTTGTATGGTGCATCTGTATGCTGACTTTACCTACTGAGCTTTGAAGAGGAGCCGTGAATAAGGAATTTATCTTGCTGGAAAAAGTGATTGACTTGCTCCGTAGTAATTATATTGATCCATGTAATTCATCGTGAGTGTTCCTCTGATGAAAACCTCATTCATCAGATCATGATCTGATTATTGTTAGCTCATGCTTCTTACTTTTTGAGCTGACAGTGAAGATCCCACCATATTGCTGCAGCTGTGACGTAATTGCTGGGAATTTCCTTGAAGGTTCTCCCGATTGGCCGCCGTAACTTCAGCGAAAGATTGGCAGAAATCCTGGATAGATTCGTAAACAGGGCTTTGTGGCTTTTTCGCCAGGTTACCCTTTGTACCAGCTAACTTACTCGCTTGAATGCCCAATCTATTAATCCTATGAGATGTTCTGTGAGTAAGATGAGGTTGAGCTTTGGGTGGCTGAGATAGTTCCACTGGAGCCTTATACCAACATATGAAAAATTATGGACAGGAAAAGACCTACTGGTCCATCCGGTTGCACGCAACTGCAATGTCTTGTGCATCACAATATATACACTCCTCACCCCACCCGGGGACAGCCATGTAATCTCTCTGGAAAAGTAAAAAAAAACACAGGCCAATTGGGGTGAAAAAATCTGGAAAATTCCTCTCCGACACCCTTCAGCGATCAAAACTAGTCCAGTTGATTACTCTGGCCCTGATTAATGTTACATGGTATTTACCTCTTGTACATGGTGATCTCCGCCCCAGCCAGAAACTTGTCCAGTTCTCTCCTGAAGGAATTCCGTGAATCAGCATTCACCGCACGACCCAGCAGCCTGTTCCACAGGTCCACTATTCTCTGGGAAAATAACCACCTCTGACCATCTAACCTAATTCTGCCTTTACATAACTTGAGATTGTGAGCCGTGGTCCTCCCTAACCTATTCAGTTGAAACAAATTGTCTCCACAAACACAATCTAAACCCTTCATCATCTTGGTGGTGATTTGATTGAGGTTTCTAAGTCTATGCTTCTCTAAAGTGTAGAGACCCAGCTGTTTCAACCTATCATGGCTCAGGAAAGATAAACGTTTTTAAAGGAAACTTTCTTTTTCAGATTCTAAAATATCAACTGAAGCAACAGCGAAGCCATTTGATATTCAGATCCTAAAATCAATTTCTTGAGCTGGATGAAATTTAAGGAGAGGCAGAAATTGATACCGAAAGGGATAAGAGGACTTCCATGACTCTTAATGTCTTTAAGGCAACCAAATATGGGCAATGAATACTGGCTTGTCAGAGTCACCCACATCCCAAGAACAAATAAAGAAAATGAAGGGATTAAAACTGGTCTTGTAAAACAGAATGGGGTGGTCTAAACAGTGGAACGTATGAATTGCTAGACGCAAAAAGACCAAGCTTCATCTAGTTCACCTTCTACCATCCTGGTAGTCACATGATACAACAATAATGGAGTTGTTGATTAATCATGACAATCAGTCTCTATCAATTAGTCTACAACAGACCCAGACACGAGGAGGGGAAAACCCTCAGTGGTGGAAAGCTTTAGGACCAAAGTCACCTGTTCCCCCTCCCCCAAGCATGCTACACTTACGTCATGTGTCAAATTACTCATATACTGTGGCCCAAAATATTATTTTCTGAAAGAAATATATTTAATTTTCATTTGAATGTATCAACACTATCTGCATTCACCATCTCCCTAAGGAGCTTGTTCCATAGACTAATCACTCACTTCCTGAAATAACATTTCTGCAGATTAGTTTGGAATTTACTCCCTTTCAAGTGCAGGCTGTGTCCTCTGGTTCTACTGTTCTGGACAAGGTGAAACAGCTTGTCATGGTCTACATTATCTAATCCCTTTAGAATCCTAAAAACAGCATCATATCACATCTGAACCTTTTCTTCCAGTGCCCAAATTACATAATTGCTCCTCATAATCCATCCCCTCAATCATTCTGGTTGCTGTCTTCTATATCCTTTCAATAGCTGCAATATCCTTTATATAGTGTAGCAACCAGAACTGTACACAGTATTCTAAGTACGGTTGCAGCGATGATTTATAAAGAGGCAGGATTACCTTAGCATTTCAGCTCAGTATTGACCTTTTCATACATCCCAACATCTGATTTGATTTACTCGCTGCCTCTGAGCATTGTTGCGACAGCTTCAATTTGTTATCAATCAGGACCCCCCCACATCTCTTTCATTTTCCATACACATTGTTTTATTTCCTTTTAAGTAATAGTTCCTTCCTGGATTTTTTTGTTCCCATGTGAAGCACTTTGCATTGAATTTCATCTGCCACCTGTCTGCCCAATTCCCAATTATATTTGAATCCTCCTTTAGCTTATCTTGTTCAGCTTTGCAGTCTACCACCTTTTATTACCTTTGTATTGTCTTCAAATTTACCCACTGTCCTTGTGACTCCTAGCTCCAAATCATTTATGAAGATATTAAACAAGAGGTCCCATATCAGACCTGTGGGACTGTACTGCTAACATTCTCCCAGGCTGATGACAATTCCTGTACCACTGACTGAATTCTATTGGTCAACCAATTACACATCTGTTGTAAAATATTTCCACTGATTCCTGCTCTCTTTCTTTTCAATACCAGTCTTTCTAGAGGAGCTGTATCAAAGGCTTCACTGAAATCCAAGTACACCACGTCTACTGCCTTAACCTTCCTTTCAAGCTCCTTTGTTACACCCTCAAAGAAAATTCAGTAAGTTAGATTTGCAAGATCTCCCCTTCACGAACAGTGGGGGTCAGGATCTCTTGCAGGCTTGTTTGTTATTCTTTAGTTTATGTGGTGTAATATAGCTCCATGCAGTAGACAGACTGAGAGGGGAATGGACATGTAGACAGCAGGGTGAGCAGGCAGACAACGGCTGCTCCACTTGCATCCCATCAATATGAGTTCTCAGCAGTCAAGCAACCAACCAAATGGTCTCCTGTGTGGTAACCATTCTATGATTCTATTAATCCTTCATCTAGAGCCATTTTTTATACTAGTCTGCTAGAACATAGTGCCCATTTTTAAAAGATCTAGAGTCTTTTTATTGTTTTAGCAGATCAGTACCAGAAGAGAGAATGATTTTATGGGAGGGGTAAATCCGCTGAGAGGAGTGGGATGGGGGGGGCGGGGGTGGGAAGAGGGCAGGAGCATTAGGATCTCAGTGACTACTTCCCTGATACAGGCTAATGATAATAAATCTGGTTCAACGGCTTGTGTGGGGTATGCAGGAGGGTTTCAGCTGTTGGCAGCCAAGTTTTTTGGGCACCTCCACGTCTGAAAGCTACTGAGGCAGCACATGTAATAGACCTGTGACTGAGAGCACCTAAGGGACGATTTTAACTCCCTCCACCCAGCAGAAATGGAGCAGTAACAGAGTTAAAATCACAGCGGTGGGCTTACCGTGCCATTTCCATTCGCTTCCTACCATTTTGCCTCTAGAGCTTTCATGGGCAACTTAGGTGTCCGCCTGAATCAGGTAGGAGCCTTGTGAATTCATGCAGATTGGGGTCCCATGATGCACATCCTACTTGGCAGAACATGCATCGTGGGGACTCCGCTCAGTAGAACCCGGCAGGCAGAGGATGAGGCCTGAAAAGGTAAGTGTTAAAATTATTTTTGTGGGGCTAGGAGGAGCAAGAATAATGCAGGCCGCTGCAGGCTACCCTTCCTCTGCAATTTTGCCCACTTCACCACACCCCGGAAGTTAAAATCCCCCTCTCTACTTTGGTGGTTTGTGCTGCCTCTAGTGTTAGGAACACTACTTTGTTTAATTGCAAGTTTGCTGATGACGTCAAGTTTGATGGTAGCAAACTGCTAATATGAACATCCTTTATAAATCCAACATTTAGTAGGAATAACTCCACAGCACAAAACTAGCCATAATCCAATGCAAATTGGTGATCTTATTCAAAGTGAATGACTGTTGTGAGAAATAAAAAAGCACATTTTTGTCACGGGTGGAGTTGTTACCTTCTTAAATTGGGTGGAAGTGGAGCAGAGGGAGTTTTACTCTGCATGTAATTCATACTGCACTTGAACTGGGGATGACGTTGTGCAAAAAAGCAAAAAATAAAGCCCTGATATCTGCTACCTCCATGAAAACTGTCCGAGGCTGAATCATTCCGTTCACAATCTTGGTGTCCTATTTGACCCTGAGGTGAGCTTCCGACCCCATATCTTCTCCATCACCAAGATCGCAGAATTCCACCTTCGTAACATCGCTTGTCTCCGTCCTTGCCTCAGCTCATCTGCTGCTGAAACCTTCATCCATGCCTTTGTTACCTCTAGACTCTCCTGGCCGGCCTCCCACCTTGCACCCTCCGTAAACTTGAGCTCATCCAAAACTCTGCTGCCCGTATCCTAACTCGCACCAAGTCCTGTTCATCCATAACCCCTGTGCCTACTGACCTACATTGGCTCCCGGTCCGGGAACGTTTTGATTTTAAAATTCTAATCCTTGTTTTCAAATCCCTCCATGACCTCGCCCCTCCCTATCTCTGTAAGCTCCTCCAGCCCTACAATCCTTTAAGTTCGTCCAATTCTGGCCTCTTGTGCATCCCCGATCCCCGATCGTGCCTTCAGCTGCCTAGAACTCTAGAATTCCCTCTCTAAAACTCTCCACCTCTCTTCCTTTAAGACGCTCCTTAAAATCTACCTCTTTGACCAAGCTTTTGGTCACCTGTCCTAATATCTCTTTATGTAGCTCGGTGTCAAATGTTGTTTGATAATCGCTCCTGTGAAGTGCCTTGGGACGTCTTACTATGTTAAAGGCGCTATGTAAATGCAAGTTACTGCTGTTGAAAACAACCATGTAGGTATTTTCAGAAATATGTGTACAGTAAATCTTAAGAATATTATGCATAATAAGAATTGTTTCTGCATTTCATTGTAGACTCCTCTGGGAAGGAACCAAACTGGAATTTCTGGAAGTACCTTGTGGATGTGAATGGAGAGGTGGTGGATGCTTGGGAACCTTCTGTCTCAGTCGCAGAAATAAAGCCGCAAATTTTATCACTAGTGAGACAGCTCATTGTGAAACGAAAAGAGGAATTGTAATTTAACCCCCAACTCTGTAATAATTAATGTTTCATTATTCAATTTCACACCACTATTTGACAATCATTTTTTGTGTTATCAATTATGTCTTGTGAAGCCCACTAATTCATTCCTCATGACACCATATGTACTTGAATATGGGTTGTGCTTTTCTGATGCAAAAAAAAATTGGTTTAAGTGGGGGAGTGGACTGTACGCGATTTATTAATTTTTTTAATGGGGGTTGAATTCAAGTTTCATGTGTTCCTAAATGCAAGGGCAGCCTTGTGAGTAAATAATATAACATGAGAAACGCAATAGGTAAGATGAACAGCAAGTACAGTCATTGTTTACACATTATTACAGGTTTCTTCTTTTTAAATAATGTATCACATGTTTAACCTTCATATTTTCAAGTAAATTTTAGACTAGTGCTTTGTTTATGTTACTCGTACTAAGAAACCTAAACATAGAAACATCGAAAATAGGAGCAAGAGTAGGCCATTAAGCCCTTCGGCCCTGCTCCACCATTCAAAATGATCATGCCTGATCGTCTAACTCGGTACCCTGTTCCCGCTTTTTCCCCATATCCCTTGATCCCTTTAGCATTAAGAAACATATCTATCTCCTTCTTGAATACATCTAATGACTTGGCCTCCACTGCCTTCTGTGGTAGAGAATTCCACAGGTTCACCACCCTCTGAGTGAAGAAATTTCTCCTCAACTCGATTCTAAATGGCATACCCGGTATCCTGAGACTGTGACCCCTGGTTCTGGACTCCCCAGCCATCGGGAACATCCTCCCTGCATCTAGTCTGTCTAGCCCTGTCAAAATTTTATATGTTTCGATGAGATCACCTCTCATTCTTCTAAACTCGAGTGAATATGGGCCTAGTCGACCCAATCTCTTCTCATACGTCAGTCCTGCCATCCCATGAATCAGTCTGGTAAACCTTCATTGCACTCCCTCCATGGCAAGGACATCCTTCCTCAGATAAGGAGACCAAAACTGCACATAATACTCCAGATGTGGTCTCACCAAGGCCCTGTGTAACTGCAGTAAGACATCCCTGCTCCTGTACTCAAATCCTCTTGCAATGAAGGCCAACATACCATTCGCCTTCCTAACTGCTTGCTCCACCTGAATGCTCTGTACAAGGACACCCAGGTCTCGTTGTACCTTCCCTTTTCCCAATCTATCACCATTCAGATAATAATCTGCCTTTCTGTTTTTACAACCAAAGTGGATAACCTCATATTTATCCACGTTATACTGCATCTGCCATGTTCTTGCCCATTCATCCAACTTGTCTAAATCACATCAGAGCCCCTTTGCATCCTCCTCACAGCTCACATTCCACCCCAGCTTTGTGCGTCTGCAAACTTGGAAATGTTACATTTAGTTCCCTCATCCAAATCATTGATATATATTGTGAATAGCTGGGGCCCAAGCACTGATCCCTGCGGTACCCCATTAGTCATTGCCTGCCACCCAGAAAAAGACCCGTTTATTCCTACTCTCTGTTTCCTGTCTGTCAACCAATTCTCAATTCATGCCAGTATATTCCCCCCAATCCCATGTACTTTAATTTTGCACACTAACCTCTTGTGTGGGACCTTATCAAAAGCCTTCTGAAAATCCAAATACACCACATCCACTGGTTCTCCCCTATTTATTCTACTAGTTACATCCTCAAAAAACTCCAGTAGATTTGTTAAGCATGATTTCCCTTTCATAAACCCATGCTGACTTTGTCCAATCCCGTTAATGCCCTCCAAGTGTTCTTTTATAATAGACTCTAGCATTTTCCCCACTACTGATGTTAGGCTAACTGGTCTGTAATACCCTGTTTTTTCTCTCCCTCCTTTTTTAAATAGTGGGGTTACATTTGCCACCCTCCAATCTGTAGGAACTGTTCCAGAGTCTATCGAATTTTGGAAGATGATCACCAATGCATCCACTATTTCCAGGGCCACGTCCTTTAGTACTCTGGGATGTAGATTATCAGGCCCTGGGGATTTGTCAGCCTTTAGCCCCATTAATTTCCCTAGCACTTTCTTTTTACTAATACTGCATTCCTTCAGTTCCTCCTTCTCACTAGACCCTTGGTTCCCTAATATTTCTGGGAGGTTATTTGTGTCCTTCTTTGTGAAGACAGAACCAAAGTATGTGTTTAATTGTTCTGCCATTTCTTTGTTCCCCATTATAATTTCCCCCATTTCTGACTGTGAGGGACCTACATTTGTCTTCACTAATCTTTTTCTCTTGACATATTTATAGAAGCTTTTACAGTCAGTTTTTGTGTTCCCTGCTAGTTTACTCTCATACTCTATTTTTCCCCTCCTAATCAATCTCTTTGTTCTCCTTTGCTGAATTCGGAACTGCTCCCAATCCTCAGGCTTGCCGCTTTTTCTGGCAATTTTATATGTCTCCTCTTTGGATCTAATACTATCCCTAATTTCTTTTGTAAGCCACGGTTGAGCCACCTTTCCTGTTTTTTTTTTGCGCCAGACAGGAATGAATAATTGTTGTAATTCCTGCACACGTTCTTTAAATATTAGCCATTGCCTATCCACCGTCATCCCTTTTAGTAAAGTTCCCCAATCTATCATAGCCAACTCGCACCTCATACTTTCGTAATTTCCTTTATTTAGATTCAGGACCCTAGTTTCGGATTCAACTACTTCACTCTCCATCTTAATGAGGAATTCTATTATGTTATGGTCGCTCTTCCCTAAGGGACCCCGCACAACAAGATTGTTAATTAATCCTTTCTCATTGCACGATACCCAGTCTAGAATCGCCTGTTCTCTAGTTGGTTTCTCAACATATTGGTCTAGAAAACCATCACGTACACACTCCAGGAATTCCTCCCCCACAGTATTATTGCTAATTTGGTTTGACCAATCTATATATAGTTTAAAGTCACCCATGATTGCAATTGTACCCTTCTTGCATGTGTCTCTAATTTCCTGTTTAATGCCCTCCCCTACATCTCCACTACTGTTTGGGAGCCTTTGGACAACCTCCACCAATGTTTTCTGCCCCTTGGTGTTTCTTAGCTCCACCCATACAGATTCCACATTGTGATTTTCCGAGCCAATATCCTTCCTCACTATTGCATTGATTTCCCCCTTTACTAACAACGCTATGCCACCTCCTTTCTCTTTTTGCCTGTCCTTCCTAAATATTGAATACCCCTGGATGTTCAGTTCCCATCCTCGGTCACCCTGCAGTCATGTCTCCGTAATTGCAACTATATCATAACCGTTAATATCTATCTGCGCTGTTAATTCATCTAGCTTATTGCGAATGCTCTGCGCATTAAGACACAATGCCTTTAGACTTGTCTTTTTAAGATTGCTAGTCATCTTAGTTTTATTTTGCACTATGGCCCTATTTGTTTCTCGCCCTTGTTTTCTCTGCCTTCTACTATTGCTTCTTCCCTTTCTGTCTTTTGTTTCTATCCTTGTTTCCCCCTCCTCTATCTCCCTGCTCAGGTTCCCATCCCCCTGCCACTCTAGTTTAAACCTTCCCCAACAGCACTAGCAAACACCCCGCGAGGACGTCGGTCCTGGTCCTGCTCGGGTGTAACCCGTCCCGCTTGTACAGGTCCCACCTTCCCCAGAACAGGTCCCAATGTCCCAGGAATCTAAATCCCTCCCTCCTACCATCCCTGCAGCCACGCATTCATCTGTTCTCCTGTTCCTATACTCACTAGCACGTAGCACTGGTAGTAATCCTGAGATCATTACCTTTGAGGTCCTGCTTTTTAATTTATCTCCTAACTCCTTAAATTCACCTTGCAGGACCTCATCCCTTTTTTTTACCTATGTCGTTGGTACCGATATGGACCATGACTACTGGCTGTTCACCCTTTCCCTCCAGAATGCCCTGCAGCCGCTCCATGACATCCTTGACCCTAGCACCAGGGAGGCAACATACCATCCTTGAGTCAAGTTTGCGGCCGCAGAAACGCCTATCTGTTCCCCTATCACTATAGCCCCACTCTTATTCCTCCCCCCCTGTGCAGCAGAGCCACCCGTGGTGCCACGAACTTGGCTCTTGCTGCTTTCCCCTGATAAGCCATCTCCCCCAACAGTATCCAAAGCGGTATATCTGTTTGAGAGGGAGAAGGCCCCAGGGGACTCCTGCTCTACCTGCCTAGTTCTTTTACTCTGCCTGGCGGTCACCCATTTCCTTTCTGCCTGTGTAATCTTTACCTGCAGTGTGACCACCTCACTGAACTTGCTATCCACGATAATCTCAGCATCGCGGATGCTCCACAGTGAATCCACCCGCAGCTCCAGCTCCGAAATGCGGTTAGCCAGTAGCTGCAGCTGGACACACTTCCTGCACACATGGTCGCCAGGGACACCGATAGTGTCCGTGACTTCCCACATAGTGCAGGAGGAGCATATCACGGGTGCGAGCTCTGCTGCCATGACTTGCCTTAGATTAAGCTTGTTAGTTACTCCCTTAAGGAGTTTACTCCTTTAAATTACTCTTAATTTAGAGAATGTTAACTACAATAGGGACCTTGATTCACTCAAAAAACGCCACCTGCTATAAGACCTGCAGACCTTCCCTTTCTTTTTACTTTAGTTACTGCACGGCAGAATAGGAGAAATACTCACCTGAACCTACATACCAATCAGCTGCCTCCCCTGCGCTGCATCACTTTTTCACTGGTGACGTCACCTCTGGAACTCCACCGCTGGTCCCAGTTTATCCGCCTCCGATCTCACTCAGCTCAGCACTCCCGCTCTCGGGCCCTCCTTTATCCGCCTCCGATCTCACTCAGCTCAGCACTCCCGCTCTCGGGCCCTCCTTTATCCGCCTCCGATCTCACTCAGCTCAGCACTCCCGCTCTCGGGCCCTCCTTTATCCCCCTCCGATCTCACTCAGCTCAGCACTCCCGCTCTCGGGCCCTCCTTTATCCGCCTCCGATCTCACTCAGCTCAGCACTCCCGCTCTCGGGCCCTCCTTTATCCGCCTCCGATCTCACTCAGCTCAGCACTCCCGCTCTCGGGCCCTCCTTTATCCCCCTCCGATCTCACTCAGCTCAGCACTCCCGCTCTCGGGCCCTCCTTTATCCGCCTCCGATCTCACTCAGCTCAGCACTCCCGCTCTCGGGCCCTCCTTTATCCCCCTCCGATCTCACTCAGCTCAGCACTCCCGCTCTCGGGCCCTCCTTTATCCCCCTCCGATCTCACTCAGCTCAGCACTCCCGCTCTCGGGGCCCTCCTTTATCCCCCTCCGATCTCACTCAGCTCAGCACTCCCGCTCTCGGGCCCTCCTTTATCCCCCTCCGATCTCACTCAGCTCAGCACTCCCGCTCTCGGGCCCTCCTTTATCCCCCTCCGATCTCACTCAGCTCAGCTCTCCCGCTCTTGGGCCCTCCTTTATCCGCCTCCGATCTCACTCAGCTCAGCACTCCCGCTCTCGGGGTCTCTTTTATCCGCCTCCGATCTCACTCAGCTCAGCTCTCCTGCTCTCGGGGTCTCTTTTACCCGCCTCCGATCTCACTCAGCTCAGCACTCCCGCTCTCGGGGTCTCTTTTATCCGCCTCCGATCTCGCTCACCTCAGCTCTCCCGCTCTCGGGGTCTCTTTTATCCGCCTCCGATCTCGCTCACCTCAGCTCTCCCGCTCTCGGGGTCTCTTTTATCCGCCTCCGATCTCGCTTAGCTCAGCTCTCCCGCTCTCGGGGTCTCTTTTATCCGCCTCCGATCTCGCTTAGCTCAGCTCTCCCGCTCTCGGGCCCTCCTTTATGCGTCTCCGATCTCACTCAGCTCTAGGTCAATTCATGACCTAAACTAGGTCAATTCAATGGAAAGGAATGTTATATTATTATGGATTAAACATCAGTAAAAGTTTGAGCACCTACAAAACCACTTCTCATTTGTGAAATTATACACAAAACGGTTGCATTTCCAAAAGGGGGAATTTTAAGTGGGAGGGGGATTCGGTGGGGAGGGGGGGGGAGTGGGGCGAGGGCCAATCATGATTTTAACACCTGGGCCTTATCAGCTGCCTGCCCCGAAACAGTTGGAAAGTGGCAGCTGGCTGGCAGGTGGGAGTGGAAGTCTCGCTGGCAAAAAGTAAGTCGGCAGTTTCGGGCGGGTCTCGGGGAGGGAAGGGGGGGTCAGCCTGGGGCAGGGGAGATCCAAACTTTCCTGGTGGGGTCTGGAGGAACTTTCCTGCTCCTCCTGGCCCCACAAGCAAAGTAAAAAGAAAACTTTCTTTAAATGGTCTCTTCCCGTCTTGGATAGTCTCTTCTCATTGTTTTCACCTGGTGAAAAAGCCTCAGTGGCTTCCCTGCTAAGGTCAGAGTTAAAATTGCAGTCGGGGCCTGATGATGTTGCTGGATCCTGATCTATGTATTTAAAGAAGGAGCCTGCCAGTTTCAGAAGAACAAGTTAAAATCAGGGTCAGTGCAAAGCAGGCAGGAAATTGGTGAGTAAGTCACCCGGGGCATTTTAACCGCCCACCCGGTTTCTGCCAGGCAGGCAAGGTTAAAGTTGCTCCTCCAAGTCTTTTTATTAGTGCATGATAAATGTGAAGAGCATGAATGATGCATTCTTAGGGCAGAAAGGTATATGAAGAAATGCTCAGTTCATTTTTTTTCATCAAAAGAGTGGAGTGGCGTCATGGTTGGCCCTGTTCTGAGACACAAAAAGGTAATTGTAAACAAAAACAATCACTGTTTATGTCTCTCTAATGATTGTACAGATTTAACTGAAATTGTATCTGATCTTAGCAGGCTTTCCCTTGAGAGAGAAAATTTACTTTATGGATTAACAATTTCTTCTTTTTAAAGTTGGAGGATATATAATATCCCTCCATTCCTTCCTTTCTGAGCCTCTACAGCCATTGAGTAACAGGTAGATGACTTACGTAAATGAAAATCTGTACCAGTATCCAGGAGATGTGGAAGAAAGACCTAGGAATGGGCATTCCCCCAATTTTCCCTTCACCCCACTGAGTATTACTTGGCTTCCACTATGTGCCACAATGATGGGGCTGAGATTGAGAAGTTGGTGGTGCAGGGGATTGAATCACACATTATTGCTTCAAACTTTGTGGATCAAAATTTCTTATTAGTGAGACAGCATGATCAATGTTTTTTGCTGAAGCAGCATTTCAAAAATTCTGTTCCATGCATTGCAAGTTTTCAGATAAATCTTGTATTGGATGTTTTTGTTTTATTTTTGCATTCTGTTTGGTGCTATCACATATAAGATGCTTCTCACAGGTTTCCATACAATGTTCCAATATTTGGTAATTTCTGCACAAGAACATGTACCCGAATAAACAGTTCCCAAAGAACATGGCCTCGTTATTGCTGATGTCCAGTGATCAGCAGCTTGAACACTTTCTAATAGTCTAGGCCTGGCTGGCTGCCTGATTCCAGATGCAAAATCTCACATCAGTGTCAAAGTGCTTCATAAACATTCTCCCTGTGTGCCTGGTGCAAATGTTAGTCCCCCTTAATGAACACAAAAAAATATAAGGGTACAAATTGCACTGGGGAATCAGTATGCTGGTGCTTTCTGTGTTGCATACATAGAGAAAGGACCTCAGGGGTTTACCCCTCATTTCTTAAAGGAATCATGTTCCCGGTGCAGATTAGTCAATGTGGCGTGTGGCCAGAGCGTAAACTTAAAACTGCAGATGCAACTCCTTAGAGAGGTTCCAGTTGTAGAGAATTTTTTTGTTGCTTCCTTTTTTCTGAGGCTGAGTCAGGAACTTGCAAATGCCCAAGGAGGAGCACTGAAAGTAGTGCTCTGGGAGCTGATGCAAAACAAGGTTGCCAGTTTTTGGCTGTGAGTGGCACCGTCTCCAGAAAGCATCTGTCAGACCTATGTGGGAAGAGGTGGTAGAGCAGGTGAATGGAGTTTCTGCTGTTAGAAGTTGTTCCTCCCTGATGCAGAAAAAAATCAGCACTTTGAAGAAGTTTGCCAAGGTAAGTGACTGCTAATGTTATCTCTTTACAGTATTGTGGCATGGTGTCGCACACATACTCTTTCCCCTGTACCAGCTGCATCATCACATGGGATGCTTCCTCATCTTTAAAGACTGTTTTGCTCTCTCCAACACTAGCAGAAAGCAACCCATATTCATGCACGACAGACCTTTCAATTTCCCAGGAAATCTTTTACTGATGGCGAGTAGGGTCACTAAAGACTCCCCAATACCCACTTGCATTCTGCATGTTCCTGCAATCTTATTTTGGGAAGCACTGTGGCCAATTGCATAACTAAGTCAGGGCTCGTTGAACAGTCAACACTTCACCAATCTCTTTGTATATAACGGAGGACTGCAACACAAAAGAGAATCTGTCAACTGGAAGGGGTCCAATCAATCTGATGCCCCTGAGCTGCCTAGAGGAACTGACTCTAGGTATTTTGGGCTGCCATTCTGTGGAGCCTTTTGGAGAAGGTTATGCAGGTGGCCAATCTGTATCTGCACCCTTCCTTCTTTACAGAACACCAAATCATTACTATCCAGACATTTGCTTCTCAAACACAACTAATTACATCTACCATTTTGGAAACATTTGCAAAGCATTCACCCATCTTGCTAAAAAAAATACTTTGCTCATAACGTCTGTGCTAACAGTTTTTTTTACTTCACAGCATTCTGTGTACCTTCCTAATGTTTTTTGCCCCCATGCTTTCTCCTGATGTCTACAAAAGCATGCCCTTTCAATCCTAAACTCCTACTTCTCTATAGTGTTCTCTCAAGGGCAGGAAGGTGTAAAATGGAACGGTTGGAGATTTCCTCCGGGAACCATTTGGACTGAGGTTGCCTTTGTTTCAGGACAGCTGAGGCCTCAAATCGGGTGTTGTAGTTGCATCTCTTGTGCTGCTGCATGGGCAGCCTATTCCTGGTTACTTTCTGTCACATGTGCAGACATCTGTAGAGTCTGCCCAGTCTGGCCCCCCACCACTCCCCAGCAGACGACCTATCGCTACTGTTCAGAGAGACATCATCTTCATGGAAGTGCGCATCTGTCAGGTCACTAGTACTGGGCCTTGTTTAAAGTTGGCCAATTTACCAGCACGAAAGCTGTGCAAATAGTACCAGTCAAATTGTTGAAGCCCTGAGAGATAGTTTTCTGTATTCAGACCAGCAGAGATCGTAGGGTGAACTTGGTCAACACCAGGAACGAATTGGCTGCCCATTTTACACCGTGCCCAATTTTCTTTGTGTTGACTTTGATGGGCGGTGGAGGGGGTGGGGGGGTGGAGACTGTGCTGCTGCAGATTGTTCTGGAGTTGCCAGGTGCTTTGGAGTTCGCTACAATGCTGAACGTATATCCATCATGCTGCTAAGGTGTGGGTAGCGTATTCTTCCTACTGGGCTACCATCTGCAGTACATTCTGGGACACTGTCTCCAGTGGCAGCACGTATGTTTGATGCTCTACAAGCATCCTTGTTTTAAATGCAGGACCTCAGATCCAAATCCTGAGAGTCTCAGCTGAGGATAGGTATCTTTTGTTCCTGTTGACTGTCATTGTCCCCTCAACTTCCAGCCCCAGCTCTCATGGCCGCTCCTGCTCTGTGCATCACCATCAGGCCACCTGTGCACTCCCTTCTGCTTTACTAACTACTATCCGCCCCACCATGTCACCTAATGGTTGTCTCTGGGTGGTGCTTGGGACAGAGTGAATGATACCATTTGTGAAAAGGGGCTAGGTAGCCCTGACCCAAAGGAAACAGGTTTCTCATGCAGCTTTTCCTCTGCTTGTTGCTGTGGCACACCTGGGAGGGCACAAAAAGAAAAGGAGGAAGCAGGAATGGTTGAGCAGCACAATGGTTACAGTACTTTACGTACAAGATATGACCATAAGCATTCACAATGTATTGTGATTACAGCTATATGTGTGCTGCAGGAGCTGAAGGGTTATGAGAAGATGAATGTTAGGACCAATCTGCAGCTGGCAACTCCCCACCTACTTCTTTTCTCACTGCTTCTCTGGTATGTTTACATAGGTCCTCTACTTTCCATCATGTGGAATACAACCCAGGTGTCAGTGAGTATTCTTCAATGAGGGTGATAACATGTGCAGGAAAGGAGCAACTGTGAATCATGTGAGGCTTTTACTGTTTTCCTTCATGTTAGGCTGCAACTGGAGGAACACTTGCAGGGGAAGGAAAAGGGCGAAATATTTTGTGGTGCCCCATGCAGTAAGTTATAGATGATGCTTAACACAGTGAGAGCAAGGTGGCTGCAAATGTGAAACATGCTTCTTATATTGTTATGAGCTGTGACTGTCTCTTCTTACCTGAGATTGCCTGATAAGATCTTTGAACTGCTTCTAGCACTGAGTTGTCATGTGGAGGTCGGTGGAAGTGGCACTGATTGCCAAGGCTACCTCCTTCCACTGTACTGGGATCATTACTTTAGTTGTCCTCCTTCCCTCAGTGCCAAATCATCAATCCTTCCGTTCTATTATTTGGACCAATGACACCTCTGTGGAAAAGTCTGAAAACTTAAGTGCGACACGCACAGAGGGCTTCTTCTGGTCTCAGTATATTGTTTTGAAATCAGTGGCCTTCTGCTTTAAGCTGCTGCCGTCAGTTAAATGCCATAACAGCATTGGTTTCTCAGCACTCCTCTCCAAAGGCAAGCTAATAGCGAGTGCTAATTGCCCTGGGAACCCACCCTGAGTGTGATAATAAACGTGAGGAAGGAAAGTAGAACAGGGTCAGAGCATGGGAACATGAACAGCTGGAAGTCCCAACCTGACGCATTACTGGTGGAAATACACCATGGAGAAAAATCTAGGCCTACAAAAAATGTTAAATTTCTAGGTTTTTATCCTGGATATTTTCATTAGGTTCAGGATTACTAGCTGCTCCTCTAAGCAGACTTTGTGTTCCCTATGAGCCAGACTGCCCAATATCTAGTTAAATGTAATGAGGCCACACAAAGAACCCTATCACTGCACTCTGTTGGAAAGCATTATACAGGGTATGATTTATGATTAAATGGATATTTTGGCAGTTCTTAGGGATGCCCAGCATGGCTTTAGGAAACATAGGTTCTGCTTCACTAAGCTGCTTGAGTTCTTTGCAGAAGTATCTGGATGAAGATAATCCTGTTAAGGTTCTGATTTCCAAATTTTTAAAAGTAAAGTACTGCATAGACGACTATTAGAAAAATTGGAGATGTGTGATTATTCCATAGCTATAATGTTGGATAGAAAGAGAGTTGTCATTAAGGGGAGTGAGTCTGATTAGGGCCTGATCATAAGTGGCTCATCATTTTCATTAGTGACTTAAAGTAGAGCTTAAATGGGACCATTCTTAAATTCTCTAATGACACGAAAATGTGAATATGGGTTAGTAATTCAAATCAATAGTTGCAGGCCAACTTAAACAATGCAGAAGAATGTCTGACAGATTTAATGTGGAGAAAAGCATTTGGGGTTAGGAAACTGCAGGCATATTTATTTATTCATTCGTTCATGGGATGTGGGTGTCGCTGGCAAGGCCAGCATTTATTGCCCATCCCTAATTGCCCTGTAGAAGGTGGTGGTGAGCCGCCTTCTTGAACCGCTGCAGTCCGTGTGGTGAAGGTTCTCCCACAGTGCTGTGAGGAAGGGAGTTCCAGGATTTTGACCCAGCAACGATGAAGAAACGGCGATATATTTCCAAGTCGGGATGGTGTGTGACTTGGAGGGGAGACCTGCAAGGTATCTAGTAAAAGTAACAGATTAAGAAAGAGACCTGGGAGGTATAATCAATTACTTGTTAAATATGCACAAGCAACGTGAGGTGGCTTTAGGGAATGAAAATAAGGTTTTAGATTGTATTGCTGGAATTGAGTACAAAATGAAGAGTACTATCCTTAGGCTATATAAGGGTATGGTATATCTGCACTTTGAGTACTGTGTTCCATTTCTTTGCTGCACAAGGTGCAGAGGAGAGCAACCACATTAATACATACAATTAGAGCTCAGTTATGAGGAAATGCTGCAAGAGTTACAGTTATTTGAAGATGTGATTGAGTGGATAAAGGGAATTCAGCAGATGTGTAGACGGATATTCAGAAGACTTTCAATAAATTGTCTTACAGGAGGCTTGTTTCAAAAATTTAGGTATATGATATAAGAGGGAAGGTAGCAGCGTAGATAGAATATAGTTTGTTGACAGACAGGAAACAAAGGGCTAGGGTTAAAGGGTGTTGCTTGGACTGGAGAAGCTTTGGAAACGGTGTAGTCTAGGGGTCAATAAAGAAAGAAAGATTTGCATTTATACAGTGCCTTTCACAACCTCAGGACGTCCCAAAGCGCTTTACAGCCAATGAAGTACTTTTGAAGTGTAATGTAGGGAAACACAGCAGTCAATTTACGCACAGCAAGGTCCAACAAACAGCAATGAGATACATGACCAGATAATTGCCTAGAAATTCAGGCGTGACCATTTTTGGGCAGGTGGGGAGTGCAGGGTGATATTGGGCCTCAAACTTCATTGTAATAGATGTCCAATAGGCCGTCAGCAAAGACTAAAGAGGAGTGGTGAGAAATCGGGCCAAGGCTAGCATCGCAGCAGCCCTCAGGTAAGTGGGCATATGCAAAGGGCCTATCGCCAGCGTCAGGTGTGGGTAATGAACATCTATTCTATGTCTTTATCCAATATGGTGAGTGGAGCGCTTCCTGCCTTCCAGTTTGTGGCCTTAGGTGTTTTTTGGGCGCTATGCAATGCAATTTCTAGGCCAATCTGTTTTATTGATGTTGTTTGAGGGATAAATATTGGCCAGGACACTGGGAGAACACCCAAGCTCTTCTTTGAATAGTGTCATGGGATCTTTTATGTCAACTTGAGAGGGCAGACCAAGCCTCAGTTTAACGTCTCAGCCTAAAAAAGCACCTTGGACAGTGCAGCATTCCCTCAACACTGCACTGAAATGCCAGTCTGGAATACGTACTCAAGTTTCTGGAGTGTGGCTTGAACCAACAACCTTCTTAATTCAGAGGTAAGAGTGCTAACACTGAGCCATGGCTGACACCTATTAAGTGTCCCTCAATGGCTAAGGGTCTGTGTCTCCGTGTGTTTCTTATTTTTAATTGGTGAGTAATGAAAGTAGAAAATAACCCATCATATTATGCAAATAAATTTGAGACGATAGTTCCTCACCCACCTCACTGCCTCATCATGTACCTGTAAAAATATAATTTATCATTTAACACATAAAAGATCACAAATCCACCCTATAGCTGTATTCAACAAGTCTCTCCCTCATCCCTGCTCCCACTTCCACAAGCATCATGGCGCACCCTGATGAGCCCTTGAACATCGAGTTACATCAAAACTACAGCACAGAGACAGGCCATTCGGCCCATCTGGCCTGTGCCAGCGTATATGCTCCACACATGCCTCCTCCCTCCCTACTTCATCTAACCCTATCAGGATATCTTCTATTCCTTTCTCCTCATGTGCTTATCCGGCTTCCCCTTAAATGCATCCACGCTATTTGCCTCAAATACACCTGGTGGTAGCACATTCCATATTCTTACCACTCTTTGGGTAAAGAAGTTTCTCCTGAATTCCCTATTGGATTTATTAGAAACTATTTTACATTTATGGCCTCTCCCACAAGTAGAAACATTTTCTCTACATCTACTCTATCAAACCCTTTCATTATCTTAAAGAACTCTATCAGGTCACCCCTCAGCCTTCTCCTTTCTAGAAAAAAGAGCCCCAGCATGTTCAACCTTTTCTGATAAGGGTATCCTCTCAGTTCTGGTATTATCCTTGTGAATCTTTTTTGCACCATCTCCAATGCCTCTATATTCTTTCTATAGTATGGAGACCAGAACTGTGCACAATATTCCAAGTGTGGTCTAACCAAGTTCTATACAAGTTTAACATCACTTCTTTGCTTTTCAATTCTATCCCTCTAGAAATGAACCCTAATGCTTGATTTGCCTTTTTATGGCCATGCTAACTTGCGTTGCTATTTTTAGTGATTTGTGTATTTGTATCCCTAGATCCCTTTGCTCCTCTATCCTGTTTAGACTCTTATTATCCAAGCAGTATGTGGCCTCCTTATTCTTCCTACCAAAATGCACTACTTCACACCTATCTATATTGAAATTCATTTGACAATTACATGCCCATTCTGCAAGTTTATTAATGCCATCATGCATTTTGACGCATTCTTCTTTTGTATTAACTACACCCCTCAATTTGGTGTTGATTCCCGAATCCAAATCATTAATGTAAATTGTGAACAACAGTGGCCCCAGCACTGATCCCTGTGGAACACCACTTCCTACCTTTTGCCAGTCTGAGTAGCTACCCTTAACCCCTACTCTCTGTTTTCTGTTTTGTAGCTAGTTTACTATCCATTCTGCTTCCTGTCCCCCTACTCCACATGCTCTGACCTTAGCCATGAATCTACAATGCGGTACCTTACCAAAGGCCTTTTGAAAATCCAAATATATTACATCTACTGCATTACCCTTTTCTACTCTTTCCGTTACTTCTTCAAAGAATTCAATAAAATTGGTCAAGCATGACTTTCCCTTTTGAAATCTGGGCTGACTACACTTTATTATATTTTCAGTTTCTAAATGTTTTTCTATTACATCTTCGAGCAAAGATTCCATTATCTTTCCTACCACCGATATTAAGCTGACTGGTCTATAGTTCCCTGGACTTGTTCTACCTCCCTTTTTAAATATAGGAATAAGATTAGCTGTCCGCTAGTTTTCTGGCACTTTTCCCTTTTCTAGTGAATTTTTATTTATATGTAATAGTGCCTCTGCTACTCCTCCCTAACTTCTTTTAATTTCACGGATGCAATTCATCCGGACCACGGTTCTTAACCTCCCTTAGTTTGATTAGTTTATCAATTATCTCCCCTCTTTCTATTTTAAATGTTTTAATTTTTTTTGACCTTCTTCTAATGTCCTGTCCACCTTGTTTGTCTGGTATACTCTCCCCCAACCAGGCAAAACTTGCATTAAACTTGTCCATCAGCAATTACAGGACTACAGTTCCAAGGAGCCACAACTGCATTGTACAAGCTATCTGAAAATAGTGCATTTTACAATCCCAAAGCTGTCCTAGAAATCATTTTTCGAAAGGGGAAAAGCAAGAGTAGACAGCTTGGAAGGGAAAGTAAGCTCAGATGTACAGGGACTATGGATATCGAAAGGTTGAAAGAGGCATATCCACAAGGGTGAATGTGAGTCCCACCATTAGAGTTCAAGCCAGGGATGCAGCCTGGAACCCAGTAGAAAGGGAAAAGCTGCAGATGTCATGACCAGGGCGGGGCGGGGGTGGGGGGGCGAACGCTAGGCACATTCCAACAAATGTGGATAGGTGGGTGCCAGAGATGCATCAGTAGTGTTACAGATTAATGAGGTATCCTCCCGCTGACCGCTCAAAACTCTGGTGGGATCAGCACTGGAGGGCACAAAGTTGGCATAGCCCTGACATAACCACTGACCTCATGACCCACAGATTTTTGGTCTCATTATTTTAACACCAGAGCATAAGGATTTAAATAGATATTTAGTCTAAACAGAATTCTTCTGGATTCAGCTAAGGAATAGCAAGGGATCTGTCACATTAGTAGGAGTATATTATAGATCACCAACCAACGGAAAGAAAATTAATGATGAAATGCGTAGAGAAATTAAAGAGATGTATTAACAATAAAGATATAATTGTAAGAGATTTCAATTATTCCAAAATAGACTGCAATAAGAAAATATTTGTGGTGCAAAAAGGGGAGTTTTTTTCTGCTTTGTGCTTAGGACTATTTTCTCAGTCAATATGTTGCCACTCCAATAAAGTAGGAACGGTTGAACCGGTTCTGGATAATGAAGTAGAGTAAATAGGTACCCTAAAGGTAGGAGAATATTTGGGAAACAGTGATCACAATATAATTAGGTTCAGTGTAAGAATAGAAAATGAAAAAGAAAAATCAATGATAAGGAAAGAAACAAATTATAGCAAGATAAGAAGAAACCTTGCCCATATAAAATGAAATGAAAAATTGGCAAGTTGAGCTGTAGATGAGTAGTGGGAATTATTTACGCAGAGATGGAAAGAGTACAAATCAGGTATGTTCCAGTAAGGAAAAAAGGGAATGTATCGAAAGCTGGGGTTCCATGAATGAACAGAGAGATTGGATCAAATTTGAAAGTAAAAAAGTAGTATAAATAAAAATGGAAGGCAGGATGTGAACTTTTGTTGAGGTTTTGGTTTGGCGGCAGCCCCTTTAAACCCGGTCGTTGTGCATAGGGAGTTTAACAGCTAGCTGAAGCCAAAGTCATATACCATGCCAATCCCAATACTATGCTACAAGTTTAGTTAGTTATAGGCTTGAGAAAGATGCAATTGACTGAGAGTTCCCTTTTGGATTGTAGAGGTCAGAATTCAAAATCAGTGAAGTTCCAATAACTTTTTTCCAGGATATATAAAAAACACTGTTCTGTAAAAATCAGAGGCAATTGGAAAATCCTGTGAGAGGAGACTGTTCAAAATTTCAGAGAAGCAACCAGTTAGTACTGGTCAGTTTGATATTCCTTAAAGAAAAAAGAATCAAGTGCGCAATTTAAAAGTTATTTACAAAGAATTAGCTTAGTTCTTAGAGTTGTGCTCTTTTTATTTTGTCCACTCAAGGAGTTAGGTCGAAAGTTGTCTACAGTAAATATATAATTATGTTACTATTTGTTATGTGCCTGTTCATCTTTCATAAAACAAATTTGCTTAATATTTTATATTTAAAACGAGCTCTGATGTGATGCTCTATTGTTTTCAAAACCAGGGTAAAATCTTATGATGGCATAAATTAAGTCCAGTAACTAAAAGCAATTACTAGACGGTACCTGGGTGCTGGACCTCAAACTTCCAAACTGTAGGACTTTCTGGTCACTTGCAACTTTTTGATTCCTGTCCACAATAAAGGATAGATCCTAAAACCATGAGTTGTCCTAAGGGAAGTCCTATGCATGTTGATGGAAGAGGAGGAGGATTTCTGAAGGACATAAAGGAGAGTGTGCCAAAAGTAATCAGAAAGGCTAATGGAATGTTGGCCTTTATTTCAAGATGACTGGAATACAAAGGGGAGGAAGTTATAGTTAGAAGGCTGAAGGGTGATCTAATCGAGGTATTTAAAATTATTAAGGGATACAGAGAAACTATTTCCTCTGGTGGGGGGATCCACAACAAGAGGGCATATTCTTAAAATTAGAGCTAGGCCATTCAGGAGTGAACTCAGGAAGCACTTTTTCACACAAAGGGTAGT
Organism: Heptranchias perlo; assembly: GCF_035084215.1. Lineage (NCBI taxonomy): Eukaryota > Metazoa > Chordata > Chondrichthyes > Hexanchiformes > Hexanchidae > Heptranchias > Heptranchias perlo. The sequence continues at coordinate 36,806,111 of NC_090333.1, read as the reverse complement.
GGAAATCTGTATCTTGCTCCCCAAAAGTGATTTTTAAATATATTATCACTTTTGGTATTTTCTAATGTAATTGAGAATAGCATTTAAATTGCAGCACTGATCATGCTGATACTGGCTGTTAAATGCACGGTACTGTCTCTTGCTGTACTTTATCATCTATTCCCTAAACTGAGAAGTTTGTAAAATAGCTGAATTACCTCATGATTCTGACAAATCATCAATAGAAGGCTCACTATATCCCTAGATCCTACGGTGCCATGTAAAGAATCTAAGATCGCGGTGACCCTGTAAGAAATCAGGAGCTGGAGCAGTTTGGATATCAAAAAGAATTAATGGGCCAGATTTTGCTGTGAGCGGTGAACGAACGGTGCCCTCTGTTTGTTAGACTTGCACTTGCCCATAGACTTTCTCTGAGCTTTTGCACGGCAACTTCCTCTAAATTAGAGCGCCAAAAAGTGCAGCGCCCTCTACAGGGCATCTGGGAGCTGTGTGAACAGGAAGTGTGAGTTAGAATAGTGAATTCAATGTCAAATCAGGCACAGAAAGTGAAATAAAGAGAAAGATTGAATTAAGAGAAAGATAAAAGAGACAGAAAGGACATGCAAAAAAAAGTATTTAAATTTTATTTTTTTAAATGTCCATCAACAATTAAAATCTGAAGGAATGAGACTCCACGCTTGTTAAAGTTAATTTTCAGTGCCAGAGAGGTTGTTCGACAGTCATTAAGACTGACCATGTTGTTAAAAGGGTACTTACATCAGAATGGACCAGTCCTAACTTTTTATGGCAAAATTAGTCCGTATCTCCGACGTCAGTGCAGGAACTTTACGCCATTTATTTGAATGGGGAGCCAGACGTCAAATGCTGTCTCGCGGAGTTTACGGAGGAGGATCTCATCTCATACAGCAACTTCTGGATTTCTGCGTTTAACTCTGCATGTGCGGTCGCCTGAAGTTGCTGTATGATTTGCACAGAGATAACAGCGCTGTTAGCCTCACCATTATTTTTACAGCAAAATCCGGCCCATTGTTAGATGTGCAGGTTTGTTGTCTCTGTGCCAAAAATGAAGCACTTTTGTCTAGTTTTAGCTTGAAAGTGGCTCTTTTAATTCAGTCACAATACAAGGAGTTATAAACCAGCTGCATTCGAAATCCACATTCTGCCTAACTTGAGATTACTAGTCAGTTTGGTCTTCAAGCAGATAGCTTAAACAACAACAACTACTTGCATTTATAAGGAAGGAACCAAGACATATAATTCAACACAAATAACTGTGATTCATTCTCTGAGTGTATGACTGGCAGCTCATTTTGAATTTAGCTGACGGTTATTTGAATCCACAAAGGCCTGGCAACTCTTTTGCGAGTATTTTGGAAGATCCACCCACAGCTGCCCCCTCCCCACCCCATCAACTGAAAATGGCTGCCTAGAAAAAATGGGGCAGAATTAGGGTGGAACTGGGTTCTGCTTTAAATTCCAGCTGTTGGTGGCATGTCCGCCTGCTCTCCATCCTCAATTTGGGTCAGAATTTCAGACTCTAAGAATTTCCCAGTTGATGTTTATGTAGGGTGAAGCTTGGGAGGCCAACAAGGAGAGCATTGGAGAAGTTGAGTCTTGAAGTGGTAAGGGCATAAATGAAAATTTCAGCGGCAATGGGGTGAGATGGGAAAGACAGTTGATATTTTGGTAAACTAAATATAATTGAAGTATTCATAATAATCCTTGTCAGTGTAAATGCCATAAGCAACACTTAATCTGATGGTGGCCCTGTGGGCAAAAGTGCTATTAGGCAGAGGTTCATTGAGTGTTAAGAAGCAAAGCTTGATGCTCCCACAACAAAAATTGATGCATTAGACATGGGTAGCTAAGCAACCATGAAATTCAAACTGGTCACTTATCAGGTTAGAGACTTTCAAGTCTTAAAGCTCCTAGGACAAGCTGTCTGACTCAAATTGAAGTGCAAACTAATCAGGCTGCATATTTTCTGATATGGAGTCTCCAAGGCAAGAAATTAAAAAGTCAGGATTCATTGACAAGTTTTCTGCCATTTTAATATCTATAACAGAAAAGAGGAAGATCAAAGCAGCACACAATGCACAGCCCAGCAACAAGATGGAAAATCTTCACTCTTATGCATCAATATAGGATCAGAGCAGTTTTTAAAAAAGCCAATTATAGCAGGGGCTTATTCCACATAAAAATTTGATCTGTTACTGAAGCACTCTTCTGCAGAGTGTATGTGTCCTCAAGTGCATTCTTATCAGGTGCTACTGTTAACTGTTGCTCCGTCCTCTAACACTGTGATATTTAAATGGCAACTGTCCCAACTCCTGACTTCAGTTCAGACTCCTACCATTGATTTTAAATCAGAGATAGCTCAGCAGGATTGATTCAGAGAGGAGATTTAAATTCAACAACAGAAGTAAGCGCTGACTCACGCAGGACTATGGTGTATATATACTGCCAGACCAAATGCCACTAAGGAGAAATCGTAATGCTTGGAACTGCACAGTGGATAGCTCTGTATACATGATGCATCATGTTAAGAGAAATTGAAATGCCTTTTAAAAAGGACCCAGAATGCTTAGATAGTGAATACAATCAAAGGTAAAATGCAAGAATTATGTGCAAAAGATTGCTTAATGAGAATTGTGTACTGTAGTTAAACAAGGGTCCTGGACCATGCAATGCTCCTTATTTAAAGAAGAGGTACATTCTCTGTTTTCTGGATTATTGATATGTTTATGGAGTTAGCATATCCACCATTTTCTGTTTTTAGGTCCTGCACCTACATCAACAGACTTGTCAAATCAAAATCAATATTTTCCCCACTCGGGCATAAAACCAATAAAATGGGTTGCAACCATTTCTTATTCTGTTTGCATTTGCTCTTTCAATCTCCACTGTCTTTTATGCCATCGGGCAGAGTGGAGTTCTTCAGCGAGGCAGCATTTAGTGATAGCACACATTAAAAACCACTGGAGCCCTGGTGAATGATGAGTAACTGCGTGGGGTGTAGGAAATTCAAATTAGCTGATTTTATGCACGTGTGCTGCTCTCCCTGATGAAAGCTGGGACTGAAGAGTCAGAAGGCAGAATTTAAATTGCTAGGGGAGCAGAGTACATATTTATCGGCCCCAATACTCTGCCACTTTGGTATTTAAATTGCAACTCTTGCTCCCGACTCCTAGCTTCAGTTTGGGGTCTCGCTGCTGATTTAAAATCAGCAGAATAGATACATGGAGAAAAGGTTTCAAAAAGGCAAGGGAACCAGAAGTAGAGTTGGGAGGAATAGTTGCCATCTAATTATCATAGTGCTGGAAGGGGAGAGCAACAGTTGATAGGAATGTGCAGGCTCAAATGAGAAACAACAAAGAGAATACATAGTTGTGGGCACCAGCTGATATGAAGGTGAGAATTTTGAATAGAAGCACTGTAATATTGAACTCTCATCTTATGAGAGTCACTGAATTTTACTCATTTATAACTTCACCCCATACGTATGGAGTAGGATTTACCCTTGAACGTTACCTTTCAAACTCAGCGCTTGGTGGCCCGGAATTTCCTGGAAATGTATGCCAAAACAATGGCATAAGTATGGCATAATGCCGATTTTCAGTGCAAAAGATTGAGTAGATTCATTTTATGCAACGCCCAAGTTTCCTTGAACTTTTGTGCCGATTCAGTGAAACCTTTGCTGAAACCCTCTGCAGCTCACGGTCATGCAAAAGACCAAAGAATGCGAGTTTCCTAAATTTATGCCAGTTCTGAACAAGCGTAAGTTTATGCCTAAAATTCTAGGTTCAGCAGGTCCCAAAGTCATATTTCTGTTTAATGGTGATTTTTAAGCAGTATTTTTTATTTATTTTCCTCACCTACATTGTATTTTCTGTATCTTTGAATGCGTTTTTATGGCATCACAATAAGTTACATTAAAAAGTGAAAAGCTTCCATGATTGGATTTTCTTAAAAATGCTGTGCCTTGTGTGCATAAAGGATGGTTTGATGGCTTCAAACTTTAATTTTTATACATAAAAGAAGGAATACGGCATAAGTTCCGTACTTTCCTCAGGCCCCATTTGTTTACACTGATTTCTTCCTGTTGTACACCAGTTTTTACGTTTTGGCACATGCTAATGAGATTCTCAGGAAATTTCAGCGTAAGTTGCCCACTGTAAGATCGGTGTAGATATTAGCCAGTTGTGCCATTTATGGAAATGCTGGGCCAGTTTCCTGATCGGTAAGTTTAACTTGTATGTCTTTGATATAAGTTTGCCTTGTGCGGCTTGATATTCATAGAGGACATTTAAAAGGAATTGGTGAGTTACAGAAAAATATATCATTGGGCAGCTTTAGGTGCAGAATCTTTGAGCTGAGTGAGCTAGGCAAGCTGACTTGCTTGTAATTTCTTGTTTTGTAAAATAAGTGCTGACATGTTTTTAACATGTGTATTAACTTCACAAATTTTTTTTAAGCTTATTCTGTGTGGACTGTTGTGTACCTGGTGATACAGAATTGTTGTTCTGAGATATAGTAATTGGCAGTTGGTGAAATTAATATGGAGGCAGTAGGTTGATATGGTACTACTGTTATATGGTAGAAAATTGTTAAAATTTTCCAATTTTTCATTAAAGTAGTCTCCAAGTAACAGATACTGTAGCAAAGATTGAATAATTGTAACTGGTAGAAATGTTATTCTCAGTGGTTATTGACGGATAAATCCTAAATCTACAATAGTAGTACCGAGCACAGCCTTTTCCAAATTTTCAGCCCTGCAGAATTCAAAAAGGAAAACTAATGGAGCAAGAAATAGAAGTAGCTGTTTAATGGGAGAGCAGCAGCAGATCCAGATTGGAGCAGCTGACTATGCAGGAGAACATCAGTCCAAGTTGGAGGAGATGGCATTGCAGGAGAGCAGTGAGCCCAAAAGGACATGGCCAGTCAGTGTAGAACTGCTATTTGTGATCAGGTGGACGGATCTCATGTTGCCCGTCTGAGGTTACTGAACTTGTAAAAAGAGTTATGTTTAAAAAATATTGATATCTTTAAAACCAAACTTGAAAGCAAATTTTGCTAAGGGTTCCTTTAAAAATAAACTATTTACTAGGCGTTTTATGGTCTGCTAGATTAAGTGTAAAAAGTATCCAGGAGGTCAAAGGGATTCAGGAAAGATAAGGAAGGAAAGAAAGTGGGTGTGGGGGTGGCAGTATTGCTCAAAGAAACTATTATAGTACTAGAAAGGGTTGATGTAGTTGAGGGGTCAAAGACAGAATCTATTTGGTTAGAATTGAGGAACAATAGGGGAGCTATTACGCTACTGGGTGTATACTATAGGCCACCAAATAGTAGGAAGGAGATAGAGGAGCAAATTTGCAGGCAAATTACAGAAAGATGCAAGAACTACAGAATAGTGATAATTGGGGACTTCAATTATCCCAACATGGACTGGGACAGTAACACTGTAAAAGGCAAATAGGGGGAGGAATTCCTGAAATGTGTTCAAGAGAACTTTCTGGAACAGAGTATTTCCAGCCCAACCAGGAAGGAAACAGTGCTGGATGTAGTCTGGGGAAATGAAATGAGACAGGTGCAGCATGTTTCAGTGGGGAAGCATTGAGGGAACAGTGATCATAATATCATTAGGTTTCGAATAGTTATGGAAAAGGACAAGGAACAATCAAATGTGAAAATGCTTTACTGGAGGAGGGCTAATTTTAGTGAGTTAAAAAGTGATCTTGGCCAGGTGGATTGGAATTAAAAATTGGTAGGCAAAACAGTAAATGAGAGGCCTTCAAGGAGGAGTTGGTTTGGGTACAGCGTAGACACATTCCCACTAGGGGGAAAGGAAGGGCATCCAAAGCTAGTCCTCCCTGGATGACTAAAGATATAGAGATTAAAAAGAAACAGAAAAAGGAGGTTTATGACGAATGTAAGTTTCATAACACAGTAGAGAACCAGGCTGATTACAGAAAGTACAGAGGAGATCTAAAAAAGGGAATGAGGGGCAAAGAGAGAGTATGTGAATAGATTAATGGCAATCATAAAAGGGAACCCCAAAAGTCTTTTATAAACATATAAATAGTAAAAGGGTAGTCAAAGGAAGGGTGGGACCGATTAGAGACAAAAAAGATCTTGTGGAAGCAGAGGGCATGGCTGATGTACTAAATATATACATTGTATCCATTTTCTCTAGAGAAGAGGATGCTGCCATTGTAGCAGGATGAAATTACTTTAATGGTAAGAGAGGATATAACGAGAGGTAAGCAGGCAGTGGAGACTATGGGTAGAATTAAGAAATAGAAAAGGATTTAAGACTGTAGAAGAAGTTGTGTATAGGCCCCATGGTAGCAGCTACGAAGTGGCAGAATGTATAAATGCAGAGATTAGACAAGCATGTAGCAAAGGCAGAGTGGTTTTAATGGGGGATTTTAATTTTCATATCGATTGGGAGAAGCAGGCGAGCTCATGTCAGAAAGCTAGCGAATTTCTTGAGTGCGTTCAGGACGGCTTTCTGCAACAATATGTTCTAGAACCAACAAGGGGGCAGGCCATATTAGATTTAATAATGATAATGAGCCAGATTTGCTTAACAGCCTAACAGTGCATGAACATTTATCTAATAGTGATCATAATACAATCGCGTTGAACGTTGTATTTGAAAGGGAGAAACCCATATCAGCTACTAAGATTCTAAATTTAGATAAGGCCAACTTCAATGTGATGAGACAGAGACTGTCCACAGCAAACTGGGCAAATCTGTTAATGGGTAAAACGACAGAAGATCAGAGGGAAGTGTTCAAAAAAGAATTTAACGTGATACAGAACCAGTTTATACACCTAAGGGGCAAGAGCTCTACTTGCCAAAAAAAACAGCCATGGATGACAAAAGAGGTAAGGGACAACATAAAACTAAAAAAAACATACAAGAATGCAAAAAATAGCACAGAGCCTGGCAATTGGGAGAGATACAAAGAACAGCAAAGGGTGACAAAACAAATAGTTTGAGCTACAAAAAGGGAGTATGAAAAGAAACTTCCAAGGGATATCAAAATCAACACAAAAGTTTTTTACAATTATATTAGGAAAAAGAGGGTAGTCAAAAGCAATATAGGCCCCTTAAAAACTGACAATGGTAATATTGTAAATGAAAATAAGGAAATGGTGGATGTGTTAAATAATTACTTTGTGTCAGTATTTACAGGAGAGGAAGAGGTTAGTATGCCAGACGCCCCAAGGAAACTAATTTTGAATCAGGGACGGGGACTCACCATAATTAACGTAAGCAAATTAACAGTAATGAAGAAAATAATGGCACTAAAGAGTGACAAATCCCCAGGATCAGATGGTTTCCATCCCGGAGTTTTAAAGGAAGTAGGTGAGAACATTGCAGATGCCATAACTATAATCTTCCAAAGTTCTCTCAATTCAGGAACCGTTCCTTTAGATTGGAAAATTGCACGTGTCACTCCGCTATTTAAGAAAGGTGAGGTAGAGAAACCAGGGAATTATAGACCAGTTAGCCTAACATGTGTTGTCGGAAAATTACTAGAGTCTATGATTAAGGATAGAGTGACTGAACACCTTGAAAATTTTCAGCTGATCAGAGAGAGCCAGCATGGATTTGTAAAGGGTAGGTCATGCCTGATGAACCTGATTGAATTTTTAAAAAGAGGTGACTAAAGTAGTGGACAAGGGAATGGGAATGTCTATAGATATGTTTATATGGATTTCCAGAAGGCATTTGATAAAATCCCTCATAAGAGACTGTTAGCTAAAGTTGAAGCTCATGGAATTGAGGACAAGTTACTGACCTGGTTAGGAAATTGGCTGAGCAGCAGTGGGCAGATAGTCAAATTGGCAGAATGTGACTAGTGGTGCCCCACAGGACTCTGTGTTGGGGTCTCAACTATTCACTGTATTTATTAACAACTTAGATGATGGGATTGAGAGCCACATATCCAAGTTTGCCAATGACACAAAGATAAGTAGCACTGTAAGCAATGTAGATGGAAGCATAAAATTACAGAGAGATAATAGATTAAGTGAATGGGCAAAAATGTGGCAAATTGATTTCAATGTAAGCAAGTTTGAGGTCATCCACTTTGGACCTAAAAAGGATAGATCAGAGTAATTTCTAAATGGTGAAAAGCTCGAAACAGTGGAGGTCCAAAGAAGCCTAGGGGTCCATGTATCTAGAACATTAAAATGTCATGGACAGGTACAGAAAATAACCAAAATGGCTAATGGAATGTTGGCCTTTATATCTCGAGGACTAGAATACAAGGGGGTAGAAGTTATGCTACAACTATACAAAGCCTTAGTTAGACCATACCTGGAGTACTGTGTTCAGTTCTGGGCACCGCACCTTAGGAAGGATATATTGGCCTTGGAGGGAGTGCAGCGTAGATTTAATTATGAAGCGAGATTACACAAACCATGGTTGTATTCCCTGGAGTTTAGAAGATTAAGGGTGATTTGATCGAAGTTTTCAAGATATTAAGGGGAACTGATTGGGTAGATAGAGAGAAACTATTTCTGCTGGTTGGGGAGTCTAGGACTCGGGGACATAGCCTAAAAATTAGAGCCAGGACTTTCAGGAGTGAAGTTAGGAAACGCTTCTACATGCAAAGGGTGGTAGAAGTTTGAAATTATCTTCCACAAATGGCAGTTTTTTGCTAGCTCAATTGTTAATTTTAAATCTGAGATTGATAGATTTTTGTTAACCAAAGGTATTAAGGGATATAGGGCTACAGCGGGTAAATGGAGTACGGTCACAGATAAGCCATAATCTCATTGAATGGTGGAACAGGCTCGAGGGACTAAATGGCCTACTCCTGTTCCTATGTTCCTAAAGGAGGAGGTAGTAGCGATATTGGATAGGATAAAAATATGTAAAGAGGAGGTACTTAAAAGATTGGCAGTACTCAAAGTAGAAAAGTCACCAAGTCCAAATGGGATGCATCCAAGGTTATGGAGGGAAGTAATCTTCCAAACCTCCTTAGATATGGGGATGATGTCGGAGGACTGGAGGACTGCAAATTTTCCAAAAAAGAGAAGGATAAACCCAGCAATTACAGGCCAGTCAGCCTAACATCGGTGGTGGGGAAACTTTTAGAGACAATAATCCGGGACAAAATTAATTGGCACTTGGAACAGTATGTGCTAATAAATTAAAGTCAGCATGGATTTGTTAAAGGAAAATTGTGTTTGACTAACTTGATTGAGTTTTTTGATAAAGTAATGGAAAGGGTTGATGAGGGTAGTGTAATTGATGTTGTGTATATGGATTTTCAAAAGGCATTTGATAAAGTACCACATAATAGACTTGTTAACAAAATTAAAGCCCATGGGATTAAAGAGACAGTGGCAGCATGGATATAAAATTGGCTAAGAGAGCAGAGAGTAGTGGTGAACAGTTGTTTTTCAGACTGGAGGGAAGTATACGGTGGTTTTCCCCAGGGGTCAGTACTAAGACCACTGCTCTTTTTGATACATATTAATGACCTGGACTTGGGTATAAAGGGTGTAATTTCAAAGTTTGCAGATGACACGAAACTCAGAAATATAGTAAACAATGTGGAGGACAGTAACAGACTTCAGGAGGATATAGACAGCCTGGTGAAATGGGTAGACACATGGCAGATAAAATTTAATGCAGAGAAGCGTGAAGTGATACATTTTGGTAGGAAGAATGAGGAGAGGCAATATAGACTAAATGGTACAATTTTAAAGGGGGTGCAGGAGCAGAGAGACCTAGGGTGCACATACACAAATCTTTGAAGGTGGCAGGACAAGTTGGGAAGTTTGTTGAAAAAGCATATGGGATCCTGGGCTTTATTAATAGAGGCATAGAGTACAAAAGCAAGGAAATTATGCTAAACCTTTATAAAAACAGGTTAGGCTTCAGCTGGAGCATTGTGTTCAGTTCTGGGCACCACACTTTAGGAAGGATGTCAAGGCCTTAGAGAGGGTGCAGAAGAGATTTACTAGAATGGTACCAGGGATGAGGGACTTCAGTTATATGGAGAGACTGGAGCAGCAGGGGTTGTTCTCCTTAGTACAGAGGAGTTATGGGGAGATTTGATAGAGATGTTCAAAATCATGAAGGGGTTTAATAGAGTAAATAAGGAGAAACTGTTTCCAGTGGCAGAAGAGTCGGTAACCAGAGGACACAGGTTTAAGGTAATCGGCAAAAGAGCCAGAGGTGACATGAGGAAACATATTTTTCACGCAGCGAGATGTAATGATCTGGAATGCATTGCCTGAAAGGATGGTGGAAGCAGATTCAATAATAACTTTCAAAGGCAATTAGATAAATACTTGAAGGAAAAAAATTACAGGGCTATGGGGAAAGAGCAGGGGAATGGGACTAATTGGATAGCTCTTCTAAAGAGCCGACACAGGCATGATGGGCCGAATAGCCTCCTCCTGTGCTGTACCTACTATGATAATAAGGGATTTTATACACCTCATTTGACACCACGGTAGATTTACATTCTGAGTTCCTATCAAAGGGAAGTGGTGTGAAACTCTCTCCTGCAATCTATATTAATGACTTAGATGAAGGGACTGAGTGTAATGTATTCAAGTTTGCTGACTATACAAAGCTAGGTGAGAAAGTAAGCTGTGAGGAGGATGGAAAGAGTCTGCAAAGGGATATAGACAGGTTAGGTGAGTGGGCGGGAAGTTGGCAGATGGAGTATAACGTGAAGAAATGTGAGGTTATTCACTTTGGTAGCAAGAACAGAAGAACAGAATATTTTTTAAATGGTGAGAAACTATTAAAGTTGGTGTTCAGAGGGATTTGGGTGTCCTTGTCCACGAAACACAGAACGTTAACATACAGGTACAGCAAGCAATAAGGGAGGCAAATGGTATGTTGACCTTTATTGCAAGGGGTTTGGAGTACAAGAGTAAGGAAGTCTTGCTGCAATTGTGCAGGGCTTTGGTGAGACCACACCTGGAGCACTGTGTCCAGTTTTGGTCTCCGTGCCTAAGGAAGGATGTACTTGCCTTAGAGACAGTGCAACGAAGGTTCACTAGATTGATTCCTGGAATGAGGGGGTTGTCCTATGAGGAGAGATTGAGTAGAATGGGCCTACACTCTCTGGAGTTCAGAAGAATGAGAGGTGATCTCATCGAACCATATAAGGTTCTGAGTGAGCTTGACAGAGTAGATGCTGAGAGGCTGTTTCCCCTGGCTGGAGAGTGTAGAACTAGAGGACATAGTCTCAGGATAAGGGGTCGGCCATTTAGAACTGAGATGAGGAGAAATGTCTTCACTCAGAGAGTTGTGAATCTTTGGAATTCTCTACCCCAGAGGGCTGTGGATGCTGAGTCGTTGAGTATATTCAAGGCTGAGATCGAAAGATTTTTGGACTCTAAGGGAATCAAGGGATATGGGGATCGGGTGGGAAAGTGGAGTTGAGGTCGAAGATCAGCCAAGATCTTATTGAATGGCGAAGCAGGCTCGAGGGGCCGTTTGGCCTACTCCTGCTCCTATTTCTTATGTTCTTATGCAGGAAGCCTCAATCTGGATTGTTCTGGAGTCAGATTAGGCACTGTCCTTCTGATTACATTACAAGTTCAGTAGATGTGGGAAGCAGAAATCACTTCACAGCAATGCTAAAATTGCAAGGGCCATGTTATGAAATTGTGCTCCCGGCGGGAGACTCAACCTGCCGGAGCGAGAAATCAAAGGCACATTCCCCAGGGGAGCATGATTTCAGAAAATATAAAGGAACCCAGTGAGAGAACCACAGGGACAGAGAAAGAGAAAAAAAAAAGCACCACAAAGGGGCACAGTGAAAGTGATTTTACTTATTTACCACCCAGAATGGACTCGTTCCATGAGTGAGCTGAAAACGCAGGTGAGCAAATACATTTTGCTTCAGACCTTCAGGGGTTTACTCCAGTAAAGCAATTATCTCTAGGTTCCAACTATGAAAGAACTGTTGCGTGAGAATCGGAATACTAACGAGAAACTGTCTGCCGAAACAAAGTTAATGGTTTCAGACAAATCAACATTCAAACAGTGAGGTGCGGGTTCCGGCTGAAGCTCTCCCAGTTGCTCAGGCGAGGTCAGTGATGAACCCTGTGCGTTGTCTTGTTGTGAAGCGCACGTCGCGCACCGCAGAGCGCCAGCGGCAAATAAATAAGACAATTTTACTTCCCATTACTCCCCAGAGTGAGGTTTGGAGCCGGTTCCTGAGCAACTTCTCATTGAGCGGATCACTCAGGAGTCAGGCAGCGGTGGCGAGCGGCGGGACCACTTTACCTGACTTTGTTTGGACTCAATCCCCGGCTCTTCCGAAGGTTTCTAACTTTACTTGAACCCCAACACCTTCCCCCACATTGGGACTCGTCTCCTTCGATCGCTGGACTCCCGGGTGTTTGCCGATCTTTCTCTCCGAGGTCACCATGAGTGCGGATTGTAGCGGCTATTACAACGCCGAAAACGCCTTAGTTTCGGGCTTCATGTGTCCCAAATCGGACAGCGACATAGGCGCCAAATATTGCTGCGGCTTTAATGATATCAAATACTGCTGCGATGACCCCAACAGTTTCTTCCCTTACGAGTACAGCTACATGTGGTGGTTAAGGTAAGACAAGTAATTCATTGTGCTTTAAAATATTCTATTCTATTTTAAAAAAACAATAGTATCCAATAAAAGCTCAGCCACAGCATCCTCCAAGAAACCCTGACAAAGGACGATGAACTCAGTTTTGCTGTTTCTAATATTCTCTCTTTAAACAGAGTGAGAAGCAAAAGTAAGAGTCACTTTACCGGGTTGCGCTTTAACAGTAGATTCACAGCAACGGCGTTTGTGATTTAATTCAAACACATAATTAATTGAAACCAAAAATGAACACCCAGTGAGAGCAACAGTCCATGCAAAGACACAACTGTAGCACAGTCCTGACTCCTTTACTCCGAATAGAACTAGATGTGAGCTTAAGATTATTTTACACAGATGTTAGAAATTAAGTGTAAAACCCACAGAGAAATGGAACTTATCCTGTCAGTAAGTAGCATGTAAACCCTTGCAGGCCATCAGCTAAGAATAGAGTGGAAATGCAGCTCCTGTTCTTGTGCAGTATTTGTGAGTGCCATTGATGGAGGGAAACGGGCACTACCTCGAGATAAAAGTACCTATTGCTCTTTTACATTGTGCGAGACTCACCTCACTGCCACCAATTCCTAGAAACATGGGTTTTGGGCAACTGCTACAAGCCGAGTGTAAACTTCTTGGATTTTAGCATGTCTTCATGGCTGTCAGTCTTACTGAGTCCTGGCAGCTTTATATTTGGTTTTCAATCAATTGCCCAAAAAGCACAGAAACATAGAAACACAGAAAATAGGAGCAGGAGTAGGCCGTTCGGCCCTTTGAACCTGCTCCGCCATTCAATATGATCATGGCTGATCCACTATCTCAATACCATATTCCCGCTCTCTCCCCATGCCCCCGATGCCTTCTGTGTCTAGAAATCTATCTACCTCCATCTTAAATATATTCAGTGACTTGGCCTCCACAGCCTTCTGTGGTAGGTAGAGAATCCCACAGGTTCACTACCCTCTGAGTGAAGAAATTTCTCCTCATCTCAGTCCTAAATGTCCTACCCCGTATCCTGAGACTGTGACCCCTCGCTCTGGACCCCCCAGCCAGGGGAAACATCCTCCCTGCATCCAGTCTGTCTAGCCCTGTCAGAATTTTATATGTTTCAATTAGATCCTCTCCCATTCTTCTAAACTTGAGTGAATACAGGTCGAGTCGACCCAATCTCTCCTCATACGACAGTCCTGCCATCCCAGGAATCAGTCTGGTGAACCTTCGCTGCACTCCCTCTATGGCAAGTATATCCTTTCTTAGGTACGGAGACCAAAACTGCACACAATACTCCAGGTGTGATCTCACCAAGGCCCTGTATAACTGCAGTAAGACATCCTTGCTTCTGTACTCAAATCCTCTTGCAACGAAGGCCAACATACCATTTGCCTTCCTAACTGCTTGCTGCACCTGCATGTTTGCTTTCAGTGACTGGTGTACAAGGACACCCAGGTCCCTTTGTACATCAACATTCCCCAATCTGTCACCATTTAAATAATACTCTGCCTTTCTGTTTTTCCTTCCAAAGTGGATAACTTCACATTTATCCATGTTATACTGCATCTGCCATGTATTTGCCCACTTACTCAACTTGTCTAAATCGCCTTGAAGCCTTTTTGCATCCTCCTCACAACTCACGATCTCACCTAGTTTTGTGTCGTCAGCAAACTTGGAAATATTACATTTGGTTCCCTCATCCAAATCATTGATATATATTGTGAATAGCTGGGGACCAAGCACTGATCCCTGCGGTACCCCACTGGTCACCGCCTGCCACTCCGAAAAAGACCCATTTATTCCTACTCTCTGTTTCCTGTCTGTTAACCAATTTTCAATCCATGCCAGTATATTACCCCCAATCCCAAGTGCTTTAATTTTGCACACCAACCTCTTATGTCGGACTTTATCAAAGGCCTTCTGAAAATCCAAATAAACCACATTCACTGTTTCTCCCTTATCTATTCTACCAGCTACATCCTCAAAAAACTCCGGTCGGTTTGTCAAACATGATTTCCCTTTCATAAATCCATGTTGACTTTGTCTAATCCCGTTGATATTTTCTAAATGTCCTATTATCACATCCTTTATAATAGACTCTAGCATTTTCCCTACTACTGATGTTAGGCTAACCGGTCTGTAGTACCTTGTTTTCTCTCTCCCTCCTTTTTTAAATAGTGGGGTTACATTTGCCACCCTCCAATCTGCAGGAACTGTTCCATAATCTATTGTATTTTGGAAGATGACAACTAATGCAACCACTATTTCCATGGCTACCTCTTTTAGTACTCTAGGATGCAGATTATCAGGTCCTGGGGATTTATCGGCTTTCAGTCCTATTAATTTCTCCAGCACTTTTTTTACTAATACTAATTTCCTTTAATTCCTCTTTCTCACTAGACCCTTGGTTCCCTAACATTTCTGGGAAGTCATTTGTGTCCTCTTCCGTGAAGACAGAACCAAAGTATTTGTTTAATTGCTCTGCCATTTCCCTGTTCCCCATTATAAATTCTCCAATTTCTGACTGTAAGGGATCTACATTTGTCTTCACTAATCTTTTTCTTTTTACATACTTGTAGAAGCTTTTACAGTCCACTTTTATGTTCCTTGCAAGTTTACTCTCATACTCTATTTTTCCCCTCTTAATCAATCTCTTGGTCCTTTTTTGCTGAATTCTAAACTGCTCCCAATCCTCAGGCTTGCTACCTTTTCTGGCAACTTTATATGATTCCTCTTTGGATCTAATACTATCCTTAATTTCTTTTGTTAGCCAAAGTTGGGCCGCTTTTCCTTTTGTGTTCTTGCAGCAGAAAGGAATGTATAATTGTTGCAATTCATGCATGCGTTCCTTAAATGTTATCCATTGCCTATCCACCGTCATGCCTTTTAATGAAGCTTCCCAATCTATCATAGCCAACTCACTCCTCATACCTTCGTAGTTTCCTTTGTTTTGATTTAGGACCCTAGTTTCGGATTGGACTACTTCACTTTCCATCTTAATGAAGAATTCTATCATGTTATGGTCACTCTTCCCGAAAGGACCCCGCACAACAAGATTATTAATTAACCCCTTCTCCTTGCACAATACCCAATCTAGGATAGCCTGTTCCCTGGTTGGCTCATCAACGTACTGGTCTAAAAAAAATCTCGTACACACTCCAGGAATTCATCCTCCACAGTATTATTGCTAATTTGGTTTGGCCAGTCTATATGCAGATTAAAGTCACCCATGATTACTGTAGTACCCTTGTTACATGCTTCTCTAATTTCCTGTTTGATCCCATCCCCTACATTACCACCACTGTTTGGAGGCCCATCGACAACTCCCACCAGTGTTTTCTGCCCCTTGGTGCTTCTTAACTCCACCCAGACTGATTCTACATCTTGATTTTCTGAGCCAATATCCTTTCTCACTATTGCTTTGATTTCATCCTTTACTAACAACGCCACCCCATCTCCTTTTCCTTTTTGTCTGTCCTTCCTAAATATCGAATACCCTTGGATATTCAGCTCCCAGCCTTGGTCACCTGCAGCCATGTCTCAGTAATTGCTATTATATCATATCCGTTTACATCTATTTGCGCTGTTAATTCGTCTACCTTATTACGAATGCTTCGTGCATTCAGATACAGTGCCTTTAGATTTGTCTTTTTAACATTTTTAGACATCTTAACATTATTTTGTACTATGGCCCTATTTGTCTTATTACCATTTTTTCTTACCTGGACCCTGTTTTTTGTCTTTTGTTTGTGCGCTCTGTCCCTTCCTGACACAATCTGGTTATCCTTACCCCAATCACTTTCCTGCACTGCTTCTTTGTCTTTTCTCTTTAGCATTCTAGATTTCTCTCCACCGGGACCCTCCCCCCCTTATTTAGTTTAAAGCCCTATCTACCTCCCTAGTTACTCGATTCACGAGAACTCTAGTCCCAGCATGGTTCAGGTGTCGTCCATCCCAACGGAACAGCTCTCTCTTTCCCCAGTACTGGTGCCAGTGCCCCACGAATCGAAACCCACTTCTCCCACACCAATCTTTGAGCCAAGCATTCATCTCCCTGATCCTATTGACCCTATGCCAATTTGCTCATGGCTCGGGTAATAATCCAGAGATTATTACCTTTGTGTTTCTGCTTTATAATTTAGTCCCTAGCTGCTCAAACTCTCTCAGCAGAACCTTTTTCTTAGTCCTACCTATGTCGTTGGTACCTACATGGACCATGACAATTGGATCCTCCCCCTCCCACTTCAAGTTCTTCTCCGGAGGAGATGTCCTTAACCCTGGCACCGGGTAGGCAACATAGCCTTCGGGACTCATGCTCCTGGCTGCAGAGAACAGTGTCAATCCCCCTAACTAGACTGTCGCCTACTACAACCATACTTCAAGAAGATGGTGACACTAACTAGTCTTGTGCAATGTAAATGCAGTTTATAAATGCACACTCTTGTATCACAGAATTAATATTCCTTGAAGTCCCACATTGCGAATTAAGGTTTAAATTACAACTAACTTCAGTTACACAAACAACAAGGAAAAAAAACGCATCTTACAAGATCAAAACTACAATCACATACATATAAATAATATCTCAGTGAATTCATTTTTATCACCCGGCACTTTTTTTATTATGCAGGGGAGGACATCCCTGATTACACTGGATCAAAACCCTGAAGCTGTTGAGCAAAATTGCTTCATTTTTATATTTCCCAAGTCTGCCCTCACATGGGTTGCTCAAATGACATGTCCATGCTTGATAGCAAATGACCAGAAACACTTTTTGTCTCTGCCTGCCTCTTTCTTTCTGTCTGTTGTTTTCTGTGTATCTTTGGTTCTCTCTCTTTTTGTCATGTGTATAGCCATGTTTTTTCATGCCCTGTGTGTATCTATAGTTTTCCTCTCTATGCTTCTCACTGTTTGTGTGTATATTGTGGTGCCTTTATTCTTTCTCTGTGGCCTTCACTTTCTCTGTGTACATCTGTGGCTCTCTCTCTCTCTGTCACGATGTTTATCTGTGGTTCTCTTTCTCTGTCCATGTTTATGTATGTATTTGTGTTTTGTCCCTCTGTCCCAGCTGGGAATATAGGGTTGGTGACTGGTAGATTTAGTTATGATTTACTAATCTGTGATACAAAACAAATCCTTGTATTACACATGAACATATAAAAGGGATAGGAAAAGATTGTCTGCCCATCAAGCCCACCTTAGCCAGACATGGTGCAACCACGTACACCATTCATCGATCCACAGCCATGCAGTCTCTTGGGAGAGGAAAAAAACTGCTGTCAATTCAGGGAAAACATTGGGAAATGCCTCTTCAGCTCCAAGGCAATTAAGCAAATCTCCAAGAGACCGTGGTAATCCATAAATTATTCTAATCCCAGCTAACCTTCAATTTACTGTATAACTGAAAATGCAATCTCTCAGGAACTTGCCCAGATCCTTAAAGCAGTCAAGCAAAAGAACCAGGAGAGTGAGAAAGCCCACAACTCCTCACAACCCCAGCTAAATATGAGCTTACCCGCTATAAGTGGAAATGTCTTCTCCACTCAGGAACTTATCAAGTTCCCTTTTAAAGGACTGCAGCAAATCCATATCTACTACATGTTTCAGTAGTCTGTTCCAGAGGGTGATGACTGTTATGGCATAACTTTGGTGCATTAGGGTGTGGGAGAATTTGGCAGAATTTAGACTGTGGTATTGAAGGAGTTATATGGCAAGGACTTCTGCATTTTTTCATTTGACTGAAAACTTGTTGGCCCAGAAATTGCTCATAAAATAACGGCGAGTCGAATAGCGCTCACTGTTATTTCAGGGAAAATGGAAGAGTAAGTTCTGGAGAGCGGACATGCAAAATCCAGAAATTGTTCTATCTGATTCCCTGCTTCTCTGAAAGCTTCGCGGTAAGGAGATCTAGCCGGCTGGAATGAATGGACCAGCGTGACCTTGCTCCCCTGCCCAGCTGCAAACTAACTAATCTCTCCAGATAAAAGATACGCTGATTATATCAGGTCTAAACTAACTTTTAACAGCGTGGTATGTATTAATGACTGCCAAACAACCTCTCTGAAAATTAACTTTTAAAAATGTGGAGTCTCATTCCTCCTGATATTAATTGTTCCTGGACACTTAAAAAAAATTAACATTTTAATTTTTTTACTTTTTCTTTCTGTCTCTTTTATCTCTGTCTTTTAATCTTTCCCTCTCTTTATTTCACTTTTTCTAACTGATTTTACTTTTCAATTCACTGTTGTAGCTTTCACTTCCTGGGTCAGACTGCGCAGCTTGTGAAGGATGCTTCAAGCTGATTGGTTGAGGGGAGAGACCAATCCTTCCCCATTCTCACAGCTCACCATTGAAGCAAATTGGAGCCCAGAAGCCCATGAATGGTTTGTGGGTGAATTTATAACTAACCTTCGGCTGGCGAGGTTCGTTCACCGCTTAGCGCAATTTCCGGGCCCTTGTTTATTTCATTTTTCTTCTGCACCTTCATATTTACCTGGATTTTCCTCATTGTTCCTGCCTGATTGTGGGCGGTACTGGGGCGAGCAGGGGCTGGAAATTGATTCTGGAGCACTTCCGTTAGCTCCCTGTCAATCGCTGCAACTTCCAGGGTTTTCTGGTGGAAATGACAATGGACATTGTACATGCCTGTCCAAATATGAGTGGGCATATTCAAAATAGATGCTAATGACAGAGTGATATCATACATCACTTTAATCAATATCACTGTAGCAATGTTGCACTCTACTGAAGTCCAGCATTGCTCAGGCGGCACAAGGCTTATTTAAAATTTAAATTCTCCCTCCGCAAGATTTAAACTTGAGCGTCAAAACACCCCTATCCTTGTACTGCTTCACAGGTCACCTGCCCTGCTCTGCCACTGCAGGGGTCCAAGGCCTCTCTGGAAATGATGCTGACCCTGGGAAATTCACCAAGTTCAATGCTAGGTCAGTAGGTTTGGGCGGATAGCCAGCCCACCTGAGTTCTGGTGGCAAAGCTGTTGCTGAGGAAAATCTGTCTTTTTCATCCCTTTGTGCCTCGGGATACGTACACTGATTCCATCTTTTGTCACAATCTCAGTAGATTCAGAGATAAAGAGCAGTGAGAAGCAGAACCGGCATGCCTACGCAGAAGAGAGGGGCAAGCCTGTGGAAGAGGGGGTAATCGTAGAATGATACAGCACAGAAGAAGGCCATTCAGCCCATCGTGCCTGTGCCGACTCTTTGAAAGAGCTATCGAATTAGTTGCACTTCCTTGCTTTTTCCCCATAGCCCTGCAAATTTTTTCCCTTCAAGTATTTATCTAATTCCCTTTTGAAAGTTACTATTGAATCTGCTTCCACCACCCTTTCAGGCAGTGCATTCCAGATCACAACTCACTATGTAAAAAAATGTTTCCTCATGTTGCCTCTGGTTCTTTTGACAATTACCTTAAATCCGTGTCCTCTGGTTACCGACCCTTCTGTCAATGGAAACAGTTTCTCCCTATTTAACTCCATCAAAACCCCTCATGATTTTGAACACCTCTATCAAATCTCCCCTTAACCTTCTCTGCTCTAAGGAGAACAACTCCAGTTTCTCTTGTCTCTCCACATAACTGAAGTCTTTCATCCCTGGTAAACATGGTTCCTCCTCCCTCTCCCTTGATGGTTCTACCGAAGAGTCGTGAAATAAGTGACTGTTTAAGTCATGAAATAAATAAATAAATAATGGTTTGGAATAATTTTTAAGATGAATTGGGTAAGTATGTGTGTAGTTTATTGCTTTGTTTGAGACTTGTTTAATTTTTGTGATTTTTTTTGTTATAAGTTCTATTCATAGTGGCATCTATTGGGGCGAGTGAAGATGCAACATTCTGGGAAGAAGTTTGCACAAGATAGACTCGGATAGTGAAGAAAGCGTTTGTGTTTTTTGATGGCTTTCTGGGAAATTTAAGCCAATTGGCATTTTTTGTGCAATACAATTCTGCATGTGCAATGAACATGTGCTAAACACAGGAGTTTTATATTTATTTGTATGGAAAGTTGGATGAGGTTGATAGGGTTGTTTTAATTTTGATTATCTTTGGTATCTTATATTGTTAATAGTAGCTGTTGTGACAGTGTGCTTGATGACATCCATGTAGAAGGTAATGATTGCAACGTAATCACTAAAAGGTTACAGAATGACGATCAACAGTTGATACTTCATTGTAATAAAATTAAGGTAGATTGTATAGAGAATAATGAACACTTGGTAACTAGGTGACAAGTTGTTCCAATGATGCAATAAACTGCTAGAGAGGAACATGAGCTGTATATCATCTGAACTGAGTTGTTTTTATTGTTTTGAGATTAATCCTGTATATTTCTATGTTTTTCTAATAATATATGAAGTATGCAGTTTACAGTAGAGATTCTGTTTCATTTTGTATCCTTTTGAGGCTATTTTGTTGCTGGGTCCCATGGTGGAAGTCAGTGGTCAGTGCAGACCTTGTTGAATTATGATCGCAATTGCACAATGATTGTGATGTTATTGCTGCACGTTTATTGAATCATTGGCTACTGTTGATCACTGCAAAATAATACAGGTAGTATACTATAAATTATTATAAAAATGTAATTCATCAGGTATGACCAGAAATCTAAATACTGATTTTACTATTGACATATTGGTCACCAATTTCGTGCGGCTGGCTACTCAGGTATAATTAACACCAATTACATGCATTGCATTCAAGTGTATAATTTCTTTTGGAATATAGCACCACTTGTGTACGATGAACTCTATTGGAGTGTAAATAAGTATGCGTTAATGGATTTTCCATGGCATTACCCATGGAAAGTCAGAACAAAACACGTTCCCTCACTGCATTAGTGATGGTTTAGGTATAAGTATGGAGATCTGCAGCTTCTGGAGTGTATTAAACTCAAACAAGTGGCAAAAGTGTGCAGCTGCAGGTGTGAGGCGAAGTCTACAGAATCAGTGTCTAAAGAGAGAAAACCTATAAGTTTGCCAAAACAGTCAAAATAGCTTCAAACGGCTAATTGTTTTTTTTATTTATTCGTTCAAGGGATGTGGGCGTCACTAGCAAAGCCAGCATTTATTGCCCATCCCTAATTGCCCTCGAGAAGGTGGTGGTGAGCCGCCTTCTTGGACTGCTGCAGTCTGTGTGGTGAAGGTTCTCCCACAGTGCTGTTAGGAAGGGAGTTCCAGGATTTTGACCCAGCGACGATGAAGGAAGGACGATATATTTTCAAGCCGGGATGGTGTGTGACTTGGAGGGGAATGTGCAGGTGGTGTTTTTCCCATGTACCTGCTGCTCTTGTCCTTTTAGGTGGTAGAGGTCGCGGGTTTGGGAGGTGCTGTCGAAGAAGCCTTGGCGAGTTGCTGGAGTGCATCCTGTGGATGGTACACACTGCAGTCACAGTGCGCCGGTGGTGAAGGGAGTGAATGTTTAGGGTGGTGGATGGGGGTGCCAATCAAGCGGGCTGCTTTGTCCTGGATGGTGTTGAGCTTCTTGAGTGTTGTTAGAGCTGCACTCATCCAGGCAAGTGGAGAGTATTCCATCAAACTCCTGACTTGTGCCTTGTAGATGGTGGAAAGGCATTGTGGCAGGAAAAGCATTTTAAAAGGCATTCAGGAGCAGCAGGAAGCCCTGGAGGGAGGGAAATGGGCCCCATGAGGCTGGGGGAGGTGGTGGGAACATAGGAACAGGAATAGGCCATTTAGCCCCTCAAGTCTGTACCGCCATTCAGTGAGATCATGGTTGATCTGTGATCTAACTCCATATCCCCACCTTAGCCACATATTCCTTAGATTTTTGTTAACCAAAGTTACTATCAATCTCAGATTTAAAATTAACAATTGAGCTAGCTTCAACTACCATTTGCGGAAGACAGTTCCAAACTTCTACCACCCTTTGCGTGCAGAAGTGTTTTCCCACTTCACTCCCAAAAGTCGTGGCTCTAATTCCCCTAGTCCTAGACTCTCCAACAAACGGAAATAGTTTCTCTCTCTCTACCCTATCAGTTCCCCTTAATATCTTGAAAATTTCAATCCAATCATCCCTTAATCTTTTAAATTCCAGGGAATACAACCCTAGTTTGTGTAATCTCTCCTCATAATTTAACCCTTGGAGTCCAGGTATCATTCCAGTAAATATATGCTGCACTCCCTGCAAGGCCAATACATCCTTCCTAAGGTGTGATGCCCAGAACTGAACACAGTACTCTAGATGTGGTCTAACCAGGGCTTTGTGTAGTTGTAGCATAACTTCTACCCCCTTGTATTCTAGTCCTCTGGATACAAGGCCAGCAATCCATTAGCTTTTTTGATTATTTTCTGTACCTGTCCATGACATTTTAATGATCTATGTACATGGACCCCTAAGTCGCTTTGGACCTCCACTGTTTCGTGTTTTCACCATTTAGAAAGTACTCTGATCTATCCTTTTTAGGTCCAAATTGGATGACCTCACGCTTGCCTGCATTGAAATCCATTTGCCACAGTTTTTCCCATTCACTTAACCTAGTAATATCTCTCTGTAACTTTATGCTTCCATCTACACTTCTTACAAAGCTGCCTATCTTTGTGTCATCAGCAAACTTGGATGTGTAGCTCTGTATCCTGTCATTTAAGTTGTTAATAAATACAGTGAATAGTTGGGGCCCCAACACAGATCCCTGTGGGACACCACTAGTTACATCCTGCCAATTTGACTACCTGCCCATTATCCCTATTCTCTGTCTCCTGCCACTCAGCCAATTTCCTAACCAGGTCAATAATTTGCCCTCAGCTTCAACTTTAGCTAACAGTCTCTTATGAGGGACTTTATCGAATGCCTTCTGGAAGTCCATATAAACAACATCCATAGACATTCCCTTGTCCACTACTTTAGTCACCTCTTCAAAAAATTCAGTCAGGTTCATCAGGCATGACCTACCCATTACAAATCCATGCTGGCTCTCTCTGATCAGTGGAAAATTTTCAAGGTATTCAGTCACTCTATCCTTAATTATAGACTCTAGTAATTTTCCAACAACAGATGTTAGGCTAACTGGTCTATAATTCCCTGGTTTCCCTATCTAACCTTTCTTAAATCGCAGCATGATATATACAATACTACACGGACTGCAGCGGTTCAAGAAGGCGGCTCACCACCACCTTTTCAAGGGCAATTAAGAATGGGCAACATATGCTGGCTTTGCCAGTGACGCCCACATCCCATGAACAAATTAAAAAAAAAATTCAAATTTAAAGAAACAGTTGCTGAATTGAGAGAACTTTGGAAGATTATAGTTAGGGCATCTGCAATGTTCACACCTACTTCCTTTAAAACCCTGGGATGGAAACCATCTGGTCCTGGGGATTTGTCACTCTTTTGTGCCAGTATTTCCTTTATTACTGTTAATTTGCTTACATTAATTATGTTGAGCCTGCCGAATTAATCTTTCAGCAAGAAAAACACTTAAAGTTTCATGAATCGTTTACTTTAAACATAGAAAAGGGGGAAACTGAAGTAAGGGATAAAGAAAATGGTAAGTTGTTCCAAAATTACGGTTACCAGGAGGAAGGTTGGGAATGTTGGTGATGTGCTGGAGCAATGAAGCTATGTGCACAGTGGTACTGTAGGTAAAGGAAAGGGGATCTGGAGTTTATGAAGCTTCATGTAGTGGTAGATAGCTTCATGTAGCTGTAGGAGTGACTTCTGTGACAGAATAGTAATGCCAAGATAGGGAGTATTAAAGATACATAGCAAATTTAATATATTATAGTCAATCTCCTGCAGAGTGCAGTTGGGATTGAAGACCAAGATATAAATAGCTTATGTTCTAGTGTAGAATTAGAGAAATATTAAACTGCAGAAGATTTCTTTAATTCAGAATGTTCTCTCAATATACTGGTATATTGCCAGTTTATGTTAAGCCTACTCTGCTTATAAAACTAATTACATTATGATATTTAGTGCTGGCAGGATGCGATTATTGTTTCCCCTTAGAACTTGATTGTTACACTGGCTACATCATCATAATAAATACAAAAACAATCAACATTTTTTTTGTTTTTACATCATAACAAAGAATAATCTGTCTCAAAAGTTAAAAATGAAGGCTACCCTGAATTTATTTGAATATCCAATTGCTTTAACTTATTTTACTTTGGTCTGTGATGGCACTGGAAGGAACCGTGCAGATGGATGGCCGTAGCACGGAGGATTGAAGAAAGTGAAGCTTTTGGGCATGGTGAGAGGCTAAAACACGTACAGTTGAGGCTGTGATGGTGCTGGGAGAAACCAGTGAGGGCGAGTGGCTGGAGTGTGGAGAGCCACGGCATGGATTAAGGAGGTGAAAATGAGCATGGTTTCCTGTTCCTATACACCAACTTTCCAATATTCTCAACATGATGAACCCACATTAAAGCACAGACTTGGCATGATTTTTTTTATGGTTTGTTAAGCACTATTTAAAGGTGTTACTAGCCTGCATGTTGAACTGTTTGATACTGTGGACATTCTGTCAGGAATTTTGCTGCTAGCTTTAGTCTAAAGACTCTCCTTTGCACTGGGTATGGTAGCATAGTGGTTATGTTACTGGACTAATAGTCTGGAGTTATGCGTTCAAATCCTGCCATGGCAGCTGGGGAATTTAAATTCAATTAATTAAGTTAAAAGTAAACACTAGCATCAGTAATGGTGGCCATGAAATTTTTATCGAATTGTCGTATAAACTCATCTGGTTCACTAATGTCCTTTAGGGAAGGAAACCTGCCATCCTTACCCGGTCTGGCCTAAATGTGACTCCAGACCCACAGCAATATGGTTGATTCTTAATTGCCCTCTGAAATGGCCTAGCAAGCCACTCAGTTGTACAATCTCGCTACAAAAATCATAAGAATAAAACCGGACGGACCACCCTGCATCGGACCACTGGGCACCAGACACGACAAAGGCAAACCAAGCCCAGTCGACCCTGCAAAGTCCTCCTCACTAACATCTGGGGACTTGTGCCAAAATTGGGAGAGCTGTCCCACAGACTAGTCAAGCAACAGCCTGACATAGCCTTACTCACAGAATCATACCTTTCAGCCAACGTCTCAGACTCTCCTATCACTATCCTTGGGTATGTCCTGTCCCACCGGTAGGACAGACCCATCAGAGGTGGTAGTACAGTCATATACAGTCAGGAGGGAGTGGCCCTGGGAGTCCTCAACATTGACTCTGGACCCTATGAAAACTCAAGGCATCAGGTCAAACCTGGGCAAGGAAACCTCCTGCTGATTACCACCACCCGCCCACCCTCAACTGATGAATCAGTCCTCCTCCATGTTGAGCACCACTTGGAGGAAGCACTGAGGGTAGCAAGGGCACAGAATGTACTCTGGGTGGGGAACTTCAATGTCCATCACCAAGAGTGGCTCGGTAGCACCACAACTGACCGAGCTGGCAGAGTCCTGAAGGACATAGCTGCCAGATTGGGCCTGCGGCAGGTGGTGAGCGAACGAACACGAAGGAAAAACTTACTTGACCTTGTTGCAGATGCATCTGTCCATGACAGTATTGGTAGGAGTGACCACCGCACAATCCTTGTGGAGATGAAGTCCTGCCTTCACATTGAGGACACCATGTATTGTGTGGCACTACCACCGTGCTAAATGGGATAGATTCGGAACAGATCTAGCAGCTCAAACTGGGCATCCATGAGGTGCTGTGGGCCATCAGCAGCAACAGAATTGTATTCCAGTACAATCTGTAACCTAATGGCCTGGCATATTCGTCACTCTACCATTACCAACAAGCCAGGGGATCAACCCTGGTTCAATGAGGAGTGTAGAAGAGCATGCCAGGAACTGTACCAGGCGTACCTAAAAATGAGGTGCCAACCTGGTGAAGCTACAACACAGGACTACATGCATGATAAACAGCAGAATCAGCATGATATAGACAGAGCTAAGCGATTCCACAACCAATGGATCAGATCAAAGCTGTGCAGTCCTGCCACACCCAGTCGTGAATGGTGGTGGACAATTAAATACTAACGCAAGGAGGAGGCTCCGTGAACATCCCCATCCTCAATGATGGCAGAATCCAGCACGTGAGTGCAAAAGACAAGGCTGAAGCGTTTGCAACCATCTTCAGCCAGAAGTGCCGAGTAGATGATCAATCTCGGCCTCCTCCCAATATTCCCACCATCACAGAAGCCAGTCTTCAACCAAATCGATTCACTCCATTTGATATCAAGACACTGCTGAGTGCACTGGATACAACAAAGGCTATGGGCCCTGACAACATCACGGCCGTAGCGCTGAAGACTTGTGCTTCAGAACTAGCCGCGCCTCTAGCCAAACTGTCCCAGTACAGCTACAACACTGGCATCTACCCAACAAAGTGGAAAATTGCCCAGCTATGTCCTGTTCACAAAAAGCAGGACAAATCTAATCCGGCCAATTACCGCCCCATCAGTCTACTCTCAATCATCAGCAAAGTAATGGAAGGTGTCGTTGACAGTGGTATCAAGCAGCACTTACTCACCAATAACCTGCTCACCGATGCTCAGTTTGGGTTCTGCCAGGACCACCCAGCTCCAGACCTCATTACAGCCTTGGTCCAAACATGGACAAAAGAGCTGAATTCCAGAGGTGAGGTGAGAGTGACTGCCCTTGACATCAAGGCAGCATTTGACAGAGTGTGGCACCAAGGAGCCCTAGTAAAATTGAAGTCAATGGGAATCAGGGGGAAAACTCTCCAGTGGCTGGAGTCATACCTAGCACAAGTGAAGATGATACTGGTTGTTGGAGGCCAATCATCTCAGCCCCAGGGCATTGCTGCAGGAGTTCCTCAGGGCAGAGTCCTAGGCCCAACCATCTTCAGCTGCTTCATCAATGACCTTCCCTCCATCATAAGTTCAGAAATGGGGATGTTCGCTGATGACTGCACAGTGTTCAGTTCCATGCACAACCCCTCAGATAATGAAGCATTCCATGCCCGCATGCAGCAAGACCTGGACAACATCCAGGCTTGGCCTGCTAAGTGGAAAGTAACTTTCATGCCTGATAAGTGCCAGGCAATGACCATGTCCAACAAGAGAGAGTCTAACCACCTCCCCTTGACATTCAACGGCATTACCATCACCAAACCCCCCACCATCAACATCCTGGGGGTCACCATTGACCAGAAACTTAACTGGACCAGCCACATAAATACTGTGACTAAAAGAGCAGGTCAGAGGCTGGGTATTCTGCGGTCAGTGACTCACCTCCTGACTCCCCAAAGCCTTTCCACCATCTACAAGGCACAAGTCAGGAGTGTGATGGAATACTTTCCACTTGCCTGGATGAGTGCAGCTCCAACAACACTCAAGAAGCTCGACACCATCCAGGACAAAGCAGCCAGCTTGATTGGCACCCCATCCACCACCCTAAATATTCACTCCCTTCACCACCGGCGCACAGTGTGTACCATCCACAGGATGCACTGCAGCAACTCGCCAAGGCTTCTTCGACAGCACCTCCCAAACCTGCAACCTCTATCACCTAAAAGGACAAGGGCAGCAGGCACATGGGAACAACACCACCTGCACATTCTCCTCCAAGTCACACACCATCCTGACTTGGAAATATATCGCCGTTCCTTCATCATCACTGGGTCAAAATCCTGGAACTCCCTTCCTAACAGCACTGTGGGAGAACCTTCACCACATGGATTGCAGCGGTTCAAGAAGACAGCTCACCACCACCTTCTCAAGGGCAATTAGGGATGGGCAATAAATGCTGGCCTTGCCAGTGACGCCCACATCCCATGAACAAATTTAAAAAAAAACTCTCTTTAGACTCGGAAAGGGTGCAGCAATTTACTATAATTATACCAAAGATGAGGGTCGTCAGTTACGTGGGGAGACTAGAGAAGCTGAGATTGTTCTCCTTAGAACAGAGAAGGTTAAGGGAGAGATTTAATATAGGTGTTCAAAAGGTGCTTCCTTTTCTAAATTACCAAGGCTCTCTGAAATTAGTTTCTCTGGGTGTGCTTGAACTAGTGAAAACTCTGAATACAGTGGGAAGAGGCCCCAATTTATTGCTTCTGGGTTGTAATATATCTGCAGAAGAAATAGCAATGTGCTAATTCAATGGACATGTTGTTATTGCTGTTCAGATAGTACACAGCACATGTTATGGTGCTGTTTAGTCACTGTTTTACAGCTGTTGAATCACATTTACACAGAGAAGGTACATGATTATAATTACATAAACCTGGAGTGTATTCCCCTCGTCCGACTTGTAGGCCCTGTGCAACTTCACAGACAATGGCCTCTCCGACATTTCCATTTCACAGCGGTACTCCTTACTTTCCTTTGAAGGCAGCTTTTTTTATAAGGAGAAGATTAATATGCATTGAATGAGAAAGTATTTTATCTATTTAAGGTAACAGCACAGTTTTGTAGCTTACCTACAGAAGGTTTGTAAGAACTGAGTGCGCAATTGTGAGCTGTGTATTTAAATAATTATAATCAGTCTTCAATCCTTCCCAGGTGCCTCATTCTAGGCTTTCCTTTTGTTGATCTTACTGTGCTAATTCGTAACAATATTCATTCACTCCCTTTGTATTGCATTTGAAACAGATTACTGGATCCATTCAGGTCAACTATACTAAGAAACTTAAGCAGAAGCCTATTGAAATCTGTAATTTACTTTGATTTTCATTAATGGCACCTATCACATATGGCAAGGTACATTTAATGAAGCTCACTTGTGTGATAGCCTCCCACGTCTGCTTCCCCTTCCGGATATTGGCGGCTTTCTCCTTGGTTTGGTAGGAGACACTTTGCTTTCCAGATCTTGATCCATAAACCTTGGTTTGCGCGTTCTTCACTCTTACTCCATTTGTCACAGGAATGACCGAGTGCTTTGTGATTGTCAGCTGTATGTGTGAATAGTTATAGTCAGCCCTCAGTCTTTCTCAGCTAGGTTTCATTATTGATCCTGCTGTGCTAGTTTTAATTTATCGTTTCTTACAGAAATTTTGCACACATAGCTGCACAATTTCACTCCTGAAATTATTATTATAAGGAAGATAATCTACTGTCAAAACTCAAAGATTATGGGGCAGATTTTCCTGTTCTTTGTGTCTGAAGAACACTTATTCCTTAGGTGTGAGGAAAAAGGGGCAGAAATCCATAACATTAGGTCTTTGCCCCTTTATGTTGCCCCAGGATAGCCATAGGCTAATGGTTGCCATTGTAATGGAGTGGGAGGGAGCCTGGCCTTTCTACCCAATTTACCTCCTCAGTGTCAGAAGGGTGCCCATTTTGAGGGGCATCAAGAAGAAGTGACCATTTTCCCAGCTCCTTTTCTATCGAGCTCAAAGACAACAGGACCCACCATAGGTCCTTTTTTTCTTTGAAGGACAGGGATCAGCACAGGAGGCCTTGTGGATACAGTTTTTAGTTAGCAGCCAGAAGGTCCTGATGCCAGTGGATAACTTTGCCACCTCCAGGGGAGTGCCTGGCCTATGTAAGTGACTTGCATCCGGAAATACAAGTTGTTTCAGGTCATTTTGAGTGCACTCCACCCGTCAGACAGCCAAGCGCAGGGGGATGGTGGGAGTTGGTAACAGGAAAATCGTCCCCTATGTTGTAAATAATTACTGTTAAGATCAAAATGTACCCTGACATCCTTAGTCTGAATACTTGTAGGAATGACTCATGTGGAAATAAGTTTACATATTATCAACTTCAATATCTTGTTGGCTGTAGCTCATCATTGATAGGGTAGACATAGAGATGATGTTTCCACTTGTCGGGGAGACCAAAACTAGGGGCCATAAACATAAGATAGTCACCAATGAATCCAATAGTCAATTCAGGGGAAACTTTTTCACCCAGAGAGTAGTTAGAATGTGGAATATCCTGGAGTTTTACTTGATTACATGAGGTGGAAAGGGAGTATTTGTGTAAAACTTCTGTAACTGTGCTAATTCTCTTTTGCCAAAGTCATCCTGTTTATACTGAGCACTGGATTTGGCAACAACAGGAAAACAAGATTTGCCCCTGCATCGTTGTTCGAATGTTGCAAATGTGACTACAAGAGGTTATTACAAAGCTGGATTTGTCACTGTGTTCAGAAACTTCTCCACTGCCAGGCTGTGAGGGTCCACACAGGCTGGCAAAGATAAAAGTGTCAAGAATCAAGATAGCAGATCTTGTGCAAGTGCTGGTAGCGACAGTCATTTACTTTTGCCGGTGGTGGCATTTTGCCATTCCTATGTACTGAATCGTTTATGCTATAGTCTCACTTACTGTCAGGAGCAACCCTGTAAGGTAAAGAGTGTATTAATGGATAGAGTCTATAATGGAACAGTTTATACATGATCTGTGGAGGGAGCAGGCTTGATAGGTCAAATATCCTTTTCTCATTTCATGTTTTCTTGTGTTCCTTTATGTGGAGGAATGTGTTTGAATGCAGAACAGTGTCATTTGAGCTAAATTAATTATTTTCTCTTTTTCACAGTGTTTAACTTTGACAGATATGACCAAAATAAAAATCTTTTCTGGCACTTTCTGTTACAGTATAGGGGCTCTGGTGGGACTGTCTATAGCAGCGGTGGTTCTCCTAGCTTTCGTCATCACAGTTTGTGTTCTGTGCTACCTTTTCATCTGCACCAAGCCACAGACCAGGCTGGATACTGGATTAGATTTGCAGACACCAAGTAAGATAACTTTATTTGAAGCTGTTCATTATAAGTTTTTGGCTTTGTATCTACTACTGATATAGCCAATAGGTTATTATATAACAAACTTACAGGTTCTTCGCAGACCCTTAGAAGTAATAGCCATAGGCTCCCATTGGATAAACTGTAAATTCCGGTAGGATTCCATAATGTCCTGTAACACTTAATATGATACTTTAAGAGCCTTTAATCACATAAATCCAAATTATATCTTTTTCTGCTCCTTAGTCTGTTCCTTTCTCTCTTCTTTGTTCAAATTGAATTACTTAATTTGGTATTTTATTTTTTTGTCAAACCCACAGTTCATTTCCTCTCTGTAGATCCATCTTACAAACACCATGGGGGTTAAATTGGTTAACCCCCAAAAACGGGCACTGGAATCGCGGTGCTCGTTTAATCCGCGCCCATTGTTTGCGATGCAGGCAGCACGTAACATTCATGCTGCCTGGTGATTTTAATGGTTGCTGCATGCAGCCAGTGCTACCTGCGCTGTTGATTGGCTACATGCACCAGTGAGGGGGCCCCGATATCGGGAGTGGCTAGCACTACTTAAAGGCAGCCTGCATCTCTTGAAGGGGGGGGTGCACTCTGGCTGCAGGAAGAGCTGGAATTCATTTGGTAGCTAACTCTGTGCTGCATGATAGCGAGGAATGGCTGTGCCTTCAGGAGAGTGTGTACCAAGGTTCTGGGGCGGTGCATTAGAGGCCTTGGTGGAAGAGGTGGCCAGAAGGAGGGGCATCCTATATCCGCAGGAGGGGCAAGGGGTCCTCCAGAAATATACTGAAGAGGCAGTGGGAGGAAGTCGTGCACGAGGTAAATGCCAGGAGCATCGCACCATGCACATGGATGCAGTGCAGGAAGAAGTTCAATGATTTGACACAAGTGGTCAAGGTGAGTTCACTGTCAAGTGGCATAACCTGTCACTGCATCACTAGCCTCATCCACTGCTCCACGTACTACAACCCCCCATAACCACCTACCAACAAACTCTTTCCATTAGTACGCAACCCTGCAAATCAGATGCTTCATTTCACCCTCACACATTACCACTCTTGCAAGCCGCACACCCATAAGTCACAGGTCACACACGCTGGCAGCTAGTCAACCATGACAGCCACATCAACCAAACATCTTGCAGGACACTCACTGATACACTTCCCTCTTTCTTGCAAGAGAAGGTGGCGCGCAACAGTAGACAGCAGGAAAGAACTGGGGGAGGACAAGCACACCTACACGGGCTCACCCCATGAAGGAGACAGTGCTATCCATTATTGGGCGGGCCGTTGTTGCAGCCATGGCCACTGGCGGTGCTGGAGGTATCAATGATTAGGGTCTCTGCATACCTAATCCTCCTTCTCGCTTCTCGCTCCTCCCTCATCCTACAATCTTTTCTGACTCCCATGCTGCAGATGGTGTGAGCACACACGTCTTACTTTCTCCTCTCCCTGCACTAAAACTCAACCTGTGTCCTTTTGTCATTTCAGATACCCAAGAACTGGAACCTGCCCAGTCAGAGAAGGCAAAAAAAGACGACAGTGATGATGCAGATACACCATCACTTGATCTTCCACTCGCAGGCACCAGCTCAGAGACTGACACTGCGCGTAATTTAGAGGCTAAGATAGAGGAGGGATCTGCACGTGATGAGACACCGGGCACCAGTGGCAAGGAGCTGGTGTGGGGGGAATGGATACTGCAGATGCCGGCTCACCCGAGGGTGAGGTTGCACCAGAAGAAGGCTGATGGGCGTACACAACTAAAGGCTTGGTAAACTGGAAAGCTTGCCAGAAAGCCTGCGCACAATGTCAAGGGGCATGGAGTTGTCCAGCTGCACTTGGCACAGGGCTTTATGCAGAGCTTGGAGTCCATCCTTTCCAACATAGAATGGGTGGTCACCTCCATCAGCACACCTGTAGAATCCACCATGATACAGCATCTGATGACCGATGTTGTAGCTTCCGTTGCAACACCAACAGTTGCCATCCAAGGTCAGACTGTTGCCTTGTTAGCTCAGACTGCTGCTATCATGGCTCTAGGTTCCACTGTGAAAAGGGGCTTCTAGGACGTCACAACAGTCCAGCAATCTGTTCACCAGGATTGCTGAGGCGCCGCCCCGGGAGAGTGGCAGTAGTGCCATGGCAGTCGTACGTGCTGTTTTCTTTCAGGCTGACACCATTCCTGCCCTCTCCTCTGCCACTCCACCAGTGCCTTTGCTGTTGCCTGTCAGCCAGCCAGGCCAGACTGCTGCAGCCCTGGCTGAGATGGTGCAGTCTGAAGCTGGGGCCTCTCGGTCAAAGCTGCTTGAGGTCGTCCTCTCAGGCCATTTCAACACTTCTCAACAGTCCACTACCTATGCTCCAGCCACTGGGGATGCACCTCGTAGGAGCACTAGGAAAGATAAAGGCACATGAACGACAGACATTGAGAGAATGCACAAGGGTGAATAGTATCATTTTGTTTGAATCATTTGATCTGTAAATCTATAAATGTGGTTATGAATTTGTATTTGGTGTTGGTTTTCATTTCTGCGATGAGCTGAGGGAGGAAACAATGTGTAATCATAAGGAGGACAATTTTATGGTCATATGAGAGAGGAAAGGTTAAGAGTGTGGGACTGTTGGTGAATGGGGAGATGTCGTTGAGGTTACTGGTATTGTTCATTAATCATCTGATCACGTAGAGCCCTGGCAGACAGGGCCTGTCTACCTTGTAGCCTCCCTGCCTCCTCCTCCACCTCCTCCTCCACCTCTTCCTCCTCTTGCTCAGGTTCTCACCGGATAGGTGGTGACAAGGGCTGTCCCCTCATAATGGCCAGGTTGTGCAGCATGCAGCATACAACGAAAAATCTTGATACCCGGTCAGTTGAGTACTGCAGGGCTCCTCCAGGGTAGTCCAGGCAGCGGAAGCATTGCTTGAGGATGCCTATGGTGTGCTCTATGATGTTCTGTATGGCAGCATGGTTCTCGTTGTAGGCCTGCTGTGCACGTGTGCATAGGTTCCTGACCAGAGTCATGAGCCATTTCATGAAGGGATAGCCCTTGTCACCCAGTGCCAGCTTTTGATTTGCCGTGCTGGTTGAAATATAGGTGGCACATTGGACTGCCGCGGGATGTAGGAATCATGGACTGCTGCTAGGACAGCGGGTATTGACCTGATGTGCTGCATGTGGTTACACACCAGCTGCACATTGAGGGAGTGGAATCCCTTTCTGTTCATGAATATGGCCGAGTTCTGATGTGAAGCATTCATAGCAATATGTGTACAGTCAATGGCACCCTGCACCATGGGGAAGCCTGCGATGCAAGCACACCCTCGTGCTCACTCCCGCTGCTTGTCTCTGACAAGAGGGGATGAGATGAATCTGTTTGAGTGTGTACAGAGCCTCAGTGACCTCCTTTATACAGCAGTGCACTGCAAACTGTGAGATGTTGCTTATATCACCAGCAGCAGCCTGAAAGGAGCTAGAGCCATAAAAATTAAGCGCCACGGTTAACTTGACAGCCACAGGTAATGCTGTCCTTGCCCTATTCTGAGGCTGCAGTTGTGGCTGCAGCAGTTGATAAATTTCAGTCACGACCTCTTTAGTGAACCGCAGCTGTCTGATGCACTGGTCGTCACTGAAGTTGAGGTAAGAGAATTGGTCCCTGAGTGCCAATTAGAGGTAAAAAAATGAAAGTTTCCTGTCCAACCCCCTTAGGCGATCGAAACTAGTGCAAGAGACCAATTTAGCCCTGATTAATGTTACATATGAGTTGACCTCCACCCCAGCCAGAAACTGGTCCAGTTCTCGTCTGAAGGAATTCAGTGAATCAGCGTCCACCGCTGTTCAATTCCCAGAGGAAGCCCTATCAGGCCACCCTTGTCTGAAAGCAACTTTTATCAGCACAATATTTTAAATGCCACTAAAAATACTGCAAGACCACCCAGACTACTCTCTGTAGAATTAGCCAAGTATAGGAAACTTCCAAATACGTGTACAATTGCATTAGCAGCCAGAAGCAATAATCCAACAACTAATCTGTAACTCCTGCATGTCTCCTTTCAATAGTGCTGGTGGGGTGTCCTTTATGCTATTTAAGTCCTTTTCAGCTGTGTGAGGTTAAGACAGTGCGTTGGCTGGAGTGTGGAGTTCCAAAATGTCGCCCGCTGCTTCAAATCAGCGTTCCACACTGATTCGCGCCATAATCTCCCTACTCTACATGCTGTCGGCGGTCGTTAGGTATGCATGCACAACCCCCTTTACCAAGATGGTGTCCTGTGCACTTCACATCTTGGACACCATTTTCAGGGCTTAGGTGTCCGCGTAGCACCTACAAGACGGGCGCTACACGGCTTAATTTCACACCCTATTAGTTTTCCTGTCAGCTGCTTTTTCTGTCCTTTTTTAACAAACTCGCCCACAATTTTTGTCGATCGTATACGGTGCATACCTACTTAAAGTTTCAGCTGACAAGAGTTTGCTAACTTCTCAGTCACTATAAACGGTGATATAATTTTGATATTGAGGCTTTGAAAAGGGTGCAGAGGAGGGCCACAAGATTAATTCAAAGTTTGAAGCATATTAGTTATCAAGATAGGCTCAAAGAGCACGTTAGAGAAGCATAGAGCTAGGGGTGATTTGATCGAGGCTTATGAGATGATGAAGGGTTTAGATAGTGTTTGTGTAGACAGTTTGTTTCAACTAAATAGGTTAGGGAGGACCAGGGGCCACAATCTCAAGTTATGTAAGGCCAGAACTTGGTTAGATGTTAGGAGGTGGTTCTTTTCCCAGAGAATGGCTGCCGGGTCGTGCGGTGGACGCTGATTCACTGAATTCCTTCAGACGAGAACTGGACCAATTTTTGGCTGGGGCGGAGATCAACTCGTACAAAAGGTAGGTACTGTGTAACCTTAATCAGGGCCAGAATGGTCTTCTGGACTAGTTTTGATTGCCTAAGGGGGATGAAGAGGAATTTTTCATTTTTTCCCCTCTAATTGGCCTGGGTTTTTATCTTTTTTTTTGCCTTTCCCAGGACATTACATGACTTTCGGGTGGGGTAGGGAGTGCATATGTTGTGATACACAAGGCATTGCAATTGTGTGGGATGGGCTGCATGGACCAGTGGGTCTTTTCCAGTCTGTCATTGTTCGTATGTTCATATGTGGCATACGTCTGTCACGCATCGCATACTTTGACATCAAGAATGGAGTCAAAGGAGGGCTTGTTTGTTCCCTCCCATAGCTTTGATTTCAAATACCTCTCCACCTTTGAATTATTTCTCCAGGCTGCCTGCAGATTCCTACTTCAGCGGTCTCCCAAGGCCTCCTTCAGGAATCCTCCAAGTTCCAAACTCTCCTGCAGGCTGCTTCCAAGTTCGGAGCTCTCCACCAGACTAACTTCAGGCCCCGAGCTCTCGTTCATACCTCCTACAGGTCCAGAGCTCTCCTTCAGGCCACCTCCAGATCTTGTTGTAGATTTTGTTTGAGGAACGCTGAATATCATGAAGATATCTGTGATCAAGGGTGGATCTGAAAGATGAAGGGTAGAATCTGGAGGTGCACTCCTCCAAGACACCTCCATGTCACAAATTCTCCTCCAGCTTCACCAAATCCAAACCTCTTCCCCAGACCGGCTCCAGGTCCTGAACTCTCCTGCAGGCATCCTCCAGGTCCTGTACATTGCTTCAGGCAACCTATTGGTCTGAAGCTGACCTTCCTCAGGCCTCTTTCAAGTTTTGAGCTCTCCTCCAGCCCTCCTCCAGGTCCAGGCTATTTCCAGGTCTGGAGCTGTCTCCCAGGCCGCCTCTTGGTCCTGAGCTTTCCCCAGGCCACCTCCTGTTCCCAAGCTCTTTCTCCAGGCTGCCTCCAGGTGCTGGATTCTCCTCAAGGCCATCCTCCAGATTTATGTATTTTTTGCATTTGGGCGTTGAAATATATAAAACAGGGAGATGAATCATGAGGTGGCCTCTTGACATGTATTTGTGATCGTGGTTTTCTGTTCTACTCAGTGGATTCTAATATATTGAATAAAGAATACAATAAATTTTACTGCAAAATACTGGATACTGCACCAAATAAACTGTCTAAAATTGAACATTTGTGGGGGAGCATCCGCCCCTGCTGTGCTTTTAGCTTGTGCTAAAGAAATACAGGCAGCAACTTAAATAAACAACAAGACCAATCTTGTCTATTGTTTAAACATTAATATGAAAGACGGTGAGCATGAATGGGAAGGTAGGCAGCTGGACTGATGCTGATTTGTGGATGTATAAGTTAGTGGGTGTTTAATTCTTCACAATAATTAACTACAGTTTGGTGTTTTTGCATGACAGATCTTTTGCTGTAATTAGATGTGAATGGAGATCAAAGCACTGTCATTCTGCTATCCACATATTGGTTTACAATCTTGTGAGACTACTCAGGTGCGATTTACACCAATTACATCCATATCAATCAAGTATATATAATTTATTGTAGTGCTACTTGTATATTATTGACTCTGGTTGAGAGTGAATAAGTATACATGTTGTAAAGTGTGTAGAATGACAGTCACTGAAAGCTGGGCATTATTGATTGAATCAATTTGCAAATGATACCAAACTAGAAGAGGCTGTGTAACTGGAGCAGGCAGCTCAGAAATTGCAAAACAAGTTGGATGAAACATGTAAGTGGGCAGAACAATGGCAGATGAATTTTAATGCAGACAAATGTAAAGTACTACACACAGGAAGGAAAAATAGACAACACATGTACTCAATGAAATAGCTAAGGATGAAGCTGAAAGAGACCCAGGAGTCTTAGCCGACTCAGCACTAAACCTGTTCAACCAATGCATTGTAGTAATCAACAAGACCAATAGGATATTGAACTGCATAGCCAAAGCAGCAGAACATAAGTCAGAGGAGGTAATGATCAAACTTTATAGTGCTCTGGTCAGCCTGCACCTTGAATACTGTGTCCAGTTCTATTTGACAAGAAATAAGAGAGACATTCAAGTGCTGGAGTCATTGCAAAGAAAAGCCATGAGGCCGATCTCTAGTGTTAATAGTCTGAGTTATGAGGAAAGACTGGAGAAACTTGGGGTTTTCAGCTTGGAAAGGAGGTGTTTGAGAGCTGCTCTTATAGAGGTATATAAGATAAGATAGAAAAAGCTGGAACGTTACTTTAAATTAAAACATGGGTATAGAACTAGGGGACATGGGTTGAAACTGGTAAAAGGTAATATTAGAACTGATATCAGGAAAGACTTCTTCACAGAACGAGTAACCAACGTATGGAATAAACTTCCAGGTAGAATGGTGGAGGCCAAAACCCTGGAAAAATTATAAAAAATAACTGAATGCAACAAGGATCTCTCTGGATGGATGAATTAAGATAGTAATTATCTTTTGATCTTATTGATGTTTGGGGGAAAACAATAAACATAGGAAGATTATGGGTGTGATCTTTTTGATGGATTCCATAAATTATGATACTCCTTGCAAAAAAGAAATGCTAGGCAATTTTCTGATCTACTGTATGCCCCCTTTGCTGTATGTCCTGGATGGAGTTTACTCTGGAGTTTATACACTCGCCTCACTGGTGATCTCACAGCCACTTCATTCATTTCATTTGTAGATGGAGCAGTCATTTTAGATGGTCCATGAGTCAGTGATTGACACATGAATTTACCAGTCAATCTTTTTGATTTATAGCATCGCATCAGACATCTGCTTTTGTTCCCAGCTCCTATTCTCAGTGTAAACCCGGCAACCACTGGAGCATTTTTGTATAAGACAAACAGACTTTCATTTTGGTTCAGTTAGACTGTAGTCTGTTCAGGGTATAATGGAGTCTGATCCTGAATCAGATTTTTTTTCCATCAAATTTATAAAATCCACCCAATATACCTCATAGTAATTGACCATGATGGTGTTTGTTTACTTTGCAGTATGTCTTTTTTTTCTATTTTGTTCCCTTGCCTTCCTTCTTTTCCTGAAGGTGCTTACTCATGCTGGACTATGGATCCTTATACACTGCCAGTCTCCACTGCCTAGCTAAGGTGCAGCCATGCAAATTATGGGTTTAGGCCAGGTTGATATTATGAGTTGAATTCTCCTCCCATCGGTACGGGCTGCCAACCTGCAGTTTTCTTGCGGGGCCCTCATCTGCAATGTAGGTTGGGTTTGGAGCGGTAAACTGCTCCTGATAACGTATCATCACTGGGAGGGAGGAAACTTCAGTTCTGGTGGGGCTTTTAAAAGGCTGCAGCCAGTTAAAGGGCAACATCACTTTTCTCCAAGAATGGCTGAAGCAGCAGCCTTGGGGATGTCAGCAGCTGGAAGGACTCCCAGATTCTCAGATGCATCCATAGAGATCTTTTTGACAGGTGAGGTCCAGAAGAGCAAGATGGTTGGCTCTGAAGGCAGGAAGCCCCATTGTGAAGGGTGTGTGGGGGGGAAGTGGCAGAGATAGTCAGTGCTTCTTTCACCATCCCAAGAATTGCCACACAGTGCAGGAAGAGACTCAATGACCTTACAAGGGTAGCTAAGATAAGTCTAGGTACTGGTGCTGGTACACATCTTCTCTCACTTGTACTGCCTTCACTCCATACTGGTCGTACTCTTTGTCTTTCAGCACTAGGGTGTCAGGAAAACTAATTAATACAAAGAGAAACCTCTCAAGATGCTCAAGCACTGTCTTAACTAACAACCACTATGTCAACTCATATAACCTGCCACAAGGGCTTCTCTTGGTCTTCAAGGACACCTCTGAAACTGTTTAACCGTTTATATGGATGTTTTGTTTCTCTGCAGGTACTGAACAAATGTTAGAAATCCCAAATCAGTCCAGTGGGCCGAGTACAATTAGAAAGCAGTTTCAGAGTCATAGATTGGATTGCGACAATCAGCCTCCTGAACCTGATAGACTGTTCCAGAGATGTTTCATGGCTGCTGTCACAACAATTAACATACAAGGCTCCTCGTGAAGTTCTTGCTATTCTATTTTAGAATTTGCCAAAAAAAATTGTTGTACAAGTTGTGCATGTGCAATTGTCTTGCAATATAACACTGTTTCAGACTGTGATTACAAGCAACTTTTTAAAAACATTTCGAAACTGTGACTGATACAGTTTTTATGGGGAGGAAATCTTTGAAATCATAAACAGTGAGTTTTGGACATGAGAGGGAGGAGAGACATCACTTATGATCCAGGGTTTTCCAGCTGCAACTATCATGGTTCAAGAGAGGATTAAAGAAGAGGCCAAGAAAAATGAGGAACAAGAGATGGGTTTTTGTTTGATGCCAGCTCTACTTCACCACCTCTCTCGACCCTTCCACTGTCTCTCATTTGTCACACTGTTTGTCAGACGTCCAGCACTGGATGAGCAAGAATTTCCTCCACCTAAATATTGGGAAGACCAAAGCCATTGTCTTCGGTCCCTGCCGCAAACTCCGTTCCCTAGCCACCGACTCCATCCCTCTTCCTGGCCACTATCTGAAGCTGAACCAGACTGTTCACAATTGTAGCGTCCTTGAGATGAGCTTCCGCCTACATATCCGCTCTATCACCAAGACCGCCTACTTTCATCTCCATAACGTCACCGGTCTCCGCCCCTGCCTCAGCTTATCTGCAACTGAAACTCTCATTCATGCCTTTGTTACCTCTAGACTTGACTATTCCAATGCTCTCCTGGCTGGCCTCCCATCTTCCACCCTCCATAAACTTGAGCTTATCCAAAACTCTGCTGCCCATTTCCTAACTTGCACCAAGTCCCCTTCACCCATCACCCCTGTGCTCACTGATCTACATTGGCTCCCGGTCTGGCAACGCTTTGATTTTAAAATTCTCATCCTTGTTTTCAAAACCCTCCATGGCCTTGCCCCTCCCTATTGCTGTAACTTTGTCCAGCCCAACATCCCTCCGAGATTTCTGGGCACCTCTAATTCTTGCCTGTTGCGCATCTCCGATTTTAATCACTTCACCATCGACTGCCGTGCCTTCAGCTGCCTAGACCCTAAGCTCTGGAGTTCCTCCCTAAACCTCTCCGTGGCTCTCCTCCTTTAAGATGCTCCTTATAACCTACCTCTTTGACCAAGCTCTCGGTCACCTTTCCTAATATCTCCTTATATGGCTCGGTGTCAAATTTTGATTGATAATTGCTCCTGTGAAGCGCCTTGGGAAATTTTACTATGTCAAAGGTATTATAAATGCAAGTTGTTGTTCATTTCACAGTTACATTCATTTCTCTTCAGCTCCCTGCAAAGTTTCCAGAGATTCAGATAGGTCTGGGAGAGGGCTGGGTGAAGTTCTGACAAACTTGGAATTTTGGGTCACAATTTTGATCACAAGAAAGTCTATCTATTTTTAATAATTATGTGTAAGAAACTTTAAATTTTGGTTATGACTATGGCCAGTATTTAGCTCAAAATATATAAGACTCTGTAGACATGATGCATGGCTTTCATACTTAATTGAATAGACTGAATGTTCTTTTCATGCAAATACATTTTGTTTGCAAAACTCATTAAGGTCGTATGTAGTTTCAGTGATCACCATTTGGCGGAACATCTTGCTTTGTTTGGTGAATGATCCATTGAGTCAAAAGGAGTTTGCAGTCAATTGACAAATGGATTTGGGTCTGACACCTATTAGGTGGACACAGCTGCCACTTCAGAGTGTAGTTCCTGGAACTGCAGATATTCTCTGTGTTATTAATTATATGCTAGATTGGCAACTTTATTTGATTTTGAAAGATACACTTTGATTTCCTTTGTTCC
Organism: Heptranchias perlo; assembly: GCF_035084215.1. Taxonomy (NCBI): domain Eukaryota; kingdom Metazoa; phylum Chordata; class Chondrichthyes; order Hexanchiformes; family Hexanchidae; genus Heptranchias; species Heptranchias perlo. The sequence continues at coordinate 36,764,071 of NC_090333.1, read as the reverse complement.
TGGTTGAATTTCAGCGGGTACCAGTATAGCTCAGGGAGCATGCTCCCATTTCATCAATTCTTCTGTGGCTATAAAGAGAAAGCTGGGCGTATTAATAAGAAAATTAGCAACAGATTGCATCTGTGTTATTGTTTGTTTGAGGAGTCAATATGCTCTGTAAACTACTATAATCTGCTGTATTGTATATTCTGATGCTTACCTATTATTAATAAACTTGCTCCTTAGATTTTAGCTTAAGCCACAGTCTGATAGAATGTTTATTCTACCACATTTCGAGTTCTAAGGGATATGGGGATCGGGCGGGAAAATGTTGAGGTCGAAGATCAGCCGTGATCTTATTGAATGGTGGAGCAGGCTCAAGAGGCCGAATGACCTTCTCCTGCTCCGGTTTCTTACATTCTTATGTTCTTATGCCTAAGAGATCATGAGAGGGCTCATGAGAGATCCACCAAGCTAAATAGAGTGACAAGGGTTTCTGTTCAATCCCTGAGCTCACTACATTTTCAGATATTGGGCATAAAATGCACATACCAGTTTATAGGAAGTGAGGGCTGACTTATGGAAGTGGTCATTGATGTTGAACACGAGTTAAATATCTGAATAAAAACCTAAAAATATAACAGTGTGAGATCAGATTACCAACAGGCTATTGAAACTTTTAAATTTAAAGGATATTTAGCAGTCACAAATAGCAGTGTTTAGAATGAGCACTATATGGTCTAAAGTTAGCCAGATCAGTAGCAGAGGAAAAGAGCAAAGAACGTGCTTACCAGTTAGAAATGATTAAACTGGAGGCTGCAAAGGAACAACTCAAAGGGCAATAGAAACAATGCAAGTTTGTGGTTGATGAAAAGGTGCAGCAGTGCAAGCTGAAGGTGAGCAAAAAGGTAGAGGCAAAGGAGAAACTGCCAGCACATGGAGGCTTCACACGATCATAAGGTAGAAGGAGAAGCAACAATTGGAAGAATTCGCAATGGTTGGACAATGTGCAACACAATCCAAATGAGTAAAGGTCCAGTCAATTGAGCCCATGATCTGGTACATGATAGAGTTGGTAAATCTAATCTGACTCTAAAATGTAATGACATAGATGAATTTTTACAAGCATTTGAATTTGAAAAGGGGGCAGGAGACTGGTGCTATCACTCAGTGGGAAAACTTGTACTGAATTTTTGTGTATGGAACCAAGACATCATCAGACATTAATATTGTGAAAAAGCAATTATTGTTATAATCTCACACCAGAAGATTATACTAGTAACCTTAGGCTGGCACACAAAGAGCCTAACTGCACTTATGAAGAATTTGTTCTGGAGATGCATGATGCATAGAAGTTATGGCTAGAGGGAGAAGGCCCCATATCATGTGAAGGGCTAAGTGAACTTACACTGAGGGAGCAATTTTTGTGGGTAGTTCCAGAGGATCTGTAGGTGTGACATTGGACAACAAATGTAAAATCCTAAGTGATGGCTCTGAGAGAGATGAGGAAATGAACTAAGAATGGGTGTGAGGAGATTGTCAAAGGCCAATTTTTCAACCAGCTTCAAAAAGTTGCAGCTGGAGCAAATCACCCACCTTCTTTGGCTCTGTGTCAATTTTAATCTGACTGCTCTCCTGTGAAGCACCTTGGGACGTTCTCCTACGTTAAAGGTTCTATATAATGCAAGTTGTGTTGTATGATGAGCCTTGATTCAAAACAGTAAGGAAGCAGAGAACAAGGAAGAGCATATTTGGTGCTTAGGACAAACAAGATAGGAAAGTTCAGAGATGATGTAGTATCAATAATGTAGAGAAATACATTAAAAATGAAAAGATATATTGGAAAGTGTTAAGAGTCTAGTAAATTTAGTATTATTTGTGGACTACTAATTTATTAAATTGTTATTAGAAGTGCCTAGTAAGGGCTTATACAACTGTTGATCACAACATACCCAGAACATTTAATGTTAAATTTATTTTACAAACAGTGCTGCCTATTAATTTGACTTTTTAAATTTAACTTATTGATAACATTCTTGCAATTATATTGGATATTCTTTCATCACTATGCCAAATATGTTCAACTCAGATTTTATCTATTAAATACCAATGTCAATAATGATTCAACAAAGTAATTGTTAATTAATAACAAGCACACAATTGAGTGTTTTGCAAGTTAAGATACTCCTAGCATGAAGAAGAAATCTTAAGATGAAGCAAAATCCAGTCCTGACAATTCCACCATTATTCTTTAATGTCCTGTCACAGACTCCTGAAGGATTATACGTTCACCTTATTCATTATTTTCTTTTAGCTTTTTTCTAATCTGTCCATTTTATTTCTCCATATTTTTATGTAAATCTATTTTTCTCATTAGTTGAATGTTCTACCTTTTTCTCTTCTGTTCCTCTTGTATTATTGTATCATTTCCTGATAATTTTTTTCTTGCATCATTTGCTTTTATTTCCTTATGCTTTTATTACCTGACCGTGCAGTTCTGTTTCTGCAGTTTCTATTTTCCTTTATTACTTTTGTGCATTTGTGTAATAGTTGATAACATAGAAACATAGAAAATAGGAGGAGGAATAGGCCATTCGGCCCTTTGAGCCTGCTCCGCCATTCAATGTGATCATGGCTGATCCTCTATCTCAATACCATATTCTCGCTCTCTCCCTATACTCCTTGATGCCTTTTGTGTCTAGAAATCTATCTAGCTCCATCTTAAATATATTCAGTGACTTGGCCTCCACAGCCTTTTTTGTAGAGAATTCCACAGGTTCACCACCCTCTGAGTGAAGAAATTTCTCTTCATCTCAGTCCTAAATGTCCTACCCCGTATCTTGAGACTGTGACCCCTCGTTCTGGACCCCCCAGCCAGGGGAAACATATTCCATGCATCCAGTCTGTCTAGACCTGTCAGAATTTTATATGTTTGAATGAGATCCCCTCTCATTCTTCTAAACTCGAGTGAATACAGGCTGAGTCGACCCAATCTCTCCTCATACGACAGTCCTGCCATCCCAGGAGTCAGTCTGGTGAACCTTCACTGCACTCCCTCTATGGCAAGTATATCCTTTCTTAGGTAAGGAGACCAAAACTGCACACAATACTCCAGGTGTGGTCTCACCAAGGCCCTGTATAACTGCAGTAAGACATCCTTGCTCCTATACTCAAATCCTCTTGCAATGAAGGCCAACATACCATTTGCCTTCCTAACTGCTTGCTGCACCTGCATATTTGCTTTCAGTGACTGGTGTACAAGGACACCCAGGTCCCTTTGTACATCAACATTCCCCAATCTCTCACCATTTAAATAATACTCTGCCTTTCTGTTTTTCCTTCTGAAGTGGATAACTTCACATTTATCCACATTATACTGCATCGGCCATGTATTTGCCCACGCACCCAACTTGTCTAAATCGCCTTGAAGCCTCTTTTCATCCTCCTCACAACTCACAATCTCACCTAGTTTTGTGTCGTCAGCAAACTTGGAAATATTACATTTGGTTCCCTCATCCAAATCATTGATATATATTGTGAATAGCTGGGGCCCAAGCACTGATCCGGGGTGGCAGGCGGTGACTCCACTGGTCACCGCCTGCCACCCTGAAAAAGACCCATTTATTCCTACTCTCTGTTTCCTGTCTGTTAACCAATTTTCAATCCATGCCAGTATATTACCCCCAATCCCAATTGGGGGTAATATACTGGCATGGATTGAAAATTGGTTAACAGACTAACCTCTTATGTGGGACTTTATCAAAGGCCTTCTGAAAATCCAAATAAACCACATCCACTGCTTCTCCCTTATCTATTCTACCAGTTACATCCTCAAAAAACTCCAGTAGGTTTGTCAAACATGATTTCCCTTTCATAAATCCATGTTGACTTTGTCTAATCACGTTGATATTTTCTAAATGTCCTATTATCACATCCTTTGTAACAGATTCTAGCATTTTCCCTACTACTGATGTTAGGCTAACCGGTCTGTAGTTCCCTGTTTTCTCTCTCCCTCCTTTTTTAAATAGTGGGGTTACATTTGCCACCCTCTAGTCTGCAGGAACTGTTCCATAATCTATAGAATCTTGGAAGATGACAACTAATGCATCCACTATTTCCATGGCTACCTCTTTTAGTACTCTGTGATGCAGATTATCAGGTCCTGGGGATTTATCGGCTTTCAGTCCCATTAATTTCTCCAGCACTATTTTTTTTTCTAATACTAATTTACTTTAATTCCTCCTTCTCACTAGTCCTTTGGTTCCCTAATATTTCTGGGAAGTTATTTGTGTCCTCTTCCGTGAAGACAGAACCAAAGTATTTGTTTAATTGCTCTGCCATTTCCCTGTTCCCCATTATAAATTCTCCAATTTCTGACTGTAAGGGACCTACATTTGTCTTCACTAATCTTTTTATTTTTACATACTTGTAGAAGCTTTTACAGTCCACTTTTATGTTCCTTGCAAGTTTACTCTCATACTCTATTTTTCCCTTCTTAATCAATCTCTTGGTCCATTTTTGCTGAATTCTAAACTGCTCCCAATCCTCAGGCTTGCTACTTTTTCTGGCAACTTTATATGATTCCTTTTTGAATCTAATATTATCCTTAATTTCTTTTGTTAGCCATGGTTGGGCCACTTTTCCTTTTGTGTTTTTGCGCCAGAAGGGAATGTATAATTGTTGCAATTCATGCATTCATTCCTTAAATATTATCCATTGCCTATCCACCATCATGCCTTTTAATGAAGCTTCCCAATCTATCCTAGCCAACTCACTCCTCAAACCTTTATACTTTCCTTTGTTTAGATTTAGGACCCTAGTTTCGGATTGGACTACTTCACTTTCCATCTTAATGAAGAATTCTATCATGTTATGGTCACTCTTCTCTAAAGGACCCCGCACAACAAGATTATTAATTAACCCCTTCTCCTTGCACAATACCCAATCTAGGATAGCCTGTTCCCTGGTTGGCTTCTTAACGTACTGGTCTAAAAAACCATCTCGTACACACTCCAGGAATTCATCCTCCACAGTATTATTGCTAATTTGGTTTGGCCAGTCTATATGCAGATTAAAGTCACCCATGATTACTGTAGTACCCTTGTGAACATGCATCTCTAATTTCCTGTTTGATCCCATCCCCTACATTACCACCACTGTTTGGAGGCCCATAGACAACTCCCACCAGTGTTTTCTGCCCCTTGGTGCTTCTTAACTCCACCCAGACTGATTCTACATCTTGATTTTCTGAGCCAATATCCTTTCTCACTATTGCTCTGATTTCATCCTTTACCAAAAACGCCACCCCACCTCCTTTTCCTTTTTGCCTGCCCTTCCTAAATATCGAATACCCTCGGATATTCAGCTCCCAGCCTTGGTCACCCTGCAGCCATGTCTCTTAATGCTATTATATCATATCCGTTTACATCTATTTGCGCTGTTAATTCGTCTACGTTATTACGAATGCTTCGTGCATTCAGATACAGTGCCTTTAGATTTGTCTTTTTAACATGTTTAGACACCTTAACATTTTTTTGTAATATGGCTCTATTTGTCTTATTACCATTTTTTCTTACCCTGGACCCTATTTATTGTCTTTTGTTTGTACGCTCTGTCCCTTCCTGACACAATCTGGTAATCCTTCCCTCAATCACTTTCCTGCACTGCTTCTTTGTCTTTTCTCTTTAGCATTCTAGATTTCTCTCCACCGGGACCCTCCCCCCCTTATTTAGTTTAAAGCCCTATCTACCTCCCTAGTTATTCGATTCACTAGAACTCTAGTCCCAGCATGGTTCAGGTGTAGTCTGTCCCAACGGAACAGCTCTCTCTTTCCCCAGTACTGGAGCCAGTGCCCCATGAATCGAAACCCACTTCTCCCACAATCTTTGAGCCACGCATTCATCTCCCTGATCCTATTGACCCTATGCCAATTTGCTCGTGGATCAGGTAATAATCCAGAGATTATTACCTTTGTGGTTCTGCTTTTTAATTTAGTCCCTAGGTGCTCAAACTCTCTCAGCAGAACCTTTTTCTTAGTTCTACCTATGTCGTTGATACCTACGTGGACCACGACAACTGGATCCTCCCCCTCCCACTCCAAGTTCTTCACCAGCCCAGAGGAGATGTCCTTAACCCTTACACCGGGTAGGCAACATAGCCTTCAGGACTCATGCTCCTGGCTGCAGAGAACAGTGTCTAACCCCCTAACTATACTGCTGCCTACTACAACCACCTTCCTTTTTACTCCCCCCACTTGAACGGCTTTTTGTACCACGGTGCTGTGAGCAGTTTGCTCATCCTCCCTGCAGTCCCTGCCCTTGTCCACAAGGGTTGCAAGAACCTCAAATCTATTGGACAAGTGCAGGGACTGAGGCTCCTGCAATACTACTTCCTGGATCCCTGAACCTGCCTCACTCACAGTCACACCCTCCTGTCCCTGACCACGTGTCAATTCTAAAGTATTTAATCTAAGGGGTGTGGCTGCCTCCTAGAGCAAAATGTCCAGGTAGCTTTCTCCCTCCCTGATATCTCGCAATGTCCACAGCTCGGACTCCAGCTCCTCAACTCGGAGCTGAAGTTCCTCGAGCCGCAGACACTTACTGCAGATGTAGTCGCCCTGGACAAAAATGTCCACAAGCTCCCATATATTGCAGCAGCAACACATCTCCTGTTCTCCCATTATTTTATTTATTTAATTAATCAATTTAGTGTTAATCAAATTATTCTCCTCGTTTAATTAGATTAATTAAATTAAGTTTCGTTTTTAAAATTTTGTTATGTGCTATATGTTAACTTAAAACGTAGCCCACAGTCACTATCAATCACTTACCTGCCTCGCCTGTGACGTCACACTGTGGTTTTCTCTGTTGCAGGTCTGCTGCTGCTTAGGTCCGCCTGCCGCTCTGTGGAAAAGCAAAGCAAAGCAGCACCTCCTTCCCCCACTTCACCGAACTCCCACACTTATCAAACTCTCAAGCCGTTCTCATAACAATTGGTAGATTCTTTGTTTGTTGAGATAAACAATTTTTCTTGACTTTATGTGCCCACAGTCAGTGTCTCCCTCATTTGCATGATTGCTTAAGATATATTCCTTCCTAAAAAAAGATCAAAACAACTTTTCTTACAATTAGAAAAGTTCAAGAATAATATTCTCAAAGGGGGTCAAAACAAGAGGTCCCATTCGTGCTCACACTTTTTCACCAAAATTATTAATAACAGGACTTTCACCCTCATAGGCTGAAATGTGTATTTCAATCTATAGCATTGTGTTTAGGGTGCCATAGGGTGGTAGCATCAGGCTTTGCACCTACAAATCCACCCTTATGGTTGAATTTTTATTCTCAAGCAAGCCTCCATGGCAAAACACCATGCATAGGCCATGTACAAATTACAGTATTAATCCCAATAAACAAAATAAAGATTCACAATATTTACAAATCACACTGACATATTTGAGGACTTTAATCTTTTAATCCAGGGTAGATTCAGTACGTAACAGATCAGTAGATTTATGTTTGAGGGCACTACATTTTTAATTACATTTATTTGCCAACAGTCTTATGTTTTAATATTGGATTCTTCTTAATTTGGGAACCAGTACAATATTTTTCACTTCCTGCATCAGTCTCCCTGCTGGGAATTTACCTGTTAGTTCTAATTGTAACATGTTTAGGTAGGGTCACTTTTGGTACATATGGGTAATGGCACATAGCTTGGTAGCATAAAGAGGAGGTCAAGATCAAATTGCCCTGTAGCCTTTCTAAACATTGTGGACATCATTGACCCTGAAAATGAAAGGTGCCAGATATATCAGGATATTGTATCCCTGTCATATAAGCAAATAATGCGGACACTGGTGAAGGTTGTGAAGAACAGTCACAGCACTGGGAATGCCAGTAAATGTAGGTGTGTGTTACAGATTTGCCTTTCTTTCTCTTTCTTGTCCCTTGTGTTTTCTTAGAAATTTTCTTTCTCTTTTAAAGAATTCAATTTTTATTCTCTTCTTTTGATCCATCTCATTTATTTATTTTTGTCCTATTTCCTCAAATCATTTATTCTTCTATGTTCAAATGTTAGCATGCCACTTCTACCCAACTTCAGCGAGATCGTGTTGCCATTTAATTTTTCAGACAATCCTTTTAATATCTCCTGTTGTCTTTTTTTCCCTTTTTGTTTTGTGTATTCCTGATCCTGTCAAGCTCGCATTTCTTTCCCTCTGAAATGTTTTCCATCAATTTTCTCACCGCTCTTCTCCCATAGATTTTAATTCCTTGTTAGGGGACAGTTCTATAGCCACCTGCTGGTGCCTTCCATGACATTAGTCAAAAATTGACCATTAGTACAGGATAACAGATTAACATCTTTCATTTAAACTTTTCTTGATGTTGATTTTTACAACTTCCAAATTAATAAAAATTTTAAAGCAAACTAAATCAAAATTTCAGTTTTCTTAAAATGCGTAATATTGAGTTAGATGTAAGACGGTGATACTGCTGTGTGAGGTCTCCATGTATATGTATGTATCCTTAATAAAGACTGTTAAAGATCTCCATTTAACTGTAATATATGAAGTTGTGTTCAATCCGTACAAGAAGTTCAAAAAAATCTGCTAGAGAATGATATCATGTGTAAGTGACTCATAAAAATAAAAACTCCTCAAGACCCAAAAGAGTTTCCAATACAGCAGTGCTATTTGAGTCTGCTGTGCATTTTGAATTAATTAGAAAAAAGTTAAAAGTATTGATTTTTGACTAGTTAACCGAGCAATGTTATTACTAAAATGATAGTGGACTCAGGAAACCTACTATTTAAGATACCCCTGATTTGTGATTTTATCTTGTGGAACAGTGCTACCACTGAGAAATGTAAGGAATCTTACAACACCAGGTTATAGTCCAACAGTTTCATTTTCAAATAAAACTGTTGGACTATAACCTGGTGTTGTAAGATTCCTTACATTTGTCCACCCCAGTCCATCACCGGCATCTCCACATCATGACCACTGAGAAAGACTGACACTTTACCCCAAATAACAAAACTAAAACTTACATAGGAGTTCCACTTTGTCTCTCATCAATCGGAAAGGCAGAAAATATCAAACTAGACCCACTCCATTCAGGCTAAAACTACAGATTAAATTTATTTAAAATATGATGTACAGAAGTGAAGACAAATTATACAGCATAGTTGAAAGACCCTTTTACAGTACACTAATACAACTTGGAGCAGAGCTTTCAAGGTGTAGATGGCCAACCGACATCTTTCACATTCTTATTATCATTTTAAATCACCATCCCCATCAAAGTGAACCTTTATCTTGACTAATTCTTGATCAATCTCATAGGCACAAGAATATTTGATGTTCCTCTCTGAGCAGCCATTTTGGTTTTCAATAAAGCACGTGGAATTATTTCAGGAATAGGTGACTGCAATGTTTAAGGAACGTAAACACAAGGGGGGTTATATTGGATAACCCCCGAACCAGTAACATTCGTGCTGCTTGGTGATTTACCTGAATTCTGCGAGCAGCCAGGCCTGGCTGCACTGTTGAGTGGCTGCTCACCAGCAGGGGGCCCCAATATTGCGAGTGGCAAGCACCACTTAAAGGCAGCCTGCGTCTCTTAAAAGCAGCCTGCACCTCTTACTTGCAACATATAAGATACAGGTCCGCACGGAGTCTGAACGGAGATCGGAAATTACAGATGTAAAACACAGATGCAGGTCCCATCCCTGTGTTTACAAACTGATGAGTTATGTTAAAACATTGAATAAAGGTTGCACCCTACTAAATCCCACATCCTCCAATCTGCACGCCAGACCTCACCAATCTGTTGCTCTGAGTTGGTACTAGGCCTGTGAGAGAGCGTGCACCAAGATTCGCTGATGATGCACTAGAGGCCTTGGTGCAAGAGGTGGACTGAAGAAGAGACAACCTATATTCGCAGGGAGGATGCCCTCCGGACATATGCTCCCAAGGCAGTGGGAGGCAGTAGGGGACGAAGTCAATGCCAGGCCCATAGCACCACAAACATGGATGCAGTGCAGAAGAAGTTCAATGCCTTGACACAAGTGGTCAAGGTGAGTGAGGTCAACTGTTAAGTGGCATCTCCTACCAACTGCACCACTAGCCGCATCCACTGCTCCACTCACTACACCCCCCATCACCCACCTACCAACCAACTCTTTCAATTAGTACTCAACTCTTCCAATCAGATGCTTTCTCTCACCCTTACACATTACCACTGTTGCAAGCCGCACACTCACAATTCACAGATCACACACACTGGCAGCTATTCAACCATGACAGGCACGTCACTCAAACATCTTGCAGGACACTCTCCGACACACTTCCCGCTTTCTTGCAGGAGAAGGTGGTGCATAACAGGAGGCAGCAAGTGGCAGTGGCTCCATGGAACATGAACCTCTGTCCTCTCTTAGGATGACAGCATTCCTGTCCCACCCCTGCCACTCTGCCAGTGCCCTTGCTGTTGCCTGTCAGCTAGCTAGCCCACTCCCTGTAGAGTATTGAAACTTTATTGTAGGAAGATAGGAACAGGAGTAGGCCATTTATCTCCTCGAGCCTGTTCCGCCATTCAGTGAGATCATGGTTGATCTGTGACCTAACTCCATATACCCACCTTAGCCCCATATCCCTTAATACCTTTGGTAACAAAAATCTATCAATCTCAAATTTAAAATTAACAATTGAGCTAGCATCAACTGCCGGTTGCAGAAGAGCGTTCCAAACTTCTACCACCCTTTGCGTGTAGAAGCATTTCCTAACTTCACTCCTGCAAGTCCTGGCTCTAATTTTTAGGCTATGTCCCCTAGTCCTAGTATTCAAGTATAGGAGACCTCCAACAACAGGTGCGAATGCATCATAAGAACACAAGAAATAGGAGCAGGAGTAGGCCACATGGCCCCTCGAACCTGCTCTGCCATTCAATCAGATCATGGCTGATCTTCAACCTCAACTCCACTTTCCTGCCCGATCCCCTGCATCCGCAGCCAGAAGCAATAATCCAGCAACTAACCTGTAACTCCTGCATGATCCCTTTAAATAGCGTTGCTGGGGGGGGTCCTCCATGCTGTTTACGACCTGTTCAACTGTGCGAGGTTAAGACAGTGTGTTGGCTGGAGCGCTGAGTTCCAAAATTGCATCTATCCCTTTAAGTCAGCATTGCACACTGATCTACCACATATTCTCCCTACTTTATACGCTGCTGGAGTTTGTTATCTGAGCATGCGCAAACGCCAAGATGGCGTCCGGCGCACGTCACGTTAGAAATATGCACGTGCATTCTGGACGCCATTTTGGGTCTTTAGGAAGCCGTGTAACGCCTACAAAACGGGTGCTACGTGGCTCAATTTATAGCCCAAGACATACAAACCGAATAGGACAAAAATTCTCTGCAAGTTTCCATGCACAAAAATGTGAGACTGCCATACACAGAAAATACAAGTCTCCATACAAAAATAGCGAGACCTTCATATACAAAAAGTGAAATCCCCATACACACAAAATGCGAGAATCCCATACACAAAGAAGCAAAACCAGAACAACAACTTGCATGGATACAGCCGAAGATAATGGCCTCAGTTTTCACAAGTTTAACTGAAGGAAATTGCAGCTCATCCATTCCTGGAGATGCTCTGGCTAAGATTGGCTTGGTAAGAGTGGAACCAAGCGAGGGCAGTCCTACTCAGTTGGACAATCGAGGAGAGGCGTTGGAGGAGGATGGTATGGTCAACTATTTCAAAGGCTGCAGAGGACGGATAGTGCACCAGAGTCACAGAGGATGTCATTTGTGACTTTGATTAGGGCCGGCTCAGTGCTGTGGCAGAAGTGGAAACTTGATGGGAGAGATTCAAAGATGAAGTAACCGTCATACACAAAGAAAAATCGAAAGCCCCTGTGCACAAAAGTATGCAATACCCCCAAACATAAAAATTCCAAACCACCCATGTACAAAAAAGTGTATGGGAGGCTTTCCTTTTCCCAGGGAATAGTGGACCTGTGGAATAGGTTGTCGGCTCATGCAGTGAACACTGATTCGCTGAATTCCTTCAAGAGAAAGCTGGACCTGTTTCTGGCTGGGGTCTTTAACGTAGTATGTTGGCCGAGAATAGCTGAGAAACAAACAGACCTTTTTACTTTATCACACCAATTCTTACCTGATGGATTCAGCAGCCAGAGATCTGACATGGCAAATAAGGAATTAGAAGGGTGCAGGTCATTTTGACCCTGGGATCAGAAGACATCATTATTAGTTGCCATAGTAAAAGGCTAAAAATGGGCATGAGAAGGTTCTGGCTCATATTAAAAACAGGTTAAAGAGATTATAGCTGTGGAAAGTACCAATAAAGTTGTTTTTTACCTGTACATCTGATCAGTTGTTATGTCAAAGCAGAAGAGGCAGCAACATGTTTATGACTGACTGACTCATAGTGGTGGATTTTAACTGTCAGGCAGATGGCTGGCAGAGTGGGCATGCCAGCCGCTTGATCTTTTGCGCCAGAGGCTTGGTACAGTTCCAGGGCAGGGCCTCATTAACGATCATGCGGCAAGCTGTAGGCCCCAACGGGCATCCTGAAGCACCTCTCCGGCTCTGGGTCGGTGCGATATCGGGCAGCTCAGAGGCCGACCCGGCCAAGATAAAGGTGGATTTGGGGAGGACTTGCGATCACGGTTGGGGGCGGGGGGAGGGGGAAGTAAAGGAGCCTGGAATGGCAGCGGCTGACATTATTCTTGTAGAGCCCAGAGGAGCATTCCTGCTCCTCCTAGTCCCACAAAAATAATTTTAACACTTACCTCCGTAGGCCTCATCTGCTGTATCACCAGGCCTTACTGTGTGGAGCGTCCACAGCGGGTGTTGTGCCCAGTAGGCCGTTAACAAGGCATCAAGGTCCTAGCTATGATCTTAGCTATGCTACCGCCCAGGCAGAGGAAGTTAAAATCGGCCCTATAATCTAGAAAAGATTTCTTTACGTAGAGGATATATAAAGTGGGATGGCATTATTTGTTAGAGAGAGACTAGTTACAACGGAGTTGGACGCTAGAAATGGTACTTGAATCTCTTTGGATACAATTAAAGGGCAGCAAAGGGAAAAAGTTAGTAACAGGAATATGCTACAGGCCACCAAATAATCAAAGGACAGCTGATGCATTTTTATGGCAGACGGTAAGACAGATAAGCGCCAACTCTTCAATAGTAATCCTGGGGATTACATCCTCATATTGACTGGGAATGGGAACAGTCTGCATGCGAATGGGAATTTATTGAAACTGTGAGTGACTCGTTTTTAAAACAGTGCATTAAGGAACCCACGAGGAATATTGCAATATTGGATTTAGTTCTAATGAATGATTTTTTTTATTCGTTCATGGGATGTGGGCGTTGCTGGCGAGGCCGGCATTTATTGCCCATCCCTAATTGCCCTTGAGAAGGTGGTAGTGAGCTGCCTTCTTGAACCGATGCAGTCCGTGTGGTGAAGGTTCGCCCACAGTGCTGTTGGAAGGGAGTTCCACGATTTTGACCCAGCGACGATGAAGGAACGGCAATATATTTCCAAGTCGGGATGGTGTGTGACTTGGAGGGGAACGTGCAGGTGGTGTTGTGGATGTGAATGAGGAGGGAACAAAATCGAAGTAGAAGTAATAGAACATTTGGGATCTAGCGTAATGCTCCGATATTCAGGGTAGACATGAGGGTAGAAAACAAAAGGTTGCCAATTAAAAAGCTAAATTTTAAACATGCTGATTTTAAAGGTACGAGAATGCATGGGAATGGTAAAATGGGGAGAGATAGTAGAAGGAAAAGATGTGGAAGGAAAATGGAATTGTTTCAAAGGAATAGTTTTTAAGATGAAAAAGGAATTTATTTGTGAAATAGGTCAGGGACACAATAAAACAGACCAGTCTGACTTACTAACAACGTTGTGAAAAGCATCATGGAGAAAGAAAAAGCCTTCAAAATTTTTAACTGTTCACGAAAGGAACACGATATGGAGATCTATAAAGATAGGCTGAGGATTGCCAAGAAACCAATCAGGTCTGGAAAGAGGGACCATGAGGAGAAAGCAGAACAGGAAAGTTTTCTTCAAGTATCTCAGGAGTAAACAAAGGGTGCAAAGAGGGGTTGGCCCACTAAAAATGAAGTGGTGTCCAATGATAGAGATAGTGCTGAAATACTTCACTGTTATTTTTCAACAGTGATCACAAAGGAAATGGAGGGAGAATTGGTTTAAATGATTGTGAATCCTCGTGCAGATATTTTTCAGATTCACTGGACTCAGGCCAAATCTGACAGGATTGGAAAATAGCAAATGTGACTACTGTCTTCAAAAAAGGGACAAGGGATAAACCATCAAATTATAGACCTGTAAGCTTTACCTCCACTGAAGGGAAAATGTGTGAAAGTATTATGAAGGATAATATAAGGGACCATTTTGAGGGGTATGAGCTATTCATGACAGTCAGTATGGTTTTAGGAGTAGGAGGTCTAGTTTGACTAATTTATTGGATTTCTTTGAGCAGATGACAGACCTACTAGATAGAGGAGAGACAGTGGATATTATCTACATGGATTTCAGGAAGGCATTTGACACTGTCCCACATAATAGGCTATTGTATAAGGTCCAAGCTCATGGGATAGAGGGGAATGTATTAAAATGGAATGGCAAGTGGTTGGTTGGCAGATAATGAATAGTAGTGCATGGGCAGGTATCTCATTTTTCAGCCAGTTATCAGTGGAGTGCTAACAGGTTTAGTGCTGGGACCACTATTGTTTATAATTTTTATAAATGATTTAAAGGAAGGAATTATGTCCAAAGTGTCTACATTTGCAGATGATACTAAATTGGGAGCAATGTGAAATGATGACTATCAATGCACACAAATTCAAAAGGATCTTGACAAGCTTGATGAGTGGGTGGAAAAATGGTAGATGTATTTAATACAGGTTATGAAATTCAGCAGAGGGAAGGTTGATGTGGATTATGTGCTAAATGGGAATGTACTTGAGGTATTGGAACAGAAGAGAGATCTTGGGGTTTTACTGGACAGGTTACTGATACCATCTGCACAATATTCCCAGGCTGTTAAAAAAGTCATCAGAATGCTGGGATGGAAAGCAAGGAGTATAACATATAAATCCAGAGAGGTCATTTTAAAACTGTATTTGGCCTTGGTGAGACCATATCTGGAGTGTGCTGTTTTGGTCTCCCTATTTTAAAAAGGATGTTCATTTATTGCTCTTTTTGATATATATTAATGACCTGGACTTGGGTATGGAGGGTATAATTTGAAAGTTTGCAGACATCACAAAACTTGGAAATGTAGTAAACAATGTGAAGGATAGTAACAGACTTCAGGAGGACATAAACAGACTGGTGAAATGGGCAGACACACGGCAGATGAAATTTAACGCAGAGAAGTGTGAGGTGATACATTTTGGTAGGAAGAATGAGGAGAGGCAATATAAACTAAATGGTACAATTTTAAAGGGAACGCAGGAACAGAAAGACCTGGGGGTCAGATCATGGGGGGGAGGGGGTATCGGATCGCGAGGGGGAGGGGGTTCTGATCATGGGGGGGATCGAATCGGGGAGGGAGATCAGATCGCGGGGAGTTTGGCATGGAGATCGCGGGGGGAGATATCACGAATTGGCATCGGTTCGCGAAGGGAGGTCTGGAGATCATGGTGTAGAGAGATTGCAGAGAGGGGGTCGACAGATCACCGGGCTGGAGGCCGATCGAGGCAGATTTGCTTGGGGAGCCGGGGGGGTGGGGTGCACTCCTGCTCCTCCTAGTCCACAAGCATTGCTGGAAAAGCACTTACCTGCTGGATCTGGCAGTTCTCGCTTCCCTTTAGCTGCCGTTAAATCTAAATGGTTCCCAACATTTGAGGCACGCTGCCTCATTAACATATTTAAATTACTGACCCGCCTCTCGAGAGCAGGTTACTCACCCGATCCCCATCCTGTCCCAGTTAAACTGGAAGTAGGAGCGTTCGTGACGGGTTGGGGTTGGGTTTCACATTTTTAAGAATTTAACCCCCACCCCTCTCCCGCCCGTCCTGAGGTGGGGGGTGGGGTTAAAGTTCCCCCTGGAACTATTTAGCGAAGTAGCAACTTAATTTGTCCTTGATCCACCCACAGTAGAGGCGACTGCATTGTGAGCAGTCAATACAGAATACTAAATTGGAGGAAGTACGCACAATTGCTGTCTCAAGAAACCCCGGAACAATTGTGAGGAAAGACATGAATAAATAAATGTTGCATCTGCTGCCGCTGCATGGGAAAGTTCCTGGAAGGGCAGTGGAAGTCGGGGATTCAGAAGAATGAGCAAGGTTATCCTGGGGGATACAATCCCTCTCAAAAGTGGAGAGGGGATGGGAGGGAAGAATATACTTGATGGTGGGGTTATGTTGTAGGTGACGGAAAGGATGTAAGTTGCTCTGATGAATGTGGAGGCTGGCAGGGTGGAAGGGGAGGACAAGGACTACCTTGTTGTTGGTGTGAGAGGAAGGGGAGGGAATGACAACAGAGGCATGGAAAATGGGGTAAACACAGTCTAGGGCCCTGTGGCTGAGGGGAAACCTCATCTGAGGAAAAAGGATTTTTCAGAAATTCTGGTTTGGAAAGTGGAGTCTTCAGAGGCGATGCTGTGGAAAAGGAGAGACTGGGAGAAAGAGATTGAACTTTTGCAGGATGCAAGTGAAGTATAATCCACATCATTGAGAGAGTCACTGGGATTGTAACAGATATGTATGGCAAGCCCATTACCAGAAAGGGAGCGAGAGAGGTCATAGTTTCAGGATAAGGGGATGGCCATTTAGGACCGAGATGAGGAAAAGTTTCTTCACCCAGAGGGTTGTGAATCTTTGGAATTCTCCACCCCAATGGGCTGTGAATGCTCAGTCATTGAGTATATTCAAGACTGAGATCGATAGATTCTTGGACATTGAGGGAATCAAGGGATATGGGGATATGGTGGAAAATGTGAATTGAGGTACAAGATTAGCCACGATCTTATTGAATGGCGGAATAGGCTCGGGGGGCCATATGGCCTACTGTTCCTATTTCTTATGCTCTTAAGTCCGGAAAGAGACAGAGAATCAATGTATAAAAGGTGAGGGATGGACAGAAATTAGTGGTTCAGTTTCTGATTGCACACACCCAGTGCAGAGCTTCACCCAGGGATAGAAAATTGTAGCAAGCTCGTCCATGAGTTCCCTTTATGTGCTCCTGGTGAGTAAGGCTCTGTGTTGGGAATGCACACATTTGGAACGTCATCCCTTAGAAGCATACTTAATGAAATTCTCAAGATTAAAGCAATACTAGGAAGCAGCACTAACACAGTTGTGAATGTAACAGACAATGAGGCCATAGTGGTGACCTGAGTAGGATTGGAGCAAAGAGTGTTACACAGATGTAGCCGGGACCTATGTGAGTTCCCATAGTAACATCTTTTATTTGGAGAAAGTGAGTGACCATTTCCCCTCATTTTCTTTCCATTGAACATATTCTGGCACTGCACAAAAAGGTCTGTGTGAGTTAGTAAGAATTGGTCATTGGAGTCAAACGCGAGCATGCTTCCTTCCTAATGACTAGTCTTTCCAGCTGATCAGAGTTTATTGAGGGAAACTTTGCAAATCAAGTTTGAGCAAGTTCACTTAGAGTATGAGAAATTTGAAAACCATTGACATAATGAAGGAGTGTTATGGGCTCTAAAACACATTCAAGTCCTTGATGCAGCTTATTAGTGTGGTACTACGTTTTAGAGTCAATTTATTTGTACTTTTAAAAAATAATATAACACCACACTATTCCGGTTCAATGTAATTTTCTGCTTTCACCTTACCCTTCACTGATAACCTCTTTATTTTAATTAAGTTAACAACAGTGCTCCCAGAGATCCACTAGAAGCATATTATATACTCTGCCAGCCAATCTCCCAGTGGCTATTTGTTGAGCAATTAAAGTTTTCAAAATGGCATTTTCCATTAGTGATTTTCACACATTCTCTGGAGTTCTCCTAGTTAATCTACAACAACAATAACAACACTTGCGTTTATAATAGAGCCTTCAATGTAGAAAAGCACTCCAAGGCACTGATGGGTGGAGCAAGAAAATCGATAAAAGGAGCAAAAGAAACAAACATTGAGCCAATGTGGGAGAGTTGGAAGGGAGGAGACCGAAAAGTTGGTTCAAAAGATGAGTTTTGAGAAGGTTTTTATAGATGAAGAGAGAAGTTGAGAGGCAGAGGGTTTTAGTGAGTGAGGTCCAGAGTGAGGGTTGAGATGGCTGAATATACCAATGATGGGGCAAAGGGAGGAGGGTGTTGCCCAAAAGGCCTGAGATACATAAGAAGATAAGAAATAGGAGCAGAACTAGGCCATACCGCCCCTTGAGCCTGCTCCGCCATTCAATAAGATCATGGCTGATCTTCTACCTCAACTCTACTTTCCTGCCCGATCCCCATATCCCTTGATTCCCTTAGAGTCCAAAAATTCATTGATCTCAGTCTTGAATATACTCAATGACTCAGCATCCACAGCCATCTCGGGCAAAGAATTCCTAAGATTCACAACCCTCTGAGTGAAGAAATTCCTCCTCATGGTCAACCCCTTATCCTGAGACTTTGCCCCCTAGTTATAAACTCTCCAGCCAGGGGAAATAGCCTCTCAGTGACGATCCGGATTCTTTCCCCTCAGTCTGGTTCAGTAATAACTGAAGTCGAATACATTTTAAAGTTCAACACATCTTTAATAGCAGGGTTCTTAGTCTGCAGCATTGATTTGGACTCCTGATAGAGTCCCTCTATGCTGGCAGAGCAAGAACAAAAACATACAGAAATCCACACGTTTTTATACAAATCAATAGGGTTGGAACATACTTAACGAGGGTCAACACCAATTATAAGCCGGGCATAGGTTGCCATGCGAGGTTACATTATTTCCGGCCAATCCTAAATCGTCCATGTGCTGATCATGCTGCTGTTAGACATCAAAGGGGATAACTTCCTCACTTTCCAACTTAGAATGTTCTTCCCTGTTCCTTCTGTTCCTTATCTCCCAACCTGGAATGTCTTTCAACTTTGGCTAAGCTCGTTACCTATATTGATCTGCCATAAACATGGAGACATTCAGACCAGTCCTTGACTCACATCAAAGACCTATCATTGATAAGACAATGCAGGCCTGCTGACTAAGCAAACATATGGCCCAGCAGGAGGGCCAGGCCACTTGTATCAATCTCAGTTACTAACTAATTAACCCTTTCTAACCATTTTGCATTCTGCTTCTTTGCCACGTAGGCATTTTAATATTTTACCGAAAACTGACCACGTAGGGATTCTCATTCCCCCCTTTTATCTTTTTATGATAACCAATTATTACGGTGCTCACTGGTTCTGCAGGTTCTGCAGTGCAGCAACATTTAAGTAAGCAATAAACTATAAGAATTATAACAATGAATATGACTAGCCCTTGAACTGGAGAAGTCCCAATGGAACACAGACATGTTTCATCAATACGCCTTTGTATTCTTATCTGTTCTCAGGAACAGACTCCTTCTAAACATCTCTCAAGTAAGCTGCGAATGTCCTTGGTCAGCTAAACCTATTCATGTTAGTTTGAAAAGGCTAACATAGTCAAATATCCTATGGTGCTTTATATTTTGTTTCCAGCCTAACTAGACTGAATGGTACCTTTCAGACCATTTTACACCTGCGAATTGGTGCCCTCCCCATTATATCCCTTAATCCAAATTCTCCCTACAATATCCCGTTAGATGCTGTACCTCATCTTAACCAGGTTCCCTTCGTGTTGGCCACCAGTCCGGGTGGAAGAGAGGCAGAGCATCTGATAATCCTATCAAACTATAATTGTCTTCCCTTTTACATGCACCTTACCCCAGCGGGTGCTACTCCCAGTACCATTAAGATGTGTTCTTAGTTGAAACCACAGAGACAATGGGGACATTCTCACCCAGGCTCTGTTTTACTATCTTTGCCAAACCCTTCATCCTCTACTTACATTGATTATATGCAATGAAAATCAAGAAGCACATTACAACAAACTGCACTACGACTAATACATATGAAACTAATCTAATCCAAAGATGGATCTGTATATTCAGTCCCAAATTCCAGAGGTCATTTCACCAGGTGGTGACTTTAATTTGGTCAATGTCATGCTTAATGTTGTTATTGTCCTGTTGTAGGTTATAATAAACCTTCTGGGAGAGGCGTATCTCCATTCGCAATGCTTTCAAGTATTTAGGCAACAGGGGTGTCAGATACCCAAATGTGTCCTGATATGCTTTTAAGTCCTTTCTGACATTCTCAGAAACTTGTACGGTGGTGAGGTTATGCCGATGTATCTCTACCAGTTCCTCGGGTCCAATCCGAACCAGGACTTCAGAAATGGAGTAGAATTCTGGACTTAAAATATCACAAGTTAGATTGGCATATTTAAACGTTTTCAAATTAGTTGTAACACAATATTCGCCCTCTCCGGCATATGCCACTTAAGTGGGTTTTAGATCCGCCTCTAGGGCCTCCATGGTACAGTTAATATCCTGATTGGTACCGGTATTGTTAAACCCACACTGTGCTTCTAGGCTGTGTCCAACACTATGTGGACACACAGTGACAGCATGTCTAGTAACACATCCCTTTAATTTTGTTCCAGCCAATCAGCTTAAATCTACGTCCTCTAGTTCTTGAACCCTCTGCTAGGGGAAACAGGTACTTCCTGTCTACTCTATCTGGGCCCCTCATAATCTTGTAATTTTGTATCCATCGTGCGGATATCTTCTAAATATTGTTTCTCCCAATTTTATTGTTAACTGATGGGAACCTAACCCGGAATTTTGGAAATCCAAATTACTGTGTCCCTCTTCTTTAATTTCAGTCCTTTTGATTGATACCAGTGTTTCCTGACTGTTTCATTAATTAGTTGGTTTCTCTCTGGACCATGTGTCAGTGCCTTGTTTAAAAGGATTTCTCACTCGCCTGGACCACATTAACCATTTTCCTGTTGTGCTGTTGTCAAGTAACTGAGCCTGTCTGAGACTCATTCTTCAATGTATCTTCTTCATGTATCTCCGCATACTAGCAGCATCTCATAGGAATGAGCTTAGTGTTCTTGGATATTAACTTTCTGCTGGCCAGTCTCTTCTTCCTCATGGTATTTCCGAACATTTTCCATGGCACACATCATATGTCCTGTAGGATTCAGTCCTGTAAAAGCAACTGGTTTGTTTAAAGAGTGGTTGCAATAGCTCACCAGGCCATAGGCCTTTGTAATCATGTTCTTCATCCTGATCTCCGTTTCAGATGATGGCAACATACATTTGTATCTTTTATGTCCACTGTAGCCATTCTTAGGTTTTCAGGTTATCTTATCAAAAAGATCAGGGGTGTCTAGAGTGCTTATCTCCCCCTGCATGGTCCCGATGTCAGGGTAGTGGCCAGGCTATTGAGTGTAGTTTTCTCATTATTCATTATAGGCAAGGACACAAATATCTCCACGAGAAAGCTATCAATTTACTATTCTCAACTACACTTTCCTGACTTCCACTAGATTGTATATTTATGCCAGATTGATTTTTTTATCATGCCCAATTCAATGACTTTAGAGAAATTCCCATATCTCCCCACCTCGAGCACTCTGTCTCGGAAGACAACAAATAGGCTAAAACAAAACAAATCAAAATGTTTTCAAAAGAAGAGAATCAGGTTGATATCACCTCACTGTGACATTTGGTATCCGCTGATGTCTGCAGCTAAAGTCTTAAATCTTTAACACCACTGGATTGTTTCCTGCACCAAATTTCTCCAGCAAAGGTTGCACCGTA
This sequence comes from Heptranchias perlo, assembly GCF_035084215.1. Classification (NCBI taxonomy): domain Eukaryota; kingdom Metazoa; phylum Chordata; class Chondrichthyes; order Hexanchiformes; family Hexanchidae; genus Heptranchias; species Heptranchias perlo. Next base: position 36,742,228 of record NC_090333.1, on the reverse strand, counting down.
ACTTTGTAACTACTCTTGGTAATCCTGCACCATCAACACTTACGTGGTCCCAAAAAAAAACCAGGGTCACCTGTTTTAAAAGAAACACAGAAAATCCATTGCGGCTCTTCTTGAGAGCCCAAGTGATTAATTTGTCAAATCTTCATTTATTACTTACTTATCCAAAGGAATAATCCCTATACCCAAAACAAATTCAGAAAACAAAACAGGAGAGAGAATTTGCCGAGTTCCACTCTCGCCCTCTCTCTGAAGCACGCAGCCTGTGTGAAATAAACACTGTCTCTTCCACATGCAGATGTACGCAGGGCTGCAGACTGGAATTTCTAACTCCAAGTCCTGATCTCTGTGTTTTCAAGATGTAACCACATTAAGCAGATATCATTAGCAGCCGCCTGCTAAGATATGTTATATTCCTCTTTTATTAATTTATTAATGGTTTGGGCATGTGTTTCTAGCACTGTAGCTATCCTTTGCAAATATATGGTCAGCATTTGATCCTCAGACAATTCCTTATCTGTATTTTCATTTATCTTTTAATATATCTTTAATGCGAGACCCTAAATCTCTGACCTTTTGATCTAATGTTGTCAAATCAATGGTGTTAACAACTGAGGCAAAGGCAGTTGCTATATCACTTATCACAGATCTTTACGTCTCCATATTTGCCTATCTCTTTTTACGATGTCCACCTCCATTCCATGTGGCTCTTTGTTTTAACACTTGAGTTAGGAGGTGTTGATCTAATTGTTGAGTTTTCTTAACAGTCTCAATGCGAGTTATATAATTTGTCAGGGAAGGTCTCCCCTCTTTGGTCAGATCTTGTATTCTACTATTAATTTCAAATAAAATTGAATAGCCCCAGAACTTGACAAAACTTCCTTAACATACTGTGGCAGGGTAAAACTGATAGGCGTTTAGTACCCTGTGTCAGTACATAGCTCAAGTAATGGACTTCCAATTGTCTAACCTATGCTTCCTTTTCATATGATTTGTTTTACATTCCTTTCTTATCAATTTTTCACTGTAGCCTTTGGCATTTCCGAGTAATTGGGACAATTTTACTAATATAACCTATACCAATTATTACCTCATGTTCACCTGTGTAATGGTTAGCCTCAGACAGTTCTCAACCGACTGGGTCATTTCTATCTGTTTGAACTGGTCTTGGCATGACAGTCCGGCTTCTTGGGATGGAAGGGGTTAATATTAACTTGCTCTTGTGGTAGGAGTAACTTGAGCCTTCTCCCTTTTGAGATTAAGTTCCCACCTTCAAAATTTCACTTCACACAGGTTTGACTGATTTTTTACTTCTCACATTTGTGGATTGCTTTATACTATATCTTTGCACACTATTTTTTCACATACTTTTAGTGGATGTGATTATAATCAACGCTCCGAGCTGTTCCAGCTTTCCGACTTTTCCTATCACAGTGATACCAGATAGTTTTTTTAATCTATCCCGTTAATTTTTAACCTCTTTTCAAACCACAGCCAATCACAAAATAAACATTCAAAATGCCAATTTTTTGAAGATCCCATGTCTGGAATTTAACATGCCCACACTTTATAAGAACCAGAATTTAATAGGTCACTTAACCTCAATAACTCCAATTTTAATTCAGCAGTATCAGAATTAAACACACGACAAGACAGATACATTACACAAAGGAAGAAAACACACAAGACACAGTAAGAAGGGGGCGTAGCCCACAACACCGACAAAAAAAACACTGATCAAGACAGGCTTTTTAAAGGGACAGTACACTTAAACAACAAAACCTTTCTTTTTCGGGTCTCTGTCTTTTAAACATTTGTCTAGTCACTTAATTCTATCCATATTTTTTTTACAGTACTGTTTCCATAAAGCAATTAGTTCTTTGGCTGAGGTACCTCTGTTATTTTCCAAATTAATTCCTGAGCCTTTTTTCCGGCATCTAAGTTTTATCAATAGTTCCTGTTTATATCCAATCACCAGGAACTTAAACCCTGACTACCCTCAGTGATATTAACCACTGACCTACCGCTTACACGTTATTCCCTCAGTGATATTAACCACTGACCTACCTGCTATTTCTGTGTATTCGCCAGACTGACCTTAATCTTGTAAGGACGCAACACGAGTGTTAGCGATTGGACGATTCGTCGTCAGACTGACGGATTGGAGGAAAACCGACATAGTAAATTAAGACTACTTACATCGGGGCGCCATTTCCTTCCTCCGTGTCTGAGACAATCCGCCTCTTACTCCGCGAACTCTCGGTGAACAACCGTTAAGATCCCACCGCTGCCACCAAATGACGATCCGGATTCTTTCCCCTCAGTCTGGTTCAGTAATAACTGAAGTCGAATACATTTTAAAGTTCAACACATCTTTAATAGCAGGGTTCTTAGTCTGCAGCATTGATTTGGACTCCTGATAGAGTCCCTCTATGCTGGCAGAGCAAGAACAAAAACATACAGAAATCCACACGTTTTTATACAAATCAATAGGGTTGGAACATACTTAACGAGGGTCAACACCAATTATAAGCCGGGCATAGGTTGCCATGCGAGGTTACATTATTTCCGGCCAATCCTAAATCGTCCATGTGCTGATCATGCTGCTGTTAGACATCAAAGGGGATAACTTCCTCACTTTCCAACTTAGAATGTTCTTCCCTGTTCCTTCTGTTCCTTATCTCCCAACCTGGAATGTCTTTCAACTTTGGCTAAGCTCGTTACCTATATTGATCTGCCATAAACATGGAGACATTCAGACCAGTCCTTGACTCACATCAAAGACCTATCATTGATAAGACAATGCAGGCCTGCTGACTAAGCAAACATATGGCCCAGCAGGAGGGCCAGGCCACTTGTATCAATCTCAGTTACTAACTAATTAACCCTTTCTAACCATTTTGCATTCTGCTTCTTTGCCACGTAGGCATTTTAATATTTTACCGAAAACTGACCACGTAGGGATTCTCATCAGCATCTACCCTGTCAAGCCCTCTCAGAATTTTATACATTTCAATGAGATCACCTCTCATTCTTCTAAACTCCAGAGAATATAGGCCCATTCTACTCAATCTCTCCTCATAGGACAACCCTCTCATCCCAGGAATCAATCTAGTGAACCTTTGTTGCACCCCCTTTAAGGCAAGTATATCCTTCCTTAGGTAAGGAGACCAAAACTATACACAGTACTCCAGGTGTGGTCTTATCAGAGCCCTATATAATTGTAGCAAGGCCTCCCACCTCTTATACCCCCTTGCAATAATACCACTTGCCTTCCTAATTGCTTGCTGTTCCTGTATGTTAACTTTCTGTGATTCGTGTACAAATCCCTCTGAATACCAACATTTCTTAGTCTCTCATCTTTTAAAAATGTTGTGCTTTTCTATTTTTCCTGCTAAAGTGGATAATTTCACATTTCCCCACATTATGCTCCATCTGTCACCTTCCCGCCCACTCACTTAACCTGTCTATATCCCTTTGCAGCCTCTTTGCATCTTCCTCACAGCTTACTTTCCCACCTAGCTTTGGATCATCAGCAAACGTGGATACATTACACTCGGTCCCCTCATCTAAGTCATAATATGGATTTGTAAATAGCTGAAGCCCGAGCACTGATCCTTGCAGCATCCCACTAGTTACAGCCCGCCAACCTGAAAATGACCCGTTTATTCATACTCTTTGTTTTCTATCTGATAACCAATCCTCAATCCATGCTAATGAATGGAGCACAGGGCAGGATGTAATGCTCGAGGAGGTTGCAGAGATGCGATAGGTTAAGGTCGTGGAAGGTTTTGAAGATGAGGATGAGAATTTTAAATTCACTGCAATGATGGACAGGGAAACAATGTGGATCAACAAGGTCAGAGACAATGGGCGAGTAAGACATGGCTTTGGGCAGATACAGGCAGCTGAGTTTTGAACAAGTTGGATTTAATGGAGGGTGGAGGATGAGAGAGTGGCAAGGAGAACATTGAAGAAATTGAGTTTAGAAGAGATAAAAGATAGAGGGAGAGGTGAACAATGTTGAGCAGATGGAAGTAAGTGGTCTTGGTGTAGGATAAGATGTGGGGTTCGAAGGCAAAGTTCTGAACAGCCTTATTCACAGCCTGAGCAAGTGGCTGGGAGAATAATGGAGTCAATGACATGAGACGGGAGTTTACGGTAGGGCATAAAATGATTGGATTGGTCTTCCAATATTTAGTTGGAGGAAATTTTGACTCATTCTCAACTTGGTGTCAGTCAGGCAATCTGATAGCGCAGAGGTGTTTGTATGGTCAAGGGAAGTGGTGAAGATGGGATACGAGTGTCCTCAGCACATGTATGGAAGCTGAAGTGGATGAAGTCACCAAGGCAAAGATTAAGTTAAAGCAGTCAAGCTTGAATACTTGGGGGACTCCAGATGTGATTGTATGGGACAGGAAGAGAGGCCAGTGCTGCATTGGCACTGAGACAGGTAGGAGTTGAACCATGCGAAGGTAGTCCCACGGAGCTGGAGTACAGAGGAAAAGTGATGGAGGGGGATAGTGTGACTGATTATATCAAACCCCAAAGAGGCCCATTTCTCTACAGCAGCCAATTTCAGAGTGATCAATTGCTATAAGGAAACTGAACTTGGCTCTTCCGCTATTCACTTTGGTAGGAAGAATAGAAAAACAGAATATTTTTTAAATGGTAAGAAACTATTAAATGTTGCTGTTCAGAGAGATTTGGGTGTCCTCATACTAGAAACACAAAAAGTTAGCACGCAGATACAGCAAGCAATTAGGAAGGCAAATGGCATGTTGCTCTTTATTGCAAGGGGGTTGGTATACAAGAGTGAGGAAGTCTTACTACAATTGTACAGGGCTTTGATGAGACCTCACCTGGAGTACTGTGTGCAGTTTTGGTCTCCTTATCTAAGGAAGGATATATTTGCCTTAGAGGCGATGCAATGAAAGTTCACTAGATTAATTCCTGAGATGAGAAGGTTGTCCTATGAGGAGAGATTGAGTAGAATGGGCCTGTACTCTCTGAATTTTAGAAGAATGAGAGGTGATTTCATTGAAACACATAAGATGCTGAGGGGGCTTGACAGGGTAGATGCTGAAAGTTTGTTTCCCATGGCTGGAGAGTCTAGAACTAGGGGGCACAGTCTCAGGATAAGGGGTCGGCCATTTAGAACTGAGATGAGGAGGAATTTCTTCACTCAGAGGGTTGTGAATGTTTGGAATTCTCTACCCCAGAGGGCTGTGGATGCTCAGTAGTTGAGTATATTCAAGGCTGAGATAGATAGATTTTTGGACTCAAGGGGAATCAAGGGAAATGGGGATAGGGCAGGAAAGTGTGGATTTGAGGTCGAAGATCGGCCATGATCTTACTGAGGCTCGAGGGGCCATTTGGCCTACTTCTGCTCCTTTTCTTATGTTCTTAACTCCTGCCGTAACTTTGGTGAGAGCTCGGTGGAAATCTCAGAGAAACGGCATAAACAGTTTCTCTGGGGTTTCCACCAAAGTTATGGGGGTAGGTCAGGGAATAGTGGATGAGTAATGTGTGTACATTTGGACACCCCATTATAGAAAGGACATTAAAGCCATAGAGAACGTACAGAATAGATTCATCGATGTTGCAAGGGATGCAAATATAGTTATGAGGAGAGACTTGGCATACTTGATTATTTCCACTGAAGCAGAGAAGGTTAAGAGATTTAGTAGAGATTTGTAAAATTATGAAGAGTTTCAATGGAGTGAATAAGACAAGACTAATTCCCCTGGTTGGGGAGTCAGTGACAAGGATTCATCAATTTAAAATTATCACGAGTGATGAGAGAGGTTAGGACAAATTTCTTTGCACAGAGGCTAGGAATTTCTTTTGACCTGATCCCGTTCCGCTGCCGTATCCTTGCCAGAAGTTCAGTGGAAACATTATTTACATGTGAAAAGAGGTTTCCGTTGCACTTCCAGTGAAGTTACAGTGGTGGAGTGGGAGCAGTTCTGAGGAAATTCCCAGCCATACAATTGTTGGAGCATGGAATGTTTTTGCCACTGGGAATGGCTGAGGCATCTTTTAAGAGAAAATTGGATAAATATTTGAAGCAGAGGATGGAAGAGGGCTATGAGGTGTGGTGTGGACAATGGGGAAAGTGGGATTAGTTTTGTATTGTTGTAGCAAAGATCTGGCACAAACACAATGGCCTCCTTCCATGCTGTAAACTTTTACGGTTTTGTGGTTCAATTCCCTCTGCTGTCCGGATAAGAGTGAGAAAGTGGGCAGGGCCAGGCTTTCAAAAGTGGGACAGCCTGCATCTGGGCCACATCTGGCCCCTGTTCACAGAAGTTGAGGGCCACCTCAGTCCCAAGAGCCTGTCATGAACACAACTGCCAGCCATGTTAAATGCTCCCTGTACTGGGACAGCACATAGAAGAAATGCTGGATTAGATTTTGAACCCATCAGTCACACACTGAGGCAGATAATGCAGACCTGGCATTGCAGCAGTTCGGGCAACATTGAATGTGCTCTGAGGACAACAGATTGATCTCACGCAATAATACGAGGTCATCTCATTTACATATTTTGATAGTACTCCCAGCACTTAGCACATTATATGCAGGGTGTGTGCCAAAGGTCACTGGGTGGGATTTTGTGCACAGCAACTTTTAAAGGGTTAAAGCAATGCTTGTGCTTGGAATGAAAAAAGGTTGTGGTAGATCAATCCCATTCACTGATCAAGCATTGGAGGTGGTAGTGCAGGAGGTCCTGTGGTGAAGCTGGTCCAAGTTTGAAGAGAGGACCACCCTGCAGTAAAGAGCACTATCAGAGCAGTGTGACTGGAGATGGTGGAATGCTTCAATGAATCCCCACCTGTGGCCTGAACCTGCGAGTAGGAGAGGAAGTAATATTTTGGTCTTTGCAAGATTACGAACAGCTTAATTACAAAGCATTTTTATTGCTCTTCACTGTAAATTTGGCAAACCATCACAGAAGGAGAATACAGTAGATGGTGCCAAATGGTGATCTTTGTTAATGCACAGGCGTGATCATTTTCTTCCATGGTATTTTGTAATGTAGCCATATCAAAGTGTTCCTGCAGCCACTGAGCCCAGGGATTCAGACCTCACAGAGCCTGCCTACAAATAATGAACACTTCATGGAGTCATTTGGGACTATGCTGAGGGTGGACTGTAGGACCTATGGGAAATTGGGAGATTTCCAGAATTGCCCCCATGAATGGTTTCTAGGCCATTTCAGAGGGCAGTGTCAACCACGGTGGGGTGGGACTGGAATCACATATTGGCCAGACCAGCAGCTTCCCTTCCCTAAAGAATATTAAGCAACCAGTTGGGTTTTTACAACAAAACAACAGCTTTATGGTTACTTTTACTGATGCCAGTTTTTTATTTCCAGATTTAAAAAAAAACTAAATTGAAATTCTCATGGTGGTGTCACAGTGGGATATGAACTCACAGGGGGGACTTTTAACCCCCAAGAACGTTTGTGGGTTGGGGGGCGGGTGTGAAGTTAAAATAATAGATTTTTCCAGAGCGACCGCAACCGGGCTCCAACACGGCGACTTCCGGGTTTAATGGATAGGCGTTTGGCTGCATGCGAGTAACCTACTCATTGGACATGGCTCCATAATTAGTGCAGGTGGACGGGTTTTTATGGGAGCAATTTACCTCATGATGGGAACTTAAGTAGCTGTTTTTAAATTGAATTTAAGAGACCTTCGAATTTAATGCCTCCAGCGCGGGTTCCCCAGGGCTCGTGAATCTCGCCAGTGAAATGGAGACGAGATGGGCCAAATCATGAGGTTAGTGCCTTTTTTGCACTTGTGGGCCAGGAGGAGCAGGGGTGCTTCCCTGCGGCTCACCAAGCTTACCTTTCAAACACCCCGCGATCGGCCAAACACCCCCCCCCCGCCCACAATATCCGACTTCCTCAACCCCCACCACCCGATCGACCCCCTCATACAAACCCCGAAGACTCCGGTCTCTCCCTGACCCCGATCGACCCCCTCATACAAACCCCGAAGACTCCGGTCTCTCCCTGACCCCGATCGACCCCCTCATACAAACCCCAAAGACTCCGGTCTCTCCCTGACCCCGATCGACCCCCTCATACAAACCCCAAAGACTCCGGTCTCTTCCTGACCCCCCCCCCACCCCGTACGAACTCCAAAGACTCCGGTCTCTCCCTGACCCCCCCACCGTACGAACCCCAAAGACTCCGGTCTCTCCCTGACCCGCCCCCGTACGAACCCCAAAGACTCCGGTCTCTCCCTGACCCCCCCCGTACGAACCCCAAGGACTACGGTCTCTCCCTGACCCCCCTGTACGAACCCCAGAGACTCCGGTCTCTCCCTGACCCCGATCGACCCCCTCATACAAACCCCAAAGACTCCGGTCTCTCCCTGACCCCCCGCCCGGTACGAACCCCAAAGACTCCGGTCTCTCCCTGACCCCCCCGCCCCCGTACGAACCCCAAAGACTCTGGTCTCTCCCTGACCCCCCCCCCCCCCCCCCCCCGCAGTACGAACCCCGAAGACTCCGATCTCTCCCTAACCTCCCCCATACAAACTCCAAAGACTTCGCTTTCTCCCCTGCTGCTTTCTCGCCTGTCAATCTGGCTAGCTGCCGGGTGCAAAGACTGTTGAAAATATTTTACAGACGTCCTTAAGTCAAAATCGTCATGATGTGCGGGAAACCCTTAATTCCGGAATTCCCGTCCGAAAATCCGCCCCCCCCGATCTCTTCCAGCTCTGAGTTAATATCCAGGCCAAGCTCTCTGGATTGTTAGTCCAGGCCTCTGGATTTCAAGTCCAATAACATAACCACTGCACTACCATACGGCCCTGTCTATTTAATTGACATCCTGCCTAAAATTAACTGAATTGAACAGGGGTTTGTAAATAAAATAAAATTATTGACAATAACATGTCAATCAACATACTCTTACTTTTGGAAACAGAACAAACAACCAATCTTGTTATATTAATAAATTAAATAAAATTACAACATGGAATCATTAAAAGTTAATGTTCATTTGCATGTTTAAAAAATTGACTGCAAAAATATAGATCTTTATTCTTACAGTCTGAGTGCAATGTATTTGTGCCATTATTCATTAGTCCATGGAGTGGGGAAGCAGCAGAGAATGTCAACAACTGACGCATTAGTGAGACCAATACCTCAATTACAGCTGTAGTACCAGCAGCTCTTCAGTATCAGAACTGTTACCAAATTATATGGGGTTGATTTTAATTCCGGGCGGGTTTAGGTTGGGAGGGGTGCGTGCGAGTTCGAAATGCACGTGCTGGAAAAAATTTGAGACCCAGGCTATTTTGACTCCGGGGCCACATTAACATGCTGCCGATTCACTTCCCATCGAGCTCCCTGCTCAGGCCTGAGTTAAAATCGGCCAGGGCCTGATGACATCATCAGACCAATATCTGCATATTTAAAGAGGCCTGTCTGGCTTTGGGTGGGCAGCATAGCTACCCATCCAAAAGCCTGAGTAAAAGTTGTGGTCGGTGAGATCTGGGCGGCTTTCTGGCTTGTAAATAACCCGGGACATTTTAACTGTCCACCCGCTCGGTTTCTGCCAGGCGTGTAAGGCTAAAATCACCCCCATTATATCGGTATATCACAATATGAGAATTTGTAATCTTATTAATATATTGTACAGTTATGATCCTTCTTGGACCTTAAAATCTTTCAATGAGTATTCTACATTATCTAACTACTTCTTCAGGAGACAAATCAGTAGAAACACGTTTTACAAAAATATGAAGAGAATTCTTTAGATTTACAAAACCCAACCCATTTGTTATAAACTGGATAGCCAGGTGGTGAAGGATGGAACACTAGAGCCTAGTCTTCAGTTGCTTCCAAGCCTTTATTCACAGAGCTCCACATTTACACCCACACCACACCCTAGATCAGCTTATAAATGGATACAAGAGAGTACACAATTGATATGCACCACCTGAATACCATTAACACTAATTGATATAAACCACATGGATACAATTAACAACATTCACAGTTAGTGACAAACCTTCATACGTGTGTTATACTTTGCTTTTCAAAAAAATAAATGTTGTTCCCAAGGATACCTTTGAAGAAATGAAATGTATTGACTCCAGGAATACACGGGCTATGCTTGTTTATCTTTAGCTTTCTCTGATTTTCACTAATGAGAAAGCATTACCTGGACCTTGGGAGAAAGGATCGAACAGGAGCTTTTTGAATATCATTCATTCCCTAACCTATTTTAAACAATTTTACAACACCAAGTTATAGTCCAGCAATTTTATTTTAAATTCACAAGCTTTCGGAGATTTTCTCCTTCCTCAGGCAAATGTTTCAAGATCTCCTTGAAGCCTACGCATTTATACATATTGAACAATAAAACATGGTGTTTACAGACTGCCCCTGCAACTGCCCGTTGCCAAGGCAATCACCGTGTTCAGACAGAGAGGTGTTACCTGCAGAACCTCCGAATACACATTCAACAAAAAAACAAACAGGGAAAAAAAACAGAGAAAAAAAAACACAGAGAGAGGCAGAAACATCCGGAAGGCAGAGAGAGCCAGCAAATGACCCATTATATTAAAAACAGATAACATTTGTTCGCTGGTGGGGTAACGTGTAGCGTGACATGAACCCAAGATCCCGGTTGAGGCCGTCCTCATGGGTGCGGAACTTGGCTATCAATTTCTGCTCGACAATTTTGCGTTGTCGTGTGTCTCGAAGGCCGCCTTGGAGTACGCTTACCCGAAGGTCGGTGGATGAATGTCCATGACTGCTGAAGTGTTCCCCGACTGGGAGGGAACCCTCCTGTTTGGCGATTGTTGCGCGGTGTCCGTTCATCCGTTGTCGCAGCGTCTGCATGGTCTCGCCAATGTACCATGCTCTGGGGCATCCTTTCCTGCAACGTATGAGGTAGACAACGTTGGCTGAGTCACAGGAGTATGAACCATGCACCTGGTGGGTGGTGTCATCTCGTGTGATGGTGGTATCTGTGTCGATGATCTGGCATGTCTTGCAGAGGTTACCGTGGCAGGGTTGTGTGGCGTCGTGGACGCTGTTCTCTTGAAAGCTAGGTAGTTTGCTGCGAACGATGGTCTGTTTGAGGTTGGGTGGCTGTTTAAAGGCGAGTAGTGGAGGTGTGGGGATGGCCATAGCGAGGTGTTTGTCCTCATTGATGACATGTTGAAGGCTGCGGAGAACATGGCGTAGTTTCTCCGCTCCGGGGAAGTACTGGACGACAAAGGGTACTCTGTTGGTTGCGTCCCGTGTTAGTCTCCTGAGGAGGTCTATGCGATTTTTTGCTGTGGCCCGTCGGAACTGTCGATCGATGAGTCGAGCGTCATATCCCGTTCTTACTAGGGCGTCTTTCAGCGTCTGTAGGTGTCCATCGCGTTCCTCCTCGTCTGAGCAGACCCTGTGTATTCGCAGGGCCTGTCCATAGGGGATGGCCTCTTTGACGTGGTTAGGGTGGAAGCTGGAAAAGTGGAGCATCGTGAGGTTGTCCGTGGGCTTGCGGTAGAGTGAGGTGCTGAGGTGCCCGTCTTTGATGGAGATTCGTGTGTCCAAGAAAGAAACTGATTCTGAGGAGTAGTCCATGGTGAGCTTGATGGTGGGATGGAACTTGTTGATGTTATCGTGTAGTCTCTTTAGTGATTCCTTGCCGTGGGTCCATAGAAAGAAAATGTCGTCGATGTATCTGGTGTATAGTGTTGGTTGGAGGTCTTGTGCAGTGAAGAAGTCCTGCTCGAACTTGTGCATGAAAATGTTGGCGTATTGGGGTGCGAATTTGGTCCCCATGGCTGTTCCGTGTGTTTGGGTAAAGAACTGGTTATCGAAGGTGAAGACATTGTGATCCAGGATGAAGCGGATGAGTTGTAGGATGGCTTCCGGAGATTGGCTGTTGTTGGTGTTGAGTATTGATGCTGTCGCAGCGATGCCGTCATCGTGGGGGATACTGGTGTATAGTGCCGAGACGTCCATCGTGGTGAGAAGTGTTCCTGGTTCAACTGGTCCGTGGGTACTGAGTTTTTGTAGGAAGTCTGTAGTGTCACGACAGAAGCTGGGGGTTCCCTGTACGATGGGTTTCAGGATGCCCTCGATGTATCCAGAGAGGTTCTCACACAGGGTTCCGTTGCCTGATACGATGGGACGTCCGGGTGTGTTGGCTTTGTGTATCTTTGGGAGGCAGTAGAAGTCTCCCACGCGGGGATTACGTGGGATGAGAATGCGTAGGATGCTTTGAAGGTCTGGATCGAAGGTCTTGATCAGTTTGTTGAGCTGGTGGGTCAGTTTGTTGAGCTGGTACGTCCCATCGTATCAGGCAACGGAACCCTGTGTGAGAACCTCTCTGGATACATCGAGGGCATCCTGAAACCCATCGTACAGGGAACCCCCAGCTTCTGTCGTGACACTACAGACTTCCTACAAAAACTCAGTACCCACGGACCAGTTGAACCAGGAACACTTCTCACCACGATGGACGTCTCGGCACTATACACCAGTATCCCCCACGATGACGGCATCGCTGCGACAGCATCAATACTCAACACCAACAACAGCCAATCTCCGGAAGCCATCCTACAACTCATCCGCTTCATCCTGGATCACAATGTCTTCACCTTCGATAACCAGTTCTTTACCCAAACACACGGAACAGCCATGGGGACCAAATTCGCACCCCAATACGCCAACATTTTCATGCACAAGTTCGAGCAGGACTTCTTCACTGCACAAGACCTCCAACCAACACTATACACCAGATACATCGACGACATTTTCTTTCTATGGACCCACGGCAAGGAATCACTAAAGAGACTACACGATAACATCAACAAGTTCCATCCCACCATCAAGCTCACCATGGACTACTCCTCAGAATCAGTTTCTTTCTTGGACACACGAATCTCCATCAAAGACGGGCACCTCAGCACCTCACTCTACCGCAAGCCCACGGACAACCTCACGATGCTCCACTTTTCCAGCTTCCACCCTAACCACGTCAAAGAGGCCATCCCCTATGGACAGGCCCTGCGAATACACAGGGTCTGCTCAGACGAGGAGGAACGCGATGGACACCTACAGACGCTGAAAGACGCCCTAGTAAGAACGGGATATGACGCTCGACTCATCGATCGACAGTTCCGACGGGCCACAGCAAAAAATCGCATAGACCTCCTCAGGAGACTAACACGGGACGCAACCAACAGAGTACCCTTTGTCGTCCAGTACTTCCCCGGAGCGGAGAAACTACGCCATGTTCTCCGCAGCCTTCAACATGTCATCAATGAGGACAAACACCTCGCTATGGCCATCCCCACACCTCCACTACTCGCCTTTAAACAGCCACCCAACCTCAAACAGACCATCGTTCGCAGCAAACTACCTAGCTTTCAAGAGAACAGCGTCCACGACGCCACACAACCCTGCCACGGTAACCTCTGCAAGACATGCCAGATCATCGACACAGATACCACCATCACACGAGATGACACCACCCACCAGGTGCATGGTTCATACTCCTGTGACTCAGCCAACGTTGTCTACCTCATACGTTGCAGGAAAGGATGCCCCAGAGCATGGTACATTGGCGAGACCATGCAGACGCTGCGACAACGGATGAACGGACACCGCGCAACAATCGCCAAACAGGAGGGTTCCCTCCCAGTCGGGGAACACTTCAGCAGTCATGGACATTCATCCACCGACCTTCGGGTAAGCGTACTCCAAGGCGGCCTTCGAGACACACGACAACGCAAAATTGTCGAGCAGAAATTGATAGCCAAGTTCCGCACCCATGAGGACGGCCTCAACCGGGATCTTGGGTTCATGTCACGCTACACGTTACCCCACCAGCGAACAAATGTTATCTGTTTTTAATATAATGGGTCATTTGCTGGCTCTCTCTGCCTTCCGGATGTTTCTGCCTCTCTCTGTGTTTTTTTTTCTCTGTTTTTTTTCCCTGTTTGTTTTTTTGTTGAATGTGTATTCGGAGGTTCTGCAGGTAACACCTCTCTGTCTGAACACGGTGATTGCCTTGGCAACGGGCAGTTGCAGGGGCAGTCTGTAAACACCATGTTTTATTGTTCAATATGTATAAATGCGTAGGCTTCAAGGAGATCTTGAAACATTTGCCTGAGGAAGGAGAAAATCTCCGAAAGCTTGTGAATTTAAAATAAAATTGCTGGACTATAACTTGGTGTTGTAAAATTGTTTACAATTGTCAACCCCAGTCCATCACCGGCATCTCCACATCATAACCTATTTTACACAAAGTCCTCAATATCATTGATTTCATTTCTTTTTAATGGAGTCAATGTGAATACCAGCTTATCCTTCTTCTCGGTCCAACAATGGATAAATGGAAGGTATATTTGTTCTTACTTCACATAGCCATAGATAAGGATAGTTCCATTACTGAGAATAATATAAGCGCAATTCAGTGTGTATAGCTACAATATGAGTCTCTGTATTACAGATACCTTCAACATACTGCACGGCCAGGTTGCACCTACCTGGTGTTTTCTATAAATCTATAAAAAATAGTTGTGAAATTACACTGTTGGTACCAGTGTGATACTGGTGATATTCCTGGGTTAGTATCTATTTGAAAGTGGCCAGAGCATCTCCAGCAATGGCTTCTCTGCCCTCCTCCACATCGTCACCCCTCGAGTCCCCAAAGGATCTATCCTTAGTTCTTTACTCTTCATCTACATGCTGCCCCTCGGCGACATTATCCGCAAACATGGGGTCAGCTTCCACAAGTACACTAATGACACCTAACTCTCCCCCTCCACCACCTCCTTTGACTCTTCAAATGCCTCTGTGCTGTCAGATTGCTTGTCCAATAGCAAGTCTTGGATAACTTCCTCCAGCTCAACATCGGAAGCCTGAAACCATCATCATTGGGCCCTGCCACAAACTCTGCCCCCTTGCTACTTATTCTATCCTCCTTCCTTGACCAATGTCTCAGGCTGAACCAGACTATTTGCAATTTTGATGTCCTGTTCAACCCTGAGCTGAGTTTCAGACCCCATATCCTCTGCATCACAAAGGTCACTTGCTTCCACCTCTATAATACTGCCTGCCTCCGGCATATTTCAGCCCCTCCTCTGCTGAAACCATTATCCATGCTTTTGTCATCTCTAGACTCAACTACTCGAATGCTGTCCTTGCAGGCCTCCCATCATCTACTCTCCATAAACTTCAACTTGTCCAAAACTCTGCTTCATTAAGTTGCATCTAGCCATCACCCCTCTCCTCACTGACCTACATTAGCTTCTCATTCACCAACACCTTAATTTTTAAATCTTCGCCCTTATCTGTAAATCCCTCCATGGCCCTACTCTACCTTACCTTTAGAACCTCATTCTGCCCATCATAACTCCTCCCCAGAACACTCTGTTCCTCTGACTCTGGTTTTTGTTAATTGTGCCCTCCTCCCTTTGCCCCATCTTGATGGCATAGTCTTCAGAACACTGGGAGCTAGTCTCTGGAATTCCCTCTCTAAAACTCTCTCTCACTACCTCTCTCTATTCCTTTAAAACCCTCTACAACCCATTTCTTCAAACAAGCATTTGGTCCTTCCTTCTAATTTCTCCTTTTTCTGGCTTGGCATTCATTTTCCAGATTCCTATCTGTGAAGCGCCTTGGGACATTTTTAACATTAAGGGCGCTACATAAGGCAAGTTGTTGTTCTATTTTAAAGTTAAAACAGTTTTCTTTGCACCAGTTATGGTCATACTGTAGTCAAGCTCATTTCAGATGTTGTCTTCCAGATAGTCTCATATCCAACACAAAACTTTGCTTTGAGTGCCTCAAGCCTGTCTGTGTCTATGCTCTGGGCAGAAGGTTCATGAGCACTACCAATTTTACTTAAATTAGGGCAAAGCTCCATAATGCAGCTGCAGATGTTCAGTGCCTATCTGAAACGGCCACTTCAAGAGGAGCCTGCTGAATAATGGCTCTCTTTGACTGGTCCATCTCCTCCAAATAGAGCCAATATTTACTGTAGGTCGTCCTGCAGTAGGGCCTCCAATGACTTATTTATGAATGGAACCATTTGCTCCCAGCCATTTTATTTATAAACCAAAACACAAGCACAGCTTTAAGACTGGTCAATAGCACTTTTAGAGTCGCTGGGAGCAGATAACAGCTTCAGTACATTCCTAATGCATCAAAATGTTTAAATTACCAGACCTTGCTTTATACTGTGTGAGGTCAGCTGTTTCCCCCTGAGGCACAGCAGACCCAGCGCCTGCACCGGGACCACATTATCCACCCTATTGTGTCCTGTAAGCTATGTAATGTTGGTAACCTGTGGCTATTTCTTACCTGCACATAGAAGATGTAAAATGTAAGGTGTCCAGCACATTACATGCAACATAAGCCATAACAGCTTATACCAATCTGAGGGTAGATTTCCAGGTTCTGACAAAGTTCAGCCCAGAGTGGCTGGGAACTAGTTCAAATCTAGCCAAAAAAGGTAGTGTTTTGGCTGTATACAATTTTCCATCATCAACTTACTTCTATAGTGATTCACAGCTCCCAGTGCATTGTTGGCCCTGCATAGGAAGCTAGTTAATTTGTTTGGGGTGGGGGGGGATACAAAATAGCAGAGTTGGTATCATTTAAATGGCCATGGTCACTTGAAGTTAAGTGGTTAGGAGGTGGGTAAATATTTTTTCAGGATTTAGAAAGGCATTTCATTCCTTGGCTGCCTTTGTCAAGCCTGAAGGGAGAGAGGACAAAATCCCTTGGATTTACTCTTCACTCTACCTGGTCTTCATTGCTCCTGTTCCTTGGGTTTCAATCCACTGCTTTTTGCTTGTCTGGTGGTCTTCATCGGGCCTACTGCCACCTTCCCCATGACGGTCCCAGGAAGTGGCGGCAGCATGGGCAGACAGGAGGGAAATGTGCTGGGAACCTGGTCCTCAAGTCCCCTCTGCCCCCATTTGCATGCAATGGGTAGGGAAGAGTAGCCAGCGGCGTGGTAGGGAAATAAAGGATGGGTGGTGATGAGATAGCAGTTGTCCTCGCTGCCTGAATTTTCCATTATTCTCTGCCGTTATCCCACCTGTAAATGCAGAGAAGAATCCAGCCCCACATGTTGATGAACTAATCAAAATCTGGTTATGGTAGCCTGGGTACGAGTTCAAAATTCCACCATAGCAAGTTGTGAAATTGAATTCAATACAATTTGGGAATTTAGGTTTGGCACCAGAAAAATGACCATGAAAGCTCTTGGATTATCATAAAAACCCAAATGGTTCACTAGTGGTTTGCACTCCTACCTGGTCTGACCTCCTTGCGACTCCAGTCCCACACCATGTGGTTGATTCCTAATGCCCTCAGTGTAACCAGGGATGGGTAATAAATGCCGCATTGCCCACATCTCAAGAACAAATATAGAAAAAGAAATTCCCAGCATACGGGGTCTTTACCCCTGGCTCTGCCCGACAACATTTGCCTTGTAAGGGGAGAGCGAGGTTCTGCACCTTACAAGGCTAGCTAGAAAATTCTAGATATAGCAGAGATCTGGTGCAACCAGGTTCCTGCCATTTTCTATTAGTCCCCCCAGTCTTCCACCAGAGTTATGCCGGGAGGCCACTAGAACCCTATGGATTTTCAGGGCCACTATATGAGAACATTATGAATGGTTTGAAGGTTACCTCATCAGCAAATAAGACTTCAACTTAGTATCACAGTTTCTGCTTCAAAATCACTCAAAACCTGAACACTCATCCACAGCAGTTACAAAAAAACACCAAAAAAGGAGTTGTATATCTTTTTAAGAATTCATCATTGGCAGAATGTTCGATAGTCACAAATGCACACAGAGATTTATCTTTTATTCAGCCACAAGTTAATACTGTTTTTTTCTAGGAACTCTTCAAACAATAAGTCCTTCTTTGTGCTGACATTATATTTCTCTCATCCTTTATTTCTCAATTCTATACTTGGTCCCAAATAGCATCATCAACAATGGTTGCTACGAGTGTTTCCAGAGCAACTACTAACTGCTGTGGATGAGTGTTCAGGTTTTGAGTGATTTTGAAGCAGATACTGAGTTTGTATTTGTGAAGTTGAAGTTTTATTGGCTGATGAGGTAACCTTCAAACCATTCATAACGTTCTATCACTATTTTGTCACTTTGGGTGAATTAGCAGCACTCTTGCCTCTTAATCAGAAGATTGTGGATTCATAATCCCACTTCAGGAATTGAGCACATAATCTAAATTGAAATTTGTCGCACTACTGAAGGAGTGCTGCATTGTCAAACGCATTGCTCTTCAGATATGGGCCCCGATATTACCAGGGAGGCGGGTTGGCAGTGGGGTGGGGGGGAGGGGCGACTGGGCGCATGGGTAACCCACCCAGTAAAATCTGTCCGTTCCCCTCACGATCGCGGGTAAATTGAAGCCATTTAACATGGCGTCCAGGTCGGAAACCTGTGCAGGGGGCGGACTGCGCACCCGCATCACAGGCTGTCAGCTGGAGGAGCCCTATTTAAAGGGGCAGTCCTCCAATGACTGATCCTGCAGCAAAAAAACACTCAGCACCATGGAGCAGCCCAGGGGAAAGGCTGCCCCCAGGTTTAATGATGCCTCACTCCAGGTCTTACTGGATGGGGTGAGGAGGTGGAGGGAGATCTTCTACCTAGCGGACGGGAGGAAGTGGCCTGCCTCTGCCACCAAAAAGGCTTGGCTTGAGGTGGCAGAGGAGGTCAGCAGCAGCAGCGACGTCTCCCGCACATGGATCCAGTGCAGGAAGCGCTTCAATGACCTAAGTAGGTCAGCCAAAGTGAGTACACTTACTCATTCCCCTACACTCCGTCTTCCACTTCACCGCCCCCACCCCACAACTCATTCGGCACTGCCAACACTTTAACATTCAGCACTCACAATAGCAAATGACGTTAATATGCCTTGCCATCTTCAGCACCTCAACATCTGTCATCATGCTTAATATTGTCTTCTGTTCCCTTACAGGGCCTTCAGCGACTGCCGTGATGGCAGAGGGCGATTCCTCAGAGGACCTGCTGGCCTCTGAGGGGGCACCGTCACATCTGAGCGAGCCATCCACCAGCGCAGATACAGACAACTCGGTGGGTCCCCGTCCTCACTTAGTTGGGGTCGCACATGGTGAGTCACCACACACGAGCACGAGCAGACACTGGTGGCAGGGGCAGCTGTGGAGAGTTCACGTTAGTGGGTGCACTCTTCTCCAGGCTCTGCTCAGCTGGACACAGATGCTGAACCCTGGGGGCCATCCTTTAAAAAGGAGAATGATCGAGGGGCAGCAGCACATTTGCGAGGTGCTGGAACAGGTGCCACGCGCACTCTCCACAATCACGCAGAGGATGGAGGAGTCCAACTCTTGCATGAGTGGAATGGTGGCACAGGTACAGGAGGGAATCTCTGAGATACTGTCACAGGGACGTGAGGGCATCTCTGAGATAGAGTTGCGGGTAAGTGTGGGAATGTCTGCGACGGAGGGAAGGCAAGCCTCCATCGAGCTTCGAGCACGGCTCACCAATGAGTTCATTGAGGCCCTGACAACGGCCCTTCGGACTCAGGGTGAGCAACTTTCTGCCGCCTTAAACAGGCAGGCAGATACTCTGGCACTGGCAAAACAAGACTTCACACATGTCCTCCAAACTGAGGTCCAGCAGGGTGGTAGGAGTAATGTGGGCCTGGCCCAGGAAAGGGATGATGGCAAAAGGGGACATGGAAGTGGGGACGCCACTCAAAGCACTTCCACATCTCACCCATTGCCCCCCTCACAACCAGTGTCCGCAATGCTGCCTCCTCTCCAGCTGGTCGAGTCTGCCCGGAAATGTGAATGTGTTTGCACAGCAGAGTCTAGGGTAGAAATTAATAATTTTGAGTGGAAAGACAAAGATGTTGCAGCCAAAACTTTGTCTGAAGTGACAGAGTGCCCTGCTGCAATAAATGAGATATTCCCCCAAACTGTCAAAAAATCCTTTGCATCTCCCACTGGCTGCTGGCTGAAACACGTCTGCTCCAACAGGGAGTGTTTCCCACAGCACGGGAAACATGCTGAGGATCCTTCAAAATTGCACCCCTACCAAAATATCCAGTCAATGAGGTCTGTCAAGTACCTCAACTAGCTAAATAAGTATCTAAATTATCATCCCGCCGGCTTTAATTACCGGTGAGAGTCCCAAATGCCGGAGCTGTGCGCGCACCCGAATGCGTCATTGGGGAACCCGGAAGTGAGCGGGTTGGAGCCGGGCTCCGAACCCGCTCCGGGATTGCGCCATTTTAGGAGCACCCCCCCGCCCCCAACACACCAGCTCGCCCGTCCGAAAATCGGCCCCATGATGTCTGCTTGTTCAGGTGGATGTTAAACAACACAGGGTATAAATTGGTATGCATTGTGTCCATTTTTAAGAGCATAAAATTGGTGCAAAGCGTACCAATTTAGCAGTGGGACGGTCTGCTAAATTCATGGAGCCTATTTTTTAAAAAAGCGTCCCATCAGGCGTGTCGCATACAGGATTATTCAGTGGCCCCCACGGCCACCAACGACAAGCAAATTTAAAAATGATTATTTTTTAATAACACCCATCCTGTGGAGGCAGGAGGAACAAGAGTGCTCCTCCGACTCTACAGGAGTTGTGATCGCCCTCTGAAGGGTTCTCAAAATTCCCACATTTTTCATATCATCAACGAGGATATGACTTTTGGACTTTTATGGCAGAGGACCCAACTGCTGGGTTAAATGTGGATCCCTGCAGACAGGAGATTAGGCCCATGAGAGCCTGGGACTGGACATGCCCGGGCTTGTTGGGTGCAGTGTGGATTGTTCCTAAAAACCAGACAATGAGAGAAGACAGAATACGCATTCTTCCCTTTAAAACAATCAACCCAGAGAAAGACTTCAGCTTACACGAAACTAAAGCCCATCAAAACGTTGCATAAATTATCGCTACTAACTACTAAAAGCAGGAAGGTAGCAATCAATGCAATTATGCAAACCCATCAATACAATGGCTTTCAGTTCAAGACTAGTTACGGGGACAGGAAGCCAACAACCACCGGGAGAAGCCCGCCATAATCAGACACAGGGGATGTGCCAGAGGACTGGAGAACCGCTAATGTAGTACCATTATTCAAGAAGGGGAGTAGGGAAAAACCGGGGAACTACAGGCCAGTGAGCCTAACATCAGTGGGAGGAAAATTATTGGAAAAAATTCTGAAGGACAAAATTAGTCTCCACTTGGAGAAGCAAGGATTAATCAGGGATAGTCAACATGGCTTTGTCAAGGGAAGATCATGTCTGACTAATTTGATTGAATTTTTTGAGGGGGTGACTAGGCGTGTGGATGAGGGTAACGCAGTGGATGTGGTATACATGGATTTCAGTAAGGCCTTCGATAAAGTCCCGCACAGGAGACTGGTCAAGAAGGTACGAGCCCATGGAGTCCAGGGTGCCTTGGCACTTTGGATACAAAACTGGCTTAGTGGCAGAAGGCAGAGGGTGATGGTCGAAGGTTGTTTTTGTGACTGGAAGCCTGTGGCCAGTGGGGTACCACAGGGATCGGTGCTGGGGCCCTTGCTGTTTGTGGTCTACATTAACGACTTGGATATGAATGTAAAAGGTATGATCAGTAAGTTCGCTGATGATACAAAAATTGGTAGGGTGGTAAATAGCGAGGAGGATAGCCTCAGTCTGCAGGACGATATAGATGGGTTGGTCAGATGGGCGGAACAGTGGCAAATGGAATTTAACCCGGAAAAGTGCGAGGTGATGCACTTTGGAGGGACTAACAAGGCAAGGGAATACGCAATGAATGGGAAGACCCTAGGCAAGACAGAGGGTCAGAGGGATCTTGGTGTGCAAGTTCACAGATCCCTGAAGGCGGCGGAACAGGTAGATAAGGTGGTAAAGAAGGCATATGGGATACTTGCCTTTATTAGCCGAGGCATAGAATACAAGAGCAAGGAGGTTATGATGGAGCTGTATAAAACACTGGTTAGGCCACAGCTGGAGTACTGTGTGCAGTTCTGGTCGCCGCACTACAGGAAGGATGTGATCGCTTTGGAGAGGGTGCAGAGGAGATTCACCAGGAAGTTACCAGGGCTGGAGCGCTTCAGCTATGAAGAGAGACTGGGAAGATTGGGTTTGTTTTCCTTGGAGCAGAGGAGGCTGAGGGGGGACATGATTGAGGTGTACAAAATTATGAGGGGCATAGATAGGATGGATACTATGGAGCTTTTTCCCTTCGTTGAGGGTTCTATAACAAGGGGGCATAGATTCAAGGTAAAAGGCGGGAGGTTTAGAGGGGATTTGAGAAAGAACTTTTTCACCCAGAGGGTGGTTGGAGTCTGGAACTCACTGCCTGAGAGGGTTGTAGAGGCAGGAACCCTCACAACATTCAAGAAGCATTTGGATGAGCACTTGAAATGCCATAGCATACAAGGCTACGGACCAAATGCTGGAATATGGGATTAGATTAGACTGGGCTTGATGGCCGGCGCGGACACGATGGGCCGAAGGGCCTCTATCCGTGCTGTATAACTCTATGACTCTATAACTAACCTTGTTTTGGATTCAGATAAGAAATTCGAAAAAACAGTATAACTGGGCCACCAGTTACGAAGCACAGGGGGGGTTTGTTTTGGAACAGGTTTTAAACAGCAGTTTTGGAGCAGCAACAAGGCAACCGCAGCCCTCCACGAAGATCGCCCACCCACAACTGCGCCTTACCATACCAACAGACTCTATCCAACTGAAGAACCTTCGCAGATTCCACAGACCAGGACCATGTGGGGACGGCAGGGCCCAGAGGACACAAAGAGCGTACCCCAAAACTGCAACCGGCTTACCTGGCTGGATTTCGAACTGTCAAGGAACCCTGGTTTGGTGAGCATGATCCCTGACCTCTCCTAGTTCAATTTAGTGAGGTTCTGGGGGTGGGACAAGGGTAAGGGGATTAGTAGGGTGATTTTCCCTCGTTATGCCGTGTGTTCCCCATTCTTAACTAAGTGTACTTTGTATGTCTGTATAATCTCAGTGTTATCCTAATGTTATAAGTTCATACGTGACTTCAATAAACCCAGTTTCTTTTCTTGTACCAAAACCAGTTGTCTGCTGCACTTTGTCACAACCCCCAAATAAGTCCAAGGTCTAGAACCCAGGGAGTGGGAGCGATTTGGACCGCTCAGAAGTCAGAGGTGAAGCTGACACACACCACCACCCCCTACACCTCTTCCCCCCATAGCTCACTTCAATCCTCCCCTCCTGGCACTTACCTGAGGGTTGCTGCCAGCGAGGCAGACGGCCCGACTTTGATGTCTTCATGAGCTGTCTGTTGAGGCATTGATGAACCGGATTCTTTTACCCTCAGTCTGGTTCAGCAAACACTGAGTCGAATACACCTTTAAAGTTCAACACAACGTTAGTAGCAGGACTTAGTCTGCAGCTTCGATTCTGACTCCCGATGGAGTCTTGTCGATTCTGACAGAGTAAAACAACTTACGTACAAAAGTTCGCATTTTTATACAGAATCAGTAGAGGTTGGAACATCCTTAACGAGGGTCAACACCAATCATAAGCTGGCCATAGGTTGGCCATGCAGGGTTACACCAATCATAGGTAGTCCATAGGTAGTCCATGTGCTGATCACGCCGCAATGACCTCAGCAGAGGGGATACATCCTTATCTTCTCACTAGGAATGTTCTCCCCTGTCCCTCCTGTTCCTTATCTCCTTGCTTGGAATGTCTTTTGGCCTTGCTAAGCTCGTTACCGATATTGATTAGCCCGTTGCATGGAGACACCCAGACCAGACCTGAATCATATCAAAGATTCCTACATTGATGAGACAATGCAGGCCTGCTGACTACGCAAACATGTGACCTAGAAGGGGGGCCCACTGTTCCAACCTCAGCTACCAATTAATTAACCCTTGCCTAACCATTGCATTCTGCTACTTTGCCACGTAGGCATTTTAATACTTTACTGGACACTGATCACATAGGGATTCTCAGCATGACCAGCACCAGCAGCTCGTGTCAAGTATGCTGATGAGGCCTGAAGACCAATTTCCATAGATCCTCGAGCCTCTTGGTTCAGGTGCTCGCTGGTCAAGCAGTGCCAAGTCTGTGTAGGCCCAGACCAAAATCCACCACCTCACCATCGCTTTTTAAAAGGAACATTCTTCCCTAAAACAATAGCAGCAAAAACAGACTAACTGGTACTTCTCTTTGTTGATTTATGTTCCTGCAAATTAGCTGCTGCATTCACCAGAAAAACGATTGTGTCCCCTCAACCCCCTTTGTAAGGGTGCTGAAATTGAAATGATGTTCTTCTTTCTTGGGTGCTCAGGCCACGATCTAGGCCCAGACCTTCAGGTGGGCCTCATTTTTGCCATTGGGTGGACTGATACTCTTGGTTTCACTTGGTGTGCCAGCCTACCACATCAATGGTCTTGTTTGGGGCAAGCAGTGGGTCTGCCTTTCAATGCTATTCAGGAATCTCGTGGGGAAGGCTGGCAGCTGGTTACACTGAGCCCTTCTGCCGGAGTTGGGAGTGCAGCAAAACGGCAGTGGATTTGCAACCCATTTGTGTTTGCAGGTTGTATCACTGGCATTGATGAGCCAATCATCGTTCTTTAACAGACCACATTCCTCATCAAAGAAATTATTAGTACAAAAAGGTGGAGGCCCCTGAAATTTCTCTGGGGTTTTCTAGATGTCCCCCTAACTGCAGCAAGAGCTGTGTGGAACCTCAGGGAAACAGCATAAACAGTCGTTTACACCATTTCCCTACAAGTTCTACCAGTCTCTCCCAGAAGAACTCTTTTGGAAATTTTAGGGCCAGAACAATTTGTATATTGGGCAGTTCAGTGCTATTGCTGTGGTGCAGGTGATATACTAAACTGGATAAGCCAGCACTTATGAAGTTCCTTCATAGACTGTATTCTATTTTCAGTGAGGAATAAGATTGCAAACTTCTTTCCAAAAAGCATTTCATCTCAAGATCTGCAAGAAGAATGAGATTTGTCAGACTGGTTGATTTGGTTAATCGCCTGCAAACAGTTTCCAGACCACTACTAATGTATTGTGCAGTTTCATACCTTGCCTGTGTTCTATTTGTAAATAAATGTAATTAATGGTTTCCTGTTATGAAACATGTTTTACATAGTTAATATTATTTGTTTCCTTAAGTGACATACGATGTTATGAATTCCTATGCATTATGCAGTAGCAATTCTGTGGCAAAAGGATAGGTTGTTAACCCTGAGCTACACTGTTCCTGTTTACCCCACATGCTCTAAAATCATAGGTTTTGGATCATAGGGAGGGCAGGCTTCCCTATGGAAACTGCAATTTGCTGCAAACATGAACAAAGAGAATCGGGAGAGGCCCACAGCCCTAAAATTGCATCTTCAGTCACCTCCCCTAATTGTTTTTGCTCCGGTTCAGTGTCCAATTCTGCCCACCTGACACCATCCCCATGAAGGTGTTTTATAAGTGCACCACATAGTGACGGGAGGGTATGATCATGGACAACATTTAGTGGGGGGGGGATTTTCATCTTGTTACCACCCCATTTATGCCTAAAAATCTCTCTCTCTTTTTAAACTTTTAACTGCTGCAGCTAGCGCCAATCTCCCTCCCTCCGAGCGGTAGCACCCAGCCAGGTGCGGGATTCCCACACTGAACTTACCCTGCGTACTGAATGAGCTCCCCCACCCACCCACCGAAAATGCGGTCGGGTGCTGGTGGGATCATATGGACAGGTGGAAGTCCCACCTCACCGTTTCTCTGACAGTCAGAGGAGAATCCAGTCTTAGAGCCAAACTGTTGCCTGTGCAGTGGGAGTGCTCTGCTGGGCTTGTCAATACATTGTTAAAGAGAAATATTGGTAGTGGTGGGAGTCTGGTGATGTTCCAGAATATTAACAGCTGCATGGTTCCTAAGCAGTATTTAAATAAAAGAGTTAGAAAGCACAATAATTAACAGAGTTTTTATACTATTGATGTACATTTCCCTCCTGCTGGTAAAATCTTCTCTCTTATAGTGCAGAGTGATTTTCCTAATAAAAGCAAAGGCCAGAACACGTGACTGTTTCCAGCCTGAATGCATTCTGCTCTTGCTTGTACTCTAAGCAGTTTTAAGAACATTTACCAATGCTCTGCCTCCTCTAACTATATAAACTTGGCTCAGTGCAAAATATTTTTCAATAAAAGTTTTTAAAAAAGATTTGTACACATACCAACTGCTCCTATAATCGCTTTAATTGCAGTGCGGGGAAGAATGGGAGATGCAGGGATGGCGGTAGCCATTTTTTGGGCTACTAATGACTTTACTTTCACTACTGCACAATTTATACTGGAGGGAAAGCCAGTTCAAAAGTTGTGCGTTCTGCTGCCAACTGCTGTAGTTTAAATCTAACAGTTTCAAATTCTGCTCTTTGTAGCAGTAAATAGAATCAACTTATAGAATCATTGAAAGGTTACAGCACAGAAGGAGGCCATTTGGCCCGTCAAGTCTGTGCCGGCTCTGTGCAAGAGCAATCCAGCTAATCCCACTCGCCCGCCCTATCCTTGTAGCCCTGCAATTTTTTTCCCTTCAAGTATTTATCCAATTTTCTTTTGAAGGCCACGATTGAATTTGCCTCCACCACCCCTTCTGGCAGTGCATTCCAGATCATAACAACTCGCTGTGTAAAAAAGTTTTTTCTCATGTCGCCTTTGGTTCTTTTGCCAATCACCTTAAATCTATGTGCCCTGGTTCTTGACCCTTCCGCCAATGGGAACAGTTTCTCTCTATCTACTCTGTCTAGACCCTCCATGATTTTGAATACCTCTATCAAATCTCCTCTCAACCTTCTCTGCTGTAAGGAGAACAACCCCAGCTTTTTCAGTCTATCCACGTAACTAAAGTCCTTCATCCCTGGAACCATTCTAATAAATCTCTTCTTCACCCTCTCTAAGTCCTTCACATTCCTCCGAAAGTGCGGTGCCCAGAACTGGACACAATACTCCAGTTATGGCTGAACCAGTGTTTTATAAAGGCTCATCATAACTTCCTTGCCTCTATTTATAAAGCCCAGGATTCCGTATGCTTTTTTAAACCACTTTCTCAACCTGCCCTGCCACCTTCAAAGATCTGTGCACATATACCCCCAGATCTCTCTGTTCCTGCACCCCTTTTAGAATTGTATCCTTTAGTTTATATTGACTCTCCTCATTCTTCCTACCAAAATGTATCACTTTGCACTTTTCTGCGTTAAATTTCATCTGCCATTCCACCAGCCTATGTCCTCTTGAAGTCTATCACTATCCTCCTCACTGTTTAGTACACTTCCAAGTTTTGTGTTATCTGCAAATTTTGAAATTGTGGCCTGTACACCTAAGTCTAAGTCATTAATATATATCAAGAAAAGCAGTGGTCCTAGTACTGACCCTTGGGGAACATCACTGTACACCTTCCTCTAGTCCGAAAAACAACTGTTCACCACTACTTTCTGTTTCTTGTCACTTCAACTTTGATGACAAGCCTATCATGCGGCACTTTACCAAACACCTTGTGCGTTGATTCGGTTCCCTTTTGCAATTGTAAATATCGGATTTAATGTTAGATTGACATCCTTGGTTTTGAATATCTTTGGGATTAATCACAGCATTTTTAAACATAGTCCTTAGAAGAACAAAAGTGACTCTACCTGCCTATTTGAGACAAATATATGTGCCAGCTACGGTCAAGTAATTATCAAGAAAAAGGACAATATAAAATTAATTCAGTTCTTTGATAGGAATACTTCCATTAAGTAAACAGAACTAGTCTACTTCATTTGTGTCAAAGGAAAACTAATTATAATATTGTAGAATTATTTTTGATCATTAAATAAAGTAACAATCACTAGACTGCTAAAAATACAATTCAGTACATTTTGGCCTTTTAACTGCTTTTGTTTTTCTTTGCAAACCTTCCACTTATGATTTACCTTAGCAAAAATCTGTTATTTTCTTGAGGAACTAAACTACCCCATTCCCCCAAAAACAGTGAAGGCTTCTCAGGAGCGGGTACGGCATTCTCTATGGGCTTGCCTTTATATACCCAAATCATGGAGAAGGAGGAAGTGCAGGAGAGGGTGGAAGAAAGGTGAGTGAGGAAGCATTTAAAGAAGATGTACCCCACTAGTTGGTATCTCTCCCCCTCCCCCAATGAATATACAGTCAACACAGGTCCTACGAGGACCTTGGTGAGGAGATGTCTATTAGAAGAGTGTGCATCACCAAAGAGGCAATAGGGGAGCTGTGCCACCTATTGCACGAGGACCTGCAGCCACAGTCAGCTTCCTGCACAGTTCTGTTTGCGGCTATGAAGGCGACGACCCCACTCCACTTTTATTGCACATGGTTAATTTCAGACAGTCACAGGGGATCTCTGTAATATCAGCAACGGCACAGTGTGGGCTCATTCATCAGGTGACTGATGCGCTTTCCAAGTGAACTAGGAAATGCTTCAATCCAGTATCCATTAGACCTCTGTCCATACATGCCAATAATAATCACCTGATTGAATAAGGTAGCATGAAATAAGTGTACCCTTTCCTATATGATTCTAATCTCCATGAATAATAGAGCTTGTTAAAGTGTTAGAGAGGCAAAGGAAAAGAAAAACACTTTTGTACAAAGCACTGGTTCAATCCCATATGGAGTAATGTCTAGAATTGTGGTTGTTATAATTCAGCGAGGATATCTTGGCATTGGAGGGGTGCAGAAAAGGACAACTAAATCGATACATTGGATTAGTCACCTGAACTACCAGGAAAGGCTACGAAAACAGGAAATATTTACACTGGAAGAAGAGAAAGGTCTTTATTATCAAGTTTATACATTTGTGGTGTAGGTCAAGTGCCTTTTCCTTTCAGTAATGTTCTTATAAATCAGAAAACGAAAATCACAGCACACACAAATGTCAGTTTCTTTGATCAACAATGAATGCCACACAGTGAACATGCATGTAGTTTGGACAGAAAAGCAGATTGATGAGAATAAAACCTATGTTTTAAATGTCAATTATTTATATTTCAGGATATAAGTGACAAGAAGAATTTATGTAAAATGTGTCGCTGAAAAGGTTTGCAGTTAAGCAAGTTTAATAGAGATGAACTATTTTGAAAACTATTTTCAAATAACAATATTGCTTGATGGCTTTGGAATTACTCTGTTAATCAGGTTTTCCCTCAAGTGGAACAACTATAATTCATTTTTGCAGTGGGTGGTGTGCTTGCAGTTCTGAGGTATCAATAATAATCCCCTTAGAACGCCACACCTATAGAATAGACAAACATTGTCATTACAAATGACAGTGCGTATGAGCAAAGTAATCTTTTCCTACCTGGGATTCATCTTATCGAGGTTGAAGCTGCTGTGTTTATTAGAAAAATCTGCAGACAAATTTCTGGCAGACCATCTCTAATCCGTTGACTGCAGGCCACCTTCTGTTTTAACCCAGTATAAAGCTCCTCAATGGAACCCCATTTTCCTTCTGTACACCAATTCAGTTCCTGCTACCTACATAAAGCACATCAAACCTTGAACAATGTCACTTTGAGTAGTATTAAAAGGGAAATTTGTGTTTCTAATATTGTACTTCCAATGAGCAAGTTTTTTAAAAAAATCATTAAATATATAAAGAGGCTATGCAGCGCAGAACAGTAGAATATAGGCTCATGAAATTTTGTATAACACATGAAGAACAAGAAAGTTGGCAGAATGCCAGTAATTAAACTGTAAACATTAAATTTCAAACGTATCTTATGCTCTTGCACCATGGTTACACTGATACTTGAAGGTGTAATGTGGGTTTAGTATTGAATACTTGAGGGTGGATTGAGTGAAGCTGAACTAGCTTTACTGTATGACTCAGATCCACAGCATTAATCTGCTTTTCTAAAGACAAGTGTTTGGGCAAATCATTTTTGTCAATATTTAAGTAGAAATCCAGGGACGAGCAGATGGCAGGTGGAATGTGGGTGCATCATTCTGTACAGGGACAGGATAGAGTGGGTAGGATGGGGATATAGATAATGGAGAGAAATTGATCTCTTCTATGTTGCCAAGTTACATTGATGTATTCACATCAGCATGAACATGAACTTAAGTCGTGAGGCAGGTCATAATTGATGCTGAACCTAATTTGGAACATGCAAATCTTCTGATTATTTTGCATTCTAGAGTTCAGACAATTTGAGATGTGATGAGACCTCTAAGATATAGTATAACTCTGACATTGACACTATGGCTCGGTGTCAATTTGTGTCTGATTACACACCTGTGAAGTGTCTTGGGATGATTTATTATGTTAAAGGCTCTATGTAAATGCTGCTTGTTGTTGTTGTGTTTGCAATCTCAATTAAAGTCCAGATATTAATCAAACTAGATCCTTAAACCTTAATAAATTAATGAAACTGACTCACAATATCATTATAAAAATGGCAGTAGCTTATAAAATGAATCTTTAATGGTCAAAAGAAATCAGTAGAACAACCAAGAAAACCAACAGTAAAAACATTAGCAAAGAGAATGAGTTGCTTTACAGTTAGTTGAATGTTAGTGCACTTATTGCCATAATTAATGCAAAATCCTCATTCATTTATAAATCACTTTATCTCAAGGGGCCTGGAATACAGAGGGGTGGAAGTTATGGTACAGTTATATAAAGCTCTGGTTAGACCCCACATAGAGTACTGTCTTCAGTTCTGGACACCGCGCCTTAGGAAGGATATATTGGCCTTAGAGGGGGTGCAGTGCAGATTCACCAGAATGATACCGGGGCTAAAAGGGTTAAATTATGATGACAGGATGCATAGACTAAGCTAGTATCCCCTTGAGTATAGAAGATTAAGGGGTGATCTAATTGAGGTGTTTAAGATGATTAAAAGGAGCAGATAGCTTAGCTAGAAATAAATGATTTCCCTGAGTGAGGGGGCATAACCTTAAAATTAGAGCTAGGCCTTTTAGGGGTGATGTCAGGAAGCACTTCTTCATACAAATGGTAGTGGAAATCTGGAACTCACTCCCCCCCAAAAAGCTGTTGAGCCTAGGTCAATTGAAAATTTCAAAATTAGATTAATAGATTTTTGTTAGGCTAGGATATTAAAGGTTACAGAACCAAAGTGGGTAGATGGAGTTAACATATAGATCAGCCTATTATCTAATTGATTGGTGGAACAGGCTTGAGGGGCTGAATGGCCACTCCTGTTCCTATGTTCCTAAATCCATCCATGGCATCACTTCAACCTACCTCTGCAACCTCCTTCAACCCTATGTCGCCCTTGAATAAACCCACAGCTACCATCAGTGCCTCTCTCAGCATTCTCCAAAAGGCCCATCGAGGTACCCATCACTGCCTCCTTACAAGCAGCAACTCCGTCTGCTCCATTGTTCTCTTACCTACCTTCCAACACAGCATACCTTGGGGGGGGGGAGGGGGAGGGGGTTGGGGGGGGCGGTGTGGAATCTCACAAACCTTCTTCCCATCTTACTCATCCACCCACCCACCACTGCCTCCTTGGACTGTCGGTGGATAAACAATCACCACCCTTCTCTGCATTTCCCTCCAGAATGTCCATTCACTGACAAACAAGGTCCTTGCTATCCACAAACTTATTGTAGATGATTGAATTGACACCCTGACTTTGACTGAAATTTGGCTTACACTTTGCCATTTTCCAAAGCCTCCCTGCCATTCTATACTTTCGACCATCTGCCCCCCAAACTACTATGGTGGCAATGAAGTCCATATCACCAAGTCACATCTTGGTCCCTCCTCCTATGCCTCTGGCAACTCACCCTGATTCACTCATCTCACCTCTTCTTTAAAATCCTCTTTGTCTACCATCCTCCCCAAGTGCCATCCCCAGTTTCTGTCTGAGATATCCTACCTCTTTACTTCCTTCAACATCTGCGCTGTGTGATTCCTCATCCTCGGTCATTTCAATCTCCATCTTTGCTCCCCTTGCCCTCTCTCCACTGAATTCACCACCCTCCTGTCCACCCTAAACTTCTTCCTTCATATAAACTCTCCTACCTGTAAATTTCTGGCTCCAGGTTAATCTGTAAAATTCCTTCACCAATAGAAATTAATCTGCAATTGATCTCAGCACGAAATGATGGTCTTTCATTTTTTATACTTTTGGCACTTTGAGGTGTGGTGTCTAAATGTAATGTCTGAAGTACAACAGGTGTTCTCATCATTTTTAGGTATACAAAAGTGAATCTTCCATGATGCTTCTCACAGTAAGTCAGAAGATTCATTGTTTTATAAAGGCATGGAGGGGGGGGGGTGAAATCAACTCATAGTAATACCATCAGGGGAACTGGTTTTGAGGATTTATTGAGCCTGGCAGTGTAAGGCATATAAATGAGCATCATTAAATAGTCATTTTCACAGACTGCTTCAACAGTCTCGTTATTAGAACAGAACGTACTTTACCATTGCTCACTCATACTCTGGTACAGTAATTCCTCCCAGCTGGGGCCCCCAAGAACACCTTACACAGGTTTTAACATATTTTCAATAGAATTCTGAATGCAAACCAAAATTGGTAGGCTATTTCTTTTCAATGGATTAGATTATTTTTAAATGGGTTCTGATGGTGGGTCTTTCTTTTCAAGTTGCTTTTTTAACCAAATCCGTATATTGAGAATTATTACTGCTGCCCTATGTATTTCTAATACTTACAATTGTAATTTTAAGTCTTTGTCAGGTCTGTCAGAGAGTCCGAGAGCGAGAGGAGAGTCTGAGAGGTGAGCGCAGTGTAAAAGGAGAGTCTGGAGAGCGGGAAGAGAGTCCGAGAGGTGAACGCAGTGTAAATCTAAGGCAAGTCATGGCAGCAGAGCTCGCACCCGTGATATGCTCCTCCTGCACTATGTGGAAAGTCATGGACACTACAGGTGTCCCTGGCGACCAAGTGCGCAGGAAGTGTGTCTAGCTGCAGCTACTGGCTAAACGTATTTCGGAGCTGGAGCTGCGGGTGGATTCACTGTGGAGCATCCGCGATGCTGAGACTATCGTGGATAGCACGTTCAGTGAGGTGGTCACACCGCAGGTAAAGATTACGCAGGCAGAAAGGAAATGGGTGACTGCCAAGCAGAGTAAAAGGACTAGGCAGGTAGAGCAGGAGTCCCCTGGGGCCATCTCCCTCTCAAACAGATATGCTGCTTTGGATACTGTTGGGCGAGATGGCTTATCAGGGGAAAGCAGCAAGAGCCAAGTTCGGGGCACTATGGGTGGCTCTGCTGCACAGGAGGGGAGGAATAAGAGTGGCAGGGCTATAGTGATAGGGGATTCAATTGTAAGGGGAACAGATAGGCGTTTCTGCGGCTGCAAATGTGACTCCAGGATGGTATGTTGCCTCCCTGGTGCTAGGGTCAAGGATGTCACGGAGCGGCTGCGGGGCATTCTGGAGGGGGAGGGTGAACAGCCAGTAGTCGTGGTCCATATCAATACCAACGACATAGGTTTAAAAAAAAAAGGGATGAGGTCTTGCAAGGTGAATTTAAGGAGTTAGGAGATAAATTATAAAGCAGGACCTCAAAGGTAGTGATCTCAGGGTTACTACCAGTGCCACGTGCTAGTGAGTATAGGAACAGGAAAATAGACCAGATGAAGAAATGGCAGAACAATTAAACACATACTTTGGTTCTGTCTTCACAAAGGAGGACACAAATAACTTCCCAGAAATGTTAGGAACTGAAGGAAACCAGTCTTAGTTAAAAAAAAGTGTTAGGGAAATTAATGGGGCTAAAGGCTGACAAATCCCCAGGGCCTGATAATCTACATCCCAGAGTACTAAAGGACGTGGCCCTGGAAATAGTGGATGCATTGGTGATCATCTTCCAAAATTCTATAGACTCTGGAACAGTTCCTACAGATTGGAGGGTGGCAAATGTAACCCCACTATTTAAAAAAGGAGGGAGAGAAAAAACAGGGAATTACAGACCAGTTAGCCTAACATCAGTAGTGGGGAAAATGCTAGAGTCCATTATAAAAGATGTGATAACAGAACACTTGGAAGGCATTAACGGGATTGGACAAAGTCAGCATGGGTTTATGAAGGGGAAATCATGCTTAACAAATCCACTGGAGTTTTTTGAGGATGTAACTGGTAGGATAGGGGAGAACCAGTGGATGTGCTGTATTTGGATTTTCAGAAGGCTTTTGATAAGGTCCCACACAAGAGGTTAGTGTGCAAAATCAAAGCACATGGGTTTGGGGGGAATATACTGGCATGGATTGAGAATTGGTTGACAGACAGGAAACAGAGAGTAGGAATAAACGGATGGCAGGCAGTGACTAGTGGGGTATCGCAGGGATCTGTGCTTGGGCCCCAGCTATTCACAATATATATCAATGATTTGGATGAGGGAACTAAATATAACATTTCCAAGTTTGCAGACAACACAAAGCTGGGGTGGAATGTGAGCTGTGAGGAGGATGCAAAGAGGCTCCAATGTGATTTAGACAAGTTGGGTGAGTGGGCAAGAACATGGCAGATGCGGTATAACGTGGATAAATGTGAGGTTATCCACTTTGGTTGTAAAAACAGAAAGGCAGATTATTATCTGAATGGTGATAGATTGAGACAAGGGGAGATGCAATGAGACCTGGGTGTCTTTGTATACCAGTCGCTGAAATTGAGCATTCAGGTGCAGCAAGCAGCTAGGAAAGCGAATGGTATGTTGGCCTTCATTGCAAGAGGATTTGAATACAGGAGCAGGGATGTCTTACTGCAGTTATACAGGGCCTTGGTGAGACCACATCTGGAGTATTGTGTGCAGTTTTGGTCTCCTTATCTGAGGAAGGATGTCCTTGCCATGGAGGGAGTGCAATGAAGGTTTACCAGACTGATTCCTGGGACGGCAGGACTGACGTATGAGGAGAGATTGGGTCGACTAGGCCTATATTCACTAGAGTTTAGAAGAATGAGAGGTGATCTCATTGAAACATATAAAATTCTAACAGGACTAGACAGACTAGATGCAGGGAGGACGTTCCCGATGGCTGGGGAATCCAGAACCAGGGGTCACAGTCTCAGGATACGGGGTATGCCATTTAGAACCAAGATGAGGAGAAATTTCTTTACTCAGAGGGTGGTGAACCTGTGGAATTCTCTACCACAGAAGGCGGTGGAGGCCAAGTCATTAGATGTATTCAAGAAGGAGATAGATATATTTCTTAATGCTAAAGGGATCAAGGAGTATGGAGAAAAAGCTGGAACAGGGAACTGAGTTAGACGATCAGCCATGATCATTTTGAATGGCGGAGCAGGCCTGAAGGGGCCGAATGGCCTACTCTTGTTCCTATTTTCTTTGTTTCTATGTTTTCTCTTTCAATGGTTTTGCAGCAGTTCACTTAGTGGATCTTACCCACTATGAAACTGTATTTTTTATACTATCTGCCCGTGTAAAGTTATGCAACCCATGTGTTAACAATCATCCTGATTTACAGTAATTGTTGAATTAAATGAAGTCTCATTCTGCACTATCGCATTTACTTCTGAATTATGATTATTAAACTGAGATAGACAGACTACAATAACAAATTTATTTGGAACTAGGCAGAGAAATTAAATACAAAACATTTTGTAAAGTAGTGAGTACAATTTGAATCTATATGGTTGCTGTTAGCAATGTTTCCAGAACTTATACAATCCTGTCCTTATGAGTTGGCATGGATGAACTGGTTGTCTCGCCTTCCACTGGGAGGATGGGGTTAGCCTTTTGAGATGTTAGAGTGATGTACCTCCATCTTTAGCGGTGCTACTCATTCCTCCTGGATCCTCTGCTACTTGATAAATTCACCTTCTGCGCTGGTAGCTGTATCTGGACTGGCTGACTTAAATCTCACCTCCCTTGATCTCAGGGAAACTTACACATCTAAGTGACACACATATATCTGGCAGTGTGGCTGTACAATTTTAACTTTTGTAACATATCTCTCCCTCTCTTGAGATGCATTTTTCTGATTTCATGGATACACCCTTCTACATACAGTAGACAAAGAACTTCTACTACAAAGATTATTACAAGAACTATTAAAAGAAATGGAAATAAACCAAGGACTGACTTTGGTGTCAAAAACATCACCTTATATATCTTTAATTTCCAAAGATACCTCCTCAATTCAGTGACAATCTAAGTGACATATGTGTTAAAAGATTTCAGCCCTATTGGTGTAAATCACCTCATACAGGCATGTTGGTATCCTTGATGACCACTAAGTCAATTAATCACTGGCACCTAAACATGCCAGATTGCTTACTTACTCCCTAGCTTCTCAGATCTGCTCAATCAAACTCTCACCTCCACCTTTGACACCCTTGTCCCCAGCTCTCTCTCCCCCTGGTCGTTCTACCTGGTTCAGCCCTCATTCCACTTCCTTACGTCCAAGGGATACCAAGACTTGAATGTTTATGGCAGACAACTGGTTTAGCCATTCATCACCAGCTCTGGCTAGACCACATAAATCACTATCTGGTCCTGCTCTCCTCTGCCAAAACTGCTCACTATTCCAGGATCATCCTGGAATTCAAGGTTTGTCCACTACAAACCATCTTCTTAAACCCCTCTCCCCTGCTCCTTCCACCCTTACCTCCAATGAAAAGTGCCAGGAGCTCATGGACTTCTTTGTCACTAAGATTGAGACCATCCGTTCAGCTGCCTCTGCCGCTTCCCTCCCTTTCCCTAGCCCACCAAGCTAAACTTCCCCTATGGTTCCCCCTTGCCCTAGCCCTGAACTTGCATCTTTTTCTAGTTTCTCTCCTATCTCCCCTTGTGCCCTCTCCGAGCTCATCTTGACCATGCGACCCACCTCCTGCTCCCCCGACCCTGTTCCCACCAAACTGCTGACCACCCAATTTCCTTTCCTGGCCCCCATGTTAACTGATATTGTTAACTGTTCCCTCTTCTCAGATATTGTCCCCCTCCCCTTCAAATCTGCCGTCATTACCCCCCCCTCAAAAAACCCACCCTTGACTCCTCTGTCCTTGCAAACTACTGCCCCATCTCCAACCTATCTTTCCTCTCAAGTCCGTGAACATGTTGTCTCTTCCTAAATCCATGCCCATCTTTCCCACAACTTTGAATCCCTCCAATCAGGTTTCCGCCCCTGCCACAGTACTGAAACGGCTCTTATCAAAGTCACAAATGACATCCTATGTGACTGTGACAGTGGTAAACTGTCCCTCCTCATCCTTCTCGACCTGTCTGCAGCCTTTGACACAGTTGACCATATCATCGTCCTCCACCGCCTCTCCTCCGTCGTCCAGCTGGGTGGGACTGCGCTCGTCTGGTTCCATTCTTATTTATCCAGTCATAGCCAGAGAATCATCTGCAATGGCTTCTCTTCCCACTCCCACACCGATACTTCTGGAGTCCCCCAAGGATCTATCCTTGGTCCCTTCCTGTTTCTCACCTACAAGCTGCCCCTTGGCAACATCATCCGAAAACACGTCAGATTCCACATGTACGCTCTACCTCATCACCACCTCTCTCGACCCCTCCACTGTCTCTCATTTGTCACACTGCTTGTCCGACATCCAGTACTGGATCAGCAAAAATTTCCTCCAACTAAATGTTGGGAAGACCAAAGCCATTGTCTTTGGTCCCCACTGAAAACTCTGTTCCTTGCGACCAACTCCATCCCTCTCCCTGTCCTCTGTCTGAGGCTGAACCAGACCGTTTGCAACCTTGGCGTCCTATTTGACCCTGAGATGAGCTTCCGACCCCATATCCGCTCTATCACCAAGACCGCCTACTTTCATCTCCGTAATATCGCCGGTCTCCACCCTTGCCTCAGCTCATCTGCTGCTGAATTCCTCATAATGCCTTTGTTACATCTAGACTCGACTATTCCAGTGCTCTCTTGGCTGGCCTCCCATCTTCTACCCTCCATAAACTTGAGCTTATCTAAAACTCTGCTGCCCATATCCTAACTTGCACCAAGTGTTCTCCCATCACCCCTGTGTTTGCTGACCTACATTGGCTCCCGGACCGGGAATACTTCGATTTTAAAATTCTCATCCTTGTTTTCAAATCAAGGCCTCGCCCCTCCCTATCTCTGTAACCTCCTCTAGCCCTACAACTCTTCGCGATCTCAGCGTTCCACCAATTCTTGCCTCTTGCACATCCCCGATTTTAATCACTCCACCATTGGCGGCATGCCTTCAGCTGCCTAGGCCCTAAGCTCTGGAATTCCCTCCCTAAACCTCTCCAACTCTCTACCTCTCCCTCCTCCTTTAAGATGCTCCTTAAAACCTACCTCTTTGACCAAACTTTTGGTCACCTGTCCTAATACCTCCTTGTGTGCCTTGGTATCAAATTTTGTTTGATAACGCTCCTGTGAAGCGCCTTGGGATGTTTTACTATGCGACAGGCGTTGTATACATGCAAAGTTTTGTTGTCTTTGTTAACAAAGGGTCTCACACAGATCCCCTTAACAAGCTGACTGTGGTCTGAGGTCTTGATGACTTATCTTCTATCCCTGGTAAGGAATGTTTTGTTTCTATAAGCTCTCGTGGATTCATTATAATTAGTCCTTTCATTTCCTAGCATTCAGTCTGACTGTTGACTCAATTCTGATAATAAATTTAAGGCAATCCTTAGGGCATTTCTCCTGCATTATCCTCGTTTTCTTCATTGTCTCCTTTCCATCCCTCTCCTTTCTCCATTATTTCTCCCTTTGTTCTCTGTTTGCCCTCAGTTTTTCTTTTCTATATTTCCTTACCACCATTTTCTTCCCTGCAGCTCTGTAAACTTCAATATCCTCTTAGCTTGTTGAAAAATGCTGTGGAAAGAAGTTGGGAATTCCATTATATTCACTTTGGGAATCTCATAAAATGTGTAGATTGGAGCAGTGCAATATGTAAAAGTCTATGGGATTGTTTAACATACAAGTATACCCTTGGATGAACTGTAATAATTCTTTCTTTCCCCTGCAATATTGAGATGTGGAATAGATTCCCAGTTTAACCAGTTAATTTTTTCAATTAATAACATCTAAATGACTGTTTGGCTAGGAACTAAGAATAAGAACAGGTACTGATGACTGAATGTTTTATGAAACATTATTGTTTTTGGCTGCTTAGACCATGGAAGTGTCATGTCAAGGAAGGCAGCTTGTCAAGCATCAGTAATGTGGATTGTGAGTTTGAATTGATGATTTAAAGTTTGTTTACTTTATCTTTGGGTAAGGGTCGGCAGAGACAGACACTTATAGAACCTTTCCTTAGTTAGCATGCAGGTACAACAGGCAATTGGGAAAGCAAATGGCATGTTGGCCTTTATTGCAAGGGGGTTGGAGTACAAAAGTAAGGAAGTCTTACTACAGTTGTACAGGGCTTTGGTGAGACCACACCTGAAGTACTGCATACAGTTTTGGTCTCCTTATCTAAGGAAGGATATACTTGCCTTAGAGGTGGTGCAACAAAGGTCCATTAGATTAATTCCTGGGATGATAGCGTTGTCCTGTGAGGAGAGGTGGAGTAGAATTGGTCTATACTCTCTGGAATTTAGAAGAATGAGAGGTGATCTCATTGAAACATAAAAGATTCTGAGGGGGCTTGACAGGGTAGATGCTGAGTGGTTGTTTCCCCTGGCTGGCGAGTCTAGAATGAGGGAGCATAGTCTCAGGATAAGGGGTCGGTCATTTAAGACTGAGATGAGGAGGAATTTCTTCACTCAGAGGATTGTGAATCTTTGGAATTCTCTACCCCAGAGGGCTGTGGATGCTGAGTCATTGAGTATATTCAAGGCTGAGATCAATAGGTTTTTGGACTCTAGCGGAATCAAGGGATATGGGGATCGGGCAGGAAAGTGGTGTTGGGGTCGAAGATCAGCCATGATCTGATTGAATGGCGGAGCAGGCTCGAGGAGCCATATGGCCTACTCCTGCTTCTATTTCTTATGTTCCTCTGGAGATTAAATGGGCTGAGTGTAGTTCATGATAAAGCAGATAATACATAGTCACTAATTAAAAGGCCTGATAGACTTTTAGCGGGTGATTTTAGGAGGCAAATGTGGATGCGTTGGGGGCGGGGGGGGGCTCCGACAATTGTGCAAATCCCGTTCAGGTTCAGATGCCGGCTCCAACCCGCCGACTTCTGAGTTTCTCGGGGACCCACCTGTGTGCGCACGGGCAATTAAAGCCGACGGGATGACAGTTAAAGAGCCAAATGTACCTCATGGAGGTACTTGAGGCACTTCACCTGTGACAGATGAATGGATTAGAAAGATTTTTAACTCACCTGGGCGGCTTGCTCACAGCTTCTGATTCACGCCTGGTGAAACCAGTGACGGACTGGATCAGGGAACAAGAAACTAAATAAATAAATTAAAAAACATGCAATGAAGTGAAAACACTAAATGCACCTACCTTTGAAGCCTTGTCCGATGTCGCCTGCTCCGATGTCCCCCCCCACCCCCCCCAACTTCACCCTCCTGATCTCCCCACAATGTGTCCTCCCCCTTCACCCTACCAAGTCCCCCCATCTTCCTCCCTATCTTCCCCTCCATGCCCCCCGGATCATCCCCTCCATGCCCCCTGGATTGTCCCCTCCATGCCCCCCGGATCGTCCCCTCCATGCCCCCCGGATCGTCCCCTCCATGCCCCCGTGATCTTCCCCCCCCCCTCCCCCCCCCGATCTTCTCCCCCCTCTTCCCCCCACTCTCCCCCCCGATCTTCCCCCCCCTCTCCCCCCCCCCCGATCTTCCCCCCCCCTCCCCCCCGATCTTCCCCCCCTCTCCCCCCCGATCTTCCCCTCTCAGTAGTGTTTTGATTAGTCCGGATATCAAAAATTTGTGACTCCATGGCATATATCGTGATGCATTTAATCAAATTAATTTCAACACTTTTAATTATTGTTCCATGATTCTCATGGGTAATTGAATAAAATTCTCTAAGAGCTGCAGATTTACATGCACCTGTGCTGATTAGTAAGTTTCTGTATTAGAAAATATGTTTTTTAACATCAAGCAGCAGAATAATGGTAAATAATTCATTAACTTTAGCCTAGGAGTTACTCTACTTGCAGTAAGAAAGTATTAAATCAGTGTTATTTATATATTTTGACTCGTAAAGCTCATTCCTGAATGTCTGATTTTGTGCAATTTAGTTCTGAAGGGATTCACAAAATTTCACATGCCCCCCCCCCCT
Source organism: Heptranchias perlo (assembly GCF_035084215.1). Classification (NCBI taxonomy): domain Eukaryota; kingdom Metazoa; phylum Chordata; class Chondrichthyes; order Hexanchiformes; family Hexanchidae; genus Heptranchias; species Heptranchias perlo. Next base: position 36,701,026 of record NC_090333.1, on the reverse strand, counting down.
CGAAGATTTATTGGAGTTATTAAAGAAACCCTGGTGTGACTGTGTTTTAAAAAATCCAGGGTCTTTCAAAATGGCTGCGGTCAGACACATGGCCAAGGGCCTGCAGCATTTGAAATTGGATTCTCTGACAGCTTGGCAGGCTCCGTGTTTCAGACAGGGCTCTTTGAACAATGCAGTTGCATTCACGCCCTGAGGCAAGCCATCAACGTTGCCGGCCTACACAATCAAAATTCGAGCAGGAATAATCCCAGGACTAAGGTAACCCATTAAGGAACGTTCGGAACAATGGAAAGCAGTTATGGAACAGATCAGTACAGGTTCCGGCCATTAATGTAAATGGGCCAAGTCTTAAGTTTTTGCGCCCAAATCGGACAATGGAGCAAACTGATGAGGCACAAAAATAACCTGTTACCGGGAGGGTATAACAGGGGTGTCCCAGAACCTCTCTCTCTCTTTCTCTTCGCCTCGGTCCGGTGTCCTGCTTGCCTGGTAGCAACCAAGAAGGAAGGCCATCCAGTAAACATCGCAACCACGTGTCGACGGCAGCAGCAGGACACAGGGGCCAGGCCTTTTCATCTGTTTCATCGGTGAGCATTATTTTTTTTTCTGGCCGTCACAAGACAACCTAGCTAGGTGTAAGGGTGGGAGTTAAAGGGGTATTGCTAAAATTGTGATTTTAGAATTTTCCCTCGATGTGTCCGTTTCTTCCACCCCGTTAAGTGTAAGACTGTATTGCATCCATAGCGATTCCTTTTATCTTCTGTATAATACTGTTTACCTTGTAGTTTTAGTTTTCTTATTAATAAACATTGTTTTTCCTTGCACCAATCCACTGGTCTGTTCGTCTGTCCTTATTACCGCTCGATAAGTTCTGAGCTCAGAATCAGGAAGGGGAAAGCGATTCGAAACCGCACAGCGGGCAGGACAGCTCAGGAAAACATAACTGGCTGACCTACAATAAGCCCCAGAAACAAAACCCCTTACAGTTCCTATTAGATCGTATGCGATTTAATGAGTGCACAATTAGAGTCACAGAGATGACATCTCCAATAATGCCATCCAGCATCTGTTTAATGCACAAATGATTATGTAAGCTCTAGAAACAGCACATCAGCAGAATCCAACTAATCAGTGAACGGCATAGGATACAAGGAAATGCCCTTTTGACAACCAAGCCTTTGAGGCTCTGGTGCAGGAAGTGAGGGATTGTTGGGATCTCATTATGGGGTGAAAGGGCACCCCCCCAGAGCACCTGATAATGAGAGGCCACTTTGATCTTGCCATCTCTTCTACATCTCATCAGGTATTGTAACGATATTTCAGACACCTCATGAAGTGTATGTCTCTGAACTTCAGCGCTGATACTCTCCAGCTCTTCTTGATTGTCACTGAAACTTGTACCATGCTTCGCTTCAATTTCTTGCAGCTGCTGCTTCACAGCTTCATGCCATTGTTTTAGGAAAGTTTCTGTTCTCTGCAGGAGAATGCCCTCTGCTCACAGAAGTAATGCTGTGTTGTGGCCTGACTTGACCTGAAAGAATGTCTGTAAAAAGATGTCAAGTGTTGAAGGATATCAGAAAGACAATGTTGATATGCACATCACATGTACGCCGTAAATGGAGATGATAAGAAGTGAGCCCTGATAATCTTAACACCCTGAACCGCTTTAAAACATTATGAGCAAGGTAACAAGTGTAATGCTGACATGAAATAGCCAAGAGAATCAATCATTAATATGAATGCGAAGAATTAGTACAGGAAAGATGAAGGGAATGGAATAGGTTACTATGCTAATATCGAAAGGTGATGCTAATTTGCTTTATACGCCAAGTATGCCAGCAGCGTCCACCTTTTTGGAGCAGGGGGGCGCAGCCAGTGAGTGGCTGCTTACATCATTTAAACACTTTGCAGCATATACCATATTCAACACAAACACTTTCCTAATAAACATTTCTCCATTTATTGAAGCATTTGCTCACACCTTCACAATAGCAGTTTTGCATGAGACTCTCTTACAGTCAAAAATATGAACCTCCAATATGAAAAATTATGAGACCACCATTCATAAAAGTCCAAGACCCCCCAGCACATAAAAAGCAAACCTTTATATACAAAAGTTCCAAAGTTCTACAAAACTTCGCCATGCACAAAAATCGGAAACCCCCATACTCAAACTATCCAAGCTCCCATACACAAAAATGCAAACCCCCATAACAAAATTCACAGACACCTTGCTCCAAGCACACAAAATTCAAGTAACTGTACATAAAAAAATCAAATCTCTCCAAGTATAAAACCTGTACTCTCCCAGGAAATATTGACTGGATATCTGTACCACAATTTTCTTTTTGTTCTTTACTTCTTGCTCTGGTCTGGTCACGCCAAATGCTGTCCTCATCTTCCAGCTGGTTTGGTCTGTCCACCGTGCTCCCTGTCATGGCCTCCACTGCTACCTCTGTATCCGGCTTTGCTACTGCCACTACCTTTGTGTGCAGCACCACCTCTGTGTCTGTCGTCACCTCTGTTTCCACCGCCACCACCTCTGTGTTCGTCGCTACCTCTACTGCTACTGTTGCCTCTATGTCTCCTGGGAGCCCGGATCGCAGGTCAGTTACGCATTAGGGTGAAGTTAGAAAATAAATCTAATTTTTTAGATACTGTCTCAAAGATGTCTGAGTTGAATGTATGAAGAATTTATAAAATAACAATGAAGAAAATAATACTCAAGGTCTAACATTCAAACTGATTTATAGAAGCTGACATTCACTTGATCTGATCAAAGTTGAAGCACTATTGTGAAGGACTCACAGATGCAAAAAAAACAATTTTCTAAAGCAAACAATTAGCACAGAAAACTTTGAACAACAAGATTTATGGAATCATACAGCATAATAGGAGGTCATTCGGCCCATTGTGCCTGTGTCGGCTCTTTGAAAGAGCTATCCAATTAGTCCCACTCACTCGCTCTTTCCCCATAGCCCTGCAAATTTCTCCTTTTCAAGTATTTATCCAATTCCCTTTTGGAAGTTACTGTTGAATCGGCTTCCAAGGCCCTTTCAGGCAGTGCATTCCTCTCATAACAACTTGCTGCGTAAAAAAAAATTCTCCTCATCTCCCCCCTGGCTTTTTGCCAATTATCTTAAATCTGTGTCCTCTGGTTATCGACCCTCCTGCCAGTGGAAACAGTTTCTCCCTATCTACTCTATCAAAACTCTTTATAATTTTGAACACCTCTATTAAATCTCCCCTTAACCTTCTCTGCTTTAAGGAGAACAATCCCAGCTTCTCTAGTCTCTTCAATGTATGCAGCATTGAAATTGCATCTGTATGAAGATTGAGAACTAAAACGCTGTTGTACCCGTATTACGTTTTTCTAGTGAGTTTACAGTCAACAGCTCTGTGTAATGCTGATCCTCCTCTTCATAGTGATGCTCCTGTGCTGTTGAGCAGCAACAGCTCATGTTTAATGCTGTTCTCTTAGGCTATGCTCCAACAGGGGATTATGAATGCACTACCAGTGTCGTAGGATTCTTTCATCCTCTCTCCTCAGCAGAGCAGTTATCGCTTCTCCGGACCCCTGAGACATGTGTGCAACCAAAGTATTTTAAAGGCTGCACAGAACCCCATCACAAAGAATTGGATGTCTAGAGGTTCTGTCCTTCTTTGATCTGGCCCTCTGGCAGGTATTCCGGGATTTGTCATTGGCTTGTCTACTTGCCAGCCATTCAGTACCCTCAGATGTCAAATTACTGGCAGATTACCAAGGGAATGGTGGCCGTAAAAATATTCTTAGGACTTTTTGTCAAAATGGCACTAAAAAACTAAAAGTGGCACAATGCACTCCAAAGTCAGGGCATCTCCAAATTATCCCGTAAGATTGAGGTGTCCCAGTATTTGAGGGGTCTGCTTTAATCACTGTGGCCTAAGTTTGATTCTAGGCCAGATTGATGTGATGGAAGTTTTGTTTCTCTGCTGATTTAACCTAGTTCCTAGTGAATGTGAGTAAAGAGAGCTTTACTCTGCAGCCAGCTCTGCTGTACCTTATTTGACAAAAGTGGAAACCTGTTCTGATCCCCAAGCAATGACATCTTTCTCCCTTTAAGCACGAGATTCACTTTCATATATATAACGTAACACACTGTCCATGAAACATAATCACACTATATATTACAATTCCCGAATACCTCCTGCCAGTTGTATAAATGCCCAGCCAATATGAAATATTGTGTGATAACAAAGGTAATGGCAGGATTTAGTGCCATAATTACTGTAATCATTCTTGCTCAATTTTACTGTTATGAATGGGGCTTAAATAAGTCACTAGTCTGCTTCAGAACCAGGTGAATTTGTAATAGTCACTTTCATTTTTGGGTATGACAGATAACAATGTTATTTGTAATGGCTTAGAACAAAGGCAAACACTAAGGGTTTAAGAAAGAACACTTCAAGATGGTACAAAGTGTTCAAACTATTGTCTGGGAAAAGGGTACTAATAGCTTTTTAAATGATGAAGAGTTTGGGCAGGGCAAATAAGGAAAAATTCAGTGATAAGGAGTCATGAATTCAAAATTGTGACTGAGAGTGAAGAGAGAGATTAGGAGAAATGTATTTACCTGGAGAATTGATAGAGAACAGAATATTTTGCCATGGGGATTAGCTGAGTCAGAAAGAATTGCATCATTTAAGGGACGAGTGGACAAACATTTGAACAAGGCGGTGGGATTACTTTTGGATTGCTCTAGCAAAGAGCTGAGAGATGTAAACAGACAAATAGCCTCTTGTTGTGCTGTAAACCTCTATGGTTCTAAGCAGGTGGCCAAGAAAGAAATTACAGATTTATTATTGATAGCACCAAGACGTCTGAGTAGAGAGGGCTATCTATCTCTGATGATCCTTATGATGTCTGCTTACTGCAAGTGCGAGGAAGGACCCTGTAGCACAAAAGTTGCTTTTACATTGTGCAAGACTTAGGCTTGTGCCACTGGTTCCTGGAAGTGCATGGGCTCAATTTTGCAGGGAAGTAGTGGGTGCGTTGGGAGTGGGCGGGGGGGGGCTCCGAAAATCGGGGAAATCCCGATCGGGTTCAGAACCCGGCTCCAACCCGCAGACTTCTGGATTCCCCACTGCCGCGTCTGGGTGCGCGCGTGCCTCCGAATGCGGAAGTCCCACCGGCAATTAAAGCCGGCAGGATGACACTTTACACAGTTGTTCAGATTGTTTAATACTTGAAGTTCTTAATTTTCTCCACATTGAGGTAGGGGTCCGATTTAAAAGCATCCTCAGCGTGTTTCCCGTGCTGTGGGAAACACTCCATGTTCTACCAGACGTGTTTGAGCCAGCAGCCAGTGGGACATTCAAATGCTTGTTTGGCAGATGGGGAGAAAAGGTGAGTTCTTGCTGCAAGGCACTCAGTTCTTTCAGACAAACTTTTGGCAGCGAGATCTTTATGTTTTCACTGAAAATTCTTACTTTCCACTCACAATTCTTCTGTTCACATATTCAACAACTTTTCGGACTCCCTCAAACTCACACCATTAGGATGGGGAGGGGCCGCCATGGCTGCATTCACCACTACATCCGAGGACGAGCAACATCACCAGCCTCCCCAGGCACGCCGTCCGCCTCCGCCACTTGGAGCTCCACAACACAATGCTGCACCACAGGCACCTGCACAAGAGCACGGAGGGCAACATCAGAGAGAGCGACGCCGCAGGAGGTACTACCCTCGTCACAGGGTCTACATACCGAGGCTCAGCTTCCTGGACCTCTCTGAGGAGCTGTGCGTACGGAGGCTCAGAGTCAGTCGCCAGGTGGTCACAGACATTTGCAGCCTCCTTCATGCCGAGCTGCTCCTGGCTGGGCCGAGCAGCATGTCCTTACCTGTCGCTGTCAGTCACCACTATCCTCAACTTCTTTGCCTCCGGATCATTCCAGGGTGCCACTGGGGACATCGCCGGGGTCTCTGTCATCTGCGCACAAGTGCATAAGGCAGGTCACTGATGGTTTGTTTCACAGGGCCTCACAGGGCCTCGCAGTACATCAACTTCCCCATGGATGACCTCAGCCAGACGGAGAGGGTAGTGGGATTCCACTCTCTGGCTGGTTTCCTACGGGTGCAGGGTGTAACCGATTGCACCCATATAGAAATATGAGCACCTCCACACGAGTCAGGACTGTTCATCAACAGAAAGGGGTATCATTCCATCAACACTCAGCTCATTTGTGACCACCGCAAAAGATTCCTTCACGTGTGCGCCAGATACCCTGGCAGCTGCCACGATTCCTTCATCCTGAGGGAATCCAACATCCCACCCCTCTTCCACGCACCGAACACCCTTAAGGGCTGGCTCCTCGGGGGCAAGGGAACCCCTGCACATGTGGCTCATGACACCTCTGAGGAACCCCACCACCGAGCAACAGCATCAATACAACGACAGCCACATCGCCACCAGGTCTACAGTTGAGCATGCTATAGGGCTGCTCAAGATGCGATTTAGGTGCCTTGATCATTCTGGGGGAGAGCTTCAATGTGCACCAGACAGATTGGGACGCATTATAGTAGTGTGTTGTGCCCTGCACAACATGGCACAACAGAGAGGGATGCCGCTTGAGGAGGCCCCATCCACATTGAGGAGGAGGCGGAGGTGGAGGAGAAGCGGGAGGAACCCATGGGCAGAGCAGCGGCTCACCTGGCTGCTCGTGAGGCCAGGGAGTCACTGATATGTGACCGGTTCTCCTAACATCAGACAGTGTGAAGAGTCCAGTCCTCAAACCACCTGGGAAGAGCAGAGCCCACACCAGCCCGCCCACCCTCCCTGCACAAAACAGTCCTGCAACTACACATACACCCACTGTAAAGTGACCCAATGGGTGGCATCAAGTGTCGCCATTCATGGTGAGCCTCATGAAAGGGCCCCATCACAAAAGCCAGTCAAGAATGGGCAAGATGTGGCAGTAGTGGTGACAATCATAATATTTAATGTCACTTTAACAAAAAGCAAATATAAATGAAAAACATGAGCACCTGTGAAACACCCTTGTGCATCCCCTTCAAGCTTACAAAACCTATGCCTTTCTCTTGCGGCTACTTCTACGTGGTGCATCCCCTGTGGCTGCAGCAGAGGTAGTGGCAGGTTGCTCATGTTCATGTCCTGACTAATTAGATGCTTTGGGCCTACGCCCTCTGGGTTTTGGTGCCCATGAGGACCCCTCCAAAGACTGCTCCCCCTGCACCTGTGCAGGGGCAGACTCGGCCACCTGGAGAGGAGGCAGCATTGCGGGTACTAGTTGGGAGGGGGGCAATGGGTGAGACGTGGGAGCGCTTTGAGTGGCGCCCCCACTTCCGTGTCCCCTTTTGCCATCATCCCTCCCCTGGGTCAGGGCCACATCACTCCTACCACTCTACTGGACAACAGTTTGGAGGACATGTGTGAAGCCTTGTAAGGCCAGTGCTAGTGTATCTGTCTGCCTGTTTAAGGCGGCAGAATGTTGTTCACCCTGTGTCCGAACGGCCGTTGTTGAATGGACTCATTTGTGAGCTGTGCTTGAAGCTCAGTGGAGGCTAGCCTTCTCTCCATCACATACATTCCCACACTTACCTGTGACACTATCTCAGACAGTTGCTCACATTCCTGTGCCAATATCTGAGGTTCCCTCCCGTACCTGTGCCACCATTCCACTCATGCAGGAGTTGGACTCCTCCATCCTCTGCGCTATTGTGGAGAGTGCACGTGGCACCTGTTCCAGCACCTCGCAAATGCGCTGCTGCCCCTCGATCATTCTCCTTTTAAAGGATGGTCGCCGGGGTTCCGCATCTGCATCCAGCTGAGCAGAGCCTGGAGAGGAGAACTCCCACCGACGCAGACTCTCCGCAGCTGCCCCTGCCACTAGTGTCTGCTCGTGCTCACATGTGTGGTAACTCACCGGGTGCCAGTCTGAGGACTAGGACCCACCGAGGTGTGAGTATCTGCGCTGGTGGATGGCTCGCTAAGATATGTCGGTGCCCCCTCAGAGGCCGGCAGGTCCTCTGAGGAATCGTCCTCTGCCATAACAGCGATTGCTGTAGGCCATGTAAGAGAACAGAAGGTGGTATTAAGCATCATCACAGATGTGTCATGTTGCGATGAGCATACTGAGGTGCTGAAGATGGCAAGGCATGTTAACATCAATTCATATTGTGTGTGTTGAATGTTAAAGTTGCGTCACCATACGTTTGTGGGGTGCCAGTCTTGGCGTCCCCGACAGACAGGCACTCGAGGGTTCAGCTGAGCTCCAACGTCTCCTGCTCCGCGTCTGTGAGGACAATGATTAGTTGCGACCGCACCCCCCCCCCCGCCCCACCCTCCCTGGTCCTTGCCCTCTCCCATGCATTTTATGCTCTCTTCTCCTGGAAGGGGACAAAGAACAGACATGTGAGTGAGTGATGGTGAAGTGGCCAACCGATGAATGCATTGGTTTGGGTGAGGCATTTTTTTTTATTCGTTCACGGGATGTGGGCGTCGCTGGCGAGGCCGGCATTTATTGCCCATCCCTAATTGCCCTTGAGAAGGTGGTGGTGAGCCGCCTTCTTGAACCGCTGCAGTCCGTGTGGTGAAGGTTCTCCCACAGTGCTGTTAGGAAGGGAGTTCCAGGATTTTGACCCAGCGACGATGAAGGAACGGCGATATATTTCCAAGTCTGGATGGTGTGTGACTTGGAGGGGAACGTGCAGGTGGTGTTGTTCCCATGTGCCTGCTGCCCTTGTCCTTCTAGGTGGTAGAGGTCGCGGGTTTGGGAGGTGCTGTCGAAGAAGCCTTGGCGAGTTGCTGCAGTGCATCCTGTGGATGGTACAAACTGCAGTCACAGTGCGCCGGTGGTGAAGGGGCTGACTGTGAAAGAGATGCATCAGAGGGTGGGTATGAGACAGAGCCATGACATTGTATGAGGATTGGGTTGAGTGGTAGTGGTGGGGTGACTAATGGGGAGGTGAGGAAGTGCAGGTAAGTTGAGGATGAGCCTTAAGTGGGTGTGAGGAGTGATGTGATGGAGTAGTGTTGGCAGTGCAGAATGAGTTGGGGGGTGGGGGCGGTGATGTGGAAGACGGAATGTAGGAGAATGAGTAAGTGTACTCACTTTTGCTGACCTAGTTAGGTCATTGAAGCGCTTCCTGCACTGGATCCATGTGCTCGAGATGCTGCTGCTGCTGGTGATCTCCTGTGCCACCTCGAGCCAGGTCTTCTTGGCCACTTCCTCCCATCCGTCGGTAGAACACATCCCTCCTCCTCCTCACCCCATCCAGTAGCACCTGGAGTGAGGCATTGTTGAATCTTGGAGCAGCCTTTCCTCTGTGCTGTTCCATTGTGGTTTGTGGGTGTTTACTCCAGGAAAAGCCACTGGAGCAATGGCCCTTTAAATAGAGCTCCTCCAGCTAACAGCCGGTGATGCGGGTGCACAGTCTGCCCACTGCGCAGCTTTCCGACAGCAAACCTGACAGCCACGTTAAGTGGCACCAATGAATTGCGATCACGTGGGAAATGGACATTTTTTATTGGTCGGGTTACCTGCGCGCCCATTCACCACCTCCCCACCCCCCCCTCCCCACTGCCATCCTGCCTCCACTCTAATATCGGGGCCCAAGTCACTCATAGCTGGCTGCAAACCGAACATAAAACTGCTGGGACTCAGTGAGACTGGTGGGCAGGAAGACCCAGGGAGCCTAGGCCTCCAATATGGTGGGCAGGAAGACCCAGGGAGCCTAGGCCTCCAATATGATGGGCAGGAAGACCCAGGGAGCCTAGGCCTCCAATATGGTGGGCAGGAAGACCCAGGGAGCCTAGGCCTCCAATATGGTGGGCAGGAAGCGCACGCTGATTACAAGCCAGAAGTGCGCCGCCCACCATTTTGGTGAAGGCAAAAAGATCAGTGTCAGGGTCCACATCTGAAACAGGCGATAGGCCCCTTATTTGAATATGCAAAGGGCCTAACATCTGTTTGAGGCCCCCTCTGCAATATTGGGTTGCCCTGAATGCAGCCGGACAGAAAAACAGGTTTACATGCAGCCTAACGAGTGGTCCTTAAAGGGACCAACAAGGTAAGATATTAAAATATACTTACCAGAATGCGGAGCCAGCAGGAGCAGGAGTGCTCCACTTGGCTCCACATTCAAACCACATGGGCTGTTGCCAGTCACTGCCACCACTCCCCGATTGCCGCTGCTACTCTCCCAATCACTGCCTCTACCCTCCCTGATCCTGGCCTGATCACCACAGGCCGCTACCCATCCTTCCTGATCCTGGCCACCGCTAACCTCACTTCCAATCACCCCTCTTCCTGGTCCTTTAAGGACTTAACTGAGGGCCACTGCTACTGTTGTAGCAGCTCGATCATTGAGTCCTCTTCTCCAGCGAGCTGCCTGGGGACGCCCATTAGATGTCCTCAGCTCACTGGCTTGATGATAAGGAGGCCCTTGGCCCAATATTGCATACGCCTCAGGCCTATCCGTTCAGGCGCAACCACTTTTGGAGTGCTTGAATTTCTAGGCCACTGTGCACTAAAACTTCCATCCCCTGTACGAGGTCAGTATCAGTTCTGCTCACCAGAAGCGAAAAACTTTTAAAGCATTTTTCTATTATTGATAGGTCGTCTATGGTCAGGAACCCACAATGTGGTAAGTGACAGAGTGAAAGGATTCCATATTTTACTACTATTGTGTATTGCATCATTACACCACAACTGTTCCAGTCTGCTGAAACACTTGTTAGCAGTCTTTGTGAAGTGAACATTGTAAGCCCGTATGAATACTGCATGCAGATTTTCCTGAAGAAATGTTAATTATGCGCTGTCTGCATTAAATGAACAATTGCTGGAAAGTCTGCAGTAAATGTAAGTGCTTTGATATGCAGATGATCCACTTCAATTACATGAAATTCATATGAACTGAAAGATCCGTACCACTAGATCAGAAATAAAACTGAGGCTGATATTAATAAGAAATGTATTAATGTGCGTAAAATTCTTCTGCCCACTATTTTAATAAAAGGGTTCAACTATTTAAAATAAACCAGGTAACACTTTCATTAAAGTAGCAGACTTATAAATTTCATATGAACACTTTCACAACTAATATTGCACAGTGAGATTTCTACTCCAAAATGTTGATGAATTAACTCCTGCTGTAGTTGCTTAAAGGAGAAATTTGTAATCATCACAATTACTGGAACTGTATAAAAACTGAACACAGAATTGGAGAAATGATATACGTCACATTCATTCCACTCCCATCAATGCAGATGTAAAAACTATGCACTTATTAAATATGAATAAATCCAATAAATCTTCAGAGATGAAGAAAATCTCTTGTAGTGGGTTACTGATATGAATGATGAAATCAAAGGAGAATATATTTCAATAATATTCAGATTCATCCTAGCATCAATAGCACACACTTTCTCCCTGACTACTTTGTTAGTAATGAACAGACAGGATATCCCTTGGTTAAGATTTTTTTGGTGTGAATGATTCATAAGTTAAGATAGCTTCAAAAGTGTCTCATTAGGTCCTTCACGTTAAAAGTAAACAACATTGAACCAGCATGTTTATACTGGTTGGGAGAAGAAGGGGTGGGGGCAGGGGGGGTTACCATACCAGTGATTATTTTGCTATGGTGAAGCTGAGAGCTAAATAAACATGCAATAATGAAAGAAATCTCAATATAAACATCTTTCAAGTTTACTTAATAACTTTTATTAAACTTGGATAGTAATGGGACTGCCATAGTAAATGAATTTAGCAGAGTGGTAAAATGGAATGACTGTTACCAGAGGAGGAAATGAAACCTTTTGGAGAAATCCCAGGTTTCCTCCCCATCTCTATTATATTCCTCTCACGGTAATGTTACCCTATAAAGCTTAGGCCCATTGCCCATGATTCCACACACAATGAATTCCTAACCTTTTTGTAATATATATCAATGATTTAGACTCAAATGTAAGGGGCATGATTAAGAAGTTTGCAGATGATACAAAAATTGGCCATGTGGTTTAGTGAGAAGGAAAGCTGTAGACCGCAAGAAGATATCAATGGACTGGTCAGGTGGGCAGAAAAGTGGCAAATGGAATTCAATCTGAAGAAATGTAGGTAATGCATTTGGGGAGGGCAAACAAGGCAAGGGAATACACAATAAATGGGAGAATACTGAGAGGTGTAGAGGAACAGAGGGACCTTGGAGTACATGTCCACAGATCCCTGAAGGTAGCAGGACAGGTAGATAAGGTGGTTAAAAAGGCATACGGGATACTTTCCTTTATTAGCCGAGGTGTAGAATATAAGAGCAGGGAGGTTATGCTAGAACTGAATAAAACACTAGTTAGACCACAGCTTGAATACTATGTACAGTTCTGGTCACCACAAGAAGGATGTAATTGCACTAGAGAGGGTACAGAGGAGATTTACAAGGATGTTGCCAGGACTGGAGAATTTTAGCTATGAGGAAAGATAGGATATGCTGGGGTTGTTTTCTTTGGAACAGAGAAGGCTGAGGGGAGATTTAATTGAGATGTATAAAATTATGAGGGGTCTAGATAGAGTGGACAGGAAGGACCTATTTCCCTTCATAGAGAGGTCAATAACCAGGGGCATAGATTTAAAGTAATTGGTAGAAGGATTAGAGGGGAGCTGGTGGGGATCTGGAACTCACTGCCTAAAAGGGTTGTAGAGGCAGAAACCCTCATCGCATTTAAAAAGTGCTTGGATGTGCACTTGAAGTGCCGTAACCTACAAGACTACAGACCAAGTGCTGGAAACTGGAATTAGGCTGGGTAGCTCTTTTTCAGCTGGCACAAACACGATGGGCTGAATGGCCTCTTTCTGTGCCGTACATTTCTATGATTCTTATGATTCTATGCTAACCTTGCTATGCCATCAGGGAGGAACACCAAGTGAAGGCTAGATGCTTCATAACAGCGAGCAAAGCAACAATCGCTGGACAAGTCTTGCATCTCCTTGTAGCCAGCTCATGATCTATTACAGGCAGAAGCCTGGGAGGCGTTTGCTTTCATGCTCCCGGTTGTGCTCTGTTCCCAGAGGCAGCCCTAGCAGGTCACCCATGTTTGGAACCAGATAATTGTGGAAACAACAACAGGAGTGCAAGAGCAGCCAGTGCAAGACCTCTCGCTGTGTAGACAAATTGAACATTGAACTGTTTGACTTCTAGGCATCTTTTGCTGAATTCTAACAGTAGCCAGAATTAATAAACCAGCAACTTACGTGTAAGTCCTGCATGATCCCTTTAAATACTGCTGGTCAGGGGGCATTCATGCCGGTTGGCATCATGTTGTGCTGAGTGAGGTCCGATTCATTGGGGCCTTCCAAAATGGCAATCGCGGCCTGCAAGCAGCGTTGCACACTCAGCCAGTTGATTTTCTCCCTCCTTTGCACCTTTCTGACGTGCAATACTTTCGCGAGCGCTCCCTCCTACACCAAGATGGCGCGCAGCACACTTCCTGTTGGAAGAGTACACGCGCATCTTGGATACCATTTTGGATCCTTGGGTGGTTGCGTAGCGCCTGAAAAACGAGTGCTACGTGGCCCAATTTCTAGGCCCTTATGTCATAAATGAGGCCATTGGGTTTCAGAAAAACAAACTGACTTGTGGAATGTGATTCCAAAACACCAGTAAGGTTGTGAAGCTGCCATCAGCTTTTTGTAGAATTTTGTAGATTGGCATATATCCAACACCCATGGCTGGGAATGGTGACTGGAAGCTCTTTACCAAAGCCTTTGAACAGCCTACCCTACATAGATGACCCCAAAAGCCAAGAGGGATCCAGAAGCATCTCATTGTTGCACTAACCCTCTCAACCAGAAGGAAGACCTGCGTTTGCCTAAAAATCCCTTCAGGTATGTTAGCTCAATCTGGTTGAATGCAAAGCTCCCAGAAGCACTTATCTCAAGTGGATTCAAACCCTAGCATGAGAAATGGATCACCAGACCATGCCAACTCCTTCATAAGGGTCTGATAATGCCCTTCCACCACTAGCCAATAAATGTCAACTCACCCAGCATGACCAATACCAGTTTCAGCACTACCTCCAGAGCTCAAGGCAGATCTCCACAGAGAAATCTCAACCCAGGGAACCATGTTCACTTCCACAACCAAAAATTACAGAGTAAGTTGGAGGGAATTGGAAGTGAAACCTGGGCCACCAGATAGAGATACAGGAATGGCAAGAGTTCTGGAGACAAATAATCCCCATCACCAGCATAAAATTAGTGAGCACAACTCAAGAAGATATTTCATTCATACCACAACCTCAATAAACTTCCCAAATTTTACATCTTCATACTGGGTGATTCCTGAAAGGGTTACAGCAAGAGGATCACCCTCCTAAACACATTCTAGTCATGCCCCTGTATTCAAACATTTCTTGCCCAAATATGTCCTCAGATCAGGTTTCCCAGTAAGTCATCATTCTTGAGATAACTCACTTTGTTTGCCCACACATTAGAAGATCTCCAGACCAGCACCAAGCATTTTACATTTGCAGACATGAACTATGGCTTGTTCATCACAGTAAAGAAAACTGTGATTATGTTTGAACTACTACTTCATTCACAGTACAAACCACCATCATTGTTCATTGAGGGAACAAAACTGAGCTCAGTCCAACAAATTCCCTACCTGGACACCAACCTATCATCAGTCACATCTCTGTGCAAAGAAATGTTTGATTGACTCAGGAGGACCTGCTCAGCTGTTGGCTGTCTGAGGAAGCACATATAGGATGAACCTGGACAGAGAATCAAGACAAAGTTTAAAGTGTATAAGGCAGTGCCCCTATTGACTCTCCTCACAGCTGTAAGTTTTGGACAGTTTATAGATGCTACATCAAAGGCCTTGAGAATGTGCAAAAGCTGCAGCGGTGTACAATCGGAAGTATTAGATTGCAAGAACAGATTGCAAACAGTGAGCTTCTAGTTAGTCAGGGAAATCTGATAACAGACTGGCCCAAGATTGTGTTCTACACCCATCAGAAAGAGGGCAAATGTGGAGGACAGTTCAAGCATTATAAGGTCAGTTTGAAAAGGAGCCTAAAGAACTATAAGATCAATGTAATGTTCTTAGAGCAGCTTGTTATAGAGTGAAGTGACAGAATGCCATTCGCTAATGTGGATGTTACTTTGAGAGATAATGTGTTGAAGATGAAAGACAAATTGTTAAACAGACTGGAATAGCAAACTCTGAATCCACCCGTACTAAATGTGATGTATCTGTTTCTCATGTGTCAGACCAGTGAGCCATAGAATAGCTCATGAGAGACCAACCAACGCTCCAGGCTATAACCTGATAAAGCGGTCAAAATCATTCCAACGGAAAACCAACTCCATTAAATGCCGGAATATCTGTAGATATGTGACCACTATGAATGCAACTCCATTGTAATTTTTTTTTTTAAAAAACCTTTGGAATAACTGGTGTTGGAAAATGAAATGTTTAATGGGTTAGCTTCTTTACCTTCTCCTCTGGGTACATTATAAAAAATAATGATGCAACTTTAAAATGCCCAGATTGCAATGCAAAATTTTTATTTACTAAAATTGATTAATTTCTAATATATCTGCCTAATTGATATGGGTGATAATTTAATCAGTTTCTTTTAAATTACTATTTACATAGTTTTGTGTACCTGTCAGTGTTAGTTAAAATGCACAATGAGGTAACATACTATAGAATTGTAAGACATGGTCAGAACATTAATGGAAAGATAATTATAGCCATAAAATGTCTACCATCAAGTCATTATTTTAAAATTTGATTTTTTTTCTTTTGAGAGATTAGGAATTCATAATGAGATGAAATGTACCTTTGAGTGACATTGGATTGCCTTTATGCATCACCTTTGCTGGACGTGTCAGCTACATGGGCCAAATAATGCCCAACCAAAGTGCTTTCTGACCAGGCCATGCTCTTCTTCTGTTATTGATCTCCAACTGAGCTTTTGGTTCCTACAGTAATTTTCTTCAATTTACAATAATATTCAATGCTTGCCTTACCTTTTTTTTTGAAAAATCTTGTGCTTATTACGGCGAGGGATGTCAGTGCTGGTGAGTAGTACCTGGCATCGTGCACTCCTACTCTGGTATAGTGTAGAAAGGAGCTAGTTGCAGCCACAATGTCTGATAGCTTTTATTAAAGAGAAGGTTAAAATCAATGACAGAATGAAAAAAAAAATTCAGAGTAAAAATCAAAAGATTGCCGAGGAATGTACAATAGCCCTGAAATTGCAAGACTCCACTCACAATGCGGAGCCTTGCTCAATGGAAGATCACAGACTCGGCAGGGAGGTCAATTTGCCAATTCTGTATCCTCCTAATTTTCCAGCTATTATTGTTTAAGTGATTTGATTGGTTCATTCTGTGACACTCACAGGTTCCTGATTTGGTATCATTGGGAGAAGAAAATTGAGCAAATTCTTTGATTTGGTGCGGGTTGCTGGTTCATGATTCTCGTCTCTCTGCTAATTTGTTTTTCCTGCTTGTTTACATTTGAGGGAATCATCATGGTTCGCTTACTAGATTTTGGTTATTTGAGCCAATTTGTGTGGACATTTTGCATGTGTAATGCTTTGAATTGTGATGGACAAGACTTTGACAACAATTTCACATGCGCTCTCCCTCTCTGTCTCATTTTTGTGTGTTTGTGCTCATGTTCTCTGCCCCTTCCCCCATTCAGTTTTGCTTATTCCAAAACCTAGGTGGAATGGCAGTTACTCCACATCCTCTTATATTTTCAATGATTTACTCCTGGAGACCACATTCATCCAGAGCCAGAACTGTTCTAACTTTAATAGCATTATTTTCTAATTACTATCTTTGTGTACTTCACCTCTCCCCCTTTTGTCTGTGCCTCCATTTTAACTGCAGAAAGTCTACACTCAATACAAAGTTAACAACTCCATAGTATGTGACCATGAAAGCTGTTGAAAGTCATTTCTATAAATAGGAATAAAAAATGTAAATTAATCTCAGTTCGTGATTGTGTTAAAGTTTATTCATGTCTGTAACATTTGAAATTTTGCAAAGTTTTAAACGACTTGGTTTGAGTTTGAGCAGCTAGGGACTAAATTAAAAAGCAGAACCACAAAGGTAATAATCTATGGATTATTACCTGAGCCACGAGCAAATTGGCATAGGGTCAGTAGGATCAGGGAGATGAATGTGTGGCTCAAAGATTGGTGTGGGAGAAGTGGGTTTCGATTCGTGGGGCACTGGCACCAGTACTGGGGAAAGAGAGAGCTGTTCCGTTGGGACGGACTACACCTGAACCATGCTGGGACTAGAGTTCCAGCGAATCGAATAACTAAGGAGGTAGATAGGGCTTCAAACTAAATAAGGGGGGGTGGGGGGGAGAGAAATCTAGAACGCTAAAGAGAAAAGACAAGGAATCAGTGCAGGAAAGTGATTGGGGTAAGGATAACCAGATTGTATCAGGAAGAGACTGGGCATACAAACAAAAGAGTGCACTACCAAATAGGGTCTGGGTAAGAAAAAATGGTATTAAGACAAATAGGGCCATAGTACAAAAAAATCTTAAGATGTCTAAAAATGTTAAAAAGGCAAATTTAAAGGCACTGTATCCGAATGCACAAAGCATTCGTAATAAGGTAGATGAATTAACAGTGCAAATAGATGTAAACGGATATGATATAATAGCAATTACAGAGACATGGCTGCAGGGTGACCAAGGCTGGTAGCTGAATATCCAAGGGTATTCGATATTTAGGAAGGACAGGCAAAAAGGAAAAAGAGGTGGGGTGGCATTGTTAGTAAAGGATGAAATCAGAGCAACAGTGAGAGAGGATATTGGTTCAGAAAATCAAGATGTAGAATCAGTCTGGGTGGAGTTAAGAAGCACCAAGAGGCAGAAAACACTGGTGGGAGTTCTCTATAGGCCTCCAAACAGTAGAGGTAATGTAGGGGATGGGATCAAACAGGAAATTAGAGATGCATGTAACATGGGTACTAGATTAATCATGGGTGACTTTAACTTACATATAGACTGGCCAAACCAAATTAGCAATAATACTGTGGAGGATGAATTCCTGGAGTGTGTACGAGATGTTTTTTTTAGACCAGTACGTTGAGGAGCCAACCAGGAAACAGGCTATCCTAGATTGGGTATTGTGCAATGAGAAGGGGTTGATTAATAATCTTGTTGTACGGAGTCCTTTAGGGAAGAGTGACCATAACATGATAGAATTCTTCATTAAGATGGAAAGTGAAGTAGTCCAATCCGAAACTAGGGTCCTAAATCTAAACAAAGGAAACTACGAAGGTATGAGGAGTGAGTTGGCTATGATAGATTGGGAAGCTTCATTAAAAGGCATGATGGTGGATAGGCAATGGATAACATTTAAGGAACGAGTGCATGAATTGCAACAATTATACATTCCTTTCTGGTGCAATAAACACAAAAGGAAAAGCGGCCCAACCATGGCTAACAAAAGAAATTAAGGATAATATTAGATCCAAAGAGGAGCGATATAAAGTTGCCAGAAAAAGTAACAAACCTGAGGATTGGGAGCAGTTTCAAATTCAGCAAAAAAGGACCAAGAGATTGATTAAGAGGGGAAAAATAGAGTATGAGAGTAAACTTGCAAGGAACATAAAAGTGGACTGTAAAAACTTCTACAAGTATGT
Source organism: Heptranchias perlo (assembly GCF_035084215.1). Classification (NCBI taxonomy): domain Eukaryota; kingdom Metazoa; phylum Chordata; class Chondrichthyes; order Hexanchiformes; family Hexanchidae; genus Heptranchias; species Heptranchias perlo. The sequence goes on along the minus strand of NC_090333.1, from coordinate 36,682,351 downwards.
AAAAAGAAAAAGATTAGTGAAGACAAATGTAGGTCCCTTACAGTCAGAAATTGGAGAATTTATAATGGGGAACAGAGAAATGGCAGAGCAATTGAACAAATACTTTGGTTCTGTCTTCACGGAAGAGGACACAAATAACTTCCCAGAAATGCTAGGGAACCAAGGGACTAGTGAGAAGGAGGAATTAAAGGAAATTAGTATTAGTAAAAAAATAGTGCTGGAGAAATTTTTTTTTTATTCGTTCATGGAATGTGGGCACGCTGGCGAGGCCAGCATTTATTGCCCATCTCTAATTGCCCTTGAGGAGGTGGTGGTGAGCCACCTTCTTGAACCGCTGCAGTCCGTGTGGTGAAGGTTCTCCCACAGTGCTGTTAGGTAGGGAGTTCCAGGATTTTGATCCAGCAACGATGAAGGAACGGCAATATATTTCCAAGTCGGGATGGTGTGTGACTTGGAGGGGATCGTGCAGATGGTGTTGTTCCCATGTGCCTGCTGCCCTTGTCCTTCTAGGTGGTAGAGGTTGTGGGTTTGGGAGGTGCTGTCGAAGAAGCCTTGGCGAGTTGCTGCAGTGCATCCTGTGAATGGTACACACTGCAGCCACGGTGCGCCGGTGGTGAAGAGAGTGAATGTTTAGGGTGGTGGATGGGGTGCCAATCAAGCGGGCTACTTTGTCCTGGATGGTGTTGAGCTTCTTGAGTATTGTTGGAGGTGAACTCATCCAGACAAGTGGAGAGTATTCCATCACACTCCTGACTTGTGCCTTGTAGATGGTGGAAATGCTTTGGGGAGTCAGGAGGTGAGTCACTCACCGCAGAATACCCAGCCACTGACCTGCTCTTGTAGCCACATTATTTATGAGGCTGGTCCAGTTAGGTTTTTGGTCAATGGTGACTCCCAGGATGTTGATGGTGGGGGATACGGCGATGGTAATGCCATTGAATGTCAAGGGGAGGTGGTTAGACTCTCTCTTGTTGGAGACTATTTAATGGGACTGAAAGCCGATAAATCCCCAGGACCTGATAATCTGCATCCCAGAGTACTAAAAGAGGTAGCCATGGAAATAATGGATGCATTAGTTGTCATCTTCCAAAAGTCAATAGATTATGGAACAATTCCTGCAGATTGGAGGGTGGCAAATGTAACCCCACTATTTAAAAAAGGAGGGAGAGGGAAAACAGGGAACTACAAACTGATTAGCCTAACATCAGTGGTAGGGAAAATGCTAGAGTCTATTATAAAGGATGTAATAACAGGACACTTCAAAAATATCAACGGGATTGGACAAAGTCAACATGGATTTATGAAAGGGAAATCGTGTTTGACAAACCTACTGGAGTTTTTTGAGGATGTAACTGGTAGAATAGATAAGGGAGAAGCAGTGGATGTGGTTTATTTGGATTTTCAGAAGGCCTTTGATAAAGTCTCACATAAAAGGTTAGTGTGCAAAATTAAAGTACATGGGATTGGTGGTAATATACTGGCATGGATTGAAAATTGGTTAACAGACAGGAAACAGAGAGTAGGAATAAATGGTTCTTTTTCGGGATGGCAGGCAGTGACTAGTGGGGTACCGCAGGGATCAGTACTTGGGCCCCAGCTATTCACAATATATATCAATGATTTGGATGAGGGAACCAAATGTAATATTTCCAAGTTTGCTGACAACACAAAACTAGGTGAGATTGTGAGTTGTGAGGAGGATGCAAAGAGGCTCCAATGTGATTTAGACAAGTTGAGTGAGGGGGCAAATACATGGCAGATGCAGTATAATGTGGATAAATGTGAAGTTATCCACTTCGGAAGGAGAAACAGAAAGGCAGAGTATTATTTAAATGGTGACAGATTGGGAAATGTTGATGTACAAAGGGATCTGGGTGTCCTTGTACACCAATCACTGAAAACAAACATGCAGGTGCAGCAAGCAGTTAGGAAGGCAAATGGTATGTTGGCCTTCATTGCAAGAGGATTTGAGTACAGAAGCAAGGATGTCTTACTGCAGTTATGCAGGGCCTTGGTGAGACCACACCTGGAGTATTGTGTACGTTTTGGTCTCCTTACCTAAGAAAGGATATACTTGCCATAGAGGGAGTGCAGTGAAGGTTCACCAGGCTGATTGCTGGAATGGCAGGACTGTCATATGAGGAGAGATTGGGTCAACTCGGCCTGTATTCACTCGAGTTTAGAAGAATGAGAGGGGATCTCATTGAAACATAAAATTCTGACAGGGCTAGACAGACTGGATGCAGGGAGGATGTTTCCCCTGGCTGGGGGGTCTAGAACGAGGGGTCACAGTCTCAGGATATGGGGTAGGACTGAGATGAGGAGAAATTTCTTCACTCAGAGGGTGGTGAACCTGTGGAATTCTCTACCACAGAAGGCTGTGGAGGCCAAGTCGCTGAATATATTTGGGAAGGAGCTATATAGATTTCTAGACACAAAAGGCATCAAGGGGTATGGAGCGAGAGCGGGAATATGGTATTGACATAGAGGATCAGCCATGATCATATTGAATGGCGGAGCAGGCTCGAAGGACCGAATGGCCTACTCCTGCTCCTATTTTCTATGTTTCTATATTTCAACTCAAATGTTAACAATAAAAATATTGTCACTATAGATTCACACCTACTGAAGACCAAGCTAAAAGTGCTTTAGAACCATTGAAGTTTACAGCGCAGAAGGATGTTTTTTGGCTTATCGTGTCTGGCTCTTTGCTGTAGCAATCCAAAACGAATCCTAGTGCCCTGCTCCCATAGTCCTGTATCTTCCTCACCTTCAAATGTTTATTTACTCTTTCATCAACAACAACAACAACTTGAATTTATATAGTGCCTTTAACATAGTAAAATGTTCACAGGAACTATTAGCAAACAAAATTTGACACTGAGCAACATAAGGAGATATTAGGACAGGTGAACAAAAGCTTGGTCAAAGAGGTAGGTTTTAAGAAGCGTTTTAAAAGAGGAGAGAGAGGTAGAGAGGTGGAAAGGTTTAGGGAGGGAATTCCAGAGCTTGAGGCCTAGGCAGTTGAAGGCATGGCCACCAATGGTGGAGCGACTAAAATCGGGGATGTGCAAGAGGCTACAATTGGAGGAGTGCAGAGATCTCGGAGGGTTTTAGGGCTGGAGGAGGTTACAGAGATAGGGAGGGATGAGGCCATGGAGGGATTTGAAAACAAGGATGAGAACTTTAAAATTGAGGCAGTCCCGGACCGGGAGTCAATGTCAGCCAGCAAGCACAGGGGTGATGGGTGAATAGGACTTGGTGCGGGTTGAGGATATGGGCAACAGAGTTTTGGATGAGCTCAAGTTTATGGAGGGTGGCAGATGGGAGGCCAGCCAGGAGAGCATTGCAATAGTTGAGTCTAGAGATAATAAAGGCATGAATGAGGGTTTCAGCAGCAGATGAGCTGAGGTAAGGGTGAAGATGGGTGATGTTTCAGAAGTGGAAGTAAGCGGTCTTGGTGATGGAGCAGATATGTGGTCGGAAGCTCATTTCAGGGTCAAATAGGATGCCAAGGTTGCGAATGGTCTGGTTCAGCCTCAGACAGTGGCCAGGGAGAGGGATGGAGTCGGTGGCTAAGGAACGGAGTTTGTGGCGGGGACCAAAGTCAATGGCTTCAGTCTTCCTTAAAAGATGCAGTGGTTATCCATCAGCTACTCTCCATACAAAGCATTCTTTGCTCCCAACAACTTTCTACCTAAGGAAATGTTCCCTAACCTCTCTCCTCACTCTCTTAGTGGCAATTTTATAATGTGATCATTCATCACTGACTCCCCGACAGGAGGAAATAGTCTTTTCCTATTTGCATAATTAGAATCCTTTGTAAATTAAAAAAAATGTACTAAATCTCTGCTCATAACTCTCGCTTCTCATGCCTGGCACCATCCTGGTGATTCTATGCTATATGCTATCTATGGCTTTAATATACTTTATATATTGGGGTGCCCAAAACTGCACACAGTACTCTAACTGTGGCCTAACAATTGCCTTGTACATATTTATCATTGCTTCTTTTCCTTTGTATTCTGTGCCCCTGAAACACAAAATACTATTGGCTTTTTCTATGGCTTTATCCATTAGTGGACCCAGCATTGACCCCTTTGTCAAATTACGATGATTTGTAGCTGTTAACAATTGTCAGTAAGAGAAAAAGAATAATTTTTCTTTCTCTGGATTTAGTTCATACTTAAATCTCCAGATGTGGAGATGCCGGTGATGGACTGGGGTTGACAATTGTAAACAATTTTACAACACCAAGTTATAGTCCAGCAATTTTATTTTAAATTCACAAGCTTTCGGAGATTTTCTCCTTCCTCAGGCAAATGTTTCAAGATCTCCTTGAAGCCTACGCATTTATACATATTGAACAATAATACATGGTGTTTACAGACTGCCCCTGCAACTGCCCGTTGCCAAGGCAATCACCGTGTTCAGACAGAGAGGTGTTACCTGCAGAACCTCCGAATACACATTCAACAAAAAAACAAACAGGGAAAAAAAACAGAGAAAAAAAAAACACAGAGAGAGGCAGAAACATCCGGAAGGCAGAGAGAGCCAGCAAATGACCCATTATATTAAAAACAGATAACATTTGTTCGCTGGTGGGGTAACGTGTAGCGTGACATGAACCCAAGATCCCGGTTGAGGCCGTCCTCATGGGTGCGGAACTTGGCTATCAATTTCTGCTCGACGATTTTGCGTTGTCGTGTGTCTCGAAGGCCGCCTTGGAAGGACTGCTGAAGTGTTCCCTCCCAGTCGGGGAACACTTCAGCAGTCATGGACATTCATCCACCGACCTTCGGGTAAGCGTACTCCAAGGCGGCCTTCGAGACACACGACAACGCAAAATCGTCGAGCAGAAATTGATAGCCAAGTTCCGCACCCATGAGGACGGCCTCAACCGGGATCTTGGGTTCATGTCACGCTACACGTTACCCCACCAGCGAACAAATGTTATCTGTTTTTAATATAATGGGTCATTTGCTGGCTCTCTCTGCCTTCCGGATGTTTCTGCCTCTCTCTGTGTTTTTTTTTTCTCTGTTTTTTTTCCCTGTTTGTTTTTTTGTTGAATGTGTATTCGGAGGTTCTGCAGGTAACACCTCTCTGTCTGAACACGGTGATTGCCTTGGCAACGGGCAGTTGCAGGGGCAGTCTGTAAACACCATGTATTATTGTTCAATATGTATAAATGCGTAGGCTTCAAGGAGATCTTGAAACATTTGCCTGAGGAAGGAGAAAATCTCCGAAAGCTTGTGAATTTAAAATAAAATTGCTGGACTATAACTTGGTGTTGTAAAATTGTTTACAATAAATCTCCAGACACACTGGCAATTATTTATTTCAGTGTTGAGTGTGACTGTTCCAACACCCCTTCTGTCAAATAACCTTCCTAATAGGGATCACATTACTTTCTATATCATTCTTTTTAACTAGGAACTTGGAGGTAGCTTGAAAGGAATAAAGTCTACGAACAGCAACACAGCATAAAGTCATATTCAGTGCAGATTGGCAGAATGTCCATTTACTAATTTGCCACAACATAATTGCAATGCAGGACACACAGTGAGTGATATTACACTGAGGCAGCCAACCGTAGTGATTTTGCACTGAGGATAAAACTGGCCGTAGTAATAAGGGAGTTTTTTTCCTTTTCTCCTTGTGATCTGGTTTCTCCAGATGAGGAAGCCGACACCAGACAGAAGGAGGAAGAACAATCACACGAGCATTCATCAAGTACTCCAGATATCGGATCGGCCATCCCTTACTCTCCCTGCATGATTTTCCTTTCATTAAAAGTTTTACTCAGTGTCTCAACAGAATGTTATTTTTCATCAAAATAAGCCTATGAGCTCTTCCTGGTTTTGCTCTGGATCAAGGTGCCTCTCACTGATCAAACTAATTTTCAACATATTTCTGTAGCAGCATATCCCAAACACCTTCCGTCTTCTTCATTCTCCCTCATAGCAATCAGAGGGAAAAAATTACACTTCTATTGAAATTGAAAAAAAGTAAGCAATTACTGGTGGCATGAACTAACAATCGTCAATATTCTCTCCAGAACTCTCTTGGTTTGTATATGAACAAAGAAGTTTTGCAAGATCTCAGGCCTCTTGCTCATTTGTAAAGTGTTCTGAAAGTTAATCTGTTCTAACAAAAGCAGCCCCGATTTTTCAAGTATTTCTTTATATTTGTACTTCCTCATACCAGGCAGCATCCTAGTGAATCTGCGCTGTACCCACTTTATTGCCTCAACATCCTTCCTATAGTGTAGAACCCAAAACTGCACAGATTACTCCAACTGTCGTCTTACTAGATTCACCGTTACATTTTGACTTTTATATTCTACACCTCTTGCCATAAAACCCAGTATTCCACTGGCTTTCTTTCATGGTGCTCTTTGAATAATGGCTGTTAATGTGCAGTACCAAATTCCTCTAGTCAGATATAACCTGAAGATTTATAAAATGGTAACCGTTCCTGTTCACGTGTGCATTAGGTATGGAGCCCGAATGGTCACATGGGTTGCGCCTATAATGCTCTGAACACTTGGGATGCCTACCAGCTGATAGAAGTTCTGCGATCTCTTCTGTGGGTGTCTTCTTTCCACTGGGAATGTTATAATGGTGTTTCCCAATGAAAAATGTGGCATTAATCAGGTATCAACTGTAGACTGGCTTATTTGGCGAAACATCCCTACAGAAGCCTGAAAAGATCCTGTAAATAGTGTGAAGACTCACATAAGAAACGGATAATGGTGTCTTCAACTTCTTCCAGAAATGGCTCCAAGCACAAATATGCATATAAAGAAGGTGTTTTAATAATAACTGGCAATGATGATACAAATCAGCAACTGCAACAACACTTTAAATGTCCAAAAACTATTAAAATCAGGAGTAATGAGACTCCACATTTTTAAAAGTTAATTTTTAGTGCCAGGGAGGGTGTTTGGCAGTCATTATAATTTACCTTACAGTTAAAACTTAATTTAGATTAAAAAATGAGTCTACCTGTTTTGTGGCAAGATTAGTTAGTTTCCAGCTGGGCAAGAGAGCAAGTTGGCGCTGGTCCATTGATTCTATTGATTGCAGCTGGCGATGTCCCTTTAAGGTGAAGCTGTCAGATCGATGGAGAACCAAGAAGAGCAAGTTCCAGATTTTCGCGTTTGACTGTGTTAAATCGTTGTGTTCAACGATTTAACACAAGCTGTTAGGCTCACTGTTATTTTGAAAGCAATTTTCTGCCCAATATGAGAATCTTGAATACTTGAATAGTCTCTCCCTGAGCCTTCCCTTCTCCAGTGTACACAATCCCATGTTTTTCAACCTTCCCTCATAACACAGATGCCTTGAGCTACGTATCAATGTGGTTATCCTTTTCTTCACTGTAATGTGGCAATCATAATTGCTCCCATAGCAGCACATAAGCCTTGTATAGACTCATTATCATCTCTTGGGATTTATGCTCTAAACCTCCCATGATCCAATTAGCATTCCTTACTGCTGCCACACACTGCACTTTTGTTTTCGGTGAGCTATCCAGCAAGACATGATTCCTCTCCTTTGCGTGATTTGATTGGTTTATCAACAAAGTGTGATTACATAATGTTGTTACATAATTTTCCCATTATAAAATGCTGGCATAGGGTTTTCCCATTGTAAATATTTGCATAAAAAAGTATGACTCAAAAATTGTGATCGAGGAAATAAGGTTACTGTGGAGAAGAAGTATGTGAGGGTTAAATTGGATAACCCCTGAAAATGGGCGCAGGGAGTATAGTACGCGATTAACCCGCACCCGGTCGTTGCGATGCAGGCAGCACGTTACATTCTTGCTGCCTGCTGTATTAAATGATTGCTGCATGCAACCAGCGCTACCTGCACTGTTGATTGGCTGCAGGCATCAGCAGGGGCCCCCGATATCGCGAGTGGCTCATGCTCCTTAAAGGCAATCTGCACCTCTTAAAGGGGAGGTGCACTGTGGCTGCAAGAAGTGGTGGGAGTCATTCCAAAACTGAATCTGTGCTGTGATACTTTGAAGAATGGCTGCGCCTGCAAGAGAGTGTACACCAATGTTCTCTGATGATGCCCTGGAGGCCTAAGTGCAAGAGGTGGAGAGAAGGAGGGGCATCCTGTATCTGGAGAGGGGCAGGAAGCCCTCCAGCCATATGTTGAAGAGGATGTAGGGGAGGAGGTAAATACCAGGAGCATAGTCCAAGAACGTGGATGCAATGCAGGAAGAAGTTCAATGATTTAACATGAGTTGTCAAGGTGTGTGAACAATTTTACAACACCAAGTTATAGTCCAGCAATTTTATTTTAAATTCACAAGCTTTCGGAGGCTTCCTCCTTCCTCAGGTAAATTGCTGGACTATAACTTGGTGTTGTAAAATTGTTTACAATTGTCAAGGTGTGTGAGTTCAAGCTTCAAGTGGCATATTGTACCAACTGCACCACTAGCCTCATCCACTGCTCAATTCATTACACCCCCATCACCCACCTACCAACAATCTCTTTCAATCAATACTCAACCGTTCAACTCACATGCGTTGTGGGTGTGAGTGTTACAAGCCTCACACCCACAACACACAGTTCTCACACACACTAGTAGCTATTCCAACATGACAGCCACATCACTCAAACATCTTGAAGAACACTCACTGACACATTACCCTCTTTCTTGCAGGAAAATGTGGCGCATGACTGGAGGCAGCAAGTGGCAGTGGCTCCATGGAACATGAACCTGCTGTCTTCTCTCAGGATGACAGCATTCCTGCTCCCATGCCTGCCACTGCCCCAATGGCCTTGCCTGTCAGCCAGCCAGCCCACTCCCTGTAGAGTATTGAAACTTGATCCAAGTATAGGAAACCTCCAAAAACATGTACAAATGCACCAGCAGCCAGAAAAAATAATGCAGCAACTAACCTGTAACTATTTCATCATCCCTTTTAATGGCGCTGGGGTGGGGTGGGGTGGGGTGGGGGGGTCCTTCATGCCATTTAAATCATGTTCAGCTGTGCAGGGTTAAGACAGGGCATTGGCTGGAGTGTGGAGTTCCAAAATAGCAGCATTGCCTTCCAATCAGCGTTGCACACTGATTCATATCATATTCTCCCTACGCTGTATGCTGCCGGTGGTTGTTAGGTGTGAGCATTGCAAACCCCTTTTCCAAGATGGTGTCCTATGCACTCCCCATCGGAAGTGTGCGCGCACATCTTCGACCCCATTTTCAAGGCTTAGTTGTTCGCGTAGTGCCTAAAAATGAGCGTTACACGGCCCAATTTCACCCCCGTGACTTTTAATATATTATAGATAGATACACCAGCAGATGTCATAGGAACATTAGGAACAGGAGTAGGCCATTCAGCCCCTCGGGTCTGCTACACCATTCAATTGGATCATGGCTGATCTGCACCCTCAACTCCATTTTCCTCTCTTAGCTCCATAATCCCTTCATACCCTTACCTAACAAAAGTCTATCTATCTCAATCTTGAAAGCACCAATTGTCCTATCATCCACAGCCATTTGGGGGCAGAGAGTTCCAAATTTCCACTACCCTTTGTCTGAAAAAGTACTTCCTGATTTGCCTAGCTATTGTTGGCCAGGGGCTGCAGAAACTATTGAGTTTATTCCGAACTGCTGACACACAGGCAAAAGCAACTTTTGAACTGAAGTAACCTGAGTTCAGTCGCTGGCCTGAGCTGGCTGGAATCGGTTTGAATTAGCTAAGTTTTGTGAAAGACAAAGGAGATGTGATAAGACACAAGTCCTTATTTAGAAAAGGAGTAATGAGGTAATGCTACCTGAGTCCTTGGGACAGAGCCAATGAGGAGAAGACACAGACTAGGCGAGCAAGCCTAAACCAACGGGAGAGAGACAGCACAGCTTGAAGAGATAAGATTCGGAATAAGAATGAAAAATCTGGGGTGTGGAGCCAGAGCGAAGACTCTGGAGACCAACCATCGCGGAAGTGGAAGAACCTGATATAGAGACGACGTCAAAAGAGAGAACGGAACGCCTGGCCAGCGTCAGCTCTCCTTTTCAGGTATTATCCTTTATATTCTGTGACCACTCAGGGAGTGTCAGAGAAACCTAGTGGGTGTGCGTTTAGATCCTAGTTTGGGTATAAAACTGTATAACCTGGTGCAAACTGCATGTCTATATCTAACCAGACGTATAAGCTATATGTATATGATCTAACGATGTGAATAAAGCGAATTGAGAGTTAAGAGAGAATTGACTCTTCTCCTCTTTGTACTAAGCCAATAACTGTAACCGGGTCAACACTCTAATTTTAAGATTATGTCCCATTGTTCTTGATTCTCCCACCAGAGGAAATAGTTTCTCCGTATCTACCCTATCAAATCAATATAACATTTTAAACACCTTGATTAGATCACCCCTCAATCTCCTATACTCAAGGGAATACAAGCCAAGTTTATGCAACCTGGTCTCATAATTTAACCCTTTTATCCCCGGTATCATTCTGGTGAATCTGCGTTGCAAGATTCCAAGCCCTCCAAGGCCAATATATCCTTCCTAAGATGTGGTGTCCAACCCTGAATGCAGTACTCTAGATGGGGTCTGACCAAGGCTCTATACAACTGAAGCATAACTTCCTCCCCTTTGTAATCCAGACCCCTTGAGATAAAGGCCAACATTTCATTCGCCTTTTTGATTTCTTTTGTACCTGTCAACCGGCTTTTAATGATTTGTGTACTTGGACTCCCAAATCTCTTTGCTCCTCTACCGTCCCTAGTTTCTCATCATTTAGAAAATAATCTGATTTATAATCCTTGGGTTCAAAGTGGATGACTTCACATTTGAACATATTGAACTCCATTTGCCATAGTTTTGTCCATTTACTTTGTCTGTCTATGTCCCTTTGCAACTTCCTGCTCCCAGCTACACAACTTACCGTCCCTCCTAACTTAGTGTCATCCGCAAACTTGGATATACAACTCTCTATTCCTTCATCTAAGTCATTGATAAATATGGTGAAAGAGTACCTACCATTTATCCCTGCTCTCTGCCTCCTCCCTCGCAACCAATTTTCAACCCAAGTCAAAAGGCTACCTCCAATTCCGTGAACTCTCATTTTTGCTAATAATTTTGTGTGGAACCTCATTGAATCCCTTCTTGGCATGTCCCATGGTGAACCAGTGGACGCTCCATTTTATAACACTCGGGGTGTTATGCCATTTAACACACAATATTATCAAGGTTACTGATTTATAGTAACTATGTGAAATTGCAATTTTATTTGTATTTAAGGGATCAGATTCCATGATTCTGTCCATTTTCAATGCACACTGTAAATCTGCGGTCTTGATTATTATTATATGTTCCTTTACCCACGCATTGAGATCTGTCGTTCAGCTGCTCCTGCTGCTTTCCTCATTCTCCTGTCCCACTAGGCCAAACCTCCCACAAGACTCCCCATGTCCTAGTCCTGATCCCATATCTTTGCCTAGTTTCTTTCTCATCCCCACTTCATGCGCTCTCTGAGCTGAAGTGGAAGAAGGCCAGAAAACTTGCAATGGAGAGAGAGAAGTTGGATGCCAGATGTGAGAGAAAAATCACCTACTAAATTAAAAGCTTATGACTGAAAATAAGAGGAACTCATTTGTTTATTGTTGTTAAGCAAAATGACTGGTAAATAGTCTCCCACACACCTCGGCTACATCTGGCTTATAAATATTAAGGTATCCAAGTTATTTTAATTGCAGAAGTGAGGCTTTTAGCATGTCCTGAAGAAAATGGATGCTAAATACATACCTAAGATTCGCACAGTAGACTCAATAAGCATGACCCTTAATGGTTCAACAAGTCAATCAGAAGTGAAATAAGATAGAAAAATTAACTTCACAAGCCTGCAAGGAGAGGGGGAAGGGGGCTCATGGAAAGATAACAGGCAACTTCAGAAGCATGTCAGAAGGATGAAAACTAAAGGAACTGGAAATTAATATAGCCACACAACACCAAGAAATTCTTTGAATGTCAAAACAGCAAAAGAACAGTTAGGAAAGATGCTAGTGTGGATGAAACGGAGGACAAACAGAGAATAATTGGTATTCGCAATTAATTCCTTTTTGAAGAATTGATTAGAAAACATTGTAGCAATATGCACTGCTGTGATGGAAGGAATTCAAACAGACTTAGAGTTTGACCTAAATGTGATGGAGGTTCTAAACATGTTTAAAGGGCCCACAATGAACAAATCTACAGCAAAATATGGTATCTTTTTAGGGTATTAAGAGAAATTAGAGATGACAAAAATCTTGAGAACAACAATGAATGTGGGAGAGATACCACTAGATTGAAAACAAGCTAATGTAGTATCCATTTTCAAGAAAGAGGGCCAATCTAATCAGGGCAACTACAGACTAACATCAATAGCTGGTAAAATAATGGAAATGAATTGTCAGAACCAAACTTGAAGAGTACCTGTGTGGGAAAGATCTAATAAATATAAGCCAATGTCTGTTTAGAAGAGGAAGATCCTGCTTGATGAACCTCCTTGACATTTTTGAGTAAGTGACATCTCAAGTGAACAGGAGAAAACCAAACTTAGTTAGCCAAAAAGTTTTCAATAAAGTTCCCCTTAAAAGGCTGCTACTGAAGCTGAAAACAGTGTGGATTCAAGGTAGAACAGTAGGGATTCAAAGTAAAACATGGGCTTGGATAAAGAGTTGGCTGACGGAAAGAAAATAGCAGGCACTGAGAATGATGAGAGAGTTGTGGGGGGAGAAGTACTGAGAGGAGTGTCACAGAGTTTGGTGCTGGAAGCTATTGTTCTTAATCTACATTAATGTCTTATATGCAGAAACTTGAAGTAAACTGGCCTTGTTTTTAGATTTGTAAACAATTTTACAACACCAAGTTATAGTCCAGCAATTTTATTTTAAATTCACAAGCTTTCGGAGGCTTCCTCCTTCCTCAGGTGAACGATGTGGAAATGAAATCCTCGAAATGAAATCGCATTTATAAATCACAGAACAATGCTTGGTGATTACAGACAGTTTTTTCAACTGCCCGTTGCCAAGGCAATCAGTGTGCAGACAGACAGGTGTTACCTGCAAGTTCTCAGAATATACAAATCACCAAAAAAAACAACAAACAAAAAAAACAGAGATAGAGAGGTAGAAACATAGAAAAGACAGCAACTGACCCGTTATATTAAAAACAGATAACATTTGTTCGCTGGTGGGGTAACGTGTAGCGTGACATGAACCCAAGATCCCGGTTGAGGCCGTCCTCATGGGTGCGGAACTTGGCTATCAATTTCTGCTCGACGATTTTGTGTTGTCGTGTGTCTCGAAGGCCGCCTTGGAGTACGCTTACCCGAAGGTCGGTGGATGAACGTCCATGACTGCTGAAGTGTTCCCCGACTGGGAGGGAACCCTCCTGTTTGGCGATTGTTGCGCGGTGTCCGTTCATCCGTTGTCGCAGCGTCTGCATGGTCTCGTCAATGTACCATGCTCTGGGGCATCCTTTCCTGCAATGTATGAGGTAGACAACGTGGGCCGAGTCACAGGAGTATGAACCATGCACCTGGTGGGTGGTGTCCTCTCGTGTGATGGTGGTATCTGTGTCGATGATCTGGCATGTCTTGCAGAGGTTACCGTGGCAGGGTTGTGTGGTGTCGTGGACGCTGTTCTCTTGAAAGCTAGGTAATTTGCTGCGAACGATGGTCTGTTTGAGGTTGGGTGGCTGTTTGAAGGCGAGTAGTGGAGGTGTGGGGATGGCCATAGCAAGGTGTTCGTCGTCATTGATGACATGTTGAAGGCTGCGGAAAAAATGGCGTAGTTTCTCCGCTCCGGGGAAGTACTGGACGACAAAGGGTACTCTGTTGGTTGCGTCCCGTGTTAGTCTCCTGAGGAGGTCTATGCGATTTTTTGCTGTGGCCCGTTGGAACTGTCGATCAATGAGTCGAGCGTCATATCCCGTTCTTACTAGGGCGTCTTTCAGCGTCTGTAGGTGTCTGTAGGCCATCCCCTATGGACAGGCCCTGCGAATACACAGGGTCTGCTCAGACGAGGAGGAACGCGATGGACACCTACAGACGCTGAAAGACGCCCTAGTAAGAACGGGATATGACGCTCGACTCATCGATCGACAGTTCCGACGGGCCACAGCAAAAAATCGCATAGACCTCCTCAGGAGACTAACACGGGACGCAACCAACAGAGTACCCTTTGTCGTCCAGTACTTCCCCGGAGCGGAGAAACTACGCCATGTTCTCCGCAGCCTTCAACATGTCATCAATGACGACGAACACCTCGCTATGGCCATCCCCATACCTCCACTACTCACCTTCAAACAGCCACCCAACCTCAAACAGACCATCGTTCGCAGCAAATTACCTAGCTTTCAAGAGAACAGCGTCCACGACACCACACAACCCTGCCACGGTAACCTCTGCAAGACATGCCAGATCATCGACACAGATACCACCATCACACGAGAGGACACCACCCACCAGGTGCATGGTTCATACTCCTGTGACTCGGCCAACGTTGTCTACCTCATACGTTGCAGGAAAGGATGCCCCAGAGCATGGTACATTGGCGAGACCATGCAGACGCTGCGACAACGGATGAACGGACACCGCGCAACAATCGCCAAACAGGAGGGTTCCCTCCCAGTCGGGGAACACTTCAGCAGTCATGGACGTTCATCCACCGACCTTCGGGTAAGCGTACTCCAAGGCGGCCTTCGAGACACACGACAACACAAAATCGTCGAGCAGAAATTGATAGCCAAGTTCCGCACCCATGAGGACGGCCTCAACCGGGATCTTGGGTTCATGTCACGCTACACGTTACCCCACCAGCGAACAAATGTTATCTGTTTTTAATATAACGGGTCAGTTGCTGTCTTTTCTATGTTTCTACCTCTCTATCTCTGTTTTTTTTGTTTGTTGTTTTTTTTGGTGATTTGTATATTCTGAGAACTTGCAGGTAACACCTGTCTGTCTGCACACTGATTGCCTTGGCAACGGGCAGTTGAAAAAACTGTCTGTAATCACCAAGCATTGTTCTGTGATTTATAAATGCGATTTCATTTCGAGGATTTCATTTCCACATCGTTCACCTGAGGAAGGAGGTAGCCTCTGAAAGCTTGTGAATTTAAAATAAAATTACTGGACTATAACTTGGTGTTGTAAAATTGTTTACAATTATCAACCCCAGTCCATCACCGGCATCTCCACATCTTGTTTTTAGATGTTACTAAACTAAGGGAAGCAGTCAAGAAGGATGAAGCAGCGAGGGATAAAAAAGGTGTGAGATAAAACCTGCAATTGGGGAAATGAAATGAGTACAGATAAATACAAGGTATTACATATTTGCAGGGAAAATGGATGTCAGAAGTACACTATGGATGGCGTGGAAATAACTAAAGGTGAAGCAGCAAGAGGTCTGAACAGGATAGCAGATTCAGCACTTTGTGTCAAATCACTATCGGTAACAATAAATAAAGCAAATAGAATGCTTAATATTGCAGGGTCAGTTGGGTATAAATTAAGAAATGTCATTGGAAAATTTTACAGTGCCTTGGTCAGATATAAAGAAAACATTCAAGCCATAGAGGGATTCCAGAGAAGACCTGTGAGGCTGATTCCTCGGGTGAAAGGATTGAGTTATAAGGAAAGACTGGAAAATGGACCTCTTTAGCTTTGAAAGGAGATGACTAAGAGGGGGTCTTATTAAAATGTACAAAATTAAATGGCATAGATAAGGTTAATACAGAGTCACTACTTCAAGATATGCCAAGAAACTAGATCAAGCAGGTATAGCATAAAACTGGTTTAAAAAAAAAGAGGGATCAATAACTGGTTAGTCTTCCAGATAGGGTAGTGGAGGCTAAAACCGTCGACTCATTCAATCGTCAGTTAGAAGGTATGATGGGGGAGATGTAGGTCTTTTGTCTGGATGGATGAACTAACATGGACCAAATGGCCTCCTTAATCTGTATCATTCCTGTGATTACAGCAGCAATTTTTGAATTGCTATGTACTGTTTGGCCACGACAGAATTTACTGGAGAAACATATTTCTTTTAGTGGTGTAGGAATTAGAAAAAACGATAAAGCTGAACAGTAATTAAATAGTACAATACTGCAACTTTAAATGATGGAGACCGGCTGTTAGTTTTTTGCTTTCATTCTGAGTGGCAAATAAATCATGGGAACATGAATTGCTGTAACTTGGTAGGGCAGTTTTGTTTGTACAGTCCCTCTTGTAGCTTAGTACAATGCTGCCACATGCTGGGAGAAGAGTATAATGCAACTAAATGCAACTTGTTTCGAGTCCATGGAAACAGAAAATGAAACCAGTGAAATACTCCTTTTACCATCTGCATAGATAGGAATCAGTAAAGAGGCCAAATTTTAATTTCATTTTTAACATCAGTGTCAATGGCAACATTAACAGAAATTCTGAACAATGCAGCTCAAAGAATCATTTTGGTGGTGAATTATTAGTCGGCTGATTTCCATTTTCACTTAAGAGGAGGCATCCAGGTCTCTTTTGAAACCAAGTTAGGTGACAAAAATCAAAGCGGCATACACTATCAGATTCCACCATTAGTGAGAAAAAGGATGAAAGAATTGGAAATTAGGCAAAGGCTCAGAATGATGAACCCTGTGACTGAATGACAACAGCACAGTAGACTAGAAATGTAATACCTCAGGTATGAAATGAAATAACCCAGGTTATAGTGCCAGGCTCTTAGTGCCTGGCCTCTGTGCTCGTTTACCTATTCTAGTGCTCCTATGAGATGGTTCCCCCATCACAGGAGCCTGGATGGTGGAAGGCTGCTGATCATCCTCTGAGGGCACTTGAGATGGTCGTGGAGGGCAACCTAGAGCAGCTCTGGTCCTTGAGGGCCCGGCTGCAGACTGCTGTGCCTCGGCCTCGGCTGGGGTAGTCTGTGTGGAACCAACAAAAGCACTGGGTCACAGGTTGGCAGGGGAGCAGGCGTGCTGAAAGGCAGCATGAGCTTCTCCCATGGAGCCAATGCTACTGTCATGGGGCTGTGTCTCTACACTCCCTCTGCTCTACGTTAGAACAGAATGAAGGAGTGTACTGATGCTCTGGAAGCCCCTATCCATGCGTTCCATACTCCTACTCATGCTCTCCTTCATGGATTGAAAGGCCAAGGAGATGCTAGGCCTCAGAGCCACAATGGCAGCAGTCTGAGCTCTCAGCGAAGCTGTCACCATAGGCTCCATCATTGTGGGCCCCACTGCAGTGTTCATAGAGCTGACCATTCGCTCCATGATTGAGTGCATGGTCTCAGTGACGTGCTGGACAGCCGCACACAAACTAGAACTGAACTTCTCCATTTTCTAAGCCATTATGCACAAGCTGTCCAGTATACTTAAAGGTTCTGGTGTATAGGAATCAGTCTTTGAATATAGGCTGTGCTTTTGAGACCTTCATCTGTGCCCTCTGCAGCAAAGCTAAGATGCAAGTGTTTGAATCCTGACAAGACACTAGGAGATTTCCTCTGTTCATTATTTGTAGTGAAATTGTAAATACATGTATAGAGAATAGATTTTTTATTTCTCTATGAATAATGAATAGAGGAAATCTTTGTGGGTAGATATTACAGATAACTGGTGTTGGAATCCAAAGCCATGCGTGATTGTTATGAATTTACAGGTATCCACTCTGGTTCAGTGGTGTCAGTCGCTCTCTTTAGCGATTGCCTGCTATTTTATGGACATGTGCAGGCTGTAAGGTAATTATGGGGACAAAGTACCTGAGAGGAGAGAAATGAAAGGTGGCATGACTGGGGAGGAGACAGAAGAGAACGGCCCAAGAGGGGTCGACAGAAGAGAAAAAAAGAACTGAGATAGAAGGAATGGGCTTGAGTCCGGAGCAGAAGCCAAAATGCACACGCAAATGGACGTGGAGGGAATTCAGGTTACATAGGCATGGCAAAGATTAGGATAAATATGTCTTGGTTGTAAAAGGAGAATAGGGAGGAGACGATAAAAGAAAGTATAAAGTTAAAGTTAGAGGTCCCGTGGTGGGATCAAGATGACTTGTAGACAGGGTGGAGTCAGATTGGGCATCGATGAATCAGTGTCCGTGTTTGGAGACAGTTGTGGAGAGTGAGTGAGTTAAGGAGCTGTTCGAGGGACAGGTGCCATTTTATTCCATATTCATTCCACGTGGTCACAATTGCTGATCCTTCTCTTTCGTCTTTCTGACAAGTTTGCAGTTCAAGCTGCACGTGTCCTTCAGGACAAATACTTTTCATGTTGATTTCTGTTGTGTATACACCCAATGAGAGTTCTGATTAACTGCTGACAACAGGTTCAATCTCCGGGAACAGGAGAGGAGGATGACCAGCACAATCCGTGTGTGGATGGAGGGCTCAGTGCCATTGCTGGAGGAGGAAAAGATGACTTTTATAAGAGATAGAACTCTTCCTGAATTAAATATCCAAATGCAAGGAATTATCGGTGTATATTTCTATATAGTATTTATTATGCTATTCCTGTACCACTATGTGATTTCCTTGCACCGTCCCTGGCAGAGAAGGTAGATGAGCAACCTATTGCCAGACCTTTGCAAATGTTACTGTGCAAGAAGGAATTGGGAGGTAAAAGGGAGCCACCTGAGGTGAACCTCCCTCCTCCTGGGGAAGGAGTGCCTTTACATGGCACAGTGATTGGTAAACCACTACATGTAGAACCGAAACTGTGCTAAACTACTTTATGGAGCAACACATTGATACTCCAACATAGTGTGACTCATTGCTGTACCTCAAATATTTTAGAATAAAATTACTGAACTCGTGTGTTTGATCTTTGCTAGTAACAAAACAAAACCTTAAAGATCTTAGCTAGTTTCTCAAAAATAAAAATTATTCAAAGGGTGACATTACGACTAACTAGTCACTTCACCAATTAATCATTTGCTGATCAGATATTGTGATGTCACGTAGTCAGCATGTCTGCTGATTACAGGCAAACAGCAAATGATAAGACATGTTAACTGGAGCTCCAAGGTTTCAATTGATGGCATAACTTACTCAGGTACTGCTCTGATATTGTCATAATATAGTTTAGAGTGTGGCAGAATTTGATTGGTTAAGTGAGATGTGATGTTGTCAGGCAATGTGAGGTAATTTTTTTTTCTGTCTGGAGTTGAATTTGATTGGCTAATCATAAAACCTATCTAAAAGCAGTGGTTACATCTAGCAACCTAGTCCCATCTTGTCTAATTGATGAAGTTATTGTTATACAAATTAAAACAATGACTTGGACAAAAAAAAAGAGTTGGTACTTGAAATAAAGTCTTAAATAACTCATAAAAACTAAAGTAATGACAAACCTCAGATATGTGTTTTTCTCATCCCAATGTTCCCCATTCCTTTCCTGAAGTTGCTGGCTCATGCTGCAATATGGTTTTGCAGTTGCCAACAGCCCTCTGGTGCCTCTCCCAAAGTTGGCATTCTTCGTGTGTGAATGAAGACAGTGAAAATTGGCAGGCTAGTTTACTCTGCAGAGCATCTCAGCCAAGGCCAATCCTATGCTTACCTGACATTCACACACAGCCACTTTTCAGGAGGGGCCACTGCCTAGCAACTAGGCAAAGGAACTCTGGCTGTTTTCTCCCTTGTGCAGGGCCTGAGGCCATTTACAGCACCTCTAGTATCACCCTGAATGAACATTTCCATTTCAGCACATACTAGGGATTGAATGTGGGACTTTTGACACCTATTATATTAATCTGCAGAATGTAGTGTTTAATTAGATACTACATTTTGAGCAACTTATTATTTCATTTTACTTGACCACTAGGGTTTTCAAACAAAAATGACTTCCTAATGCCATGCTGAACAAAAATTTATATCAGCATTTTCCACAAGTAATTGTGAAAATAAACTTTCAAGAACACACTTTATAAAGGATGCTCCAAATACTGTTACTGTAGATTTAAGAAATATATACCTGAATATATCTTGTGGCTTATAAACTAAAAAATAGAATTGTTAGATTAGTCAAATGCTCATCTTAAGATTTTCTTTTTATTACCTATATCTATATATATATATACGTATTTATGTCATACCCTATGATTCCGACTGAATGTACAGTTTGTACACCAGATTTTACAGCTTCAAATATCAATGATTTTGTCAATCGTGATACTGAATCTTCAACATGATTACAATTACATCAAAGTGTAAAGCACCCTATGTGGTTAGACGTTATAATCCGCTTGCTCTTTCAGGTTGTAGGTTACACGGTCCCGTTTCATACACATTCTCAAGTGTTCCGGATTGTACCGGGATTGCCAGCTTTGTGGATTAAAAAAATGGTCGTTCTTCCTGCCATATGGCACTAGGAAAAATCTTGGATTTAGGTATGAGATGATATATCTTTAAAATTTTCAGCATAAAATGTTAGTCGTTTGCAATCCCATCCCATGTGTTATGTAAATGTGAGGGGTTTTTTCTTTATATGTGGGTACCTTGTTCACTTCCATTAGTTGAACCCATTTCCCTGACCTTTCACTGATTGGACAGCATGAGCCAGCTATGCAGAGTGGATTGGGCTAGAATTGGAGAGGTCACTGTAGAGACCAGAGTATTTGAAATGTGGAGACAGGCAAAATTGAACAAAAATAGTAAAACCAAGCAGGTCTGAAATAAAGGGTTAAACCAGAAAATTAAAATGAGAAAATAGGAGGATAAAAAGAAATAAAAGCAGAAACTGAGAATGGTGAATAAAAGAAATGAGATACAAAGAGATGAACAAGTTGTTGAAATAAAGTGCAAGAATTAGAAAGGCAAAACAGAAAAAAAAATTGAAATGAGGCCTCGAGGTGCAGTAATTTAAGTATGAGATACAGAAACAAGAAATGTAGAAGACAGTAAATAACTACAACTTGAGGTGTCATAGTTCAAAAGCAGGTGTCTGATTTTTGTGAGCTGTTGGTGATCGGCTAGTTGAGATATCTTTTCTTTTATTCGTTCATGGGATGTGGGCGTCGCTGGCGAGGCCAGCATTTATTGCCCATCCCTAATTGCCCTCGAGAAGGTGGTGGTGAGTCACCTTCTTGAACCGCTGCAGTCTCTGTGGTGAAGGTTCTCCCACAGTGCTGTTAGGAAGGGAGTTCCAGAATTTTGACCCAGCGACGATGAAGGAACGGCGATATATTTCCAAGTCGGGATGGTGTGTGACTTGGAGGGGAATGTGCAGGTGGTGTTGTTCCCATGTACCCGCTGCTCTTGTCCTTCTAGGTGGTAGAGGTCGCGGGTTTGGGAGGTGCTGTCGAAGAAGCCTTGGCGAGTTGCTGTAGTGCATCCTGTGGATGGTACACACTGCAGCCACAGTGTGCCAGTGGTGAAGGGAGTGAATGTTTAGGGTGGTGGATGGGGTGCCAATCAAGTGGGTTGCTTTGTCCTTGATGGTGTCGAGCTTCTTGAGTGTTGTTGGAGCTGCATTCATCCAGGCAAGCGGAGAATATTCCATCACACTCCTGACTTGTGCCTTGTAGATGATGGAAAGGCTTTGGGGAGTCAGGAGGTGAGTCACTCGCCACAGAATACCCAGCCTCTGACCTGCTCTTGTAGCCACAGTATTTATGTGGCTGGTCCAGTTAAGTTTCTGGTCAATGGTGACCCCCAGGATGTTGATGGTGGGGGATTCGGCGATGGTAATGCCGTTGAATGTCAAGGGGAGGTGGTTAGACACTCTCTTGTTGGAGATGGTCATAGCCTGGCACTTGTCTGGCGCGAATGTTACTTGCCACTTATGAGCCCAAGCCTGGATGTTGTCCAGGTCTTGCTGCATGCGGGCTCAGACTGCTTCATTATCTGAGGGGTTGCGAATGGAACTGAACACTGTGCAATCATCAGCAAACATCCCCATTTCTGACCTTATGATGGAGGGAAGGTCATTGATGAAGCAGCTGAAGATGGTTGGGCCTAGGACACTGCCCTATCTGATGATGTAAGTGCATCATTGATTTTAAGCAGACATGCATATACTTGGTAAAATGATTGCCAAGAGACTCTATCAAATGGCCATGTCCCTTTAACCATTCAACAAAGTAAGCATTATGTTGATGATGGTAAGCTGTATATAATGGATGCCCTGCTAGTAAACGAGTTCTTATTCTGTGATCCTTATACTTAAACCTCATTCACATGGTAATGAAATGGCAGCCTGAGGGGATTCAATAATACAGTTAATGCTACATTAGGCTCCACATATCAGAGTACCAGTCAGGCTGGAGCAGTCCAACCACCAACTAACCAGGGGCAGATTACTTTCTAGCTTTGGTAAACTGAAAAATAACACAATTCACTAGCTTCTAAGTAGCACCAGTGAGTTTATCCTTACATCTTTTAATTCTGTGTGTTGATTTTTCTACTCTACAACTCTTCCTAACTCCATTATCTATAGGATTAATTTACTTTTTAAAAAAAGTTAATAATAGGCAAAGCAATAGTGATTCAATGACACACAGTGGTTCGCCAAAGCATATGTCATAGATTGAGAAGATACAGATTCCCCCAAATAGCAAGGTACCAGTGACCTTGATATCCCAAGTGACAATAGTCTCATCAGTGGCTTGGAAGTATGTTGACTGTCTGGTTGAGGATTGTACTTGATGTGGGTGAAACACAAAGAGAATAACAGAGGGGAAAATAAGGTAAGTTTTAAAAAGTATTTTATCCAAAGAAGTATGTCACTTTTAAATGCTTGTTCTAGTGCAAACCATGATAGAATAAGTTCTAGCAGAACCCTGGTAAACTTGCTCTGCTTTCTTCTTTATATGAGAGCATCAATAGACCAAGAAGCTATCTGAAAACCAGTCAGATTTATCAACGAAAAGAGAGCACCTTCTAAGGAAGTAACTCTTCAAAATGGGCTTTCTGGGTAACCAAAGCAACCACAAGCTGAGAAACCAATCATACTGCATTAAGGTAGGGCTAATAGCACACCAGTCTCTTTCTGTTGAACAGACTGGGTCAGAACTGAATAATGCAATACTCTGGCCTCCCTTTGGCAATAAAAATTGGCCGAATTACGTACTGGGCATTCCATGAAAAATAGATTTGGTAAGGTCACAGTATTGAAAGACTGTGCGTAATTCCACATCGTACTCTGCTACCTTCATTTAGGATATTTATTTATTTATATAGTACTTCCTTTGCTACCTAATGAAGTTGTATTTTTAAGCTCTACAGCAATATAAGCAGCTATGAGGAGGAACGTGTGTAGCTTGCTAAAAATAACATATTAGAAAAAATGGGCGGGTGTAAAACGAGCTGCAGATCCAATATCACCCATTATACACGCCCATCGAAGTTGAAAGTTCCAGCGTATATCGTTTTGCCCGAAAGTAAATTAGTTTAGCATATACTGAATCTGAAGATTTCCACACCTGAGGTTGTTCTATAGTAATTTTTTAACTTTGTGCTCTTGGCAGGGAACCTCTCACACATTAGAAATTGGGGCACACACAACTCCTGATTTGCTTACCAATCCATGTCCTAACAACTTTGATTAAAATAAAATCTCCTAACCTCTTCTTGTCCTTTTGGTGATATTTTAAATTTATGTCTACTTACCAATTCACCGACCAGTGAAAATAGTTTTTCCCAATTTACCTTTCCAAAACCCTTCATAATTTCTCTTAACTTTCTCTGTTGTAATGAAAATAGCCAGTTTGTCTAGTCTCTCGTCATAACTATCATCTTGGTGAATCTCTTCTGCACCCTCTCCATGACCTTGACCTCTTCATTACGTAGGGTGTCCAAAAATGAACACAATATTCTAACTGTGGTTTAACCGATGATTTGTGTAGGTGTAGCATTATCCTATTGTTTTTGTACTCAATACCCAATTTATAAAACTTAGGATTCCATATGCTTTTTAAAAAAAAAATCTTTATCAACTTGTCTTCCTACTTCTAATTTTTTTTGTAGCTGAACCCGTCTCTGCTTTTCTACTCCTTCTTTAAAGTTTTCTCATTTAGTGTATATGTCCTCTCCTTACTCTTCCCAAAATGTGTCACCTCACATTTTTCTCCATGAAATCTCGGCCGACATCTACCTGCCAATCTACTAACCAGTCTATATTCTCCTGAAGTCACTTACAGCCATCCTCACAGTAGCTATGCTCCTTATTTTTGTGTCACTTGCAAATTTTGATATTGAGCCCCCATACCAAAGTTTTGTGTGTGTATATAAAAATAAAAAGCAATGGTCTTATCACTGACCCCTGGTGGAAGCCACTGTTACATCCCTCCAGCCCAGAAACATTCATTAACCAATACTGTTTTCTGTACTTTAACCAACTTGTTGTCACATTTCCTTTAATATTATGTGTCATCATTTTGTCAACGAGCCTCCTAAGCAGCCCCTTATCAAATGGCCTTTTGAAACTCCACACATTTCCTCTTTCAATACATACCATTACTTCCTCAAAGAATTTTATTTAAATTTATCAGGCAAGACTTGCCTTTTACAAATTTGTGCTGACTGTCCTTAATTTACCCATGGCTTTCTTAAGTTAGCATTAATTTTGATTCTGTATGATGGCTGCTAGAAGCCAACCCACTATGTTACGCTGATTGTCTACAATTATCTGGTTCATTCCTTTCTCCAGTTACATTTGCAACTGTCCAGTCATCTGGGATAACTTTCATATCCAAAAAATGTTTGAAAGATTGTGCTCTGGACTCTAGCTATTTCCTCTCTGACTTCTCTCAGCATTCTATGACTCATGCCATCTGTGCCCAGTGTCTTTTCCACTTTGGGAGGTCCACCATTTGTTTCAGTATTACTTCCTTATCTATAGTTAGACTTTCTAGTTGCTTCACCTCTTCCTCTTGTATTTTGATATCCTACCACCAGTCTTCAATGAAAATGGAGACAAAGTACTAATTTAGTATCTCTGTAGTTCTTTCATTTTTTTCATCTATTCAGTATTACCCTTTGTTTGACCATTCTTTTGCTTATGTGTTTTCAAAATCCATCACAATTTCTCATTATCGGTCAGTCTTTCTTTACACCTTCTTGGCCTTTCTCCTCCTCATTTTGGTTCCCCTCTATTTTCTATACTTTGCTTGATTTTCTTGTGTTATTAGCCCTACATTTGTCATATGCCTGTTCTACTATTATTTTAATGTGAATTTCTCTACTTATCCAAGGAACTCCAGCTTTTTCTGCTCTTGCTTCTTTTCTTGTGGGAATAGGTTTAGATTGTACAATAGACAATTCCTGATTGAACATTTCCCATTGTTCACTGCTTTATTTTCCATTGTATGTTTCCAATTTATCTGGGTTCGTTCCCTTTTTATCAGTTAAAGATCTCTAACTTTGACTGCTCTCTCTCCTTTCCAATGTTTATACTGAACCCAATTATATTATGGTCACTTTTTCCTAAATGTCCCCTACCCTTGCATTGCCTATTTGCTCAACTTCACTTCCTAGAACTTGATCCTGGAACGAATGATGCAGAACATTCCCTTAGGTAAATCCACAGGTTAGTAAATCCATGATAGATTACCATGGAAGGGATAGGCTTGAAGAACAAATGATCTTTTCGTGTTCCAAACATTCTAATGTAATTAAATCAAACTGGTTGGTCAAGCTGTCAAATCCAAAAGTTCATACACATTAGCGACTTTATTTTTGGGTAAAAGCCACTAATCATTTTTAAGTTTTGTGTACAAAAATGCAGTGCGTACTTATATACACAGTGTTTGAAATATATTTAAACAGATAGATGCCCTTACTCGTAATGTCATCGTGTCCCAAGAAAACCAATAGGATGCAATGGGTGGGAATGATCAGAGGGGTTCAGATAGTTTCACTCCCACCCACTATTTTGATCACATATAAAACAGGTACAACATTTGTTATTGGTGTCATTGGTGGAAAATACCACTTAATGGTTGGGGTACAATTTGAAGAGAGATATCACAATCACAGGTTTAAAACAAGCAACAGGCCAAACCAATGGGGCATTTTTAAATAACTACCGTTGATTAACAGAGGCCAGGCACAGAGTACATTTTTAATCATTCTAAAGCTTTAGCTTATTGAAGGGAATGCTCTCTAGATTCTCCTTCATCAATATTTTTCTCTCCCTTTCTCCTAAAGGCATCAACTCCCTGATGGCATCTAGTTCCACAGGCACTGATCGCCCTCTGCTTTCTCTTCCAAGTGGCCACTATTCACGTGCAAATCATGACAGCAAGTTTTAGCAGGGTTTGTGATCACAGAAAATATCAAGTCGATCCTGTCCTCACCCAACATTCACACAATGGAAAATGTTTTATTTAGCAGAGCTGTACCAATAGGAAAAACAATTTTAAACCCAGAATTTGATTTTACTGCCCAAACTTTAATTGCTGTGAAAATTCCTTTTGCTCCCTATGCAAATCTCGTGCTCTGTTTTTGAAAAGTTCAGCCTTTTCATTGTCTTTAGATGCACCCTCTCCTAATTTGTACATTCGACTAGCGTTTGCACATGCCCAGATATGCCCTAGATCACATGCTTTAAGAGAATATTTTAGGGCCTGGGCCATATCCTTGGTCACTCCTGGTGCTCCCTGGATGTAGAGTGTGCTTAGATTAAAACAGCTGGCTGGAAAATTCCCATTGCAGGCCTTGGTGTAGTAATCTCTGGCTTGCACAGAGTCTGGTTTATTATCCAATGCTTGTCCATCATTTGCCAACAATCCAGCATTATGGCAGGCATCGACTGACTTCTTACCATCTTTTTCACACGATTTAACAAAGCATTCATAAGCAGTCTTCAGATTTTGTTGTAATCCACCTGAGTTAAAAATAGCATTATAAAATATTCAGATTTGTTTGAAAAGAAATCACCACTTTTATTACTACACACAAACACACTTAAAGACATTGCTGTATTAATTTACTGTCAGAAAACACATTAGTACAGAACCAGCTGAAACATCATTACTAATGTAGTTACCAAAACCACAATGTTTATCAATGAGATTTAAAGTTTATTAGCCAACACACAATGATGCAGTGATCCAGTGTTTTTTTTTCAGATTAAGTGTTGTCACTAGGATTTCAGTCAAATGTAATGGGTTGCATGTGAAGTTTTTGTACCATGTCCAGTTGGACTGCGAAAAGCAGGAAGCAATACAATTACCATGTAGACTTTGTGCTTTCATCTGTGGGGTTACATCTGATGAGAGCATTTTCAGCTATAAAACACCAGGCAGGTCTGTTAATGGCGGAGGAAGCAATTTAAAATGATGAATTAACAGCGTTTCACAAGTTGAAACACTGTTACAGCATTTTGTCTTAAGTGCGATTTTTTTTTTTTTTGCAATGGCAGTTTGGTAGCAATTTGAATAAGTATGGTGACAACAATGAATATCAGGCAATATGAATCATTGAGTGTCCAGCTTGGTCCCTCTATCAGTGCAGATATGTTCTAGCAACCGATGCTGCAGTTATACTGCACAACCAGCATAAGTGCAGTATGATCTTCTGCACCACATAAAAGCCAAACTTACAGTATACATTGCTGGTTTTATACAAATTGGTAGTTTGGTAACATTAGTAAGACTCACTTTAAAAAGTGAGCTTGTACAGCTACAGCCTAAAGGTGTTTAACACTTCAATTTTTCTTATAAAAAAACTCAGCTCGCCATGCCCCATAATTCCTAATGACTGAAGACAACTATCCTGCCAGCTCTTTTGTATCATTTAGAAATATCATCAGCAGTTAAAGGCTTGTCAACAATGATTATGCATGCAAGCAGTATAACCAATTTGATTCAAAAAGGCTAAGAAAAGACATACTGTACCTTTTCCAATCACATAGTAAGAACCAAGTTTATAGCAGCTTTCTCCATGCTGGTTTTCCTCACAGTTGTGTTTCAATACCTGAGCAGCTGCCTCATAATTTTTTTTAATTCCTTCCAAATAATCAGCAAGTCGTTGACACCCTGACAAGTCAAATATTAGATTATTTTTAAAAATAGTATCCAAACGAGAGGATTATATAGCTTTGTTGTTTTTTTTTTAAGTATCCACACAATATACTTCAGCTGTTCCATCTCTGCCTATCAAACATTAACAGATTTATTTGAAACTTTTGTAAAGGAAAATGGTTTATTGATGTAACAATACACTGTGATGATCACAGGTAGGTTTATTTTGTTAAGTGAGTAATCAGAGCCAATCTTGAAAGCTAGCTGGTCATGGTTAACTTTGAAGACAGGGCCTCATCCTGCAATATGCACTTCAATACTTTTTTTTTGTTCCCGTCTGGGGAGAGCACCCTCCATGTGCCACTCTTCCCACTTAGGTGCTTGTCTTCCTCAGCCAGCTGGGTTTTGTTGTGCAATATGGAAACTTAAGATTCAATTGCATAAAAATTGGTGGCCAGTGGCAGCCTGCCTGCCTGCAGATAGCCATTCACATTTGCCATTAGCACCCTAGTCATTTGAAAACGCAACTTATGAAATGGGTCTGGGTATATCCAGAGGCACAAATGCCAACTAATTTCCTTATAGGACCATCTTTAAAAACAGTACAGTAATATTAACGCCCGGCTTAGAAGCAGAAAACAGTCGCAGAAAAAAAATTGCACACAATTATGGTTTACTTGTACCATTACAGTATAATAGGCATACAAACAGGAGTAGACCATTCAGCCTCATGAGCCTGCTCCCTCATTGAATTAGATCATGGCTGATCTGTACCTCAACTCTATTTACCTGCCTTTGTTCCATATCCCTTGAAACCCTTACCCAATAAAAACTAATCGATCTCAGTGATGATTTCAATTGACCCAACATCCAGACTTCTGGGGGAGCAAGTTCCAGATTTTCACTACACTGTGTGGAAAAAGTGATTTCACTCCTAAATGGCCTAGCTCTAATTTTATGAATATGCTGATTGCAGTTGATCATGGTGCACCAGCTCCAACCCCACTCAGTATGTTTTGTATACTTGCAGATCCCCCTGGGTGTTGCTTGCGGATAGTCTGGAATATAGTTGTGATGTTTAGCTGCTAACCTCTGTCCTTTTAAGAATACTGCTGAAGTATTCCCTTTGGAAATCCAGGTAACTGTACCTGCTTGTAATTGAGGTAAATTAGAGGAAACTAAATTGCTTGTAAATTTCAGGTTCCATGTTAATGACTGGCTTTCTTCATCTGCACGTCCTGGCCCAATTATCCCCAGCCCTTTAACCCAGCTTCACCTGAAGACTACGTTTCGTCTTGATCCCATGTGTGTAACACCACAGGAAATCAATGAATATAAATCTCCTGTATATATGATTGCTTATGGTCAATTGGATGATACACTGTTTAAGACACAATGTAGTATTCTGCTGCTAAGGTGAATTGGTATCCATTTAAGACTAAGGCTAAGTTTAATTGCTGCTAAGTAAACAATGGTCATAGAAAGTTACGGCACAGAAGGAGGCCATTTGGCCCATTGTGTCTGTGCCAGCTGAAAGAGCTATCCAGCTTAATCCCACTTTCCAGCACTTGGTCTGTAGCTCTGTAGGTTACAGCACTTCAAGTGCACATCCAACTACTTTTTAAAATGGGTTGAGGGTTTCTGCCTCTACCACACTTTCAGGCAGTGAGCTCCAGACCCCCACCACTCTCTGGGTGAAAAAAATTCTCCTCAGCTCCTCTCTAATTCTTCTACCAATTACTTTAAATCTATGCCCCCTGGACACTGATCTCTCTGCTAACCACGATCTAGTCCCATCATAATTTTATTCCCTTTCAATTAAATTACCCCTTAGCTTCCTCTGTTCCAATGAAAACAACCCCAGCCTATCCAATCTTTCCTTGTAGCTCAAATTCTCCAGTCCTGGCAACATCCTTGTAAATCTCCTCTGCACCCTCTAGTGCAATCACATCTTTCCTATAATGTGGTGACCAGAACTGAATGCAGTATTCAAGCTGTGGCCTAACTAGTGTTTTATACAGTTCTAGCATAACCTCCCTGCACTTATATTCTGTGCCTCAGCTAATAAAGGAAAGTATCCCGTATGTCTTTTTAACCACCGTATCTACCTGTCCTGCTGCCTTCAGGGATCTGTGGACATGCACTCCAAGGTTCCTCTGTTCCTCTACACCTCTCAGTATCCTCCCATTTATTGTGTATTCTCTTGCCTTGTTTGCCCTCCCCAAATGCATTAACTCTCACTTCTCAGGACTGAATTCCATTTGCCACTTTTCTGCCCACCTGACCAGTCCATTGACATCTTCCCTGCAGTCTATAGCTTACCTCCTCACTATCAACTACACAGACAATTTTTGTATCATCTGCAAACTTCTTAATCATGCCCCTTACATTTAGGTCTAAATCATTAATATACACCACAAAAATCAAGGGACCTAGTACAGAACCCTGTGGAACCCCACTGGAAACAGCCTTCCAGTCACAAAAACACCTATCGACCATTACCTTTGTTTCCTGCCACTGAGCCAATTTTGAATCCAACTTGCCACTTTCCCATGGACCTTTACTTTTCTGACCAGTCTGCCATGTGGGACCTTGTCAAAAGCCTTGCTAAAATCCATGCTAAAATCCATGCAAACGTGCTACCCTCATTGACAATAAGTGGGCATGTGATTGCTGCACGTCACAACCCTGACATTTTTTTAAAAAATGACTGGTAAGGTCACTCAAAAGTTAAAGATTTTGGCTCCTTTGGCAAATGACTGCCTTTGTTCTTTTGGCCTAGATTTCCATCCATTGACTATGACTATGAATGAGTGGAAAGGCTAGCCCTTTATACTTCTGTTTTGAGGTGTGACACAGAAATTTGAGTGTGATGTGAAGCACGAGTGAGGAAAGATGTATGATGGACAGGAAAAGCACACTAGACGTACCATTTTTATAACATTTGAATTTAGGCTAGTTTATCACTCACTGCGTTGCACACGGTGAGTCAAGGCTACGTGCATTCTTCAGGTGAGATAAGATTAGAGGCTAGGAGACCGGGGTACAGAGACATAATTCAGTCCCCATTTTAAATCCATACACACTGTCCTTATTTTTGCATATTTCCAATATAAATTCCTATGTCCACATTAATAATGAAAATTGCTTATGTGAACTCATTATGCTGCAATTACCCCTTCCTACCAGGAGTGACAATGCAGCACCACCACTGGAAGGCAGGTGTAATAACATAAGTTTACATAGGCAATTTCCATTATAAATATGTACATGGAAATTTATAATGCAAAATATTCACAGGAAGTGGACACAGACCAGATTTTAAATATATAATAAACTGTTAAATTGCTAACTTCTTCCAGTTTTGATGAAAGGTCATTGACCTGAAACATTAACTCTGTTTCTCACTCCACAGTTGCTGCCTGACCACATTCCAGCATTTTGTGTTTTATTTTAAATATATAATAGATTGGCTTAATTTTTCATTTACCTATCAGGTTCAAGTGTAACAGAAATTTGCAAAAACACAGTAGACAACGTTTTTGTTGGATGTTACTATGACTATTTTCATATTTTGGAATTATTTTAGCATTAATGTCAAATTTCATACCTTGTGCTTGATATAGAAAACTATAACTTAGAAATTGCATGTTCAAACATAAATATAGTGTAAAGAAATGCATGGTAAAAGGTGGGGAGAGATGCTGAGAATTTGTTTTTAACACAGCGGCTTCTCATGATCAGGAATGCACTGCCTGAAAGGGTGGTGGAAGCAGATTCAATAGTAATTTTCAAAAGAGAATTGGATAAATACTTCAAGGGGAAAAAATTGCAGGGCTGAGGGGAAAGAAGGGAGGCGGGTGGGACTAATTAGATCGCTCTTTCTAACAGCCGGCACAGGCACGGTGGGCCGAACGGCCGATTCTATGTATCATCAGCTAGCTTAGATCTGATCCCAATTATTTGAAACGTTTCAACCCACCGCTGTATTAATTCTAGATTTACAAGCGATCGGTTTCATTCATTCATTCCCTTTTACCTTCCGGATCTTTCTCCTTGTGACACTGGTAACTGTATTCGATGCCCAGATTGTCCAGAAACTCTCTCACTTCTGTTTCATTCTGGAAATTCACAAGTCCAGCCATCGCCACCGGACAGTGAAGGGTCAATCTCAGAGCGCACACACCAATGCCACCTTGCTGCCTCCACGCGTGCTCCAAGGACAAATTACAACACGGAAGAGCAAACGCCGCCTACCTGTCTCAGAACAAATCGATCCCAACAGTGTTACACTGAGACAATGAGCCGCATCTCCCGCCCTCGTGAGCAATCGTGCACCACGACCACCCTGTCCCAACCTCAACTCTCCCTTCCCCAATCGTGCACCACGACCTCCCTGTCCCAACCTCAACTCTCCCTGTCCCAATGGTGCACCACGACCTCCCTGTCCCAACCTCAACTCTCCCTGTCCCAATGGTGCACCACGACCTCCCTGTCCCAACCTCAACTCTCCCTGTCCCAATGGTGCACCACGACCTCCCTGTCCCAACCTCAACTCTCCCTATCCCAATGGTGCACCACGACCTCCCTGTCCCAACCTCAACTCTCCCTATCCCAATGGTGGACCACGACCTCCCTGTCCCAACCTCAACTCTCCCTATCCCAATGGTGCACCACGACCTCCCTGTCCCAACCTCAACTCTCCCTGTCCCAATGGTGCACCACGACCTCCCTGTCCCAACCTCAACTCTCCCTGTCCCAATGGTGCACCACGACCTCCCTGTCCCAACCTCAACTCTCCCTATCCCAATGGTGCACCACGACCTCCCTGTCCCAACCTCAACTCTCCCTATCCCAATGGTGCACCACGACCTCCCTGTCCCAACCTCAACTCTCCCTATCCCAATGGTGCACCACGACCTCCCTGTCCCAACCCCAACTCTCCCTGTCCCAATGGTGCACCACGACCTCCCTGTCCCAACCCCAACTCTCCCTATCCCAATGGTGCACCACGACCTCCCTGTCCCAACCCCAACTCTCCCTGTCCCAATGGTGCACCACGACCTCCCTGTCCCAACCCCAACTCTCCCTATCCCAATGGTGCACCACGACCTCCCTGTCCCAACCCCAACTCTCCCTATCCCAATGGTGCACCACGACCTCCCTGTCCCAACCCCAACTCTCCCTGTCCCAATGGTGCACCACGACCTCCCTGTCCCAACCTCAACTCTCCCTATCCCAATGGTGCACCACGACCTCCCTGTCCCAACCTCAACTCTCCCTATCCCAATGGTGCACCACGACCACCCTGTCCCAACCCCGACTCTTCATTCACCCGCGTCTTATCTCCGCGCGACCGTCAACCTCAACCAGGTCACATTGTCCAAGCAAGGGAAACGTCCAATAGCAACGGCGCGATTTTGATTGACGTACATCGCAAACAATGGATAGAACGGGAAGAAGGGCTTTAGTCAATAACGGAACGTCGCGACATCGGGTACAGCCAATGGGCTTCGAGGGAAGGAAAGGCGGAGTTAAATGTCGCCGAGGCTGCGCTGTCACCCTGGAAGTGTTTCCGGGTGGTGAAGGTTTTGCTGAGTTATTTACATGGGGGGGAATAAAGAGCAGACTCCGTGTTGTGTTTGGAGGAAGTAGTTGTTTGGTTTTAATGATGTTGGTTGGGCTGGGTTTGTAAGGTGCACTACCTTGTGTGAGTAGATCTTTGTCCGGCTGCTGTTTCCCTGGGTCCCTAGTCATGTTCATGTTTTTATTCCCTCGGGAGCTCCGTTAGTCTCGCGGCCGCCGCTTGTCGCCATGGTGAGTGAACGTTGTGTTTGTTTAAATTTAACCGTTTTTGTCGGTTGGTGGACGCTGACGCTCGCGAAGCCCCGAGTCCCGCAGCTCCCGCCGGCCCGGTGCGCCAGCGCCGTCACTTTTTGGCTTCTCCCGGCTCGTTACCAGACGGTGCAAACAGATCAATTTCTCTGGCTTCATTTAATTTATTTATTGACTCGGTTGGGCCACAAATTTAATCGATTCGAACACAAATCGAAGACAGATTTGTCGGAAACGATTCTGTAAAACAACGATTTAACTGGAGATTTGTTGGTTTAATCTTCATTTTAGTCCAATACTAGAACCATCTTGCAATGTAAATTGCAGCAATAATTCCACATGTACGTGTGTGTATATATGTGCAATATATAAAGGACGTGTGTATAATATCTATCTCAAGATAATTTGGCCCCCAGTTTTTGATTTTATAATTTAATACGAATAGATGCGAAAATGAACGATGCAAATCGCATTGAGCACAGTGAGTTAATTTGCAGCGTTCTCTGGATTGGAGTAAATGATTGTAAATTAAAGGTTGATGCAGTTGTATTCTCCTGAGACCTGCTCGATTCTCGCAGTGACTAACATTGTTCCAGCATTGTGCTTGGATTTGTCTGTTAACATTTTTACTAGTTTTACACGACTGCCAATGTTGAAGACTTCTTTGACCGAATATAGCTACGTTTTAGAGTGCATTCACACTATAACTGTGACATTGATATGAAGCCAAAACCATTTTGCACCAATGCCAAACTTGTAGTGTGAATGCAACATTCAATGCCCGGTGACAGCATTGTGAAAGGCAAATATTTCTTATCCTCTGTCTCACAGTAGGATAGAAACAGCCCACTGATGGTTATGATCATCATGATAATTTTACCAATACTGGTATACATATTTGGTTCAAATCACATATCAAAATATAAAAGCTGCAAGAGGATGTGAAACTATAGCAGTATGCTGCTGGCCTCGTGGTCTGCATTTGTTTCTAGTATTTTCTGCATGATTTGGAGAGGAAAGTATGCAAGAAAGTACCGTTAGATGTTTTGAAGTTAACAGGTAATATCAGACTGACTTTTTGAACAAGAATAGTATACTTAGTAAATTTTCAAGTGTAATCAAGTTCCTTTTTATATTGAGCTTTTTAGTTAAATATAACACTTTTCATAGCAGGTATTACATTTCCTCTTTCAGAGATTGGTGACCTTGACTGTTCAATCTGGACACTAGTGCTTTTTGAAGAGTTTGAAATGCTTAAATTCAACTTCAGTGGAAAATATACATGAAAGGGAAATAGTGAGAAAGGAAAGTGCTACTTTGCCATGCATTCACACTACCAAGGCTACTTTTACTGCAAAGCAGTTTTGCCTTCATACTTTTGTTAAACTTTTGGAGTGTAAATTGGCTGTCAAGGCCAAACTGATTCAGGGAATCTCGCTGCAGCTTAAGGTCAGGTCCCGACTCTGGATTCAAGCTACATTTACACTGTAACTGTAAAATCAGTGTGAATGCACCATTAGATTTATTTCATTCTACTGCATAACTTACTGTTTTTTGCTTTTTCTCCTTCCTTTAATGTTTCTCCATTCTTTTATTTTTGTATTAATTTAGTTTTCTTTCTCATTTTATTTAATACCATTTTTTTTATTGCCCATTTTTATTGTATACTTTTCAGTGACAATGTTTAAACTAGGATAAAGGGGTGGGAAATCAGAATTGGCTAATAGTGAAGGGTGAAATAGATGAGGATAATATTCATTCAGAAATCGATTTAGCAAGGGGGATATGGAGTAGAGGACTAAAATTAGATGGACTAATTATAAACGGGGAAACGACTGAAGTAAAAGTAAAGGGGTGTGTTAGACAAAAAAATTACAGGAATAGTGTTATTTTTAAAATAGCAAACCAAAAAGGTTAAAATGTATGTATTGCAATATGCAGTGTGTGGGATATAAACTGGGAGAACTGGTAGCAATTATTTTAGAGGAAGGTCTAGACTTAATAGCTTTAAGAAAAATGTTGTTGCACACTGGATAAGAATGGAAAAACATTTTGGGATATAATACATTTAGGAGGGATAGAAAAGATAAGAGGACCTGGAGTGGCAATATTGGTAAAAGGGAATACATACTGTAGAGAGGGTTGATGTAGATAAATAAGGTGTACAGAAAGAGTAAATATGGTTGGAGCTCAAAGGTTGAAAAAAAAGGGCTTGTTATATTAGTAGGGGTGTATTACAGACTACCAAATTGTGGGAAGGAAATGAAAGATGAAATTTGCAGTCAGATTAGAGAGATTAGAGTAGGAGTGACAAAATTATTGTTCTGGGAAATTTTATTTATCCATTTAATGTTTGGGTCCGAGAGGGAGTGAATGGAGAAAAGAGAATGGAATTCCTAAAATTCCTTCCTCAAACAGTTTGTTAGAAGGCCTGCAACAAGGGCAGAGGCATGCTAGATCTGGTTATCAGCAATGTAATAGCTCAGTTAAATGAACTAAATATGGGTGGGGACTTTGGGAGTAGTGACCACAATATGATTAGGTTTAAGATCCAATTAGAATGGGGGGAAAAGTAAGTACAAAAACTAGAGCACCTGATTGGATCAGAGCAGATTTTAGAAAGATGAGGAGCAAGCTAGCTTGGATGAGGTGGAAGGAGAAATTGGCATACAGGAAGACACAGTGGGATGTTTTTTAAAGAAGAGTTTGCTAAAGTAGAGAATAAGTATATTCCATTAAAAAAGAAGCTAGCTACAATTTCAGGATACCATAGTTAAATTAAAAAGGTTGGAAACCAATTAAAATTGAAGAAGAGGGCCTAAAAGGACACTAAGAATAATAATGAAAAAAGGAGCATGAGAAAATTAGAAAATTAGACAAGAGTGGGATAAGGAAAGCTAAGAGGGTGTATGAGGAAATCTTTTTCTGAAAACATCAAAACAAGCAGTAAACTATTTTACAGGTATATCTGTAAAAAGAGAATTGTTAAAAGTGAGGTGGGGTCCCTGAGAGGAAAAGAGGAGATTGTCAATTTGTAGATGATGATCAAAAATGGTTGAGGTATTTCACATTTGTCTTAAGTCAAGTGAAGAATATCGGAAAGGAGGTGAATCCTGAAGTTGTTGAGAGCGAGATGAGCGATATTATGGATAAAAGGAATTTTTAAATCCAAGTTAGTTAGGCTAAAGCAAGACAAAACACTGGAGTCCTACGGAATACATTGGACCCTGTGGGAGATGAGAGGGAAAAAATTGCCACGGCCCAAGAAATTATAATGTGGAGATGCCGGTGATAGACTGGGGTGTACAAATGTAAGTAACCTGGTGTTGTAAGATTCTAGTCCAACAGTTTTATTTGAAAATCACAAGCTTTCGGAGGCTTTCTCCTTCGTCAGGTGAGAGACACTCATCTGACGAAGGAGAAAGCCTCCGAAAGCATGTGATTTTCAAATAAAACTGTTGGACTATAACCTGGTGTTGTAAGATTCCTTACAAGAAATTATACTTCAGGGCTGCATTGAATGTGGATGTATGCTGGAGAGTGGCCAAAGTGGTACCCATTTTTAAAAAGGGAGAGAGAGCTAATCTGGGTCATTACAGGCCAGTTGCCTTAACATTGGTGGTAGAGGAAATGTTAGAGCTTTTATGTAAGGATGAATTTACCCTGTATCTGGGTAAAGAGAAAATAGATGTAGTTAGCACAGATTTCAAAAGTGACAATCATGTTAGACAACCTTCCAAATTCTTTAAGGTGGTAACAGACTTGGTAGATGGGGGAAATTATAGTGGATGTCCCCAGGGCCTGATAATCTACATCCCAGAGTACTAAAGGAAGTGGCCCTGGAAATAGTGGATGCATTGGTGGTCATCTTCCAAAATTCCGTAGACTCTGGAACAGTTCCTACAGATTGGAGGGTGGCAAATGTAACCCCACTATTTAAAAAAGGAGGGAGAGAAAAAACAGGGAATTACAGACCAGTTAGCTTGACATCAGTAGTGGGGAAAATGCTAGAGTCTATTATAAAAGATGTGATAACAGAGCACTTGGAGGGCATTAACGGGATTGGACAAAGTCAGCATGGGTTTATGAAAGGGAAATCATGCTTAACAAATCTACTGGAGTTTTTTGAGGATTTAACTAGTAGAATAGATAGGGGAGAACCAGTGGATGTGGTGTATTTGGATTTTCAGAAGGCTTTTGATAAAGTCCCACACAAGAGGTTAGTGTGCAAAATTAAAGCACATGGGATTGGGGGGAATATACTGGCATGGATTGAGAATTGGTTGGCAGACAGGAAACAGAGAGTAGGAATACCGCAGGGATCAGTGCTTGGGCCCCAGCTATTCACAATATATATCAATGATTTGGATGAGGGAACTAAATGTACCATTTCCAAGTTTGCAGATGACACAAAGCTGGGGTGGAATGTGAGCTGTGAGGAGGATGCAAAGAGGCTCCAATGTGATTTAGACAAGTTGGGTGAGTGGGCAAGAACATGGCAGATGCAGTATAACGTGGATAAATGTGAGGTTATCCACTTTGGTTGTAAAAACAGAAAAGCAAATTATTATCTGAATGGTGATTGATTGGGAAAAGGGGAGGTGCAACGAGACCTGGATCTCCTTGTACACCAGTCGCTGAAAGCGAGCATTCAGGTGCAGCAAGCAGTTAAGAAGGTGAATGATATGTTGGCGTTCATTGCAAGAGGATTTGAGTACAGGAGCAGGGATGTCTTACTGCAGTTATACAGGGCCTTGGTGAGACCACATCTGGAGTATTGTGTGCAGTTTTAGTCTCCTTATCTGAGGAAGGATGTCCTTGCTATGGAGGGAGTGCAACGAAGGTTTACCAGACTGATTCCTGGGATGGCAGGACTGACTTATGAGGAGAGATTGGGTCGACTAGGCCTGTATTCACTAGAGTTTAGAAGAATGAGAGCTGATCTCATCAAAACATATAAAATTTTAACAGGACTAGACAGACTAGATGCAGGGAGGATGTTCCCAAAATAGGAGATATAGTTAATTATTTAGAAGACCAAAGGAGGCTGCAAAAGGATATTGATAAAAAGGGAATGAGTTTAAAAAGTGACAAATGGAATTCAATGTTTAAAAACATAACAGCAGTAATCATACTCTGAATAGGCTTGGTGCTATGGGAGAGCAGTGTGTTTTGGGGGCACAGGTTCACATAACATTAAACGCAGCACCTCTTGATAAGGCTGTAAAAAAAGTCAATGTAGTTCTATGTTTTATCACAAGAAATACAGAATATAAAACCCAAGAGATAATAATGAGCCGATATGAAACCTTAATAAGACCTCAGTTAGACTACTGTGTATAGTATTGGACTCCACACTATAGGAAAAATATTGAGGGTTTAGAGAGGGTACAATGCAGATTCACTGGGATGCTGCCTGGTACGAGGAAATACAAATATGAAGGGTTTTTTCAATGTAGATTACAGGGCGATATAATAGAATGTTTAAAATTATGAAAGGGAGGGTCAGGGTAGATAGAGCAGTTGAGGGGCCACAGGTACAAGGGTAACGATAAGAAATTTAGAATGGAGAACAAGACAAACAACTACTTCAGAGAGTTGTGAGGCTGTGGAATTCACTTCCTGGATTAGTGATTGAGGCAGAAACAATGTCAACATTCAAGATTAGATTGGCTAGGCGGATAAAGGAAAAGGAGTTGAAGGGATATGGGAGCAGAGTGGGTAAATGTGATTTGGGACTATTTGCTCGCATGGAGTGTAAACACTGACACGGACTGGTTGAGTCAAAAGAGTTGTTTAGGTGTAACTTTTATGTATTAATATTTCATTGTTTTTCTTTGTTTCTTTTTCATTTTCTCTCTTTCATTTTTTTTCCCCTACCAGTTTAGTTTGCTCAAAAAATAGAATTTCTCTAATCAGGAATTTTTAGCTCTACATCTCTGCGCTATAGGTGTTAAGAGGGAAGGAGATAAAGTAGAGACATTAGGGGGGGGGGCTGAGAGATTTGGACCACTTTATTTTTGGCTGGATTAGAAGCAGTGACTAAGAATTGCTGCAAGGAGAGCAACCAAACATTGTGGAATTGGGCTTACTGGTTTAAGTAAATACAACTTGGTACAAAAGCAGAGTCCCGTCATGCCTCAAAGATAGGTTTAGAAAGAGCAATGAATTTTAAAATCAATTTCAGTTATCTGCGGCTGAGACATGGATTTCTTTTGTTATGTTGTCTTTTGTCTTTTTGGAGAAAAACATTGGGCTGGATTTTCCTGTGAAAATAATGGCGAGGCTAACCATTATGTCTGTGAAAATAGTCCAGCAACTTCCAGTGACCGCACATGCACAGTTAAACGTGGAAATCCGGAAGTTGCTGTACCAGATGCCCTGCTCCGCCATAAGATTCGCGAGAATGACCTCTCGCCAGCTGGCTCCCCATTCAAATGAATGGAACAGTGTGAAGTTCCTACTTCTCCTCTTCCTCCAACTGTTCGTCCATCCAAAGGAGTGAAACAAAACAGCACCCAAGATCACCATCTTGGAGATGCACTACTCAATGGCACACAAATCCTTATGACCTAAGTGCCTGCAGGTGAGTACCCCTTTAAATTCAGCTTCCAGTCATGTCAGTCAGTTTGTGAAGCCAATTTTTACTCAGCGGGTTGACTGCTCGGCAGGTCTTCTGATCTGTCCAGTTAACATTGTATTGGGTCCAAATGATGTAATCAGATCACTATTTGAATTTATTCATGAGGAACAGCCTCTTTCCTGCGGCTGTGTTTGTGACCTCAGTCAGCTGCAAAGTAAAAATAGCGGTCAGCTTATTTCCGGTGGGAATGGGGCGGTAAGTCAATTTTCCTGATTTAAACCGCTCACCCGCCTCGTTGCTGCCGGTTGGGTTAAAATCGAGGCCCAAAAGTTACTGAAGGTTCAGTAGTTTTTATTGTTTTGAAACAGTTTATGCACTGGGTAAGTCAAGTAGCATATTGCTAATTTGTTGCCGCATGTTTCTGCTTCTGTGTAAATAGATTCGACTGTTAGACTGTAATGTTCAGGCCAAACTAATGATTTGGTATATACTGTTAGACAGAAGAGCATGTGGGCAACCCACGTGGTCTCTAGTGCATAATCTACAGTAAAAAGAAGTTAGTCTTGTGGCATGTTATCTCATTCAAATCTCGCATAAGGGTGCAAGTATCAGTTAGTAGGAGACAAGGGTCTTCTTGCGGAAACTGCTTTTTTTTAATGAATGTGGTTAAAAGTATTGGGCGAAAACACTAGTTATAATACCACTGTTGCCACACTAATAATATTGAGTAGAATGGCCCTATACTCTTTGGAGTTTAGAAGAATGAGAGGTGATCTCATTGAAACATATAAGATTCTGAGAGGGGCTTGACCGGGTAGATGCTGAGAGGTTGTTTTCCCCTGGCTGGAGAGTCGAGAACTAGAGGGCATAGTCGCAGGATAAGGAGTCGGCCATTTAGGACCGAGATGAGGAGAAATTTCTTCACTCGGTGGTAAATCTTTGGAATTCTCTACCCCAGTGGGCTGTGAATGCTGAGTTGTTGGGTATATTCAAGGCTGAGATAGATAGATTTTTGGAATCAGGGAATATGGGGATCAGGCAGGAAAGTGGAGTTAAGGTTGAAGATCAGTCATGATCTGATTGAATGGTGGAGCAGGCTTTAGGGGCCATATGGCCTACTCCTACTCCTATTAACTTAGGTTTTTGTGTTCACTAACCAACCGTATACTGATTTTATCACTAGTCACGTTTTGAGATTTTTGACAATTTTGCCATGCAAAAGGACTTGGGGGGGGGGGGGGGGGAAAGTTATAATGAAATGATTGCATTTAAAGTGTCTCCACAATGTTTAAACATCTAGCATGCAGCTAGAGCTGGAGACAGAAAGGTGTGTATTCAGAACAGCTAAGTGGGGATAGTAGTAGAATCATATAGCACAGAAGGAGGCCTTTCAGCCCGTCATGCCTATGTCGGCTCTTTGAAAGCTATCCAATTAGTCCCACTCCCCTGCTCTTTCATCATAGCCCTGCAAATATTTCTTTTTCAAGTAATATCCAATATTGTTTTGAAAGTTACTATCAAATCTGCTTCCACCACCCTTTCAGGCAGATGCATTTGAGATCATAACAACTGACTGCATAAAAAAATTCTCTTCATCTCTCTCTGGTTCTTTTGATGTAATTTCAGACTGAGAAGGACGGAAGTCATGCGAGGTTGGCTGCTGAGACTACGCTGTTTTTTTTTGGGGGGGGGTGGGTGTTGGTAAATGTAACAGGTTTGATTGATAGTCTTACTGGCCAATCCTGGTCAGGAGAGAAGTCAAAGGGACAGCCCACGTCCACCCCCCACTCTCTGTTAACACGGAGCAAAAGCACAAAGCGACATTTGAGGGCCATTTAGCTGCAACAAAAGCTGCAAGAAGGCAGGCCCCGCTGAGAATTAAATTATAGCTGATCACAACTAGAGGCTGACCAGGAAAATTTAAGAGTTTCCAGCCTGCCATAAGGGGAAGCATAGCGTGTTTCTTTTATTTTGTATGATACTGTAAGTCTTATAAAAGAAGTTAGAAAGGCTTGGAAATACTATCGTGTTCATTTACCTGCTGTGTAAAATAAACTAGTATCTTGATTTTGCTCGTCTCATCGGAATGTTTATCAGTTCCGCCTATCAGACGATTGGAGAAATGCATGAGGAGACACTTGTGAAAATGTCGGTATGGGATGGCGGGCGGGCGGGCGGGGAGATGATTTATTATATCCCCGGATTACACTATTGTATCAGTACTTACTGCTCAATGAAAGTTAGCTCTGGTGCGCTTATGGGAATGACTAGTGCCATTGAACCCAAGAAAATATATATGGGAGACACAAAATTTGTAACATCATAAACAGTATCTGGAAAATACCATCCATTGAAAATTAGACGTTCTTTTATTTACTTTTGATTTGCAATGATCGGCTTTGTTTTTCTAAAATATCCATTTCCTGAAAAATCTTACTGTATATTGAATCTCATTACGTTATGTGAGTAACTTCTTTTATGAGTGATGTTTTTCAAAGCAACAAAAACATATACTTGTAGATTGTCTTTCTTGAATCTTAGGAAAATATTTTTCATTCTTCAGTATATTATGAGAACTGTACTAAAGTGTTCTGTGGTTGTGAACGATTGTCTAAATTGTGCTTTCTGTAATCAACTGAACAGACAGCAGATGTTGTACTTCTCTATCCTATTATGATAGTTGATTGGTTTTGAGGTTTTAATTTTGTAACCGGGGTACAAGATACAGTAGAGGAACTACTGCAGGATGTCCCCAAAAAGAATAATGCCACATTTTGCTGATTTTTTTTATTTTCTGAAAACTTACTGTACAGCTGTCTTGTTTAAGATGGTAGTCACTTGGATATCCTTTCCACTGTGAGCCAACATTTGCCTGAGGAAGGAGAAAATCTCCGAAAGCTTGTGAATTTAAAATAAAATTGCTGGACTATAACTTGGTGTTGTAAAATTGTTTACAATTGTTTAAGATGAGCAACATTCTGAGGTTATTTTTCCCTTTAGGATGTTTTAAATGCTGCGAATGTGGGCAGGCTGTTTGGTCAGAGGCAGTTGCTGGTGCCACTGTCAGCACTACATGGCATAGAATATAGTGCTATTCATTCAACAGATTTAGTTTTCATTTTTATGTACTATATATCTAAATGTCTCCTTTTTAAATATAAAACCTGTAAAAATGCAATAGCATTTAAATTTACAAAACAATAATTCTCTGCTACCTGTTATACTGGCCCTCCTCAATATTTTCCTCTGTTCAGTTTTAACAAATTCATAAGTTTTCACATTTGTAAATGCATTTATGTGTAGAGCAAAATATTGGGGGAAATGCCCTTTTTAAATTACTTTTGCAGCACTAACCTATTTACCACCAGTGCAGTTGCTGCAGTAAATATTTGAAACTTTGCGTTACTGTTACAACTAGTTTAGTAAAAACGAACATTATTGCAGAAAGAATGAGGATAGTGGTAAGCTTTTAGTAACCCAGTTGTACATTGAGATAGAAATAGATAGCATAGAACCTTGGTACGGTAGCATAGTGGTTATGTTACTGCACTAGTAATCCAGTGTCTTGGACTAATAGTCCAGAGACATGAGTTGAAATCCTGCAGCTGGGGAATTTAAATTAAATAAAATCTGCAATAAAAAGCTAGTATCAGTAATGGTAACCATGAAACTACCAGATTGCCGTAAAAACACATCTGGTTCTAATGTCTTTTAGGGAAGGAAACCTGCCATCCTTACCCGGTCTGGCCTATATATGACTCCATATTGATTCTTAACTGCCTTCTGAAATGGGCTGGGAAGCCACTCAGTTGTACAATCCCGCTACAAAAAGACATAAGAATAAAACCGGACGGACCACCAGGCACCAGACACGATAAAGGCAAATCAAGTCCAGTCAACCCTGCAAAGTCCTTCTCATTAACATCTGGGGACTTGTGCCAAAATTGGGAGAACTGTCCCACAGACTAGTCAATCAACATAGTCATACTCACAGAATCATACCTTTCAGCTAATGTCCCAGACTCCTACATCACCATCCCTGGGTATGTCCTGTCCCACCGGCAGGACAGACCCACCAGACGTGGTGGCACAGTGGTATACAGTCAGGAGGGAGTGGCCCTGGGAGTACTCAACATTGACTCCATGAAGTCTCATGGCATCAGGTCAAACATGGGCAAGGCAACCTCCTGCTGATTACCACCCACCGCTCTCCGTCAGCTGATGAATCAATCCTCCTCCATGT
Source organism: Heptranchias perlo (assembly GCF_035084215.1). Lineage (NCBI taxonomy): Eukaryota > Metazoa > Chordata > Chondrichthyes > Hexanchiformes > Hexanchidae > Heptranchias > Heptranchias perlo. The sequence continues at coordinate 36,637,732 of NC_090333.1, read as the reverse complement.
TGAGCACCACTTGAAAGCATTGAGGGTAGCAAGGGCACAGAATGTACTCTAGGTGGGGGACATCAATGTCCATCACCAAGAGTGGCTCGGTAGCACCACTACTGACCGAGCTGGCCGAGTCCTGAAGGACATAGCTGGCAGACTGGGCCTGGGGCAGGTGGTGAGAGAACCAACACGAGGGAAAAACCTACTTGTTCTTGTCCTCACCAATCTACCTGTCGCAGATGCATCTGTCCATGATCAGTGTTGGTAGGAGTGATCACCGCACAGTCCTTGCGGAGACTAAGTCCCATCTTCATATTGAGGACACTGTCCGTGTTCATTGTCTGGCACTACAATCGTGCTAAATGGGATCGATTCAGAACAGATCTAGCAGTTCAAAACTGGGCATCCATGAGGCGCTGTAGGCCATCTGCAGCAGCAGAATTGTATTCCACCACAACCTGTAACCTCATGGCCTGGCATATCCCTCGCTCTACCATAACCATCAAGCCAGGGGATCAACCCTGGTTCAATGAAGAGTATTGAAGAGCATGCAAGAAGCAGCACCAGGCGTACCTAAAAATGAGGTGCCAACCTGGTGAAGCTACAACACAGGACTACATGCATGCTAAACAGCTGAAGCAACATGCTATAGACAGAGCTCAGTAATCCCACAACCAACGGATCCGATAGAAGCTCTGCAGTCCTGCCACATCCAGTCGTGAATGGTGGTGGACAATTAAACAACTAATGGGAGGAGGAGGGACTGTGAACATCCCCATCCTCAATGATGGCGGAGTCCAGCAAATGAGTGCAAAAGACAAGGCTGAAGCGTTTGCAACCATTTTCGGACAGAAATGCCGAGTGGATGATCCATCTCAGCCTCCTCCCGAGATCCCCACCATCATGGAAGCCAGTCTTCAGCCAGTTTGATTCACTCAACGTGTTATCAAGAAATGGCTGAGTGCATTGGATACAGCAAAGGCAATGGGCCCCGACAACATCCCGGCTGTAGTGCTGAAGACTTGTGTTCCAGAACTAGCCATGCCTCTAGCCAAGCTGTTCCAGTACAACTACAACACTGGCATCTACCTGACAAAGTGGAAAATTGCCCAGGTATGTCCTATCCACAAAAAGCAAGACAAATCCAATCCGGCCAATTACCGCCCATCAGTCTACTCTCAATCATCAGCAAAGTGATGGAAGGTGTCGACGACAGTGCTATCAAGCGGCCCTTACTCACCAATAACCTGCTCACCGATGCTCAGTTTGGGTTCCGCCAGGACCACTCTGCTCCAGACCTCATTACAGCCTTGGTCCAAACTTGACAAAAGAGCTGAATTCCAGAGGTGAGATGAGAGTGACTGCCCTTGACATCAAGACAGCCTTTGACCGAGTGTGGCATCAAGGAGCCCTAGTGTAATTGAAGTCAATGGGAATCAGATGGAAAACTTTACAGTGGCTGGAGTCATACCTAGCACAAAGGAAGATGGCAGTGGTTGTTGGAAACTATTATCTCAGCCCCAGGACATTACTACAGAGTTCCTCAGGACAGTGTCCTAGGCCCAACCATCTTTAGCTGCTTCATCAATGACCTTCGCTCCATCATAAGGTCAGAAATGGGGATGTTCGCTGATTGCACAGTGTTCAGTTCCATTCGCAACCCCTCAGATAATGAAGCAGTCTGTGCCCGCACGCAGCAAGACCTGGACAACATCCAAGCTTGGGCTGATAAGTGGCAAGTAACATTTGCACCAGACAAGTGCCAGGCAATGACCAACAAGAGAGAGTCTAACCACCTCCCCTTGACATTCAACGGCATTACCATCGCCGAATCCCCCATCATCAATATCCTGCGGGTCACCATTGACCAGAAACTTAACTGGACCAGCCACATAAATACTGTGGCTGCAAGAGCAGGTCAGAGGCTGGGTATTCTGCAGCAAGTGACTCCCCAAAGCCTTTCCACCATCTACAAGGCACAAGTCAGGAGTGTGATGGAATACTCTCCACTTGCCTGGATGAGTGCAGTTCCAAGAACACGCAAGAAGCTCGACACCATCCAAGACAAAGGAGCCCGCTTGATTGGCACCCCATCCACCATCTTAAACATTCACTCCCTCCACCACTGGCGCCACCGTGGCTGCAGTGTGTACCATCTACAAGATGTGCTGCAGAAATTCGCCAAGGCTTCTTTGATAACACCTCCCAAACCCACGACCTCTACCACCAAGAAGGACAAGGGCAGCAGACGCATGGGAACACCACCACCTGCACATTCCCCTCCAAGTCACAAACCATCCTGACTTGGAAATATATCGCTGTTCCTTCATCGCTGGGTCAAAATCCTGGAACTCCCTACCTAACATCACTGTGGGAGAACCTTCACTACACCGACTGCAGCGGTTCAAGAAGACGTCTCACTTCCACCTTCTTGAGGGCAATTAGGGATGGGCAATAAATGCTGGTCTTGCCAGTGACGTCCACATCCCATGAATGAATACTAAAAAAAATAAAATGCATGATGCTTAATAGTGTTTTCCAAACAAAACTGCTTTTCTTACACCTGTTGTTGATGAGATAAATGTTGAATTTGTAATTATTTAGTATTGAATAACTTTCTCATTTGGAATTTTTTGCAAAAACCCTAAACTTTTTACAAAAATTGATAATTCTAAGATAGAAATTTGCAACGTTTGTTACCTCTTCAAGAAAGGTTGCATTAACTTTTCAGTAAGCTAGTTACGTTCTTTCTTTGCCTCTACCGTAAGAAATTCTGCACTGTAGTAGCAATACAAAAACAATAGTTTGTTTTGGTACGTATGGAGTAGTTTCTCCTACATTTAACGAGCATGATTAAAAGGTGAAGGGTGAATAGTGAATGCTCAAAAGTTTTCTCTTTTTGACAATATAGCCTCAAAATTGCTCCCTCTTTTCTTTTTATGTATGGAGACCTTATTTGTGGCCTGTGTGACAACCAGCTGCCAATGTGCTCCATCTCCATTAAAAAATGATTTAATGATGGTGATGTAATGAATAATCTGCAGCCAATTACTGGAAGATTCTTTATGTATAATGTGTTGCTCAACACTGGTAAAGATCACATTGCTGTAACCTAGAAGAGAGTGGATCATTGGAAGGGGAAATTATAAGGCAATATACATTTTAAGGGTATTTAGTTCCTTTTAAACAATATTTGAACATGCAGTGGCTAGTTTTGCTGGCTAGCAATAATCAGTATCAGATTATTTCCCCATCCCATGTGCTGCCAAAAGTAACCTTGTTGTCTTTCACAAAGTCATCTTATTTAATAGCTTTGTGTATAATAGAAAATAGTTGAAGCTGCTTTACAATGAGAGCTAAATGGGTTATTAACACTAGTGATTTATTATCACAAGGTTTTACTCTTCTTTTGGAGTGGAGGAGAGAGATTAGAATTCACAGCCCAGTATGCCATGCCTTATGATCAGCTCAATGTTGCAAGATTTACAGATTAAATATTGTACTGATTTATAAGTTTTTTTTTTAAAAAGGGTTTTGTTTTTCAAGCTCCATCTGCCCTGATAATCACTCCAATGTGTTAATATATTTGTAGGTATGTGTTTAGATATATTTGTGCCATGCTCATTTTCTTTCTTTTCTACCAACAGGAAGATTTCTCTCCCCTTTCATTAACCGATATCTGCTTAGATTTCTTGAGGGTGAATTTGAATAAGTTTTGTTGGGAAAGGACAGATGGCTCATTCTGTCTCAAGGAAGCTGTGGTATTTCCACAAGAACTGGCTGATCGGCTGCTGCAGAAAATGTCCCTGAATGGTAAGACCGTTTACTTTGTCTCTTTATGTATGGAAATCAAGAATTCTCAGCTGTAGATTATCCGGGAGTGCCATGATACATGTGAATCTACAAGTAATATTTCTCCTTCCCCCACCCCCCACCCCTTTCAAAAATATTGAAATTTCAATAGATTGATTTTTAAACTATCAAAGGTTTGTGTGTAATGTCACCACAACACATTCTTTCAAACTTGAGACCCCTGGAATATTCTGAGTTACACATGCATGATCCTTAGACAATCTATGGGTACCCTGGGGCTGAGGAGTTAAAGGATGTTTGCACAGAGGAGCTGTAACCTCAACACTTTTTTTTTCTTTTCCCTTTCCCCTCTCCCCTCTTTCCCCCCCCCCCCCCCAAACAAATAGTGGTTGGTGATCCTCTTCGCATCCCGTAATGATTGATCCCACTGCGGCTTGAGAAGTTTTTTCATCAAGAATAAGTGACTTTTATTTTTCCCCTGAGATCTTTTGCTCTAGTCTGTGCTGAGCAATTGAATCTATACTGGTGAAGTAGTAAAACTGTGCTGTTTATACTCTCTATCTGTACTTATGCAGGTGCATGCTCAGATTTAAGAAGGAGAGAGAAGTTTAGTTCTCTGCTTTTTCCCCCACCCTCTTCTGGTTACCATGCATTGTAGGAAACAGTTGGGAGGTGTGAGAGGGCATAAGTTCTGATAGGCAAGAGATAAAAAGAATGCGTGGGCTGGTTTAGAGCAAAGGGGAATTTGAACATGAGTCTGATGGCAGTTCATATAGCAGTTTGTCTGAATCAACCCTGGACCAGTGGATGCATTCCTCCTCTTGACCACTTGTCCAAGATATCCAAACTCTCCCATTGCACCTGACTAGGGGTGGGATGCAGGAACTAAATTTCTCCAAGTTTGTGCAATGTGCATGTAATCTGTAGAATCAGTATGAGCAATGACGCTCTATTACGCTATGTAGATTCAGTTGCTTAACATCAACTGTAGCATCAAATCTCAGCATGAGACCTATGCTGAGGTAGTTTTGGTTCATGATGGTGCTGACTCCGATCACTTTATTTCGACAGTTTATACTAGCAAATGGATATGTGATTTCGGAATAGATTGTACGGACCACAGTTTGCTGATTTAACCTAGTTACTGGAGAAAGCGTCACTATGAGAAATGGTAATATTAATCAGAAAAGAACAGAAGGCTGCTTTTATAAGAGTTAATCTGCACTTGAATGTTTTGGTTGCTAATGTTTCATTGGATACAGCTAATCTTGTTTTAACTAAAAAAATATATAACTTTCTGTAGTCAGAAGTACAGCTAATATAAGCACCACTGTGAGAAATAATAATGTCAATGAGATATGTTCAACAAAGTAGAAGAACCCTGGTGTGTAGCTCCTTCCCAGCCCCATACAGTATGTGTGAAAGATGTAAAAGAACTTCATCCATGGAAATGCTGGAAACACTTAGCAGGTCAGGTAGCTCCTTTGTCTGAAGGCTATGAAAGGCTGTCCTAAATGAAATTCAGCACCCTTAAATTAGTTCTGGGAATGTGTATCTGCAGCAGAAAACCATGCATAATTGGCATTTATATTGCCTGTCTTGCTCCTAGGATGACTGTTGTGGGCAATGGAAAATGTTGCCTTTGTATAGCCAAGGATGCTCATATGTTGGGGTCAAGGCTTATTTTTCCAGCAAAGCTGAGGGACCTTTCTTGTGCAAAAGCTAATACTTGGTTCCAAAAAATGTTCCTTTCCTTCAGCACTAACATCTTGATGAACAAATAAAATCACCAAACTGTTATCAGTTCACTAACAACTGTTCTTTGCCTCTTTTTTCTATTCTTACAACAGGTGTGCTCAATGAAAAGACAGTGGGAATTTTCCGCAGGAACGATCTGCTGCGCTTGAAGCGTGCCTGTATTCGAAATGCTAAACTCTCAGCAGTAGCATTCAGGAAAGCGTTCTGCCACCACAAGCTTATTGATCTGGATGCTTCTGGTGTAAATGCAGACATCACGATAACTGACATTGTAAATGCACTCGTCACAAACAAATGGAATCAACAGTACCTGCAGTGTCTTGTGTTGAATTCATTAACACTGTCTTTGGAAGACCCCTATGAGCGATGCTTCAGCCAGCTAACTGGTCTGCGTGTTTTAAGTGTTACTAATGTTCTCTTCTACAATGACGATCTTAGGGACGTCTCTTCACTTCCAAGGTTAGAAAGTTTAGATATTTCAAACACTTCTGTCACCGACATCACACCACTTCTGACCTGTAAGGACAGGCTGAAATCCTTGACCATGCATCACCTCAAATGCCTGAAGATGACGACAACACAGATTTTAGAAATCATTAAGGAATTGGTGCTCCTGCAGCACCTAGACATTTCTGACGATAAGCAGTTTACTTCTGACATTGCACTTCGTTTACTAGAACTGTCCTGCATACTACCTAATCTCCGATCTCTGGATATTTCGGGCAGGAAGCACATCACAGATAAAGCTGTTCAGGCGTTTGTCCAGCATCGGCCTACAATGCAATTTATGGGTTTACTTGCTACTGACGCTGGTTATTCTGAATTCCTTTCTGGACAAGGGAGCTTAAAGGTTGGTTTTCTTTATTTATCTATTTTTCAGAATACAATCTTGGCTTTTTATTGCTTAGGAAGTGTTTGCACTTTTTAAGGGTTTATAAGTTAGTGTTTTCAATTCTGACTCTTGTTTTGTGCTGAGGACTCTGTCTCTATGTTCAGATCCAGTGATTAATCTACAGTTCACCAGTTTGTGGCATAGTATGTTTTTACAGAATATGTCTATAAATCTCCACGCTTGTAATTTTTATTTTCAGATTCTTGATCTGTTCCTAATAAAGCAAATTCAATAGGGCTGTTAACTAATCCGTATCCATTTAATCAAAATCAACAATTGGTGTGAAACTGGTTGATGTTTACTGTGCATGAAATTTTATTACCTTTTATGGAATGAATATTTGACTTGGAAATTGTACTTTTTTTGAATTATTTATTGATGTATTTAATGAATCCTTTCAGAACCAAATATTTAATTGCTAAAATGATGATGTTACCACTTTAACTTAAGTGAAGCTGTGCAAATTACAAGATGTTTGGTTTGAGTGGTTTAGCTCCAAGGCAAAGGGATACATTTGAAAATCTGTGGATTAGCCCAACGAATCTTTTTCAGTTGATTGGTTATTTGTCTTTTTTTGTTTTGCATTTTTTTTGCCATGTAGAGCAAAAGCTCCCAGTATAACTTGCAGAACAACCATGTTGAGTTACAAGTAAAGAGTTCGCAAGTACATTTTATAATTTAAAAACAGAAAGAATTTATTTTACACCCATAAACGATGAAATGTGTTCTCACTTGACCATTTCAAAAGAAATTGAAATGATCAGCTGTTCAGGTTAGGATTTACCACATGATGGAGTGGCAAGATGCATGTGCTGTAGATTTTGCTTCAAGTATTTTCCATGTAAACTAATCAGAGAATCAAAAATTTGGATCTACTCAAATACATGAGATTTCGCCTGTTACTAAATAGGATGTCCCTTTTGGTGACTTGTGTAATTTTTTTTAAGTGATCAACCACAGCAGCTTAGGTTGCATTGTCTCTTGCACAAATTTAAGTCAAAAACCTGCAAGAGTTTCTCTTTATTTTGTGTTTTAATCTGTGTTTGAGTCCAAAACTGATGATTTGTCCATGTGTGCATCTGTCTGTCATAGGCTTAACTGTGATACCTCCACGGTTAAACAGCTTGCTAATGCTCACTATTTGGGCTTTCGTGAGGAATGGCCAATGGGTGAGGTGATATGCAAAATTGTACCACTGTGACCCAGCACACTTGGGAGAGGGAAAATGTTTTTTTAAAAAAAAGATGCCGCCAAACCAAAGAAGGAGATATTACAAGGGGTCACCAAAAGTGTCTTAAAGAAGGAGAGGGAGATGGAAAGCTGTAGGAAGGACATTTCAGAACATAGGGCCTAGATGACTCAAGGCATGGCTGCTACACAAAGAAAGAAAGACTTGCATTTATATAGTTTTCATAACCTCAGGATGTCCCAAAGCGCTTTACAGCGAATGAAGTATTTTTGAAGTGTAGTCACTGTTGCAATGTAGGAAATGCAGCAGCCAATTTGCACACAGCAAGGTCCCACAAACAGCAATGTGATAGTGACCAGATAATTTTTTTTTAAGTGATGTTGGTTGAGGGATAAATATTGGCCAGAATACCAGGGATAACTCCCCTGCTCTTCTTCAAAATAGTGTTGTGGGATCTTTTATGTCCACCTGGAGGGCAGACTTGGTTTAACGTCTCATCCGAAAGATAACAGCCCCAACAATGCAGCACTCCCTCAGTACTGCACTGGAGTGTCAGCCTAGAATTTGTGCTCAAGTCTCTGGAGTGGGACTCGAACCCATGACCTTCTGACTCAGAGGCTAGAGTGCTACAAACTGAGCCACGGCTAACACAAGAGGCCAGAATCAGAGGAATGCAGAGTTCTGAAGGAGTTTTAGAGCTGTAGGAGGTTAGAGAGATGTGGTGGAATGAGGCCATGAGGGGATTTAAACACACAAATGAGAATTTTAAATTGGAGACATTAGGGGACCGGAAGCCAATGTAGGTCAGCAAGCATGGGCTGGAAATTGCTCTGAGGGCTGCTCATTACATTTAAAGTCACCCACCAAGTTACTGCAACTTTATTGAACACGAGTTCAAAAAACAGCAGCGTTCTTTCCCGGGCTCTGTGAGTGGTGAAAGGATCGCTAAGGCCCCTCAACCAATCAGCTTGAAGCAAGTCACGCTGTGAAAACAGGAAGTGAAACTCATTGGCAACCGCGCAGACTAAAAACCAGGAAGTGTCCGATACGGTTAGTAAATGTATTATAAAATGACATAGAGAAAGTGAAGTAGAGAGGTTAGGATTTAAAGACTGAGGTAAGAGATTGAATGAAAAGGTTTAAATTTTTTAAAAATGTCCATACGCTATTAAAACTAGGAGTAATGAGATGCTACATTTTTAAAAGTTAATTTTTAGTTATTTGGCAGTCATTAAGATGTACCACGGTATTAAAAGTTAGGTTAGACATGATTATAATTAAGCGTACCTGTTTTGTGGCTAGATTAGTTAGTTTCTAGCTGGGCAGGAGAGCAGGTTCGTACTGATCCATTGATTGCAGCCGGCGAGGTCCCTTTAACGCAAAGCTTTCAGATCACTGGTGAACCAAGAAGAGCAAATTCCAGATTTCCGTATTTGACTGCGCTGTTAGGCTCACCGTTAATTTTAAAGCAATTTCCGACCCGATAAATACGATGTGTGAGCAGGATGAAATGAAGTTTATTGAGGATGTGAGGACAGCCAGAAGAGCATTGGAATAGTTGAGTCTGGAGGTGTCAAAGGCATAGATGAGGATTTCAACAGCATTTGGGCTGAGGCAGGGGCTGATGCGAGTGATGTTACAGAGGTGCCAGTAGATAGCCTTTGTGATTGAGAAGATAATGGGATCAAATAGGACCCAATAGATCAAATAGATCCATTTAACCCGAGACAGTGGTCGGGGAGGGGGATAGATTCGATGGCAAGGTTTTGAGTTTGTGATGGTGTCGAAGGTGGTGGCATTGGTCTTCCCAATGTTTAACTGGAGGAAATTGCAGCAGATCCGAGACTGGATGTCAAAGAAGCAGTCTGATAATACTGTGGAGGGGTGAGAGTGGTGTTGGAGAGGTAGAGCTGGGTATCAGTGTACATATGGAAGCTGACTCTGTGTCTTTGGATAATGTTAACAAGGGGCAGCATGTAGATTAAGGTAGTGGATGGGGCCGAGGATAGATCCTTGGGGGAATCCAGAGTTAACGGCTTGGGGTGTGAAAAGATACGGTTGATGGAGATGCTCTGGCTACAATTGGATAGGCAAGAGTGGAACCAAGCAAGGGCAATCCGGCTCAGCTGGACATCAGAGGGGGGTTGTTGGAGGAGGAAGGTGTGGCTAATCATGTCAAAGGCTGCAGAGAGGTTGAGAGTGACGAGTTGGGGTAGTGTACCACGATCCGAGGCATAGAGCACACCATTAGTTACTTTTGATTGGAGCCATTTCAGTGCTGGGGCTGGGGCAGAAATCTTATTGGAAGGATTCAAGCATGGAGTTGTGGGAAAGATGGGCACAGATTTGAGAGATGACAACACGTTCGAAGACTTTGGAGAGGAAAGTGAGGTTGGAGATGGGGCACTACTAAGCCATCTGCTGTACATTGCAGGGTAGTGAGAGGCAAGGGTTGGTGGTGTCTGGAAGATTCTTTCCAGGTTGATAGGCAACCAAAATATTACTGTTTTGGAAAGTGTTCTGTGTGTTTTTGCAGAATTTTTCAAATCAATTATGTCTAGATAACCGCATGAGGGAGAAAGGAATAGAAAGATATGCTGATGGGGTTAGATGTAGTGGGGGAGGCTCATGTGAAGCATAAACACCGGCATGGACCTGTTGGGCCGAATGGCCTGATTCTGTGCTATACATTCTGTGTAATTTTGCTTTTTAAAAAAAATTAACAGCTTGTCATTCTCAAAACCCTTTCTTGACAAGTGTGTTTGGGAGAAAATACAACAAGAATGTCTGTAGGCCAATGGAACAGTAACTTTGTATCCATTCTTTGTTACGCGGTAAAGGATGAATAGCCTTTAATGGGCACATGGTCACTGATGAAACTTCATCTCCTCAAATACAAACTACAGCAAAGGGCTGCTCAATGATCTCCTCAAATATATATTTGAGGAGATCATTGAGCAGTCCTTTGCTGTAGTTTGTATTCACTGCATGCAGCTGCTTTAATGACAACTTCAGGTGTCTTCTGGAGATCAGTGAGTACAGTGGAAATGATGCAAGAATGGGGCCTTAAGTAGTGAATGAGTTTAAAATAAGGTTATTTTACTGCAGAATTTATGTGGGGTGGTGGACGGGAGAGAAGATTCACTTACAGACACATTAAAAACAAATTTGTAACTTTTCCGCTCATTTTGTTTATGAAAGGTTTCGGGAGAAGCAAATGAAGTACAGATCTCTGAAGCTCTTCGTCGATACAGCGAAAGGGCCTTTTTTGTAAGAGAAGCATTATTCCATCTTTTCAGTCTCACGCACAGCATGGAAAAACCACAGCCTGAGCTACTGAAGGTAAATTATTATATTTAAGCTGACTGTTGCACTGCAGTTTTCCCTTTGGAAGTACCATAAATATATTTCAATGACCTAGAAGCCAACCACCAGTTAGCTTGTATCTGAATGCATGCTATATTTGTACTATGTTACATTGATTCCTGTGTACTTAGAGTGGTAATGTGGCAGAGAGTAGAAATGGGGAGTTTGCATTCCATAATCTTTAAGGAGAATTCCTGGATTCTTCAGTGATTCAGTATCAGTCTTTACTGGCCAGTGTGGTGTCAGCAGAAAGCTAATTAAAAAAAAAATTTCGTTCATGGGATATGGGCGTTGCTGGCAAGGCCAGCATTTATTGCACATCCCTAATTGCCCTTGAGAAGGTGGTGGTGAGCCACCTTCTTGAACCGCTGCAGTCCGTGTGGTGAAGGTTCTCCCACAATGCTGTTAGGTAGGGAGTTCCAGGATTTTGACTCGGCGACGATGAAGGAACGGTGATATATTTCCAAGTCGTGATGGTGTGTGACTTGGAGGGGAACGTGCAGGTGGAGTTGTTCCCATGTGCCTGCTGCCTTTGTCCTTCTAGGTGGTAGATTGCTCCTGCCAGTAGCATTTAGGTCACGTCCGCAATTTTGCAATTACCGCATGTGTAAGTTTCTTGTTTGCTGAAACTGCCTTCGGGCAAATTCCAAGTGGAAAGAATATCCTTATGAAACTTCTTCCATTAGAAGCAAAATATAAAATTGACATTACCTCAGCCTGTGTGACTTTACAAGTGCACAGATTGGCCTCCATCCTCGTGGGCTGGCCAGGATTCTAACTCCTGATTTATTTACAATAACTTTTTCATATTTGTTCTTGGGATGTGGACAGCACTGGCAAGGCAGCATTTATTGCCCATTAGTTGCCCTGAGAAGGTGGTGGTTGGCTTTCTCTTTGATAGCTTGTTCTAAGGTAGGTCAGGTGCCCTGGCATGCCCTTCTGTACTCTCATTGAACCAATGTGTTTATTGCCACTACAGATGGCATATGTAGAAATCAACTCCAAGGCAGAAAAATGAGAAATGATAAACAAAACTAAGGTTTTCCATCTATTACCTACAGGTAACACATATAATTAAGTTTGATTGCACCCCTTGTGGTAGAAATCGGTCATCATTGCACCTGTATCTTAGACGGAAAACAAGGGCAGAAATGACCAATTGTGGAGGGCTATGCCCTGTGCTCTAATGACACCTGAAAAACGTCCGGTGCCATATTGGTCTCGGAGGATTTTCAGGCGTTTTGGGTGGCTGCCTAAAACAGGCACTAGGCTCCTTGCATATGCTAATGAGGGGTTTAGCACCAGTTTTAGGTCCCCTTTGAGAAATTGGGCTGCCCTGAGCTGTGCAGGTATTGGGCTTGCTTCGCTCAGACTTTCCGGGCGTGGATGCACTCTCGGAAGTGTAAGTTTAATTTTACTTTAAATTATGGAGCCAGGTGAAGGAGTGCTCCACCTGGCCACAGCATTCCTGCCTGCTGAGATCAACCCCCTCCTCCTGCTGTCCCCCCACCCCCACCCTGGCACCTAATTGAGGGCTGTTGCCGGCTAGGCAAGTGGCCAGAAATTCACTTGCTTCAACGAGCAAGTTGCCTGTGAAGGCCCGAAAGGCACCAGCAGCTTGCCAAATTATTGAAATGAAGACTGAAGGCCTAATTTTGGGCTGGCTAGGGGTCTCCCTTTTTGGACGCTAAGGGAAATGGGGATGGGGCGGGAAAGTGGAGTTGAGGTAGAAAATCAGCCATGATCTTATTTAATGGCAGAGCGGGTTTGAGGGGCCGTATGGCCTATCCCAGCTCCTATTTCTTATGTTCTTGCATGCTAGCACAAAACACTTTGGTTCCTGACTGAACAGAGATGAGCCACTTACTGCAGGAAGGGAAATTTGAAGGGCAAGATACTGTTATGGTATTTCAGACATGGAATTGTGCATAGCTTAGGAGGGAGGGATAAATTGGGATAAATAGATAAATTGGGATAAATAGGTTGGAAAATTAAGTCATTTTTAAAAAAAAACCCGGTTATCTGCATGAGTTTCACTTTTATTTCAGCTTGTGGTCACCGGAATGAAAAACCATTCTACAAACCTACCTGTGCAGCTAGCTGCTAGCGCATGCGTGTTCAACTTGACAAAACAGGATTTAGCAGCTGGCATGCCTGTGCGCCTTTTGACGGAAGTGACACGCCTCTTACTGAAAGCCATGGAACACTTTCCCAACCATCAACAGGTAAAGAGCAGAAAATACTACATAATACAGATAATTAACAAGCATTACTGCACTTTAGCAAGCAGTCATTCATTTCAAACTTTGCCTTTATATTAGTCTGTCTAGCTCAAAACAAATTTGTTTTGGTTTAGTAAATGAAAAGTTAATGGAGTATAAAAGTTAATGGAGTATAGGTTATTCTGACCTACAGGTCAACCTCAGCAATTTAAAAAAAAGCCACGATTGTCTCCCAAAAAAAATGCTGGCTCGTCCAAAATGATTGAGATAAGAACATAAGAAATAGGAGCAGGAGTAGGCCAATCGGCCCCTCGAGCCTGCTCCGCCATTCAATAAGATCATGGCTGATCTGATCCTAACCTCAAATCTAAATTCATGTCCAATTTCCTGCCCGCTCCCCGTAACCCCTAATTCCCTTTACTTCTAGGAAACTGTCGATTTCTGTTTTAAATTTATTTAATGATGTAGCTTCCACAGCTTCCTGGGGCAGCAAATTCCACAGACCTACTACCCTCTGAGTGAAGAAGTTTCTCCTCATCTCAGTTTTGAAAGAGCATCCCCTTATTCTAAGATCATGCTCCCTAGTTCTAGTTTCACCCATCCTTGGGAACATCCTTACCGCATCCACCCGATCAAGCCCCTTCACAATCTTGTATGTTTCAATAAGATCGCCTCTCATTCTTCTGAACTCCAATGAGTAGAGTCCCAATCTACTCAACCTCTCCTCATATGTCCGCCCCCTCATCCCCGGGATTAACCGAGTGAACCTTGTTTGTACTGCCTCGAGAGCAAGTATGTCTTTTCTTAAGTATGGAGACCAAAACTGTATGCAGTATTCCAGGTGCGGTCTCACCAATACCTTATATAACTGCAGCAATACCTCCCTGTTTTTATATTCTATCCCCCTAGCAATAAAAGCCAACATTCCGTTGGCCTTCTTGATCACCTGCATACTAACTTTTTGATTTTCTTGCACTAGGACCCCCAGATCCCTTTGTACTGCAGTACTTTCTAGTTTCTCGCCATTAAGATAATAACTTGCTCTCTGATTTTTCCTGCCAAAGTGCATAACCTCACATTTTCCAATATTGTATTGCATCTGCCAAATCTCCGCCCACTCACCCAGCCTGTCTATATCCCCCTGTAGGTTTTTTATGTCGTCCTCACTCTCTACTTTCCCTCCCATCTTTGTATCATCTGCAAACTTTGATATGTTACACTCGGTCCCCTCCTCCAAATCGTTAATATAGATTGTAAAGAGTTGGGGACCCAGCACCGACCCCTGCGGAACGCCACTGGTTGCCAGTCCGAGAATGAACCATTTATCCCAACTCTCTGCTTCCTGTTAGATAACCAATCCTCCACCCATGCCAGAATATTACCCCCAATCCAGTGAATCTTTATCTTGAGCAATAATCTTTTATGTGGCACCTTGTCGAATGTCTTCTGGAAGTCTAAATACACTATGTCCACTGGTTCCCCTTTATCCACCCTGTATGTTATGTCCTCAAAGAACTAAAGATATTGGCTCTGTGATTGGCATTTCCTTGATCAACTACATTGCACAATCAGGAAGAAACCACTTAAAATTGGCAATTGGGTAGGTCTTAAACTTGTGCCTGGGTATATCAAGCTGATCACTAACTGCATTTAATCTGTCTTTGATCAGTGTCAAAACAGAAAACTGTTCTGGTAATGTTTGTGTAAATTTTTTTTTAAAATGTCATCTCTTAGTTGCTGCAGTTGTCATGACCAGGCCTTACTCTTGCCTGTCCCAAAGACACTTTCCTAGCATTAATATAAATGTAAGGAATCCTACAACACCAGGTTATAGTCCAACAGTTTTATTTGAAAATCACAAGCTTTCGGAGGCTTTCTCCTTCGTCAGGTGAGTGTGGGATTCCATGGAAGGTACCGCATATATAGTCAAAGAACAATGCCTGGTGATTACAGATAATCTTTCCAACTGCCCGTTGTCAAAGCAATCAAAGGAGTCGCATAGTGTTCAGACAGAAAGACACCACACGCATCGCTGCAACAGCCTCAGTACTCAACACCAATAACAGCCAATCTCCAGACGCCATCCTACAACTCATCCGCTTCATCCTGGATCACAATGTCTTCACCTTCGATAACCAGTTCTTTACCCAAACACACGGAACAGCCATGGGGACCACATTCGCACCCCAATACGGCAACATTTTCATGCACAAGTTCGAGCACGACTTCTTCACTGCACAGGACCTCCAACCAACGCTATACACCAGATACATCGATGACATTTTCTTCCTATGGACCCACGGCGAAGAATCACTGAAGAGACTACATGATAACATCAGCAAGTTCCATCCCACCATCAAACTCACCATGGACTACTCCTCAGAATCGGTTTCATTCTTGGACACACGAATCTCCATCAAAGACGGGCACCTCAGCACCTCAGCACCTCACTCTAACGCAAGCCCACGGACAACTTCATGATGCTCCACTTTTCCAGCTTCCACCCTAACCACGTCAAAGAGGCCATCCCCTATGGACAGGCCCTGCGAATACACAGGATCTGCTCAGATGAGGAGGAACGCGATGGACACCTACAGATGCTGAAAGACGCCCTCGTAAGAACGGGATATGACGCTCGACTCGTCGATCGACGGTTCCGACAGGTCACAGCAAAAAATCGCATAGACCTCCTCAGAAGACAAACACGGGACGCAACCAACAGAGTACCCTTCGTCGTCCAGTACTTCCCCGGAGCGGAGAAACTACGCCATGTTCTCCGCAGCCTTCAACATGTCATTGATGACGACGAACACCTCGCTAAGGCCATCCCCACGCCTCCACTACTCGCCTTCAAACAGCCACCCAACCTCAAACAGACCATCGTTCGCAGCAAATTACCCAGCTTTCAGGAGAACAGCATCCACGACACCACACAACCCTGCCACGGCAACCTCTGCAAGACATGCCAGATCATCGACACAGATACCACCATCACATGACAGGACACCACCAACCAGGTACATGGTTCATACTCCTGTGACTCGGCCAACGTTGTCTACCTCATACGTTGCAGGAAAGGATGTCCCGGAGCATGGTACATTGGCGAGACCATGCAGACACTGCGACAACGGATGAACGGACACCGCGCAACAATCTCCAGACAGGAGGGTTCCCTCCCAATCGGGGAACACTTCAGCAGTCAAGGACATTCAGCCACCGATCTTCGGGTAAACGTTCTGCAAGGCGGCCTTCGAACACACGACAACGCAAAATCGTCGAGCAGAAATTGATAGCCAAGTTCCGCACCCATGAGGACGGCCTCAACCGGGATCTTGGGTTCATGTCACGCTACACGTAACCCCACCAGCCGGAAAAAAGAGTTATCAGTTTTTAATACAACTGATCTCCCTCTCCCTCTCCCTCTCTCTCTGCCTTTGTGTTCTGACCGTTTGTGTATTCGGTGGTCCTGTGTGTGGTGTCTCTCTGTCTGAACACTATTTGACTCCTTTGATTGCCTTGACAACGGGCAGTTGGAAAGATTATCTGTAATCACCAGGCATTGTTCTTTGACTATATATGCGGTACCTTCCATGGAATCCCACACTCGCCTGACGAAGGAGAAAGCCTCCCAAAGCTTGTGATTTTCAAATAAAACTGTTGGACTATAACCTGGTGTTGTAAGATTCCTTACATTTGTCCACCCCAGTCCATCACTGGCATCTCCACAGCATTAATATAGTCAAGTGATAACAACTGGATTTGTGCTAATCAGTTGTTAGCAGTAAGAACCTGAAAAGTCTGTATAAATACTTTAGTGCAGACCAGGAAATAAAATATACCTAGTCAACTGCAGTTTCTGTTTTTGTGTGCGAGTAAGTGCTAACTTATCTCTGCCCACTAATTTGGGTCTCTTGCACTTCCTCCGAATCTACTGTTTTCTGGGAGAGTGAAATATCTTTTTATTAAGTTTGAGAAATTTATATTTAAATTAATGGAATCAAACAGAAAAAAATACAGATTTTCACCATTAGATTTTTAAACAAGAACTCCAATATCTAATCAGTTGACATAGCACTGCAGTAAAGCTGTTATATATTTTATGATGAAAAGCACTTAAATATTTATACAATACTTGCTTTATTCAGTCTTATTTTCTCCCTGCATTATGGTCCATTTCTAATGGATGAATGATTTATTCCCACACAACAGAGTAACTGTTCATTTATATCACCTTGCTGTTTGTGGGGCCAAGTGTGCAAATCGGCTGCTGTGTTTGCCTACGTAAATAGTAATTACATCTTAAAACTAATTGGATGTCTGTGAAGTACTTTGGGAGTCCCAAGGACGTGAAAAGTGCTATATAAATGCAAGTTCTTTTTCCCCCTCTGGTGCTCTTCAGCAGGCCACAAGGAGATGCATGAAAATCGTTAGGTTTTGTTTTTCTCTCTCCCCACCCACCATATTAAACTTGTCCCTAAGAAGGCATTTGGCTGGACTCTGCAGGCATGCCATCAGGGTAACTGGAATAGGTGACCCACTGTCTGAAGAATCACAATGCAAACCAAGTTAAATAATGGTAAAAGTACATCAAAAGAACCACAGGCTCCATTGGGAGTTGCTAATACTGCCAGGGTTAAAAAATATATATAGGGTGTAATGGGACAGCTCCACTTCAGGAGGACTCCTGCTGGTGAGCCGGTGACATTTGCTAGCCTGTTGGGTGTAAGACTGAGCAGAGATGATGATTTTGATGATGTTATGGTGGGGGAGGTAGGAAAAAGGATCTTATCTCCACCAGAACATCATACTCAGGGATCAAGTTAGGATCATGCCCACAGAGGTGGGGGAGGGTGGTGTGAGCAGGAGAGGGAAAAATTTGCTCTTAATAGTAATTCAGATTTGAATTGAGTAATTGAGAGTCTGCTAATTTAGATTTACAATGTATAGATATATCATTGTAACCCCTAAAGTTCATCTTTGTAATGTTTCTCAGTGAAATTTTCTTTTGTTAGTATCAATCATAGTTATGACATGCTTTGTTTCATCCTGACATTCCATGACACATCCCGTCATTTTCACCTGACCGTGCAACTTAGCCGCTCAGTTTTTTCCCCTCACCAATACTTTAAGATGCACTGCTGATTAAAACTAAACTGTCGGTGCTCTGCCTCTCTGTCTTAACATCGAAAGAAGTTTCCAGTTAGTCTTACAATTGGCAAGCACTGCACTCCACTAACTAGAACTTTCATACAGACTGTAATTTTAAACTGTGCTATTGAATGGAGTGGAGCTCAGTGCCTGCTGACTGATGGCTGGATTTCTAGCCGTTCATAGTCATTTGGTAGAAAATGTAATCTTGCAAGATCAGTTACAGTACTAAAATATACTGCTGATTAACGTTGAAGTGTCACTGAGGGGAGTATTTGACTGAGACTGAGCCATACCTAGAAGAAAAAATCCTCACCATTTCTTTGCCATTTCCCCATTGCTGCCCTTTGACTTTGGATAATTTGCTACTTCACTGACCCTATTAATAGGTAAGGGAACTCACCTTTAATGTTAAATGTATCAACCAAGTTTCAGCCTCTATTTACCTGATTGCAAAAACCTATCTTTTAAAATATGAATATAAAGTACATTTTTATATTTTTGTTTTAGCTTCAGAAGAATTGTCTCTTGTCTCTGTGCAGTGACCGTATCCTTCAGGATGTTCCATTTAACAGGCAAGTAATCTTGTCAAATGATGATTTTTGAAAATTTGGAGGCTGAAATTCCTCTTAACAAAAAAAGGAGCTGGACGGGTTGCACCCAAGCAGAACCGGGACCAATATCCTCATGGGGGCATTTGCTAGTTCTGTTGGGAAGGGTTTAAACTAGTATGGCAGGGGGATGGGAACCAAAGGGCAGGTATAGATAGGACAAATTCAGACCAGGAAACAGGAAGCAGAAAAGCAGTTAGTGACGTAGTTAGTGACTCAAAGGCAAAAGAAGCAAAGGTTAAATAGTGTTCAGCACAGGAATTTGACAGGATTAAAGGGTATATACTTCAGTGCAAGGAGTATTACAAACAAAGCAGATGAGCTATGGGCACAGATAGACACATGGCAGCATGATATCATTGCTATAACGGAAACCCGGCTTAAAGAGGGGGATAATTGGCAGCTCAATATCCCTGGATATAGAGTTTTCAGGCAGGATAGTGTGGGTGATAAAAAAGGAGGGGGCGGGGGGTAGCATTATTGATTAAAGAATCAATTACAGTTGTGAGAAGGGATGATATGCTAAATGGATCATCAATCGAGGCCATATGGGTTGAGCTAAGAAGTAAAAAAGGGGCAGTCACACTACTAGGAGTGTACTATAGACCCCTGAATAGTGAAAGGGAGATAGAACAACAAATATGTAGGCAAATTTCTGAGTGCAAAAATAAGAGGGCAATAATAGGGGGCATCAACTGGGATTCAAACAGTGTGAGGGGCACAGAGGGCTCAAAATTCTTGATCGGTGTCCAGGAGAACTTTTTTAGCCAGTACGTGACAAGCCCAACAAGAGGGGATGCAATTCTAGATTTAGTCCTGGGAAATGAAGATGGGCAAGTGGGTGAAGTGACATGGGTGACCATATTGGGGATAGTGACCACAATTCAGTTAGTTTTAGCATTATTATGGAAAAGGACAGAATTAAATCAGGAGTAAATATTTTAAATTGGGGGAAGGCCAATTTTACAGAACTAAGAGGTGATTTGGCAGAAGCGGACTGGACGCAACTACTTGAGGAGAAATCAGTGGGAAGCCAGTGGGAGGCACTAAAAAGTACAATGCAGACACATCCCCTCAAAGGAAAAGGGTGGCACTGCCAAATTTAGAGCCCCCTGGTTGTCTAGAAGTATATGGGGCAAGATAAAGCAGAAGAAGAAAGCTTATGACTGTCACAGAAAACCAAATACTGCAGAAAGCCTAGAGGAGTATAGAAAGTACAGGGATGACGTAAAAAAGGAAATAAGGAAAGCAAAGAGAGGGCATGAAAAAATATTAGCTAGTAAGATTAAAGAAAACCCAAAGATGTTTTATCAGTACATTAAGAACAAGAGGATAGCTAAGTAAAAGGTGGGGCCTATCAGGGATGATCAGGGTAACTTGTGTGTAGAAGCAGAGGATGTGGGTAGGGTTTTAAATGAATATTGTCTCCGTATTCACAAAGGAAAGGGATGATCCGGACGTAATAGTTAAAGAGGAGAGGTGTGAAATATTGGATAAGGTAAACATAACGAGAGAGGAAATACTAGAGGGACAGGAATCCTTGAAAGTTGATAAGTCAGCAGGGCCAGATGGATTGTTTCCTAGACTATTGAAGGAAGCCAAGGAGGAAATAGCGGATGCTCTGAGGATAATTTTCCAATCCTCACTAGATACAGGGGAGGTACCGGAGGACTGGAAGACTGCAAATGTAGTACCATTGTTTAAAAAGGGTAAGAGGGAAAGGCCAAACAGCTATGGGCCGGTCAGTCTTACCTCGGTGGTGGGCAAACTATTAGAATCAATACTGAGAGATAGGATAAACTGTCACTTGGAAAGGCATGGTTTAATCAGGGATAGTCAGCATGGATTTGTTCAGGGAAGGTCATGCCTTACAAATCTGATTAAATTCTTTGAGGAAGTGACAAGGAGGATTGATGAGGGTAGTGCAGTGGATGTTGTCTACATGGATTTCAGTAAGGTATTTGACAAGGTCCCACATGGCAGACTGGTCAGAAAGGTAAAAGCCCATGCGATACAGGGAAATGTGGCGAATTGGATCCAAAATTGGCTCAGTAACCGGAAACAAAGGGTAAAAGTCGATGGATGTCTTTGCGAATGGAAATCCGTTTCCAGTGGTGTGTCACAGAGCTCAGTGTTGGGCCCCTTGCTGTTTGTGGTATATATTAATGATTTGGACTTGAATGTAGGGGACATGATTGGCAAATTTTCAGACAACACAAAAATTGGCCATGTAGTTGATAGTGAAGAGGATAGCTGTAGACTCCAAGAAGATATCAATGGGTTGGTGGAGTGGGCGGAAAAGTGTCAAATGGATTTCAACCTGGAGAAGTGTGAGGTAATGCACTTAGGGAGGGCAAACAGTAAAAGGGAATACGCAGTAAACTGGAATATATTGAGAGGGGTAGAGGAAGTGAGAGACCTTGGAGTGCATGTGCACAGGTCCCTGAGGTACAAGTAGATAAGGTTGTGAAGAAGGCATACGGAATGCTCTCCGTTCTTAGCCGAGGTACAGAATACAAAAGCAGGGATGTAATGATGGAACTGTA
This sequence comes from Heptranchias perlo, assembly GCF_035084215.1. Taxonomy (NCBI): domain Eukaryota; kingdom Metazoa; phylum Chordata; class Chondrichthyes; order Hexanchiformes; family Hexanchidae; genus Heptranchias; species Heptranchias perlo. The sequence continues at coordinate 36,616,202 of NC_090333.1, read as the reverse complement.
TAAAACACTGGTAAGGCCACAGCTGGAGTATTGTGCGCAGTTCTGGTCACCACATTACAGGAAGGACGTAATTGCTTTGGAGAGAGTGTAGAGAAGATTTACAAGAATGTTGCCAGGGCTTGAAAATTGCAGCTACGACGAGAGATTGGATCGGCTGGGGTTGTTTTCCTTGGAGCAGAGGAGGCTGAGGGACAACTTGATTGAGGTGTACAAAATTATGAGGGGCCCAGATAGAGTAGACAGGAAGTACCTGTTTTCCCCTAGCGGAGAGTTCAAGAACTAGAGGACATAGATTTAAGCTGATTGGCAGAAGGATTAGAGGGGACATGAGGAATAACTATTTTACCCAGAGGGTGGTGGGTGTATGGAATTCGCTGCCCGAATTGGTGGTGGAGGCAGGGACCCTCAACTACGGACCAGGTGCTGGAAGGTGGGGTTAGAATGGGCACCTGGTTGTTATTCGAGCCGGCGCGGACACGATGGGCCGAATGGCCCCCTTCTGTGCTGTATCTTTTCTATGGTTCTAATGCCTTTTTTTGCAAGAGTAATAATAACCTGTTAACAAAATTAATGTAAATCACACAGTCTCTGAGTGATAATTACGACACTCTACCATTTCTTTTTAAGTTTCACCCCCTTTAACTGTGTGTTAAGATCCACATTTATGGCCCTATGAAATCTGCAATTTTTAAAATCTATTTATGGTACAAAGCATGGATTCTTTTGTAGCACTGTCTAAATTAAAAATAATGTTGGCATCCATGATGATAGCAAAAATGAACAATTGTAATCTATGCTTTTGCAGCCTGAATCAGCTAGTGTTGAGAGTGACAAATTTTTGATCAGTCTCTTTTGGAATTCCGATCTACTATAATTTTTAAAAAAACATTCATTTGGCCGTGCAGTTTTGCTTTTAGTGAGAGTAACTCGTATTAATTTGTGTGTGTGTCAGCTTCAAATAAATTGTCTATCGAGTAAAGAATTGGGTTGATTGGGCAGTGTGATGGCACTGAAATTTGGAACATTAATCCTTATTACCATGGAATAGAAGGTTACAAATTCAATCCTATACTCTGGGATTTCCAAGCTTATGTCATCATGGGGTACATGAAGTGCGTACCATGGAGTCTTGTGGGTCACATAGTGTTTAAATCCATGTTCCTGTCAATATGCATATAGCTCAAGCTCCAAATACCAATAGATTTCAATGATTTGATTTAGGATTTATCACCAATGATGCAACAATGCTAAAAGGAACCCTTTCCAAAACTTCAGACCCACAAAATTCAATAAGATGAAAACAGCATATAAGAAATATAAACAAAAATAGTACTGATTTGCCTGGGCTTCGAGGGCCCGGTTATCAGGGCTCTGTGACCACATGTGGCCCTGAGGCTGCAGGTTGGACACCTCTTCCCTAAATCCATTCACTTTCTGATCTGAATGAGGATCTGCAGTGTAAAAGATGTGTCTCCCTTCATGGGGGCGAAAAAATTGGAAGAGGATGTCCTGCCTTTTTAAAAAATAATTTTGTGCTGTCCATTCCTTCTTAGCACATACACAAATCTATGCAGATTTAAAGGCCTGGTATAAGTAATATAAGAAAACAAAATGGGTTGATAGCTTCTCTCATCTTTGGTCTTGCAAAATAAACAGTTGGTGGTTACTTTTGGTGGCTTTTGACTTTCAGGTAATTTCAAAGACAGTTAAAATGCAGTTTAAAAATTACAATCTGTGAAACAGAGCTGGGATATTATTGATGAGATAAGAAAGCACATAAGTGATCTGTTAGTACGTTAATTCTAGGCCTTTAGACTTAGGGAGAGAGGGTGTGAGGAAATGGAGACCAGTAGAGCTCACCGCCACAGAAAACTAAACTGAAGAATAATGAAGTGGATAAGAAACTGAGCATTGAGGGAGGCAGGAAGGAAGGGTACAATTGTGGAACATAAAAGAATGTGTTGTATGGTGACCAGGAAAGTGTGCAGTAGCTGTGTCTTAATTATTACTTCTAGTACTCACCTGTATAATACTATTTGTACTTTTTTAAAATAAATGTGTAAAATTTTCTTGCGATATTTAAATACTAACTTTTGGTTTTTCAGGTTTGAGGCAGCCAAGTTGGTAATGCAGTGGCTTTGTAACCATGAAGATCAGAACATGCAGAGGATGGCAGTGGCTATTATCTCTATTTTAGCAGCAAAGGTGTGTGTGTGTGTGTGTGTTTTTCTAATTTTATGTTTTACCCTTAAATCACGTAAGGGTTGTTGGTTCTGGGAATAGAATGTTTTTCCATTTGTCTGCATCAAGCCAGGTGGAAAGTAACATTCTCTATTCACTCCCTCAACATCTGCCTCAACAATGTGCCTTGACCCCTAAGGTCAGATGAGCATCCCCTATTGTAATAGTGTGAATTTTTCCACTTTACATCTGCCATTCTTCTGGCTTCTTTGAGCGAGTGAGATTGTCGTTTGATATTGACTGCGGGTAGTTTTGTGCTGAAGGTCTGCACTCATTAAGAACTAGGCTGACACTGTCCAGAGTTGAAATGTTTACAGCTACCAGAGAAAGAACAAACTTCTGGGCTAGTTCTGAACTAGGATCCCACAAGTGAAATGATTAGAGTCCTAGTGCAATATGCCACCCAGCCTCCAATAATAATTTGAATGCATTACAACAAATTTTCAACTTGTAATAATTATTTGAATAAACCTGTTTTACAGCTTTCAACAGAACAGACTGCCCAACTTGGTACAGAGCTCTTCATTGTCAAGGTAACCTTTGCTTTCCCCTGCCTCCACTCCCTACCGTCTCTTTCCCCCCCCCCCCCCCCCCCCCCCGCCACGCACCCAACCCCTACATTTAAAAAAAATCTTCTCTGATCATCCAGACAATGTACCTATCTCCAGATCATGGAGACATGCAGCAGGTTATTTTTGGACCCTGGTAAGCATGCTTTAAATGGAAGAATAAGGATTTACATGATGAACCTATTCAATTCACTTTCCTTTGTTTTTGTCTGGTTTTCTCAAAGTAAATGTTATTCTGTACGTTTATTTGCAGACATTGATACAATATTGGTTTCTCATAAAATGATTCCAATGATAATCAACCTCTGTTTGAGTAGTGTAGTTTGGGCTGAGCTGCTTTACAGTCTGTATCAAGGCAGGAGTGATTCACAGGGCTCACTTCATTTTTTTAATAAGTGAGCTCATGCCCACCAGAAAGTTCCAGCTGATCACACTAGCAACAGTGTTGAACAGATCTGAGTGAGACAGTCCTCATACTTGAAATGTTGACCATCTGGCTGTGAGACTGGTGTTCCACTGATGGAGGTTGCAGACCCCTCCACTATCTCTTGATTTTTTTTTTAAAAAAGGCTTTTACCTCTCCCAGCTATTTGCTAATAATAACTGTGTAAAACATTATTTAGATCTGTGGACTACACACTGTCCTTTTCTGTTTTACAGAAATTGCTCCATATAGTAGAGCAGAAGGCAACCCTGTCATTGGTGGATACCACTTTAAAGTTTACGCTTAGTGCACTTTGGAACCTGACTGATGAATCTCCGACCACCTGCAAGCACTTTATAGAAAATCAAGGCTTAGAATTATTTATGAAAGTACTGGAGGTAATTTGTTTTTAAGTAGGTAATGCTTCTCTCAACTTTTTGTTTCGTCTTTCCTGTTTCTCCACACATTATGCGATTCCTTGATTTGAGAAGTTGGGCAGGTGACCTATTCCACCTTTCCCATATTACCTTTTCCCACCCCTCCATGGTGCCTCTTGGGCCTGATCTTGGACCAGCTACTTGGAGATTTCTCTGTACGTCCCCAGGTTATGTGTAAGTGTGACTTGGAGTGACTTGTCCACTTATTTTCCACTCTGTGGTGAAATGACTAGCCTCTACTTGATGCATCCATCACCATCTGATGGCACAGAGACTGGAAACATAGAGTATGGGAAATTGCAGGCCCAAACCCATATCCGTCTATTTCAGATCACTGTGATACTGGTAATTTCAAACCACCTCTTAGTGAAACCGACGAGGAAAGAGATTGTTGTGGCTTGGGTATTTAGTCTGTTTTTTTAAAAGCTACATTACCTTGTTTCCTCTTTTTTGACCTAGCACCGAAGTCCTTTGCATAAACTAGTTCAAACACCAAAGTACTATGCTACTAATTTTTTATTGCAGTCTTCATTTTACAGATTAAAGTTACAAACCTGACTGGATTTTTTTGCACAATAAAGCCTCTTTCAGCTGTAGTCATGAAAGATGTAATATGGCCTTACACTTAACAGTGTGTTAATTTTTTTTTTATTCGTTCATGGGATGTGGGCATCGCTGGTGAGGCCGGCATTTATTGCCCATCCCTAATTGCCCTTGAGAAGGTGGTGGTGAGCCGCCTTCTTGAACCGCTGCAGTCCATTTGGTGACTGTTCTCCCACAGTGCTGTTAGGAAGGGAGTTCCAGGATTTTGACCCAGTGACTATGAAGGAACGGCGATATATTTCCAAGGGGGGGATGGTATGTGACTTGGAGGGGAACGTGCAGGTGGTGTTGTTCCCATGTGCCTGCTGCTCTTGTCCTTCTAGGTGGTAGAGGTCACTGGTTTGGGAGGTGCTGTCGAAGAAGCCTTGGCGAGTTGCTGCAGTGCATCCTGTGGATGGTACACAGTGCGCTGGTGGTGAAGGGAGTGAATGTTTAGGGTGGTGGATGGGGTGCCAATCAAGCGAGCTGCTTTGTCCTGGATGGTGTCGAGCTTCTTGAGTGTTGTTGGAGCTGCACTCATCCAGACAAGTGGAGAGTATTCCATCACACTCCTGACTTGTGCCTTGTTGATGGTGGAAAGGCTTTGGGGAGTCAGGGGGTGAGTCACTCGCTGCAGAATACCCAGCCTCTGACCTGCTCTTGTAGCCACAGTATTTATATGGCTGGTCCAGTTAAGTTTCTGGTCAATGGTGACCCCCAGGATGTTGCTGGTGGGGGATTAGGCGATGGTAATGCCATTGAATGTCAAGGGGAGGTGGTTAGACTCTCTCTTGTTGGAGATGGTCATAGCCTGGCACTTGTCTGGCACAAATGTTACTTGCCACTTATCAGCCCAAGCCTGGATGCTGTTCAGGTCTTGCTGCTTGCGGGCAAGGACTGCTTCATTATCTGAGGGGTTGTGAATGGAACTGAACACTGTGCAATCATCAGCGAACATCCCCATTTCTGACCTTATGATGGAGGGAAGGTCATTGATGATGCAGCTGAAGATGGCTGGGCCTAGGTCACTGCCCTGAGGAACTCCTGCAGCAATGTCCTGGGGCTGAGATGATTGGCCTCCAACAGCCACTACCATCTTCCTTTGTGCTAGGTATGACTCCAGCCACTGGAGAGTTTTCCCCCTGATTCCCATTGACTTCAATTTTACTAGGGCTCCTTGGTACCACACTCGGTCAAATGTTGCCTTGATGTCAAGGGCAGTCACTCTCACCTCACCTCTGGAATTCAGCTCTTTTGTCCACGTAGGATGTGTGTCCTCTATAATCTCATGGCATAGTGGGTTGGTGTATTAATGAGCTAAGGTTCCCCCCTCCCCCCAGCCCTGAACTCTCATCTCTCTAGTTTCTCTCCTATCTCCCCTCAAGCCCTCTCTGAGCTCATCTTGACCAAGAGATCCTGCTCCCTCAACCCTATTTCCACCAATCTGTTGATCACCCAACTTCCCTTCCTAGCCTCCATGTTGTTAAATTGGATAGCCATGTGGTGAATGATAGAATACTAGAGCCTGGTCTTTAGTTGCTTCCAAGCCTTTATTCACAGAGATTCCCCTTACACACACACACCACACTCTAGCTAAGCTCTCCTATAAAAAGAATACAAGAGAGTCCCCAATTGATACCCACCACCTGAATACAATTAATACTAATGGATATAAATCATAGAGTTAACATATGGTAGCTGATATTTTTAACGGTTCCCTCTCCTCAAGTACTGTCCCCCTCCCCTTCAAATCTTCCGTCATCACCCCCTCCTCAAAAAACCCACCCTTGACCCCTCTGTCCTTGCAACTATTGCCCCATCTCCAACCTCTCAAGTCCTTGAACGCATTGTCGCCTCCCAAATCCGTGCCCATCTTTCCCGCAACTCCATGTTTGAATCCCTCCAGTCAGGTTTCTGCCCCGTCACAGAAATGAAACGGCCCTTATCAAAGTCACAGATGACATCCTATGTGACTGTGACTGAGCATAGTAAACTAACCCTCTTCATCCTTCTCGACCTGTCTGCAGCCTTTGACACGGTTGACCACAACATCCTTCAGAGAATCATCTGCAATGGCTTCTCTTCCCGCTCCCACACTGTTACCTCTGGAGTCTGCCAAGGATCTATCCTTGGCCCCCTCCTATTTCTCATCTACACGCTGCCCTTCGGCGACATCATCCGAAAACACAGCGTCAGATTCCATATGTACACTGACTATACCCAGCTCTACCTCACCACCATCGCTCTCAACCCCTCCATCGCCTCTCATTTGTCACACTGTTTGTCCGATATTTAGTACTGGATGAGCAAAAATTTCCTCCCACTAAATATTGGAAAGACCGAGCCATTGTCTTTGGTCCCCACTGCAAACTCTGTTCCCTAGCCACTGACTCCATCCTTCTCCCTGACCACTGTCTGAGGCTGAAACAGACTGTTCACAACCTTGGCGTCCTACTTGACCCTGAGATGAGCTTCCGACCACATATCTGCTCCATCACCAAGACTGCTTACTTCCATCTCCGTAACATCACCCGCCTCTGCCCCTGCCTCAGCTCCTCTGCTGCTGAAACCCTCACCTGTGCCTTTGTTACCTCTAGACTCAACTATTCAAATGCTCTATTGGCTGGCTTCCCATCTTCCACCCTCCATAAATTTGAGCTCATCCAGAACTCTGCTGCCCGTATCCTAACTCGCACCATGTCCCGTTCTCCCATCACCGTTGACCTACATTGGCTCATGGTCCGGGAACACCTCGTTCTTTTAAAAAAAATTCTCATCCTTGTTTTCAAATCGCTGCATGGCGTCTCCCCTCCCTATCTCCGTAACCACCTCCTGCCCTACAACCCTCCGAAATCCCTGCGCTCCTCCAGTTCTTGCCTCTTGCACATCCCCGATTTTAATCTCTCCACCATTGGCGGCCGCGCCTTTAGCTGCCTAGGCCCTAAGCTCTGGAATTCCCTCCCTAAACCCCTCCACCTTGCTACCTCTCTCTTCTCTTGTAAGACGCTCCTTAAAACCTACCACTTTGACCAAGCTTTTGGTCCCCTGTCCTAATATCCTCTTATGTGGCTTGGTGTCAAATTTTGTTTGATAACGCTACTGTGAAGTGCCTTGGGATCTTTTACTACGTTAAAGGCGCTATATAAATGCAAGTTGTTGTTGAGCTGTGAGCAAAGGTTCCTGCATGTGCCCGGTTCCCTATTTCAGTCCAGTTACTCAGGACAAGTTGAGAGTGCAGGCAAGACGTTTCTCCTCAAGAAACAAGAATTGTACCTAGGCTGCTGTTGCTCAGAGTGCCATTATTACAAAATGTTGGTATTAGGAGCAAGTATCTGCCCACCTTGGCTGTGGAATTATGAGAGATAGAAAAGACATAGAGAGGGGACTACATGGATGTTTCTCCTGTAGCTTCATACACACTGAATTGCTGATCTATTTAAACTGCAGTGGAGGAGAGGCAGAGCTGAGGCACTTCCACTGAATGAGAGTACATCTCAAAATACTTCACATACATTTGAAGTGCAATGACTGGTATGTTGGCATACATTGCATAGCAGGTTCAATCTACTTTTGGGTGTGTTGGTTGAGGGACACTGGGAGAACTCACTGGTCTTTGAGTAATACTATGGAATCTTTTTAACATCCTTCAAAATCAGTTTAATGTGTCATCCGAAAAACTGCACATTTATGGTTGAGAGTACCTCCAGCACTTTTTTTCTGACGTAAATGGTTTGATGACTGTTTCCATGTCTCCTACAAACTGCAATTTGCGCCTCTTTATTGTCTGCTGTGCTGAGTTAGCATGGCCCAGGTCTGACAACCCCAATGGTAGTATATTACTACCTGAAGAATACATAGGACGGCCACTATGTCTTCTGTCCATTCTGGCAGAAAATATTAATACTACTGATTCTATTTATTTATAATTTAAAGATGAGTCACAGAAAAACAAGTACTAAATAGCACAAATCATGCAGAAGAGAACTGGTAACAGTCCACATGGACAGATCTGCTCTTTTCAGAATGCTGCTATCAGCTTTTCTTAGTTTCTTGGAATAGAACAGATTCTTTTGGGTGCATCTAATGAGCCTTCCTTTGTTCCTTGGTAAACAGAATGCAGTCTCAGAATGTATGTTTTGGGGTGAGCTTTTAAATGTGGAATAGGTGAGCCCCCAAATGTCCAGAGTTCAATTACCAGAACTAAAAACTAGCAGCTAGACCTGGGACATTTATCCTTCTCCTTTTAGAAGTAAAGCAATTTGAGGAAGTCAAACAAAGTACAAATAGCCATTTTACACTTGTGCTAATAGTCTGGTTGAAATGCAGAAAAAGAAACACGTGACCACAATTGGAAATTACATATTAGTCTAATGAACCTGCACATATTAACATTTTAATCATGCTCCACCACATCAAAGGTAAATTGTGATCATAACTTTGCCTGGTTGTTGCAGTTAGTGTCTCTGGCCTCCGATTCTGTACCTGACAAAAGAACAGCCACCATTTTAAACTCCAGTTAGATTCATAGAATTTTACAATTCAGACAAAAGTCACTTGGCCCATCGTGCCTACGATGGCTCTCCAAAAGAGTTTTTAAATGGTCCCAAACCCCTATCCTTTCCCTAAGCGCTATTCAACTTTCCTTTTCAAATATTTATCCACTTCCCATCTGCTTCTACCACTGTTTCTGGTAGGGCAATCTATGACCTAACAATCCTCTGTGTAAAAATAGAAAATTTCTCCTAACCACTTCCTTTTGTTCTTAAATTATGCCCTCTAATTACCACCTAACTGACCAATGGAAATAGATTTCTCAATTTACTTTATCAAAACTCTCAATTTTTAGTTTTTCCAGTACCATATTTAAAGCCTCTCATCTCTGGTATTAATCTTAGTGAATCGCTTCTGCATCTTTCCATGGCTTTTTCCTTCCTAAAGTAAGATGCTGGAGGTCTGTCCAATGATTTGCACTGGTTAATTGAACTGGAGTATTGCACTGGAGTATCAATCTAGATTATGTGCTCAAGTCCTGGAGTAGGGCTTGAACCTATAACCTGAGTCAGGAGTGCTGGTAACAGAGCCAAACTGATACTATTGCCATTATTGGTAGAAATGCAATTAAGACCAGAATGAAGTAGAATTCTGGTGTGGCACAACATTAATTACATTGAAGAAAATGCCTTGAAAGGTTGCTACTAATGAGAAGGTATTGTATCTTTTGGTGTAGAAGCTTTTATGCCCTCTAAATATACAGAAGCTACTGAATAAGTGACCGTATTTCTACAATATGACCACTGAAAATTGACTAGCTTGCATACACTTATTATTTTGTACAATTATAAAATTGTAAATAGTAATAAATGCTCAAAGTAATAAGGGGTTTTGATAATGAGATTTTGATGAGGTAAATGGGGGCAATCAGTGAATTGATAATGGGGGACATTTATTTAAGTTCATCACCAAAAGAACAAAGGGGGAGAGAAAAGCTTGGAGGAATTTTTTTTATGCAGAACGTGCAAACCTCTGCCAGAAACAAGATCTACAGTGGGTTTTTAAAGGGAAGTGGATACATTTTTAAAGAAAAATTGAAAAGGGTATGGGGAGATGACAGCAATGGGACTGTCAGTAGCTCTGTCAGAGAGCCGGCGTGAGATGAACTGAATTGCCACTTTTTGTGCTGTAAAATTCTATGACATTTAATGACATCTTCGGTTTATTCAATATTGTAAAACAATGTATACACTTGCAGTACGTGTTGATGACTCTTACTCTTGTATTTCCAGTCCTTTCCGGGTGAACCATCCATCCAGCAGAAGGTTCTGGGTTTGTTGGTGAGTAACCTTTGTGTTTTATGAAGATAATAACCTTCCTGGTCAAACAGGTGTTTAGAAAAAGAAATGGTGGAGTGGCACAGCGTGGTACAGCTCCCCGCAGGGCGAGTTCCTGTTTGCAGCCATGTTTATTGGGAGGTGCTGAGTGAAAACCAGGTGCTTCCCTGGAGGGACAGCAAACTACTGAGTCCAACTTTCATAGCTCCTAGCAGCCAGTTGTAAAGTAACATTGGACTAGATGCAGGAGCAACATTCTAGCCAGTCCTTGCAGCAGGAGAAAGTGAGTACAGAACAGAAGAAACAAAATATTTTTATCTTTTCTCTCCTCCTGTCATGAAGACACTGCTTAACTCTTGCTGGAATATAATTTAACGTATGCTGACAATCCTCCAGTACCTTGCCCAAGTGGCCACTTTATCATGTGTAAGCCTAGCCAATGAGTGTCTCACTCAACATCTGCACAGTTGCACAGTGTAGGTCACTGATCATCAATCAAGAGTAGGAATTCTGGCTGATTTTTGTTCTCTTCCTTTCCCCTCACTGTCCTTGGAGCACTATAGCCAACTGTAGTAGCCCAATTGTTGCCCTAGCTGAGATTAGCTAACACAACACAAACAGGGATTGAACCTGGGACCTACAAGGGCCTTTACCTACTACACCACTGAGAGCTTTTCATGTAAATGATGTATATTTTTCGGTTTTGCCTGTGCTATTATTTGTCAGTTTTTGTGCTGTATATTCATGAGTATTAATGATTGTGACATGATCTGAAGCTGAATACCTATTTTTGTAGCAGAAAACATTGAAAAATGTAATGAGGTCTCCTGCCCACCTCTAGGCAGATCAGCTGGGTTGTAACCTATCCTTGACCAAGCTTGGATACATGCTGTTTCTCAGTTTCTAGGTTGGACTACCAGATAGAGCACTGAAAAATGAAAGGTCCCATCTTTTGAGTGCATTTCCTGTGATCCAGGATAGAACAGCACATTGGTGTCTGGTATAGACTGCATGTACTTCTGACTGAAGAATACAGTGTAGCGCAAGAGAGCTGGAAGACTATTTGAAGTATGGAAACCTAATGGGAAATCATTTTTGTTTAAACCTGTGCTGCAGTAAATAGGTACCACAAAATACTCTGCCACAGAGTGGCAAAGCATGGGTTTAGACCCAAGATACTCCACACATTGTGTTACAGATCTTTGCCATAATTGTGGGCAAGTGCCACACAAAGGCCAGTATTTCTCCAGAAGGAGGTAGAAAGAATTGGAACAAAAGTAATCCTTGCACTCCGAAATAGACTATTGCTGGAGGGCTGGGAGCAGGTTGCCTACACCCATGTGCCCCTCCCTACTGTCAGCTTGGAATGGCATTTTGTGGCGGGAGATAAGGGAGAAAATAATTTGGAAAAAAGTGAGTCTTGTCCTCAGCAAAAAGCAAAACAAAATTAATTTTTTAAGATGCTGTGTTTCTAATAGTCATTCAAGTAATTTATTTTTATTTTAGAACAACATTGCAGAAGTGAAAGAACTCCATCCTCAACTGATGAAGAAGAACTTTATTGAACATATCAGGTAACAATTATGTTGGCAGCTTAGCTTTTGGACCATTCAGTTTTAAAACTCTTGATTTATAAGAGAATTTTTGTAGATTCCTCTTGTCGCCTATGCAAGTGACAGTTTGTAGGATGTGAAGGACCTTAGTAGAAAATAGTTTTCCTCCCAAGAAATGTTAAAAAAATAAATAGTTCTGTAATAATTTTTTGTAATGGCTGAGTTGTGCAATGTTTTGATTACATTGCCCATTTAGACTGGGGTGCTGTGATCACTTTTATCAGATTGTATTAATACTATTCATTTCTAATCAATCCATTCATTAAAATTTTGAGTGTTTGCTTTATTCCCTAATGAAATTAGACAATAGATGTAATTGACCATAACTCTGTAAGCTTATTTAGTAAGGGTGATTGGACATTTTTGAAAATATCTTCTGATTTAGAAAAAAATACCGCTAAGTAATAAACAAGAGGTGATGATGAAATATAATAATTTCTGTATTGTTTGTTGCATCAAAGCTCTTGATTTGTACAGTTTCATTTAGTGGGGATTGAAATTTGGTGTGTAAATTTCAAAGCAGAGTTTTTTGGGGAGTGGGGCGGGGAGGAGAGGTTGGAAATTTAAGCATTTTAGTAATGTGTTGTTGCAATAATTGAGGTTTGGGATCACCAACTGAACATAAAACACACTCTGTAACATCAAACGTTATTAGATGCGGAAACTTGGAGGCGATTTAAAATTCTCCTCTGATTTTTAGTGGAGTTTGCCATGTTGAGTTCAAAATGCCGGAATCTATCTCTTCACCTTTTTGCTGATTAAAATCAATTTGTTCATTTTGTTTTTTCTAGTTTAATAAACGGGGCATTTTTGGGGGGGGAGGGGGGATATTTGATACTTAAAAGAAGTCAATAATGTTCTTGAATTTAAAAAAAATGAATGTTCCACTATTGTAATGTTCATGATATACAGTAATATCTAGTGTGCAATATTATATGTCCCTAAAGGTGGTAAGGAGTTACTTGTACAGATGTTATGATGGCTTATATAATAGGAATTCTGTATATCGGTCAGAGGGAAGTGAAACATTCAAATGTGAGAGATTCTGAAATGATTAGAAATTTCTAGATAAATTATTCCTCTTTAATTCGTGGCCTGTGCTGTGTTTGCTAATCTTTGGGCCAGCTAATGGAGGGCTGCACAATTGTACTTACCACCCCAGGCTAAGAAGATGGGAAAATGGCCAATAGTTCCTCCTGCCCCTGATTGTTATTCAGTGAAATCTGCTGGAAAGTTTGTGTATGTATGTCTGTTGAGGACAAGCTGGAACTCTGCTACGATACTCTCCAGTCAAGACTTACACAAGAATGATAGTAACTTGGGTGAGATAGTGGAGAGCTGCTGGTACCTGTGGAACCATAATTCAGCAAGAGTTTATACCTTTACAACACTCATTTGTGGGATGTATTTTTGAGTGCATTTGGTTGAAAGTTGAAACTGGTTACTTTAACCTTGTATAATCCAATAGTAAGATGACCTTTGCAATATTCTGTGATTTATTTTAATCCCCTACCTTCAAAGAGACATTGATACATTTGCAAGGGTTCAGAGAAAGAGTATCAACAACTTGCATTTTATATAGTGGAACGTCCCGAAGTGCTCCACCAAGGCATAAGGAAATTGGACGTCAAGCCATGGGAGAAGTTAGGAAGGGTGACTGAAGGCTTGGTTGAAGAGGTAGATTTTGAGGAAGTTTTTCAAGGAGAGGGAGAGAGGTTTAGTGAAGGAATTCCAGAGAGGAGGACCCAGGCAGCTGCAGGCATTGCTGTCAGTGGAGGGACAACGGGAGAGATGTGCAAAAGAGTTCGAGGAATGGAATGTTTGGGGGCGGTGTGGGAATGTAGAGGTTGTAGAAGTAGGGTGGGGCGAAACCATGCAGGGATTTAAAAATGAGGAGGAATTTACATTTAAAGTGTTGGGGGATGGGAAGCCAATGTAGGTCAGTGAGGATGATTCTGGGTCTTAGAAGTTTTATATTACGAAAGGGGCTTGCTGAAATTAACTTTTTCAGCTTGGAGAAAAGTTTGAGGGAAATGTGATCCAAGTCCTATTCAGTAGATTTTTGGGAAAAAAAATAACACACCTCGCGTTTCTGTTTTAGTGTCTTATTACACAACAAGGAAGTGGAGGTCAGTTACTTTGCTGCAGGAATAATTGCTCACTTGATATCCCGTGGACTAAATATCTGGACATTGGATCTTGACCTCCGAATTTCTCTTCTGGAGCAGCTGGTATGTTTGTACACATGGTCCGTTGTATTGTGTAAAACATTTGCATGAGGTTTTCTAATGTGGAACAATCTTTACAACAAATAAGACCTTTCTGCTGCTGTATTGAGTTGATGCTAATAGTACAGGAGTGGTTTATTTTAAACTAAATCACTGGATGTTCAGATAATTTTTCATTTCATCCCTTTTTCCCCCATCCTTTTCTTAACAGCCCCAGCTACATACAATGTACAGCACAGAAATAGGCCCTTCAGCCCAACAGGTCCATGCCAGTGTTTATGCTCCACATGAGCCTCCTCCCTCCCTACTTCATTTAACCCTATCAGCATATCCTTCTATTCCTTTCTCCCTCATGTACTTATCTAGCTTCTCATTAAATGCATCTATGCTAGTCGCCTCAACTACTCCTTGTGGTAGCAAGTTCCACATTCTAACCACTTTCTGGATAAAAAAGTTTCTCCTGAATTCCCTATTGGATTTATTCATGACTATCTACCCTATCAAACCCTTTCATAATCTTAAAGACCTCTATCAGGTCATCCCTCAGTCTTTTTTCTAGAGAAAAGAGTCCCAGCCTGTTCATTCTTACCTGATAGGTACAACTTCTCAGTTCTGGTATCATCCTAGTAAAACTTTATTGCACCTTCTCCAATGCCTCTATATCCGTTTTATAATATGGAGACCAGAACTGTTCATAGTACTCCAAGTCTAACCAAGGTTCTACACAAGTTTAACATAACTTCTCTGCTTTTCAATTCTACCCCCCTAGAAATGAACCCCAGTGCTTGGTTTGCCTTTTTATGGCCTTATTAACTAGCGACGCTACTTTTAATAATTTGTGTATCTATACCCCCAGATCCCTCTGCTCCTATACCCCATTTAGACTCTTATTTTCCAAGGAGTATGTGGCCTCCTTATTCTTCCTAACAAAATGTATCACATCATATTTATCTCTATTGAAATTCATTTGCCAATTATATGCCCATTCTGCAAGTTTATTAATGTCTTCCTGTATTTTGTTGCAGTCCTCCTCAGTATTAACTATATCCCCCAATTTGGTGTAGTCTGCAAATTTTGAAATTGTACTTCCTATTCCAGAGACCAAATCATTAATGTAAATGGTGAACAACAGTGGTACCAGCACTGATCCTTGCGAAATACCACTTCCCACCTTTTGCCAGTCTGAATAACTACCTTTAACCCCTACTCTGTTTTGTAGCCAACTTGCTATCCATTCTGCTACTTGTCTCCTGTCTCCACAAGTCTACAATGTGACACTTTATCAAAGGCCTTTTGAAAATCCAAATATATCCAAATATATTACATCGACTGCATTATCTTTGCTATTCAAAGAATTCAATAAGGTTGGTCAAGCAGGACCTTCCCTTTTTTGAAATCCGTGCTGAACATTCTTTATTATATTTTAGGTTTCTAGATGTTTGTGTTACATCTTTGAATAAAGATTCCATTATCTTTCCTATCACTGACGTTAAGCTAATTGGTCTATTATTCCCTGGACGTGTTCTATCTCCTTTTTAAATATAGGAATCACATTAGCTGTCTGCCAGTCCTCTGGCACTATTCCCTTTTCTAATGAATTTTTATATATATGTAATAGTGCCTCTGCTATCTCTTTTAATATGCGCTGGTGTAATCCATCCGGATCAGGAGGTTTATTGATCTCCGTTTTAAATGTTTCCCACTGCTGTTCTATTTCTTTGTCAGTAAATTTTTCCAGTTTATTTTCTGTAGTTCCATTCTCATCCCCTTAAAATCAGCTTTTTTCCAATTTATTATTTTGGTCTTTTGTCTTACTTATGTCCTTCTCAATCTTTATCTTAAACCTTATTATGTTGTGATCGCTATTGCCTAGATGTTCCCCTATGCTTACTTTTCTTATCTGTTCTGGTTCATTTCCTATTACTAGATCCAGCAGTGGTTTCTCTCTCCTTGAGCTAAGCTCTTTTCATGTAATGACTCATTGGTTAAACTGCCCTCCTGCTCTGAGCCTCTATTACAAGATGAGTTTGGATAAAGAATGCATTTGATTCCATTCTTTAAGAATAACAACCCTACTGTCTTCCTATTACAGTATCTAGAAGTTTCTTATGAGTTCAGTGTCCTTCCTAGCAACCTGTTCCAGCTGTTTATTACCCTCTAAGTTTGCTCCTTGATGGCCCTTAACCTACGCTTTTTTGTCTTGCTACACCACCGTGATGTATCTGAAAGTAACGTTTTGGATTTACTTTCTGTTTCCCGATTAGTACCTTTTATCATATAGCTCTATGATGTCCTCTCTGAAACATTTGAGGTTGAAGGGTCCTAGTTTATCAAGTTGCTCCTCACAACTTATTCCAGTAGCACCTTGCATCAGTCCTGTGGTTCTTCTCTGCACCACCTCAGGAGCTTAGATGGTCCCCTTATGTCATGATGATCACAGAATAACTATGAATGAGGAAGGCCATTTAGTCCATCATTCACCCACCTACCTAGAAAGGCCCTATTGTTTTTTTTTATCCCCTCCCCACCCCCCGCATTCTGTTTGCATTAAATTTTACCTCCTGTTCTACCTGCTTGCATATTTTGTCCAATTTACACTCATTTCTAAGTTGCCCTACCAATTTCATATCATATTTGACCACTTTGCTTTGCATTGCATTTCTGAATCCAGGTCATTTGTGTAAATTAGAAATAGCAGTGGTCCCAATACCAAGTCCTGGAGCACCCAGTCAGTACTTCTCACCCCGATAGAACTTCTCCAATGAATACTTGCTTTTTTATCCTGAATCCTTAATGCTTTGAGTTTAATTAATTGCCTCATGTTAAACTTTCCAAAACACCTTCTGTGGCCTAAGTACAATATGTTGTAGGGCTTTCCACAGTCCACTTGAGTTGTCACTTTTTCAATGAAATCATGGAGGTTGATCAGGTGGGATCTCCCTCTTCTGAATCCGTGTTAACTACTATTTACTTGGTTATTACTGTATAGCTGTCCTCCCAAGTTTGGGTCTGTAGTTCCCAGGTTTGGGTCTGTTGCCCTTCTTGAATATGAAAACTAAATCTGTCTGTTTCTCGTCTATTGAACTTCCCCAAAGCTCATTGGCTCCCTCAACATGACTGCCAGTGCTCCTTTGTACCTTGGGGTATAATTCATTGATCCTAGGGGATTTGTTAATTTCTGCTCCTTTTGCTTCACTGTCAAATTTTTGAAATGCACACAATGTGTGTTTGATGTTGAATGTTACATTGCTAGTATCCTCCCTAGTTCAAAAATTGTTACTGAATTTCCTATGCTTTAAGATATGAAATGATTTTAACTGTTAGAAACTGTAGTATAGAACAATTAATGAAGTGCATCCCAGTCTTAAAGAGAAATTGAGTTGCTCCACACCAGCGGGATATTTTTAAATCTGTTCTGTATAACACTTTCCATAACTGATTGATTGTCAACTAAAAAAGCACTTCACCATGGGGTGGAGGGGAAAGAGAGAGGTGGGGCAGTGGAAATAGTAATGTTTGAGGTCTTGAAAGTCAACTAAATGTGGAAGGCCAGTTGCTGCATTTAATACTAGATTTAATCTCCTGCATCTATTTTTATATCCATTTTATTGTTACCGTTCCAATGAGGAGCAGCAGCGAGAGTGATGGGTGAATTCTCAAATAAAAAAAACTTTAATGTGGGAATTTCCTTTCATGTTATTGTTACACTGCACTGGCAACATTTGCATTGCGATAAGAGCTATGGTAGTACTGTGCTGCATATTCCCATCACTGGAGTGAGGATGTGGCAGAACTCCACATATGCCTGTCCAAATGCACAATTAAAAAGCTGCTCACTCGCCTCCAACTCCAATCATTGTGCACCAAGGGAAGAGCTGTTAAACAGTCTGCTCTTTTCGATCAATAGAAATCCAAATGTAACCCACTGTGTTGATCTTTTTAAAATGAAAGTCAGAGAAAAAACCTGGCTTGAACTGCTGCTGATGTGATGTGAAAATGATGTGCTCATCATTTAATCACATAACGAGGTGGTTTCACTTAAACCAGTACAGACCCACATTGGCAGCTTTAAATTGCACTTTTGGCTGCAGCAAGAGGGACATTAGATTTCTAGGCAGAAATATCTGGATTTTGTATAAATCCATTAGTTATTTGTGACTCACTTATATAGTGGCACATTCATTATATAAGAAAAGTGCTAAAGGTGGTTGAAGTTTCTAAGTTATGGATGTTTCTTACAAAACATATGGATCTTTTCAATAGAGATGAGTAATTCTGACCTCTTGAACATAAATAAATTACAATTGAAGTGATTATTCTGCATTCACCCACTATACATAACACATACCTTTTTATACAGCTAATTTCCAAATAACAACTGTTGTGCTTTACTTATCTACAGGAAGTTAGCTAACTTTCTTTTTTCTTTTCAGCATTCTGTCATTCTAAATTGGCCGACACCAGATTGTGAGATGGTAGCTTACAGGTACTTTGTTTTTGATACTGTACTTAATGATGGTTTTGATATCTTCCACAGCCATCCCCCATCCCCCCCCACAAAAGCAGGTCGCACAACTTGGGGTCGAGGATAAATTATAAAATGTGTTCATGTGCCATGTAAATGGTTCTGTGTATTTTTGTTTCAACAGCAATGATTTCAAAATGTATTTGTATCCAAATTTCTTGTGCATTTATTTATTAAAGCTATTTGTACAGATTATATGGTGTCATCCTTGGCTCAGTGGTAGCTTTCTTGCCTCTTGAGTCAGAAGGTTGTGGGCTCAAGCCCCACTTTAGAGATCTGAGCATATAATCTAGGCTGACAGTTCAGTGCAGTACTGAAGGAGCACTGTACCGTCTTTTGGATGAGATGTTGTGAGGCCCCATCTGCCTTCTCAGGTGGACTTGAAAAATCCTACGGCATTATTCAAAGAAGAGCTGGAGAGCTCCCCATTTATCCCTCAACCAACACCACTAAAATAGATTATCTGTTCATTTATCTCATTCCTGTTTGTGGGACCTTGCTGTGCGCATATTGGCTGCCGTGTTTCCCTACATTACAAAAGTGACTACATTTTTTAAAATACAAGTACTTTAACTATATAGTGCTTTGGGACATCCTAAGGTTCTGAAAGGCACCATATAAATGGAAGTTCTTTCCATCATCTCTGGTCTTGCTGCAGCAGTTCTATGAATTGGTAATTAAAGGTAAATTGGATTCAAAAATGGAAAATGTATGTGTGAGCAAAGATATCAATGTTAAATAAGCGTAATGCTTCAGGGAGGGAAGAACGAACAAAAAGGAACAGTTTATGAAGGTGCCCTGATCCAACAGAAGATCGTGGGTTTGAGTTTTGGAGGTACTTGTATCATTGAAACTTAATTTGCCTCAATTTTGTGAATGTAGTACATTTTTCAGCTAAAAAGTTGCAAATTTTCTTTTTCCTTGCTGCTAACATGGAGTAAATATTTATTTCCAGGTCGTTCAGTCCATTTTTTCCATTGTTGGAATGTTCTGATACACCAGGAGTGCAGATTTGGGCTGTCTGGGCAATGCAGCATGTCTGCAGCAAAAATGGTAGGTGGCGATCAGGGGGCAAAATGCAGCAATATTTGTTTTTACATGTTTATTTTCTGGTTTCTCTTATATTTTTCAAAAAACATTTACATTGTAATGAAGTCTAATTGGAATAACAGTTTTTAATTAACTTTTCGGTTTTTTTTATTCGTTCATGGGATGTGGGCGTCGCTGGCGAGGCCAGCATTTATTGCCCATCCCTAATTGCCCTCAAGAAGGAAGTGGTGAGCCGCCTTCTTGAACCGCTGCAGTCTGTGTGGTGAAGGTTCTCCCACAGCGCTGTTAGGAAGGGAGTTCCAGGATTTTGACCCAGCGACAATGAAGGAAGCGCAATATATTTCTAAGTCAGGAGGTGTGTGACCTGGAGGGGAATGTGCAGGTGGTGGTGTTCCCACATGCCTGCTTCCCTTGTCCTTCTAGGTGGTAGAGGTCGCGGGTTTGGGAGGTGCTGTCAAAGAAGCCGTGGCGAGTTGCTGCAGAGCATCTTGTAGATGTGTACACTGCAACCATGGTGCGCTGATGGTGGAGGGAATGAATGTTTAGGGGATGGATGGGGTGCCAATCGAGTGGATTGCTAAGACCTGGATGGTGTCGAGCTTGAGTGTTGTTGGAGCTGCACTCATCCAGGCAAGGGGAGAGTATTCCATCACACTCCTGACTTGTGCCTTGTAGATGGTGGAAAGGCTTTGGGGAGTCAGGAGGTGAGTCACTCGCCGCAGAATTGCAGCCTCTGACCTGCTCTTGTAGCCACAGTATTTATGTGGCTGGTCCAGTTTAGTTTCTGGTCAATGGTGATCCCCAGGATGTTAATGGTGGGGGATTCGGTGATGGTAATGCCTTTGAATGTCATGGAGAGGTGGTTAGACTCTTGTTGGAAATGGTCATTGCCTGGCACTTGCCAGGCGCGAATGTTACTTGCCACTTATCAGCCCAAGCCTGGATGTTGTTCAGGTCTTGCTGCATGTGGGCACGGACTGCTTCATTATCTGAGGGGTTGCGAATGGAACTGAACACTGCAATCATCAGCGAACATCCCCATTTCTGACCTTATGATGGTGGGAAGGTCATTGTTGGAGCAGCTGAAGATGGTTGGGCCTAGGACAGCCCTGAGGAACTCCAGCAGCGATATCCTGGGGCTGAGATGATTGGCCTCCAACAACCACTACCATCTTCCTTTGTGCTAGGTATGACTCCAGCCACTGGAGAGTTTTCCCCCTGATTCCCATTGACTTCAATTTTACTAAGGCTCCTTGATGCCACACTTGTTCAAATGCTGCCTTGATGTCAAGGGCAGTCACTCTCACCTCACCTCTGGAATTCAGCTCTTTTGTCCATGTCTGGACCAAGGCTGCAATGAGGTCTGGAGCTGAATGGTTTCTGGCAGCACCCAAACTGAGCATCGGTGAGCAGGTTATTGGTGAGTAAGTACCGCTTGATAGCACCGTCGACGACACCTTCCATCACTGCTGATAATTGAGAGCAGGCAGATGGGGGGTAATTGGCCGGATTGGATCTGTCCTGCTTTTTGTGGACAGGACATACCTGGGCAATTTTCCACATTGTCGGGTGGATCCCAGTGTTGTAGCTGTATTGGAATAGTTTGGCTAGAGGCGTGGCTAGTTTTGGAGCACAAGACTTCAGCACTACAGCCGGGATGTTGTCGGGGCCCATAGCCTTTGCTGTATCCAGTGCACTCAGCCGTTTCTTGATATCACGTGGAGTGATTCGAATTGGCTGGTGACTGGCTTCTGTGATGGTGGGGATCTCGGGAGGAGGCTGAGATGGATCATCCACTCAGCATTTCTGGCTGAAGATGGTTGCAAATGGTTCAGCCTTGTCTTTTGCACTTGCATCCTGGGCTCTGCCATCATTGAGGATGGGGATGTTCAAGGAGCCTCCTCTTCCCATTAGTTGTTTAATTGTCCACCACCATTCACGACTGGATGTGGCAGGACTGCAGAGCTTCGATCTGATCCGTTGGTTGTGGGATCGCTTAGCTGCTTCTGCTGTTTAGCATGCATGTAGTCCTGTGTTGTAGCTTCACCAGGTTGGC
Source organism: Heptranchias perlo (assembly GCF_035084215.1). Taxonomy (NCBI): domain Eukaryota; kingdom Metazoa; phylum Chordata; class Chondrichthyes; order Hexanchiformes; family Hexanchidae; genus Heptranchias; species Heptranchias perlo. The sequence continues at coordinate 36,594,649 of NC_090333.1, read as the reverse complement.
ACCTCATTTTAGGTACGCTTGGTGCTGCTCCTGGCATGCTCTTCTACACTCCTCTTTGAACCAGAGTTGATCCCCTGGCTTGTTTTTAATGGTAGAGTGAGCGATATGCCAGGCTATGCTGTTACAGATTGTGGTGGAATGCAATTCTGCTGCTGCTGATGGTCCACAGCGCCTCAAGAATACCCAGTTTTGAGCTGCTGGATCTGTTCTGAATCTATCCCATTTAGCACGCTGGTAGTGCCACACAATGGACATGGACAGTGTCCTCTGTGTGAAGACAGGACTTTGTCTCCGCAAGGACTGTACGGTGGTCACTCTTACCAATACTGTCATGGACAGATGCATCTGTGATAAGTAGATTGGTGCGGATGAGGTCAAGTAGGCTTTTCCCTCGTGTTGGTTCGCTCACCACCTGCTGCGGGCCCAGTGTGCCAGCTATGTCCTTCAGGACTCGGCCAGCTCGGTCAGTAGTGGTGCTACCGAGCCACTCTTGGTGATGGACATTGATGTCCCCTACCCAGAGTACATTCTGTGCCCTTGCTACCGTCAGTGCTTCCTCCAAGTGGTGCTCAACATGGAGGAGGACTGATTCATCAGCTGAGGGTGGGTGGTAATCAGCAGGAGGTTTCCTTGCCCATGTTTGACCTGAAGCCATGAGATTTCATGGAGTCTGGAGTCAATGTTGAGTACTCCCTGGGCCACTCCCTCCTGACTGTATTCCACTGTACCGCCACCTCTTGTGGGTCTGACCTGCTGGTGGTACAGGACATACCCAGGGATGGCGATGGTGAAGCATGGAATGTTGGCTGAAAGGTATGATTCTGAGAGTATGGCTATGTCGGGCTGTTGCTTGACTACTCTGTGGGACAGCTCTCCCAATTTTGGCACAAGTTCCCAGATGTTAGTGAGGAGGACTTTGCAGGGTCGACTGGGCTTGCTTTGCCTTTGTCGTGTCTGGTGCCTACTGGTCCGATGCTGGGTGGTCTGTCCAGTTTTATTCTTATGACTTTTTGTAGCGGGTTTGTACAACTGAGTGGCTTGGTAGGCCATTTCAGAGGGCAATTAAGAATCAACTACATTGCTTTTTATTAACTTTTTGTTCCAAACTATTAAGTAATGATGCTGCTCCATTTCTCTCTGGCCACTATTCATAACAAAATTAGAACTAGGAATACATAGTTGTGGACTTGACTTAACTTGATGGCTTTCAGTTTCCACTGCTTTATTGTCTAACGTAATACATCGGGAGTAATTTTAACCTAATTTGCCCGGTGAGAAACTGATCGAATCGGATCAGCCGATGATAACTAAAATCGGGCAGGGTGCAAAACAGGTGGCTGATCTGATCCTGTCCGTTTTCTGCCATGCAGGTTTGATTAAAATTGCCCCATTGAATTCTAGATCCTTAGCCAGCAGAATTATTGCGGAGACTGGGCAGTCTTTGTTTTGGAGTCTGTTAATTATCATGTCACCATGTATTCTGACAGAGACTACTTTTAATTCACTAAACTTAAGATTCAAGAGTGGCATCCAACTTTTCACTTTTTTGTCTATTCTGCAGCTCCCAGATACTGTAGCATGCTGATTGAAGAGGGTGGAATGCAGCAACTGTACAACATTAAGAGCCATCCTCAGACTTCACCAGACGTGCTGCGGATTGTTATTAGCATTGTTGAAAGTTTGGAGAAGTATATTATGCGCCACGGGAAGGTCTCCTCCTGCCACAAAAAGCCACAAACTAAGCACAGTGTGGTCTAAACAGTAACCAGATGCAAGAGTTTTGGATAGATTATACTAGTAAGTGTTTTTTTTTAAAAAAGGGTTTGGTAACCATTGTAAACTATATAAAACCTCTCCAAAAATTAATATTAACGTGACTTTGTTATCCCACTCCCTCTGGGGAAGGAAAGGAGGTTAGCAGTCCTAGTACTGCAGTAGCTTAGAATAGCTAAGTGGCAGAAGAAACGTGAAACCCTTCTGAATGTGTCCTGTATCTGAATCTAAACAATGCTGTTTCTGAAGAGTTTACAATGTCAATAACATCTACATTGCATAATTTATTGTCTTTGAGTGGCATCATACAATTTTACAGCACAGAAGGTGGTCATTTGGTCCAGTGTGTACGTGCTGGCTTTGTTACAGCAATCCAAAATAATCCCACTGCCCTTCCGTCTCCCCATAACCTTGTATTTTCCTCTGCTTCAATATTTTATCCAATTTTCCCTTAAAAGATGTAATGGTCTCTGCCTCAATCGCTCCCTGTGGCAAATCAATCCGCGCTCCAATTTCTGAGTGAAAATTTCTATTTTCTATCCTCACTCTTAGTGATAATGTTAAAATAATGACCCCTTGTCACTGATTCCTCAACCAGAGGAAATGGTTTTTCTTTAATCACTCTATCAAAATCTTTCATAAATTTAAAATCATCATCTCTTTAGCCTTCTCTGCTTCAATGGCAATAGTTCTATTAAGTTCTTTTATCAGAAATCTCTCTTCCTAACTATAGTTTCACATCCCTGGCATCATCTTGGTGAATCTATGTTGTATGTTCTCTATGGCTTTAACTTTCTCGAAGACCACGCCCAAAACTTCCACAGACAAATTTATCATTACCCTTTTACTCTTGTACCCTATTCATGAGCCAAAATACTATTGGCCTTCAATTGTATGACTTTATTTACCTGCACTCAGACTTTCAAGGAATTATATATGTGAGCTCCTAGGTGCCTCTCTTCATCTTTCCATTTCTACTTCCATTCCTTATTTTCCTCCTGTTGCTTCCATTTAAACATTATGAATTATATAGTGATACGATAAAATCTGACTTCATATATTGCTTTAAATTCTTGAAATCCTTTCATATAAAAAGTTTTACCGACTTAGTATTGCACTCCTCCTCATGTCTGGTGTAATTCAAAAGAGTAGTCTTCAAGAAGAGCCAAGTTTTAAAGTTAGGTTCTTCCTGGAGCAGCCTTTAAAGTGCTCGCTTATAACATACACTCTCAAACCTTTTGATCAAGTGTTATATTAAAGGAGACTTCGTTGAAAGTACTCTCTCCCCTCCAATCCCTCCCACCAGAAATTTAACGTAATGCCGCTTCCCATAGGTAAATAATTGTATGGGGAAGTATGTATATTTACCATGCTAAAACTTTGTTAGATGTGTTTTAATGTTGAGTTGGACCAGATGGCTATGTGGTGCTTATTATTCAGGTCTTGTAGAAGGAACATACTTGATATGTAATTCATGTGTTCAAATTCTTTGTCTTACTGGGTGGCAATTGCTAGATCCTGCTTACTATACTACACATGCAGGTCAAGTACTGTACCTCTGTAGCTGGGACTTACTTTGTGTTTGGTTCCTGCTCATTACACTGAGTTCAGGCTGAGCATTGCACTTGTAATATGGCTGCGACTTGGTTTGAGTTCAGCTCTATTCATTTTAGTACTTGGCTGGGATTATAGTGTGTAGCTCACTGCTGATTGAGACTTAGTAAACGGGGTTCACTGTATCATTGGAAAAAAAAATCCATTTCTTCTACCTGGTGAAATTCCAGTTACTGAGTCACGGAACTGGCTCCTACAGCCTTCTAGTGATGAAAACTATGCAAAATTGGTCAGCGATGATTGATTGGCATTCTTTGCAATCCCGGCTGCCATTCAGTTTCTTTGAATTACAGCCTTGTAATGACTTTCTCCAAAGTATCCATCAAACTCTATGTTGTACAATATTAGAAGTGAATGCTATAGTGAAACCGTGTGTGAGAGTAACCAAAGTCTCAAACTTTGTATTTACTTTCTCAAACAGGCTGACGATGGTCCATTTACAGAGAAATGTGCAACATGTAACCTTTTAATTTTTGAAGACTATGAAGAGGATTGCCATGATTTGTAACTGTGTATGCTGTTAAACATTTCTTCTATAAGCTCATCTAGATGCAGCAAAAATATACCACAGTGGAGTGTTGGTGTGATTTGTGGTGTTGTCTTTGCAGATGTTTTGTTCTACCAGAAGCAGCTTTTGCTTGAATAAATGCTGCTGATGAAATGTTTACTTAATCTGAATGTCACTCATGTAACTACTTTATAAAGAATGAATTTGTGTATAGAACAGTTGAAATGTGATTAGCTTAAACATGCTTGATCTCTTTCTTCCACCCCCCCCCCCCCCCCCACCCCCACCCCCCAACTTTTTTTTAATATTTTGTACAAAATGCTGATGACTCCTTCAGGGGAAACTTGCTTTTGAAATTGCCAAGCTACTTTGTATTAATATTTTGTTTTGTCTTTCATATGGTTTGTACAGGTAAATGTCTAACTTATCATTGGTTTTAAGATGATTTTCTGCTCAGAGGGACTCTTATCAATACCTCATTTTAAAAACCAGTCTATTAAAATAATTATGATTTAACACCTGTTTATGCCAACTTCTGTAAATTCTAATGGTCTTTAGGGGAACTGATTTGGAGTTACTGAGACAGATTTTTATGTCCCTCACTCACCCCAGTAAAGGCACACAACCTGACTTGTACTCCATTGAGCCCAGCTGTTTTTCTGGTTCAGCCAACTTGTATATTTATGATGGGCAAGTGTCGGGTAGGATTACTGTCTCTGATGTAAGAAGTTGCAAGTTTTGCCTGCAGAAGTGTAAAGTCTGAATAATTTTGACCGGCTGATTGACGTTTTTGACAGCAGCAAAACTGTCATCATGTACGCAGTCCAAATAATCTGCAAAATAGACCTAAGCTAAGTGAAAGTTTTTAGCTGCCCCCAACTCCTAATGCTGACTTTTCATGAGCATTCTTCAAGGCAGCTACCCACACAGCATTAACCCTAGAAAATGACATGGAAGGCATCATGACATCACCTCACACAGTTAAATGCTACCTGTTTTAGGCAGGAGTTTTCCAATCCCATCCATTTGCCCCATGAAATGCACATCATGTGCAAAAAGGGCAGAGACCTGTAATGCTGGGTCAGTGCTCCTATTTCTCATCTAATGTCCTGAGAACTGACACGAAAAGGATATTTATGGACAAGAAAATCAGACCCAACAAAATCAGCTGTGGGGGAATTGAATGAACAGACTCTTCTGCTCACTGAAGGAGCCAGCTTTTGACTTTTTTCACCAGTACCTGGCTGGAGTCAGTTTCTCCCATCCAGCTCCCCTCAAGGTCATTAATATTCACTTTATACATATTCAAAAGAAAAAAAAACCTGAAAGACCAGAAGAAAGGAATGTTCAAGCTAATCACATTTCTTTTAACTTCTAGCTTTTTAAACTTGACCAAGGTATCCAGGGGAGGGGAGCCAGGTCCATCCAACTGCTGACCACTCAATTCACCGTCCTGGCCCCCACGTTAGCTGACTTTATAAATGGTTCCCTCTCTGCAGACACTGTTCCACTCCCTTTCAAAACTGCCATCATCACCTTTCTCCTCGAAATTCTAAGCACCACACTTTAGGAAGGATGACAAAGTCTTAGAGAGAGTTTGAGATTTACTAAAATGGAACCAGGGAAGAGCTACTTCAGTTATGTGGAGAAGTTGGGGTTCTCCTTAGTGAAGGTTAAGAGGAGATTCGATAGAGGTGTTCAAAATCATGAATGGATTTGATAGAGTAAATAAAAGAGAAACTGTTTCCAGTGGCAGGAGAGTCAGTAACCAGAGGACACAGATTTAAGGTGATTGGCAAAAGAATCAGGTGACGAGGAAAATATCTTTTACACCGAGTTATGATGGGGACTGCACTGCCAGAAAGGGTAGTGGAAACAGATTCAATAGTAACTTTCAAAAGGAAAGTGGGTAAATAGTTGAAGGGGAAAAATTTACATAGCTATGGGGAAAGAGAAGGGGAATGGGACTAATTGGATAGCACAGGCACAATGGGCCGAATGGTCGCCTCCTGTGCTGTACCATTTGATTCTAAATACCCACTCTTGACCCCTCTATCCTCATTAAAATATTCCTTCACCTCCCTTTACACAGGGACAGTTTCAGGCAGAAAATCTCTTTCCTCTCAAGTCCTTAAACATGTTGTCACTTCTTAGATGCGTGCTTACCTTTCCTGCAATTCCCTCTTTGAATTCTTTCAATTGGCTTTCCACTCCTCCCACAACACCAAAACTGCCCTTACAAAAGTCACACACCATGTTCTCTGTGAATACCTTCTCACTCTGCAGCCTTTGACAGGGTTGACCACACCATTCTTCTCCAATACTGCCCTCTGTTCAACTTGGTGTGCCAGCCCTCACTGTTCCACTCTCGTTGTCTATATGATCGTAGTGAAAGCATCTCCAGCATTGGCTTTTTTTTTCTACCATCACTTTGAGTCCCCAAAGGAGTCATGTGTAGACTAGACTATTTCATTGTTCCCCTAGCTGGCCTCCGATGCTCCATCCTCTAAACTTGAGCTCATCGAAACCTCTGCTCCCTATATCCTATCGCATACTTATTCTTGTTTGCCAATCACCCCGTTCTCACTGACCTACATTGATTCTCTTCTCCAGCCCCCTTCCTAAACCTCTTCAAGATATTTCTTAAAACTCACCACATTGCCTGTGGTTTTAGTTACTCCTCCTTATAGCTCATTTACATCAGTGTCCAACCCCCTGCCCATTATGACTATGAAGTGCCTTGTGATGTTAACATTAAAAGTGTCATAGGAATACCAATTTCCCAAGCTGCCATTGTTCATGAATGAGCCTCAGACACTGAATGGTGGTAGGTTATTAATCGTGAGAAGCAGCTCAAAGCACAGTTTGATCTTGTCCTCACTCAATATCCACATGTAACATCCACACATTTCACACTTACAGCAGGAATTATTGGTCAGCACAAATTGGGGAGCAAACCAGCTGTCATGCAGCCAAGGCAAAAGGGAAATGTGGTTGCTCTGTTCTATTTTACAACTTTTGTACATTGCTCCATTTATAAATGGTTTAAGCTGCTCTATTGGCATTATTTGTGCCTTTTATGGGTTAGTGGACATACAAGCAATAGCAGAACTGTAGAGAGGTTCATGATGTACTATAATCAGGTGAAGCAGGGTTCTGTGTGAAAATACAACAGTTCAGCTTACCAACCTCCAACTGTTAGAAAACTGATGGGATAGTTTGCTCATTGTTGAACTAAACCCTGAATTAAGTTTGATCGGCAACTTAAAGTTTCAAAATTTTGCTTGTATTTTCATGCAAAGTTGAAAAAACGCTCGAGAGAAATAAATCAGATTACAAAGGGGTTTGTAGACTACTTTTTTTTTAAAATAAGGCAAACATTTATATAGGAGACAACACAAACCAAAAATGGTCACCATTTGTAGTGATCAGTTGCTTCAATGATCATGTCTACTTTCCAAAGCCAGAACTCATCTGGTGCAATGTTGTATAACCCACTGCAGCTTTGTTGTAGTGATCAGGTTAGTGGCAATTTTCCACTGTTGAAAGATAATTGCCTTGGTTGTAACATCATAGATCATGCAGATTAATCAGTAATATCAATTATTTATAATATATTACTAACAGACTAATTATTCTTAACTGGTTAACTGTAAATCACTGAGGATTGCTCAACACTCAACCTCACTTTAAAGAACGAAGTAATGCTCCACTCGGTATGACTGTTTTGGGTAGACAGGAAGGAGTGGAACAAAATAAAAATAAAAAGTAACATTCTGAGCAACCCATTAGGAACAAGTTGAATGGCTGAGTAATGCAGTATACATTCAGGATTGTTACCTTCTGATGTACCCATCGTTGGGGCTACTCATATCAAATCACTAACAGCATTCATTTATACTACTGTAGTTCCCTGTTAAGCAGCACACTGTATCTCATACAGTTGGAACATTACCCCACATGCCTGGCATCGGATGAAAATTTCAGTAAATCTCCAAAAGGTGGTCTGTCAAAGTTTATTTAAAAGTTCAGTACTTAAGCAACCCTATGGTTGTAGCTGTATAATCTCCATGTTGTTGACTTGTGTATCATTTTATTCTCCAGTAAAATGCGGTAATCGTTTTTCTTTAAATGCTGCCATCCCCTCCAACCGGTCTTTTGTAGGAATGACCTGTATTGGCAAAAGGTATAAGTATCTCACCAAAATATTTTAGATCAATCTTCCAAAGACTTCCCAAAACAGAATTACATGAGGTTTTTTAAAAAAGCAGCAAGGACTCTTCATACCTGAGCATAACACATTTCTTCAATTGCCATTCCAGATGAAATATCTACCTACAGAGAATTGAAAATAGATTTAGGATATAAAAATATAAAACAGGAAGAAAGTCTACTGTTTTAATTGGACAATACAGTACTGTGACTATAAAGTTAACCTTCACAATTTGCTGATTCTGTATTTTTAAACAATTGAATATTTTTAACAGAAATATAACCTCACTGTTAGGTAATTCATTGTTCATAGATGTTTTATACAGTTTCACAGATTTGCTTTGGCATTTCAACTAAATACTGGTATGATCAATCATTTAGTCAAGGAAAGTCCTTTGAATTTGAAAGTTCTCACTTTAAAAAGATTAAATAAACTAAAATCCTTCAGTCAGAACAATAAATAAAAGTTAAGGCAGAGAAAAATACATTTGGCCCATCGATCTTGTCCCTGTAGTACTCCAACTCATTTGAACTGTCTCTGGCATCCAACTGCATTCTGAACTCCCCTAAGCTCTGCCTCCATTAACTCAACTGGTTGTTTATGCCTCTTATAAAGATGTTTTTCTATTATCAGTTTTAAATTTGAGTTTTGCAAGACAAAGTGGATACAGAATGATAAATTTTCATGTACTTGAGCTCTCTAATTGCTACTTCAAAGTGTTTTTTAAATGGTGACCTTTGAATCCTTGGTTGGAGAAGTGACTTGGTATTCTATACAGTTTGTATGGAGCTCCACTCCAGAACATGAGCATACAATAGGCTGATACGTCAGTGCAGTGCAAGAGAAGTGCTGCTATATTTCAGCAGAGGCATTAAACAGAGTCCTTGTCTGCCTGTTCAGGTGGACATTAAAGATCCCATGGCACTAGTCAAAGCAGGGAGATTTTTCAGTGCCATGGTCAACATTCATCCCTCAACCACCACCAAAACAGATTAATTGGTCATTTATCTCATTTGCAGGACCCTTCTGTGCACAAAGTGACTGCTGTGTTTGCCTACAGACAGTGACAAAACTCCAAAAAAAATGTATTTGTTGTGACGTGTTATGAGGATGTGAAAGTCACTATATAAAAATGGGAGTTCTTTCTTGCCTCGATTTTGCCAAAAGTGTCAACAATTAATATCAGGATAGTCCTTGTTACCTGATCAACTTTATCATAGCCCCTGTAACCTATTCATAACCTTAGCCTATACTACACAAGCCTTAAAAAAGGTTAGAATTGCTTGATTCAGCCAGTTCACTTGTGGGGAAGGTAGTTCTAGAGTTTAAGACCAAGTAAGTTGGTCAACCAGATATTTCATGCCTTGACATGTTCTTCTAGTAGGCTTAACCCATATACTCGTGAATATTGCATGTTCAATTTCCTCCCTTTTTTTTCTTAAAAAAATACAACTTGTAGTTTTGTTTCTCCCGGGGTGGGGGCACACAAAGGCTGAAATACTTGGTTTGTCAGTAAAACATCATGTAAATTAACTGTGAACACTGTCACATAACTGGAAAAAGGAGTCTGATTGATACAGCTATTTCACCAAGGAAACTGTCACTTACCTTTCAAAAAAGAAATGAAACTACACTTCTTTTTCATTCCTGAAGGCACTGGCTCATGGGGAGGAAGAGGTGATGGCAGCAGCCCTCCAGTACCTCAAAAGGTCATTGAACATGTTTAGCTTAGAAGTGTCAGCAGCTTCTTTGGGGGTGATTTTAAACCCCAAGAATGGGTGGGTTGGGGGCAGGTGGGAGTTGAAAATAGTTGTTTTTTTGGGTTATGACCGCAACCCGGCTTTATTTCCGGGTTTAACATCGGCGTGCAGAAGTTCAGGCTTCCGATTGGGAATGCAAAGTCTGAAAATTTTGCGGTTGCGACCCAAAAAAAACTATTTTCAACCCCAACCCACCCGTTCTTGGGGTTTAAAAATCACCCCCTTTGACTTTATAGGCGAGTCCAATCTTGTTCTCAGCACTTTGCAGCAGGAGCAGGAACCAGGCTAATTATATATATATTTTTTAAAAGTTCGTCCTCCTTAACCTGGGCGCATTGAAACCAATTGTAAATCCCTTACTGCTGCACAACTGAGATCAGCTAACTGCATGAATCAGGGATCAAACTTGGGACCATATTCTGTACGGCTTTGCACCACACTGGCTAGTGCATTTATCCACTGCACCAGCAAAGGAACTTCTACATGTTTTCTAGTATTGAATTAAAAATAAATTAGAAAGAAAAACACCCCCTCAGTGATATTTAAGGGCCAATTTTAACTCCCAGATGGAGTTATCCCTGAGCGGATAGTAATCCAACGTGGAAGTTTACGTCTGAAGCTTGGCAGGTTTTAACTGTCTGGGCTCATTTGAATGCTGCTGATCAGCTGCTCACCGATTTAAGGCAGAAAGTGGCTTGGTGGCCACCTACTGGCATCAAGGCAAGTCCAAGGTTTTGCCAGGGTCTTGGGCTGTGGTGCAGCATTTTTTGATTCATTCTTATTGATATATTGATCTTATTCACATTCTACATGATTCATCCAGCACATTACCTCAATGCCTCTGTTCATCGCCTGCTTTGCCATCCTTAGAGCTACTGGACCCTTTAAATAAGAGTAATCAGAAAAAAAATCTTTCACTTTGAATGACACAATGTTCAGGTATTTACAGGCAGAAATTGCGCTATCTTACAATAATTTATTACCAACAACTCTCACCATACATTAACACAATTGTACACTTATGTGGGTAACACAAATATAGATGATCTATTTGGTAGGGTCACCTTCAGCTGAAGCAGCTGTAGAATGACCAAGCTCCTTTGCTGCAAGATGATAGCAGTATAGGATACACTCAACTGTCCATTTAGCTATTCACTCTAGTTACAAGTTTGCCATGGGTGTTTGTACCACAAAAAAACTGACAAAGCCTTCGTTGACTTTATTAACACACATAGTTTATTACAAACCTGTGGAAGAATCTCTTTGGCCAGAGCCAGGGCCTTTTGGTAAGCTGCATCCCCCAAGTCATTTTGAATCACAGCATCATTCACTAGACCTATGGATACTGCTCGCTCGCCGTCTATCTGTCGACCAGTGAAAATAAGTTCCTTCGCCATGCCAATTCCCACAACTCGAGGCAGCCGCTGGCTACCACCTTGAGAACAGAAATAAAAAGTTGGCATTAATTACAACAGTTTAGATTAATAATGTGATTACACTTAAATTTCATTTGCTAACCCTTACAATTCCAGTTTTTCACAGTTGGAGGAAGCGTGTGGTAATATGTAACTCCTATCTAACTATATAATATATTAAAACGTATGTCTAGCAGCACTTCCTGCGCCGCAGATTTGTCATGCCTTGGTGTAACACCCAATGATTATTTTTAAACTTACCATTATACTTACTTTTCAGTCCTCTCAACACTAGGTGGCACTTCTGTGCTTCTAAACTCGATCTTCAAGGACTGTTTCTCTAGGTGGTGCTGCAGGTAAGTTTTATTTAAATTTATTTTAATTTTTCTCCCTTCCCGAGTCAATTCCTTGCAGGAAAGTTTAAGTTATCCCTCTCAGGTGAAAAGAGCTATTGGTGAACAGGCAAAGAAGGACCAGAAAGTGGAAAGAGGGGAAAAGGACGAGCCCAAAGGAAGTGGTGAATCATAGAAATTTATGGCACTGGAGGCCATTCGGCCCATCGGGTCTGTGCTGGCCAAAAAAAGAGCTATCCAGCCTAATCCCACTTTCCAGCACTCGGTCCATAGCCTTGTAGGTTACGGCACATCAAGTGCATATCCAAGTACTTTTTAAATGAGTTGAGGTTTTCTGCCTCTACTAGCCTTTCAGGCAGTGAGTTCCAGACCCCTACAACCCTCTGGGTGAAAAAATTTCTCCTCAGCTTCTCTCTAGTCTTTCTACAAATTACTTTAAATCTATGTCCCCCTGGTTATTGACCCCTCTGTTAAGGGAAATAGGTCCCTCTTGCCCACTCTATCTAGGCCCCTCATAATTTTGTACACCTCAATTAAATCTCCCCTCAGCCTCCTCCATTCCAAAGAAAACAACCCCAGCCTATCCAATCTTTCCTCATAGCTAAAATTCTCCAGTCCCGGCAACATCCTTATAAATCTCCTCTGTACCCTCTCCAGTGCAATCACATCTTTCCTGTAATGTGATGACCAGAACTGTAAGCAGTACTCAAGCTGTGGCCTAACTAGTGTTTTATACAGTTCTAGCATAACCTCCCTGCTCTTATATTCTATACCTTGGCTATTAAAGTATCCCGTATGCCTTTTTAACCACCTTATCTAGTAGGCCAGTTAGCGCCCGAAAAACAGGCACTGCGTGTCTGAATTTATGGGCCGTGCTCTCCTAACAGCCATCCATCCATTCATTCATTCACTCATTCCCTTGGGACCTGAGGACAGTAGGTTGCTGCATAATAAAAGCAAAACGGACACCAACATGCAGAATGAAGTTCCTGTGGTCAGAAACCATCTAAACATTTATGGAGTGGCATAACTTATTCATCTATGAGTTATGGTTGATCTGTGAAACCCTGATGACTATATGGGTTCCATCTAAAACACCCTGAGCTCTTGGGAAGTCGGCCAGCCATTAAAAATTCTGTGCCTTCTGCAGATGGTGACTCTTTTCTACTTGGAAAGCTATTAGGGTGGTTTCCCTGGCAAACATTTGTCACAAACTGCAGACTGGCTTTCCTGGCAGATGTTTCTGCAGAGGCCTGGAAGGATCTTGTTGCATATAAGTTTAATGTCATTGTGACCTTCTCAACCACAGCAGGAGCTATCCCAGTCCTTGAATTTGTCTGCAAAGTCAGCCTGGAGCAGATGGAATAGTTCAGTTGCTGCCACTGCAGAGACAGCAAATATAGGTCTCCTCTGATAGAAGCAGTGCGATTTATAAATACAAGCCCTTGGGTACTGATGGCAGTGAACATACAACCAGAGGTGGTGTTGAACCTGAAGATGAAATTGTTCATCTAATTTTTGCAGCACAATGAGATCACTCAAAGGAATTCCCATTCTCCCAACACGGCTGCAGCTTGTAATGTAGCAGCAATTGCAAAAACTGCAAGAAAGCCTTGCATAACAAACTGAAGGTCTTAGCAAAACAAAAAAAAATGCACAGGGAAAATAGCTATGCAAAATGTTAAGTGCAGAAGTAGAGAAATGCTCATTGCCAAAAAAAAACTACAGTTTACCAACAACTTAAAGAGCTTTAAGCAATATGCTAAACCATGGAGCAGTCACACAGAATTTTATGTGGATGAGGTGCACACTCAGGGCAGAGCTTTGCCAAAAGTTGTGAAGTTCAGCATGGGATCTTATTTAAACCATTAATTCAAATCATCCCTATAGAGTGAAGTATATATTCTAATACTAGAATCACAATGTTAGAAATACTTTTTTCATATGTCTACAATTAGGAGACACAGATTTTGAAAATGTACTACATGCAGCCTGAGTAAAAGGATCATTTAAAATGTCTGCATTATTGGCCCTCCTGGTAATTATATTAAATGGGGTTAGTCACTGACTTTTTTCATTATTTGAAATGCAAGAATAGTCCCAGTCTTCAAACATGATCAACTCCACTGCAAGCCTTTCATTTTATATAGTAGTGAAAGTAGCTCACCAGCACCCGGAAGAAGACCTCTGGTAACTTCAATAAGACCCATTTTGGCAGAAGATGCTAAAATTAAGAAAAGTGACGGCAATAAGTAACTGCTCTGGATCACGTCAGCTAAATATTAAGAGGCATAAGCCATTTAAAATAACGTAATATGCTGGTGGACAACAAGATCAACATTTTTTATACATAAGAACACAAGTTAATAGGAGCAGGAGTAGGCCATACGGCCCCTCGAGCCTGCTCCACCATTCAATCAGATCATGGCTGATCTTTGACCCCAACTTCACTTTCCTGCCCAATCTCCATATCCCTTGATTCCCCTAGAGTCCAAAAATTTGTGTATCTCAGCCCTCTGGGGTAGAGAATTCCAAAGATTCACAACCCTATGAGTGAAGAAATTCCTCCTCATCTCAGTCCTAAATGGCTGACGGCTTATCCTGATAAGAACATAAGAAATGAAGTTCTATACAATAGCAATGAGAAGGAGAACGAGCGAAAGAACAGAGAGAGCGAGAAAACGAGAGGGAACAATCATAGAAAACTGACGGAAACAAAAATGTGCAAGATGCATACAGAGAGAAAACGACTGTGGCACAAAGAATCAGTGAATGGCAGTCAAGCAGAGAGACATTAATAGGAAACAAGAAACAATTTATTTAGTCAGTGAGTAATGTCACAGGAAATCAACTAGTGTACAATAATTATGCCCAATTTAGACTGCTGAACCTCATTAATGCACATGTCTCACTCCTGCAATGGGTCCCTTCCAAAAAAAGTTGCTAGCTTACTGATACCTGGAGGATTTTGAAAAGGCATTCAATAAGGTGCCACACAAGAGGTTGTTACACAAGAAAAAGTCTCATGGGATTGGGGGGTAACATATTAGCATGAACTGAGGATTGGTTAACGGACAGAAAACAGAGAGTAGGAATAAACGGGTCATTTTCGGATTGGCGGGTTGTAACTAGTGGGGTGCCGCAAGGATCAGTGCTTGGGCCTCAGCTGTTTACAATATATATCAATGACTTAGATGAGGGGACCGAGTGTAATGTATCCAAGATTGCTGATGATACAAAGCTAGGTGGGAAAGTAAGCTGTGAGGAGGATGCAGAGAGACTGCAAGGGGATATGGACAGGTTAAGTGAGTGGGCAAGAAGGTGGCAGATGGAGTATGATGTGGGGAAATGTGAAATAATCCATTTTGGTGGTAGGAAGAATAGAAAAGCAGAATTTTTTTTTTTAAAAGGTAAGAGACTAAAATGTTGGTGTTCAGAGGGATTTGGGTGTCCTTGTACACGAATCACAGAAGGTTGACATGCAGGTACAGCACGTAATTAGGAAGGCAAATGGTATGTTAGTTTTTATTGCAATGGGGTTGGAGTATAAGAGTAAGGAGGTCATGCAGCAATTATATAGGGCTCTGGTGAGACCACACCCGGAGTACTGTGTACAGTTTTGGTCTCCCCACCTAAGGAAGGATACACTTGCCCTAGAAAGGGTGCAACAAAGGTTCACTAGATTGATTTGTGGGATGAGAAGGTTGTCCAATGAGGAGAAATTGAGTACAATGGAGTATTCTCTGGAGTTTAGAAGAATGAGAGGTGATCTCATTGAAATGGATAAAATTCTTAGAGGGCTTGACTGGGTAAATGCTGAGAGGCTGTTTCCTCTGGCTGGAGAGTCTAGAACTAGGGGTCACAGTTTCAAGATAAGGGGTCGGCCATTTAGTACCGAGATGAGGAAACATTTCTTCACTCAGAGGGTAGTGAATCTTTGGAATTCTCTACCCCAGAGGGCTGTGGATGCTGAGTCGTTGAGTATATTCAAGACTGAAATCGATGGATATTTGGACACTAAGGGAATCAAAGATATGGGGATAGGGTGGGAGAGTGGATTTGAGGTAGAAGATCAGCCATGATCATATTGAATGGCGGACAGGCTCGAGGAGCCTTAAGGCCTACCCCTCCTATTTCTTATGTAGGATCGCATTAGGAATGAGGAAGTCCATTCTTAGTTCAT
Source organism: Heptranchias perlo (assembly GCF_035084215.1). Classification (NCBI taxonomy): domain Eukaryota; kingdom Metazoa; phylum Chordata; class Chondrichthyes; order Hexanchiformes; family Hexanchidae; genus Heptranchias; species Heptranchias perlo. The sequence goes on along the minus strand of NC_090333.1, from coordinate 36,578,830 downwards.
CCATCCAGAATGGCCCTAAAGTTCTAACACTGCAGCATCTAATTGGTTCATAAATAATTTCACTGCTCTATCCAGTAGTCTATTCCATGTGTTGATGACCATAAAAATTGAATTTCTGAGTCAAAGTCAATGATGTAAATTAGAACTAGTAGTGGTCCCAATAGAGTGTCCTGGGGCACTGCATTGAATTCTCCCCTCCCTCTTCCTCCCCTCGACATTACTCCTATAACAAGTACCCATTGTTTTCTACCCTTCAGCCAATTTCTTATCCTTATCTGAGATTTATCCTGATTCCCACAGCTTTGAGCTTTAACTAATAGTCTTTTGTGTGGAACATTATCAAATGCCTTCTGGAAGTCTAGGTACAACATGTCATAGGGTTTTGCAGGGTCCACTTGGGTTGTCACTTTCTCCAAGAAATCATGGAGATTGGGCAAGCAGATCTTGTTCTGAACCCATGTTGGCTGCTGTTTACTAAGTTTTTATTGTACAAGTAATTTTCAAGTTTACAACTGCACATATTCAATTAGTTGTGCACATATCCAATTACTTGTTTCACATACCTTGTAATGTGCACGTTCTAAGATCATTACAGCTAATGAGTGGAACACCAGGATCCATCCAGCTCAATTTTATCTGCGTGTTCCCATATAAGTTACAAGAATTCCCACAGACAAAGGAACACTGTTAAAGATGACCATTTTCAGTCTTTGCCTCATTCTCAATTGATTCAGAGTGGGACACTAAGGAGCAGAGGAATGGAGATACCCCTGTAAAAAGTTGCCTTAAGAACTTACAAAACTCATAACCCAGATAGGTTACAGTACTGAAGTAATGGCTCAAACCTACCAGTCATCTCACCAAATCTCAATTTTTGTAGAGCAGTCTTGTAAGACATTCTTAATTATATACTGAACTCTGCATATTTTAATGGGTTTGAAACCAATCTTGTTCTTTCTACCTGTAAGATCTCACTCTAGATGAGGTATTTAGATAGGCAAATATGACATAGTTTGACCCTACCTGCAACACGAAGATCACATGCCAATGCTAGCTCCAGACCACCACCAAGAGCATACCCATCTATTGCAGCAATGGTGGGCATAGGCAGGGATGCTTTAAAAAAAAATCACAACATTAAGACTTGAAAGAAAAATATTAAAAATTAATCTGTACAATATCAGAAACAATCTCAATAGCCAAGTGATCAGATATAGCCCTTCCAACTACAATTTCTAGCAATCTCATTGGCCAAGAATCACATGACCATCTATCAACCTGGCTTAATAGCTACTGCTAATCACATGACCAATCTGATCAGTCCTTCTTTGATTGACAGGCCTTGGACCAATTCTGATAAAGGCAGGCTCAGTGGGGGTAGGGTTCAGCAACTTTGTTTAGCTAATAATGGCTCATTAATCCCCTTAAACATGATTGTATTTCTATGGTTTTTGGTCATGGTGATTGTTCCATGGGAACAACGTAACTGAAAAATCTCAATGACACTGGCCTGTGTATCCCTTTAAAGCAATCTCAATGGGCAAGTGATGAGACAGCCTTTCCACTGCCACAATAACCATATGACAAATAACAAATGAGTGACAATACTTTTAAAAATATTTTTCCCTCAAAGAAAATCCTGTTCTAACATGTCTTACCCAGGGTCATAAACAGAATAATAGAAAGGGGATAGTTCAACAGTTTCTTCTAATTTTTTACAAAATTATATGGGCAATAGATATGGGCCTCCTTTCCTAGACCTCTCTGTCCCAGTGCTGGACAGGCAATTTGAGGCCTAAGTACATTATGACTGTCCAAGCCGACTGCACCATTAACGTGGCCTGGTCACCCCCGGCAGGGTCTTGTGCTGGGTATCAGAACCAGAAAAAGGATTGGACCTGCTTGAAAGTCTTAGGGCCTTTCATTGAACTAGAAGGGAAATACCTTGTAATTCAAAAATAAAGGCCCACTCACTTTCGGGCCAGTCTTCAACTTGTGACTGGCCCCCTCAGACTCTCCAATCTGAGGAGGGTCCAGATACAGCCCTCCACCACCTAGGGGTCACACACACGAGAAATTGAGGTGGAAGAGCTAGGAATGCTTCCTCCCGCCTTGTTTGTATGAATATGCTGGACCTGTGTTTATTACAGGCACAGGAGAAGCCCCACGAGATCTGGGACAGAATAAAGTGTGCGAAGACCTGATAAAACGGTTCTCCATACCCCTTTTCCTGACCTTTGCACCCAGGAAATGGGCATTCCTTGAGGCCAGAAATGGAGAATTTTTTTTAAAAATCGGCCTCATGTAACACAGGCAACTGAGCAATGCAAGAGCAAAACAATCTTGAAAACACAGAATGCCAGTTATTGGGGAAGATTTTCAGGCAGTGCCCGAAGGGGGCTGTGCAGTGACCACTCTGCCCGCCTGTTCATGCCAGCATGAGGCCCAGGCCTTATTAGCTTGCTGCTGGCAAGCTGCAGGCACCCTGCTGCAGCTTGCTGGTAATGGGAGGATGTGAAATTGGCCATCTCTCTTGCTGAGCCCGCCAGCAGATTGGACGGGGAGGAAGGAGGCCTTCCACGGGGCCAGCAGTGAGCACGAGTCATTTTAACCTAATCCATCCAGCTGGAAACTGAGTGGATCAAATTGGCCACCCTTTTTACACCCCATCAGATTTTACTTTCCATTGACTTCAAAATTCTGTATAGGATATACAACCTTAATCTTTAGAACAAAAGTACAAAGCTTGTTGCACAAGGAATCGAGTTTATATAGCGCCTTCGACACAGCAAAACACTAAAAAGGTGCTTCAGAAAGACAAAAATGGACACTGAGCATTGGTAGAAGAGTTAGGGAAAGGTGGCCACACCAATACTTCGGTATGATAGTGTAGTGGTTATAGTAATAGCTTCGCAATCTGTAAGTCATCAGTCCAAATCCCTCAATAAATCAGGTAATTTGTGGCTTATCACCAAAAAAAAGGTTGAAAACTACTAGATCATTAAAAATCCAATTGGTACATTGACATCCTTCAGGGAAGGGTAGCTACTACTTGATCTGGTGACTCTAATCCACACTAGGTGGTTTATACTGAACCTAATGACTCAATCCATGATTTTGAAATGAGGTGAGCTGCCATACTGCTCATCGGCACAGCTCCAAGTCCACATTTTCAGGATTATGCAAAGATAATGCATTTGAAAAATGCAAAAATCAAAAGATTTTTCTGGTGATGATTTTCTTCTCTTTGCAGTTTTTTATTCTCTTCCCTGTTGTCGTTATTATTTGGTCTATTATGTTCAATGAGAAATCATCAGGATTTCATGTTTAGCAAATTAGAATAAAATTAAACCATGGAGCCTCCTGCTGAAATGGAGACTGATTTGAGCTACTTAGCAACATAGTGCATTACACAAAGTAGATATGGTGAAACCCATAAGAGATAGGAGCAGGAGTAGGCCATTTGGCCCTTCGAGCCTGCTCCGCCATTTAATGAGATCATGGCTGATCTGATTTTTACCTCAACTCCACTTTCCCACCTTTTCCCCATATCCTTTGACTCCCTTCCTGATCAAAAATTTGTCTAACTCAGCCTTGAATGTATTCAATGACTCAGCCTCCACAGCTTTTTGGGGTAAAAAATTCCAAAGATTCACGACCCTCTGGGAGAAGAAATTCCTCTTCATTTCCATCTTAAACGGGCAACCCCTTATTCTGAGACTATGCCCCCTAGTTTTAGATTCCCCCATGAGAGGTAACATCCTCTCAGCATCTTATATGTTTCAATAAGATCTCCTCTTATTCTTCTAAACTCCAATGAGTATAGACCCAACCTGTTCAATCTTTCCTCATACGAGAACCCTTCCATACCCGGAATTGACCTAATGAATCTTCTCTGAACTGCCTCCAATGCAAGTATGTCCTTCCTTAAATAAGGGCACCAGAACTGTACGCAGTACTCCAGGTGTGGTCTCACCAGCACCCTGTACAGTTGTAACATGACTTCCCTGCTTTTATACTCCATCCCCCTAGAAATAAAGGCCAATATTCCATTTGCCTTCCGGATTACCTGCTGCACTTGTATGTTGACTTTTTGTGTTTCATGTACAAGGACACCCAGATCCCTCTGTACCGCAGCATTTTGTAGTATTTCTCCATTCGAATAATATTTTGCTTTTTTATTTTTCCTCCCAAAGTGGATGACTTCACATTTTCCCACATTATATTCCATCTGCCAAATTTCTGCCCATTCGCTTAACCTGTCAGTATCTCTTTGCAGACACTTTGTGTCCTCCTCGCAACTTGCTTTTCCACCTATCTTTGTATCATCAGCAAATTTGGCCACTCTGTTCCTTCATCCAAGTCACTGATATATATTGTAAATAGTTCAGGCCCCAGCACTGAGCCCTGCGGCACCCCACTAGTTACAGATTGCCATTTTGAAAATGACCCTTTTATCCCAATTCTTTGTTTTCTGTTAGTTAACCAATCCTCTATCCATGCCAATATATTACCCCAACACCATGAGCTCTTATCTTGTGCAGTAACCTTTTATGTGGCACCTTATCGAATGCCTTTTGGAAATCCAAATATACTGCATCCATTGGTTCCCCTTTATCCACCCTGCCCGTTACTTCCACGAAGAACTCTAATAAATTCGTCAGACACGATTTCCCCTTCATAAAACCATATTGACTCTCCTTGATTGTATTATGAGTCTCCAAATGTCCTGCCTTCATGGAATGAACTGTACATTACACAAAAGCCTCTGGGCTTAAAAACAACTGACAGCAAATGCTACTTTGTTTAAAAAAAAGCATTGCTTGAAAATACCATTACGGAAATATAGATTGCTTAATTTCTTTGTACTTGCCTATATTGCTCATTAAACTTCGCAGCTTGTGAACAAAGTGGCCAGCCTCTATATTACTCATTTTAGCACGTTCCTTCAAGTCAGCACCTAGAAAATTAATTGGGGAAAGAGGAAGGGAAAATAATTTGGAAAACAACTTTACTAAGAATACAAAGATAACATATATTGGCACTGGCTTAAAAGGAGCAATCAGAAGAATAAAACTTGTAAGCAATAGTCTGCTGCAAATAAACACTCCATGACCCTTCTAAAGTGCATACAATGCAATCATCAATATGGTCACTTAGACTTAATGCAGCTTAGAATAAAAATCACTAGTAATGGATCCAATATTTAAAATTAAAATATTCAAATGTTGTAAAATTAAACAATTTTTATTTTTAGCAGGTTGTCAATACTGAACTACCAAGTCGAATCTCAGCCATATTCCTGGCATTATCTATTCATCCCACATCATTCAGTAGAACCAGCTATATAAAAAGGGGAGCATTGTAATTTTGCCATTGAAGCAGAAAGTGTAAACATAGTGTAATAGTCTACTAGTGCTTCGAGACTGGACCCAAAAGGGGCAGGAAGTGGCTTTATACCCACAATCCCCTATATTCTGAGGATGGAAGTCTACAACCCATCTTAAATACAGGAATCATATTGCTCAACTATCAAACCTCTCATTTATTGGCTCAAGAGTGGCAACAGTAGAGCCCCAGAAGAATGACATCTCTTTCCATTGCAAAGTTTAGTGTGAATCATTGAAAGCCAAAGGCAGGAGATGGAAGAGGAACAGGCGAGAAACAAAGAAAAATCGTAAAAAGTATAATCAGAATGTACAGCTTTTGGAATTTAATTAGGGAATTATTAGTCTTCATAACAAGACTATTAAATTGGGATTTATTAAAACTATATAGTTTTTGATCTATATTCACCAAAGTAAAATATCACAAAGAACTAAGTAGTTTTAAAACTACATCAACATAATACATTTAACATATAATAACTTCAATTTAATATTTGCAAGTTTTTAAGCCATGTTTCATTAATGAGACCACTACCTACTTGATTCTGGGTGGGATAACTCCTCAAAACAGCAAAGTTGTACGTCAGTAATTGATTTAAGTATCTACCGTAAAGTTTGGAGCAGCAGTCTGAACTCCAAAAACAAAACAATATTCCAAATTACTGCAGGGCCTTGTATGGTTAGTAGAACTATCCATCACTGCAACAGGAAATTGCTACCTTCAGACCAAGTAGACTCTAGTCACAAATTACTCAGATCGTAGATCTCTTACCTGCACAGAAAACTCCTTTGACCTGACTCTTAAACAGTACCACACGCACACTTTTGTCTTTACGCAAATCTTCAACGACTTCTTCAAGCTGAAAACAAGTAACCAGTTCCAGTTTTTCATTGATTTTCCTTACTCGTGTCCATATTCACATGATTCCAGGGATGAGGGGCTTTAGTTACATGGATAGATTGGAGAAGCTGGGGTTGTTCTCCTTAGAACTGAGATGGTTGCGAGGAGATTTGATAGCGGTATTCAAAATCATGAAGGGTCTAGACAGAGTAGAAAGAGAGAGAAACTCTTCCCATTGGCAGAAAGGTCAAGAACCAGAGGACATAGATTTAAGGTGATTGGCAAAAGAACCAAAGGTGACATGAGGAAAAACTTTTTTTTTTAAACACAGCGAGTGGTTAGGATCTGGAATGCACTGCCCGAGGTGGTGATGGAGGCAGATTCAATCATGGCCTTCAAAAAGGGACCTGGATAAGTACTTGAAAGGAAAAAATTTGCAGGGCTACGGGTATAGGGCGGGGGAGTGGGACTAGCTGGATTGCTCTTGCACAGAGACGATGCGGACTCGATGGGCTGAACGGCCTCCTTCTGTGGTGTAACCTTTCTATGATTCTAACTACAAAGTCCTCATAATAAAACTGTAAACTCTCATGTCAAAGGGCTGGGCCAAAACTGATAATGTTATTGGTACATGTACTGAAAGGGAAAAGAGATACAGAGGGGAAAAGAGAAAGTGAGTGAGCGAGAAAGAGAGAGCAAGAAAGCAAGCATGCATCAGGCAATGATAAAGAATGTAAAAAGGTCTTTGTTAAATGTACATTCAGTAAAAGTGACTCAACATGTATCAGCATGCCTTGGTTAATTTTTCACAGTGGCCTGATTTTCCTGGGGATTTGCATGGCTCATCTTTGTTGTAGGGACCCTCGAACGGTGCAAACGAGAGATGTAATTATGGAGCAGGTAACTTGCACTATTAATTATGCCACTCCATATTTTCCTGGGACTTTTGCACCACTCCACTATCACCCTCACCGAAAACAATGAGAAGTTAATCATAGCTACATCCCCCCATTAAAATCAACGGTGATCGTGATTTTGCTGGATTGACGCCAATTTTCACGCTGCTGCCACTTAGACTCAAAAATAATGGCACTGGTGGCCTGGCAGTGGTGTGATTTACTGCTCTAGATCAGTTCCTTTAAACATATTTCCAATGCCCGCAGAAAATTTATAATCAGCTTTAGCAACAGCAGGAAGCATTGCATCTGCGGTTAGAAAACAGTGTTCAGCGAGAATAGCAGTGAGTAAAACAGGCACAGTTCTCCGATTTATGATCGTCCTGGTGTATCCGAGCTGCCCCGTCCTTTGCCTAGCATCCTCCCGCCCCGCTCTCTCCCGGTTCCAGTTGCAGGGTGGATTGGAGTAGTGCGGAGTGCCAAGCCCGCCCGCACTGAATCACTTTAAACAAAGCAGATAAAGTTAAAATAAAGATCGGGGTTCCAGGGTGGAGCAGAGGCAGAACTTTAAAACAAGTTCAGAGAAGGCAGAAGAGGAATCGGAAATCGCACAAGCAAATGAAAGAATGGAATTTTAATAAGATTTTTTTTTTAAAAAAAGGTCCCAAGTGGCCTGTGATCTACTTACAATCTCCCTGCTGGGAGTGGAATTCAGAGCTGGGTCCATATCCCACTCAGTTATACACACACACAACTCAGTGTACACACAATCCACTTAGCACTGTTACATTGGTCATTGGCTGTGCCACTTCTGATTCGCCACTCTGCTGGCTGCAGCGTATTCTAATTAAAAACGCAGGAAAATATGGACTAAGTCATCAATGGCAAGATCGGCATGCTAAACGGCAAAATTTACAGTGTATCTCACCAATCTCGCCATTGCAGAAATATCTGGGCCAATACTGAGCTTGACCTGCTCAAATAATGAAACACTGTACACTTTGCGCCATTGCAATGAGCTCTTATGTAGCACAGCAGATGACTGACCAGATCAGGTTTTTGGGCAGGATTGTGGCAGGAGGTAATAGAACAAGGTTGTCAGCATCTGTAAAGAGAAAAAAAAGACTGGTTATGACATATCAGATGTGTACCCTTCATCTGAACTGATGAGGGATGCGCACCCAAAACACCATAACCTTCACAGGTACTGATTGATCTGCTGTGATTTTCGCACATTTTCCTTTTTTTTTTCAGATTCCGGCATCTCCTATTTATTTTACTAGTATAACTGGATATCTGTTCTAGCAGGCAGTAAGTAATGGTGGTTATAGAATGGAAGGAAAGAACATCATGAAGGTCTAATGCACCATGCTGACTGAAGACGATGTAATGCATAACAGGCAAGATTACTGCTGATCCAATGGCAGCGCATATTGGTGAAAAGCAAACATGCACCATGTGCACTCCTCAGCCATTTTGCATTAAACTAGAAGGGAAATTCACTTTTCTTCCATTTTGGCCACCCTTTGTAAACGGATTCCTACCTACCCTCACTTAGTCAATACAAACATGCAATGCAAATGCCCTGCGCTCATTTCTTTAAGTGAGATGCCATTGATTTATAAAGGAATATATGGAGTTCCCAGTTTGTATCTGGGTTGGACAAATGCTCACATGAAATGATCAATATTCTCCTTCTGGCAGCCTACATCAGGCAGCTCAGTTAGTTGAATGAGGGTCTCCCATAGGAAAATCTTGACCGAGTTCACTTAGTCTTTCATCCTTCTGAGGTGGATAAAATGAATACCATATTTTATGTTGTGAGAGGAGGGGTATGTCTACAGGGGCTGAGCAATATTTGCCACAGTGTTGAAGTGTCTCCTGGCTGCGTGTTAATGGGGATCAACATCTCACACAATAGGCATTTCATGCCAAATGGAGACTGGTCTCTTGGGGTAATCTCTCTCAGCTCCCCCACAGATGCATGTTTCTGAACTGGAAGATCCCTTTTCCCACCCATTACCTGTAGTTGGGACACCTTCCTTTCCAGAATTCCATAGGAGAAACATACACACAAGCTATCCAAAAAGAAAAATGCAGCTACATTTCTGCTATCTTGAGCCCCCTTCCTACAGAGGGCATCTTGTCCCTTAGAATTCATAGAGGAAATTTGCAAGTCTTGACATGGTGCTACTGCACTCCCTGGATTAGAGGGACAGGATTACCACGGCATTCATGTCTTTCCTAGAAATAATTACCCATCACTTACCTCAGTCTTTTCTGAACAGTGTTCATTCTTTATTTACAGGTTACACAGGTAATTGTATTACACAGCACATTTCCCCCCCACCTCAATTTTTTTTTGGTATATATAACAACTTAGATTGCAAAACTTGCTCTCCAAATACCTCATTTGCATGACAATAATTGCAACATTAAAAAAAAGTTTGGAAAAAAATAAAGAATCCACAGTTTCATTCCAATCACGTTTCAGACGGATCGTTAGTTTCAGTGGATAGTGAAGTACTTTGCTAATGGCAGGGGAAAAAATTACTTCAACAAATCAAAAGCAAAATACTGCAGATGCTGGAAATCTGAAATAAAAACAGAAAATGCTGGGAATACTCAGCAAGTCAGGCAGCACCTGTGGAGAAAGAAACACAGAGTTAACATTTCAGGTCGATGACCCTTCATCAGAACTGGGAGAAGTTGAAGATTAAACAGTTTTTAAGCAAGTACAGAGCGAGGGAAAGGGGGGGGGAGGAGGAAGGGGAGGGGAGGAAAGAGCAAAGGGGAAGGTCTGTGATAGGATGGAGGGCAGGAGTGATTAAATGACAAAAGGGATGATGGTGCCATGCAAGGAGGGTGGTAATGGGTCTAGAGGAGCTGTAAATGGCAACATCAGAACCTTGATCAGCACTTGCTGTTCAAAAAATGGGAGCAGTGTTTATGATCTGAATTTACTGAAATCAGTGTTGAGTCCAGTAGGTTGTAAAGTGCCTAACTGAAAGATGAAGTGCTGTTCCTCATCTGAAAAATTACTTAAGCAGGCAGTCAAGTAAACATGTTTTTGTAACTTCTACTAGTAAAGAATGGTATTGGGAGAGGCCTCACTTTGCTTATCCACCCTCTTTACAAAAGAGGAAATGCTGCAAGGAGGGAAGAAATAAATATTTTTAAAAATATATATTAAAAAGGGCTAAAAGAGCTAGAGAAAGTACTGATCAAGACACAGGATTTGATACACGTGGAATTCTTCTATATTTAGGAGGTTACGGCTATATATCCATTTCAATATAAAAAGTTCTCGTTTTTGCTTTCGCTCCCCCTCCCTTCCACTTTATGTATATACTTCATGTACTCTTGACAAGGAGCCACATTTTCCAGTTCCTTTTTATTTTATATAAACCAGGAGTGTCCGAGCTTTTGTCTTTTTGGACCATGTAATGAGGAGCCTCAGAAGATACAAAGTTTAAATCCATGTTCCAACTAATTTACATATATCACAGGTTGCTGATATGAACAGATCTTGTTCAGATTTTAGAGTTTATCCACCAAAGAGGCAGAAAGCTCTAAAATGAGCCCTTCCCAAACCTCGGCTCACAAAATTCAATCAGGTTAAAAAAGTTACTTGTGCTCCAAGGACCAAATGCCAGGACTTGAGTCACAGATGGCCCTTGGACCACAAGGTGGTCACTCCTGATATAAATTAACTCACTTTTAAAGCAAGTGACAACACAGTGCTGGCTTGTACATACTAACCTGATTAACAAACACATTTCCTAGGGAATTTCTTGCATGAGGTCTGCTCATTAAAACTGCTGCAATTCCTAAAGGAAAATTTTTTAAAAATTAACTGACTTCATGATCGCAAGCATCAATTTTGCTGCTGCACTTAGATTTGTCTGTTGGTTCTCAAAAAGAATCATCTAGGCACCAGCACTGATTGACTCAAGCTGAACTAAAACAGAACTAGGTGTGCTTATACACCCATCACAAATCCAGATCTGTCCAGCTTCGTTAAAGCATTCATGGTGGGATGACTCACTTTAATCTTCTATAAGTGAGAGAAAAGAAAAACATTTCACAAGACGATGGTTTGGCTGAGCACTACCCTTGCTACTTCCATTAAGAAAGTTTTCTAACTATTTTTCTTGAAATCTAGCAGGGCATGTTTCAACATTTAAAATTGCAGGGAATATTTGCCCTTTCCAGCGCCTGTCTAACACCAGCTAGAGGGGAAAAAGTTTTCAATGCAAGTGGTGCTTCGGCAGCATGAACTTTTATGCTGTGTTGTAAAATAAGATTAGTCTTCAGGTTTACTTTTAGGGCCAAATTAACAAAAATTACCTCACAAGGCAATTTACTAGACAAGAATTTCCCTTTAAGCATCAGCTTTGGTTCATTGGTAGCGTTCTTGCTTCTAAATCAGGCCTGAGCACATCATCTAGACTGACACTTCAGTGCAGTACTGAAGGAATACTGCACTGTCAGAGGTGCCATCTTACAGATGAGATATTAAACCAAGGCCCTCGCAGGTGGGTGTAAAAGATCCCACAGCACTATTTGAAGAGGAGTTGGGGCATTCTCCCAGTCTCCTGGACAAGATTTATCTGTCAACCAACATCATTAAAACAGACTGGCCCAGAATTTACTGTGAAAATAATGGTGAGGCTGACATGGTTCACCGTTATTTATGCACAAATCGGACAGCAACTTCCAGCAAGTGCTTATGCATGGTTGAACGCGAAAATCTGGAAGCTGCTGTTGAAAATGTGCTGCCCCTCCATCAGCTACGCGAAAATGGAATTCACAATTCAAATACATGAAACGGCGTGAAGTTCCTGTACTTACATGCTAGAAAAGGACTAAAAATAGAATAGAAAAACAGAATATTTTTTAAATGGTGAGAAACTATTAAACGTTAATGTTCAGAGATTTGGGTGTCCTCGTTCAAGAAACACAAAAAGTTTGCATGCAGGTACAGCAGGCAATTAGGAAGGCAAATGGCATGTTGGCCTTAATTGCAAGGGGGTTGGAGTACAAGAGTAAGGAAGTCTTACTACAGTTGTACGAGCTTTGGTGAGACCTGGAGTACTGTGTACAGTTTTGGTCTCCTTATCTAAGGAAGGATATACTTGCCTTTGAGGCGGTGCAATGAAGGTTCACTAGATTGATTCCTGGGATGACAGGGTTGTCCTATGAGGAGAGATTGAGTAAAATCGGCCTATACTCTCTAGAGTTTAGAAGAATGAGAGGTGATCACATTGAAACATATAAGATTCTGAGGGGGCTTGACAGGGTAGATGGTGAGAGGTTGTTTTCCCTGGTGGGAGAGTCTAGAACTAGGGGGCAAAGTCTCAGGATGAGGGGTCGGCCATTTAAGACTGAGAGGAGGGGGAATTTCTTCACTCAGGGTTTTGAATCTTTGGAATTCTCTACCCAAGAGGGTTGTGGATGCTGAGTCATTGAGTATGTTCAAGGCTGAGATAGATAGATTTTTGGACTCTAGGGGAATCAAGGGATATGGGGATTGGGCAGGAAAGTGGAGTTGACGTCAAAGATCAGGCATGATCTTATTAAATGGCGGAGCAGGCTCGAGGGGCTGTATGGCCTACTCCTGCTCCTATATCTTATATTCTAAACTCACCACGGAAAGTTAGGGCTTGTCCTTTTCAGTCTAAGTACCCTTTTTAATGGCGTGGTAAGTCTTTATTACCGACAAACAACCTCTCTGGCACTGAAAATTAACTTTTACAAGTGTGGAGTCTCATTCCCTCAGCTTTTAATTGTTGTTGGAGATTTATTTTAAAAATATATATATTTTTAGCTTTTTTTTTTCTCAATCCAATATTTCTTTTGCTTTCTGTACATGATTTGATATTTGATAAGTCACTATTACTGGTTTAGACTCTTCACTGGTCACTAACTATTCTTCAATCTGATCGGTTAAGGAGATACACTGTTGCTTGCCCTGTTCACACGGGTGTCAGATGTTAGAAAAACGGTCAATAAAAATGACTAAACACCACCAGCTGTCCCGAGCTTACCCGAGCTGTCTCCTTGTAGATGCTGTATTTGGATTTCGGGAGAGCCACAGGTCTCCGAGTATCGCCTTCTGCCGCCAACCAGAGACGGGACTCCTCCACTCCATGCTCTGCCCAGCCCTTCTCGGGTTAAATCGGTCACAGCATCCCGTGTATTTACTCCGTTACCAGACTGAGCAACACCGGCTCTACCGCGTACGGCCAGAAATCCCACAAAAACGGCTTTCCTCAGGGCCGACATCTGTTGCAAGAAATACGGAAGTAAAATTTGCAAATTATACATTCACTACGAGGCTTGTACAGAGGAAATCCCGCCTCTGCGCCTACCGTATTGGATTGGCAATCGCAGGTACAGCCTTCCCACTCTCCACATTTGCTCGTTTGAGATCGGGTGGCATAAGATTAAAAGTAAGCAAGACCCAGATGGTCCAGTTGGTAAAGGCACCAAGCAGTCTACTGCTAATCCATATAGTCCAGGTTCAAATTGAGTTAGCTGATCTCAACGAGGATAACGATCAGGACACTACAATTCCCTGAGCAAGAGGGAGGGAACATTGCCCAGAGTTCTTGCTTTGATTATTATTCAGTGTTGCTGACACCCAACATCTAAGACTCAAACAGGAAGAATGGCCACTTGGGCCAGGTGGAACCAGAGGGCTGTCAGCACGCGTGGAACTATAGCCCACCAAGAATCAGTCTCTTCAGAAGACACTCGGTGTGCTATTGAAAACTGTCATCTAACTGTTTATATGAGTAAAGGCGTGTGGATGACAGGGGAAACAACCTTAAGTTTTCTAAACGTCAATGTTGATGGTTTGGCAGAGGACGATTTTGAATGAGATTTTCCTGAAACAACTTCTCCCAAAGGCATGGATTTCATACTGCAGTGTAGTTCTATATAGCGCCTGGCGCCCTATGGTATCTAATCATGCCAGTCCACATAGCAAGTATTGGCAGACTGTTTTCCATGGAGAGAAGCAACACAGCCAAGCCTGATCCTATCCACCTCTGACATTCACACACATACACTTCCAGTATTTAGAAGGAACCCGGACCAATTTTCCACTCCCTAACACATGGGCAGCAAGGCCAATTGTAGTACCCCTACAAAGACCACAGATTAGATCAGCTAATTCAGCACCGACAAGGGAATCTTGGGGTAAGACTCAGATGCTTACTCAATAAACTCACTAAGCTACTGAGGAAGGTTTAAATGATTTTTTAATACTGTATACACTACATTATGAACTTTCCATATTAGAATTGAGTTTACATTTTTGCTGACCTTAAATGGAAATTATTTGGAATTGATGTATATCAATTTCAAGGTCTCCTTAAAGATCATAGCGGCATTGTTGCTCACATCATCATCTGCTCCACAGTTCTAACAACAGGAAAATATTAGTTTGTGTGATAAGTAATTCAGCGTAAAAAGTTTAATATATCCAGAACAACGGATCCTAAGATTGAGTGACAAGGCTAGTAATTTAAGAGAGCTGCTTTGATGAGGTAAACTGTGAGAATAAAGCTTGAACACTGAAATTAGGTGACAGTCTGGAGCCCTTATGTTAGATTTGTTGTTTTATGTAATCCTGCACAATTTCTCTTTTTCAAATTATTGAGAATTTCAGTGCCTCAATGCTATGACAGTCACAAGAAGGCATTTGTTGTTACAGTATTAACCAAGAATAATTTGAAAAAATTACAGAGAATGCTGAGTTCAGAAGGGATGTGTGCTATTGAAATTCTCCCTCTCCAATAACTGGAAACAATTCAAGCAATTATGTACTTGGCTTCACCACTACTAAACATCAGTACATGTTTCAATTGGTGTTATACAGTCTAAATAAGAGTGTAGAAAAGTTGACAATCCCCAATCATGACAAATCTATACAATCCACTCCGGCTACGTGTGCAGTTACATTTTGGTTAAACGTACAGCATAACGGGTCGCTGGCAGATAGCAGTTAACATGAAGACGTACAGCATGTTTAACAGTACGTCTGGACAGTTTCACATAATGCTGATAAGACCATTCTGCCTTGAATTCCACTTAACAACGTGTCATAAGAAATTTGGCAAAACACCAAATGTTCCTAATATTCATGAAAATGCATCACCATTCATGCTATTGCTATAAAGCTGCTCTCTAATAGCAACTGACAATATGCTTATGGTATTTGTCAGCAGTATAGAAATTTGACGTTTTAATTTTTTACAATGTGTTACAAATGAATGGTTACAACAAACAATTTAATTGTACTGGTAGTACACTGGCAAGGATAACCTTGAGCTAGTGCCTCATGCTTTAAATCAGATGCCAGCCTATTCAGGTAACGAACTGGTGCATTCATAGATAGTTCAGAATATGCATTGTACTACTTTCAAAATTTATATAATGTAAAAGAAAGTCTAACAACTGGGAACTGATACTTACTTGGTAGCCAATCAGATTAAATTACTGCAAATAGTCATCCAACAAAAGTAACATGAAAGCTTTTTGAAAACATATGTTCAAAAATCAACTGTTCTGTAAGGAATAGCTTTCTCCTTCGATCGCATGCACCACCAGCATAAAAAACGAGGCTCAAACCACAGCTGGTAATCACTAAAGTGCTCCCTTTGACGATCCGGATTCTTTCCCCTCAGTCTGGTTCAGTAAAAACTGAAGTCGAATACATTTTAAAGTTCATCACAACTTTAATAGCAGGGTTCTTAG
This sequence comes from Heptranchias perlo, assembly GCF_035084215.1. Classification (NCBI taxonomy): domain Eukaryota; kingdom Metazoa; phylum Chordata; class Chondrichthyes; order Hexanchiformes; family Hexanchidae; genus Heptranchias; species Heptranchias perlo. The sequence goes on along the minus strand of NC_090333.1, from coordinate 36,562,940 downwards.
TCTGCAGCATTGATTTGGACTCCTGATAGAGTCCCTCTATGCTGGCAGAGCAAGAACAAAAACATACAGAAATCCACACGTTTTTATACAAATCAATAGGGTTGGAACATACTTAACGAGGGTCAACACCAATCATAAGCCGGGCACAGGTTGCCATGCGAGGTTACATTATTTCCGGCCAATCATAAATCGTCCATGTGCTAATCATGCTGCTGTTAGACATCAAAGGGGATACTTCCTCACCTTCCAACTTGGAATGTTCTTCCCTGTTCCTTCTGTTCCTTATCTCCCAACCTGGAATGTCTTTCAACTTTGGCTAAGCTCGTTACCTATATTGATCTGCCATAAACATGGAGACATTCAGACCAGTCCTTGAATCACATCAAAGTCTCTACATTGCTAAGACCATGCAAACCTGCTGACTACACAAACATATGGCCCAGCAGGAGGCCAGGCCACCTGTACCAATCTCAGTTACTAACTAATTAACCCTTTCTAACCATTTTGCATTCTGCTTCTTTGCCACGTAGGCATCTTAATATTTTACCGAAAACTGACCACGTAGGGATTCTCACCTTCCCAATACTCAACCCTCAGAACTGACCCTATTTATTGCTGTAAGTAAAGTAAATACTGAGGCACCATAGTTAAAGGCAATCCCTGGACACTGATGTCCTGCCAACCCTAAAGACCACTAAAGAGCCATGACTACCAGCACCCAGATGGCTCCCAGATCACCATGGGGATCTGACGGCCTCAGACTATGAACAACAACAACAACTTGCATTTATATAGTGCCTTTAACATAGTAAAATGTCCCAAGCCGCATAAGGAGATATTAGGATAGGTTGGTCAAAGAGGTAGGTTTTAAGGAGCGTCTTAAAGGAGGAGAGAGTGGCAGTCGGGGAGGAGAGGGGCAGTTGTATGCTTTGGCAGCAAGTGGGGGGGGGGGCAGTCCTGGGCTTCAGAAGCATCAGCAAATGGTCCTGGGATTTGGCAGAACTGGGGTTTTACAATACTACAGTGGACCGCTGAGTCTGCCTGCATGCAGGGGGTTTAGATCTGACGTTATCATGGAGGGAAAACATGCGGTTTGGCAGAACTGTGGAAAGTAGAACTGAAGTTTGCCACAACGAAAGGAGTTGAATGTGAGGTTTGGCTCACTGGATTCCTGCAGTCTGTCAACAGTGAGGGGAAGGCAGGACAGGGGAAGGGCATGGACCATATAAAACTGGTTGGGGGATCCCATGTGTGGCAGTGCTGGTTTCTGATTTCCTTGGGATCTCTGTATCTCTCATTTTTGATGTTTTGTGATTGGTTCCTAGACACGTATCTGAGTCTGTATGTCTCTGCCACTCAAGACTATAAGAAAATGTAAACATTCCAATTACTATGAATACTTTTGGGGAAATAGCAGGGGAATGGGACTTATTGGATAGCTCGTTCAAAGAGCTGGCATAGGCACAATGGGCTGAATGGCCTTCTTCTGTACTATCCCACACTATGAAAACACAGGTGGTAATTAGAGCTTTCAAAATTCAACTTCTTTTTCAAATTTAAATACAAACCAATTAAATGTGCAAAGACAATTAAATGTCTTTGCTTCTGACAACTCTTAGTAATTAGAACATTTACATTTTCTAACTGTCAACACAGCACAGGTAATAATCAGGTGAGATAATTAGAAATTGTTTGCTTCAAAACTTCAACTAATTTTTTTTGAAAAATGAACTGGCATGAACCTGTTGGGCTAAATGGCCTGTTTCTGTGCTATACATTCTTTGAACTCAATTACAATGTGGAAAGACATCATCTCTCTTTGAACTTCAAGCAATGACATTAATGGAACACAAAACAAAAGCTACTAAAGGTGTGTGATCGATCAGCAGTCATTTTTGTCAATCACAAAGCCCCTTGGTCTAAAAACACTCAACATAGAATAAATATTTTGAAATTTACCTCGAGCTTTTCTTCAAATAATTTTTAAAAACTTTTGAGCAACACCTGCTAAAGCTGACTGGATGACATCAATGCATCCTGGAAAATTAGGTACACTGCACAATCCAAATTCAGCCCACAGAGTCATAGCTCTGGGCAAAAATATCAAATCCAAGTCTTCGTGAGAGGCAACGGCCTTCAAGTAAAAACTTTAATGGATACATTAAAAGTCCCAAAAGACAATTCAATGGATAGATTTGTCATGTTATTGTGAAATAAATAATTTTTTGCATTTATTTTGTTTAGACCTTTATTTTGGACAGGAGAAATTTCAGTTACTGAGAGGGGAAGAAAAAGCAGATGAAAAAAGTTTCCAGAAAATATTTTGAGCAATTTGTGGGAACCTGGTGACCAGTTTGCACCATCAGTCACAAGTTTCCATTGGCTAAATCCATTATCAATGTGAAAAAGAGAGAGAGAGAATGAAAGAGAGAAAGAAGAGCTCTATCCATTACAAAAAATAAACAAGCAAAAACCCATCAGATCCAACTACTCTTAGGTCACAGTGAATAACCAAACGATAGATAGATGGAAGGTTTCCTATTGCATTATTGTGATATTGTGCAACAAGATTCTTAATTGTTGGCTATGGATTCATTCACTGAACAATGGGGCGAGAGACACTGCTTGACACTTAAGCCAATTTATTTGTGAAGTGACATGGAACAGAGGAAAATGCTGACACGGATCATAAGTGATTATTGCCAAACATGCAAATCCTGAAACTAATCACTGATCTTAAACAACAGCAGCTAAGATGATTAAGAAAAATAATAAATCATGTTTCAAGGCCAGAAGTTGACATCAATAGCAGTGCAAAATGATACAAAAAATTGCACTTCACAAAAAATGCTACAAGCGTTGCAAACATAAAAGCTGCATAGACAATAGGACATTGAGGATCCAAATTAAATGGCATTAAACATCTTTAACCCCACATTTAACAACAAAACAGAATTACAACCAGTCAAAAACTGAGATGCAGTAGAAGACCACTGTACAACCTGTAGAGGCTAATGGACCATGCTTGCATGGTTACAGTGATGTACCAAACTCTGGATGATTGCTTTCAGCCAAGTAATCCAGAGGCAGAAGTTGAAGAAATTAGAAAGAATTTAGTTATTTTCACCCTGTATAAAATTCTGTACCATGGCTGCAGTAGGTGCCATCTACAGAATGCACAACAGTAACTCGCCAAGGCTTCTTCAGCAGCACCTCCTAAATCCGCAACTTCCACCAGGACAAGGGCAGCAGGTGCATGGAAACATTATCACCTCCAAGTTCCTCTCCAAGTCACACCCTGCCTGCCTTTGACAAATATTGATGTTGCTTGATTGTTACTGGGTCAAAATCCTGGAACTCCCCACCAGCAGCATTCTGGGAGCACCTTCACCTCACAGCTTTCAAGGAAAAGTGCCCACTACCACTTTCTGAGGGCAACTAGGGATGGGCAATTAAATACTGGTCTTACCTGCTACACTCACATCCTGAAAATAAATTTTAAAAATTATCCCAATTCTATAAATGATTCAGAACAATATTGCACTTCCAACATTTTTACACAAAGTATTAGATACTATATGCAGGTGGCTTCATATCATACAAACAAGAATTAGCAAATGATTGGTTGATCTTGCATTATCAGAACATAAATTGCATTAAAACTCATAGCATGCCTATTTAATCTGACATTGCACAACTAGTGCTACTTAACCAAAACTTTTGTGCAAAATCTCCCAGAATAACTGCAAAAGATCTTTGCAATACAAGTATGGACATAGTTTGTCTGAGAGACTTTGAATTTTTAAAAACTTTATGCTCTCCTCCTAATTCTGCCACCCCATTCTGAAGAAGCTTACATGTTAGGTGATGGCAGCCCATCACGAGCCGAGACAGTAATTGTCAGCAGGTTATTCAATCATGAAGGATAGCATTGCTGAGTTTAATCCTATTTTCACGCAAAATTCATGTGCATTTTCCAGCAGGAGTTATTAAATAACATTCAGGAGTGGGAACTGGCTGATTTTCCCCCCTACCCAGCCAAGGGGCACTGAGGACAATTGTAATGCCTTGACTGCTACCTTGGACTTTGAATTTTCATTGCATTAAATTTTTTTGTTGTCAAAGAATCTAGTCAAAGGTGCCTGCCAAATGCATTCCTTGAGGAAACTGATGCACTTGGTGGAATATGTTTCAGGGAATTCTCTAAAATGATTTACATGCTGTGATGTGTTAAAATCCATAGATTGCACCTGAATACCTAACAGTTTTCTAATTTTGATCATTGCCTCTATTTCCTTGTAAGAAATTATTTTATCTGCTTTCGAATATAAGTAAAGTTGAGGCCACCTTGATGGGTCCACCTTCAAAGCATCATAGCTTGATAGGGACACAAATTGTGTTACTGGATAAAGCACAACCCTAAGGAGCACAATCAAGCCAAAAGCAGCAATAGCAATGTACTTCATAAAAAGGTTGGTTGAAGAACCCAAGACAATATACAGTGCACGGATACCACCCTGGAGGTTCTTGTTTCCAGGTGCACTATCAAAAATGGTTCCTACTACATTTAACTTGGTGAAATAAGTTGCAGATTTGTTAAATTGGAGCTCAACAATGTGGCGGTATAGCATGCATCCAGCATTACTGAAAACATGGAACAAGATTGGATGCTCTTCTATGCCAATGTCAAACAGCATATCCAAGAATTTTCTTGCAGTGCAACGGAGATTTTTGCTGAAGATTCCAGGGAAAAATATCAGGCGCCAAGGAGCAGTATATCTGAGAACTATACAACCCTGAAACAAGAAAAGTAAATATGCTTTAATACAATATACAAAGACATTTATCACTATCCCAAGGTGAACATGTTCTTTAAGCAAGGAAGAGAGACAATGATGAATTCTATGATAACTGTGGAGCATTTTCAATAACCCAGAGGCAGAGTGGACATTGAATTTGCATAGGTTTAAAAATCCACAGGCTGTAGCCACTGAGGGGGAGGGGGGAGCGGTGGAAGGAAGGTTTGATGTGATAATCAGCCAATCATCCTTATTGTGGTCCCCCACGACTGGGTAATTCATTGGCCTGGATTTTGCTATAAAAATAACGGCGAGCCTAATAGCGCTCATCGTTAATCCAGGGCAAATGGTAGAGCAGCTTCTGGCAACTGCACATGCGCAGTCAAACACGGAAATCTGGAAGTTGCTCAACCAGATGCCCTGCTCCTCCGAAAGCTTTGCAGAAAGGAGATCTCGCCGGCTGGCTCTCCATTCAAATGAATGGATGAGTATCAAGTCACTGCACAGAAGCTGTAAGTACCCACTAAATTAGACAGAAAAAGTTAGGGCTTGTCTGAACTGATGCGAGGAGCCTGTCTTGGTGCCATTTAAATTTCACGCATACCTAATTAAGCCATAATTCAGCCAGAGGCAGCTTTTTAGCTGCCGGAGACTTGTACAAAAAAATCTGAGAGCCGGGTGTTAGAATTTTTAAACTTTTTTTTCAAATTTATGTGACATCAAAAGCTCTGGAAGTGTTTGAAGAGGCCTGTGTGGAAAAAGGGGGGGGGAAAAAAGCCTGTTTATATATGTAGTGTACAGAATGGAAGTCTAACGCAAGGGACAACAAAGAGTCAGGCACTATGCCCATAGGCTCAATAGGAGGAACAATTACCCACCCCAGTGAGTGTAAAGGGAGAGGCTGTTTTTCGAGATGATATTGCAAGAGCTCTATGTGAGGAGACTATGCTTTAGTAAGGAGGCAATCGACCACCTCTGTCAAATGTTACAAGAGGACCTTCAGCCACGTTCTAATTGCAACGGGGGCTCGTCAATGGCCATGAAGGTAACCACAGCTCTCAAATTTTGACATCACCATCACCCAGAGCGCTGCGAGGGCCTGCATTCAGCTGCTCACTGATGCCATATTCCACAGGGCTTTTGAGTACAATCAGCCTTGACCTGTCCCCAGTGCAGCAAAGGACGAGGTCTATTGCATACTACAGGATCACTGGCTTCCCCAAAGTGCAGAGAGCTATAGACAGAACCCATGTGCTGTTGAAGGCACCAAATGATGCACCTGTCACATACATCAACAGGAAGGGGTTTCATTTGTTAAATGTGCTGATCCTCTGCGATGCCCAACTGCAGATCATGAATGTCAATGCAGGTCACTGGGGAAGTGCTCATGATGCCTTTGTCCTTCAGCACATTAACTTACATGATTCCTTCACCGGAATGCAACACGGATCTGGATGGATCTTAGGTGACAAGACCTACCTGCTACAGCCGTGGCTGATGACACCCTATCGCAGGACCAACAGTGCAGCACAGGAAAGGTACAACTGTGCCCACGTGTGCACATGCCAAGTAGTGGAGAGGACAATAGGGATGCTGAAATTTCGTTTCTGGTGCTTGGATAGGTCGGGGGGAACTTTGCAGTAGTCACCTATCAAAGTGACAAGGATTGTGCGCATTGCACAACTTTGCCCTGCAGGAAGGACTGACCTTTAACCAGGTAGACAAGATGCCAGTGGATAAGGACAAGATGGAGGATCCAACCCTGTGTCACTGGGACCATGGGTCTTGCCCCCCCCCCCCCACCCCCAAGGAAGCCACGGCTGCAGAGGACAGGGCAGCAAGAGCGCAGCTGGTAGCTCACGCATTTAGACAGTGGTGTAAGTGGCAAAAATACCTCCCCTCCCCCCCTCCCAGGAAAGCACACAGAAGGAAAGACAAGATTGAAAATGAAACAGTGAACTTTTATTGCAGCAATACTTAATGCAAAACCTTTAAGAAATAGGTAGTTATTGCAAAACTTTATCTAAACATTGACGTGCTTAGTGCAAAACTTTAAATAAAAATTGAGTTAATTTAGTCATTTTCTACCTTGGAAACAGTTGTAATGGTTGATATTAATAAAATTTTTCAAACAGTTACAAATGACTGTCTAAAATTTAAGGACAGCAACAACATAAATTATAATACAAATAATAAGAGAATCATTAAACAAAAAAAACCAACAATTGAATGAGAACAAACAGCAAAAAAATTAAACAGACTTGCCCCCTCACAGGAGTGACTGAGGGTCTCTGTGGCAAAGTCTGAGCAAAAGGAGGTGTACTCTGCACGAGAGGGGCACCCTATTTCCTCCTGGTCCTCATCCCTCCATGAGTCAACCTGTCTTGTGCCAAGGGCATGACATCTGTATCTTGTCTGTTAGCTGCAATCAGAAAGCTTGGAATTGGGAGAAGTAGCGTCTGGTGGAGGGCAAGCTGCTGGCTCTTGGGACTGTACTGTGCTTGCGGAGGGAGGCAGCACATGTGGTGTAATGGGCATCAGGTTCAGTACAACCATACTCACTGCATTCACCTCAGCTACCTGTGAAAGAACCTGGCATAGGTGATCTAATAATGCCAACTGGTCACAAATGTTCTGGCCAGTATGTACCAGCTGGTCACAAATGTTCTGGCTAACGCCCTTGATCTCCTATCTCACGGAGGCAAGAGAGTCAAAGTACTTGTCGTGCTCAGCAACCATCGTTCACCTCACTTGTTGACTAATGAAGTCCTCTCTCCAGTCGTCATCAACATGGGGCCGATACGTACCCCGTCTTAAGAGGACTGGGACGCCTCTACTCCAACTCCCTCGCCTCCCGACAGGTTGGACTCATCAATTGCATTTCCTCCAACGTGCCCAGCGGCAGCAGTTTGACGGTTGCCTGTGAGAGAGGGGTCACATGTGCTTCGCAGAGCCAGAGGGGCCAGGAGTTGGAGAGGTGGTGACGTGAGGCTCATCGCGGTCAAGCGTCCCCCCATTATCAGCACTCTGAAGGTGCCGCATGGGGACAGGATTGACAACGCCACTTTGCCTGCCCTCCCCTCCAGGGTGTGCACCCTTCTCTTCCTCTAGATGTCCACCTCCCTTCTTCCTCCTCCAGCTCACTTACCATGTCACCGCCCCCTGCAGCCCGTGCATTCTTAGACAGCTGTGCACCTGTGGAAGAAAAACAAAAAATGTTACAATGGTGAAGCATGTTAATCTGCCACATCACAGAAGTTAATATGCTGCATTAACTTTCAACAGCTTTTTAAAAACTGTTTATTTTACTGCCTTTTTATAAAAAGTTTTAAAAATGATATTTACAATTAAATCAACATTCAATTTTCAATAGGTAATTTGAAAGCTACCCACCTCTCTAAGAATCCTGGCTGAACTGGTGGGCGTGTCTTCGTTCCCTGGCTGAACTGGTGGGCGTGTCTTCGCTCCCTGGCTTAACTGGTGGGCGTGTCTTCGTTCCCTGGCTTTTTCTTGCGCAATTACAGCCGCTGCTCAGATGCCCTGTAGGGGACACTGCACTTTTTTCAGCTCCCCATCTAAGGAAGTTGCTGAACCAAAGCCCATGGATAGTTTGTGGGTAAGTGCAAATCTAATGAGCGACGGGTGCCATTCATTAACCGCTCAGAGCAAAATCCAGGCCATTATCTCATTATAGGTGGCCTAACAAAATGACCATACCTATTATAGTGGAGATAATTTTATTCATGCAAGCCGAGGATGAAGTATCTTCTGAGAATATATTCTTGGAAGAGGAAGTAGTTGGTTTGGTTCACAGGCTTACTGGCAAATTCCTGAAAAAAAAGGAGTTGGAAGCACAGCCCTTCAACTTGCTGGGAACGCAGACAAAAGCGACAGACTCTTTAAACAGAAGACTGCAAGGTGCAGGTTGGAGTTGGAAGTCAGGATGCAGTGTGAAGTTGTCTAGAGAAAGGTAATGCTAATAAATTGCAAGTCAGCCCATGAAAGGGATAATACCTTTGGTTTATTATTTTTTCAAGGATAGAACTGTGATTGAGTAGAAGAAATGGGATTTGTTTTAATTGTTACTCTGTAAATTCACTTGCTGCCTTCAAAATAAGGCAGCTTAATTAAACTGCATCAGGCTATGTCTCACTAAACTGTTTCTGTCTGCTTACTGAAAGATTGGACAAGTGCCAGTGAAGGGACACGTGAAAGATATGCACCAGGAATTTCCTCAGGGGTTCTCTACTGCTGGAACTTTGGAATTGCTGCGCATCTTCCGCCGAAGGGACGATGGCCAATCAGGAGAACGCCCAAGGAAATTCATGGAAATTATATCCAGTTTGGATTACAAAGGCATCTTAATTGTTATACCCTTTGGATACGCTATTGTATAATTAGATATTGGGCAGAACGGTCATAATCCTCAATGCAAGATGCTTGAATCACTTACAGAAGTGATCAGCACTGCTGTACCTGAAAGAATATCAAAAGGCAGACCCAAATTTGGTAACTGAAGTGCATTAATAAAAACGATATGTGTGCATGCACTTCCCATCTGTCATCTCATACTTCTCAGTCACATTTTATAGGCAAATGTCTTCCAACAACCTTCAAAAAAAAAAGCCAATCATTTGGAATGTGCAACGGGAAATACCTCAACACAGGAATCAAAATGTCAGTAGCCTATAACACAAAAAATAACCTTAATAACCACACTTTAAAAAAATGTATTTCATTCTGGGTTCTGTCTTTCAGCCTAAAGAACAATTAAACTCTGAATTGACCTAACTGCACAGTTCTCTCACCAAACAATTTAATTCTCATTGAACCAAGTCTCTGTATACTTAACAATTGGACTGTTGTGGTCTTAAAGGTAGACAGCTCCACTTTATCAGCAGAATAATACATTGCGCATTACAGGGTATAACATTCCTGTCCTTATTATACGGCATATCACCTGAATTATGGGCAACACCACAGAAGATGTACTAATATTCAGAAAAAAAAGACATGAATCAGGATAATACAGGGCAGACAGTAGCAGGAAAAATATTCAAGAGTATTTTTTTTTAAACAAGAACCACAGCAGTAGTCCATACAGTTTTAGAAACAATAGGTTATGTCTCAAGAGACAAAAATCCACCAGAATTCTTACAGGCAGCAAACGAAGATACTGAACAGGCACAATTTAGTGATTGCACTTGGTCAGTATTTTAATTTGACGTGGATTTTCAGAGGATATTTGATAAAGTTCTGTATTTGAGCTTTTTAAAAGATACATGATAAATAATGAATGAACTTACAGCAAATTAGTGATGCCATGTGTAATCCGTCTTTGTGTGGGGATTGTTGAAAATTTACAGCCCCCATGTTTGAATGCTCTGCTAATACTCACTCTCTAACTAACCAGCAAGGTTAATCCTATTTTAAGTAGTCCAGTTGTAATTTTGGGATTGAACATGTGATTCCCTTTAAAAGGAGCAACACAATTAAAATTCTAGGTCCACGCAAACCAGTTTTAAACAGAATAAACATAAAATCAGAGCAGTAAACTTAGGGAAAATCGAAACAAAAATCCATACAGTGCCCACTGATTACGAAATGCAGACAGTGAGATAGTAGATAGCACATATTTAAGGGTCATCAGGGCATGAACTATAGCTCAAAACAATGGCAAGCAGCCGCAGTGAGCTTGGCCAGTGACTGTGCTCATCCTGAATCTGTGGACAGCAGATTTGGTCAGGCCTCGGAGCACTGGCTGAAGTGTGGCAAATTTTTATTGTTACAATGATCTCAATTAATGATGGAAAAGCAAACGTCCTCCTCCCCACGTGGAAACCTGCTGTCCCATCAAGATATCTTAATTGGTTGAAAGACAATTTCATGTTAGAAGTACTTCTTTGGATATCTCAAATAATTGTAGTTCAGCTGCAGAAAACATGTTGCACAGAAAGACTTGTGAGCGACTTGCCTGTCGAAAGAGACTGACAAAGCTACATTCAAGCATTGTCTTTGGTGCCCTTTCCTTACATGCTTTTCACCTACAACAACATGCCAATAGTTGAACAAAAAACAAAATGCTGTAGATGCTAGAAATCTGAAATAAAAACAGAAAATGCTGGAAACACTCAAGTCAGACAGGACAGTGGACAGAAAAACAGAGTTAACAGCCCCGATAATAATGGGGAGGTGGGAAAGGAACCATGGGGGGTGGGGGAAGAGGGAATTTAGCAGCTGGAAATACGGGTTTCCCTGAGGTCACAGTGAATTTTTAAAAATCGGTTTCATGTCCACTGCCAGCCAGACTGAGAGGCTGGCTGGCTGTCAGGAGGGCCTGTGGCATCTGGCCGCAGAGAGGAAGGAGAGATTGTGGGCCATGGAAGACATAGAGGAGGGGGCAGGGAGATCCGATGCAGGGAGAAGGAGGGGGTGGAAGGTGGACATCAGAGGTTGGAGGGAGAGTTTGACATTGGAGGTGGAGCGGTGAGGAGGGGGGAGTTGGACATTGGAGGTTCGATTACAATGGGGGGAGGGGGTGTGGGGGATCTAGTGGGTCTGATCATGGGGATGGAAGCAGGGATGCTTGGTGGGCTGGGGAGGGAAGTACTCCTGCTCCTCCTGGCCCACAAGCAGTGATGGAAACCCTTCAGCTGCTGGGTTTCCTGAGGCCCGGAAAACCCAAGCCACAGGAGTTAAATGCAAAACAGAAGTTAAATTCCTCTTTAAAATACATTAAGGACGGTCCCGCTTCCAGAGAGCAGGTTAGTCGTCCGCCCCCCCAACCCGTCTCCATTAAAACCAGAAATGGGCACGTTGGAGGCGCGCTGGAATCGGGTTTCTGATTTTTAAAATTTTTAAACGCAGTCTTGGGGGGTTAAAAATACCCCCAACATTTCAGGTTGATGACCTTTCGTCAGAACTGGCAAAAGGTCATCGGCCTGAAATGTTAACCCTATGTTTCACTCTCCACAGATACTGCCTGATCTGCTGAGTGTTTCCAGAATTTTCTATTTTTATGCCAACAATTGAGTTCATTACAGGAAAAAAAAAGGATCTGGGTCTCTTACCTTTGGATACTGAACGTCTATTGTGGCTTTTGAAATATACGTACATGTACACAAGTTGAAAAGAGTTAAGTGTAGATAGCATTATGATTACCAGGATTAATTGTGGAGGGATTTTGTGATGAGTAAGTTCTAAGTAAACATATGAAAAGAAGCCATGTTTCTCAACACTAACCTGTTTTTTGTAGATCGAGTTGTATTTTGCTAAATGCTTGTCTTGGCAGCCACCCCAACCCAACAGAATTATCACAGGTTCTTCTTTAAAGCCTAGAAAGCACAAAAAGTTACTATACAGTAGTATACCCAGTACTGTGATATTTGTACAATAGAATTACATAGAATGCACAGCACAGAAACAGGCCATTCAGCCCAACAGGTCCATGCCAGTGTTTATACTCCACACGAGCCTCCTCCCTCCCTACTTCATTTATTTTTATTCGTTCATGGGATGTGGGCGTTGCTGGCGAGACCAGCATTTATTGCCCATCCCTAACTGCCCTTGAGAAGGTGGTGGTGAGCCGGTGGTGAAGGGAGTTTATGTTTAGGGTGGTGGATAGGGTGCCAATCAAGCGGGCTGCTTTGTCCTGGATGGTGTCGAGCTTCTTGAATGTTGTTGGAGCTGCACTCATCCAGACAAGTGGAGAGTATTCCATCACACTCCTGACTTGTGCCTTGTAGATGATGGAAAGGCTTTGGGGAGTCAGGAGGTGAGTCATTCACTGCAGAATACTCAGCCTCTGATCTGCTCTTCTAGCCACAGTATTTATATGGCTGGTCCAATTAAGTTTCTGGTCAATGGTGACCCCCAGGATGTTGATGGTGGGGGATTCGGCGATCTAACCCAATCAGCATTTTCTTCTATTCCTTTCTCCCCATGTGTTTATCTAGCTTCCCCTTAAATGCATCTCTGCTAATCACCTCAACTGCTCCTTGTTGTAGTGAGTTCCACATTCTAACCACTCTCTGGGTAAAGAAGTTTCTCCTGAATTCCTTATTGGATTTATTAGCGACTATCTTATATTTATGACCCCTAGTTCTGGTCTCCCCCACAAGTGGAAACATCTTCTCCAGGTCTACCCTATCAAACCCCTTCATAATCTTAAAGACCTCTATCAGGACACCCCTCAGGTCTTCTTTTTTCCAGAGAAAAGAGCCCCAGCCTGCTCAATCTTTCCTGATAGGTATAACTTCTCAGCTCTGGTGTCATCCTAGTAAATCTTTTTTGCACCTTCTCCAGTGCCTCTATATCCTTTTATAACATGGAGACCAGAACTGTTCACAGTACTCCAAGCGTGGTCTAACCAAGGTTCTATAGAAGTTTAACATAATTTCTCTGTTTTTCAAATCTATCCCTCTAGAAATGAACCCCAGTGCTTGGTTTGCTTTTTTTAAAATGGCCATATTAACCTGCGTCACTACTTTTGGTGATTTGAGTATCTGTACCCCCAGATCCCTCTGCTCCTCTACCCCATTTAGACTCTTATTATCCAAGCAGTATATGGTCCCCTTATTCTTCCTGTCAAAATAATACCTCACACTTATCTAATTGAAATTCATTTGCCAATTACACGCCCATTCTGCAAATTTATTAATGTCTTCCCGTATTTTGTCGCAATCCTCCTCTGTATAAGTGCAGTTTCTATTCGGATTCCTATCTGAGAAGCCTAGCTTTGATAAAAGAACGCGTCCTTCCCGAACAATCACAATCAAGCAACTATTAAAGGGCGATTAGTTGGTTACAATATTCTCCTTTCATGTTTAGGAGTCAGTTTTCTGTTCAACTCAAACTAATGATAGAATGAGAGGAGGGGGAGTTGCGTTCTTGATTAGGGAGAACATCACGGCAGTAGTGAGAGGGGATATATCCGAGGGTTCGCCCACTGAGTCTATATGGGTAGAACTGAAAAATAAGAAGGGAGAGATCACTTTGATAGGATTGTACTACAGACCCCCAAATAGTCAACGGGAAATTGAGGAGCAAATATGTAAGGAGATTACAGACAGCTGCAAGAAAAATAGGGTGGTAATAGTAGGGGTCTTTAACTTTCCCAACATTGACTGGGACAGCCATAGCATTAGGGGCTTGGATGGAGAGAAATTTGTTGAGTGTATTCAGGAGGAATTTCTCATTCAGTATGTGGATGGCCCGACTAGAGAGGGGGCAAAACTTGACCTCCTCTTGGGAAATAAGGAAGGGCAGGTGACAGAAGTGTTAGTGAGGGATCACTTTGGGACCAGTGATCATAATTCCATTAGTTTTAAGATAGCTATGGAGAAGGATAGGTCTGGCCCAAAAGTTAAAATTCTAAATTGGGGAAAGGCCAATTTTGATGGTATTAGACAGGAACTTTCAGAAGTTGATTGGGAGAGTCTGTTGGCAGGCAAAGGGACGTCTGGTAAGTGGGAGGCTTTCAAAAGTGTGTTAACCAGGGTTCAGGGTAAGCACATTCCTTATAAAGTGAATGGCAAGGCTGGTAGAAGTAGGGAACCTTGGATGACTCGGGAGATTGTGGCCCTAGTCAAAAAGAAGAAGGAGGCATATGACATGCATAGGCAGCTGGGATCAAGTGGATCCCTTGAAGAGTATAGAGATTGCCGGAGTAGAGTTAAGAGAGAAATCAGGAGGGCAAAAAGGGGACATGAGATTGCTTTGGCAGATAAGGCAAAGGAGAATCCAAAGAGCTTCTACAAATACATAAAGGGCAAAAGAGTAACTAGGGAGAGAGTAGGGCCTCTTAAGGATCAACAAGGTCATCTATGTGCGGAACCACAAGAGATGGGTGAGATCCTAAATGAATATAACACATCGGTATTTACGGTTGAGAAAGGCATGGATGTTAGGGAACTTGGGGAAATAAATAGTGATGTCTTGAGGAGTGTACATATTACAGAGAGGGAGGTGCTGGAAGTCTTAACGCGCATCAAGGTAGATAAATCTCCGGGACCTGTTGAAATGTATCCCAGGACGTTATGGGAGGTTAGGGAGGAAATTGCGGGTCCCCTAGCAGAGATATTTGAATCATTGACAGCTACAGGTGACGTGCCTGAGGATTGGAGGGTAGCAAATGTTGTGCCTTTGTTTAAGAAGGGCGGCAGGGAAAAGCCTGGGAACTACAGACCGGTGAGCCTGACATCTGTAGTGGGTAAGTTGTTAGACGGTATTCTGAGAGACAGGTTTTTTGGCATTTGGAGAGGCAGGGACTGATTAGGAACAGTCAGCATGGATTTGTGAGAGGAAAATCATGTCTCACGAATTTGATTGAGTTTTTTGAAGGGGTAACCAAGAAGATCGATGAGGGCTGTGCAGTAGACGTGGTCTACATGGACTTTAGCAAAGCCTTTGACAAGGTACCGCATGGTAGGTTGTTACATAAGGTTAAATCTCACGGGATCCAAGGTGAGGTAGCCAATTGGATACAAAATTGGATTGACGACAGAGGGTGGTTGTAGAGGGTTGTTTTTCAAACTGGAGGCCTGTGACCAGCGGTGTGCCTCAGGGATCGGTGCTGGGTCCGCTGTTATTTGTTATTTATATTAATGATTTGGATGAGAATTTAGGAGGCATGGTTAGTAAGTTTGCAGATGACACCAAGATTGGTGGCATTGTGGACAGTGAAGAAGGTTATCTAGGATTGCAACGGGATCTTGATAAATTGGGCCAGTGGGCCGATGAATGGCAGATGGAGTTTAATTTAGATAAATGTGAGGTGATGCATTTTGGTAGATCGAATTGGGCCAGGACCTACTCCGTTAATGGTAGGGCGTTGGGGAGAGTTATAGAACAAAGAGATCTAGGAGTACAGGTTCATAGCTCCTTGAAAGTGGAGTCACAGGTGGATAGGGTGGTGAAGAAGGCATTAAGCATGCTTGGTTTCATTGGTCAGAACATTGAATACAGGAGTTGGGATGTCTTGTTGAAGTTGTACAAGACATTAGTAAGGCCACACTTGGAATACTGTGTACAGTTCTGGTCACCCTATTATCGAAAGGATATTATTAAACTAGAAAGAGTGCAGAAAAGATTTACTAGGATGCTACCGGGACTTGATGGTTTGACTTTTAGGGAGAGGTTGGATAGACTGAGACTTTTTTCCCTGGAGAGTAGGAGGTTTAGGGGTGATCTTATAGAAGTCTATAAAATAATGAGGGGCATAGATAAGGTAGATAGTCAAAATCTTTTCCCAAAGGTAGGGGAGTCTATAACGAGGGGACATAGATTTAAGGTGAGAGGGGAGAGATACAAAAGGGTCCAGAGGGGCAATTTTTTCACTCAAAGGGTGGTGAGTGTCTGGAACGAGCTGCCAGAGGCAGTAGTAGAGGCGGGTACAATTTTGTCTTTTAAAAAGCATTTGGACAGTTACATGGGTAAGATGGGTATAGAGGGATATGGGCCAAGTGCAGGCAATTGGGACTAGCTTAGTGGTATAAACTGGGCGACATGGACATGTTGGGCCGAAGGGCCTGTTTCTATGTTGTAAACTTCTATGATTCTAATGAAAGTCTGTTCTGCTAAATACAAGACCCCTAAATATGTGCTTATGTGGTCTTAATTGAATGCACTGCACAAAACAGAGCATAATTCAGCATTAAGAGGATAGAAATAAGCAGGGGAAAATGGAAGACCAATATGATAGTTTGTGTAGAAAACTGAATTGTAAGCCAAAACAGTAAGTGTTCAAAAACTATTTGCTATTGAAGACATCACAACTCAGCCAAATCCACTTTTCAACAACGGTCTTACTATAAAAGGTGGCCAGTGGGGTTGTAAGAACAGGCAAGCCTTTTCCTACATTAAGAGGCAATACCACTAAAATTTCCAGGGAGTGGTTGGCCCACCCAAAAAGAATTTAGCAAAAATAACAAGATTAAATCCAAGAGGTCAAATCAGGTAGAGTCAAAACAAAGATTCCACATGGTGCCCACTGGTCATAGAAGGCACCCAGGCACAAATAGTGGTATTTTTTCAGACAGTAATCAGGAATAGAAATTCTGTCTGATACCTCCTTCCCTATCCCAGAGACACTGAAATCAATGGCGTTCTACTTTCATGTAGCTGTATTAAATACGTGTCAGCTTGACTCAGTTGGTAGAACTCTCACCTGTGAATCAGAAAGTTGAGTTCAAGCCCCAATCTAGGACTTGACCACATAATCTGGGCTGATATTTAGTGCAGTACTGAAGAAGGGCTGCATTGTCAAAGGTGCTGTTTTCCAGATGAAACAATAAACTGATCAGCTACGGTTCCTGTTCCTGATTATTGTCTTTTTTATTATTACCACATCCGCCTGTTCATGTGGATGTAAAAAACATCTTATTATTCAAAAGAAGAGCAGGAAGAACAGTGACTTCAAAGTAATTCATCAGATGTGAAGTTATCTTAATGACAAAATAAGGCACTAAAGAAATGCAAGTTCTTTGTTTCTTACAGTGATTAACATTTTCAATGCATTTTCATCATTAGTAAAGAAATATCAGAATAACAACTTGAACTTAATATAGGACCTTTCATACAATAAATGTCCCAATAATTGGAGAACAGGAAGTGAAAGAGAATTTTAGCAGGTGTCTTAAAGGCAAGTTTGAGGAAATTTTTGAAGGTGGGGAAAGAGGTGGTAAGGAGGAACAGTTTAGGAAGAAAGTTCCAGTGAAGGGGCACAGAGGCTGAAGATGATGGTAGATTGGGGGCAAATAGTGAGCCAGAGTTGGAACAGCAAAGAGTGAGTGATAGGATAGAGGGCTTTAGAAGATTCGTGAAGTATTGTGAAGTCATGGAGGATATAAAAATGAGAGTGTGGATTTTAAAGTCGACATGCTGGGGTAATGGGGACCCAAATGGAGGTTGGTGAGGACAGGGATGATATGCATGGAGAAAACAAACCATTAGCTCCTCGCGCTTGTTGTTCGAGGCGAGGGCGAAGGGGACATGGGAGAGGGGTTTAAGAAGACGGTTGGTCGTGAAAAAAGAAGCTGGGGTTCTCTTCGCTTTCCAGGATGATTCTAGAGTCATCAGCGATTTTGGCACAGCAAAGCGGGGCCGGATAGTGCTTGATGTGATCCAGCCAGATCTGGTAACGGATGGCGAAACCAGTTGTGCGCCAGCACCTTCTCCCATTTGATTGGTGATGTGGAGATGCCGGTGATGGACTGGGGTGGATAAATGTAAGGAATCTTACAACACCAGGTTATAGTCCAACAGTTTTATTTGAAATCACAAGCTTTCGGAGGCTTCCTCCTTCGTCAGGTGAGTGTGGGATTCCATAAAACTATAGCATCTTTAGTCAGAGAACAATGCCTGGTGATTACAGATAATCTTTCCAGCTGCCCATTATCAAAGCAATCAAAGGACTTGAATGGTGTTCAGACAGGGAAACATTACATACAAGACTACTGAATACACAAACGGTCACAACACAAAGACAGACAGAGAGAGAGAGAGAGAGAGACACACACACCCGATAGGCAGAGAAAGAGATAGAATGACCAGTTGTATTAAAAACAGATAACTTTTTTTTCGCTGGTGGGGTTACATGTAGTGTGACATGAACCCAAGATCCCGGTTGAGGCCATCCTCATGGGTGCGGAACTCGGCTATCAATTTCTGCTCGACGATTTTGCGTTGTCGTGTGTCTCGAAGGCCGGCTTGGAGAACGCTTACCCGAGGATCGGAGGCTGAATGTCCTTGACTGCTGAAGTGTTCCCTGACTGGGAGGGAACCCTCCTGTCTGGCGATTGTTGCGCGGTGTCCGTTCATCCGTTGTCGCAGTGTCTGCATGGTCTCGCCGATGTACTATGCTCCGGGGCATCCTATCCTGCAACGTATGAGGTAGACAACGTTGGCCGAGTCGCAGGAGTATGAACCATGTACCTGGTGGGTGGTGTCCTCTTGTGTGATGGTGGTATCTGTGTCGATGATCTGGCATGTCTTGCAGAAGTTGCTGTGGCAGGGTTGTGTGGTGTCGTGGACGCTTTTCTCCTTAAAGCTGGGTAATTTGCTGCGAACGATGGTCTGTTTGAGGTTAGGTGGCTGTTTTAAGACGAGTAGTGGAGGCGTGGGGATGGCCTTAGCGAGGTGTTCGTCATCATCAATGACATGTTGAAGGCTGCGGAGAACATGGCGTAGTTTCTCCGCTCCGGGGAAGTACTGGACAACGAAGGGTACTCTGTTGGTTGTGTCCTGTGTTTGTCTTCTGAGGAGGTCTATGCGATATTTCGCTGTGGCCCGTCGGAACTGTCGATCGACGAGTCGAGCGTCATATCCCGTTCTTACGAGGGCGTCTTTCAGCGTCTGTAGGTGTCCATCGCGTTCCTCCTCGTCTGAGCAAATCCTGTGTATTCGCAGGGCCTGTCCATAGGGGATGACCTCTTTGACGTGGTTAGGGTGGAAGTTGGAAAAGTGGAGCATCGTGAGGTTGTCCGTGGGCTTGCGGTAGAGTGAGGTGCTGAGGTGCCCGTCTTTGATGGAGATTCGTGTGTCCAAGAATGAAACCGATTCTGAGGAGTAGTCCATGGTGAGTTTGATGGTGGGATGGAACTTGTTGATGTCATCGTGTAGTCTCTTCAGTGATTCTTCGTTGTGGGTCCATAGGGAGAAAATGTCGTCGATGTATCTGGTGTATAGCGTTGGTTGGAGGTCCTGTGCAGTGAAGAAGTCGTGCTCGAACTTGTGCATGAAAATGTTGCCGTATTGGGGTGCGAATTTGGTCCCCATTGCTGTTCCGTGTGTTTGGGTAAAGAACTGGTTGTCGAAGGTGAAGACATTGTGATCCAGGATGAAGCGGATGAGTTGTAGGTTGGCGTCTGGAGATTGGCTGGTGTTGGTGTTGAGTACTGAGGCTGTTGCAGGGATGCAGTCATCGTGGGGGATACTGGTGTAGAGTGCCGAGACGTCCATCGTGGTGAGAAGTGTTCCTGGTTCAACTGGTCCGTGGGTGCTGAGTTTTTGTAGGAAGTCTGTAGTTTCGCGACAGAAGCTGGGGGTTCCCTGTACGATGGGTTTCAGGATGCCCTCGATGTATCCAGAGAGGTTCTCACACTGGGTTCCGTTGCCTGATACAATAGGACGTCCGGGTGTGTTGGATTTGTGTATCTTTGGGAGGCAGCAGAAGTCTCCCACGCGGGGAGTACGTGGGATGAGAGCGCGTAGGATGCTTTGAAGGTCTGGATCGAAGGTCTTGATCAGTTTGTTGAGCTGGTGGGTGTGTTCTTTGGTCGGATCTGCGCGTAACCGTCTGTAGTGTTCCTGGTTGTCCAGTTGTCGGTATGCTTCTTTGCAATAGTCCGTTCTGTTCTGTATGACGATGGCTCCTCCTTTGTCCGCTGGTTTGATGACGATGTTGTGGTTGGTCTTGAGAGCGTCGATGGCGTTGCGTTGTGCTCGGGTGACATTCTGGACTGTCTTGTGAGTGCGGCTGATGAATCTGGCGTTGATGCATCTCCTGACAGCTTGAGCATACGTGTCAAGCTTAGGGCAGCGACCTTCCGGAGGAGTCCAATTTGACTCTTTCTTCTTCGGTTGCTGTACCGCGGATCCCTCTGTCTGCTGTTCTGGATCGTTGATTGTCTCATTGGGTTCGCTGCTGAAATCTTGGGATTTGTGGAAGAATTCCCGGAGCCTCCTTCTCCTGATGAATTCCTCTGTGTCCGCCGCAAGACCGATTGGGTCCATTTTGGTGGTGGGGCAGAAATTGAGCCCCCGGCTGAGAACTTCGATTTCGTCTGGTTGAAGGGTGTGGTCGGACAAATTGACAATAAACTTCCCTGTGGTTGCAACCGTGGTACCGGGGGAGGCTTGGTTGATGTTGGTGGTGATGCTGAGTTTCTCAAGCTTCCGTACTCAACACCAACAACAGCCAATCTCCAGACGCCATCGTACAACTCATCCGCTTCATCCTGGATCACAATGTCTTCACCTTCGATAACCAGTTCTTTACCCAAACACATGGAACAGCCTTGGGGACCAAATGCACACCCCAATACGGCAACATTTTCATGCACAAGTTCGAGCACGACTTCTTCACTGCACAGGACCTCCAACCAACGCTATACACCAGATACATCGACGACATTTTACCCACGGCGAAGAATCACTGAAGAGACTACACGATGACAACAAGTTCCATCCCACCATCAAGCTCACCATGGACTACTCCTCAGAATCGGTTTCATTCTTGGACACACGAATCTCCATCAAAGACGGGCACCTCAGCACCTCACTCTACCGCAAGCCCACGGACAACCTAACAATGCTCCACTTTTCCAGCTTCCACCCTAACCACGTCAAAGAGGCCATCCCCTATGGACAGGC
Organism: Heptranchias perlo; assembly: GCF_035084215.1. Classification (NCBI taxonomy): domain Eukaryota; kingdom Metazoa; phylum Chordata; class Chondrichthyes; order Hexanchiformes; family Hexanchidae; genus Heptranchias; species Heptranchias perlo. The sequence continues at coordinate 36,541,770 of NC_090333.1, read as the reverse complement.
CCTGCGAATACACAGGATCTGCTCAGACGAGGAGGAACGCGATGGACACCTACAGACGCTGAAAGACGCCCTCGTAAGAATGGGATATGATGCTCGACTCGTCGATCGACAGTTCCGACGGGCCACAGCCAAAAATCGCATAGACCTCCTCAGAAGACAAACACGGGACACAACCAGAGTACCCTTCGTCGTCCAGTACTTCCCCGGAGCGGAGAAACTATGCCATGTTCTTCGCAGCCTTCAACATGTCATCGATGACGGCGAACACCTCGCTAAGGCCATCCCCACGCCTCCACTACTCGCCTTCAAATAGCCACCCAACCTCAAACAGACCATCATTCGCAGCAAATTACCCAGCTTTCAGGAGAACAGCGTCCACGACACCACACAACCCTGACACAGCAACCTCTGCAAGACATGCCAGATCATCTACACAGATACCACCATCACACGAGAGGACACCACCCACCAGGTACATGGTTCATAATCCTGCGACTCGGCCAACGTTGTCTACCTCATACGTTGCAGGATAGCATGGTACATCGGCGAGACCATGCAGACACTGCGACAACGGATGAACGGACACCGCGCAACAATCGCCAGACAGGAGGGTTCCCTCCCAGTCGGGGAACACTTCAGCAGTCAAGGACATTCAGCCTCCGATCCTCGGGTAAGCGTTCTCCAAGCCGGCCTTCGAGACACACGACAACGCAAAATCGTCGAGCAGAAATTGATAGCCGAGTTCCGCACCCATGAGGATGGCCTCAACCGGGATCTTGGGTTCATTTCACACTACATGTAACCCCACCAGCGAAAAAAAAGTTATCTGTTTATAATACAACTGGTCATTCTATCTCTTTCTCTGCCTTTCGGGTATGTCTTGCTCTCTCTCTGTCTTTGTGTTGTGACCGTTTATGTATTCGGTAGTCTTGTATGTAATGTTTCCCTGTCTGAACACCATTCAAGGCCTTTGATTGCTTTGATAACGGGCAGTTGGAAAAATTATCTGTAATCACCAGGCATTGTTCTCTGACTATATATGCTGTACTTTTATGGAATCCCACACTCACCTGACGAAGGAGGAAGCCTCCGAAAGCTTGTGATTTCAAATAAAACTGTTGGACTATAACCTGGTGTTGTAAGACTCCTTACATTTGATTGGTGTGTTAGGGCCCAGCCCTATATTGTGATGGAGCAATTGGCTAACTGGAACATCAATTATGTCGTTTAGTCTATTCGGGTGTTTTTTCCCCCCAAGTTAGGTTGCACTGTGTGAAACTGTGTTGTCACATTTAATATATCAATATTACTTGTTAAGTAAAAGAAATTTGACATTTACTACATACATTGTTTGAAACTCAACTCAGGGTTGAGCGGGGCACTGAAATTGCACACCATCATGATTCGATCTTGTTCAGTTTTGGACTTAGGCGACAACCTCAATGTGATATGCCACATGAATAGATAGAAAGAAATAACTACTCAGCAAAAAAAATCAACATTATAACTTGCAATAGGAATGGATTAACACACACAGAAACCACTGTGCTTCGAAATTCTAAGGAATCTTACAACACCAGGTTGTAGTTCAACAGTCTTATTTGAAAATCACAAGCTTTCGGAGATTATCTCCTTCGTCAGGTGAGTGAGTGAATGAGAGGTTCTCAAATCACATATCATATTAGGCTGGGACACCATCACACCAATCAACGGTGTCGTTGGTGTTCAGACAGGTTAGCCACGGAAAACAGTAGGTCCCAGTATACTGAATACACAATGGGTCAAATTACACAGACAAAGAGAGAAAGAGACCCGAAAGACAGAGAGAGAGAGAGAATGTCCAGTTGTATTAAAAACAGATAACTTTTTTTTCCTGCTGGTGGGGTTACGTGTAGCGTGACATGAACCCAAGATCCCGGTTGAGGCCGTCCTCATGGGTTCGGAACTTGGCTATCAATTTCTGCTCGACGATTTTGCGTTGTCATGTGTCTCGAAGGCCGCCTTAGAGAATGCTTACCCGAAGATCGGTGGCTGAATGTCCTTGATGGCTAAAGTGTTCCCTGACTGGGAGGGAACCCTCCTTTCTGGCGATTGTTGCGCGGTGTCCGTTCATCCGTTGTCACAGTGTCTGCATGGTCTCGCCAATGTACCATGCTCTGGGGCATCCTTTCCTGCAACGTATGAGTAGACAACGTTGGCCGAGTCACAGGAGATAATCTCCGAAAGCTTGTGATTTTCAAATAAAACTGTTGGACTATAACCTGGTGTTGTAAGATTCCTTACATTTGTCCACCCTAGTCCATCACCGGCATCTCCACATCATCGAAATTCTAGACAGCGGTCTAGTTCGCGGAATTCTTTAAAGCTAATAAATGTATAAATAAATAATGTCTTCATATCACCTCAGATACCTGCCTAACCGGCTCTCAGAAGCTATTCTCACGCATGCGGAGGTCCGGTCGCCAGGTGAAGAGCGCGCGCGGACTACGGCAGGTACTAAGGTACCCAGGGAGTGACTTTCAGCAAAATCGGAACACAGAGCAAACTTCACCTGAAGCGGTGGGATCAGGGAAGACGATAGTATATTCCAGGTCGGTATCTCCCATCGTTTAACCGCCAGTCGCCCCTTTCTTGGACTTGAACCTGTGGTCTACACGATCAACGTTAAACCGTAAACACCCAGAACCAACCAATCCGGAAGTGTCTTATTGCGAGGCCTTCACTTCCTTAGTAACGGACCGAGCAGGAGCATCAGACCAACCTGATGGCAGAGTGTCCCGCCCCCTTCTCCCATTCAACAGCTCTGATTGGTTTGCTAAGGCTCAGCCCTATATTGTAATGAAGCAATTGGCTAACGGGAACGCCAATTATGCCGTTTCCGCTGTTCGGGTGTAGTTATCCCAAGGTCGGTTGCACTGAGTGAAATAATGTTGTCACATTTAATATATCAATATTACTTGGTAAGTAAAAGAAATTTGACATTCATTAAAACAATCAACTTCTGAAATGCTGAATCGGCCAAACACGTCCTCGAAGCAATAACGATTGATTAAGTTCGGTAAGGATACCAGCTAATAAGAGGGAAAAGTCACACTAATAAAAGTTTCCACTTTAGTTTATTGATCTTTCCCGTTTTCAAATGATAAAATGGATAGTAAAAAGTTAAGTTACAAAGCACAGTTCTCTTCTATATCATTTGTTGAAATTCAAGCGAAATAACTGTCAATAAATCATTTAAAATGTCTGTATACGTTGACAATGTACCTGTTACAGAATGGAATATTCTGGACCAGAGAGTGATAACTGCAAACGTATTTAAGTACATACTAGCGGGTCTCCCGTAGCGTTATTTATGGATCAAAATAGGCAAATTGGCGACACAAAGAGGGAGAGGCAAGAAACGTACAGGGACGTTGAGGTGGCTACTGCTATATCATACTCAGGGCAGGGGCCCTCCTGCGTATTCTCCTTATGCCTTTTTTTTCTTCCCTCTTTAGTAATTTTCCTCCTTCACCTATGAATTTTTACTTTACCATGCATAAACAGAATCCAGGAAAACAGTGCCACAATGTGTTTGCCAGTGATGGATAAAAACGCATCAAGGAGAAGCACTGACGATATGCTTGTGTGAAGCAACCGAAAAATCTAATGACCCAAACAAAGTTCAGTTCAAGGATCGAAGCTCTGGGAACAGAGCAGAAGACATGAGCAGGGGTCCTGAAAGAGAAGGCTTATGTGTGAGAAAGTTGTCAATGGTATAAAAAAAACAGGATGTGGCGATGCTGGTGATGGACTGGGGTGGACAAATGTAAGGAGTCTTACAATACCAGGTTATTGTCCAACAGCTTTATTTGAAATCACAAGCTTTCGGAGGCTTCCTCTTTCGTCAGTTGAGTGTGGGATTCCATAAAGATACTGCATATATAGTCAGAGAACAATGCCTGGTGATAATCTTTCCAACTGCCCGTTATCAAGACAATCAAAGGACTTGAATAGTGTTCAGACAGAGAAACATTACATACAAGACTACTGAATACACAAACGGTCAGAACACAAAGACAGAGAGAGAGAGAAACATCCGAAAGGCAGAGAAAGAGAGAGAATGACCAGTTGTATTAAAAACATAACTTTTTTTCACTGGTGGGGTTACATGTAGCGTGACATGAACCCAAGATCCCGGTTGAGGCCGTCCTCATGGGTGCGGAATTTGGCTATCAATTTCTGCTCGACGATTTTGCGTTGTCGTGTGTCTCGAAGGCCGCCTTGGAGAACGCTTACCCGAAGATCGGAGGCTGAATGTCCTTGACTGCTGAAGTGTTCCCTGACTGGGAGGGAACCCTCCTGTTTGGAGATTGTTACGCGGTGTCCGTTCATCCGTTGTCGCAGTGTCTGCATGGTCTCGCCGATGTACCATGCTCCGGGGCATCCTTTCCTGCAACGTATGAGGTAGACAGCATTGGCCGAGTCGCAGGAGTATGAACCATGTACCTGGTGGATGGTGACCTCTCGTGTGATGGTGGTATCTGTGTCGATGATCTGGCATGCCTTGCAGAGGTTGCTGTGTCAGGGTTGTGTGGTGTCGTGGATGCTGTTCTCCTGAAAGCTGGGTAATTTGCTGCGAACGGTGGTCTGTTTGAGGTTGGGTGGCTGTTTGAAGGCGAGTAGTGGAGGCGTGGGGATGGCCTTAGCGAGGTGTTCGTCGTCATCGATGACATGTTGAAGGCTGCGAAGAACATGGTGTAGTTTCTCCGCTCCGGGGAAGTACTGGACGACGAAGGGTACTCTGTTGGTTGTGTCCTGTGTTTGTCTTCTGAGGAGGTCTATGCGATTTTTCGCTGTGGCCCGTCGGAACTGTCGATCAACGAGTCGAGCGTCATATCCCATTCTTACGAGGGCGTCTTTCAGCGTCTGTAGGTGTCCATCGCGTTCCTCCTTGTCTGAGCAGATCCTGTGTATTCGCAGGGCCTGTCCATAGGGGATGGCCTCTTTGACGTGGTTAGGGTGGAAGCTGGAAAAGTGGAGCATTGTGAGGTTGTCCGTGGGCTTGCGTTAGAGTGAGGTGCTGAGGTGCCCGTCTTTGATGGAGATTCGTGTGTCCAAGAATGAAACCGATTCTGAGGAGTAGTCCATGGTGAGTTTGATGGTGGGATGGAACTTGTTGATGTTATCTTGTAGTCTCTTCAGTAATTCTTCGCCGTGGGTCCATAGGAAGAAAATGTCGTCGATGTATCTGGTGTATAGCGTTGGTTGGAGGTCCTGTGCAGTGAAGAAGTCGTGCTCGAACTTGTGCATGAAAATGTTGCCGTATTGGGGTGCGAATTTGGTCCCCATGGCTGTTCCATGTGTTTGGGTAAAGAACTGGTTATCGAAGGTGAAGACATTGTTATCCAGGATGAAGCGGATGAGTTGTAGGATGGCGTCTGGAGATTGGCTGTTGTTGGTGTTGAGTACTGAGGCTGTTGCAGCGATGCCGTCATCGTGGGGGATACTGGTGTAGAGTGCCGAGACATCCATCGTGGTGAGAAGTGTTCCTGGTTCAACTGGTCCGTGGGTGCTGAGTTTTTGTAGGATGTCTGTAGTGTCGCGACAGAAGCTGGGGGTTCCCTGTACGATGGGTTTCAGGATGCCCTCGATGTATCCGGAGAGGTTCTCACACTGGGTTCCGTTGCCTGATACGATAGGACGTCCGGGTGTGTTGGATTTGTGTATCTTTGGGAGGCAGTAGAAGTCTCCCACGCAGGGAGTACGTGGGATGAGAGCGCGTAGGATGCTTTGAAGGTCTGGATCGAAGGTCTTGATCAGTTTGTTGAGCTGGTGGGTGTGTTCTTTGGTCGGATCTGCGTGTAACCGTCTGTAGTGTTCCTGGTTGTCCAGTTGTCGGTATGCTTCTTTGCAATAGTCCGTTCTGTTCTGTATGACGATGGCTCCTCCTTTGTCCGCTGGTTTGATGACGATGTTGTGGTTGGTCTTGAGAGCGTCAATGGGGTTGCGTTGTGCTCGGGTGTCGTTCTGGACTGTCTTGTGAGTGCGGCTGATGAATCTGGCGTTGACGCATCTCCTGACAGCTTGAGCATACATATCAAGCTTAGGGCAGCGACCCTCCGGAGGAGTCCAATTTGACTCTTTCTTCTTCGGTTGCTGTACCGCGGATCCCTCTGTCTGCTGTTCTGGATCGTTGATTGTCTCATTGGGTTCGCTGCTGAAATCTTGGGATTTGTGGAAGAATTCCCGGAGCCTCATTCTCCTGGTGAATTCCTCTGTGTCCGCCGCAAGACCGATTGGGTCCATTTTGGTGGTGGGGCAGAAATTGAGCCCTTGGCTGAGAACTTCGATTTCGTCTGGTTGAAGGGTCTGGTCGGACAAATTGACGATAGACTTCCCTGTGGTTGCAACTGTGGTACCGGGGGAGGCTTGGTTGATGCTGGTGGTGATGCCAAGCTTCTCAAGCTTCCTGCGCTTGGTTTTCATGTAGGCAGTATACTTTCGTTGCCTCGTCTGTTTGGCGGTGTCTCGTAGCTGGTCTGATGTGTCCTGAGTACAGGCTGAGAGTATGGACTCTATCTTGGTTTCGCGGTTGCGGCATCTGCTGTAGAGTTGGTGTACGAGATGGTTGCGGAGTGTGCGAGAGGTACGACGGCAGAGTCTCTCAGCGTAATCTGAGTTGTATGTCGACTTGAGTGGGTTCGTGATCTGTAGTCCTTTCGGGATCTTGTCTGCTTTCTTGCAGCTCTGTAGAAACTTGATGTCTGTTGCCGATATGCGCGATCTTCTTGGAGATCCTCTCCACTGTGAGCCGGCAGTTTGTGGTGTCGTTAGTAGCCATGATGTGGAGATGCCGGTGATGGACTGGGGTGGACAAATGTAAGGAGTCTTACAACACCAGGTTATAGTCCAACAGCTTTATTTGAAATCACAAGCTTTCGGAGGCGAAATCACTACTCTCCTTCAAACAGCCACCTAACCTCAAACAGACCATCGTTCGCAGCAAATTACCCAGCTTTCAGGAGAACAGCGTCCACGACACCACACAACCCTGCCACAGCAACCTCTGCAAGACATGCCAGATCATCGACACAGATACCACCATCACACGAGAGGACACCACCCACCAGGTACATGGTTCATACTCCTGCGACTTGGCCAACGTTGTCTACCTCATGCGTTGCAGGAAAGGATGCCCCGGAGCATGGTACATCGGCAAGACCATGCAGACACTGCGACAACGGATGAACGGACACCACGCAACAATCGCCAGACAGGAGGGTTCCCTCCCAGTCAGGGAACACTTCAGCAGTCAAGGACATTCAGCCTCTGATCTTCGGGTAAGCATTCTCCAAGGCGGCCTTCGAGACACACGACAACGCAAAATCGTCGAGCAGAAATTGATAGCCAAGTTCCGCACCCATGAGGACGGCCTCAACCGGGTTCATGTCACGCTACATGTAACCCCACCAGTGAAAAAAAGTTATCTGTTTTTAATACAACTGGTCATTCTCTCTCTTTCTCTGCCTTTCGGATGTTTCTCTTTCTTTCTCTCTCTCTCTCTCTCTCTCTGTCTTTGTGTTCTGACCGTTTGTGTATTCAGTAGTCTTGTATGTAATGTTTCTCTGTCTGAACACTATTCAAGTCCTTTGATTGCCTTGATAACGGGCAGTTGGAAAGATTATCTGTAATCACCAGGCATTGTTCTCTGACTATATATGCTGTACCTTTATGGAATCCCACACTCACCTGACGAAGGAGGAAGCCTCCGAAAGCTTGTGATTTCAAATAAAACTGTTGGACTATAACCTGGTGTTGTAAGACTCCTTACATTAAAAAACAGGAGGGGCAAGTTTATTGTAAATTCCATCTTTAGGTGTAGATGGTGGAGTGGTTAAGAAAGCAACATGACCCTCCAAAAACTGAACATTTTTTTGTTGTTGACTTTTATTGTTTTTTTTGGTTGCTTTTTATCAAATGTGAAAGTTTAACATTTGAGCAGAAACAGGTTATGTTTTTCACTAATAAGTTTTTATAAATACTGGAATTTGTGCTGAGTACAGGTGTGGATTTAAAACGCTGACATATTAACTTTTTTTTCCTCAGCTGACTAGACATTAATAACATTCAGAAAATGGCTTCATCAAAAGAGCAAATGGAAATTTGTACACTTATGGGTTATCTACAGGATTGGGACCATGGGACCAAAGCTGTCCGACATTGTATATTGAATGACTTTATAAATACAAATAGAGGTAAAACTGGTCCAGAGCTGGAATTACAGTTTGCTCAAGGAGCCAGTTTGTTTCTCACAAGATTGACAGCATGGCTCAGATTAACGTATCCTTTCCTTTAGACTGAATTTTAACAGCTGTCTTCTGTTAAATTGTCAGAGAATGTTTTACTTTTAAACTAATCAATGAAAATCAGAAGGGGAAACAATGTGAGGCAGTTCACTGTTACAAAATGTAATAAGAATTTTTTTGCATATCTTAAAAAGAATCATATTTTGATTTAGCCACTGTGGACAGAAATATACAATGTGTGCGTATATATAAAAATTATAAATAAAATGTTCCTGTGGTATTGATGATGGTAATTGGAAGGGTATCCTGTTTGATAAGGACAGGAATGTATCTGATATGATATAGTAGCTGTAGCAGAGACAGCTTAGGTTTGGCCAGGACTGGGAACTTTATATTCGTGTTTATAACATTTTCAGGAGAGAGAGGGGAAAAATGGGATGGGTTGGCAGCATTAGGGAAAGATTCAACCACATTGCTAAAATTTAAGAATGCTTTAGGCAGTGTTGTCCAGTAGAAATTGCAGGCTAGCCACAAGTTACGGAAACACCGATTTAGCCACGTGCACTAATTTTTAGTAGAAAACGCCTGACACTAAAATACAGGTAAATGTATTTCACGTGTATATTTAATTAACAAACAGTTACCACCATTCAGTGTGAAACTTTGCAGTCTTTGTCTTTCACCAAAGTTTGAATTTCTGGCATCAATTTATCAGACACAGTAGAGCACTACCTGAAAGGGTGGTGGAAGCAGATTCAGAAGTAATTTTCAAAAGGGAATTGGATATATACTTGAAAAGGAAAATGTTGCAGGGCTATGAGGGAAGAACAGGGGTGTGGACTAATTGGATAGTTCTTTCAAGAGCTGGCACAGGCATGATGGGCTGAATGGCCTCCTCTGCACTGTATGATTCTATGCTAATCAGACAGAAATGTATACTAAACCAAGTAAGGAGGGATGACCAAAAGCTTAGTCAAAGAGTTGGGTTTTAAGGAGATTATTAAAGGGGAGGGAGGTGGAGAGGCAGAGGGGTTTAAGAGAGGGAATTCCTGAGCATGGGGCCTAGACGACTGAAGGAATGACTGCCAATGGTGGGGCGAAGGGAGGGGGATGCACGAGGCCAGAGTTGAAGAACTCAGAGTTATCAGTGCTATGGGGCCTTCTACATCCACCTGAGAAGGCAGATGGGTTTAACGTCTCATCCGAAAAATAGCATCTCCAAGAGCGCGTTACTCCTTTAGTACTGCACAAGAGTGTCAACCTAGATTTTTTTTTTGTGCTCATTCCCTGCAGTGGGACTTGATCTCACAACCTTCTGACTCAGAGGCCAGAGTGCTCCCACTGAGCCACAGCTGACACCTTAAAGGCATGGATGAAGGTTTTGGCAGAAGATGAGGCAGGAGTGGAGATGGAGGTGGAAGTAGCCTGTCTTTATTGATGGAGAGGATATGGGGTCCGAAGCTCAGCTTGAGGTCAAAAAGGAAACCGAGATTGTGAACAATCTGGTTCAATCTGAGCCAGTGGTCAAGGAGGGGAGTGGATTTGGTGGCGAGAGAGTTTGTGTGGGGGCCGAAGACGATGGCCTTGGTCTTCCTAATGTTTAACTGGAGGAAATTGAGGCTCATCCAGAGCTGGATGACGGACAAACAGGCTGACAACACAGAGGCAGCGGAGGGGTCAAGAGATAAGGTAGACCTTGGTGTCATCAGCATACAGGTGGAAGCTGACCCCATCTTTTCAGATGATGTCTTCAAGGGTTAGCATATAGATAAGGAAGAAGTGGGGACCAAGGATAGATCGTTGGGGGACTCCAGAGGTAATGACGTGGGTGCGGGAAAATAAACCATTGATGGAGATGCTGTCACTATGATTGGCTAGGTAAAAGTGGAACCAAGCAAGGGCAGTCCCATTGAGCTGGACAATGCAAGAGAGGCTTTGGAGGAAGATGATGTAGTCAACTGTTCAAAGGCTATAAAGAGATCGAGAAGGACAAGGAGAGATAGTGCACCACAATCACAGAGGATATCATTAGTTACTTTGATTAGGGCCATTTCAGTGCTGTGGCAGGGGTGGAAATCTGATTGGAGAGATTCAAACATGGAGTTGCATGACAGATGGACACAGATTTGGGAGGTAACAACACATTCAAGAACATTGGAGAAGAAAGGGAGGTCATTTGCAAGGACAGAGGAGTCAAGAGTTTTTTTTGGAGGATGTGCAGGAATATGGTGGGTAACACAGCAGATTGTCGATTGGTATGACAGGTTTAGCAGTAGTTGGGAGGGCAGCTTGTTGAGTTTATCAGCAGTTATGAAGATTGCCTGCTGTAATAGTGGAACATGGGGCTTGGTAGGACTGGGGGATGGAATAAAGGTTTCGGTTTACTGTATGATTGCTGGGGTTTGGCAGAAGTGGTAGAAGGTTACGGGGTTCGGCAGATGCACTGCAGCAACTCGCCAAGGCTTCTTCGACAGCACCACCCAAACCCGCAACCTCTACCACCTAGAAGCAGGCGCATGGGAACACCACCACCTGCATGTTCCCCTCCAAGTCACACACCATCCTGATTGGAAATATATCGCCGTTCCTTCATCGTCGCTGGGTCAAAATCCTGGAACTCCCTTCCTAACAGCACTGTGGGAGAACCTTCGCCACACGGACTGCAGCGGTTCAAGAAGATGTCTCACCGCCACCTTCTCAAGGGCAACTAGGGATGGGCAATAAATGATGGCCTTGCCAACGATGCCCATATCCCATAAATAAATGAATGAATGAGCAGTGGGTCCAGGATATGGTAGCATAATTGAGTGGGGTGGCAGCAGGTGTCTTTGAGCATTGGTGGGTGGGCGGGGGGGGGGGGGGGGGTAGCAGTTTGTCAGCACTTGGTAGAGAAGGTGAAGGAATGTTCAAGAGGTTTCTGGTGTTTGGAGTACTGTGGGAGTGGAAGGGGTCCAGTTGCAGAGAGTGAAGTTGTTAGGGTCTGGAAGCTGTTAGGAGTGCAGTTTCAGAGTTGGAGAACATGTTGGGGGAGGTACCTTGAGGAGGTCTCAGGGTATGAAAATACTGGAGTAGGTGTCCCAGAATATGGTAGTATTGGGAAGGGGATCTCAGGATGCCATAGCATTGAGAGGGTGCTTATGGGATTTGAATGCAATGAAAGGAAGTCCTGGATTCTGGGAGAATTTAGGTGGATGCAGAGAAATGCCACTCTTGAGGGTGGGAAAGGCCCAATAGAATGCGGCTTGACTTGTTCCAGGTTCATTCCAGCTAGGAGCCTGGGACCTGGCCTGAAACCAGTTTTTTTTAATGTACAAAATCCATTGTTACTGTATGCTGTGTTCAGCTTTCTTTCCTTATCTGCTTCTCATTGTGTCTCTCTGACTCTCTCCCACTTCTTTCTGCACTCTTTTTTTCTCATGTGATTGTGTCATTTTTGGGGTCACAGGATTTGTTTGGCCAGACCCACAGGCCTGCACCATGGAAAGTGGGAAGGATCTGGCAGGGAAAGCATTGTTGGGAATTGGAGTGATTTGGCCAGGGCTTCAGTTTGTTTATTGCAGGAGTTGTAGTTGTCTGTCTACCTCTCTCTCTTCCTCCTTTTCCTCTTTTTTTTTCTCTCTCTCTCTCTCTCTCTCTCTCTGGCAGTCTTCCCCTATTTCTTTCTTTCTCTGATCTCCTTTGTTTCTGATTCTTTCCTCCTTCCCGTCTCTCTGTCAGCTCCTTCCCTTCTGTCTTTTTCTCTTCCATTTCTCCACTTTATGGGTTTTCTCGGTCTGTCTTGTTCTGCTTTTCTCTTTCCTGTTCCTTTTTCTTTCTTTGTCTTTTCGAGTTGCTGGAGGGATCTGGCTAAATCTGCAGGCCAGCAGTTGTGGGGAGCAGGGGGAATCTCTAGGCTGATTATCACTGGGAATGGGAATGCTCATAGTGGGCTTATCTGCGCCAGGGATGCAGTCTGTCAGCGCCAGAAGAGTACAGACATCGGGAGGGGACATTGGCCGGGGAGCAGGGTCTCCAAAGAGGCCATGGCAGCTTCTTAATTTAAAAGAGTTACACAAACTTTATAAAATACATAAAAATTAAAAACAGCCCAGGGAAGATTCTGGAGTGAATTGTGAAAGACAAGAAGTCCCATTTCAGTAAGTCTCATTTGTAAAGTTTAGTTTTCTTCCTGTTCCTTCAGGGTATTCTGGACTATGTACATTATCTGCAGCTGAGAGGGTTACTGAGATAATCCCATATTTCTGCCAGTGCTACTCTTGAACGAGCCACCAGGAGATGCACAAGTGCAAGCTGGGGTAACTGTTTTTCCCCTGCCTACTAGGAAGAAGCTGGCTCATGCTCCATGCATCCCCCTAACAGCAATGATCAGATCTGATGCATGTTATATGGACAATTGCAGGTGGAAATCCATGTCCTAATGTTGCATGACACAACAAGTTAGAGCATCAAAGCTCTACTGTATCTTGTCTGAAAATTTTCAACTGGACTGCACAGTCATTACTATGCTATAATAAGCCAAAATCAGGCAAACGTTGCCCACAATAGCACATATGTTATGATTTCAACCAGTTTTAACGGACAACATCCATAATGATCACTATTTTCGGTGAAGTACAAAGAGTACTGAGGAGGAGTGGAATTCATAATGTTCCATGTACATAACATGGAGAAAGTGAAGGATTAGAAAAGGCCATTTGGACAATCAAAGCACATTTCTATAATACCATTTTAATTCTCCCAGATTACCCTTCAGCAATGTTTTGGACACTCTATGGTAAATTTCCCTGCCACTGTGTCTGGGAAATTATGCCAGGCATTTATCATCCTTTGCATGAAGTAGTTCCTTTTGAAATCTAATCTAAATTTACTTTTCAGTGGCTTACATTGGACCTCTCATCCAACTATTGTGCCTTATTTTAAAGTAATATGCAGATTTACCTTATCTAATTCATTTAATATTAATATTCTGTAGTGTGTTTCTCTCAACTGTCTTTTCTAGGCTGTGGAGACTGAGTGCATTTAAGCTTTCCTCATAGTTCATCCCTTTTACATTTGAAATCACTTTTGTAGTTTTTCTTTGCATCATCTCTGATGCTTGCACATTTTGTACGATGGTAACCAGAATTGTACAAAATGTGCAAGTGTGGTCTGACCAGTGCACTGTACAATGCATTTAACATAATATCAACAGACTTGTATACGTGTCCTGACCGTATATCTCAGTACGTTTGAATTCTGTCCAGCCAATTTCCACAGATAAAGGAGTCAATCATTCTAGAAATCACAGTTTTACACTTATCACTTTAAGTTTGGGAGGGATAGAGAAAGTAAAACAAAAAACTCACTGTACTCTGAAAAAGCCAATAGTTATGGACATAGTCCTTAAAAATGGTTCTAATTTATGCATATTTAATAGAATAAAAAAGCACTTTAAGATATTAAATTATGTACAGTTTATACATTTACTGGAAGTTGGGAGCATTGTTCTTTAGTACCATATAACAGGAGAATAACAAATATTTTCTTAAATACTTAACTTCTTTGAACAGCTACATGGTTGGTACCTGCGTAACTGAGCAATTACAAGCCATTGGTGTATTTTTATCAGCAGCAAGTGGGTAAGCATTAATTTAATTGTGGCAATAATATTTTAAAAATGTTTATATCATCAATATCTCAATTTTTTTTTGTTGAAGATATGAACCTTCCAATTGTTGCCCTGGAGCACATGCCAGCTGTAGATGGGAAATAAGGCTCCGATCCAAGACCTCTGTTAACGCTACTTTGAGCTGCTGCTAGAAGGTGGACAACAGACTCGTAGTTGGTTCTGTCGTTCACTTTCTTCGTATTTATAGGAAGGTTCTTGTCCTCCACTCCATACTTTTTCACAGCAGTGCAGTTGTGATTGGGAACTCAGCAACATTACTAATTGGATCTGTGGCTTCCACTGTCTCGGCACTGTAATGCACTACCCCCCGAATAGTTCTAATTCTATCCTGATCAGGATAACAATTACTGTAACTGTTAATATAGAATATTATCTTTACCAACATACCTATATATACTTTAATTACACAGTAAGAATATATATTTCTTTCATTCCTATTTGATCCTGGAAGCTGTGCATTTTAACACTTTCAGTCCAATGACCTTTTTAATTTTACTTATATGTAAATCATCTAATATAGTAATGTAAAATTTGAGAAACCATCTTCTACAAGTTTTTTCAGTTAGATATTTTGAATTGAACTGTTCCTTTCTGGTTGGTGTAGATAATCTAAGTATATTCACTACAGTCTACAGAGCAAATTTCTATTTATATGAAGGCTTGTTATTTACATTTTTTTACAAATTCTGTGTATATGTGTGCAAATATTACCTAAAATATTGCTCTTCGACAATTATACCATGTTTAAACACCTGATTTTTTAAAAATTGATTTCAGTCATCGGTATCTGGTAGAAGTTTTAGAAGTTGGTGGCCTTTTGACTTTTCTGGAGATTCTGCGACTTAAACAATTGCGAGAAGACAACAAACAAGAAGCATTAAAATTACTTCAAATTATTGCGAATGCTGGACGAAAGTACAAGGAACTAATCTGTGAAAGCTACGGTAATCTAACACTTTGGCACCGATTTCTGTGACTCTGGCTATGTAGTGCTGGCCGTACCTGTCCCCAAGTGAGCTGATCTCACCCTATATTGTGAGGTCAGCTCATTAACATAGTTTTATGGAGGTTCCAAAGTGCAGTGTGACGTGCTGGGGACTCGGGCTGGAATTTCAGTTGCGAGCAGCCAGTGAAACACTAACGGCATTTTCTGGGTAGAGGGGAGCACAGGGGCTGGGGTGATAAAGGGTGAATGATGGAGAAGGGCCAGGCAGGAAAATTTTTAAAAAATGTATTAAGGCCTCACTTTCAATGCCCATTCTATTTGGGTGCTGTGCAGTTGAAGCGCTGCTTAGATGGTCCAGTTGCATTATGGGAAGACCTCCAATTAAGTTTTTCGTATGGCCTTAAAAAAGCTTTGTTTGCATGCAGGCTCCCAGTGACTTTACATTCATCACCCACTTTGGGTCGTACTACATGCCTCAGGAGTGTTTCAGGCCTCCGTACTTAATAATACAGGGAGCTGGCACTCGATGTCCCTCAGCGTTCCAGGACTTTCGTCCAGCATTCGCATTATCAGCTCCGTGGTATCTTACAACTGTCTGTCCTGCACAAATCTGCCCAAATCAATATGTAAGATGCAAGAGTGTATTTTCCAGATTGTAGAGATTTGCATATTGGTTTATATAGTTATTTTCTTACTTTGAGTATTAAATCAAATTTGACATCTCTAAACCATGAACATGGACATAACACATTTCTTGTGTAGGAATTATTGTGGCTTTAGTAGGGAAAAAAAAGCCAAAAATTCAAATTGTTATTCCCGCTGATAATATGCGAAGGGGTTACATGATGTGCATTGCTTTTCATTTACCTGGTAGATGGTAGATGCCTCCTCTACATGTAATTAATGGTAGTTTATGCTGAAGAATAAATGGCAAAGCCCTCAAAACAACAAATTAGCTAATGTGGACTCTTGCAACTGGAGTCCAATAAGAGTGTGTATGGGGCAATGTGACACTTTGCAAAAGATGAGAAACTGTGAATGGAGAGTAGAATTATCGACCTCCACCATGTCACTGGGGGGATTTACTAAGTAGAAGACAGGCTCATTCACTCTGGTTGGGGGGGAGGGGGTGGAGATCATTGAGAATCATCTTTGCGATGTTGTAATTGTGCACTTGCTAGCAGCTGTTTCAGAGTGACACAGAGATAACAGAGAGTTGTTTAGCTATAGATTCATGTGCTGCCACTGTGCAACAGCATGTTGGAGTGCCATAGTGATGCATTGTGTTGTTGTCTCATCTGTATAAATATAGTTAAATGCATTCTGCAATAACTAAAGTGGCAATGAATAATAATTTGGCCTTGCCTTTTTAAATATTTTATATTTAAAAAAAAATAAGGTGTGAGAAATGTTGCAGAGTGTTTAGCAAAGTCGAAAATGGAAAAGACCCAAGAACAGGCTCAGATCTTGTTGGAATTACTAGCCCAAGGCAACCCAAAGTATCAACTACAAGTTTACAAAGGACTGATTGCATTGTTGCCATGCACCTCCTCAAAAGTACAACAACTGGCTCTTCAGACATTGAGGACTGTGCAGGTGAGAAACAATAAGAACAGTAAATGAGGACTCTGTTTACCCATAATGTTTCACATTGGATTTAATCTAAAATCAGGGTAATTGATATGCATACTTTGAGATTCCTTAATTTGTTTAATGTTGCCCTTTTATTTTTAACTTTAATTTTTTTGCTGCTGTTCTGACCTTTTTTAGTCCCATGCATCTCTTTCTAGCCAGAAGGAGATCCAGGCATCCTGCCCCAGGTCTCCTCTATCACAGTGATATGAGATACAGAATAGGATTCAACAACAGCTAATTTTTATGGTATCCTGTTAAATAAACCGTCAGAGTTCTGGAAATTTGTAATATAACCAGAATTTTCTTTTTACACTTTTTTGATGACCATTACATGGTTACAGATTTTGCGTATTGGTTTTAACACAATTAGCCATTTCAAGGGAGTTGAAAAGAAATAGAAATGTGCTAATCACCAACAGAATTTTAATAGTCACTCTTATTAGTCATATGCCTGTGTCAAATGTCACTATTTTGATTGGCTTTTTCCCTAAAAAAAATACTGGCAAATTCCTGAGTTTCTGTCATCCATCCTTGTTTCGGTAATCCAGAACCATCAGCTGGTGGAACCTCCAACAGATGCGATATGGGCCCCAGTATTCACTTGGAGCCGGGAAGTGGGGGGGGGGGTGGAGGTTGTGGATGGGAGAACATACGAAATAGGAGCAGGAGTAGGCCATACGACCCCTCGAGCCTGTTCTGCCATTCAGTACGGTCATGGCTGATCTTTGGCCTCAACTCCACTTTCCCGCCCGATCCTCACATCCCTTGATTCCCTTAGAGTCCAAAAATCTATCTATCTCAGCCTTGAAAATACTCAATGTCTCAGCATCCACAGCCCTCTGGGGTAGAGGATTCCGAAGATTCACAACCCTCTGACTGAAGAAATTCCTCCCCATCTCAGTCCTAAATGGTTGATCCCTTATCCTGAAACTACGCCCCCTATTTCTAGACTTGCCAGCCAAGGGAGACCCGAAAAGCAAGGGTTTCTCGCAGGTCCAACCGAATTTAATGGTAGGTCCTGTTTTAAAATTTTTCAGAAGGTTTCTGGCTTGACAGCCAGCTTGATTGACAGGCCTGGCTGCCTGTTGGGCAGGAAAGTAGCCGGAGAGCGGATGGAAGATAAGTCGGAGTTTGGAGGGATGGAGGAGGGGGGGGCCAACACGGGAGGAGTCGGACATCGTAGTGGGAGTTGGAGATTGCAGGGGTTGGGGGGAGTTGGACATCGTGGGATCTGATCTCAGGGTGTGTAAAGAGGTTAGCTTGGGGGCCAGGGGAAGTACTCCTACTCCTCCTGGCCCACAAGCAGTGATGTAAATGCACTTACCTCATGGATTCGGCCCTTCTCGCCTCCTTTTACCTGCTGGAATTCCCGCGGCCCAGGAAACCCAGTCTCCATGGGTTAAAAATAAAAATTTAGGTAAAATGGAGGCTCTTAGCCTCCTTAAAAGATTTTACTGACTGACCTGCCTCCTGAGAGCGGGTTGGTTGCCCGGCCCCCAACCAGCTTCCATTAAAACTCGGCGGGTTGAGGTCGGGCTTGAGAAATTTAAAATTTCTTTTTAAAAAGAACCTTTATACCACAACAAACCTGACAGCTTCCATTTGTTAGAAGTATCCTGAGCAATGAAAGACTGCCATGCTATGGCATTTAATCAATACAAAAACTACTCATTACCAAGTATACTCCTGAGAAAGGTTAAAGAAAGAAAGAAATTGTATTTACGTAGTGCCTTTCATGACCTCAGGATTTCTCAAAGTGCTTTGCAGCCAATGAAATAATTTTGAAGTGTAGTTACTACTTTCATTTAGGGAAACGCGGAGGTTAATTTGCGCACAGCAAGATCAGCAATGAGATAATAACCACATCATCTGTTTTAATGATGTTGATTGAGGGATAAACATCGGCCAGGACACCGGGAGACCTCCCTTGCTCCTCTTCGAATAGTGCCATGGGATCTTTTACATCCACCTGAGAAAATAGATAGGACCACCTCAGTTTAACCTCTCATCCGAAAGGTGGCACTTCTGACAGTGCAGAACAATTTTGTATTACCAAGTCAGTTAATTTACTCCATAACAGTAAGGAAAGAAAAAAAGTCACGGGGAGAGTCACTTCAAGCTACTGTCCTGGACCACCTAGTGACCAGTTATAGAGCACTGTTGGCAGAGGACTGGCAGGAGGCTGTATATTGGCCTTTTGTGCCAAGAAATGGTGCTGGAGAATCTGAAAGAGGGGATTTTAAAAAAAAAAGTTTGATAAGAGATGTTTTTTAAATGTATAAACCTGGTATCTTACTGTACATTTTTGTTCTTGTTTAGACGGTTGTGAAGATCGTACATCCTTGTATTGTTGAACCTCTTTTAAACATATTGAGAACCATACACTATGAAGTGCAATATGAAGGTAAAATACTGTGTTGAGCTGAGAAAAAATAGTTGGGCTGAGCAACTCAGTGGGTTACAGCTGCAGTTGGATTCCTAGATTCTTGTTTTTTTAATTTTCAGAAGAAAGATTTAATCCAGAGACTCTGCTGTTCAATTGCTTCAAAAACTGTGTTGCTGAAAAGAGGGGGCGGGGGGGGGGCACGGGGTGGTAACCTGGGTTTCTTGCTCCAGGTTCTCACCATTTTCAAGAGTCTTGATGCCAGCCAGTGCAAACCCGTACAAAAGAAAGAGCCTGTCCTTATAAGAACAATTGTAAACAATTTTACAACACCAAGTTATAGTCCAGCAATTTTATTTTAAATTCACAAGCTTTCGGAGATTTTCTCCTTCCTCAGGCAAATCTCCACATCATGACTTATAAGAACACAGAGTGATCAAGGGGAGGGGGAGGTGGGGATAACAAGACAGACCATGTTGAGCAATGGGGAGAGGAGCAGGAGAGACGTGAACACACAGACTCTGTTGAAGGAAGGAGAAAGGTCGAGAAGGGGGCAGAAAGACGCCCTGTGGAGAAGTGATAGGAAGAGGAAAGAGAAAGAGAGAGACACACATAGGTAAACCGAGACCCTAGTGAGAGAGGGAGAGAGAGACCCTGTTGTGGAAGGAATGGGAGAGAGGGGAAATTTAGAGACAACGGGGCTGATTTTCATATGTAGCGCACATCCGATGGGCAGTGGATGGAGCGATTGCACTGCCTGCTCAGTGGCACCAGCGAGAGGCCCAAACCATCTTCATGGTTGGTCCTCATCTATATCATTTAGGAGAGCTGCTACGTTTAACGAACGCTGACCGGCAGCTTGTGAATTGAGGGAGGGGTGAAGATGATGGCTCCACTGTGGAGCTGAGCCAGAGTATTTCCCTAAAGAGGAGGATCAGTGAGCAACTGGCAGTGGATGGGAAGATTTTTTTTGTGCTTAAATGTCAGGTTTTCAGCATGAGCTGGGGGGTGGGGAGTTAGGCAGATGAAAATCGCCCCCAACATATCTGTGAGACATTAAGAGTAGGATAGTGCCATGGTGAAATGCTGGTTACAGGATTGGAATTAGGAGCGTGGAGCCCACAAGCACATGTGGAAGCATCATGCCAAGGTTGGGAGTCAGGGTATGTTCATCCCAGTCCAAGGTTGTTGCTTAGGGCATGATGCAACGAGAGGAGAACCACTTGGAACTGATGCAGTAGATGAGCAGGAGGAAATGACCTACATCAGTCTTGCCCTGGTGAGATTTGCACCAAAGTCTTCCTGACTTTTTCTGAAGGGATAGAAAAGGAAATGATCTATTTGCGGCGAGGTAGAGGAAGAGGAAGAGGTAGAGACAGATATGGGAGGAATGTATTCATATTTTTTTTTAAAATTCCTTCAGAGCCACCATATCTGTTGGTCAGCAAGAGGGCAAAAGTCCATGATTAGTGGCTGAGTACTGCACTGCACAGGCACTGGTCGATCTGATCAGAAGCTTCATCTCCAGTGTCAAAGAGCTGCAGGGATTCAGAGCTCGGCACTATGCCTGGACATAGTGTGACCTGGGGAGTGGGAGGGGTTGAGTACTGCACTGCATAGATACTGGTCGGTCTGAGCAGAGGCTTCAGCCCCAGTGTCAAAGAGCTGCAAGGATTCAGAGCTTGGCACTATGCCCAGACATAGTGTGACCTGGGGAGCGGGAGGGGTCACAAGTGCATAAGAAAGTAGTAAACTCTTTACATTCTATTCACCTGTAACAGAGTTGGAGACAGTGATGGCAATGGGAGAAAGAGGGGGACAGAGTAAAAGACCACCATAAAAATAGTGGAGGCATAAATTATTATGGAGTGGGAGAGAAGCAGACACAATTACAGGAAGAGGAAGAGGGACAATTAAAAGAAATGTCAGTGATCAATACCTGTCATGGTTTTGAGTTTGTACACTAAATAATTTTTCTGGTTCAGCATCACCAGCCACTCCCATAAGCAAGCCTCGAACCTTCTATGACCTGGAGTATAGTTCTTTCTGCCCAATATCTAGGTAAATGATAACAAGACCCAGGGATTTCAACAGAAAACCTTTATTCTGTACACCAGCAATTGGAAGGAATCACATGTAGCCCTGTGATTTTGCTCTCTTTGAAAAGCAGTCTGAATATACTGTTTATCAGACCAAGACTCAGGTCTAAATTAAAAGATGGTTTATTTAAATAAAACAGGTAAATAGACAATATACGGTATAAAACAGTAAGTCATACACCACTATTAATGCTTAATGTATAAAATAATAAATGCGCCGCTCTCAATTTCTCTCTATACATAGCCTTTAAAACAGAAACTCACTTCTTACACTGTGAAACATGCATCAGATTCAAATTAGCCAAGCTCTTCTGCTGGCTAGCACAAACTTAAGTACAAAGTTTTCTGCTGGCTGAGCAGCAGGCACCTTGGAAGAGAAATTCATTTAGGCCCCATTTTGGGCCTGAAATGGTTGGTGCACTCGTAGCACGCACCAGAGGCCAAAGGCCTTGGGCTCATCCAAAATCGGACATTATCTGAATAATTCTGGCTAGCTGCTGACACCTGTCGGGCCTCTTGAGGCAGCTTGCTGGTTTCCTGCGCCTCTGGCAACACCCCACAGATGGGGAGGGGAGGCAAACGGAAGGGGGCGAGCATATGCCAGCAGCAGCCCACAGTAGTGTTGTGAAGCCAGGAGGAACACTCTTGCTCCTCCGTGCTCCACACTAAGGTAAGTAAAAAAGAAAATTCCTATCTTTCTGTTGGCGGCCTGCAGCCAGAAGGAAGCAGAACTTTCTCACCAGTTTCGGAGAGGGATCCTTAAACAGGTTTTAGACCCTTTATTAGCATATGCTAGGAGCCTAACAGCTGTTTAAAGCAGCTACCAGGCACACCTGAATATCGCTCAAGCCAATATGACTTTGGATGAATTTCAGGCGCCCTTGGATCACAGGACATAGCCCTGCAAAATTGGATCTTATTGCCCCCTGTTTCATGCCCGAGAAACGGGCAAAACAATGTCCAATTTTGCCCCCGCTGTCTCAGAGAATCAGCCTTACCACAGAAATATAATCCAAGCACTTTTGAAGTTATACTGAGACAAAAGGCTGCATTTCCTTTATGTATGTTACGTGTATAGCCAATCTTTGACAATGGCAAACACAGTTTGCCATGCAGTGTAAAACCTGGGGCTATTTAACCTTATTAACAAATTAAAATTCCTATTGTGTGTTTCTCTCCCATGTTGTGAAACCCGCAGCAGCATCCTGTATGGTCTCTGAGCTTGTGGCTTTTTCTTTGAGAAATACCCTGTGTTACTGTGGGTTTTTAATCTTTCACATGCTACCTCCAGCAATAACGAATACAAATTAAAAATGCAGCACAGACAAAAATCCATTTTTGTCACAACCCCACAGGAGATCAATAAATCAGTTTTAAAAAATGAAGATGTTCTTGTGTTACATGTAATAATTACTGTTCTTTAGGGATTGAATTGATCAAGATACTCCTCAATTATAATGTACGACAAGCTTTGCTAAAAGGAATAGTTGCACGCCTTAATCCATCAATGGATGACATAAAGAATCGACCACGAATTCTTGATGGTAAGAAAGAAAAATGCAAAGACCCCCAAGTGTAACTCCAAAGTACTGAGGCATATCAAATCAACAATGCTTAACCTGAATCTTTGAACAATTTCAAAATGTCTTTGAATGAATCCAATATTTTATTTGTTTAGTCTGCCACTTAGTGCTGGCAAAACAAGTTCAATAGAATAAGTAGCATTGGATCACTATCCCTGTGGAGTCCTGTGAGTAAAGCATCAGATAAAACTTTGTGAAGTGAGGCAAGGACTGTTTTTGTGTTAGTGCAATCAGAAAGTATGTGAGGCTATTAGTATGGCATAACATAGGTAATACGTTTGATTTCATCTCAATAAGGACACTGCAACTTAAACGACCCAGTTTCATAAATTTGAATCAATGCTTAATTTAAGGTTAAACCAATATAAAAATCCAAATAATCTGATTTGTATAATCCTTTAGGAATCCATTGTAGCATTTTAAAATATAGCAGTATCATAGAGTTTGCAGTGTGTGGTGTAAGCTTGGATCAGTTGGTAGCACTGTTGCTAGTTATTGGTTGTGGATACAAGCCCCACTACTAGTATTGAACATGCAATGTAGGCAGACAGTCTGGTGTAGTACTGAGGGAATGCTATTTGTCAAAAGTGCCATCCTTTGGATGAGCTATTGAACTAGTGGTTCAGCTGGGCATTAAAGATTTGTATGAAGAGCAAGGAGCTCTCCCTATGTTAACATTCCCCCCCCCCCACCTTAACCAACCCTACCAAAAAAACAGACTAGCCAGTCAGTCATTCAACAACAACTAGCATTTACATTATTGTCATCATCAATAGTCTGCCTAAGGCATGTTCTTGATCAATTTTCCCTTCTCTAAATTGCTCTGTCTTGTGCTTCTCCATACGATCTCTTATTTTTCAGATGGCCCAGAAGCATCCTTCTTTTCCTCCCACTTGGTCTTTTTCCATCCATCCACCCTTCAATCACCTCTTTTAACATTCCATCCCCTCTCAGCGTATGCCCAAACCAATTCATTTGCCTTTTTCTGATAACATCAAGCAAATTACATTGTTCTTGTATAATTGCTAACACCTCCTCATTACTTTTACCTCTCTATGTGTCTCCAAGCCCAGATCTCTAAGCGCTCTAGAAGTCTGCCCTCCTCTTTCGTCAACATCCATATTTCAGCACCATGTGCTATATCAAACTCTTCACTAATTTCTTCTTCTGTTCTCTGTTCAGTTGTCCAGTCAATATCCTCTTCCTTCTATTAAACACAGCTTTTCCCATTGTAATCCTAGCTCTCACCTCCTTGGCACATCAGCCATCTTCAGTCATTATACTTCCCAGATATTTAAATTGTTTCATCAGATCCAACTGTTTCCCGTTTATTAAAATGCTCGCTCTTTCACCTTCATTCCTAGAAACCATCATAACTTTGGTCTTACCCACATTAATCTTCATTCCAGAATCCATTGCTGTAGCATTCAGACTATCTACCAACAGCTATAGTCCATTCATGGTACTTGCTACCAGGGCTTTGACATCAGCAAATCTGACAGCTTTCACTAGCTGACCTCCAATTTTCACCCCTGATTAAGTGTTTCTCTTACCATTGCTTCTGCATACACTTTGAACAACAGAGGTGACAAGCAGTATTCTGGTCGCACTCCTCTTCCAATCACTCCTAGTTCTGACTCTACTATTGCTTGTAGTTTGTTCCACATACAAAGCCTTTATCAGGCATCTATCTTTCCAATGCACACCAATATTCTTTAGTGCCTCCATTAGTTAGATCCACTTCACTCTGTCATAGAATCATAGAAAGGATACAGTACGGAAGGAGGCCAATTGGCCCATCGAGTCTGTGCCGGCTCTTCGTAAGAGCAATCCAGCTAGCCTCACTCCCCTGCCCTATCCCTGTAGCCCTGCAAATTTTTTCCTTTCAAGTACTTATCCAGTTCCCTTTTGAAGGCCATGATTGAATCTGCCTCAGGCAGTGCATTCCAGATCCTAACCACTCGCTGTGTAAAAAAAGTTTTTCCTCATGTCACCTTTGGTTCTTTTGCCAATCACCTTAAAATCTGTGTCCTTTGGTTTTTGACCCTTCTGCCAATGGGAACAGTTTCTCTCTATCTAGACCCTTCATGATTTTGAATACCTCTATCAAATCTCCTCGCAACCGTCTCTTTTCCAAGGAGAACAACCCCAGCTTCTCCAGCCTATCCACGTAACTAAAGTCCCTCATCCCTGGAATCATTCTAGTAATTCTCTTCTGCACCCTCTCTAAGGCCTTCACATCTTTTCTAAAGTGCGGTGCCCAGAACTGGACTCAATACTCCAGATGTGGCTGAACCAGTGTTTTATAAAGGTTCATCATGACTTCCATACTTTTGTACACTATGCCTCTATTTATAAAGCTCAGGATCCCAAATGCTTTTTTAACCGCTTTCTCAACCTGCCCTTCCACCTTCAACGATTTGTGGACATAAACCCCCAGATCTCTCTGTTCCTGTATCCCTTTTAGAGTTGTGCCCTCTAGTTTATATTGCCTCTCCTTGTTCTTCCTACCGAAATGTATCACTTCGCATTTTTCTGCCTTAAATTTCATCTGCCACGTGTCTGCCATGTCACCAGCCTGTCTATATCCTCTTGAAGTCTATCACTATCCTCCTCACTGTTTACTACCCTTCCAACTTTTGTGTCATCTGCAAATTTGGAAATTGTGCCCTTTATACCCAAGTCCAAATCATCAATATTTATCAAGAAAAGCAGTGGTCCCAGCACCGACCCCTGGGGAATACCACTGTACACCTTCCTCCAGTCTGAAAAACAACCGTTCACCACTACTCCCTGTTTCCTGTCACTTAGCCAATTCTGTATCCATGTTGCTACTGTCCCCTTTATTCCATGGGCCGCAATCTTGATGATAAGCCTACCATGCGGCACTTTATCAAACGCCTTTTGAAAGTCCATATACACCACATTAACTGCATTGCCCTCATCTACCTTCTCTGTTACCTCATCAAAAAACTCTAACAGGCTAGTTAAACACGATTTGCCTTTAACAAATCTGTGCTGGCTTTCCCTAATCAGTCCACCCTCGTCCAAGTGACTCTTAATTCTGTCCCGGATTTTCGTTTCTAAAAGTTTCCCCACCACTGAGGTTAAACTGACTGGCCTATAGTTGCTGGATTTGTCCTTACACCCTTTTTTGAACAAGGGTGTAACATTTGCAATTCTCCAGTCCTTTTGCACCACCCCCCAGTCTACGGATGTTTGGAAGATTATGGCCAGTACCTCCGCAATTTCCACCCTTACTTCCCTGTCGAAAGCGTTTTCAAAATCTGCAAAGCAAATGTACACCTCTTGATTATGTTCTATACGGCTCTCCCACAGAACCCTCATTATCCCTATTGCCTCTCTTGTTGAACATCCTCTGCGAAATCCAAATTGATGCTTGCCAAGATATTATTCCGCTTTTGTTCTTAACCCTCTTGTGAGTAATCTGAGCGTAATATTTGTGGCATGTGGAATTAATCTGATGGTAGGAAACTCACCACATTTGCCAGCAGTTAGCTTTTTTCCAGCGGTATCATGATTATTTTCATGGAGTCATCTGGCCATTCCCCTTTCAAGTACATAACTTTACACAAATTGACAAGTTCATTGTTGCCTCCTCCCCCATGTTTTTCACTAATTCTGCTGGAATCTTATCAACGGCTGCAGACTTTCCATTCTTGAGCTCATTTATTGCAACCCCTACTTTACTCTCAAGAACTTATGCAGCCAATACTATCAACTTCCACCTTCCCTATTTCAGTGTCAACTAGCTTTTCCTCTTTTGCATACAGTTCTTCAACCTATTCTTGCCACTTTTTTCTTTCTTCAGTTGGGTCAGTCAATAGTTGTCCATCTTAATTTTGATTGCTTTAACTAATTCGTTAACTGTTTAAATCATCCATTCCCCTCACTCTCTCATACAAAAAATTAGCTCTGCCTCTCCTATTCAACTCCACACATAGTCCCTTCAGCCAAATTCTCTAGGCTTATTAGTCTTTCACCTGAGGTCATTGTTCAATTTCCTGTATGTTTTATTTGCCCTCCTCTGTGTTCATATTTTTACATATAGATAAGCTAAGGTTGATGGAGGGTGGAGAATGGGAGGCCTGCCAGGAGAACACTGGAATAGTCGAGTTTGGAGGTGACAAAAGCATGCATGAGGGCTTCAGCAGCAGATAGGCTGAGGCAGGGGTGGAGACGTGCATTGTTACAGGGGTGAAAGTATGCGGTCTTTGTGATGGAGAGGATATGGGGTTGGAAGCTCAGCTCGCGGTCAAATAGGACTGTGGGTGGTGCAGAAACCTAATTGGAGAGATTCAAACAGGGTGTTGCAAGAAAGATGAGCACGGATTTGGGAGGCAACAGTACCTAAATTGTTCGACTGTCGACAATATCATAAAAGAGCCATGCGCTCCCAATCTGTCCTGAATCAATGTCTGTACTTGCAAATTTTCCAGCAGAAGTCACTGGGAACTCTGACTGATTCATTCCTCCCTTAACCAAGTAGTACTGAGGTGAATTATATTGCCCCACTAAGGTCAGCTAATTCAATATAGACCAGATATTAAACCTAGGACCGATTGGTCTTTATTAACTCAGCTACACATTGGGGTGGATTTTGCTGTGGCGAGGCTAACAACGCTCACTGTTATTTCTGTGCAAATTGGTCAGCAACTTCCAGCGACCGCACATGTGCAGTTAAACAAGGAAATCCGGAAGCTGATGAACGAGATACACTGTTCCCCAGTAAGCTTGGCGAAGACAGCATCTCGCCGTCTGGCTCCCCATTCCAATGAATGGAACAGTATGAAATTCCAGCACTGATGGTGTAGATATGAACTAATCTTGACAGAAAAAAGTTAGGGCTTGTCCATTCTGATGTAAGTACCCTTTTAACAGTGTGGTAAGTCTTAATGACTGCCAAACAACCCCTCTGGCACTGAAAATTAACTTAACAAGTGTGGTGTCTCATCCCTTCAGATTTTAATTGTTATTGGACTTTTTTAAAAAAAATTTAATTTTTATTTTACTTTTTCTTTCTGTCTCTTAATTCAATCTTTCTTACCCTCTCTTTATTTCACTTTCTGTACCAGATTTGATGTTAAATTTATTATTCTAACTCACACTTCCTGGTTCAGTCTCTGTGTGGCTTATTAATATGCTTCAATTTGATTGGTTAAGGGGATAGAAAGTTGCTTGCCCTGATCACACAGGTCCGTGCTTTTTGGCTCTCTAATTTAGAGGAAGTTGCTGTGCCAAAGCTCATGGAAACTCTATGGGCAAGTGCAAGCCGTTCATTTGCCGCTCACAGCAAAATCTGGCCACAGGGTACTGAGTTAGACGTTCAGCCATGATCATTTTGAATGACGGAGCAGGCCTGAAGGGCCAAATGGTCTACTTTTGCTCCTATTTTCCATGTTTCTATGTTTCTATTGCTATTCCCAAACAGAGCCATCTGGAGAGCTGTTATTTTGTTTTCTAACACAAACTGTATTAGCACCTGGAAATAATTTTCACAATGAATTAATTTTTTGTTGTTTTTAATTTATAAATTCAGTATAACTTAAATACCAATAAAATTATATAATTTTACCAGCACTTAAAATTTTGTAAGATAGTAATTTTCTTTTACATTTAGATAAATCCACACCAAACCTTGCAGAATCCTTACCAGTGTTTGTACAGCAGGCTGCGGCAGCAAAGGTTGTAGGGTAAGTCATGGCGACAAATTATTTACGAGTTAAGAAAATACGAATTAAGAGCATGGGTAGGCCATTCGGCCCTTCGAGCCTGCTCTGCCATTTGATAAGATCATGGCTGATCTGATTGTGATCTCAATCCTACTTTCCCGTCTACCTACTATAACCTTTGATTCCCTTGTTAATCAGGAATCTATCTAACTCAGCCTTAAAAATATTCAATGACCCTGCCTCCACCGCTCTCTGGGGAAGGGAGTTCCACAGACTCACGACCCTCTGAGAGAAAAAATTTCTCCTCATCTCCATCTTAAATGGGAGACCCCTTATTTTTAAACTGTGCCCCCTAGTTCTAGTCTCTGCCACAAGGGAAAATATCCTCTCAGCATCTACCCCTTCAAGTCCCCTCAGGATCTTATGTTTCAATATGATCACCTCTCTTTCTTCTAAACTCCGATGTGTACAGGCCCAATTTGTCCAACCTTTCCTCATAAGATAACCCCTTCATCCCAGGAATCAGTCCAGTGAACTTGCTCTGAACTGCCCCTAAAGCAGTTATGTCCTTTCTTAAATAAGGAGACCAAAACAGCACACAGTATTTCAATACCCTGTACAACTGTAGCAAAACATCTTGTCATTTATTGCAAGGGGAATGGAATATAAAAGTACACATTCCATTTGCCTTCACTTGCTGCACCTGCATACTAACTTTTTGCGATTCATGTACTAGGACACCCAGATTCCTATGTACCTCACAGTTCTGCAATCTCTTTCCATTTAAATAATATACTGCTTTTCTATCCCTCCTGCCAAAGTGGACAAGTTCACATTTTCCCACATTATATTCCATCTGCTAAATTCTTGCCCACTTACTTAACCTATCTATATCCCTTTGCAGACTCCTTACGTTCTCTTCACAACTTACTTTCCTACCTACCTTTGTGTCATCAGCAAATTTAGCAACCATACATTCGGTCCCTTCATCCAAGTCATTGATATAGATTGTAAATAGTTGAGGCCCAAGCACTGATCCCTGTGGCACTCCAGTCATTACATCTTGCCAACCTGAAAATGACCCATTTATGCCTGCTCTCTGTTTCCTGTTAGCTAACCAATCCTTTATTCATGCTAATATGTTACCCCCTACATCATGAGCTCTTATTTTGTGTAGTAGCCTTTGATATGGCACCTTTTCAAATGCCTTCTGGAAATCCAAGTACACCACGTCCACAGGATCCCCATTATCCATGTTGCTTGTTACTTCCTCAAAGAACTCTAATAAACTAGTCAAACACAAATTCCCTTTCACAAAGCCGTGTTGACTCTGCCTGATTGCATTGAGTTTTTCTAAGTGCCCTGCTATAACCTCCTTAATAATAGATTCTAGCATTTTCCCGATGACAGATGTTAAGCTAACTGGCCTGTAGTTTCCTGCCTGTTGTCTCCCTCCTTTCTTGAATAGAGGAGTTATGTTCGCTATTTTCCAATCTGACGGGACCCTTTCAGAATCTGGGGAGTTTTGGAAAATTAATACCAATGCATCTACTATCTCTGCAGCCACTTCTTTTAAGACCCTAGGATGAAGTCTGTCAGGACCTGGGGACTTATCAGCTTTTAGTTCTAATATTTTTTTCAGAACCCTTTCTCTGGTGATTGTAAATGTTTTAAGTTCCTCTCTCCCTTTCACCCCTTGATTCACAATTATTTCTGGCATGTTATTTGTATCCTCTACAGTGAAGACAAATGCAAAATATCTGTTCAATTCATCTGCCGTATCCTTATTCTCCATTATTAATTCCCCAGACTCACTCTCTAGAGGACCAACGCTCACTTTATTTACTCTTTTCCTTTTTAAATACCTGTAGAAACTCTTACTATCTGTTTTTATATTACTAGCTAGCTTTCTCTCGTACTCTAATTTCTCCCTCCTTATTATTCTTTTAGTCATTCTTTGCTGTTTTTTATATTCTGTCCAATCTTCTGACCTGCCACTAATCTTTGCGGAATTGTATGCTTTTTCTTTCAATTTGATACTATCTTTAACTTCCTTAGTTAGCCACAGTACGTCCTTCCCCTAAAGTCTTTCTTTCTCACTGGAATGTATCTTTGCTGAGTGTAATGAAATATCTCATTAAGTGTCTGCCACTGCATCTCTACTGACCTATCCCTTAACCTAATTTCCCAGTTCACTTTAGCCAGCTCTGCCTTCATGCCCTCATAATTGCCCTTATTTAAGTTTAAAACACTAGTCTTAGACCTACTCTTCTCTCCCCCAAACTGAAAATGAAATTCAATCATATTGTGATCACTGCTACCTACAGGCTCCTTTACAATTAGGTCATTAATTAATCAATCCTGTCTCATTACACATTACCAGATCTGCCTGCTCTCTGGGTGGCTCTAGAACGTGTTGCTCTAAGAAACTCTCCCAAAAGCACTCTATGAACTCATCTTCCAGGCTACCTTTGCCAATCAGATTCTTCCAATCTATGCGTAGATTAAAATCACCCATGATTATCGCGTTCCTTTCTCACAAGCCCCCATTATTTCTTCCTGTATACCCTGTCCTACAGCCTAGTTTATAGGCCCCCTAAGTGGTTTCTTGCCTTTACTATTTCTTATCTCTACCCAAACTGATTCTACATCTTGGTCTTTAGAACTAAAGTCATTTCTCTCTATTATACTCATGTCATCCTTAATTAACAGAGCTACCCCTCCACCTTTTCCTAGCCTCCTGTCCTTCCGAAATGTCAAGTACCCTTGAATATTCAGGTTCCAGCCTTTGTCATCTTGCAGCCATGTTTCTGTAATGGCTAACAGTTCGTACATATTTATTTCTATTTGAGCTGTCAATTCATCCATTTTGTTATGAATGCTACACGCATTCAGATACAAAGCCATTAGTGCTGTCTTTTTACTATTTTGCAACCTCTAGCCTTATCTGCTGGCACACTCTTAAGTTTGCATGTTCTGTCCCTTCCTGCCATTCCCTGATTATCATTTCCCTTATTGCTACCTTGCTCTCTTGCCTTGTCTTCTTTCTTTAATTTATCACAGCTTCCCTTACTTGATCCCTCGCCCCCACTATTCAGTTTAAAGCCCTCTCTACCGCCCTAGTTATACGACTCGCCAGAACACTGGCCCCAGCACGGTTCAGATAAAGGCTGTCCCATCGGTACAGCTCCCACTTTCCCCAATACTGGTGCCAGTGTCCCATTGAATCGAAACCCATTTCTCACACACCAATCTTTGAGCCACGACTTTAACTATCTAATCTTATTTCCTCTATGCCAATTTGCTTGTGGCTCAGGTAATAATCCAGAGATTATTACCTTTTGAGGTTCTGCTTTTTAATTTAGCCCCTAGCCGCTCATACTCCCTAAGCAGAATCTCTTCCCTCGTCCTACCTATGTCGTTGGTACTTGCGTGGACCAAGACAACTGGATCCTTCCCCTCCCATTGCACGTTCCTCTCCAGCCCAGACCAGATGTCCCGAACCCTGGCACCGGGCAGGCAACACAGCCTCTGGACTCTCGTTCTCGGCTGCAGAGAACTGTGTCTATCCTCTTAACTATACTGTCCCATACTATCACTACATTCCTACTAACTCCCCCCGCTTGAATGGCTTCCTGTACCATGGTGCCACAGACAGTTTGCTCATCCACCCTGCAGCCCCCGCTTTCGTCCATACAGGCTGCAAGCACCTCAAACCTGTTGGACAATTGCAAAGGCTGAGACTCCTCCACTTCTACCTTCTCGATCCCCTTACCTGCCTCGCTCACAGTCACACCCTCCTGTCCCTGACCACTGACCAATTCAGACGACCCTATCCTAAGGGGTGTGACCGCCTCCTGGAACCGAGTGTCCAGGTATTTCTCCCCCTCCCTGATGTGTCACAGTGTCTGCAGCTCGATCTCCAGTTGAATGACTCTGAGCCGAAGCTCCTCAAGCTGCAGACACTTACTGCAGACGTGTTTGCCCTGGATCATACTGGCATCCAGGAGCTCCCACATCACCTGCCCTGCCATCTTTTATTATGTGTTAATTAATTAATTATTTTTCTTAATTAAATTTATAATTATAAACCCTACTACTCCCAATAAGCTTTACAACTGCTAGTAAACCTTCTATTATTACTAAAACCTTACAATTACTAAGTTACACTTGTTTTGAAAGTTAAACGAGTTAATTACTCACGAACCAATCACTTACATGTTTCCCTTTCTTGAAGACAAAATCCGTGGGTTTCTGTATTTCCATTAATGTTGCAAATCACTGGACAAACCAAGGGAAAATGTTATGGTATACTGACAGATCTCCAGTAACATTGCTCACAGCGAGTTGGAGGATATTCTGTTTTATAACAAAGGTGTTTAAGCCATGTAGAAGACAACATCTTCTGGTGTAAGATTTCGATTGAAATTTTTAATTTGTTTACAATCTTATTTTGGGCATTAGAAATTTCACCTACTGAGAAACAAAATGACGGACATTTTCTTTTCAAAAAGTATTTGGAGAGATTCAATTGATTCATCAAGAAACTGTGATGGTCAAATGTTTACTTAGAATTTTCCAATTATAAAATGTTGATATTGGCTTTCCCATTATAAATGTTTACATAGCAATTTCCATTGTAAATCTTGACAAAAAATGTTAGAAGAAATAGCTCTTTGGATAGGATGTGCATACCATATGCAAAATTTGTAATATATCGATAGATTAATTGAGAATGAAAAGGCTGATTCCGTGCTTCTAGCAGGGAGCAGTGCATGCAGGTATTACATGGTGAGAAATCATTGGCACATAGCCCATATATTCCATCCATTTTTAATTCCTTTCCTACTGGAAGCTCAGACTTGGCCCTCAAATGTTTTGACATACTGATAGGTGAAGGTCACAGTTCCGGCTAGAGCATTGTGTGGGGGTTACCATATCCACATTAAGTATTGTTGACAAAGAAATCAGTTACCTGAGCAATCTGCCTCTGACAGTTCCACAACTTATCCTTTTTAATCTTCCCTTCTCTCTATAGGTCCTATCACATCACACACCCTTCACATGCTGAAGCAGTTGGCAGTAACTTGCTGTCAGGCTCAGCTACACCATTCTTTAATCAGCCGAAAAAGCTGTGGAAGGGGGCCTGGTTAACACTCCTGGCTCTGAGATCTTATATGAAATTGGTTTGGGGAACTTCAACTTAGTTTTTAGCGTGCAAGAGAGTCCATAACACCAAACTTTCAATAATTTGACAATAATTAAACTGATTTTTCAGTATCAATTCGAATGGATAGGGTGGACAGGAAAAATTCACCCCACTGCACTAGGAAATGTTCTTTTGAGCTTGTGGTTAAGGTACATACTGACACAATAAAGAGTGCTTTGCTCTGTATCTGGCTACTGTTATATCTGACCGAGGATGCTTGATGCCAGCAGAGTCACAAAAGTGTTCTATTTCCCAGCACTGACATCTAGATGAGAACTTAATTTTTTTTGGGAGAAGTAAAATTAAAAGTTTTATTAATTAATTCTAATTGCAGAATTTGTAATTGCCTGCTTTCTGTTTTATTACCTTTTGCAGTACACTCATTCAAGAATCTGCTGAGATAGCTGAGGAATTCCTGCAGTTCAGAGTGGTGCATCACCTCATGATTGCTATGGGGAACCTGGATCATTTTGACAGCCAAAGACAGGCTAGTTTGGCATTGGAAGTAAGCATATCATTATGGAAGTAATTTTCCAAGTCTGTACTGCTGGCAGGGAGCTTCACTTGTCAGCAGTTGGGAAATTATGAGCAATAAGCCCATGATTTCCCGGTATGTGCTGCCGATGGGCGAAGTTCCCGGCCAGCAGTGCGAAATCGGATAATTAGCCCTTACATCTCGGAGGGTGATTGTAAAGGACAGGTGAACCCACATTCCAATAACTGTACAGTGATTATATTCATTCATGATAATATATATATTATTGGATGCTCAGTACAGTAATTAAAGATGGAGAAAAAAAATCACTGTTAGTAACTAGGCCAAAAAAATAAAATCTATATTAATATCAAAGTACTGATTAGAAAATGTCAAAACATAGATTTGTTAATTTTGATAAAGGAAACATTTAAATATTTGAAATTTCATTTGAATATAAACATGTTCCCTCATGTGGCTCATTAAGTGAATGCATTACATCGTGTATCCTGGGTTATGAAGACCATGGAGGCCCTAAACTTGATGCCTGGACTGTGCTGAGTTAGGCATATCTCTTCTGGGACTCGTGATCACCATCCAGTTACTCCTGCTGGAAAGTGCATTGTCGTGGATGAGGGTAAGGATAGAATCAGGCTTAGCTGCATTGTTTTCAGCTGCCACTCACTGTCTGGGCTTACACATGAAAAATTGTGAGGTACCCCAAAGGCTGCCAGTATTCATGCAGGTATGGCCATTGCCTTCAGGAATTGGCAGCAAAGGGGAGAAAATTGAAGAAAAAACAAAAATTGGAAACCAGTAAACAAAAGCATCACAACAGCATCCAGCTTGTCTTGAATTCATTTGCAAGAAGCTGTGCCAGTCATCACAAATGAGCTGCACATTTAGGGAATGGAAGCCTTTGTGGTTCAAATAAATACCTTTGGGGAACACAGTGCCACATGGGTGCCAATCAATAGCCCCAACAACCCTGGGGAATGCAGCATCTCTGAAAAAGTCGATGACCCTCTCTGTGTGAGAGCATTGCCAAATTGTATAAATTGAGCTATCCTGGCAAATAGAGCATCGGTGACGTCATATAGAGGTATGCACAGCAAATTGGCTGATATGACAAAAGTCCCCTGTGGCTCCCTGGAAGGAGCCTGTGGCATAAAAGTTGAGGGCTGTGGTCACTTTCTGTGCCACAGTGAGGGTTGTATGTGCTGTCGACCTCAGTTGCTGATCTGGCTGCAGCAATGAACAGACCTCCTCCAAAGCTTCATGACTAAAGGACAGCTTCCTGAGACAAAGCTCTTGGGAAAAGTCTCAGAAATTACACATGGGTATAAACATCCTGCTGGAATGGTCTGTCTCTTCTCTGGTGCTACCTGATTAATCTGGCTTCCCTCCTGCTGCTCCTGTTGCTACATCATATAAATCATGCAAAGCTTGATTCCTATTGGGAAGCTCGTTGTGCTACCCTCAAATCCTAGCTCAGTAATTGGCTTGAAATGAAGAACTTTCCAAGGGTAATGCAGAGTTTAGGAGAAGACTTCCTGAGCATAAGAGCTTTAAAAAAAAAAGTTTTGCAATACCTGCGGTGAGTCCAGGATATGACCAAAAGTTTCCACAAGCAATCTCAATTGAGAAGTGTTTCTTTAATCAAATACTTCTGCCTTGATGAATGGGTCCTGAAAGGTTTTGGGGACTCAGGTGGTGAGTCACTCACTGCAGAATACCCAGTCTCTGACCTGCTCTTGTAGCCACAGTATTTATGTGGCTGGTCCAGTTAAGTTTCTGGTCAATAGTGTCCTCCAGGATGTTGATGTGGAGGATTCAGCGATGATAATTCCAGTGAATGACAAGGGGAGGTGGTTAGACTCTCATGTTGGAGATGGTCATTGCCTGGCACTTGTCTGGCGCGAATGTTACTTGCCACTTATCAGCCCAAGCCTGGATGTTGTCCAGGTCTTGCTGCATGCGGGCACGGACTGCTTCATTATCTGAGGGGTTGCGAATGGAACTGAACACTGTGCAATCATCAGCGAACATCTCCACTTCTGACCTTATGATGGAAGGAAGGTCATTGATGAAGCAACTGAAGATGGTTAGGCCTAGGACACTGTCCCGGGGCTAAGATGATTGGCCTCCAACAACCATTAACTTCTTCCTTTTTGCTAGGTATAATTGCAGCCACTGGAGAGTTTTCCTCCTGATTCATATTGTCTTCAATTTTACTAGAGCTCCTTGATGCCACACTTGGCCAAATGCTGCCTTGATGTCAAGGGCAGTCACTCTCACCTCATCTCTGGAATTCAGTTCTTTTGTCCATGTTTGGACCAAGGCTGTAATGAGATCTGGAGCAGAGTTGTCCTGGCGGAACCCAAACTGAGCATCAGTGAGCAGGCTATTGGTGAGTAAGTGCTGCTTGATAGCACTGTCGACGACACCTTCCATCACTTTGCTCATGATTGAGAGTGGACTGATGGGGCAGTAATTGGCCGGATTGAATTTGTCCTGCTTTTTGTGGACAGGACATACCTGGACAATTTTCTACTTTGTTGGGTAGATACCAGTGTTGTAGCTGTACTGGATCAGCTTGGCTAGAGGCATGGCTAGTTCTGGAGCATAAGTCTTCAGTACTACAGCCGGGATGTTGTCAGGGCCCATAGCCTTTGCTGTATCCAGTGCACTCAGCTGTTTCTTGATATCACATGGAGTGAATCGAATTGGCTGAAGACTGGCTTCTGTGATGGTGGGGATCTCAGGAGGAGGCTGAGATGGATCATCCACTCTGGCTGAAGATGGTTGCAAATGCTTCAGCCTTGTCTTTTCACTCACGTTTTGCACACACTATCTTCTTCAAATAGTGCCATTGGATCTTTTACTTCCACCTGAGGGGGCAAACAGGACCTCGATTTAATGTCTCAATACTGTACTGACGTGCCAGCTTCGGCTCATCATTACCTCTTACTTTTATATTCTGTACCTCTTCTGAGAGTACCTAAAATTCTATTAGTTTTTTTTTACAGCCTTAACAATGTGAGGTGCTGCCTTTAATGCCCTGTGAACTTGTACCCCCAAATCCTCTGCTCTTCCACAGCACCGAGCCTACTTGCATTAACAGTAAAATTATTTTTTTAAACAAAATGTATCACCTCACACTTACTGACATTGAATTCCATTTTCCACTTTTTAACCCATTCCTCCATTTTATCAATATCCCATTGTAGTCTTCTAAAGAAATAACTATATCTCCTATTTTGGTATCATCTGCAAATTTTGATACCACTCTCTCTAGGCCTATATCTAAAATCAGTTAAATACACAGCGAACAGAAGTGGCCCTAGAACTGAACCCTGTGGGACACTGCCTGTCACTTCCAACCACTTTGAAAAACCGTCCTTAACTCTTACTCAGTTTTCTCCCTTCTAACCAATTTTTAATCCAGTTTTCTATCCTCTCCCTAATTCCATAATCTTTGATTTTCTCTAATAATCTCACTTGGGGATGCTTGTCAAAGGCTTTCCTAAACTCTATATACTGTCCATTCACTGTATTTTGCCCATCTATCATCTCTATCTCCTCAAAGAAATTCTATGAGGTTTGTCAAGCACGATCATCTGTTTTGAACTCCATGCTGGCTACTTCTAACTATTTTCTCTTTATCTAGATATAGGGTAATTTAATTCTTAAAGATTCTAAAATTTTCCCTACCTTTTATATGTTAAGGTAACACATGGCAGATGAAATTTAATGCAGAGAAATGTGTAGTGATGCATTTTGGTTAGGAAGAATGAGGAGAGGCAATATAAACTAAATGGTACAATTTTAAAGGGAGGGCAGGAACAGAGAGACCTGGTGGTGCACAAATCTTTGAAGGTGGCAGGACAAGCTGAGAAGGCTGTTAAAAAAGCATATGGGATCCTAGGCTTTATTAATAGAGGCATAGAGTACAAAAGCAAGGATGTTATGCTAAACCTTTATAAAACGCTCGTTAGGCCTCAGCTGGAGTATTGTGTTCAATTCTGGGCACCATACTTTAGGAAGGATGTCAAGGCCTTAGAGGGTGCAGAAGGGATGTACTAGAATGGTGCTAGGGATGTGGGACTTCAGTTATGTGGAGAAGATGGTGTTCTCCTTAGAATAGAGAAGGTTAAGGGGAGAACATAAGATCATAAGAAATAAGAGCAGGAGTAGGCCTTACAGCCCCTTAAGCCTGCTCCGCCATTCAATCAGATCATGGCTGATCTTCAACCTCAACTCCACTTTCCTGCCCGATCACCATATCCCTTGATTCTCCTGGAGTCCAAAAATCTATCTATCTCAGCCTTGAATATAGTCAATGACTCAGCATCCACAGCCCTCTAGGGTAGAGAATTCCAAAGATTCACAATCCTCTGAGTAAAGAAATTCCTCCTCATCTCAGTCTTAAATGGCCGACCCCTTATCCTGTGTCTAGTTCTAGACTCTCCAGCCAGGGGAAACAACCTCTCAGGATCTACTGTTCCTATCAATGTTTTTGATTTTTTTCCCTCTTACTCCGTTAGCTTTCCTTTTAACTTTTCCAATTTCTCATATTCTCCTTTAGTTTTCTCGATGTGGAGATCCTTAAAGGCCCTCTTCTTCAATTTTAATTTGTTCCTAACCTCTTTATTTATCCATGGCACCCTGAAACTACTAGTAGTTTCCGTTTTTAACAAAATATATTTATTCAGGACCTTCTCAATCATTTAAAAAAAAATCCCTATGATGCTCTAAATCTAAATTCAGAATATTTTAGCTGAATTTGCTTGGTTGCTTAACTCCATGGAACCTCTCTCACCACGACAACATTCGGAAACAGACAGGCAAATGGAACCGAACATTCTCGGACTGCTGCCCAGATATACATTTGTCTTTCTTGAAGTGGTCAGCTGCTAGAAAGAACAAATGGATTTTTTCTCACTAGTCAGGTAAGCATAATATTAATTATTTCTGCCATTCAAATGGATAGGGTGTGAGCAGCTGCCGCTTGGCTGTCTGTTGAGCTGTTTACCTGGCCAAGGCCCAAAATAAAGCCTTTTGGAATTTCAATTGGCACACTTGTTTGATGGTTGCAGCAATGAATAATAATTAATTTTGTCTTCCCCCAGTTGTACACTTTATTCATTCTCACTTCAATGGTTGGAAGGAATTTCTGATGCACTTAACTTGTGAAACCATGCAACAGGAAACTAACTAGACCCAGTCAGTCCCCATAGAAATATAAATATTCCTAGATACTATTCATGTGATGTCACAAGACAAGGAACCCTTTAAAGAATATAGCTAACTGAAGTCCATTTTATAAACACATTTTATCTTAAAGACGTATTAAAAAAATACAGAAAAGTCTAGTTTGAGGCATGACAGAGCTCTGCTTCTGTTACGCTTGGTTCTAAAAATAATTTTATAATATCTGATGTTTGTATAAAAGAGAATTAAAAACTATTCATCTTTCATTTCAGCACCTGGTTCGTACATTTCCAGCTGTAGAAGAACATGTACGAAAAGCCATGGGAGAAACACTGTATGAATTGTATATGGTAATTCTTTAATCATCTTCATTTTAGTAACTTATGGCAGTAATAATAAGTGGAATTGATTTTTTTTTGCCATGCTTTCTTTGAGCATTTTGTCGTCGTACTTTTTCTAAAATATATAAATGTTAAAATATTAAAATATACTGCCATTCAGTAAACCGATTTCTATTTTTACGTAGAAAATATGGTTTTGAAATCACATTTGTAATGAATATTCTGTGGGTTTATTTGTATAATCTTTAGGTAAGTAGTGTGAATAAGTATTTAATTTTGATCATGTGCCTTTTTATATTTTTTTCCACTTAAAATATTTTGTTTAGCTCCCTTGATTGCTTAGTCGGTATAGCCATCCTCTGTTGTGGTACTGACCACATTCAATCTGGTCTCTGTTAAGTTAGCTGACCTCAACAGGGTACTATACTTGTGTTAGGCTGGGCAGGGAAAAGAATCCATTAGGACTCTTGGTCCTAATTGCTATCCAGTGACCCCTGCTGGAACGTGTGTGTGAAAATATCAGGTAAAGATAGTATCAGGCTTGGCTGTGATGTACTTAAAAGTTGAATAACCTGCCAACACTCATTGTCTAGGCTCACACATGAAGAATGGCTACTTGCTAGGTACTGGGGGACTGGCAGTGGTAGCGTACCCTCATAAGAGTTCAGATCATTGCAGGCAACTTGCCCCTCACCCACCAAAACTGTTTCTCCCTTTGCAGAATTACCTTCCCTGAAGAGGAAATGAAACCTAAATAGCTGTGAGATTACTTTTGATATGAGGGGGAAATTGAATAAAGATGTACAGTGGTTGTACTCCAAATCAGTAGGCTTAAATCCTAACCTATACCTGCGTTCACTCATTTTCTTCTGTTGTTGTCATGTGACAAAACAACATTTGGAAAGGTGAGGGAAGGAGAAAAAATGTAAGGATCAATCCCTCTTAAATGATGTAAGTTCTGTTGGCTAATACAGATTTGCATTAACAGCCCTGGAGAGATACATACTCTGAATCTCATAGTGCATGACTCAACATACCCAATAAACTATCTTTAAATCAAAAACGCAACTTACATTTTTATAGTACTCTTGAAATACAGAAAGTCATCTTTACAGGGCAAAGGAAATAAGTAGACATGAGCAGGAGAGAAATATGATATATTTTGTAGTCTTGTACTTATATATGTATCCTTTAAATCAATACAGATAAATCCAGAGAATTTGTACACGAGGATGGACTTGGTCCAAGCTGATGTTTTAGCTGCCAACAAAGTCAATATTCCAGGATGTAAGACTGAGTTAATTTTCCACTTTAGAAATGCTGTGTATTAAGCAGAATATAAATGCTTTTGCCAGTTGACAATTGCATTAATTAATAATTCATTATGTTTTGCTCCAACAGTTGACGAAGTACCAGAATAAACCCCAAGTTTTCAGTAGCAGCATGACAAGATGGAACCCTTTTTTAAGGCAGATTAAAAGTATCAATGCAAAATTGTCCTGAATTAATTACATTTTCAAATTGACTTCAGGTACAAAGAACAAAATAGTGCTGGGATGAACCCAAGGTTTCTCCATTCGGTCTTTAGAATGTATTTCCACCATGTTTTATCATTAGTGATAGATTGCAACTTTTGCTACCATGGTACAGCAGTTGAGCTGATTAAAAAAATTTGAACTTTCACCATAGGTTTAATACCAGCTCTGGACACCAACAGAAATACCAAAATTCAGCACCTATTAATTGTATATGAAACTTGTACTTCTCTAGTATTTGTGTTAACATGTATTACATAAAATGAAAAATATAATTTCTGGCATCACTGTTAACATTCCCATGGTTCCTGTATTTCAATTTATTAGAAATAAAAAACAATGTGCAACTGTTCGGTGAATATTGACTTCCACTCTGCAATCTGAGTAGGAATGTCACTAACAAAAAACTGAATATTTAATCCATGGTTTCTAATTTTTTATTTACTACGGCTGAGAAATTGGTTTCATGCTGGAAAATGGCGAGCTGCAGCTGCCAATGAGGTGTACAAATGTAGGTCTGGGAGGGGGCGAGCCTGGGCCGGCAGCGCCTTGCAGTATGGTTGTGGAGCCAGGAGCACTTCTGCTCCTTGAGGCTCCACAGTAACATAAGTTTAGAAAAATATTGCTTACCTTTCTGTTGGCAGCCTCCAGCGGTCCCTTTAAGTTCTACACAAAAGGCTATTAGTTAAACTCAAAGCCACGCAAATTCAGGGTAAATCTTGGGAATGGATATGAAACTGGCTGAAGAGTAGAAAATAGTGAATACTTAAGGAGTTACACAGGATGGAGGGACTGAATGGAGTCATCCAGGGATCGGTATTGGAACCACTATTATTATTAAATTAAGTGTCAACTGTGGCTCAGTTGGTAGTCCTCTTACCTCTGAGTCAGAAGGTTGTGGATTCAAGCCCCACTCCAGAAACTTGAGCACAAAATCTAGGCTGACACTCGTTAAACGGATCTTTTACGTCTGCCCTCTCAGATGGATGTAAAAGATCCCATGGCACTATTTTGAAGAAGAGCAAGGGAGTTCTCTCCTGTGCCCTGGCCAATATTTATCCCTCAACCAACATCACTAAATCACATTATCTGGTCATTATCACATTGCTGTTTGTGGGACCTTGCTGTCACGGTTCTTGCATTACAATAGTGACTACACTTCAAAAGTATTTAATTGGCTGTAAAGCGCTTTGGGATGCCCTGAGGTCATGAAAAGCACGATATAAGTGCAAGTCTTTCAGAAAACAAATGCAAATTGGTCAGATTTGCAGTAGGTACCAAACTCAGTGGTGGTGGGGGGGGGGGTGGTGGGGGTGGAATCGGATAGGCCAGCTCAGAAATAACAGAATGAGCTGGACAAAATATGTAAGTGGGTGGAACAATGGCAGATGAAATTTAATACAGACAAATGGTAAGTACTGCACAGAGGAAGGAAATATGGGCAAAATACTTACTCCATGAGTGGTGATGAAATAGCTATGGGTGAAGTTGAAAAAGGCCTAGGAGAGTCAATGCTCAAAATGTCCAACCACTGCAGAGCAGCAATCAACAAAGCCACTAGAATGATGAACTATATAGCTGAAACTGTAGAATATAAATCATGATGGAACTGCAGTGCTCTGGTCAGACCAGGCCTTTTATACTGTGTCCAGTTCTGGTTGCCAAGAAACAGAGATGCATGAGACATGATCTTATAGAGGTATGCAAGATTTTAAATGGTATGGAAAAGGTGAATGCAGAAAATTACTTCAAATTGCAAGAGTAG
This sequence comes from Heptranchias perlo, assembly GCF_035084215.1. Lineage (NCBI taxonomy): Eukaryota > Metazoa > Chordata > Chondrichthyes > Hexanchiformes > Hexanchidae > Heptranchias > Heptranchias perlo. Next base: position 36,498,936 of record NC_090333.1, on the reverse strand, counting down.
AACAATGGTTCACAGGTTTAAACTAGTAAAAGGAAAATTTAGGACTGATTATCAGAAAGTTTTTCTTTACATATAAAATGATCAATAGACTCCTGAATAGAGTAGTGGAGGTGAATCATTTAAGAACCAATTGGAGTCAAAGGGTCATTCTGAATGGATGAGCTAAGATGGGCCAAATGGTCTTCGTCATCTGTAATTATCTTATCATATTCAAAATAGAAGCTATGTCTTCATTTAAAAGCCAAGATATTGGCCAGAGAGCTAAAGGTCTATAATAACCTTTTGAAGGGACAAAGTACGCAAATATTTTGAATGCAAAACTTGTTGAGTGTGAATGTACCACTAGAAACAATCACTGTGATGCAATCAAGGAGGCTGTTCTTGTCCTGATCCAAAGAGGGTCAGTTGAGCAGTGCTCTGAACCAAGTATCAAAGGGAAGCATTAAATGGCTCAAACACCACAGGTTGTTATTTGTAATGTCTTTGTGTTTATAACAAGTTGTTGATCAACTGAGGATCCTGCATATTAACGCAGAGCATTGGGGAAACACTTATGGTGCCTTTGTTCTTCGCCACTCCAATATTCCTGACTTATTCAGCAGGGTGCAACAAAGTGGTGGTTGGATCATAGGCCCAAGGCATACCCATTGAAGCCATGGCTGATGACACCCACGTCACCAACAACAAAGCATGGGAAAGATACAACTGTGCCTACGTGTCGACCTGGCAAGTGATGTAGAGGACCATCGGGCTGCTTAATTTACTTCCAGTGCCTGGATAGGTCCGGGGGTACTCTACAGTATGCCCCTGATAGAGTGGTGAAGATCGTAGTGATCTGCTGTGCACTGCACAATTTTGCCCTTCAGGAAGGGCTGACCCCTAACTTGGCAGATAAGATGTTCGTGGAACTGGGGGATCCTGAACCAGATGTCCCTGGGCCCATACGTACATAAGAAATAGGAGCAGGAGTGGGCCATACGGCCCTTCAAGCTTGCTCCGCCATTCAATAAGATCATGGTTGATCTTCGACCTCAACTCCACTTTTCCACCTGATCCCTATATCACTTGATTCCCTTAGAGTCCAAAAATCTATCGACCACAATCTTGAATATGACTGAGTATCCACAGCCCTCTGGGATAGAGAATTCCGAAGATTCACAACCCTGAGTGAAGAAATTTCTCCTCTTCTCAGTCCTAAATGGCTGACCCCTTATCCTGAGACTATGCCCCCTTGTGAGATTTTACTCTCAGTTGCCGATAACTAATGTGACTCCAATTTGGTAAAAAGATGCTTTATTGAACTTCACAAAAGAACCAACACACGCAGTGTCGGGGCAGTGGTTTGCAACACAGAGCAAGAGATCATATCACCCGTTCCGCACTGGGTAGAGTCGTGTCTGTCTAGGAGTCTTAAATAAAGTGCGCTTTCCATCCCGCCTGGGGTACCATCGTCGATTGGTTATTGCTCACATCTTCTGCCCCGTCTGGGATGACTTCTTGGACTCCTTGTCCTCAGTCCTGCTCCACCTGCAGCCACTTCTGTTGATCCGGATCGTTCGTAGAAATGTCGAATAGCCATTTGGCTGGTCTCCAATGCTACCAGTCGTTACTCCTGCCAAGTCTCTACAATCTGATACCAGTGCAGGGTGCTCCTTTTATTCCACTTTTGGGGTGGACCCAGGGTCAGTTATTGACATGGGCCCTTGCCCTATTGGGGTCTCCCAAAAGGTCGAGGTGCTCAATGGTGCCTTGAGTTCTTTGTTTCTTTAAGAAAATAGGGTCAGCCTCTGGTCTTAACCAATCATCACCTTACACAGTGGCTCAAGCCCCTAGTGCTCCAGGCCAGGTTTCATGGACCTGCCTTGTAAGGCTCCATTGTTTATGGTTGCCCAGTGTCTGATAAGGGTCCCAGCTCTGACTAGTCAGGGTTGTCTGTTTGTTTCATCTTTTAGCTTGTTCGTGTAAACAAGCCAGAAGGTGGAATGCTGAGGCTGCCTTTCTTGCAAATTGATGTGATCTAAGAGCTCATACGTCCAGTACCAGAGCATTTAATTACATACAATCATATAAAAGAAAAAGATACACATGCAGACGCCATTATAGCTATTTCACTATATTATGAGCAAGGGTACAATCTTACACCCTAGTTCTAGACTCTCCAAGCCAGGGGAAACAGCCTTTCAGCATCTAAACTGTCAGGCCCTCTCAGAATCTTATATGTTTCAATGAGATCACCTCTCATTCTTCTAAACTCCAGAGAGTATCGGCCCATTCTACTCAATCTCTCCTCATCGGACAACCCTCTCATCCCAGGAATCAATCTAGTGAACCTTCATTGAACCACCTCTAAGGCAAGTAGTGGCCTCCTGGAGGAAGGCACGGTGGCAGCAGCCAGAGCAGCTGGTTTGGAATGGATGTCGATCAGGATGTCCAGAACAATTTCCCCGTAGAATGTTTCCCTGTGGTGGCACAAACATAATGAAGGACAGGTGAGATTGAAATTTAAACAATTGAACTTCTATTCAATGCAACAGTGAAAAAACCAACAAACATCAGTGTAAAAGCAGTTGAGAACAAGAAAGCTGTATACTCTCATCAGGAAAATGCAACAAAATAGTACATAGTTTTATAAATAGTGCAACATTTTTTCTGTGACAAAACTTTATTAACAGTAGCAAATAATTATTCTACAATGAATGTGTGTACATCATGTGTGAACTAAGCAGTAGTGGTAACACTGTATTGAGGTAGTCAATTGAAAAGTAGTGGTTAGTTTTATAAATAGTGCAAAAATGTTATTGTAACAACACTTCAAATACAAATTTGTTCAACAGTATTACACAATTTTAAAATAGCAAAAAGCTCTAGCAAAATGGTTAAACAACAACAAGAATAATACCAACAACAACAAGAACAATGTAAACAAATTTCAAACTATTTACAGTTGAGCATTTTGAAATGTGCCTGACGGACCGATGAAGGTGAAACTAGCAGGAGGAGGTGGACTCTGCATGTGAGGGGCATCCTTGTCCTTCATGCACCTGCGCTTCGCCCCTTCCCGTGCACATATCCTTGTGCCAAGGGCATGGCATCTGCGTCCCACATGTCGGTCAGGATCAGAGAGTTGGGAATTGGGTTCCGGATGTTGCTCTGAGGGGACATGGGGAACAGGTGTGCAGTGACTACTGGCAGCTGCCTCCTGTGATAGGGTAGCTGCTGGCTGCATCATTGGAGGGTGATCTTCAGCAGCCGGGACTTGCAAGGCCTGTGCATCTGGCACAAAGCCTGGGGGTGGAAGGAAATGGCCCTGGGAATTGCTGTCTTCCTGCTCGTCAGCAGCATGCAGAAAAGTTAGGAAACACTTCTTCACGGAAAGGATGGTAGAGGTGTGGAACTCTTTCCCACAAAAAGCAGTAGATGCTAGCTGAATTAATCATTTTAAATCTGAGATTGATAGATTTTTGCTAGCTAAGTGTATTAAGGGATATGGCACCAAGGCGGGTAAATGGAGTTAGGATACAGATCAGCCATTATCTCATTGAATGGCAGAACAGGCTCGAGGGGGTGAATGGCCTACTCCTGTTCCTATATCCCTCAGGGATCACACCTGTCACCGCAGTGGGCATCAGCTGTAGGACTGTGCACCCCTTGGCATACAATTCAACTGCCCTTCCACCTTATCGTGTGCAGCTCGTGACTCAGGAGTGTCATCCGGCGGCCGATGGACTCAAGATGTTGCAGATACCTGTGATGTTCCTGATACATCCCCCTTTGCAGTCACGGACTCCTGTAGTACGGCTCCCAGTCCTCCTCGTTCTGGGCCGGACGTCGACCCTGCCTCGGAGGAGATAGAGGTGCATCCTTCCACCCACCCAGTGGCCGCTGACCCCTGACAAGTCAGACTCAGAGTGCCACTCCTGTCTCACAGGCCCCGAGATGGCAGTTGCAATTTCGCGGCTGCCCGTGAGAGGCGGGTGCATTCCATGCAGAATGGGTGGGGCCAGGAGTCGTTGAGGAGGGTGGGCTCCTAGAGTGGGTGCGAGGAAGGTGGTCACAGTCAAGCGTTCCCTCCACGTCAGCACCCTCACAGTGCAGCATGAAGATAGGACTGCCTGTGCCACTTCTCCTGCCTTCGCCCCCGGGACATCCAGCCACCTCCTGGTCCCCATTACTCCTGTTCCTGCTCAGTCTCTGACTCAGTATCCTCTACAGTCCTCCTTTCCTCCAGCTGTTGTAGAGCTGGGGAGGGAAGAATAAAAGGTTACAATGCTGTAGCATGTTCATTTGTCAGATCACATAATAGCTTTACGTTCAATGCACAACACGGAAAAAGGCAATTCGACCATCACACGATGCATGAGCATCCTTCCACTCTAATTCTGTATCATTCTGGTGAATTTGCACTGCATCCCCTCCATGGCAAATATATCCTTCCTGAGGTGCGGTGCCCAGAACTGAACGCAGTACTCCAAATGGGGTCTAACCAGAGCTTTATATAACTGTAACATAACTTCCACCCCTTTGTATTCCAGCCGCCTTGAGATAAAGGTCAACATTCCATTAACCTTTTAAATTATTTTTTGTACCTGTCTGCTAGCTTTCAATGATTTCTGTACTTGGAGTACAAAAGCTGCAGATGAAATCAGAGGTGATTGACAAAGTTATCCAAATTGCATAGTATTCAGAACTGATAAACTACCAGGTAGCGGGTTAGAAGCCAACTGAAGAGCTAGACATGGTTGTGCAAAAGTAAAGGTTTAGGCATGAGAGAAAAGAAATGGAAACAATTTGTATCGTTGGGATGGGCTGCATCTGAACCGGGCTGGGACAGAAAGGACAAATAGGGTTGTAAAAAGAACTTTAAACAAATGAATGGGGGGAGATCTCAGTCAGAAACAATACTAAAATGATAGTTTAAAGATTTAAGAAAAAGGATAGGAGCAGAGTTCAGGTCACAAACAGTGATATAGATACTCCAGGTGAAGGGAATACTAAAATAACTGAAGTAGTTGCAGCAAGAGTGGCAAATAAAAAACGTGTTAAGTTAAACAGTATGAGAATGACAACATCAGGGCAAAAGGACAGGTTAGGGTCTCTTGTCCAAATAAGAGTTTTATATACTAATGCATGGAAAATAAGAAATAAATTGAGTGAATTAAAGGCTCAAATGCAGCTTTGAGGGTAAGACATGGTGGCCATTACTGAGATATGGCTGCAAGCTGGTCATGATTGAGAGTTAAATATTCCAGGTTACAAGATCTTTAGAAAGGATAGGGAAACTGGAAGAGGAGTAGCCTTATTGATTAAAAATACTATTACAACATTAGTAACAGAAGATATAGGCAAGAGAAAGCAATGAGCGGAGACTCTATGGTTAGAATTGAGGAATAAGGGAGGACTTAAAACTGTAATGGGAGTTGTCCACAAGCCTCCTGATAACAGCAATGAAGTGGCCGAATGTATTAATTCAGAGATTAGAGAGGCTTGTAGCAAAAGCAAAGTTGTTTTAATTGGAGACTTTAATTTTCATATGGATTGGGAAGAGCAGGTCCTGGGGATTTGTCAGTCTTTAGTGCTGTTATTTTTTCTATTACTGTTTTTTGCTTACATTAACTTTTGTGAGTTTCAGTCCTCGATTCATTATTAGTTTCCCTGGAATGTCAGGTATACCTGACATATTCTTCTACAGTCTAGACTGACACAAAGTAATTATTCAACAAGTCTGCCATTTCCTTATTTTCATTTGCAGTATTACTTGCATCAGCTTTTAAAGGGCTCATGATACCCTTGACTACCCTTTTCTAACATAACTGTAAAAACTTTTTGTGTTAATCTTGATATCCCCCCGCAAGTTTCTTTTTGTATTCACTTTTTGCAGCTCTTACTATCTTTTTTGTCTTCCTTTGCTGTTCTTTATATCTCTCCCAGTTCCCTGGATCTACACCATTCTTTGCACTTTTGTATGCTCTTTCCTTTAGTTTTATGTTATCTCTCTCCTCTTTTGACCATGGATGTTTTATTTAGTAAGTAGAGCTCTTGCCCCTTAGGGATATATACTGCTCCTTCATTAAGCTAAATTCTTTTTTGAACACCTCCCACTGTAGTTTTACTCTATAACAGTTTTGATCAATTTGCTGTTGTCAGTCTCTATCTCACCCCGTTAAAGATAGACTTACCAAAATCTAGAATCTTAGTAACTGTGTTAAGTTGCTCCTTTTCAAACCTAACATTGAATTTGATGATATTATGATTACTGTTAGATAAATGTTCCCTTACTGTTAGATTATTAACTAAGTCTGGCTCATTACTAAATCTAGTATGGCTTGCCCTCATGTTGGTTCTAGAACACATTGGTCCAGAAAACTATCTTGAATGCACTCAAGAAATTCACTATCTTTCTGACTTGAGCTTATGGTTTCCAACCCAGGGTTTTGTAGGAAGTCAGTGAGGAAATTGCAGATGCTTTAGCCATAATCTTCCAAAACTCTTTCAATTCAGGAATTGTCCCTTTAGATTGGAAAATTGCAAATGTAACTCCATTATTTAAGAAAGGTGAGAGAGAAACCAGGAAATTAGAGACCTTTCAGTTTAACATCTGTTGTGGGGAAGATATTGGAATATATAATTAAGGACAGTATGACTGAGCACTTGAGAAATTTTAACTGATTAGAGAGCCAACATGGATTTGTAAAGGGGTCATGTGTAACCAACCTAATTGATTTTTTGAGGATGTAACTAAAGTCGTAGACAGGTGAATGTCTATGGATGTAGTTTATATGGACTTCCAGAAGGTATTTGATAAGGTTTCATATAAGAGGCTGTCAGCTAACTTTAAAGCTCATGGAATTGAAGGCAAATTACTGACCTGGTTGGGAGATTGGTTAGATGGCAGAAGACAGAGAGCAGGGTGTGTAGTCAAACTGGAAGCAAGTAGCTAGTGGTGTCCCACAAAGATCTGTGCTGGGGCTTCAACTATTACCATATTTATGAATAACTTGGATAAAACAATAAAGAGCCATATATGCAATTGCTGAAGACTTGACTATACCTTCCCGCCATTTACCACTCACATGGTCATAATAAATCCTGATATTCTTACACTGGATTATTACCTCCTTTGTCTCGGCTCCAATTTATGTCTGATTAACCTTCTATAACACTTTTTGGGATTTTTTCCCTACTCTGAAAGGGCTGTATTAATGCGTGTTCTTGTGGTTGCGCTTCATTAATCGCAGGGAACCTTCACATTGAGAAATTTAAACCGGTTTTAACGACACGCGCGCGCGCACCCTCCAACTCGAGCGCAAAGTGATTGGCAGAAATCGCTGACCCCTGAAGCGCCAATCAGCGCCGCGATAGATGGTGACACGTGGCCTTCTTCACACGCCCTCTGGGACGCGAAGGAGGACGGGAGGGAAGGCGGCGAATTGCACGATGGGAAATGCAGTGCTCCTTTGTCGGGCGCAGAGGCAGGCGGCGGAAAGGAGAACTACATCACCCAGAATGCTAGGCGGCCCTTTCGCTTGCACGTTTCTCTGTAGTAACGCCCACGGTGTTTAGAAATGCCGGTTTCCTAGCGGTCGCTGGGGCGGTTTAAGGAGAGCGGGTCTTGATATTTGTTTTTTTTATTTGGTTAAATTTATGTGCAAAAACGAAAAAGATAATTCTGGTTGATAGAGTACATCATGCCGGGTTTATTTAGTTGCCTGTTCAATGCGCTCCTTTAAAGACGGCGGTTGCGCAGACGCCCTTTGTACGGTCAGGACCCCTTGGATCTGTCACTGGAGGCCTGAGGTGTCTGCAAGAAATTTAAAGCAGGAGCGATTCCGTCTGCAGCCGCTCGCCCGCCTCTCGAGGCACAGAGGCGCCGCCATTGTTATTATTAAGTGTGTGCGTGTGTGATCTTTAAAGGCGGACGATGCGGCGCTGTCTTTTAATTTAGCGGAAAGTGGGAAGCGAGCGAGCGAGTGAGTGAGTGAGTGAGGGAGGTGGTCAAAGAGGAGTGCACAAAGGGAGGTCCGAGGGGCTGCCTCAGCTGTCATCCTGAGGTGGAGGGAAGCGAGAGCTGGTAAAGGGTCATCCTGACTGTCATCAACCCCTCCCCTCCCCTTCCCCCTCTCCCCCCCCCCCCCCCCCTCTACTCTCCATCAGTTGGTAAACTGAAGGGAAAGAGCAACAATAGTAATATTCTTCCTTCCCATCCCGGTAAAAATGGATCGTGAAAGAGGAGAGGGCGAAGATAATTTAGATTACTCAGTGGCAAATGTAGAAAAGGTAAGATTATATATCAGTTTCATTTATTTGTGACACGGTACCTTTCGTCATCCTGTTTTGGTTTCTCTGAACTCAGCGAGACATGAGTGTAGGTACATTAAAACAATTCCATGGCAAGTGCAAGTCTAGTCCTATCAATGCTTAGTCATAAATGTAACAATACATGGAATATTGTGTTTTTTTGCGTAATAAAAAGGATTGTAACCATTGTAGTCAAATTTTAAATGTTTATTTTGTAATATAATATCCCAATCTACCTACAATTTGCCTTTGGCACATTTATTGTAGCTAAGTTTCTGATGTGCGAATGGATGTAACTTGGTGGTTTTAAAAGTAATCGTTTTTATTTTTTATTCCATTATGTTACACAAGTAAATCTGTATCTGCTGTTTGTAATTTTCTAATGCTGAAGTAAATTAAGACTCCAGAATGGGCCGAGGAACATTTAGCCTGCTTTACTGGGATTATTTGTGTGTGTTTGTGTTTGGGTGGGGGGTGCAATTGGATGGGATTATTTGTGTTTGGGGGGGGGAGTGCAATTGGATGGGATTATTTGTGTTTGGGGGGGGGGGGTGCAATTGGATGGGATTATTTGTGTTTGGGGGGGGGGTGCAATTGGATGGGATTATTTGTGTTTGGGGGGGGGGGTGCAATTGGATGGGATTATTTGTGTTTGGGGGGGGGGTGCAATTGGATGGGATTATTTGTGTTTGGGGGGGGTGCAATTGGATGGGATTATTTGTGTTTGGGGGGGGTGCAATTGGATGGAATTATTTGTGTTTGGGGGGGGGTGCAATTGGATGGAATTATTTGTGTTTTGGGGGGGGTGCAATTGGATGGGATTATTTGTGTTTGGGGGGGGGCAATTGGATGGGATTATTTGTGTTTGGGGGGGGTGCAATTGGATGGGATTATTTGTAACTGCAGTAACGATTGGCTGTGTAAACCTAACCATTTGTACTGACTTGTGTTATTGCCATGAGCTAATGAGGCCTTGATGCTGCTCTGATAATAGCAGCTAATGGGACAAACAAGATCATGGCTATGGAGGTTGAGCAATGTGAAATTGAGGTCGGGAGAGTCTGATTTTGAACAAGGAAAGTGTAATTAGGACAGAATGGAGTTTTAAAGCTCCTTTTTTCACATTTGGAGTCCTACAAAATGAATAGACCTCTGATGGTTTCTTCTGTCCTTAGGTAGGATTCCTCTCCTTCAGGCAGTTTGATCTCATCCTTTGAATGAATGAATGATGATCTATAGTAGGCTCACCTCAGGACTGTATTTGATTCTGAATGTGGCTCAGATGACCTTTGGTGCATACCTCCTGTACTGAGCTAGTTTTGTTAAAAGGGATTGGCTAATTTTGAAGGTACATTACCTATATATTTTTTAATTGATTTTTAAAAAGTAAGTGATCCCATCATGGATCGTTTGTTTGCTTGTTTGTTTGTTTGTTTGTTACCTCTTTAAAGTATGTGTGCAGGTTTTTATGGCTATAAATAACTATATAGTTCAAAAACAACAGCAAGTTATATTTACATAGTGCCTTTAATGTAGAAAAATGTCCCAAAGCGTCAGATGCAATCAAAGTCAATGGCAAGCCAAAGAAGATATTAGGAGAGGTGACAAAGCTTGGTCAGAGGTAGATTTTTAGGAGGGCCTTAAAGGAGGAGAGGAAGGTAGAGAGGTGAACAAGTTTAGGGAGGGAATTCCAGAGTCTTGATGGATGAAGGCACAGGGGAGGGGTTGATGCACAAAAGGCCCAAGAGTTTAGCTGGGGGATGGGTTTGCAGGGCTGGAGAAAGTTACAGACATCCAATCTTGGATCAGTCACAATTTCCTCCAATTAAATATTGATAAGACTGAAGCCGTCATCTTTGAGTTCCGCCACAAACTCCATACTCTTGCCACTGATTCTATCCCTTTCCCGACTACTGTCTCAGGCTGAACCATACTGTTCGCAATCTCAGTGTATTATTCAACCCCAAGCCATCCAACTTCCTTTACTTGCACTCTTGCTAGGTGATATCATAAATGGTTCACTCTCCTCTGGTACTGTGCCCCTTCCTTTCAAAACCTCAGTCGTCTCCCTGGTCTTCAAACGACCACCCCCTCTGTCCTTGCAAACTACAACCCCATCTTCAGTCCCCCTTTCCTCACAAATCCTGGACATGTTGCCATCCAAATTTCTGCTCATCTTTCCTGCAACTCCATGTCAGAATCTCCCAGGTTTCTGTCCCTGCCACAGCGCTGAATCGGCTCTAACTAAAGTTGCAGATGACATCCTCTGTGACTGTGACACAGGCCTCGTGCTCCTTGACAGCTCTGTAACCTTTGACATGGTCGACCGCACCATCCTCCTCCAATGCCTTTCCTCTGTTGTGCAGCTCAGTGGGATTGCACTTGGTTGGTTCCACTCTTACCTATCTGATTGTAGCAAGAGCATCTCCAGCAATGCCCTCTTTTAGCTCCTGCGCCCCTAAAGGATCTGTCTTTGGCCCCCTCCTCTTATCTATATGCTGCTCCTTGGCAACATTATCCCCAGGTAATGTCACTAACATCTGGGGACTGGTGCTAAAGTCGGGAGAGCTGTCCCACAGACTAGTCAAGCAACAGCCTAACATAATCATACTTACAGAATCATAACTATCTGTCAATGTCCCAAATTCCTCCATCACCATCCCAGGGTATGTCCTGTTACACCAGCAGGACAGACCCACCAGGGGAGTGCAGTCCTGGGAATCCTCAATATTGATTCTGGACCCCATGAAATCTCATGGACTATAAGGTCCATCATCAAGAGTGGCTTGGTAGTACCAATGCTGATCGAGTGGGCCAAGTCCTGAAGGACATAGCAGCCAGATTGGCTTGTGGCAGGTGGTGAGACAGCCAACACGAGGGAATAATGTACTTGACCTTGTCAATCCACCTATTGCCGATGAATCTGCGCATGACAGTATTGGTGGGAGTGACCACCGCACGTTCCTTGTGGAGATCAAGTCCCGTGTTCACACTGAACACACTCCATTGTGTCATGTGGCACTTCCTCTACGTGAAGTGGGATAGATTCAGAACAGATCTTGCAGCTCAAAACTGGGCATCCATGAGGTGCTGTGGGCCAATAACAGCAGCAGAATTGTATTCCACCACAGTAAGTAAACTCATGGCCTGGCATATTCCTTACTGCTCCATCACCATCAAGCCAGATGACCAACTCTGGTTCAATGAGTGTAGAAAAGCATGCCAGGAGCAGCACCAGGCATAACTGAAAATGAAGTGCCAACCTGGTGAAACTACAATACAGGACTTGCATGCATGCTAAACAGCGGAAGCAGCATGCTGTAGACCGAGCTAAGCGAGCCCACAACCAATGGATCAGGTCAAAACTCTGCAGTCCTGCCACGTTGTCTGAATGATGGTGGACAATTAAGCAACTAACTGGAGGAGAAGGCTCCATGAACATCAACATCCCCATCCCCAATGATGGCAGAGCCCAGCACGTGAGTGCAAAAGACAAGCCGCAACATCTTCAACCAGATGATCCTTCTCGGCCTCCATCTGAGGTCCCCACCATCACAGATGTCAGTCCAGTCCAATTAATTTGATTCACTCCACGTGATATCAAGAAACGACTGAGTGCACTGGACACCTTAAAGGCTGTGAGTACCAACAACATCCCGGCTGTAGTACTGAAGATCTGTGCTCCAGAACTAGCTGCACCCCAGTTAAGCGGTTCCAGTACAGCTACAACACTGGCATTGACCTGACCATGTGGAAAATTGCCCCGATAGGCCCTGCCCACAAAAAAAAGCAGGACAAATCCAACCCTGCTAATTACCGTCCTATCAGGCTACTCCCAATCATCAGCAAAGTGATGGAAGGTGTTGTCGACAGTGCTATCAAGTGGCACTTACTTGCCTAATAACCTGCTTAACGATATTCAGTTTGGGTTCTGCCAGAACCAGTCAGCTCCAGATCTCATTACAGCCTTGGTCCAACCATGGACAAAAGAGCTGAATTCCAGAGGTGAGGTGAGAGAGACTGCCCTTGACATGAAGGCAGTATTTGACCGAGTGTGGTACCAAGGAGCCCTAGTAAAACTGAAGTCAGTGCGGATCAGGGTGGAAAACTCTCCAGTGGCTGGAGTCGTATCTAACACAAAGGAAGATGGGTGTGGTTACTGGAGGCCAATCATCTCAGCTCTCTTTCCTTTCCTCCGCCCCCCCCCAACCCCAGGACATCACTGCAGGAGTTCAGCTGGGCAGCAACTAATGAAGCAGTCCATACTGGCATGCAGCAAGACCGGTACAACATTCAGGCATGCACTGTATGTGGCAAGTAACATTTGTCCCAGGCAATGATCATCTCCAACTAGAGAAATCCTAACCACCTCCCCTTGACATTCAATGGCACTACCGTCAACATCCTGGGGGCACCATTGACCAGAAACTCAATTGGACCAGCCACATAAATTCCGTAGCTCCGAGCAGGTCAGAGTCCGGGTGTTCTGCGGCAAGTGGCTCACCTCCTGATTCCAAAGCCTGTACCACTTACAAGGCACAAGTCAGGAGAGTGATGGAATACTCTCCACTTGCCAGGATGGGTGCAGCTGCAATAACACTCAAGAAGATCGACACCATCCAGGACAATGCAGTCCGCTTGATCGGCGCTTCACCCATTAGCCTAATCATCCATCCTTCCCACCACCAGTGTAACTTGACTGTAGTGTGTACTATTTACAGGATGCACTGTAGCAGCTTGCCAAGTCTTCTTCACGAGCATCTCCCAAACCCACGCCCTCCACCACCTAGAAGAACATGTGCAGCAGCTGCATGGGAATACCATCACTTCGAAGTCACACACCACCCTTACTTGGACATATATTGCAGTTCCTTCATTGTCACTGGGTCAAAATCTTGAATTCCCTACCTAACATCATTGTAGGAGCACCTTCACCACATGGACTGCAGCAGTTCAAGAAGGCGGATCACCATCTTCTCAAGCAGCTAGGGTTGGGCAATGAATGCCGATCTTGCCAGTGACTCCCACATCCCAAGAATTCATTTTTTAAAAAAAGATCTTTGTCTTCTGGTGGCAGGTGCTCGTTGAGAGGCAATATGATACAGTACTCTGGGTACGTGGTTACAAGTTTTAATGTAATCTTTAGCATTGTGCTCTCTTAAATGACTCCTAATATTTCCAGAAATTCTGGGAGCCCATAAAAATCATCTTTGCCAGAGAACTTTGACCTTAAATGTCAGCTGTGGCTCAGTGGTAGCACTTGCCTCTGAGTCAGATGGTTGTGGGTTCAAGTCCCATTCCAGAGACTAAACCACATAATCTAGGCTGACACTTCAGTGCAGCACTGAGGGAGTGCTGCACTGAGAGGTGCTGTCTTTCGGATAAGATGTTAAACTGAGGCCCCGTCTTCCCTCTTGGGTGGATGTAAAAGATCCCATGGCGTTATTTGAAGAAGAGCCGGGGAGTTCTCCTGGTGACCTGGCAAACACCTCAACCAACACCTAAAACAAATGATCTGGTCATTTATTTCATTGCTATTTCTGGGAGCTTGCTGCGCAAATTAGCTCCCGTGTTTTCTACATTACAACAGTGACTACACTTCATTGGTTGTAAAGCACTTTGGGGTGGCCTGAGGTTGTGAAAGATGCTATATAAATGTATGTATGTTTTGTCTGTTGTTTTGATATTGAAGGTCTGTGGTTTGCTATGGAATATAGTAATCTGTATAAATCAAGATTGTTCTCATGATCTGTTCATCATTTCCAGCAGATCTGATTTGTCCATGTGATCTGAAAATCTTGTTTACGATTGTCCCAAGATGAGCATGTATGATGGGTTTTTGATAACCATGTAATTTACCAGGGACTCCCTGGTAAATTGACCCAGTCCCTCTGTGCACCCAAGTTCTCTGCTACCTACTGTCCTGGCCAATATTTATTCCTCAACCAACACCTAAAAACAGATTATCTGGCCAATAACATATTGCGGTTTGTGGGACCTTGCAGTGCACAAATTGGCATTTCCCACATTACAACAGTGACTACATTTCAAAAAGTACTTCATTTGGCTGTAAAGCATTTTGCGATGTCCTGAGGTCATGAATGGCACTATATAAATGCAAGCCTGCCTTTCCTTCTTTCCTTCCTGCTGTATCCCAGCCTCCAACTCTGCTTCTCACCTCCTTCCAACTCCAATGTGAAAGTATGGGTGAAGTCTCCAGAGAGCAAGAGTGGACAACAGATGACGAGGGAGGGAGGGGGTGGGGGGGGGGGGGGTGCGAAACATGAACTAGAGAGTTAGGGACAAGCAGAGAAACAAGTAAAGAAAGAGATGCACAAATTTCATTTTTAGTTATGTTCATGAGCAACACCATGGTTTATCAGCTAGTAAAACAAATAGCAGCATCGAATCTTTCTGTCTTAAATATGTTCGCTACCTATTATGAATAATATCCAAAGTGTACTAGATAGTTAATGGTAACTTAACAACTTTAAAATGCCAATGTAATATTTCTAGTTTAATGCTCCGTAAACTTTTTTAAAATTTCCCTTTAAATTGGCATTGACCAAATGGTTGAAATATTGGTCCAAATCAGAATTTTTAACCATTTTTTAAAAATTCCACTTTACTTAGGACTTTTTAAAATTTTTAAAAGAGCAGGATTTGATAAGTTGATCCTAAATGGGTTTCACCTGTATTTTCATTTTTCACTGGTGCAGATTGCCCTCAATTACCATACTAGGAATTTTTGATTTATAAGAATGTACACATGTAGTTGGTCATTTGTTGCTTACTCATAAGTTAAATGTTGTAAGCTGCTTCAAATTTGTAAAGTTTATTCCCCATTAAACTCCCCTTTTTGTGCAAAGGAATTAATAAATATTGTTTTTAAACATCATCTGATTGTTATCCAGCTTTCTTTTGGACAGCTGTGCTTCCCTCCGTGCAAAGAAGAGAGCAACCCAGCTCTGCTTCCTATTGATCACAATTCACAATTGTGATTATGTGCGAATGAGTGTTGCCAGCTTATTAAAATGAACACTTTTTAGTTGCAGTTATAGATCACTCGTGAATTTGTTTCTAATTTATCCAGCATTGTTCATCAGTAGCTACAATAAAATCTGATGTATTGGTCTGAGGTAAATTGCACTCTGACTTCTGACTGGCCGACAGTTAAATTAGTGTATAAATAGCACTGTACCCAAGGATTTTGATCTTGTAAAGTCCTAAATGAAGGTGTGACTTGCACAAGAAAAGTTATAACTTCAAGGACTTTCATTATAATGTACTATTGATTTAGAGTCCGTGGTGAAGACTAGTTTATCAACTCCAATTGAAGAGATGTGATCTATCGGCATTAATGGCCTTTCAGGATGGATTAGAATTGGCTGTTTTTGACTGATCACTGTGTTAGCATCTTAGATACCTGGATGTTAATGAACCTGGTAGCACAAGAAATGGGTCCTGCCAATTAGCCCATGTATTTCTTTAGTTTGAATAATATTTGTGGGTCATAATTTATGCTTTTCAGACAGAAGAAAAGTGTTCATCAACTTGACACTCTTTATTCCACAGAAATGGCAAAAAAATACTGATCCAAGAGCCAAGCAGTTTTCTAGCAATTTTATCCATCAACGGTAGAACGTGGCTCTTTGCTTTTCATGTGTCATGTTCTGCTAAATCTGACTATCTCCTATAATATAAACTGAACAGAAGTAAATGTTCCTAGATATCGTTAACTAGTAGTTAGACTTTTGCCAGCTGTTCATTCAAAAATTCAGCTTTTACGTTCTTTTTCAGGGAAAATTCTAGTTTTCCACTACATGTTATTTCATCACCTTTCCTCATCTCCTAACAGTGTTGACTCTTCTAGGGTATCGACCATGGGCACTTGTCCCCTTCTGGTGACTAGTCATGTACAAGTCTTGATGGTGAGTATTGGCAGGCTCCATTTGCAACCCCTCAGATAATGAAGTAGTCCGTGCCTGCATGCAGCAAGACCTGGACAACATCCAGGCTTGGGCTGATAAGTGGCAAGTAACATACGTGTCAGACAAGTGCCAGGCAATGACCATCTCCAACAAGAGAGTCTAACCACCTCCCCTTGACATTCAACGGCATTACCATCGCCGAATCCCCCACCATCAACATCCTGGGGTTGCCATTGACCAGAAACTTAACTGGACCAGCCATATAAATACTGTGGCTACAAGAGCAGGTCAGAGGCTAGGTATTCTGTGGCGAGTGACTCACCTCCTGACTCCCCAAAGCCTTTCCACCATCTACAAGGCACAAGTCAGGAGTGTGATGGAATACTCTCCACTTGCCTGGATGAGTGCAGCTCCAACAACACTCAAGAAGCTCGACACCATCCAGGACAAAGCAGCCCGCTTGATTGGTACTCCATCCACCACCCTAAACATTCACTTCCTTCACCACCGGCGCACCGTGGCTGCAAAGTGTACCATCCACAGGACGCACTGCAGCAACTCGCCAAGGTTTCTCCGACAGCGCCTCTGAAACCCACGACCTCTACCACTTAGAAGGACAAGGGCAGCAAGCACATGGAACAACACCACCTGCACGTTTCCCTCCAAGTCTCTCACCATCCCGATTTGGAAATATATCGCCGTTCCTTCATTGTCGCTGGATCAAAATCCTGGAACTCTCTACCTAATAGCACTTTGGGAGAACCTTCACCACATGGACTGCAGCGGTACAAGAAGGCGGCTCACCATCACCTTCTCGAGGGCAATTAGGGACGGATAACAAATGCTGGCCATGCCAGCGATACCCATGTCCCATGAACTAATTTTTTTTTTAAAAGGCTATATAGCTGTAGGGACATTGCAGCAGAGCCCCATCTGTCCTAGCCTGATGACCAGCAGGCGCTACTGACTACTGATCAGAAGTGGGAATTTTGGATGACTTTCCCATCCCCACTCAATCTAGTGCCTTAAGGTGTCTGTACTGCTTTCTCAGCCCCGCTGAAATGAGCTAAATCAGAACAGATTGGGGATCGAATCTGGGATCTTCTTAGTGCATACAGCTCTGATAGTCACTGGATAAATTTGCTGTGCCATTTGGGGATGCACAAGAAATTTTTAACTGCAGTCGTGTTAGAAGTTTTGTTTTTAATGTAATGTTCTTGTGAAATAACGGAACAATTTGGCATAGAACACTTCTTTTAAAGAGGAAGGAAAAGCAGGAGAAGTGTGTGATCTATCATTTTTACCTTAGTGGAAACACCATTGTGAGGTGAGTAAATGGAAAATTTGCACCTACCTGGAAAATTAACTATAACATGCTTTTTAAAAGCTGTATTTCTGAATTAGTGGCTGGGAAAAGGACTGTCTCCAGTTTCCGAATTGAGCACCATTCTTCTTGTGAGCCGAGACAGTGCGCTGACAGGCTAGTCAACTCTTTGGGGTATTGGCGCTGAGACTCATTCTGTACTTAACTGACATCCAGGCAAGTGCAATTCCAGAAGGGGTGACTGGATAGCAATCAGTAGCAGGGACTTGGTTGATAGCCTCATGGAGACTGATATCCCCTTCAGAGCAGCTCCAGCAACATACAGGAACCGTATGCTTTTGGAGTGGCTGCATTGATTTTTAAAAAAAAAATGAGATTCAGTGCTGTGGTTCAGCCTGGGAAACAATCCAGCATTCAAACCCGTGCTTGTCAGAAAGACCAACTAGAAAAAAAGTTAAATAGGGTCTTCATGGCTCTTGGGTGACATGCCTGGTGATGGAGTTTGGAATCCAGTCAGTACATTTGGTAATCTGACACCTGAGCAAGGCAGAGCACTATTATTGATTGACCAGCTAGCCTCACTCACTAATGGAACATGGAGGGGTCGACCTGTTACAGGGGCTGGGCTTCTTCCCACTCTGTTCCAGATACTCCTAGAAGCTTGTGCCTTGATGGGTGAAGTGATACTGGTGGTTCAAGTAGCAGGAACCTATATTCTGTCGGTGAGTTGTGTAGTTTTAGTTGGTTAAAATCTAGCAGTATGTGGTAAGAGGGATGGGGAGGGGCATACTTAAGCCTTGGCTCTGCTTATTAGTGCATAAGTTTTCTGGTCTTGGGTAAGTGGAATGTCTCCCTAGGCGGAGGGAGTGTATCCATTTTGGGCAAACAAATTCTATCCACATAGCTTTGCCAGCATCACCTACATCCTGTGAGCAAATACAACATGTCAACATAAATGGTTTTGAGTTCAGTTTGCTTTTGTGGTAAATATATGACTGAACCATTGGTTTCTATTTTTCTTAAAAAAAAAAACTTTCTTCCATATTTTTGGAGGACTTTATGCTTTATTGAGCTGAGATTTTTAATATGGACTGGAATACTTTTATGTATCAGTCCTCATCCAGTATACCATTCGGCAGATGTATAATAAAGCTCCCTTTATTGTGCCCCTGCTCAACCTCTAAAGAGACTATTTTATGTCACCATAGGAACTTTTGATTTATCACACTACCTATTGTTACTGGTCTTTTGTGAGAGAGACTAGTAATTTAGTGACCAATGTACACCCCATTTGTGCCGCAGGAAGTAGGATCAGAAGTATGCTTTTTGCGACATCAGACCTGATCGATCATCTTTGCTTTGGCAACTTTCTTTTTAATCACAATTCCCTGCCTTTTCTTCATAATCCCTTAATGCCCATGCTTCCTAAGTAAGTATGTAACTTTTTTTAAACACCTCAATTGACTTTGTATATATGAACTTCTGGAGTTCTGTGTTCCACATTTTCTCAACTCTTTGAAGTTTTTCGTGGATTTCCTTTTAACTGGCATAGCTTGAATTCTTCTAAGATTGTGCTCCTTGTTCTGGATTTCCCTACTAAAGGTAGAATCTGTCCCTGTCTACCCTGTCAATTCCCATCATTATTTAAAATGTCACAATCAAATCACTTCACCTAATTTCTAGGATTCATAATCTTAAATTACCCAGTCTCCCATCATAACTCTGTCCCTTCATTCTAGGTATCATTGGCGTATCATCACTGGACTTTCTCCAAGGCCATTATATCCTTCCTAAGGTGGCATGTCCAAAATTGAATGCAGCACTCCAAATGAAGTCTGATCAGCACCATATGTAACTGCAGTAGTTCTTCCTTGCTTTTATATTCTAAACCTCTTATGATGAATATCGCTTGTCTCCACCCCTGCCTCAGCCCATCTGCTGCTGAAACCCTCATCCATGCTTTTGTTAGCTCGACTTGACTGTTATAATGCTCTCCTGGCCAGCCAGGTCGGAGGTAGGACATTGCAGTTGGTCTTTATTATAACCACAACTTGCATTTATATGGTTTACGTAGGCTTGGGGAGGAAATTCCAGAATTTTAGGGCCTAGGCAGCTGAAGGCACAGCTGCCAATGCCAATTAAAATTGGGATGTGGAAGAAGCCAGAAATGGAGGAGTGCTGAGATCTTGAAGGGTTGGAGGAGGTTATAGAGATAGGGAGGGGTGAGGCCATGGAGGGATTTGAAAACAAGGATGAGAATTTTAAAATCGAGGCTTTGCAGGATCGGGAGCCAATGTAGATCAGCGAGCACAGGGGTGATGGGTGAACGGGACTTGGTGCGGGTTGAGGATATGGGCAACAGAGTTTTGGATGCGCTCAAGTTTATGGAGGGTGGAAGATGGGAGGCTAGCCAGAAGAGCATTGCAATAGTCAAGTCTAGAGGTTACAAAGGCATGGATGAGGGTTTCAGCAGCCGATGAGCTGAGGCGGGGTGGAAACGAGAGATGCTACAGAAGTGGAAGTAGGCGGTCTTGGAGATGGAGCGGATATGGGATATGTGGATCAGGGAACAAGTAAAATTAGCCATTGTTTCTGCTCCTGATTGCTATTCAGAGACTCATGCTGGAAACTGGTTGCTGAATGACAGTGGAATTGTGCTCTGCATTGATGCAACAGTTGAATAGTGCATGCCGTTTAGGCTCACTCATTAATGCCTACTTGAGCAAAGTACAGAGGGTTCCTGGCACCCATGTAACCATAGTACTACAGGAGATCACCTTGAAGAGAATTGGTGAGAAAATTGGAGCGATGAGAAAGTTCCAACAATTTTTAGTTGGTCTCCCTCAGCC
Organism: Heptranchias perlo; assembly: GCF_035084215.1. Classification (NCBI taxonomy): domain Eukaryota; kingdom Metazoa; phylum Chordata; class Chondrichthyes; order Hexanchiformes; family Hexanchidae; genus Heptranchias; species Heptranchias perlo. The sequence goes on along the minus strand of NC_090333.1, from coordinate 36,478,537 downwards.
TAACTCGGCAAAGGATATTTTAACATAAAATACTGCCTCCAGTGGTATGGTACTAAATCTCACACCTGGAAGGTTGTATATTCAGTCCCTGATTTAAGATTAGTTAACGGAACTCAGAAGGGTTATTGGTGAGGGTGTGTGATTTGAGTCTGTGTCCCTTGCTCACAAAAATGAGGACTCTTCTCTGTCCTCAGTGAACAGTGTCTAACTACATTTACTTAAAGAATGGAAAGGACTATTTTCATGAATAAATAATGTTTTGCCTGGTCACTGAATATTTGTTGCATGTAATATTTTTAAACCAGCAAAGGCTATTGAGGTGTCTAGGCTGTATTTTGCTCCAGCAAAAATATAAATTTACAGTGTACCAGATTTCACCAACTTAGTCTCTCTCAATTGGATTTTCATTATAGGACTCTTGAATTGGGAATTGGATGACTAATGAGGCTGTTCAATCTCATGGCTGTTAGGTACCTGATATCACAGCGAGACTTGTACAACTGAAATAGCTGAAATGGAAATTGAGTTGCTGAGTTTTCAGTTAAATATCTGATTGCAGCAGTCTAATTGAGGTGTTTTTAAAATTAGCTTTTAACAAAAGGAAGCTGGTAAACCAATGGCTAATTGTGGTTGTGCTAGAAGAGGAAAATGAATAAGAGCCAAGTTTAGAGATGATGGCCCTGATAACAGGGAAGTGGGAGGGGGGTGGGGGGAGATTTAGTGGCCGGGAAACCCGGAAAGTCCTGCCGAATTTAACAGCAGGACGTGATTTAAATTTTTTTGAATTGTTTTCCCTGCCACAGCCAGGCAGATTGAAAAGCTGGTTAACTGTCGGGTGGGTAGGACTGCAGCTCCAGGCTGGAGCTGGGAATGAAGAGAGGGAGGGTGATGGGGCGGACATTGGGTGGGGGAGTTGGAATGCGGGAGATGGGGATCTGATCGTGGGGTGGTTTACAGGTTCGCTTGGTGGGCCAGGGGGAAGTGCTCCTGCTCCTCCTGGCCCGCATGCAGTGCTGGAAAGGCACTTGCCTGTTACATCCAGCTGTCCGCGCCTCCCTTCAGCTGCCGGGTCATCTGAGGCCTGGGACACTAGGCTGGCCAGCATTAAATCTGGAACAGAGATAAAATCTTAGGCACACAGCCTCATTAAATATTTTAACGACGGGCCTGCCTCTGGAGAGCAGGTTAGTTTCCCCCCCCCCCCCCCCCCCCCCAACCTGCCTTCGTTTATAACCAGTGGTGGGTGGATTGGGATTGGATTTCCCATTTAAAAATGTTTTAACCATCCTCTTTACCCCCACTACCCTGCTCATCCTGGGGGGTTAAAATTACCCCCAACAGGTCAAAACAGCAATACAGCAGCCATGCCACGAGATAATTGGATTCAAGCTATTGCAGTGCAGGACAGATTAAAGAAATGTTGGGATAGAATTGAGTGAATAAATGTGGAAGTTGGACAGAACCGGGAGATAGTCAAACTCATTTAAGATAAAAGAGCAGAACTAGAGCAAGTGTTTAAAAATAATAGAAAATTTACACAGTGGATTGGAAAGAAAACTTGTATAAACTGATGTATCTCTGTATTTTGAGGTCCTAACAGGTCAAATTTCCACGATTACTCTCGGTTTTCTCGTAATTGTTCTGTGTCGTCCACAATGCCACCTTCCTCCCTGATTTGAAGCATACTTTTTTTTAAAAATTATTCTGTTGCTTCTAATTAGCAACTTGGATTCAGGCTAACTACTACAGGTTTGTTTGCCTATTTTTCTGTTTGTTTTTCTCCTGGTATCATGACAGTATAGGTTTTTAAACTGGGATCTGCGAGGAGATCCTGGGATTCTGCAAGGACACCAGATTTCTACCTGCTTCAGATTTTTGTGTTTTGTTGACTTGTTAACAAATTATTCCTGTTGTACTCTGGTTTTTAAAAAAAAATTGCAGTAACGCCACTATTTTCCTAAAGGTAGCTGACACTGTTTTGAAAATAGGGAACCTGGGAGAGTATATTTGCAGTGGATGAACCACACAGGAAAGTCAGAAAAGCGGATTTATATTTTGCACTCACTTCTAGGCAGAAATGGGAATTTCTGTGTCTGTTGGATTGGGTCGAAGCCTGCAGTCTGACTCCAAGTCCCTGTGGGAGCTGTGGCAAAATGGGCTGGAGGTGGAGGGAGCAAAAGAAACCTATGGCAAAGAACAGGAAACTAGCAGAAGAGGGAGTAGATGGAGAGGAAGAAAGGCTTGCAGTATGAGGAAGTGTGTGAGGCATAGAGATGAAAGGACACAGTGGAAAACAAAAAAGACCAGAAAAGTTATAGGAAGAGAGAGAGAGAGACATGCTGTTGTATGTGAGCAGTGCTGTGGGTATCAATTAATATATGTTGTATTAAATATGTAATATATACTTGTTGCCTATGGTTGTCTTTTATAAATTGTGTGCAATCACATCTTTCCTGTAATCTAGTGCAATCACATCTTTCCTGTAATGTGGTGACCGGAACTGTATGCAGTACTCTGGCTGTGACCTAACTAGTGTTTTATACAGTTCTAGCATAACCCACCTGCTCTTATATTCTGTGCCTCGGCTAATAAAGGAAAGTATCCCGTATGCCTTTTTAACCACCTTATCCACCTGTCCTGCTACCTTCAGGGATCTGTGGACATGCACTCCAAGGTCCCTCTCTTCCTCTACACCTCTCCGTATCCTCCCATTTATTGTGTACTTGTTTGCCCTCCCCAAATGCATTACCTGACACTTCTCTGGATTGAATTCCATTTGCCACTTTTCTGCCCACCCGACCAATCCATTGATATCTTCCTGCAGTCTACAGCTTTCCTCCTCACTATCAACCACACGGCCAATTTTTGTATCATCTGCAAACTTCTTGATAAAGCCCCTCACGTTCAAGTCCAAATCATTAATATATACCACAAAAAGCAAGGGGCCTAGTACGGAGCCTGGCAGGACCCCACTGGAAACGGCCTTCCAGTCGCAAAAACACCCATCAACCATTACCTTTTTGCTTCCTGCCACTGAGCCAATTTTGGATCCAACTCGCCACTTTCCCTTGGATACCGTGGGCTTTAACTTTTTCGACCAATCTGCCATGTGGGAGCTTGTCAAAAGCCTTGCCAAAATCCATGTACACTACATCAAGCACGTTACCCTCATCGACCCTCCTTGTTACCTGCTCAAAAAATTCAATCAAGTTAATCACACACTACCTTCCTTTAACGAATCCATGCTGACTGTCCTTGATTAACCCGTGCCTTTCTAAATGACGATTTATGCTGTCCCTCAATCAATTCCAATAATTTGTTCACCACCAAGGTTAGACTGACTGGCCTATAATTACTTGGTCTATCTTTATTTTTCCCCTTTTTTTTAAACAATGGTAGAACATTAGCAGTCCTCCAATCCTCCAGCACCATGCCTGTAGCCAGGGAGGATTGGAAAATGACGGTCAGAGCCTCTGTTATTTCCTCCCTTGCTTCGCTTAGCAGCCTGGGATACATTTCATCTAGGCCGGGCGATTTATCTACTTTGAAAGAAGCTAAACCTCTTAATACTTCCTCTCACTATGTTTATCTCATCCAATATTTCACACACTCCTCCTTAACTACAATGTCTGCGTCGTCCCCCTCTTTTGCGAAGACAGACGCAAGGTATTATTAAGAACCATACGCACATCTTCCACCTTTTTGGTCTCTAATAGGCCCTACTCTTTCCTTAGTTATCTTCTTGCTGTTCATGTATTAATAAAACATTTTTGGGTTTTCAATCTCTGACTTCTCCAGTGTAGATAAGCATAGCAAATAGAGATTACAGAAGCTCAGGTCTCTGATGCCTAATATCAAACACTTATGCTGCACTTATTTCAGTGCCTTAATGTCCTTGTAGTACGGAGACCTGAACTGTACATGGTACTCAAGCTGAGGATGAATCAATACCCTGTAAAGATTCAGTGCCACACTTTTTGTAACTTTTTTGTATTCTATTCCAAACTCTATGCAAACCGAGATTCTATTTGCCTTAGTTACTGCTACCCCACACTGTGCAAATAGGATCAATAATCTGTCCACTAGTACCCCCGAACCTTCTCCTATTCTGTATCCTGCAGACTAATAATTTAGTTGTAGTTCCAGTGTTTTTTTATTGTCTCATCACTCGTCAGCATTGAATTTCATTTGCCATTTCCAATCTATCTAGATATCTCCTGAACTCGATTATTTGTGCCCCCGCCACCTTAATCTCATTGGGAAATTTTGACGGTTTTGTCCATCAATGATTGGAAGTTGTGATATACAATGTGAATAGCAAAGGAGCCAGCATGTCATTGGATGTCCCACTAAATCACTTTCTGCCACACATTGATGTAGCTCAGTGCATGACCAACCTCTGTCTTTTTGATACAGCTAGTTGCCAATCCACTTCAATAACTACCACATATTCTGTACTTTTCCACTGTAAGAACCAACCTCCTTCCTATATAGCACTGTATCGGAAGCCTTGCTGAAGTCTAGATAAACAATGTCCATGGAAATCCCTTCATCTGAAACTCCAACATCTCCTCAAGAAGAATTCTAACTGGGAAATATGAATTCCCCTCCCCCTGGTCTACAAAGCTATGCTGAGTTACCGCGATAACCATATTTCTCTAGGTGTTTTAGAGTAGCATTCAGTGATAGATGTACTGCTCATTGGTATGTAATTTTCAGGACTCTCCTTTTTTCCTGTTTTTTCAAGATGTGTGTTATGTTCCCTCCTCTTCAATCCTCTAGTACAACCCCAGATTCTAATGATTTGCTGAAGATCTTCACCAGAACATGTCCAATTTCATTGGCCATTTCCATAAGTATCCTTGTGTGCAAGTCATGTGGTCTGGGGCCTTGCCCTTTTTCAGTGCCTTCAGTCGCTTCCTTATCAATAATCACTATTGTCCTTTATAATTTCATCCTCGTTTCCTGCAGAATCAACCCTCACTTCTGGGAGAGGATCAAGGACTTCCATGAACACTGTTATAAAGAAATTGCTTAGGATATCTAACATTTTTCAATTGTCTGATACCACTTCCCCATCGATGTCTTTCAAAGGTCCTGCTACTTCCTTAACTTACTGTTTATACTCTAGATTCATTTATAGAAGCATCTTTTTAATGCTCCCTGCAATCCTAATCTCATTGTCTCTTTTGGCCTGTCTGCCCGGTTTTGTTGGACGTTCTCCACCCTATCCTTATACTCCTGTCTGTCTTCCACTGAACCTGAAGATTTATATTTGAGGAACTTTTTTCCCCCCTTTTTCCTTGTATTAACTCCTTTGTTGCCCGTGTGATTGTTTCTTCCTATAGTGTTTCTTTCTTTATACCACTGTGTAAGAAACTAACTTTAATTCCTGCATTGTCTATTTAAATGTATGCCAATTCTCCTCTAAGCTTTGTCCCTCTAATGATCTATTCCACTCCAGTTCTTTAACTGCTTCCTTGTTTACTCCTGAAGTTTACCATGCTAAAATGGAGTATTTGTTGTACTTTCCTTATTCATAGTGAATCTGATACTAAACTCTTATACACCCAGAAGGTCAAGTGTAGCAGGCACGTGGGAACAACACCACCTGCACGTTCCCCTCCAAGTCACATACCATCCCAACTTGGAAATATATCGCCGTTCCTTCATCGTAGCTGGGTCAAAATCCTGGAACTCCCTTCCTAACAGCACTGCGGGAGAACTTTCACCACATGGACTGCAGAGGTTCAAGGTGGCTCAATTAGGGATGGGCAATAAATGCTGGCCTTGCCAGCGATGCGCACATCCCATAAATGAATTTAAAAAAAAAAAACTGTTCACATTTTATTTAGTTATTTTTAGGGTGAAAAGTAGAATTTCTATATAACGTACATTGTCATTTTTGAAGCTGGTTTCAGGGGAGTGTACAAATTTATTTTTAGCAACTGTTTTAAATCAACAGGTGTACAAATTATTGAGTTAATGTTACTCAATGCACAGTATTTGGTGTAAAATGAAAATTGGAAATATCTTCAATGGAATAAAAAAATCTAGAAGTTCAGAATTTAAAATTTACTTGCGTTTCCACAATTTATTTGTTTCTTTTGCGACTTGACCAGAATTTCCATAGAGTTTAAGCACTCATGAAATCTCACTCCTTTCACTGTTCAATTTAATGCTACAGTTTAATTCAAGGGGATGAACTGTAGCTGACTTTAAAAAGATTACTTTGTACTTTGGTTCACTTTTGTAAGAAACTGAAATAAGTAATTGATTGCTTAGATTTGCAATGATATCTAGTCCAAGTTAATTTTAGGTGGAATCTTTTTACTACCCTTTGTTTTATACTTTGTTCACCATTAGTGGAAAACAAAATGTTAAACTGCAGATGCAGTAAACAGGGATAGGGTGTTTTTTATTTCTATTCCTTCCTTTCTTCTCCTTGGGTACAGGCTGTTATTTTTCATCGTTTCCCCTCTTCTCTATCTTTGCAGGCATTGCATCAGTTGTACTATGACCCAAATATTGATAACAAGAACCTGGCACAGAAATGGCTGATGCAGGCACAAGTGTCTCCTCAAGCTTGGCAGTTTAGCTGGGCACTGCTCAGTCCTAATAAAGTGCCTGAGATTCAGTACTTTGGAGCCAGTGCCCTTCACATCAAGATCTCCCGCTACTGGAACGATATCCCCTCAGATCAGTACGAGACTCTGAAATCCCAGCTTTTCAATCAGATTGCATGTTTTGCATCCGGCTCTAAGATAGTGCTCACCAGACTTTGTGTGGCGTTAGCATCACTGGCTCTCAACATGATGCCTGAGAGATGGCCAAATGCAGTAGGTGACATGGTGAAGATGTTTCAGACTGAAAGTTCAGATGTGGATGGCAAAGCTAGATGTATGGCTTTGCTGGAGCTACTAACTGTCCTCCCTGAAGAGTTCCAAACTAGCCGTCTGCCTCAGTATCGGAAAGGTGAAGTGCGAAATGCTCTAGCACAGGAGTCTGGTGCTGTCTTTCCTCTTCTTCAGCAGCTGCTACAGACAGATTCCCCTGTGTTCATCAGCCAGAAGGCGCTCAAGTGCTTCTCAAGCTGGGTACAATTGGATGTTCCCCTCCTGGATTGTGAGTGTTTGATGCAGGCCTCGTTCACGTCTCTACAGAATGCCGAGCTCTTTGACACAGCAGTTGAAGCCCTAGTCAATGCTATCTCCCAGCCTGATGCTCAAAGGTAAGGGGGTCACAACTTGAAGTCACTGTAATCTAACATACTACAGGTTTGTTAGCACTTGTGGAGAGAACAGACTAGTTAATGTTTCAGGTGTAATGCTTTATCGGAACTCGTATGTTAACTTGACCCCACCACAGATGCTGACTGATCCGTTAAGTGCTTCTAGCATTTTCTGTTTTTGTCTAATGTCCAGCATTTGAAGTCTTTTTGTTTTGCTGTAAATACTACAGGTTTACCAGGCATGCTTGCTACATGGTAGCTAGAATCTAAACCTAATTTTGTTGACCTAATTCATGCCCTATCTGTGTTTTGTTATGGTAATAGGATGGGGATTACCTGTATATTAAGTTGTCTGGAGCAAACAGAGCTGTGGTCAAGTGGCTTCCTGAGGTTATCCAACAGAATCACCTGCCTATCACACAGCTATTAGCAGTTATGATGTGGAGATGCCGGTGATGGACTGGGGTTGACAATAGTAAACAATTTTACAACACCAAGTTATAGTCCAGCAATTTTATTTTAAATTCACAAGCTTTCGGAGGCTTCCTCCTTCCTCATTTACCTGAGGAAGGAGGAAGCCTCCGAAAGCTTGTGAATTTAAAATAAAATTGCTGGACTATAACTTGGTGTTGTAAAATTGTTTACTATTAGCAGTTGTTATACAGATGTATTAGCAGATTTTGGGGTGCAGGCTGCCTGTTCATCCTAAGGAGTAGCACATGGCAGTGTGGGTTGGGGTGAAGGAAGAACTGAATGCAGAAAAAGTGTGTGTAAGTAATGTGAAGACTGGGGCATAGCTAGCATTTGGAAATTTGCTATCCAAGGTTAAGATTATAAAGAACTCATACTTATTGCTGATGGAAAGTTAAATTATCACATAGGTCAACCTACAGAAAAGAAGTTAACCTATCTCTTAAAATTGTGTATTTGCATACTTTGGGGAAATGATTTGTCTTCCAAGAGTTTTCTGAAGTGGAATAAAAACTTTTAAAGGGAATTAAGAAATTGAGTCATGGACAGGTTGAGATGTTTTTCTTGAGCAATGACAGGTTGAAGTGTCATTTTGAATTTGATGATATAAGTCAATAAGGACAGGTGAGAGGAATGTTGGACTTAGTGCTGGCCTGGATAGGCATGGCTGAGGTTTGCACAAGATGGAGTTTATAGAGGGTGACAGATGGAGGCCAGCAAGGAGAAATAATCTAGAAATGATAAAAGTGTGATGAGTTTGGTGTGGCCAGAGCAGCAAGGTGATTATAGATCTTAATAAATTCTGCTCATCAATGTTTAAAAATTTAATTGGATAAAGTACTGTAGATGAGTTTAGTTGTACACTTAGTTCACAATGATGGCAATGTGAGTGCTAATTGCAATATTGCAGAATAACAGGTTTAGAATGTTTGAACATTGTCTTTTAAAATAAATTTTCAATAGAAAAATAACTCCTGTAATTAGAATGAGATGTCAGTTTCTTGAACTATGCCAAAAAGCATTTCATGGAAATGACAAGTACAGAACTAACTGTTCAAGAATATCTAACTATTTAGTGCCTAAAAATACGTAATATTGTAATATCTGCTCTAAAGTTCTGTTCTTTCTAGGTCACCAATAATTCAACTATAATTCTCAAAATAAAATCAACCTTGAATAATGAAATAGTGGAGTGTCATATGTAAAAACTAACTAGTCAGAAGTAGTTACAACAGCAATGTACCAAAAAGTGCTGAGCAAAGAGCAAAATCAATAATGGAGCCAAAGCCTTTTCAGCCATTTTTGTAAGGATCAATTAACTCTCATTAACTTTAAAAATGAAAAGGGTGCAATGGCAACCTTGTAGGTAGAAATAAATTAGAATACTGTGAAACTTATAGGGAAGCTATTCATCATAATTTAAAAGTTTTCTAATTTTTGAAAATAAGCATTTCATAAATTATTAAAGCAGAACTGGCTCATTTTAAAAAAATATTATTGAATTATCACTGATTTTTAACATGTACTTGGGGGAATGGAGAGAGAGAAGTGGAGCAATGTTTGTATAAATCTGTTCTTTTGGTTACCCGCCATTTAAAATAAAGATGAAAACACTTGCTGTCCCCAACTGATGAATCTCCCTGTTGGTGTTCTCTTCACAGGCCTATGAACAGTTAGAAGTGGGGGACTAAAGAGATTTGGTGTTCTGTGCCGTTGGCCTGAGTGATGAAACCTCAGGCTGTGATGAGAGGTTTTTGAATAAGAAAAATAACATATGGAAGATAGTGTAAAATTAGGTTGAAGGGAACAGCAGGAGACTTTGAAAAACGTATAGGGGAAGGAAATAGATACTGATTTGAACTTCATGGACAAAAATGGACTTTCTCAATCTGAGAAAATAGTTAATACCACTAAGGTCTGTCTTTTAAATGCAATGTTTAAAATTTATTTTCCCCTATCCCCCTCAACTTCAATATAGAAACCGTTGTGTAGCTGCTTCTTTATCCTATTTTTCACCTCTGCTTATTAGCAAATTGGGCAGAGTGACTTCTAATGAGCCTACTCCTTTGACCTATAGCACATTTCCTGGGAAATAGAGTCCGATTGTAGGTGCATAAAAGCACAAAGCTGCAGCTCTCTCACGTCACCCACTTTGAAATTAATAGCTATGTTAGGGTTGCAGAAGTGTACTCTGAATTGAATACTTTAAACTATTTAAAAATAAATTATATTTGGTAGCTTGTATTGCACTACTTCAATGGTCAATAATGCTGAATGAAAGCATATTAATCCCAAGTTTCTGCTGTGATTCATGTTTGTTCATTTTTTTTTGTGGACAATATAACCTTGTTAAAATGTTATGTGAAATTAGTGGTCACCAAGGGCTTGTCAGTTTGACTACTTTAAAATGGGAGCCAGCATCCTTTTAAATTGCTGTAGAGTGAAACTCATAGATTAGCAATGGAGTACAATAAATGCTGAAAAATTTCCACTATTTAAACCCATAGGAATTAACTGCTGATGATTTCTCCTTTGCTTCATTTAATTTCAGTAGTCAGAGTGTCAATTTAGATTTATGTTCCATTGCAGAATAAAACTTATTTTACAAATTGACTGAATATTTAATGTTTTGTACAGTGTTCAGTTTGCTTTTGAATTATACAGAGCTGGTTCCAGCTGAGGAGAGATGTCATTAGTTTAAATATTCCTTTTTATTTAGTAAATGTTTCAGAAACATTTTCAGTTTTATTGGAATTATGCAGAACGCACTCCAACCGTTCAGTTAAAATCTTCAATACTGTTCTCTAAAGGATCCTCAAAATGGTATTTGTACAAAGGAACCCGAGAGAACAACTTGTAAGTATGTGATTTTTATGGATGGCTAGGATGAGAGATGGTCACAGATTGGTATAAAACTATTATTTCCTGAATGAAAATGTTAACTAGATTAATTCCTGGGATGAGAGGGTTGTCCTACGAGGAGAACATTTGACTGAGTGTGGTACCAAGGAGCCCTAGTAAAATTCAAGTCAATGGGAATTGGGGAAAACTCTCCAATGGCTGGAGTCATACCTAGCACAAAGGAAGATGGTAGTGGTTGTTGGAGGCCAATCATCTCAGCCCCAGGACATTGCTGCAGGAGTTCCTCAGGGGAGTGTCTTAGGACTAACTATCTTCAGCTGCATCATCGAGGACCTTTCTTCCATCATAGGGTCAGAAATGGGGATGTTCGCTGATGGTTGCACAGTGTTCAGTTCCATTCGCAACCCCTCCGATAATGAAGCAGTCTGTGCCTGCATGCAGCAAGACCTGGACAACATCCAGGCTTGGGCTGATAAGTTGCAAGTAACATTCGCGCCAGGCAATGACCATCTGCAGCAAGAGAGAATCTAACTGCCTCCCCTTGACATTCAATGGCATTACCATTGCCAAATCCCCCACTATTGACCAGAAACTTAACTGGACCAGCCACATAAATACTGTGGCTACAAGAACAAGTCAGAGGCTGAGTATTCTGTGGCGAGTGACTCACCTCCTGATTCCTAAAACAAAAAAGCCTTTCCACCATCTACAAGGCACAAGTCAGGAGTGTGATGGAATACTCTCCACTTGCCTGGATGAGTGCAGCTCCAACAACACTCGAGAAGCTCGACACCATCCAGGACAAAGCAGCCCGCTTGATTGGCACCCCATCCACCACCCTAAACATTCATTCCCTTCACCACCGGCGCACAGTGGCTGCAGTGTGTACCATCCACAGGATGCACTGCAGCAACTCGCCAAGGCTTCTACGACAGCACCTCCCAAACCCAAGACCTCTACCGCCTAGAAGGACAAGGGCAGCAGGCACATGGGAACACCACCCGGACGTTCCCCTCCAAGTCACACCATCCTGACTTGGAAATATATTGCCGTTCCTTCATCGTTGCTGGGTCAAAATCCTGGAACTCCCTACCTAACAGCACTGTGGGAGAACCTTCACACCGACTGCAGCAGTTCAAGAAGGCGGCTAACTACCACCTTCTCAAGGGCAATTAGGGATGGGCAATAAATGTTGGCCTTGCCAGCGACGCCCACATCCCATGAACAAAAAAAAACGATTGACTAGAATGGGCCTATACTCTCGAGTTTAGAAGAATGAGAGATGATCTCATCGAAACATATAAAATTCTGAGGGGGCTTGACTGGGTAGATGCTGAGAGGATGTTTCCCTTGGCTGAAGAGTCTAGAACTAGGGAGCATAGTTTCAGGATAAGGGGTTGGCCATTTAGGACTGAGATGAGGAGGAACTTCTTCACTCAGAGGATTGTGAATCTTTGGCATTCTCTATCCCCAGAGGGCTGTGTATGCTCAGTCGTTGAGTGTATTCAATACTGAGATCGACAGATTTTTGGAATCTAAGGGGATCAAGAGATATGGGGATCAGGCAGGAAAGTGGAGTTGTGATCGAAGTTCAGCAGTGATCTTACTGAATGGCGGAGCACCTGTTTCTTATGTTCTTAACTTCAGGTTACTGTACAAATTTGAAATCATTAAAAAGTCTTTGATAGGGAGATGAAGGAGAGGATTACATTGATATTTGGGGGGAAAGGTAGTACAATTTTGAATATGTTAAATATGTTGTCTGTTTCCCCCCCCCCCCAGTTTTTATTTAAATAGATTATTTGTATCCTGCTGATTATTTATCCTGTGAAGTCACCTTTTTCTTACATAAAAGACTCTGGAGGGGGGAAATAGATCTGTTCTGAGCAACCTGTGTAATTGTTTATTTAGAATCAGGTCAGTGTTTTAGTAGTTTGTATTGCACTATTTTGCTGTGTGCTTTTTAAAAAAATTCATACAGATTAGGGTTAAAAAAAATCAAATGAAATTTAATTAAAATTATTAAAATGTGACCCTCAAAAGCTCTTTTGTAGGGCGGGGTGGGGTTTCTTTGGAGGTTTTATATTTTTATGGCGGTGTGACTGCAGGGACCATGTTTGGTTAATTTCAATTCAATGGCTGCAACTTGGTTGGATAAATGTTTGTTTAGAAAGTGGGTGAAAGCAAAGCTGCATTTAGTACATCTGTATATATCGAATGGACATAGCTAGTTTGTTATAAAAATTCAACCTTGTAGGTTGCACAGTGCGTACAGTTTTCATCAGTAAAGCAGGCTGAATGGCCTTCGCTGTTCTAATTTGTTTTTGTGTTCATATCGTAAGCAACAAAATCATTCGTTCCATGTAAGTTAAGGATATAATTGATTTGTCCAGGGTGTAAGTGGCTTCAGAATAATTAACTTGCTCTACATCAAAAGTTTAAAGCATTGTGCACCAAAATGCTTTCCTCCCAAAAAACATTAATTATATAGATACCTGAGACTAACATCAATGAATATATTGAATAATAGATATCTAGGAGTCAACCAACTTCTAGTATTTATACAGTATATATATTTTAAGTTTCATGTATAATTATAAATGGCTCCAGATTTGCTGAGATTTGATGTCATGTTGATGATTGCATTTAATATTACAGCCTCGATCTCTCTTAAACCTTTGCTTCCTGAATTTTATGAAAACATTTAAAGAAAAGTGCTCCTATTGCAGATAATGGAGCCCATCACTGCAAGCCTCTAATTAAATCATGTATGTTCTTGTGCTCCTCCTCAAAAATACCATTTAGTACAAGGATGAGAAAGACAACTCGGCCCATTCTGTTATAAATTGGATAGCCAAGTGGTGAAGGATGGAATACTAGAGCCTGGTCTTCAGTTGCTTCCAAGCCTTTAGTCACAGAGATCCCCCTTATACACACACCACACCCTAGATAAGCTCTCATATAAAAAGGATACAAGAGAGTCCCCAATTGAAATATGCCACCTGAATACAATTAACACTAATTGATATAAATCACAAGGTACAATTAACACATTCAAGCCTCTATCCAGCATGTTAACTCTGCTATCATGGTATTTAATTATATTTTGAATAACCCCAAATTATTTTCCTCTATTACCTTTCTTGATTGGTTATTCCAAACATTTGTGTCTCTTGAGCAAATGTTTCCTGATTTTTTTCCACTAATTTCCATTTACATCCTCTGATACTCCTTTCTTGCTGTATTTATAAATAATCTGGGTTTACTTTATCTCCATCATTTAATACTTAACTCCTATACTGCCTTCTGAGTAGCCCTTAAAGCTTCAGCTTCTCGAATGTTTCCTTGTAGATCATTCCTTTTACATTTGGGATCAGTTTATATGGTTTTCTGTCCTTCTAATGTAAATATTTTTTGTGGTATGATCAAAATTTAACATTAAGAAGGAAGATCAGAAAGTTGGTCAACCAGTAGATTTGACAGTAGAAACCTCTGCACAACCAGTCAGAAATTGTGAATGCAGTATTGTTATAATACACAAGTGTACAAAGGCAGTTGCAAACTATTATGTTAAACTAGCTACACAAAGATGAATTGACATTGACAGTGATTTGTTTGAGGATAAGCGGATGGCCTTTTATGTTAACTATATGCATAGAATTTCAAATCTATAAATTGACTTTTTTCACCACTGTGTAAAAATTGATTGTCTTCATGAAAAGTATTTACTGTATTAATGTCTTCACAATTTTTTTTAACCTTTTAAAAAAAATTTCCTTATTTATTCAATCTAACACTGCCATCTCATCTGTGGTGCCAACAAAGGATATGTTTGTTTATGGAAAAATTAAGATGTCAGTGCTATTGTCAGAATATTTGACCTCAATAATTGTTTTACACGACCAGCTGTTTCTATCCTAACCTTGTAATGTAGTCCTCCAAGTGCTTAAACTGTGGCTTGTGTTGGGTGTAGAGTGCCAGTTCTACGAAGATATTTAATGGTCATTATTGATGTGTCAAATATATTAACTTTGAATTATTTTTTAATGTTAGTTGGCTTGCTGTTTACAGAATACCCAGCATGTTCTGTGACAGTATTAAAGTTTTAAGGTGTAAAATCATATGAATTAGTCATTTATTATATACTGAGTATTGAAGTCAGTGTTCCCAGAGAGTGCCTTATTTTTTTAAAAAAAGGTATAGATGATATTAATGACATTTTAAACTTGTTAGCAAATGTGATAGTTACTTAAATACTATGAATAACATGAGCTAATCGGATGGATTGGTAATTTTTTAACTTTAAGTTATCTGTGGCACACTGTTGTTTCTGGTGATGGTGGTAGAAAGCAATTTTGGTGGTAAAATTTACCAAAAAAAATTATTGAACAGGTGGTACCTTCTGTGGACAGTTCAACATAATTGTATTGTTCACTGAATTACTTTAGCTATAATATAAATAATCAGAATGTAAATTTTAAAAAAAGACTTCCATGTTGGCTTTGTGCTTGCAGGAACACAAAACCAACATGAGCACCTTGATATAATTAGTTACTTGACTGTTTCTGTCACTTTCCAAATTGTTTGAAGTTGATGTTTGGTGTGTCATGGTCCAGTAGTTAGTTTTTGTTTCAATAAACAGTCACCAGCGTTGCAAAGCATGCATTGAAATTTGGTACCTCCAATCATGCAGGAATAAACACCTTAGAACAGCTTTGTCTAATAACCAGTTAGTGCAATTGTTTTGCACTCCCTCTTCCTTTTTTAAATATAGAAATATATTTGGTTTCCTCTCTCAGATTTGGTTTGAGATTTGGTGTAATTTTCAATGTTTTTTGCAAGATTAGGGAGCGCTAGCATACTTTAATGCTGCTCCATCTTCCCAAAAGGTATGCTAATTTATAAAATAAATCCTTCAAACGATCGAAGAGCACATAAAGAAGGCAGTAAAGAAGAGTAAGCTTGACTGAGAGTGCTTCATTGTTGAAGGTGCCATCTTTTGGATGTGATTAACTGAGGCCTTGTTTGCATGTTTTGGATATTGAAGGCCCCAAAGTACTACTTGAAAATAGCGAGGAGTTCCAGTGTCCTGGCTAACAATCCTCCTTTTACAAATATCACACAAAAATAATCATTCATCTCGTTGCTGTTTTATTGTCACATATGCCTTTATAGCAGTCACTGCAGTCCAAAAATAATTCACTGAAAAGTTTTGAGGTATTTCCATGATATGGTAATGTGTTATATAAATGAGTTTTTGTAATGAAAGATTAAAAATGTGTACCCTATGTTCTGTATGAAGTATGACTTTTAAGTTACCCTGTTTCCTTCTTAACATTGCAGCTGACTAAAGTAAGCATAATTTAAATATGCACAAGATTCAGAATGATGCTATTAGAAGAACTTTGTTAGTGATGAATTAATGTTTCAGATTTGTACCCTTTCAGAACTGAAAAGTAACTCTGGACAAGCATATTGATATGCTTTTCCACTTCTTATTTTCCAGTTGTGAAGAAGGATAAAAATTCAACGTTTGTTGCCCCCACAGATGCTGATTAACCTGTTTGTGTTTCCAGCTTTTTCTGTTTTTGTTTCAGATTTCAAGTATTTGGCTTTTTATTTAGTTAACAAAGTGGGAGTACCTGAGCGTGATTGCATTAGCAGCTTCTGTGTTGTACTGATTGCTGACATAATGGGAATCTTAATTCACAAAATCCTGAGTATTCTAAAGTCTGTACTCGACCACTGCTTATAAAACTGATCAGGTGACGTCTCATAAAACGTAAATGTATATTTAGTTCATTTTTGTTTTTACAGTGCATTGTAGTTTCAATGGGATATGCGTAAAAGACAATACATATAAAATAAACTGCAGATCAACCTTCTGTGAAGTGCTTATCTATAATTATACAGTGTTGCACTGCTTGGCTAGTTGCTGCATGCTTGGCCTGCTTGCTTATTGTCTGTTGTCTTAGCGCCTCTTCTCCCTTATTGCCTGTGCAGATTTCTTGCCATCTTGCTGAATCTTGCTGACTCTGCAGCTATAAGGGAGATGGGGGAGCACAGGTAGGTAAAACTTATTTCTGTTTAGTCTTACACTCTGCAATTTCTAATTCATGCTAATACTTAGCAATCATTTTTTCCCTTTCTAACAATTGAGATACACATATCCTTTAATGGGGTACCT
Organism: Heptranchias perlo; assembly: GCF_035084215.1. Lineage (NCBI taxonomy): Eukaryota > Metazoa > Chordata > Chondrichthyes > Hexanchiformes > Hexanchidae > Heptranchias > Heptranchias perlo. Next base: position 36,461,786 of record NC_090333.1, on the reverse strand, counting down.
TAAAGTCATTCCTCTTCAGTTTCTCTTCCCCTTCCCTCCCCACTAATATTTTGATGAAATTTGGACATCAGATTAGTATAGTAACACACTAACTAACAAATGTTGCATACTTCATGAAGATATGATGTTTAAGACCCCACATGGTGAATTCCCGAGGAGTGCTGAGTGAATGTGAAGCTCTTTCCCCACAGGGAGAAAGGGAAAACCACTGCTTAAGTTGATGAGCCATACAAAAGTCATTTACAAAGCAATACTGATTGGCCATTTTCCCAAAATATTGTTGGGGAGGTGAACCTAATGGAGTGCAAGTATGGCTTGTCGTGTTATCTTGCCACTTGTAGAAAATCCGCTACACAAGTCGTCACTCAATCAGTTAGAATAAATGGACTGATGTAATAATTCAAGTGATCGGGAAAGACTTGGGATAGCTTTACTACCTATGCTTTCCTCTGCTGCTCAATTCTCAACAAGCTGACCAAAATCAGAAACTTGTCACGTAGGGAGTTGTAAACACAAACTTGTGTGTTGGTGCACTAATCGACTGCCACCAACCTAATGCACAGCTGTTGTTTTAAAATGGAGAAAATACCATGCAGTTCAATACATTTTGTCTAATTTTATTTTGGTGAATTTTCATACTTTATAGAGTTTGCAGACTGCTTATCTCAGTCTAGTATTCATAGGATTATTTGATGCTGCTTCATTTCCAACAATGCCATTGTCTGGCTAATGTCAACTATAGAAAATCACCTGAATTGAAAATAGGAACTAAACTAAATATAAATTAGATGTATAATAGAAGATTTGACTTGGGGCTATAATGAAACCTTAAAGCTTCGATCAGTTTGTTTGGATTCAGTACTAACATTTTCCTGAAGTTATGAGCGAGCTCAACTCCTGTTGGGTTCTCAGCAGTTTTCTTTCAACATAGCATTTGGAGAAAGGATGTTCATAAAAGCTTAAAATTTACCAATATCTTTTTAAGATAAGAGACTTCAGTGTGAGTTTTTTAATTGAGAAGGTCCAAAGCCCATAATGCAGGGCACCACTAAAGCTGAAAGGAGTATAACAAGAATGAGCTAAATTGGAAAGTAATAATTGGGTGATGCCAACTTTGGGTTATAAAAATTGTAGGAGGAAGGAAATGCTTTGGGATAAGGGATTTCATGATTTGAGGTCTTGGGAATGAATTATTCAAGATTTTGGCTTCAAGAGTGAAACAGGAAAGGTGAAGGGAGCACTTAAGAGGTCTCGCTGTCTAAGGTGATCTAAGATTTACAGCCTATTTGTAAGGAAGATTCTGCTCCTCTTCCTGAGTGGTGATGTGGAGATGCCGGTGATGGACTGGGGTTGACAATTGTAAACAATTTTACAACACCAAGTTATAGTCCAACAATTTTATTTGAAATTCACAAGCTTTCGGAGGCTTCCTCCTTCCTCAGGTGAATGTTGTGGAATGTTACTTCCTGAGTGGGAGAGAGATGGCCCTATTCCTAGGTCACAGTAGCTAGAATAGAGACTATCGATGCAATCCAGAATACTTGTCATAAAGAAAATCGCCATAGGAGAATGATTCTGGCACCTCACTGCACTGCCTATAGCGCAAGTGGAATTGAAGCTTGCTGCGACTGATCTTTGCTTAAGGGTACCAGATAGTTTTAGATTTATATGATGTACAATCTGTTGGCAGTGATGGCTTTTGAAAGCTGGCTTGTAGTATATTGGGCACTAAGTTCTAAAACTGGTAAATCTGGCTGCTTCACACCCCTGCTTTAGCAGCTTCCTTTCACTGTTTTAAAAAGCTATAAATGGGGAAAGGAGAAGGTGCGGCCCTCCTCTCTCGTTTTGAATGTGGAGATTAAAAAATGAAGAGACCAGGCGGTCAGGTTTTTAAACAAAGCTGCGTGGGCAAGCATTGTCCCGGTTCAGATTATTAGCGTGCAGGAGGATAGTATTTTGTTTATCAAGTAAGATTATCCACTGATGTGAGGAGGCATTGCATTTTCATTATTTTTAGTATTGTTACATAAATGCATTCATGAGGTTATAATTGACTTGCATTTTCAAATGTTCTTGTGCTTGGACATTTGGAATTTACCCAACAAAGTTCCATATTCTGGATACTTTGCAATACCATAATGCTAAAGTCAAAGTCACATACCACTCTCTTGATTGATTCTGTAAACCATAGGTGAATATATAATTATTCTGAATTTCTATACATGTAATATTTTATGTAAAAATAGAAATGTCAAATACTTTAAAGCCCTAAATTCTAAATTATCATTTACTGTTTCATCCTAGCTTATGATCCAGAATATTGTAATGTGTCGATTCAGTCGAGAGATATTTGCTAATTAGAGGTTTAGTTCCAGCAAGAGTTCCTTTTTTGAAGTTTTTTTTCTCTCGTGAAAAAGCCAACACATATTTGTGTGGAGGCACATGTACGCAAAGTCTAAGATAGTCTATGAATATTGCAAATGTAATGGGTCCTCACACAAGTTCCTAATCTTAGTTGTATTTGTTAATGGGCAGCTGTTGCGCAGCAGCTCCCTGCTTTCCTAGGCAGGGAAGGAAAATTGGAGGATGACTCCATTCCCCTCTTAACCATTGTCTGGTGGTCAATTCAGAACAACATTGATAGAAGCATGAGAACAGGTTGTTCTCCTTTCTGATCATTAATTAAAGCTCGTGTGCCTTGGGAGACCGTGAATAGGAAGGAAACAAATATTAAAATAAAAATTTGAATCTGTCAGCACCTTTTTCCCACTAACATTAAGACCCTCTATTTCAGGGCTGTGTGTTTGGAGTATTTAGAACTAAGGAGTTGTAACAGCATGTGGACAAAGGAATGTGCCACACTCGTGTCCAGGATCAAATGCATGAGAAGTTTCAGTTGACTCATTCTAGATTTCTACTGTAACCATTGATGGGGTGGTCTTTGATGCTTTGAGACATTCCTTCATTGGAATTTTTGCAGTGTTGAAAATAGATAAATAGATTTTAAACTCCTATTATCCCTTGTATATAAAATCCTAATCTGAAAATGCCGGAATACAGGAAATCTTGAGGATATTGGAACAAGATTCAAATACCTCCTATACTGGACAATTAGTTCTGTGTTTACATACTGTTTGGTCACCTACACATAGCAGGATGAAGAAAATGTAATGATAAAATCCTAAACAATGTACTCTCCCACGAAAAGTGACCCAAGGTAATTGAGATCTTGAACTGCTCAGATAGACATCAAGTTTATAGTATAGTCTTGATAACCACCACCTTCAATTTACTTCAATCTCACTGTCAATAATAAACTACCAGTCTACTCTCACAATATTTACTTTCAGATGAAATAAATGTAACTTTATTTTACTGTTGTTTTTATAGTGATAGTTTGATTTTCAGTCTTTATTTTTCTTAGTCTCATGGATTTCTTTAATGTTTAGTGACAGATGACTATGGAACAGCTGCAGGCAGGTTGCTAAATGCTGGATGTTGTAATAAATCATTATTGATATTTTGGTGCTCCTTTTATTGTACCTTCACACATAATGAACTATAACAGCCTAAACTATAACAGCCTAAACTATTTCAGCATAAACCCTTGCTCAGGAAATTTTCAATATGGCAGCACTACAATGATAGGTTTGAGGTTGGAATGAAGAAGTAAAGTCACAATTCTGCTCAGCAACAACAACAGCTTGCATTTATATAGCACCTTTAATGTAGCAAAACATCCTAAGGTGCTTCACAGGTGATAATCAACAAAATTTGACACCGTGCCACAAGATATTAGGACAGGTGACCAAAAACCTGGTCAAGGAGGTAGGTTTTAAGGAGTGCCTTAAAGGAGGAGAGAGAGGCAGAGGTGGACTTCTACAGCCTAGGGCTAGACAACTTAAGGCACGGCCACCAATAGTGGAGCGAAGAAAATCGGGGAGGCGCAAGAGGCCAGAATCTGAGGAGCACAGATCTGAGGGTTGTAGGGCTGGAGCAGGTTAGAGATAGGGAGGGGTGAGGCCATTGAGGGATTTGAAAACAAGGATGAGAATTTTAAAATTGATTTGTTGGACCTGGGAGCCAATGTAGGTCAGTGAGCACAGGCATGATGGTTGGACGGGTTAGGATATGAGCAGCAGAGTTTTGGATGAGCTCAAGTTTACGGAGGGTGCAAGGTGGGAGGTTGGCCAGGAGAGCATTAGAATAGTCGAGTCTAGAGGTAACCAAGGTATGGATGAAGGTTTCAGCAGCAGATGAGCTGAGGCAAGGGTGGAGCCGGGCGATGTTACGGAAGTGGAAGTAGGCGGTCTTGGTGATGGAGAGAATATGAGGTCAGAAGCTCAGCTCGGGATCAAATAGGACACCAAGGTTTCGAACAGTCTGGTTCAGCCTCAGACAGTGACCAGGGAAAGGGATGGAGCTGGTGGTTAGGGAACGGAGTTTGTGGCGGGGACCAAAGACAATGGCTTCGGTGTTACCAATATTTAATTGGTAGAAATTTCTGCTCATAAAGTACTGGATATCGGACTAGCAGCGTGACAAATCAGAGGCAGTGGAGGGGTTGAGAGAGGTGGTGGTGAGGTAGAGTAAGCAGTTTTGCTACGTTAGTTGCTTAGTTTTCTGTAATTAAATATAAATAGTGTTCAAAGTAGTTACTGTAGTACTTCCCGTTTGATAGTTAAATCCAAGCCGATTTTAAAGGAAACTGCATGCGAAAATGTAAATTCCAGTTATCTCAACCTTTGGCACTTGATGTAAACTTCATTAGTGTGAACTGTAATGAAGCCAAATGGTACCTGTTACCTGTCACAGTATCCAAAAATATTGCCTTTGTAAAATACAGGGCATGAAGAAAGTGACACGGCATAACAAAATGAAGCACAAGAGATGAATTTCTTAAAATATTTAGTTTACTGCTGAGTTCCTCTGTATTTACAGATAGTTCCCAAACAATCTGCAGTTGATGTACTGTCAAGACTTTCAATATTTTATTTGGGCATATTATTGTGTTCATAGTATCACTGTTTCTCAAATGTCCAGTCTTGGATGAACAGCACAGGGGTAGTAGGGAGGTAGAGCTGGGTGTCATCAGTGTACATGTGGAGGTTGACCCCATGCCTGTGGATGATGCTGCCCCTTGGTGACATTTAGATAAATAACAAGGAGCCAAGTATGCATACTTATAGGACTCCCCAGTTAACTGGGGGTAGAAAGAAAAACTGGCTATGATTGGATAGGTCAGAGTGGCACCAAGCAAAAGCAGTCCCACCAAGCTGGACAATGGAAGAGAGGCGTTGGAGGAGGATGGTGTGGTTGACTATCAAATTGCAGAGGTCAAGGAGGGAAAATGCACCACAGTCAGAATATCATTCATTACTTTGACTAGAACCATCTAGGTGCTGTGGGAGGGTTGGAAACCTGAATGGACAAATTCAAACAGTTGCAGGAGGCAGCAACATGTTCAAGGACTTTACAGAAGAAAGGGAGGTTGGAGATGGGGTGGATCTTTGCAAGGAGAAAGGGATAAAGGTTTTTTTTTTGAGGGAGCCATTTACAATGTTGAGTAGCTTCGGGGCCAAGATCAAAAGTTGTGTAGTCAACAGTTTAGCCGGAATGGGGTCGTGCAAGCGGGAGGTGTGTCTTTTGGACAAGGTGACCTCTCGGAGGGGATGGGGGTGGGGGGGAAGATGGGAGAGAACTGGGGTTTCTAGGGGAGGAGGGGTCTGGGACAGATGTTTGACTTGGGAGGGAAAGGGGGTAGGGTAAGTAGCACAAGCAGTTGAATGGATAGTCTTTATCGTTGTGAAAAATCCATGTGCACTTCGCACTTGACTGTAGGGGCAGAGGAGAGAGGTTTGCATTATGGTATTGAACAACACATCATCTGACTCACTGTGAGGGATACCTAAAAGAGATCCTTTGGGGATGTACATATAGTTGTGTCTTATGTGCATTTTGTCAGCCACATGTGTCTGTATGCAAACTTGTCACTTGGAAACACAAGAAGAAAGCCAATTGCTCACAAGTTGCAGAGAAACTTGCCCCCGTGGCAACACAAAATATCTTAATTCTCACAGGAATTGAAATGTCTAATCTTTTGACTTTAGCAATAGCACTATGAGAGACAGAGTGCTTGGAAATTTCAGTACCCAGAATGAAATACCAACAACTTCCTTCACCAAAGAGCAATTCACCTCTGTTTACTTAAAGGCATTTTTTTTTGTGGTTGTAGGCCTGCTTCTTGAACTGCTGCATTTGTACACTGATGGTCTCCCATGATAGTGTTGACGGGCGGGGGGGAAGGGAAAGAGAAATTCCAGTAGCAATGAAAGAATGGTGATTATGTCCAAGTCAGGGTAGTGTGATTTGGAGGTAATGGTATTCCCATAATGTTGCTGCTTTTATTCTTAGTAGAGGTCGCAGCGCTGGAAGGTGCTATTCAAGTAAGTTTTAACGAGTTGCTGCAGTGCTTCCTTTAGATTATACGTACTGCAGCAACAGTGTGCTTGGTGGTGGGGGGGGGGGGGGGTTAAATATTGAGTTCATTGGAGGGGCACTGATCAAGCTGACTGCTTTGTTCTAGATGATGAGCTACTGGAGTGTTGGTTGCAGCTGCACTCATCCAGGTGAGTGAGTATACTTATACTCCTGACTTGAGCCTTGTAGATGGTGCAGAGGCATTGGTTCCCCACTTGACCTACCAATCATTGCAGAGTACCCAGCGTCTGCCCTGCTCATGTAGCCACGGTATTCATATGGCTGGTCCAGTTCAGCTATTGGTCAGTGGTGACACTGGTCATTTTAATGTTGAAGGACTTGGCAATGGTTGTGCTGTTGGATAGCAGAGAGGTTATTGGGCTTTTTCTTGGAGATAGTCATTACCTGCCACTGAAGTACATGTCTGCTGAAGTATGGATATTATCCACGTCCTGCTGTAGACTAGCATGGTGAATCCATTTATTGGAGTTGTGAATGGAGCTGAACACTGGAATCATCAGCGAACAGCCCCACTCCTGATCTTGTGACTGAGGGCCGGTCATTGATGAAGCAGCTGAAGATCGCTCGGCTGAAGACGTTTGAGTTACTTTTTTTTTATTCGTTCACTGGATGTGGGCGTCGCTGGCAAGGCCAGCATTTATTGCCTATCCCTAATTGCAGTGATATCCTGGGACTGTGACGACCCCAGCCATTTTCCTATGTATTAGATATGACTCCAGCCACTGGAGAGTTCTCCCATTGACCTCAGTTTTGTTAGGACACATTGGTGCCATACTTGGTCGAATGCTGCTTTGTTGTCGAGCATGATACTCTCGTTACTTTACAGGGGCACCACTTCTCCTTAACGGTGGAATACTTTAGTGCAATACATGATCTAGCACTTCTACCCTTGCAAAACAGCGTTTGGTCCAACTTACTGTGGACAGTGCCACAGGAGATCCTCCGCTTGTACCAAAAAAGTATTGTTTCTAGCATATCTGTTGCACTGAAAAGTGTCATGCTTTTTCTTCGAGAAACATGAGCACTCATTTCATGCTGGTATCTTTCAACCTGGAGTCTGAAATTTACTACCACATGAATTTGCTGTTTTAGTCTCTGAAGAAACTGACCAGATGCTTGGTCAGTTACCAAATGCTTTGAAAAAAATCTAAACAACTGATTACCAAAGCACAATTTTTCAATGCTAAGCAGGACAGCTCCCTATGATAGACATCATGAGCTGTTACCAAGATCAAAATTATGGGGACATTTATGCGGTAAGTTTTTTTCCCCAACACTTTCCTTCCCTTTAATATATGCCTGTTCAGTTGTTACCTCGCTTTGGAATTGTTGGTTAGAGATTACATTCTATGTAGAACTTTCACTAGTATGATGCCATGAAGTTCTGCCCCAGTGATAACATGAATGAAGAATGCTATCCACAGTGCACCACCCCCATTGATAACATCCTTGGACAGAACTTCATGATGTCAGATAAGGGATTGTTCTACATAAAATGCTTCCTTCAATGTTGGCTGTAACAAGCTGTCCCAAAGTATAATGCTGGATAGCAAGGGGCAACTGAGAAGACAATAATAACTGTACAGATATCTCCCTTCGTACCATTTAGGATTATGGGGTTGTTAATTAAGAATATTACTAAGTAGCATCTTAAACTGCACCCTATGCATTATAAAAGCGGAGTTGAGGTAATATTTGAATTTATCTATGTTTGAACCCCATGATAAAAGGTCTGGAGAAGATCAATGGTGGAGTGACCAGAATAAATACCCTGAAATCTAGGCATGTTTTAATTAAACTGCCGTACGATAATTAAGTTGCCAATAGCTGATTCCAGGATGAAATTTCCTACTGCAGTGTGAAAAAGATTGAGAAATGTGCTTCCAATTTCTTTGATATAACAAGGTAATACCGTGCATTGCCATCCATTAACTATTCCATCAGTCTGATAAAATGAATGCTTACCCGGGATGCAAGTTCTGGGGGCTGATCTTACCCTACTTACATTGTGCAGAGGCAGATATTAGGGGACTGAAAATGGTGTTGGTCACTTAATGCCCCATTTATGCTGGTACTCTGGCCACTGCCATATGAGGTAGGGTTCTGAGAAGGGCGGCAGGAATGCCTGCCTGTTTCAGATGGGGGTCACTTTCAGTATGTAAATCAGGCTCCTATGACCTACATTGCAATATTAAGATGCTCCGCCCATTTGTACCAGCATTGAGTGGCCTAACCAGTAGCCCTTAAAGGGACAGGTGGAGGTTGTTCAAAAAACGGTCCAAAGAAATTTTTAATTTTGTGGCAAAGAGGAGCAGGAATGTTTCTTGTGCCAGAAATATGCCTGTGTTTCAGGTGCAATACCATTCAAACGTTGTGACCACACACTTTTTTTAACGTATTATAGCTGGGGTAGATTTTCGATTTTCAATTTGCCACCCAGGTGTAAAACTGTCGTTGTGGATCAGCTGCCCTGTATAGAAACCGCCCAGTTTTCAGTTCTACAACAGAACTGTAAATCGGACAGATCCTCTAACAGGTGATTCACCCATAGTGCTAGTTTTACACCAGGCAGCAAGTTGAAAATCTACGCCATAGTTCTTTACCAATGAAAGAGTTACTGTGTGCAGTCTTGGGTTCCACACTATAGGAAGGATGTTAATACAATAGAGAGGGCACAGCATAGATTCACTAGGATGTTGTCTGGTCTGAGGAAATACAAATACAAAGGCTGTTTTTGTTAGAGGAGATTAAAGGTGATTTGATGAGAGGTGCTTAAAATTACGAAGGAATAGGACAGAGTATATCGAAACAAACCGTTTCCAATGGTTGTGAGGGGCATAGATATACGACTTGAGATTTAGGAAAGAAAGCAGGAGAAACCTATTTACATTAAGGGTTCTGAGGCTGTGAAATGCACTGCTGGAGTTAGTGATTGAAGGAGAGGTCATTTCAACATTTAAGAATGGGTTAAATAGATAGTGGAAGGAAAGGGGGTAATGGCATATGGGAACCAGGCGAGCAGGTAGGACTAAGATTACTGCTTTTGTGAATGACAAACAGCAGTAAGGACTGATTTGGCTGAATGGTCTGTTTGTGTTGTAATTCTCTAACTTTTATCTGTAACCATTTTTAATGCTGAGAATACACAGCAAGATGTTATGTAAGATGCACTAATTGGAAGTAGACATCTGGTATTTAGCAGTACTAGGGAGGGGAATAGGGTTTAGCTGCACTTGGAGGCAGGCCTGCACTTTGGTAGCAATGGTAGTCCTTGGGGAATGGTCGTGGGGTTTGGCAGAATTGAGGTTGGGATCATGGAGATTGACAATACTGCAGCGTGGCTGCTGGAGTTTGGCTGCATGGAGGTCTTTTTGATCATTGGAGGAGCAACCTGGCATTTGACAGCACTGTGGAAGGTGAAGCTGAGGTTTGGCACATCTGGGTTAGATGTGAGATTTGGCTCACTGGCGGATTCCTTGTGTCTTAATATTGAAGGGAAGCAAGATATGGACCTGATGGCAAAGGTTTGATTGGTTTATGACTTTGAGGAATTCCTTGAATATTTGGTGTTTTGGGATTAGTTCCTGGAGAGAGCGAGAGAGTTCTGCATTGTCCATGCATCCTCTGCGTCTGCACTGCTCTCTGCACCCTCCACGCATGCTTCTTCCCTTCCCCTTCTTCTCATTCACATTGGGTCCTTTTATCTCTTGCCCTCTAACCCTTCTTGACTACCGACATGCAACGCCACAGGAGATCAACTAATGTATTTTTTAAAGAACAGGGCAATTATAGAACTACTATTGTAGGCTTCACTAAATTCCTCCTTTTTGGAGCGATAATCAGCCTGCTTGATTTGTTTTGGAAGAAAGGGGGGAGACGAGGAGGTCTTTCTACAGATCATGCATGTCACAATACCCGTTGAACAATGATATCCTTTCCATTCCAGCTTAATTGGATAGGATGGTTACTTAAGGTAGAAGAGAGAGAAGTATGCAAAGATGCATTAAAAATTGCAGCGAAAGAAAATAACTAGCCATAGTGCTTTTCAGATGTAACAATTATTCTTAATCCAGTTGTGAAACATAATGACCAGTAGTTTGTGGTTTTGAAATTAGATCAAAAGGTATGGGAACAATTTTTTCCCTGTGTTGGTGGGGGAGGGGAAGCAAGAGAAAGAAGGAATTAATTTTATTAACTTGCTTCCAAACCACTGATGGTCTTAGTTCAACTACTTAGAAGTTTATGAAATAGCTTGTGGTACCCTGAAAATTTGCTCGATATGTGAAAACATTTGTACACCCCTCCCTGCCTCTGTGCTCTTTCTGCATTCTAGTGATGACCCAGCCAACATCAGTAACTTACCCTTTTAAAGAATTGAAAATAAAAACTCTCATTAACCTCACTGCATTAAATAATATATTGCAGTGCATCCTTGTTGCTCCAATAAAAATAATTAACGTCTTCTGGTTCTTCCTTATTTCCTAGAAATAAATACTGATTGTTTGTTTGCTTTGAAATAAATGTTGGCCAGATCTCTCTTGTTCAGCTTGTGGCCTGTGTAGAGTTGGAGTCAATATGTGCAAACTTTTAGATAATTTAGTGGTTCTTGGTATGCAGTACAGTCCGTAATAGTTTTGCTTTGAGTAGATCAGCAGTTTTAATAAACTTTCACATTAATGTTAGTCATAACATTCCTTCAGCTATTGGCTGCATTTCTTTTTGTACATGACTTGTCTATATTACATGAATTCTCTTATGATTAGTCTGTGCAAGGAATATTTTGCTGATAGATTGGACTGTGACAAAAAACATCAAGCTATTCTGTTAGCTGCAGGGAATCACTATTATCCCATTACTGCTGTAAGATAAGTTTAAGATTGTATCTGCATCATTGCATTATCTCCGCTGTTGAGCGAATGCAGTTCAAACCTCCTGAACTAAACCGTTTTGTGTTCTAACCTATTCTCTCACTGGATTTATTATTTCGAATGGCTCGAAGCATTTTAATGCTTCCTCTCCTCCTCTTTTCCCCCCCCCCCCCACTTCATTATTAATTTTGGAAAATTTGTTTCTCTTCCAAAGTTACACATCACAGTAAACTTTGGGTACAAACATTGTTACATTTCATAGCACTAATGGTGCTCACCTGATGAGCACAAAAGGAGACTGTATATAAAATGTGCAGGATAAACCCACAATCTATCTTTAGCACAAGAAAAGGGTTCTTTGGATGGATTTTGTAATGAAAACAGGAGACAAGTTCCAAGGCTTCTCCAGTGCTTTTCTTAAAATGTTAGGGAGGTTTTAATGATTTAAGTGCTTCAAAAAATATATATTACTGGTTTCCAACTTGGTGCTGGGATCCAGTTTTATGTACTATAATGTGAGGGGAATGGGGACATCGATGGATTAGGGGTTGAGGAGATGCACAGGGTTAATGTGGAGGGCATTGAGGGATCTCTCAATGTCTGCCACTCTAGTCGTTCAACATCAACCCAGCCATTCCTACTCCTACTGTCAAGTTTCACTGAAGTAAAAGTCCTGGCCCTGTCTCTGACCTATGCAAACTCTCTCTCGCCTTCTATTCTGCTTCCCAGTATGGCTCGGTCTGTCTTGGCTCCAGCTACACCCCATTACTACTGTTTGCCCCTAACACACATTAGCAAGCAAAACAAAATAAGAAGGCAAGACAAACAGAAAAACACAAGCAAATCATGAGATGAGAAACTGGCAACAATAAGACTGCAGACCTGGATAACAAGAAACCATTTGCACTGACTTGCCCTGAGCAATGTCATGGGAGATCTGGTGTGGTGTACTTCCTGCAATGGTAATATTTTGGTATGGTGTACTTCCTGCAATGGTGGTAATTTCCTGTCATGCAATATCTGTAATGCCTCATCACACTTGAACTTACTTTTATTATGCTTAACTTTGCCCCATCTCAAAGGTAGGTAGTGCTGTTCTTTGCCTTGCTAGCCATCTGAGGCCTGTTTTAACTAAAACAAAATTGGATCTCTTGCCAATGCATGTCAATCCTGCTTCCCCTCACTGAGCAGCTGTGTCTTCCCCCTCCCTGCCCTGAGAAGTTCTTGTAGTATTTCTCTGCATCTGTCATATCTTCAGTATTGTTTCCATCTCTCCTGTGAAGGAACACTACCTGCACGGAGATCAAACAAATTGTCCATGCAAGCAAATCTACCAATATAACTTTTTAAAAAGGCAACTTGTAATGTTAATGGTATGAAATCTCAGCTCCAGCAGCCTGCCTATCTTCATTTACACTTGGAATGTGCTATGCAAACACATTCCAGACCCCTCCATTTCTATAGGCATTAAGACCAAGCTGCAGCTACAACACAGCTTTAATTTTAAAGAAAAAGTACTAAAAGCACCAGCACATCCCTATGCTGTTGTAGCACACAGTATTTATTGCCCATCCTTAGTTGCCCTGAGGCATTGAGTCATATGTAGGGGCAGTGGTTCCCTTCCCATAAGGGTGTTAGTGAACCTGTTGGGTTTCTACGACAAACCAGCAGCTTTAATAGTCATTTTCCAATTTTTATTGAATTCAATTTCACAATTTGCCATGGTAGGATTTGAACTCATGATCTCTGGGTTGCTGGTCCCGCACCATACCACTAGGCTATTGTACCCATTAAAACAAACTGAAGGCAGCACTGTATGCTCATGCCCAGCCAGGAAAACAGTTCCTCAAACCAAACAAGCAAATTTAATTAGAAAAAATTAAATGCATCATTTGGATACCATCCTAAGAAGGTAAAACAGTTCTTTTAAAGTAAACAACAAAACTCCAGCACAGTCAGGTAGCCAGTTTTTTTTTCTCTTTTGCTGCTGTAATTAGATTTTTTTTTTAAATTGCAGCTAATTCTTCTCTGCGTCCATTTATTTTAAACTGCTAACATTACCTCTCCTGTTCCCAAGTGGACAAGTTTTCTGTGACAACAAAGAGGCAGTTTTTAGGTGGGCAAACTCTATTTATATCATGGCTGCCATAATGTAGTACTATATATCGAATCTGAGACTAAAGTAAGTTTTTGTGTTTTTATATATTTAAGAAAGAATATAAGATAAAATTAGTTGCTGCGTTTGCAGAAAGGTCCTGGCACACTTTGTAATGCACAGCTATTGGGGTTCTGCTGGTCAGTTTTACATTTTACATTTTATATTTACCTACTCAGTCCTCCCAGCTCATGAAATTTGTGTCCCAAAGGTAGGCAGTGCGGCATCACCTTCTTCATTTGCTTTCCTTCCCCGTCATGATTTGCTTCCTTTCCTCACTGCATTCCTCTCCTGACCAATGTACTACATGGCACCAATAAATGCAGCTTCTGGGCCTAATCCACTCCAGCCCCGAGCCATCACCTGCAACCCTCTCGAGACCACTGACCTCCACCTATATCTCTTTCCAACTGTCACCAACACTTTTGCACCAACAAAAGGAGGGAAGGCAAAAAAAGAGTGAGTGTGAAGAGAAAGGGCAAATGAAGAGAGAAAGAACCAGAAAAGACTAAGATGAGGACAGGGGTAATAGAGAGAGAGAGAGGGAGAGCCAGCAACCCAAAGACAACAGAGACAGATATTCTGTAATTTACTGCTAATAATGCCATGGGAGATCTGTGTGTATGTATATTAGTCAATCTCATTTATAGAATCATACAGCTCAGAAGGAGGCCATTCGGCCTATCGAACTAGCTGCGCCTCTAGCCAAGCTGTTCCAGTACAGCTACAACACTGGCATCTACCCGACAATGTGGAAAATTGCCCAGGTATGTCCTGTCCACAAAAAGCAGGACAAATCCAATCTGGCCAATTACCGCCCCATCAGTCTACTCTCAATCATCAGCAAAGTGATGGACGGTGTCGTCGACAGTGCTATCAAGCGGCACTTACTCACCAATAACCTGCTCACCGATGCTCAGTTTGGGTTCCGCCAGGACCACTCTGCTCCAGACCTCATTACAGCCTTGGTCCAAACATGGACAAAAGAGCTGAATTCCAGAGGTGAGGTGAGAGTGACTGCCCTTGACATCAAGGCAGCATTTGACCGAGTGTGGCATCAAGGAGCCCTAGTAAAATTGAAGTCAATGGGAATCGGGGAAAACTCTCCAGTGGCTGGAGTCATACCTAGCACAAAGGAAGATGGTAGTGGTTGTTGGAGGCCAATCATCTCAGCCCCAGGGCATTGCTGCAGGAGTTCCTCAGGGCAGTGTCCTAGGCCCAACCATCTTCAGCTGCTTCATCAATGACCTTCCCTCCATCATAAAGTCAGAAATGGGGATGTTCGCTGATGACTGCACAGTGTTCAGTTCCATTCGCAACCCCTCAGATAATGAAGCAGTCCGAGCCTGCATGCAGCAAGACCTGGACAACATCCAGGCTTGGGCTCATAAGTGGCAAGTAACATTCGCGCCAGTTAAGTGCCAGGCAATGACCCTCTCCAACAAGAGAGAGTCTAACCACCTCCCCTTGACATTCAACGGCATTACCATCGCCGCATCCCCCACCATCAACATCCTGGGGGTCACCATTGACCAGAAAGTTAACTGGACCAGCCATATAAATACTGTGGCTACGAGAGCAGGTCAGAGGCTGGGTATTCTGCGGCGAGTGACTCACCTCCTGACTCCCCAAAGCCTTTCCATCATCTACAAGGCACAAGTCAGGAGTGTGATGGAATACTCTCCACTTGCCTGGATGAGTGCAGCTCCAACAACACTCAAGAAGCTTGACACCATCCAAGATAAAGCAGCCCGCTTGATTGGCACCCCATCCACCACCCTAAACATTCACTCCCTTCACCATCAGCGTAACGTGGCTGCAGTGTGCACCATCCACAGGATGCACTGCAGCAACTCGCCAAGGCTTCTTCAACAGCACCTCCTAAACCCGCGACCTCTACCACCTAGAAGGACAAGAGCAGCAGGTGCATGGGAACAACACCACCTGCACGTTCCCCTCCAAGTCACACACCATCCTGACTTGGAAATATATCGCCGTTCCTTCATCGTCGCTGGGTCAAAATCCTGGAACTCCCTTCCTAACAGCACTGTGGGAGAACCTTCACCACACGGACTGCAGCGGTTCAAGAAAGCAGCTCACCACCACCTTCTCGAGGGCAATTAGGGATGGGCAATAAATGCCGGCCTTGCCAGCGATGCCCACATCCCGTGAACGAATAAAAAAAAAACCAGCTCTTTGAAAGAGCGATCCAATTAGTTCCACTCCCCTGCTCTTTCCCCATAGCCTCGCAATTTTTTTCCCCTTCAAGTATTTATCCAATTTCCTTTTGAAAGAGATTGCCATTGTACACACTTGAGTCAAGATGTTTTTAATTATGGATATTATCTGCACTCTAGGAACTACTGTAAAACATTATTGATGCAGTTGTGCTAGGCAGATGGCTCATTTCATTTTTGGTTGTTTTTTTTTTGAAAACACATCAATGTTCCCCTGGCAGAATTATCAATGCACTGTAATGCTTTTATGTTGGAGATAATAATGAGCCAGGCCTCCATTTCTTTTGTTGCCATAGCCACTGTTCATTATCACTAGAAATACTGTGAAGATTGACAGATTTACCAGAAACCCAGTAGATTAGGAATAGTTTGCATAGCTGCCAATCTAGAGAACCAGTTGGACAAACTTTTTTTTTTTAAAAAAATTGAGCTTCAAAAAACTGAAAGCTCAAATACAGCTATGAATGACACTCAAAGATGAGGAGCTAGACTGAGAAGTGCAGTGGGCAATGGTTTATCTTAGGTTTAACTGCCGATATGCATGACTTGGATCATTTTTTAAATACGTATATATTGCATTGAATAAAAAGCAGAGTTTGTAGTAGTGGTGGAAAATCTTAGGTTTTTATTAACACTTGATTTGGTGTGTTTTCCAGCTGCAATTTTTCATGAAAAATGTAAACCTTTTTAAAGCAAGTAAAATTCATCACTTCAACCCTACTTCCTGTTTTATTTCCAAACCCTGGCAATTCTGCAAGTGCAGTGATGGGAATGCTGAAATAAAGGCAATTAATACATTCACACCAGGGCATATCATCCTTATTCTTGGCTAACCTAGGTTCGGGGGGAAAAAAACCTTCATATAAGACGACAGCTGGGTGTAAGCGAGAAAGTTTCATTGAGGAAAATAAAAATCTTTAAAAGATGCATTTTAGCAGCTTTTGTTTTTATGTAATTTCTTTGGAGACACTGCACCAGAGCAGCAACTCTCAAACCAACACTTCTTAACTTTTTTCCCTCGCGTTCGTACACAGCCAGAAATGGGAGAAAATAATGTCTGGTTTTAAAAGTTTTCAATTTATTTCCTCCCCCCCCACCCCACATCTATCTGGCAGGCTCCAGTCCTGTACTCCAAATGATCTGATTCGAACAGCATCTAGTCCCACCTTCTACATTGCCTGGGTTGAGACTGACCACCACCAATTCCCAGTTTTAAAAAAATATATAATTTTCTTGTGAAATGCTGACACGTAGGTTGAAAGTTTTTCTTAATATCTTTATGGGATCAGGATCGTTCTCCTGATCAATATTTATCTCTCAATCGACACTTTTTTTTTAAAAAGCAGATTATCTGGTCATTATCATGTTTGTAGGACCCTTGCTGTGTGCAAATTGGCTGCAGTGTTTCCTACATTACAACAGTGACTACACTTCAAAAGTACTTCATTTGCTGTAAAGTGCTTTGGTATGTCCTGAGGTTGTGAAAGGCACTATATAATTGCAAGTCTTTCTTTATTGTTTCTATATTTTTGGGGGGTGGGGATGGATGTTTAATTGAAATAATTGTGGTTAATACAGAAGTACAATCCAAGACAGTGATTACAGAAATTGAAAAGCAGACTGAAATTAGTGAAAAATTTAATATTTTCAAACATGGATTTATTATCACAATGATGGCTGAGAACAAAACGCAGAAGTGGTTTTAGTTGAGTTAGGATAGGTGGGTTATTTTAGGGATTTAAACTGAGATATCTGAGCTTAAAAACCCAACAGATAGATGAGATTTTGTGAATTTTAGTACACTTGTGTACAACAGAAAAAAATAGATATTCTTGGGAATAAATCCCAACACTAACATAATACAAAATATTTATTTCTAAAGTAGTAGTACACTCCAAAGATTGATTTATCCAGCTTTTCAGCGCACAGGGATTTTTCTGGACTTCAGTTTTAATAAAGGTGTGTGTCTGAACTGCAGACTGATCAGTGTTTCTTAATTTATTTTTGATGAATGGCTTAGACACAGTGCAGTAGCCAGCCTAGAATTAATGCATTTCAGGAGCCCTCCATAACATGTCCCAGTATGTGAGGCTGTGGAGTGGAACAGAGGATGTAAAATTTAGCTGCTTTTATGCCTTGTTTAAAATCAATCTTATTGAAACCTTTTTAGAAAAACAAAACCTAATCTGGTGAATTCTGACAATTGTGTATCATCCATAGATGGGTCTATATTGTCATTGGAGAATTCTCCTGTCTTGCAGGAGAGTTTAGCTGGCCACTGCTAATACAGTTTTGTTATAGTATCTGCAGTGCAGCGATATTATCCCTTGTGTGCCTTCATGCTTCTGTCACGTTGAAGGTTCTAACAAAGAAAAAGAGAATGGGCAATGATTTCTCAGTGCACTTTAATTGTAGCAGTTTGTACCTGTGCTTATAAAGCGCCCTTAGCGTAGCGAAACGTCCTAAGTTGTTTCATAAGAAGATCGGACACTCAACAGGAGTTTGGCGAAGAGTTAGAGAAAGCTCAGTTGAAAAGTTAGATTTGAAGTGGGAAGAGATTTTACAAAGCAGACTGGTTGAGAAATAGAATTACTTGATTGTTGAAGACAAAGGGTGGTAGACTGCAGAGCAGACCAGAGTTGGAAGAATGGAGGGTGTGAACTGGGGTTACAAAGGCAGACATGGTTTTTGGAATTCCAGGCCCCAGCCATCAGTCCTGCCTCAGAGTTCCTTCGGAAAGTCAATATGCTCCCCCAGACATGAAGGTTAATATGTTGTGAAAAGCATATCCGTTAAATGGCATTCAGCATCTTCACAACTTTGAAATGAATGCTAGTTCTGTTAGTATATTTTATGAAGGCTTTGACTATCCTTTAACATTGTTTTATCTCTTGACAAGCACTCACTAAACCCACTCTTTAGCACAGAATATACTTTTTTTTGGCTATTCAAGGTTGCTCTATTTCAGTTTGAACCACTGATAACTTGAAACTATACATTCTGTCACTAAAGGAGGGTAGAAGAGAGAATGTGTTTCTTACAGCTTTTGTGTCAGTTAAATGCCTTGATGACCTTCAGGTGGTCAACTTTTTTGTAATCTGATCTTGAAGGATCAAGGTGTTCTTCAGCCCAACCTCGTATTGCTTTCGCTATATTCTGTGTCTTCAATCTGGATCAATCCATAATTCTACAGAACTGAGCTTAATCAAAAAAAATCTTATTTTTTGGGTCAACATCCTGTGATTTCACATTTATTGTGTAGGACTTGAAAATCAAATCCTTCAAGGCCCAGTTGGTTCGATGATTCCTTTAGTGCAATCTGACATTTCTCTTGCGAAAAGACTGCTTTCTTCATTTGGATTGGTATCAGCAAGGGAAATTGGTAGATTGACAAAGCTTTGGAATCAGTTTTGTTTGCTGGATGGCAATCCTACACACAGTGAGATTTCCAGCTCTTCTAAGAAAGATATCTTTGTCTTTCTTGAAAATGATCCAAAAATACATTTTTGGCATACCCACATGCTGTCATTTCAAAAGTTGATGGAGAAGGCTTAAGCGTGCCCTGTGGGGCTCTCCCAGTTATAATATTGCTAACTTAGGGTCCTAGAGTTGCCAAACACCAGAGTGAAGAAGTGACTAACCTTTTGTAATAGAGAGGATATGGGGTCAGAAGCTCAGCTCAAGGTCAAATAGTGCGGTGAGGTTGTGAACCGCCTGGTTCAGCCGGAGACAGTGGCCAGAGAGGGGGATGGAATCAGTAGCGAGAGAATGGAGTATGTGGCAGGGGCCGAAGACAATTGCTTCGGTCTTCCCAATGTCTAATTGGAAGAAATTGCAGCTCATCCAGAAACTGGATGTCTGACGATAGAGGTAGTGGAGGGGTCGAGAGAGTTGGTGGTAAGGACAATCCTCTTATTTTTGATGCCTGGATCCTTATTGAACTTTTGGGGGCTGTGAAGAGGTGTGGAGTTTGCCTCTTTTGCATTGATATGCTGTTGACAACTGGAATAATCTGAGCTTGAGTACTACCATCGCTCGCACATTGAACGCAAGAGCAATATTAATGGGCTGCACCTTTTAACACTAGCATGCTTGTCTCTGGATTCCAGACAAAACTGGGGTGAAATCTGGAATTTAGATGCTTCCCTGTCTAGCGAAAAGCAACGGTTTCTCCCTTTTTATCTCAAAAGATAATTTCAAATGCCATTTCTCCTGTTTCTTAGTGTTGGAAAACCAAAGCTTGTGCTGATTCAGCCTGGTCTAAAATTGCAAATCAAATGAGCTATTTTTGTCCTTCCAGTGCATTGTAGTCAAATGTAGAATAAAATGAGAGCTCAGCTTGATCATAGCCTCTAAGAGTGAAGATTATTACTTACAATATCTCCATATTGGATGTACTTCCCACAGCCTCACCTGCTGTGTCTTGTAACACACCCAACAAAGCCCATTAAATGTGGAATCTTGAATTGTCAAAATTATTGGAGGGGGAGGAAAAAGTCAGAATGAATGGAATTTGCTGTTTGTCAACATCCAGCACAGACTACAGTGCTTTCATTGTAGTAATCTGCAAAGTTTGGAATGCTTTGAGTTTAGTCTCTTTCCTCCACTACCACCACCCCACCATTGTGGATATTAAGAATTTTGTCTGGCAGTAGTTTTTTTTAAATGGAAATTTTTATTTTTGCTGATCTTTTAATAGCTTACACCTTGAAGGGATAACCAGTGCTATTTCAGTGCAACTGTATGTTTAAACATTACAGATTTTGTTGGTTATCACTGAATTTTAATTTGGAAATGATTAGACATAAAATAAAATGGAATTTAACTGTCTATTGATACATCACTTGAAATTCTTCTGCCTCTTGTTTTTCTCCCACTACATCAGTTACTCCTGTGAATTGTATATGAATCCACAGGAAATCCTGGTTTGAAATACATGAGGCCCCAAAGCTACTAAATCAGCTACAGTGCTTAAGAGTTTTAGTATGAAAGAGAATGAGGATATTCTGCACTCAGTGTTTCACACAGGTGCTAGCGTATGCTGATTGGTGACTGATTTGTCCCACAATACAAGTTTCCTATCTCAGCTGGGCTCTTGTAGGAGGTAACTGAGTTATTGCAGGACAGTCGTCCTCAAGTAGGGAAGAAGAACGCCCAAAGGGGTCAGCTTTCCTGGTCTGACGTAATCACCTTCCAGCACGTGGATGTCCAAACTATGGCCTGTGCAGTCCACAAGCTGAGAATCTGGCCGTGAAGCCCAGGCAACTCTTTGTGTTTGTATCTTTTACTTTACTGGTTTGTCCTGTATGAATTTTGTCATTTGGAGGTTTGCAAAGGACTGTTCTTGGCACTAGTACCTCCTGAAGCAGAACATCAAACGTTGTTCATATCAACAGCAAATTAGGTATGCAAATTAATAAGATCGTTGATTTTAAACATTAAATGTGGCATGCTCCATGGCATACATCCTAGTGTCCCACAAAGACACCTAGTTTGGATGCTCTTGTTCTAGCAGCTATCTCCAAAGTGACTGAGTCCTAGGGGTAGGTTGTCCTCTTGTTTTCTTAGCTGAAGAATAATGTAAAGGGGGAGGTACAAGAGGGCGAATATATAAAAGCTGAGGGTGGTGGAAATAAAATGTTAAACTTGTAGCAGGCTTTGTGGGAAAGCAATTTTTTTTAAAGAATAAAACCTTTGTGTTGTCATTTAGCTGTTTCACTTCTATAAAATATTTGGAATTCAAATCTGTTCATATTTGTAGTTTCGAAATTGTAAAAAATGGTAATATATTAAGTGCATTTTCTTTTGCGTGATTTTAACTCTTGGATTCTCTTTGGGTACCTACAGATATGTAAACACGTTACTGAAGCTGATCCCTCAGGTCCTGCAGCTGCATGAGCAGCTGAGACAAGCCGTTCAAAATGGAGACATGGAGACATCACATGGTATCTGCAGAATTGCTGTAGCTCTTGGAGAAAATCACTCAAGGTTCAGCTTGCAATATTTTTTATTTATCCTGCACTTCAATCCTGTTTCATCAATTGTTACAATGCTCCTAGCACATTTTCTAGATAACCATTTGAAACAAAAATGAAACCCACAGAATGTAGCTCCAATAGAACAAAATATCAGATCTGTTTTGGAATATTTAATTAAGCATTTTGAATTGTATTATGTTCTCCCTTTCTGTGCTGCTTGATCTAGTTTGTGACTATGCACTCCATAGTGGACAACATTTTCTTTAGTCCTGTTTCTTTTTTCATCCCTTTTTTAAAAAAAACAAACAGACCCCTAAATATGAATTTTGCCTATCTTTTTTGATTACTACTTGCAGCACGAATCTGCCTGAAGATCAGGGCAAGCAACTTTCTCTCGTCAGTGCTGGTTGATTACGCATGTTTTCTTGTTACTTTCCCCTCGATTTAGGGACTCCCAGATGGCGTGGTTGAGATTATGATTTGAGATTAGGAATTTATCTTATGGGGAAATCGGACACAAATTGGTGTCTTCACACTTTGCTGAGTCCCAGAGTACAGGACATCTGTTCTATATTTTCCATTATCTCTGTGGACAGGGACTAAATGGCAAAGACAAGATGTTAAGTTTGGGAGGAATGTGCTTGAGAGAACATTTGTTTTTAAGATGCCCAGCAACATTGTTTGAAATATTTTAAATATTTTTAGTTCATAGGATCATTGCTTTTTAATAAGGAATTTCAGCAAACTCCATTTGGGGTATATATGGCTGTACTTTTGTATTTGTAATTTAGTTCTCATGCTGTCAATATAGTGATTTAAAAAATAATGAAAATAGTTAAAGGTTTTGTCTATTACATCACCATAATCTCTTATGTATTTTTTTTCTCTCCTGAGGTGGAAGGCTAGCAATATCTCCCAGTGCAATTGGGTAATACCAATATCCATAGCCTGCAGGAAAGGCACTTTTAGTTATTTTCATTTTTCAGATGGCAGTAATTTAGGATCCTACCTTTGCACTGCTCTTTTCCATTCAAGTTAGATGGACTAGATTAGCTAACCATGTATTTTTCACTGAATCACTAAAGGGTATCAGAGAAGCAGACTTCTGTGTGTGAATATTTAACATTTTTCTACTTTCTTTTAATAATGCTGATAATGTATTTACTTTTGAGAAAAGAGGGATTTGTCAAAGTTCCTAACTTTTTGTTTCAAAAGGTTGTTATTAATAAAATACTTGGTATTGAATTTCAAAGACAATACGAATATTTCACATTAACAATATAGGCATGTTCTTGGCTAAACCTCAGTCACATTATTAGTAGGGATGAAAATCTATTACCAGTACAGGAACCAGTATGCTACCCTCAATTACATACTTCATGATCCACATAGTCCTGAGAAAAGTACACCATCATTAATGTATCGTTATTTATAACCTTGCTTTGCCTCTTTCCACTTTATTTATGCCTGTATTTTTATATATTTGATTTTTTTTTTTAAATTCTCCTTCCTTTCAACTTTGCTAATTCCTTTCCAGACCAGACAGCATTCAGCCTATCACACTACTTTCTACAGTTCCGAAGAGAAGCAGTAACTGGTTACACCAAAAAATAGACTCTCTAGGTCTGCTAGACTGGCTATCATGGGATTATTGTGGTATTTAGTGGGCTTGACCAAAAAAACCTACTGTTAAAGTATTGAGATAGGGCCGTGGAGTCTTTGGAGCCTTGATTTTGCCATTTAGAAAGGGGAGTGGGGGATGGTGGAAGGGGAAGGGGGATACTGCCCCTTAACTTGAAGGAGTGTTGAGCCTTAATGAGTAATTCTGGTTAAAGTGAGAAGCAACCTCTTCAAATGTGATGATGCGAAAATAAACAGGAACTTTGCGTTTTGGTGGACTTTCCTCCCATTGGAAATTTTGGGAATAGGAAATATGATGTGAAATTACATGTGAAGAAGCTGCACCATCAGATACAGGAAATATATTGGGATTTAGATCAGTAAAGTAATAGTTGCTAGAATATCAGAGCAATAATTTCTGAAATTAATTTCCCCCTTCTCAGATAACTTCATTATAATTCCATTGTCTGCTTTGTTGAACAAAATATGAGCAATAGCTTGCAATTATCTAGTGCCTTTTAACTAGGAAAAATGTCCCAAAGTGCTTCACAAAAGTGTAATTAGACTAAAATCCAAGCCAAATAGGGAGATATTAGGAGGGGTGACTAAAAGCTTGGTCAAAGAGGAGGGTTTTCAGGATGGTCTTAAAGGAGCAGAGGGAGTTGAAGAGCTATAGGGAGGGAATTCTAGAGCTTGGGGCCTAAACACCTGAAGGCGCACCTACCAATCGTGGGGCAAACAGAAGAGGCCAGAGTTGGAGGACTACAAAATAACTGTTGGAAAAGTTTCAATTTTAAGTAATTTCTGGCTGTGTCTGATTCAAATCTGTGTGCGAGGTATAATGGGAGTTGTTTTTACTCTTAGAAACAGCAAAGCATAAGCAACTTGAACAATAAAAACAAAAATAATGTCTTCAGTGTCTTACACAATTTAAGCCATTAAATACAAATCTGAGATCATTTAAATATTTAGAATAAGGTTTTTTGTGTTGCTGAGGGAGCTGCTTTGATGCCTAAGCTTGGACATTGTAACTAAGTTAATTAGGCCAGAGGTGAGGCAAATGACCACCTACCTGTTAAATTTGTTAATGGGTTTATGCTGCAGGGCAATCTCTCTGGTGAAGCACCATGGTAATAACCATTTCAGTAAGAACTACAAATCCACTGTGGGGACATAAGGGGGTGGCAAAAATATCCTTCTAGTCATATAAATAACTGGAGAACAGTAGGAAATTTTGCGACGGGTAGAAGAAAAATAAATAGGTAAGTAATTTCATTTTAAGTAATTCCTGCAAATCCACTGAGGTTGAAAAATAATTATAATATAAATAAGAATTAGAATTTTTTGTGGGGGTTAGGGGGAAGGGAAGTCGAGTTGTTTACATCTAAAGCAAGATTTTGTAAAGTGGCAAGAAAGTAGTATTACAAATATTATCTGAAGCCTGTATCTTTCTCTACTGGTAAAGTGTATAATATTTTCTCCTGTCAGTCAATGTGAAGCAATGCTTCAGTAAAATTGCTATATTACACTGATGACCAGTTAGGTTGCAGCAAGGCCTGGGCCACCCGTGAGCAACAGCACAGTAGTAATATTAAAATGTCAGTTTTAAAAGATTAGATATTGCAGCTAAAATTTTCACATTCTCCGAATTACCTATACTTTTATTTCAGTTTTTAAAAAATGATGTATGTTTACTTTTATTCTCATGAATTATGTTGTAGCTGTGTATCCATTGGAAAATCTCCTGACTAATGTTTGTTTGTCCCCTATACAGAGCTTTGTTGGAGCAGGTGGAGCACTGGCAGACTTTTCTAGCACTTGTCAACATGATCATGTTCTGCACAGGAATTCCAGGCCATTACCCAGTGAATGAAACTACAAGCTCTTTAACCCTTACCTTCTGGTACACACTACAGGTAGGAGCAGTGTATTCAGTCATATCCAGTAAAATGCAAATCTGACATGCCAAACCCTGATGCAAATTTTCAAATAAAATGTAATTTGAACTGGATAGTCTAATGTTAACTGCCCATACAGTCTTGCACTGTTGCATACAGGAAACATTGATTCTCTCTCGTTCCCTGGGTGAAATTGACATTCTTTGAACATTTTTTAAATTACAAGCTTCTGTCTGATATGGTATGGAGTCTACTTAAACTTGTTTCATTGTGGCTTCTAAAAGCCATGGATTCCAGCAGAGGTTTTGGAGATTTAAGCAAGTGGTGCACTGTGCCACCAGTTTCCTTTTTAATTATTTATTTTTCCCTTCCCTCCTGCAAGATAGATCATTAGGTTTTGACAAAGGGTCCACATCCAAAATGTCAACTCTTCTCTGTTGCTGCCTGATCTGCTGAATATTTCCAGCATTTTCAGGTTTCTAGCATCTGCAGTTTTTTGCGTTTAGTTTAGATTATTAGTACCTGTCCCCACCTTCCCCAACCTAAGTCGAAGCTGGATGCCTGATGCAGGCTTCTGCTGTACCACTCTGGCACAAGCCACATGATTTATCTGCCTTCTCACTCTCCACTGTTCAGTGATATCTTGGTGTTGGTTGGGGACCTATCCGAGGGGATAGCAATACAAGGATGTGGATCTACACTCGCAAGCCTCAAAATTGATGAGGTCTCAATTTTGGTCAGGCTACTGCGTGCATACGCCATGTTGACGAAAAATGGTGACTTGCATGAAATTAAGTGTTGAATGTTAATGCTGCAGATGAGACTTTTTTTAAAAAGCAGATTGCATTGCCAAGAATAAATAGTGCTGTGTTTGACATTTCAACTTCAATGAGCCATTTAAGACTGTATGGGCCTGGCTGAAAATATTGATATTAAATATATAAAGAAGAGTGTTTGAAAGTTCAGATCTTTGTTTATTGCTGCGACTCCCTTTCTCGTGCCAGTGACCTCCTTGCCCACGAGCCCGCCCCATCTTTATTTGCCGAAAACAAATAGCTGACCCAGTTTGTAGGACCATTCAGTGTGCTGGGGTGGGAAGTTGAATCTGTGAGTAGGACTTTAAAGACCAGTAGTACAATAACTCCACAATTTAATATAGTAGGTGAGAAATACATTGTAATTTTTCATTATAATAGGGTCATTGTTATCTTTGAAATGTGGATGTTGAAGCTGTTTGTGTTTGCAAACACATTATAAGGTATAATTTTATATCACTGTGCATGTCACTGCTTGTTGTATTTTCGTGGTTGAACCTTCTCCTCCAAAATGGCGACCAATCTCTGTTAGTATTGACGAGCAATTTTTAAATTGAATCAGACTTCCAAAGATGTAGCAATTTATTAAATTTTCTGGATCAGATCTAGATGGAGATTGAAAATTATTGTTCATCCATTGTTAGTCAGTTTTGAGTTGTTAAAAAATTACATTGTCGAAGCAAGGTTCCTTCAGGTTCAGGTTATCCAAAAGTTTCTTGTGCAATTAGAAAGACTTAAAAAATCCTTGGTTGCAAGGGGAAAAGCATAACAGGAGACAGAGTTCAGCAAGTCATGGAAGGTCAGAGCTGACAGATCACTGGGCAGAATTTCTCATTACTGCCTTTTTGCTTGGAAACAGTGATGTATTCATTACAGGTGTCTTTTTTTTAAACCTGGCATGTGTATTCTTAGCTGTAATTGAAACATACCAAGATTCACTAAGGTTAATCTCCACCTATTGATGGAGACCTCAAGTGAAAGATTAATTTTTCTGAAATGTACTGTACATAATGCAAGACTCTAGAACGATGTTAGATTTATGTAGATGTAGTGTTCCAAGCAGTGGGGATGTTTCATTGATTTGATGCAGTGCTGTATACTAATCCACCCCTTCTTTGTTTGAAGCTTAACTGCAGGCATCTGAATCCAATTTAAAACCATGATTGATATTTATACAAACTGGATGTACAACAGGGATAAAATCCTGATTGATGCAATTTTTCTAGATCAATCTAAATTCCAATATCTCTCACTTCCCTTCATTCCATTGAATGAAATTGAAACCTTTATTCCTGTGCTAAGTAGGTTGTAAATGTCTGTCTGTATATTAGCATTAATTGCTTAGTGGTTTTGGGTAGGATGTAAGTCAGTGTTGATACTGGGTTTCATCTTCTGTTAATCAAATAATTTTTTTTCAGTTGTCTAAACTGCTTAGTCAGTTGGAATGAATGCAGACATTCATGCTAGGTGAAGTTCCTCTTTTTTTTTCTCCCCTCAAAGCCATTGAAGAATAATTAATTTTGGGTTTTTTTTGGGAAAAAACTACGAAGACACAGTTACTTTATTAAAGGAAGTACTATGCTTGAATGTGGCACTGCTTTGCAGATGTATTTTTTTTTAGTGGCATATTTTGATTTCCAGGTTGTGAATCAAAATTCCACCATTCAGTTAGATCATGGCTGATCTGTACCTCAACTCCATTTTCCCACCTTTGCTCCATAACCCTTGATATCCTTACCTAACAAAAATCTATGGATTAAGTCTTGAAAGCTCCAATTATCTCAGCATCCACAGCCTTTTGCGGCAGAGTGTTCCTTTGTGTGATAAAGTGCTTCCTGATTTCATTTCTAAATGGCCTATCTCTAATTTTAAGATCATACCCCCTTGTTCTGGATTCTCCCACCAGAGCAAATAATTTCTCTATCCTATCTTTTCCCTTTTATGATTTTAAAAGACTTTATTTGATCACTTGTAAATCTTCTAAACTCAAGGGAATACAATCCAATTTTATGCAACCTGTCCTCATAATATAACCCTT
This sequence comes from Heptranchias perlo, assembly GCF_035084215.1. Taxonomy (NCBI): domain Eukaryota; kingdom Metazoa; phylum Chordata; class Chondrichthyes; order Hexanchiformes; family Hexanchidae; genus Heptranchias; species Heptranchias perlo. The sequence continues at coordinate 36,433,676 of NC_090333.1, read as the reverse complement.
TAGCCCTGGTATTATTCTGCAGAGGAGTTGAAATCAGAATTGCTGCATACTTGCTAAAGCTGACTGTTCAGGAGAGTTGTTCTGATTCCCAGTCAACTGTTGGTATGAAGAAAACATTTATTTTGCACTTCTCATCTTAGTGGCAATTTATAATCAAAAGCATTGATGAAGTGATAAAATTTTACATGACTAAGATGCAAGTCTTTAGGATAAAATTAGTTTTAAAATTTTGGTGATTGTACTTATCAGCAGTTAAGTGATATGTGAAGACTATTAAAGACTAGAGCTGCTAGGTGGTCATTTATAGTACTGAATTATGAATCAACCATAGTGCCAGCTGATCAGATGACAATATTGTGTTTTTAATGAAACTACAAGTCTTCGAACCGTAGGATCTTTGAGGCCCTGTTTATACTGACGTTTGAAGGATGGACTGGACCAGAAACCTGACCTCGAATGATGTGAATGATGTATGCTAAACTCTTGCCAGTTTAAAATAGAACCAGTTATGGGATAAGTTTCATGCCAGGATTTATTTGAATGCATGTTAACTTTTAATTGACTATGAAACAGAACCGCGGGAATGTCCAAGTTCTATATTTCATGATGCAGAACATTTTTAACTGTCTTGAATGCTTTAAACAGCCTTATTTGTGAAACTGTTTGCTCTGTGAACTGCTAGTGCTGTTGTAGCACATTAGTGTAAAAATGTCATTGGATGTGCCACCAATTTTCATCTTGAAAATCTTTGTAGAACTGTTGAGTTGATATTGGACTCTTCCCCACAGAGAGGGAAGGGAAATTGGACAGCAGATCAACCAAGGGTGTGTTTGCGTACCCAGTAAATGGCTCAAAAATGGTATTGGTGTGGGCTTCAGAGGAGCTCATCTGTCCTATGTTTGTATTAAGAACTGTATTAATTATCCACCTGAATTCGTAGATGTATCCTGTTTCTTAGAAGCAATTGAATAAAGGGAACAGTTTTGGCATATCTGCTTTAAAGCTGCTTTTATATTTCATAAGACCTGTGCTGGTGCTATTAGCTCCCAGTGCAGAGTTTTTTTTGCAGCAGGTTACTGGATTTGCTAAGGCAAGCCACTGGGAACACCTGGTTTGTCTTCCCAGAGGTCGGCCATAGTGAATCCAACAAACTTGCTTTAGCATTGTCACCGGCTGTGGGAGACCTATGGATTGGGAGCCAGCTGCACAAGCATGGCACATAAATCAATATTGCACAAGCATGGCACTTAAATCAATATGAAAGCAGCTTGAGGCTTCTTGTACAACCACTATCCGAAAATACTTCCCTCACCTTAAAGAAGTTCACTGACCACTTCCATCAGTCAGTACTTTTGTGTAATAAGTAATGCATTCCACACATCAATGTTGCAATTAATCACCCATACTACGTTACTTGTCTGAGTTTTACTTTTCCGTTATCATGGCGTACTATCTATTATACACTATATTCAATCTCTCTCCCATCCCAAAATAACTTTCAACATGTCAAGTAATAATCATCAAACAGCTTTGCTTTGTGTGCCAATTCTCACCACTTGCTGGAAGGATTTACAATAGTAATACTGTAGGTGTTTGGTCTTGGAAAGAAGAATTATTAAAAACCTTTTTTCAGCCATAATCTTGTGGTTTGAATTAACCTTTTGAAGAGCAGATTGCCTTATCTGTTTTATTGACTGCCAAAGCAGGAGCTTTGGCAGTCAATAAAAGTCTTTAGAAGATGCATCCATTTTGTGGTACATCAATTCAACTAAAATTATATAAAGGAACTGGAAATAATTGTCCTTTTTATACTAGCAAGCTGTAGTCAATGGCATTGCAGTTGGCTAGATCCCGTTGAAGGAATTATTTTCTTTGTTTCCTTCTGAGATTGATGGTTTAAAGCAGGAATGTGTGTTCTCCCTAAGAAGGAAAATCAGCAATTATTTTTGACCAACCATAAGCTACTCTCTTCATTGATCGCTATAAAAGGAAGGTAAATATTTAACTTGACACTGAGCGTGCTTAATGAACAGATAAAAATGATTGAGACACTTGGAATTCTGACTGAAACACAAAGTCAATCTTCTAATAATCTTGCTTCTGCTTCCTCCCGTTTGAAGAAATTGGAGACAGTCGAATTAAATAAAAGATGCGCCCCTACTGCGCCCCCCCCCCCCCCCCGCCCCCACCACCAGCAGAATGTCATATTTGTAGAGTGGCAATGATGTAATGTTGAGTTATCTTCACTGACTTTCTTCAACCAAACTTGTTTGCATCTGTTGGCAAACTGTTTTTAAAATCCAACTTGACCACCAGCAATATGTTACTGATAATGCGATTGCATTGAAATCAATCAATTGTCCCAAATTTCTTGCAATTCTAAAAGTTCCTGTCCCATGGAGACAGAAGAAGTGGACAACTCCACTAGGCAACCTGGGGAAAATTTGAAATTCTGCTCACTCTGCACTACAGCATAGTTTCCAGGGGTTGCAGGAAGCTGCTGCCCCAAGTAGATGGCATTTCATTTAAATGTTCTCTTGGGGTTGGGGACATTCAGGGATGCAGGATGTCAGATGTAAATCACGCCCATGTGAGCTGAGTGTCCAAGATTGCTAAGCAGCCATAAATATACGGAAGATGCTGGAAAGAATTGCAATATTAAGCTGTTTATTCTAGCCACTTAATTGTTTTTTTTTTCTCTTGCTGGCTCTTGTGTTCTTATGAGTCTTTATGCCAATTATTGTAGGGGCCCACAGCATTTTAGATTTTATAAATGGGAGCATAGAGTATACGAGTAATGATAAGTGATAGGTCATACATTTTGGGAGGATGAAAAACGAGAAATGGGAGTATACACTCAACAGAACGATGCTGAAGGATGTGGATGAACAGAGAAGCCTAGTGTGCAAATAGATAATTCCCTGAAAATGTGAGTGCAGGTAGATTACGCCATAAAAATGGCCAATAGCATTTTGGGTTTTATAAATAGGGGCATAGAATAAAGTAGTAGTGATAAATTTGTACAAAACATGTTAGGCCACAGTTAGAGTACGGTGTACAGTTTTGGATGCCCTGTTGTGGAAAGAACATTAATATTGTAAAGTACATACAGCACAGGTTCACCAGGATGATGCCACTACGAGTTATGAGGAGAGTCTTGAAATACTGAGTTCCAATATCTCAAGTCTCTCCTCATAACTATAGTTTCCAATGGGGATGTTGTCCTGGAGTGGCACAAAGGGGAATCCTCCTTGTAAGCACCTTTTTGTGGCACCTTCACTTCAGCAGCTATTAAATAGAGGTTCATGTACTGGGCTCTTCTAATACTTGCCTGTAGACCTGTGCCTCCATTTTTGTGTTTCCTTTTATTTTACTATTGCCTGTAACTTCTTAGTCCCCTTTCCATTTAGCCTTGGCACAAGCTGCTAATGGGTTGAGAGGCCAATGGCTTTTAAAATTTTTGTCCCATTATCCTGGTACTTTAATCTCTTAACTTTAAATTTCACTTGGATGCAATTCTTTGCTCCCACCAATAGCGTGCTTCCCGTATCCATGCAAATCTGTACCTGACGCTACACTAATATCGTGACTTTGAATAATTGGCCATTTTCATTCGAGTATATCTAGAACCTGTCTCTAGCCATTTGGGTCTAAGCTGTACCTATAGTAGAAATTCTAGTGTTTCAGAACAATGCAGACTGAGAAGTGGAGTAAAGAGGATAATTTAGTTGAAAAAAAAAGTATGAGACAAGTAGAAAGACAGCAACATGAAGAGCAAGAGGCATAACTTTAATATCCTTTGTGTCCATGAGCAACGGCACAGGAGATCAATGCATATTCAGTAAAAGCATAAACACTAACAGTTTAAAATACATATATAATTGGCTAAACATTCATCTTGATGAGAGACTGGGTTGGTAGTCTGCTCCTAGGCTTCTGCAAATGGTGCTGTGTAACAGGGCCTACCAGGTGTCTTGCCTTCAGTTTCATTCTCTTCATATGCCTCCCTAGGCATATGACTTCTGCTCTGAGCCCTTCTGAATGTATATCTGGGTTTGGAAACTTGTTATGTAAGGAATAGCAGGATCAAACACATCCTACGAACTCAATGGCACAGCAGTTTGGAAGTGCCACATCACACAGCTTTGTGCATATATTATGCAAAATCATAGAGAGCTGGGGGGTGAATTAGAAGATTCCCGTGTTTGGAGTTTGTATTTTCACATACAAGTTTCCAATACTGCCCTAGGATTAGTATCATAGTGCCGTATCATAGTATGTTACAGCACAGAAGGCTGCCATTTGGCCCATTGTGCCTGTGCCGGCTCTTTGAAATAGCTATCTAATTAGTCCCACTTCCCTACTCTTTCCCCGAAGCCCTGTAAAATTTTCCCCTTGAAGTATTTATCCAATTTCTTTTTGAAAGTTACTATTGAATCTGCTTCCACCACTTTCAGGCAAAGCATTCCAGATCATTACAACTCTCAGCGTAACAAAATGTTTTCTCATGTCGCCTCTGGTTCTTTTGCCAATCACCTTAAATTTGTGTCCTCTGGTTACTGACCCTTCTGCCACTGGAAACAGTTTCTCCTTATTTACTCTATCAAAACCGTTCATGATTTTGAACACCTCCATCAAATCTCCCCATAACTTCTCTGTTCTAAGGAGAACAACTCCAGCTTCTGCAGTCTGTCCACACAACTGAAGTCCCTCATCCATGGTACCATTCTAGTAAATCTCTTCTGCACCCTCTCTAAGGCCTTGACATCCTTCCTAAAGTGTGGTGCCCAGAATTGAACAGAATACTCCAGCTGCAGCCTAACCAGTGTTTTTTAAAGGTTTAGCATAACTTGCTTTGCACTCTGTCTCTGTTAATAAAGCCCAGGATTCCATATACTTTTTTTTATCAGTCTTCTCAATTTGTCCTGCCACCTTCAAAGATTTGTGGATGAACAACCCCAGGTCTCTCTGTACCCCTACCCTCTTCAAAATTGTACCATTTTGTTTATATTGCCTCTCATCATTCTTCCTACCAAAACATATCACTTCACACTTCTCTGCTTTAAATTTCATCTGTCATGTATCTGCCCATTTCACCAGTCTGCCTATGTCCTCCTGCAGTCTGTTGCTATTCTCCATATTGTTTACTACATTTGAGTTTCATGTCATCTGAAAACTTTGAAATTATACCCAAGTCCAAGTCATTAATATATAATCAAAGAGCAGTGGTTCTAATACCGACTCCTGTGGGGAAATCTCTCTATACTTCTCTCCAGTCTGAAAAACAACCATTCACCAGTACTCTTCTTTCTGCCCTTAGCCAATTTTGAATCCAGGCTGCCATTGTCCCTTTAATCCCGTGGGCTTTAATTTTGCTTACAGGCCTATTATGTGGTACTTTGTCAAATGCCTCTTGAAAGTCCATATACGCATCAACCACACTACCCTCATCAACCCTCTCCGTTACTTCATCAAAGAACTCAAATTAGTCATACACTATTTTCCTTTAACAAATCCATGCTGACTTTCATTTATTAGCCCATACTTTTCCAAGTGCCAATTAACTTTATCCGGGATTATTGTCTCTCAAAATTTCCCCACCACCAACGTTAGGCTGACCGGCCTTTAATTGTCGGGTTTATCCCACTCTTTTGAACAGAGGTGTAAATTTTGCAGTCCTCTGGCCCTACCCCCATATCAAAGGAGGATGGGAAGATTGTGGCCAGAACCTCTGCATTTTCTACCCTTCCCTCAGTAACCTAGGATGCATTGCATCTGGATCAGGTGACTTTTCTACTTTGAGTACTGCCAACCTTTTAAGTACCTCTTCTTTATCTATTTTTTCTGTCCAATATTACTACTTCCTCCTCCTTTACAGCTGCATTGGCAGATCCAATTCTCCAGTGAAGCCTGATGTGAAGTTTTCATTTAGTACCTCAGCCATACCTCTGCTTCCACATGAAGACCTCCTTTTTTGTCCCTAATCGGCCCTACTCTCCCTTTGACTACCATTTTGCTATTTACGTGTTTGGAAAAGGCTTATGTTGGCCACTAATCTATTCTCATACTCTCTCTGCCTATTATTCCCATTTTTAGATCTCCTCTGTACATTCTGTATTCAGCTTGGTTCTCTCCTGCATTATGAACCTTAAGTTTGTCATAAGCCTCCTTTTTACTGTTTCATTTTAATCTCTGTATCTTTAGTCATCCAGAGAGGTCTAGCTTTGGATGCCCTTCCTTTCCCCCTCATGGGAATGTGTCTACTCTGTACCCGAACCATCTTATTCTTGAAGGCCTCCCATTGTTTTGCCTACCAATTTTTGATTCCATTCTATCAGGGCAAGATCCCTTTTTAACTCAATGAAATCAGCCCTTCTCCAGTTAATTATTTTTGCATTTGATTGTTCGTTGTCATTTTCCACAACTATTCTAAACCTAATATTATGATCACTGTTCCCCAAATGCTCCCCCACTGAAACATGCTCCACTTGCCCCACTTCATTCCCCAGAATTAGATCCAGCACAGCTTCTTTCCTCATTGGGCTGGAAACACACTGTTTCAGAAAGTTCTCTTGAACACATTTCAGGAATTCCTCCCCCTCTTTGCCCTTTACACTGTTACTATCCTGGTCTATATTGGGATAATTGAAGTCCCCCATTATCACTCCTCTATAGTACTTGCATCTTTTCTGTAATTTGCCTGCAAATTTGCTCCTCTATCTCCTGCCCACTATTTGGTGGCCTATAGTACACACCCATTAGTGAAATAGCTCCTGTATTCCTTAATTCTAATCAAATAAATTCTGTCTTTGACCCCTTTCCGGTGCTATAATAGCTTCTTTGATCAATTCTTCCACCCCCTCTCCTTTCTTTCCTTCCCTACCTTTCCTGAATACCTTGTAGCCAGGAATGTTAAGTACTCATTCCTCCCCTTCTTTGAGCCAAGTCTCTGATATTGCCACTATATCATAGTCCAATGGTGACTTGTGCCTGCAACTCACCAACCGTATTTATCATGCCATGTGCATTTACACACATGTACTCCAGACTTATCTTAGATTGCCTCACATTTGTCCCTTGTTTGATCGCTCCTATTTCTGAACTATTCTTTACTCTAGTGCTATTTGTCTCTCCCAGTCCCTCTCCCAGATTACATACACATCTTTAATTCATCCATAATCGTCCAATCCTGTGCCATACTACAACAAAATATTTTATTAGCAAGTAAGTTGAGTTTCTTTGTACACTGAATGGATAGCCAGGTGGTGAAGGATAGAACACTAGAGCCTAGTCTTCAGTTGCTTCCAAGCCTTTATTTGCAGAGCTCTGCATTACACCCACACCACACCCTAGATCAGCTCTTATAAATGGATACAACAGTCCCCAATTGATAAACACCACCTGAATACAATTAACACTAATTGTGTAAATCACATGGATAGAATTAACACTGAGGATTCTCCACAATTTCTGAACTCTTAAATGATTTTTAAGCACAATATTTTTGACATTATTATGGGGATGTTTACTTTGAGCTCTGATTTTAAACTATAACATCTTTATACATCTGCATCTGTTCAAATGTTAAATATATAGTTCTCAATAAAAATGTTTTTTTTTAAAAATAGTGATATGTTTCCCTCGTTTTTTAACTGGGGAATGAATTATCATTTCAGACATATAGCTAGGGATTTCCTCAGTGAAAACTGGAGAGGAATCCTTTTTTGGTTTTAATGGAAAAGGCGTATAGTGTCACCGGCCCTATACGCCTTTTCACTCCACTTTTCGTATAATTTTAATAACTTATTAACTAAAGTATTTCCTTTTTTTTTGTCTGACACCTAGGATGACATAATGTCATTTGAGGCTGAGAAACAGGTGGTGTATCTGCAGGTTTATCGTCCTGTTTACTTTCAATTAGTTGATGTTCTGCTGCACAAGGCCCAGTTCCCTTCTGATGAAGAATATTCCTCCTGGTCTTCTGATGAAAAGGAACAATTTAGGATATACAGGTAAGGAAGTAATGTATGTTTACTTTTTAAAAAATTGTTTACAACTGAACAGTTTTTATTTGGTGATTAATTGAGGTACTTGTACTCCTGTAAGCTGCATGTTCTTTTCAAGGCTTGTGTTTTTAATTTTAAAACTTCTTGATCCCTGAAGAATACTTGGTGGTGGCATTAAGTAGGCCGTGTATTTTCCATTGAGTGTTGTGGAAGTCTGATTGATTTACGCTTCTGATTTTTCCCTTTGTGAATTCCGGATGTCACCTTTGGCGTCAGGAAGAGGTCATATTGTATACTTCCTAGGACAGGATATAAATTAGTGATAGGAACTAAATAGGGAAAGAAAAGTGCAGTTTTTTTTGTGCTGTTAGATGGCTGAGTGGAGGTTTGCATTTTTGAGTAACTGAGCCATATGGAACTGGAACATCTCAGATTTGGTCCCCAATCTCTGAGTTGGCTGATCGCAGTAGGCTATAATTTTACTTAACTATGGGATAGGGAGGAGACAATCATCCCGGGTTTATGCTTCTGATCATTATGCAGTGACCTCTGCTAGAATTGACATGTGGATAAGTGAGGACAGGATTGGGATTGGCTGTGGTTGGTCAGCTGCCTGCACTCACTGTGAACTCTTATAAATGATGAAGACGATTTGGGGAAGTATTGACTATTGAAGGGCTAAGAACATAAGAAATAGGAGCGGGACTAGGCCATACGGCCCCTCGAGCCTGATCCGCCATTCAATCAGATCATGGCTGATCTTTGACCTCAACTACACTTCCCCCCCCCCCCCCCCCCGATCCCCATACCCCTTGATTTCCCCCAGAGTCAAAATCTATCCATCTCCGCCTTGAATATATTCAGTGACTCAGCATCCACAGCCCTCTGGGGTAGAGAATTCTAAAGATTCACAATCCTCTGCGTGAAGAAATTTCTCCTCATTTCAGTCTTGAATGGCTGATCCCTTATCCTGCGACCTATGCCCCCTAATTCTAGACACTAGCCAGGGGAAACAATCTCTTAAAGCATCTACCCTGTCAAGTCCCCTAATAATCTTATATGTTTCAATGAGATCATCTCTCATTCTTCTAACCTCCAGAGAGAATATGCCCATTCTGCTCAACCTCTCATAGGACAACCCTCTCATCCCAGGAATTAATCTAGTGAACCTTCGTTGTACCGCTCCCAAGGCAAGTATATCCTTCCTTAGATAAGGAGACCAAAACTGTATGCAATACTCCAGGTGAGGCCTCACCAAAGCCCTGTACAATAGTAGTAAGTCTTCCTTGCTCTTGTACTCCAACCCGCTTGCAATAAAGGCCAACATGCCATTTGCTTTCCTAATTGCTTGCTGTACCTGCATGCCAACTTGGTGTTTCTTGTACGAGGACACCCAAGTCTCTCTGGCCACTAACGTTTAATAGTTTCTCACCATTTAAAAAAAATTCTGTTTTTCAATTCCTACCAATGTGAATAACCTCACATTTCCCCACATTACTCCATCTGCCACCTTCTTGCCACCTTAATCTGTCTATATCTCTATTGAACTGGCTTAAGAAAGAAATCAATTCATTTAGAAAGGGAAGGAGATGTTTTTAATATATTGACTTAGAGGTAGTTCTGCTCACCTGAGTCAAAAGTTTGTGGGTTCAAGTCCCATTCCAGGACTTGAGCACATAATCTAGGCTAGTACTTTAGTGCAGTACTGGAATAAACAATAAACAAAGTAGTACTGCATTGTCAGAGGTGCTGTCTTTTGAATGAGATGTTAAACCAAGATCCTGCCTGCCTGCTGAGGTGGAAATAAAAGATCCCATGGCACTATTTGAAGAAGAGCAGGACAGTTCTACTGGTATCCTAGCTGACACATCCCTCAGTAAACATCAAGACCAATTATCTAGTCATTTATCTCTCCACTATTTGTGGGACTTTGCTGCATACAAATTATCTGCCATGTTTGCCCACATAGCAACAGGGACTACACTTCAAAAATAATTCATTGGCTGTGAAGCGCTTTGGGACGTCCTGAAGGTGTGAAATGTGCCATGTAATTGCAAATTCTTTATTTCTTACTTTCTTTTCAGCAATATGTAGAAAGAATTTTCTGCTTTTTAAGCTAAAACTGTGGTAAAATTATTTAAAATTTGTCCAGTTAATTTTGATTGCAAATTTGGTGAGTTCTGTCAAAATGGATCTCATCAGGGGTTCTCCTTAACTGCTAGGTCAAATTCCTCTTAAATTTCATTAGAATTTAGCACAAAGCTATGCTTATGGGTTTATAGTGAAGAGTTTGAAATGAGTACAGTTGACTATGTTTATACACCCTGCAAGTAGTGCTAGATAATTGATAGCTGTTCCATTCCGTTGGTACAGTGAAGAATTTCTGGTTCTGTTTTTAAACCATAAATGGGATTTTCAGTTATATTTAAAATGTTTCCATATAATTTGGTTGCAAATGTATTATAGTTTTGCTGTAATGTTTATTTCAAAGAAAATTTGTATTTTTCTTTGGCAGAGTTGATATCTCTGATACTTTGATGTATGTATATGAGATGCTGGGAGCTGAACTGCTAAGTAATCTGTATGACAAATTAGGAAGACTTTTAACTAATACTGAGCAACCAACCTCATGGCAGGTGAGTACTGCATTGCTGCACTATGGTACTAAGAGTTTATATAAAATATTTATGTTCAGTTTATTGTAAATATAGTATTTCATCTACAAGAGTGTGGAATATTTTTAATAGTTCAGAATAAACACCATCCAGATGAGTTTCATCACTAAGGTTGCTATTCTAATAATTCTATAAATTGCACCAATTAATAAATATGCTCCTTATATTTAGAGCATATAAAACATGAGGCTTATAGCTAAGGTTTTCTAGTACAGTATTTGCAGTCATTGAAATGGTGTACAGTATTTTAGAGCAGACTAAAAGAATCCAATGCTGGTACAACAATTTTATTGACTTGTTACAAAGGATTAACTATTGTAAAATGCTGTTATCACAGGTTTAAGCTTTTGTATAAAACATTGTTTTTAATGAGCATCATGTGCACAGTTTCATTCAATTAAGTCATAATTTGAAAGTTCGACTGTCTAAGCCTTTTACTCAAGTGCTTGCCTGATTCTTTTGTTTTAAAAGCAAAAAATAAAACTGTCCTTTATACCAAAAGAATTGATGCCCTGTGCCAAAAAGAAAATTAATGGGAGCTTCAGAGCAGTTCAGCTCTAATCTCATCTGCCATATGTGCTATTTTTATCAGTCCCTTGGCATTTAATGGCACCAAGTCTGACTAGACCTACGTGTAAGGGACTGTCATCACCACACTGTCGCTGATGGACTATACAAAACATCTGTCAGGTGTTCTTGTTACTTTGATTTGACTATTGTTTTAATTCATTCTCTGGATGTGGGAGTCGCTGGCAAAGCTGGCATTTATTGCCCATCCCTAGTCGCCCTTGAGAAGGTAGTGGTGGCCCTTCTCCGTGACCTCCTGCAATCTGTGTGGTGAAGATGCTCCCAGAATGTTAGGTAGGGAGTTCCAGGATTATGACCCAGCGACAATGAAGAAATGGTGATATATTTCCAAGTCGGGATGGTGTGTGACTTGGAGGGGCACTTGGAGGTGATGGTGTTCCCATGCAGTTGCTGCTCATGTCCTTCTAGGTGGTGGAGGTCGTGGGTTTGGGCGGTGCTGCCGAAGAGGCCTTGGCGCGTTGCTGCAGTGTATCATGTAGATAGTACACACTGTAGTCGCTGTGTGCCAATGGTGGAGGGAGTGAATGTTTAAGCCAGTGGATGAGGTGTTGAGCAAGTGGACTGCTATGTCCTGGATGCTACCTTCAGATAGTGTTGAGCTTCTTGAGTGTTGTTGGAGCTACACCCATCCAGGCAAGTGGAGAGTATTCCATCACACTCTTGACTTGTGCCTTGTAGGTGGTAAAGAGGCTTTGGGGAGTCAGGAGGTAAGCCACTCGCTGTAGAATACCCAGTCTCTGACCTGCTCTGGAGAGCCACGGCATTTATGTGGCTGGTCTAGTTCAACTTATGGTCAGTGGTGACTCCCAGGAAGTTCATGGTTGGGGAACTCGGTGATGGTAATGCTATTGAATATCAAGGGGAGGTTATTATGCTTTCTCTTGTTGGAGATGGTCATTGCCTGGCACTTGTGTGGTGCGAATGTTATTTGCCATTGAGAATATTACTTGCCATTTATCAGCCCAAGCCTGGGAGTTGTCCAGCTTGCTGCATGCGGGCACGGACTGCTTCATTATCTGAGAAATTGCGAATGGAGCTGAACACAGTGCAATCATCAGCGAATAGTCCCGCATCTGGCCTTTTGATCAAGGGAAGGTAATTGATGAAGCAACTGAAGATAGTTGAGCCTAGGATGCTGCCATCAGGAACTCCTGAAGTGATGTCCTAAGACTGAAATGATTGGCCTCAAGGTCTTTAGCACTTCAGCTGGGATGTTGTCGGCACCTGTAGCCTTTGTACTCGGACGTTTCTTATCGTCACGTGAAATTAATCTAATTTGCTGAAGATTGATATCTGTGATGGTAGGGACCTCAGGAGGAGGCTGAGAACGATTATCATTCAGTACTTCTGACGGAAGATGGTTGCGAACACTTCAGCCTTGTCTTTTGCACTTGCGTGCTGGGCTGTTTCATCATGGAGGATGCGGATGTTCGTGGAGCCTCCCCCTCCTGTTGGACAATTAAGCAACTATCACCACTCGTGACTGAATGTGGCAGGACTGCGGAGCTTTGACTTGATCTGTTGGTTGTGGAATCGCTTAGCTCTGTCTATAGCATGCTGCTTCTGCTGTTTAGCATGCACGTAGTCCTGTGTTGTAGCTTTACAAGGTTGGCATACCCTCTGCAGCAGTAATTACAGATTGACACTAACAGGATTCCATATAAAATGATTCATTTTATTATTCTAGCTTCAATATATATGAAAGTTATGACTTTTGGACTCTCTACATAAGCAAATCTCTTCAGAACAGTATAATAATGTTCTCATATTGTAGTGCAGTGACATTACATAGTAGTTGCTAGGGGAAAATCTTCTCATTTGATAAGATATTTATTTGAATAGCTGGAAGCATAAAAACAATTAGATAGTTTAAATCTAAAAGAATGGTTCCCCATTGCCATGTTAGGCTGATGCAGGATATACACAAAATACAGTGTCAACGTAAGAAACCTCATGCAATTTTACTGATGCAATAATTGCTCTAAAATGGCAAACGTAGACCTCACTGAGTCAAATCCTTCAGTGTTCGCAGTGCAAAGTAGTCATTGACTGTTTTGTATTATTTTGGGACTAAGGATGCATCATTTCTTTGGATATTTCTCAAAAAATTGCACTGGTTTCATGGGCTTTGCTAGATTTCTTTTAAATTGGAAAATGCAACTTTTGATGCATTGTATAACTTTATTGTCCTCTCTTTCTACCTCTGTTTAGCACATTGAAGCCTGTTTATATGGGTTTCAATCCATTGCAGAAACCAATGATGTCAACTATTCCGATGTTATTCCAGGCTTGATTGGACTTATCCCAAGGATAAATATCAGCAACGTGCAGCTAGCTGATACTGTGATGTTTACTATAGGTAAATGAGCTTGCTTTGGTGAAGATATTAGTGCGATAGCTGTTCTTAATACAGAGCCAGGGTTTGACTGCCATGAACCTAAGGATGTTTCAATGAAGTAAGTCTGCACCTCTGGCAGTGCAGCACTCTCTCAGCACTACATGAAAGTGTCAGCATAGATTATGTACTCAAGTCTCTGAAGTGGAGCTTGAACCCATGACCTTCTGCCTCAGGCGAGAGTGCTATCCCTGAGCCAAGACTGACACTCATTGGTGTTGAAATAGCTACAGATGAAGTTTAGAAATCATGGGGTTTTAATAGACTCAATTTTCAACATGTATAATCATTGTTGAGCAATAATCAACAAAGTAAGTAGAATGCTGAACTATAAAGCCAAAACCCTAGAGTACAAATTGAATGAAGTCAAGCCCAAACTGACCAGTACTCGCATCAGACTACACCTATGTACTGTACCCAGTTCAGGTCACCGCGACACATGAGGGACATTGGGCTCTAGAATCTGCTCAGAAGTGCCATGATGTATTCCTAGTGTCAGAGAACTGAGTTATGAGGAATATCTGAAGAAACTTGAGCTTTTCAGCTTTGAAAGGAGGAGATGTGTGACCTTAAAAGTATGTAAATTAGTGAATAATCCAGAAAAGGTAGTTTCGGAACACTACTTCAAACTAAATCGAAAGAGTAGGACAAGAAGACATGGGTTGAAATTAATAAATGGGAAATTTAGGACTGATATTAGGAAATTCCTCAGTGTTCAACTCATGGAATGAATTTTCAGATAAGGTAGTGGATGGAAAACCTCGAATTATTTTAAGAAGTAGTTGGATGCTGGTGGTGGGGGGGGGGCAAGGGTATTTCTGAATGGATGAAGTAAGATGGGCAAAATGTCCCTCGTGAAAGCAGATGTGGGCAGTCAGTATATATTGATGAGGTTGTGGCCTGTTGCTGAGGACAATTCACTTGACATCTGGCAGTGCTTGATGCTTATGTGTGCATTCAAAGTGACAATACTGCTGTCTCCCATTTTGATCGATAAAAGTACCGTGTGGTTAAGAAACTTGTAATCGTATTTGAGACTCTGCGTGAAATGGGACTGTGATTTGCTCCTGTTCAATATTAATTGAAACTTTTGCTTTACAATCTTAAGTTTTGGCCCTGGCAAAAACTCCATCACAATTTGAAAATGCATTCAGATTTTGATATGGTGAAGTACTCTGGCAGTTCTCATCATTTTGTGATCAAGTTTGATTGTTACTTGTTTTTTGGCAAACTGCATGTTACATTTACATAATATATATCTGTAGGCTAAACATGACAAGTTTCTAGTTATGAAAATTACAGTGGACCGTGTGCTTGCTGTTAAGTTGGGTAATCCCAATTCTGGCCATGGGGAGTTTTAGCCTTTCCAGATTAATTTCACGCAGTTATAAAATTACTTCCTTGTACCTCCTTTCCTGCTTAAAATCTGGAAGCTAGTAGTTGTGTGCTGCTGCTCTACTTGAATGCCCATTTGTGTTCAGATTCACAGTCACAAGTTGATGGCTGTTTTTTTTAACTACTTCTAATCTCTTCTGCAGGTGCATTAGCTGAATGGCTGGCTGATCATCCAGTGATGATTAACAGTGTATTGCCATTGGTATTGCATGCTTTGGGCAACCCAGAGCTTTCCATTTCCAGTGTTTCCACACTGAAGAAGATCTGTAGAGAATGCAAGTATGACCTACCTCCCTATGCTACTAATATTGTGGCAGTTTCTCAGGTAATGATCATAGAGATTTTAAAACTACCTTTGCAGCAGCTAGTCACTGCATCATTTAGACGATTGAACTTAAAAGTTCTTGTGATGTCACTTTAAAATTAGAGACCCCGCATGGAAATTTGTGCTAGCCAACTGTGGGATTGAGTTGTAGTAGAAAATTGTATTTACGTTCTCAGTGGGGCGACTTGTGTGGGCCATACCGCTTCTTGGAAAAAAGTGACGTTTTGGAGTGTCTCTATTGACAACATGGCTGGAGAGCTATTTGCTTCAGTAATACCTCAAGATGATCACCCATTTTCTGATGAGAAAACAAATGGAAGGCCAGTGATTGATTGGAGAGAAGGGGGTGATTTTAAACCCTCTGGGCAGGTTGGAGTTGAAAATAATTGTTTTTTGAGTCGCGACTGCAATCCAGCTTTATTTTCGGGTTTAACTTCAGCGCGTAAAAGTACAGGCTTCCCACTGGGAATTCAAAGTCCGAAAATTTTGCGGTTGTGACCCAAAAAAAACAACTATTTTCAACTCCCACCTGCCCCCAACCCACCCATTCTTGGGGTTTAAAATCACCCCGGAGATTTTTTTTTCTTTTCCCTCCAGGCCTACCTATTGCCTGTAGCTTTGTTTATTGAGACATCAGCCAAAGATGTAAATCCATCAGTTGCATAATTATGTTTTTAATTCGACTGATCTCGAGTGCAAATGTCTTATTGGGGGTGGGGGGGGTGGTGATGGGGTAATAAAAATAAATCTTAGCAATGGGCTTTCTGATCCCTAGCAAGAGCACCCTCCCCCTTTCAGTTGAGCACAGATTGGAATTGATGTAGGTTAATGGGCATCTGATTTCCCAATTATTTTTTTCAAGTAAAGGATATGGGGTCACCTTAAGGGGCGTAGGTTAAATTAACTTCCAGCCAGAAAACTGGTATGCAGCAGAAATAGAGGTCTTTATCTAAATTTCAGAAGACATGCTGATCATTCCTAAGTAAACAATGGGAATGGTTGGAAAGTATAAATTTGTTATTGCCCCATCTTTATGGTAAATGGAATTACTTAAGGTTTTTGGTATTTAAAGGGATCTGTACCAATAAACAGATGGACTGATAATGGTTTTATTGTAGATGTATATGTAAGGTAAAATGTATATTGGAACAAGAAATATGAAATGAAAGCTTCATTATTGATTGTATTTCCTTAGATCTATTATTACCCTTTAGGAAGAAGCTCATTATTAGTACTCCTTTAAAAATTAAATAGAGAACTGCAACCTTTTTCTTCGTGTTAATAAACAATTTTACCTTTTTTCCCGATTTTCTTACCCTCCTGAAGATGCTGACACATTCCAGCAAGATTTATTGAATAGCAATCATGAGCAGGGAAACACTTTAATATTTCCCTTCTCCTTACCCTTACCAAGTCTGGGGGAATTTGGCCAATTGTGCAACCCAAACCCAATGAAGATCAGCTAACTCAACGCAGATCAGGAATCATACCTAGAATCTTCTGGTTTGTATCTACTAGATCATCGGGAGAGTTCTTAATTCACTTTAAACAGTGAATACTAATGGCATATGCAGAACTGTTTGGCAAACTGAATTAATGCAGTTGATGTAATTGCACAGGGTTAATGGCTGTGCAGATGCTAATTCAATTCTCTCCTGGTGTTGGGATCAGTTGGCCCTCCAAGCCAAAACCCCAATTATTCCATCAGCACTTATCATTTGAACAAAAAGGTATTAAAAGAAGAGTGGTAACTAGTGGTTCTCCTGTGATGCTGGTCGTAGGCGATAGATGTGGAGTAAGTGGGCAGGAAACTGGTAGGAAGGTGGGACATGGGCCAGGTCTGAGGGCAAGGCCTGAAGCTGGAGAGGAGTGAATTGGAGCTAAGACAGGCGGGTTGAGTTGGCTAGGATTTATGCAGCAAGCTAGTTGATCTGTTTTTATGGCACCCACCCTTTTGTATTATATGTCTCAGGGTGGCTGGAAATGCTCCTGGCCATTCTGTGCTTGGTTTTCCCATCTGATTGATTACTGCTAATGATGTAATGGATAATAGCCATATGGCCAGCATAAATCAATCAGGAACAAAAGGCAGACTATATAATGCTACATTTATTCTTCTATACCGACAGAATCTAGTAACTCACAGCAAATTCATGATTTTTTTTTTAAAGTATGCATTACTGGGTAACTCAGAACAAATTTTAAAAAAAACACAAACTGCTATATCCAAACTTTGTTATAAAGCTAGATAATTTGTATTCCAAGTAGAAACATAGAACATAGAAAATTTACGGCACTGAAGGAGGCCATTTGGCCCATCATGCCCGTGCCGGTCGAAAAAGAACTACCTAACCTAATCCCACTTTCCACCACTTGATCTGTAGCCTTGTGGTTATAGCACTTCAGGTGCATTTCCAAGTGCTTTTTAAATGTGATGAGGATTTCTGCCTCTATTACCCTTTCAGACAGTGAGTTCCAGACCCCTACCCCCCTCTGGGTGAAAAACTTTTTCCTCCACTCTCCTCTAATCCTTCTACCAATTACTTTAAATCTATGCACCCTGGTTATTGACCTCTCTGTTAAGGGAAATAGGTCCCTCTTGCCCACTCAATCTAGGCCCCTCATAATTTTATACACCTCAATTAAATCTCCCCTCAGCTGCCACCTGTTCCAAAGGAATCAACCCCAGCCTATCCAATCTTTCCTCATAGTCAAAATTCTCCAGTCCTGGCAACATCCTCATAAATCTTCTCTGTACCCTCTCTAGTGCAATCACATCTTTCCTGTGATGTGATGACCAGAACTGTATGCAGTACTCTAGCTGTGGCCTAACTAGTGGTTTTTATACAGTTCAAGCATAACCTCCCTGCTCTTCCTTTCCTTTATTAGCTGAGACATAGAATATATGCCTTCTTAACCACCTTAAATACCTGTCCTGCTACTTTCTGGGATCAGTGGACATGTACTCCAAGGTCCTTCTCTTCCTCTACACCTCTTAGTATCCTCCCATTTGTGTATTCCCTTGTTTGACCTCCCTAAATGCATTAGCTCACACTTCTCTGGATTGAATTCCATTTGCCACTTTTCTGCCTATATGACCAGTCCATTGATATTTTATTGCAGCATACAGCTTTCCTCCTCACTATCAACCACACAGGCAATTTTTGTATTATCTGTAAACTTCTTAATCATGCCCTCTACATTTAAGTCTAAGTCATTAATATATACCGCAAAAAGCAAGGGACCTAGTACTGAGCCGTGCGGAACCCCACTGGAAACAGCCTTCCAGTCACAAAAACGCCTGTCAACCATTACCCTTTGCTTCCTGCCACTGAAGCAATTTTGGATCCAACTTGCCACTTTCCCTTGGATCACATGGGCTTTTACTTTTTTGACCAGCCTGCCATGTGGGACCTTGTCAAAAGCCTTGCTAAATTCCATGTAGACTACATCAAACGCACTACCCTCATTGGCCCTCCTTGTTACCGCCTCAAAAAATTCAATCAAGTTAGTCAGAGACGACCTTCCCTTAACAAATCCGTGCCTTTCTATATGACAGTTTATACTGTCTCAGAATTGATTCCAATAATTTGCCCACCACCAAGGTTAGACTGACTGGCCTGTAATTACTCGGTCTATCTTTTTTTCCCCCCTTTTCCCCTACTGGCATCACGCCCGTAGCCAGGGAGGATTGGAAAATGATGGTCAGAGCCTCCACTATTTCCTCCCTTGCTTCTCTTAGCAGCCTGGGATACATTTCATCCAGGCCTGGTGATTTATCTACTTTCAAAGATGCTAAACCCCTTAATACTTCCTCTCTCACTGTTTATCCTATCCAATATTTCACACTCCTTCTCCTTAACTACAATGTCTGCATCATCCCCCTCTTTTTTGTGAAGTCAGACGCAAAGTATTGATTAAGAACCATACCCACATAGGTTACCTTGTTGGTCTCTATTAGGCCTTACACTTTCCTTAGTTATCCTCTTGCTCTTTACGTATTTATAAAACATTTGAGTTTTCCTTAATTTTACTTGCCAGTTTTTTCGTGCCCTCTTTGCTTTCCTAATTTCCTTTTTAATTTCACCCCTGCACTTTCTATACTTAGCTTTTTGCAGTATTGAGCTCTGTAGGTTTTTTCCTTTAGTTTGCTAATACCGTTTATAAGACAGAAATAGTATGAAGCCTTGGAGAAATTAGGAATATTAATGTTTTCATGTTATAATAAATTCCAAAAAGTTAAGCAGGTGCCATTCTTTATTTTCTGTTCAGTTTGTATCCATTTTCCACATACATATATATTAATATGATAAATTAATTCAAACTTTTATATATATGTCTGTCAATCGTTAAGCATATTAGTGATGAGATTTGTTTGTGAAAGCCCAATAATATAAAACTGCTGAGAAGGACTGAAAATACAAGTAGCTGTTGATCTGTGTATGCCAAATGCCCAGTGTGGTGCTTAATCTATAATTCACTTTCCTCTTCAGGTCTACATACACATTTCTCAAATTAAAAGAATGAGCAGTGTCTAGCTCACTGCCAGAGCTGGGTAGGGTATCTAGTGTTTTGTGTGTGTGTGTGTAGGCAGATATGGAAGAGAATACATCTATCTCCTCTCAGTTTTGGTGTTGCAATTGTGTTCATCTATGTGTTTTTGAAGTAACAGAAAATGCTGGAAATACATAGCAGATCCATCAACATCTAAAAGCACCCAAAGCAATGACCTGCCTTTTTTTCTTTTCAGATGTTGATGGCCCTGCTGTGTATTTCCAGCATTTTCTGTTATTTAAAAAATTCTGAACTATTCCTTGTTTTTGATTTTATCAAGCTCGAAGTCAAAAATGAGCAAATTCTACTATAAAGAGCTGCTAACCTGGGTGTGCTATCAAAGTGGTATTTGAGAATCACCATTGTGAAAGAGGTTGCAGTTCTATTGAGACAGATTGTTATCTGTGTGTTTTTAAATTAATTGAAGGATTGAAATTTGTCAGACCTGAGGTTAAGGGAATGGTCAGCTGACATGAAGCAGTTTGTTACAACGTAAAAGAATGATAACCTGGAGTTTTCTTTTTTGCTATTGTCTTCCACAGGAAGTTTTAATGAAACAAATTCATAAGGTTAGTTGACAAAATTTACTGATGACTTTTAAAAGCTGACATTTAAAAAAAATTAATTTAGAAATGAGAAATATTTGCATTCTCTTCAGCCTTTATAGCAAGGCCTGTTCCATGACAATTGTGCTATGTCGGCTCACTAAAATGAGAATGTACAAACACTTGCTGCAAAATTAATATTGAGTTGCCTCAAATTGTACTTCTAGAAAATAGTTTTAATTGCCCTAAATTTCTAGACTGTATAATGTGGATTCTAGCATTTATACAAAATTAGTTTTAAGGGAGCAAAGTTTAAAATTTATACTTAATGCAATAAAAACTGGTCCATATCATATACTGATTGAGCTAATAGAATTTTGCTAACAGTTGTTATTCTGATTTATACGTACAGTCTTACTGCATCCTTTTTCCTATCGTTCCATCTGCAAATATATTTTCATCACTTTATACATGAATGTTGCTGGTGAATGAACAATTAATGACAAAACATAATTTTAGTAGGGCTCAAAATTGAGTTCACTGGATCACTAGCCAGCAAGACCAGCAGATGATAAAGTAATTAATCTGAGGAATGTTTTTTTTTTAAAACTGCACAAAGTAACCTGTATGTTTGCTGAGGGTGGGTTGTCAAAAGCTCCCACAGAAAGCTTCCTGAGTCTGAACATTTGTCAGCATTCAAGTGTACTCAAATCTAGCTGGCTAGCCAAGTTTCTACCGTTATTTGTTTGATTCCACTGATCTTGATCTGGTTTACCAGGGTGTGTTTTGGGCCCTGTTTTAGTAAATGTTGACTTTTGCTAAACACATTCTAATTTCACTTGTTTTTGTTTGGTACTGCAAAAATGCTACCATTTGATTTGTTTTTCAAGTTTTAAAATCTTTTTTCCTTCACTGAGCTCTTTTTATTTTTCCCCTCTTTCAGACAAGTCAGTGTATGTGGCTGATGCAGGCACTGGGATTCCTGCTGTCTGCTCTCCAGGTGGAGGAAATCCTTAGGAACCTGCACTCCCTCATCAGCCCCTACATCCAGCAGCTGGAGAAACTTGCTGATGAGCCGGTATGTACGATGAAAAGCCAGCAGCTTCACATTAGTCCTGAAATCAAGACTTCAGGGATTGCATGAAACTGTTCTGTGTGTCTCTTGCTTCTGCCTCACCTCCAGTACTTTATTTTCATCCTTGATTTTCTTAAATTTTCCTTCTTGCTTTATCTGGTGGGGGTTTTTTTTGCCTCAAAACATATTTTTAATCCATGTCAGTTTGTTAAATTCCAAGAAGTGAATTAATGCCACATGAATACGAAGAGAGGGATAAGCAAATTTTCATACAGCATTCACTTTGCATCCATCAATTTATAATTATCTGATTTATGTGCAGTTGAATTCTGGTCTAGAATGAGAAGAGTGCATCTAAAACGGGCATTGCTAGCAATGTGATTAAAATACTGTAAACCTCCATTTCCCTACACCAATACAATTTGGACAATATGTTCTGCAGAGAATGATATTTCCTGAAATGACAACACTTCCAATCCTCAGACCAAACTTGTTTTGAAAACTCATGGTTAATATGCTACAGAACTAAGAATATAAGAAAAATCAAAGACAAGAAAAGGAGATGCAACCCATTGAAACACATACCTCTAGTACTCTAGTTCACCCATTTTTGCAACCAACTGAATTTTGAACGTCTCTATTGTTTTTCTCTGCTAGACTATGTATGTCAGATTATTCCAAACATTTATCACTCAAGTTTTTTAAAAAAAAAACTTTTCATAATATGTTTTATATTTACTTTCAACAATTTGTGTGATGTCCTCTGGTCCTCCTTCTGGCTGATTTTGAATATTACCTTTCCTATACCATTTAAAACTCTAGATAAATCAATGTGTTCCCTCCCTCTCCCATTCAACTGGCTTGTTTCTCAACTGTGGAGCATGAGCTCTTTTCTTTCCTTCATAGTTCATCCCCTTTCCATTTAGGAATAAGCTTAATTGATTTTCTCTGTACCCTAACCAATGTCTACATATTATTTTGGCATGATGATCAGAACTGAAAACTGTACTCTCGAGTGTCCTGTTCAGTACCTTAGAATAACATCTCAAGGCTTTTATTTCACCATTGTAATTAAATTTCCCAGATTGTGTTAGTCTAGACATTGAAAGTTACGAGTCTGCTACTGTTCAGATCCTCTTCCAAGTCTCTCAATACTAATTCAGTTCCATTCATAGGATCATAGAATTTTACACCACAGAAGGAAGCCATTTGGCTAATTGTGCCTGCGCTGGTTCTCTGGCAGTCTAATTCCTGTGTGATTTTCCGAATCATTTTAAATTTTTCTTTTTAAAAATATTTTTCCATGTCCCTTTTTTAAGCTATTAACGAATTCTGCTTCCCCCACTGTTAGTGTCCTAACAATCCTCTGCATAAAAAAAATCTCCTAACTCTTCATTCTTTTGATGATGATCTTAAAATCATACTTATGGTGCAAACTTTTGACTGGTGTGCATTACTTTATATTTATCAGTATTAAATTTATGTTGCTATTTGCCCAGTGGCATAACCAATCTAAATCCTTCTGCAAATCATTTCTGTATCTTCTGCCACTTATTTTCTCTCTCTCCTAGTGCCATCAATAAATTTGACAAGCTTACATTTGGTTTCTTGGTTATTGAGTAGATTAGATTAGAAACATCCAAACAATGACAAAGAGTCCCTCTTCTCATCTTTCCCATCTGACATTGCACCTCAAGAGTAGCCTTTGTTTCCTGTTTTTAATTAAGCTACTATCCATGCATTGCCTTGATTTCCTGTGGTTTATAACTTGAAATTCTATGCGGAAGATTTATTTTTATCAGAACACTTCTGAAAGTTCTTGAAATCAATATCATAGGGAGTTCTGCAATCTACTTTAATGCACTCAAAGAAGTTAGGGAGTTTTGTCACACAGGATCTTTCCCTTCTACATCCATGCTGCCTTTTTTTATTAAAGGCATTGTTATATAGTTACTACTTCAGCCTATTTTTTAGAGTAGTCTCCATTATTTTACTTTTACCCGTTATTGTTCACCTAATGATCCTGTCATGGACTTGGTCATGTTTTCCCCTTTTTAAATATCGATACTATATTTGCTCACTTCCAATCCCATGAAGTCTTTCTAGCACCCAACGGTTCATTCATAAAAATACTTGGTCAAATGCAGATTTCCTCCCCGGTTATCTTTAGTATCCTAGGGTATAAGCCATCAGGCCTCCATGATATGTCAATCTTAAGTCCCTTTTAATATCTTGAACATTTATTCTACTGACTTTGAAATCTTTTAAGATATTGAGTGTATCAAAAAAAGAGTGGATAACAAGTAAGCATTATCTTCTTTGGTGAATACTTCTAGAAAACATTCATTTAATATTTTCTTTTTTACCACCACTTTTACCTTTTTCTAATTTCCTCTCTCATTACTGATTTACTGTTATGATATGGAAGAATATTAGTATGGTGATTAGCAGATTTTTCTATTCTCAGCTCTTGGGTCTGTTTTGGCATTTTTAATATCCTAAACTGTTGTAGTTGACTGCTATGTTCCTTTTCCCTTTGCATTTTTTTTTCTTCTTCCCATTTTAGTTGTCCTATTTATCCACTTTGGGTATTGCTTCTTTAGATTGCACACCTTTCTTACAAAGACACTTTATTTGCATACTCAACACATCAGTTACGTGGAGAGACTAGAGAAGCTAGAATTGTTCAGAGCAGAGAAGGATAAGGAGTGATTCAGTATAGAGGCTCAAAATTATGAGGGGTGTTGATAGAGTAAATAAGGAGAAACTATTTTTACTGGCAGGTAGGTCGGTAACCAGAGGATGCAAATTTAAGATAATTGGCAAAAGAGCCAGAGAGGGGGTGAGGAGAATTTTTTTAATGCCACGAATTGTTATGATCTGTAATGCGCTGCCTGAAAGGAGATTCAGTAGTAACTTTCAAAAGGGAATTGGATATATATTTGAAGAGCAAACAATTGTGGGGCAATGGGGAATGAACGTGGGGCGTGGGACTAATTGGATAGCTCTTTCAAAGAGCCAGCACAGGCACGATGGGTCAAATGGCCTCCTTCTGTGCTGTACATGATTGCAACCTCTTGTGCACTTCCTTTTCCCTTTTTCCACACAATTGGCACACTGTACCTTCAGCCACCTAGCCCTATGCACTGGAAATTCCTCCCTAAATCTCTGCCTCTCCATTTCTCTCTTCCTTTTAAAACTCACTTCTCTGAACAAACTTTTGGTCACTCCTCCTCAATTCTCCTACTTTGGTGTGGTATCTTTTTTTCTTACCCCCCACCCTTACACCACTTTGGAGCACCTTGGGATGTTTTTCTACATCGAAAGGTACTATATATTTGAAAGTTATTGATTTAACATACAAAACATACAACAATGAAGGACAAGAAAAGCAGTCCAGGTTATTTGTAAAATCATTTCATTGACACCGACTGATTAATCATGCATTTACTTCCATAATTCTGTTCGTGTACTCGCTTTATTTTTCGGAAACTGATAACCCAGAGTATACAGCTTCACAACCTGTCATTTTCAGCTTTCTGACAATATGCTTAAACCTATCTTGAACTAATTTCTTCCTATGCCATTAATTCTCAACAGCAATTTTGATTTCTGTTCTACTTGTTGCACTGGCCCATTCACCTCAGTATTCAAAACCTTAACCCCTGGTGGACAAATCGCCACCTATACAACAAATTGTCTGAAAATGAATTGCCCTAGTGAATATACTGTAACTTCCATTTTGCTTCACCGCAGCATTTTGCCTTGATCCTCTAAGCTGCTTTTAAATTTTCTTCAATATTCACTCCTTCTAGTACCTGAAACTTATCTTGAGTATTACTCCACTCTTTTTCTTGCCGCCATACCACCTCTCCTCACCGTTTTGCATACTTTGCCTCATCTGTTAGTGTCGTTCCATTATTGCTTTCAGAACATTTTCTTTATGCTCCTTCTTTAGCTGATCCTCTGCTGAATTATCTCTCCTACAGAGTCCCTTCCAGGCACGTATTATCCATATGCTTTTAACACTCATCAAGCCTTATGAGCACATGAACTCCTTTCTCAAATTCATGAGGCCTTCAGGGCCATGATTAACAAGTAATGTTCATAATAGCCCTGTCTGAACCCCTCAGTGTTGACCACTGTAATTGTATCATAGCTGCAGAAAAAAAATGGGAGGTGAAACGAAGACAGTCATTTGTGTGCACTGAGGCCCTGATCTAAGTTATAAACTTGACAACCTCAAAATATCCGTTGGACATCCTAAAAGTATTTTCTACTTGACTTAAAATTGTTTGCTGTCACTCCAGCCCAAAACTGAACTCTCCCTCTCACCTAAATCACTACCGCTGTTCAATGAAGTTTGAATTTTAAAAAATACATAGAATTGTATGTAAAATAGACTTACACTTATATAACACCTTTTATTAGGTCTCTCAAACGTTTCACATTTTATATGCAATGAATTAATTTAAATTGCAGTGACCATTATGTATACAAGCGCAGCAGCCATTTTGCAGCCAACAAGATCTCACAAATAGCAAATGAGATTAATGACCAGTTAACCTATTTTTGGTGGTATTGGTTGAGGGAGGAATGTTGACCAGGATATTGGAAACATTTGATTTTCTTCCAATAGTGCCATGGAATCTTTCACATCCACTGGAACAGGCAGATGGGTACTTAGTTTAACATCTCATTCAAATAATGAAAGTGCAGCACTCCCTCCATACTGCACTGAAGCGTCAGCCTAGATTATCCGTTCAAGTCTAGGTATGAGGCTGAAAGCCATGTCCTCTGATTCAACAGAAAATGCTGGAGATACTTAGCAGACCAGTAGGATCTGTGGAGAGAACCGACAAGTTGATGTCAGCTGATCGCTGAGAGTCCCCAGCATTTTCTGTTTTTTTTGCATCAGATTTCCAGCAGCTGCAGTTTTTCTGCTAGTAGTAGACACTGGATTTGTATTCTGTGCAGAACAAAATCCTTCCCACTATGCACCACTTCACAACTGATGTTCTAGTGTTCCATATTAGGGAATCTCCATATTGTATGTTGATACTGATGTCATCACTTGATATATGCATGAAGCTTGATAGAAAAATTACTTGCATTTTGCTTGCATCAGTCAGATTGATGTGTTTCTTGCATCAACATATCTTAACTGCATTGAATAGTCAATGTTGATTTATTCCAGTAAAACTGTACTATGTCTGACCCGTTGTGTGCTGGGGGCTTTGCTCTGTTGTCAGTATTGCATGTGAAAACATCACTTGTGTTGTTGCAGTATCTTGTCATACATAAAGGCACTTTGAGTATTCAAGAGGGTGCTTCTGTCAGCCTGCTTCATGACAGCTTAGTGGGCTCCTTTTTTAAGAAACAAATTAACTGCATGTTTAAATTACATTGGCCTGACTGAGAGAATTGATTTGCATAGGTGAACTTTTGAATTCTCAAATATATAAGTTTTATTGCAGTCTTCCTGTAACTGCTGCAGGTGAAATTCAAATTTTTTTTTGGTTTTCTGGCACATGAAAAATAAAACCTTTAAAGGTAGAATGAAAGCAACGCAAGCTAGAGCTTTCTTTAGGGTGCAATAACACTTTAGTTGTAGGGTCTGTGCAAAGCAGTTTCACATCGCACTGATGCTAACGCTATAGTGTAAATTCTGGTGGTAGGAGTCTCGCTGTGCTTTGCTCTGATGTCAGGTTGAATCCTAGCTCTGAATTAATACTACACAATCACTCTGCACCAATGCTACAGTTGTAGAGTAAATTCACCCTCAGAATGGCAATCACTATTTTTTGTTCTAATGTTTTGGAGTTCCTGTTCAGGCAAGGGTTAAACTTGTAAATTCCGAATTCAAGCTTTATTTTAAACTCATCACCTTGCATCGTTTCAAAGACAAGTTTATTACATGAAGGCAAAAACCTGAACGTGAGCATCTTCAATCTCGAGTATGTTCAAATTAATCTGGAAGCAGTAACTAGGGCCACCATTTTACGGTGTCTGAATACATTTAATTCAGTCGTTGATTTTTTTTTACTGATATCTTGAGCAGCATCATGTTCCACAATTCTGTCCATTTACAATTAGCTGCAGTGATTTATGGTGACCGCGTAAGTTGAATTCTGTTTTTGTTGCATGTTTTGGAAATCGTTCCACAATTCTTTTTTTCCTCCATTAAAACCACAAATCGGGGGCCTTGGTCATAACCTTCTTAGAACCTGTCATTACTGTATAATTTCATCAATTTCAGAAGTGGGTTTGATGTGATGCAGTCCTGCTAGTTAACATCTGTTGTCTCTGATACAATAACAAGCTACAAATGTGGAAAGGTAAGGACAGTAAAGGTCTCTTCGGATTATCTTTTAACATTGTTCAAGAAGTGTTTTATTCTTAAATGCTCATCTGCTAAGTCATTTCTATTCACTGCAAAAGAAAATATAAGCAGTTTTATTAGATCAAATCCTACCTATGACCAGAGTACTTGTACTGTAACATTCAAGTTTAATTAACTGTCTTCTGTTGCATACTTGCAACCAGGATATAATTTATTTGTAATGTGAAACAACTTGTGTTAAGCAGTTTTGTGTCTCATTACATCGAAGTGGGTGATAAAGTGGAAAATTGATGGTAAAACTGTGGTATAAAGCAGCTTCTGTTATTTACTGAGTTTTATTTAATTATGATGTGGAGATGCCGGTGATGGACTGGGGTTGACAATTGTAAACAATTTTACAACACCAAGTTATAGTCCAGCAATTTTATTTTAAATTCACAAGCTTTCGGAGATTTCCTCCTTCCTCAGGCAAATGTTTCAAGAGCCTGAGGAAGGAGGAAATCTCCGAAAGCTTGTGAATTTAAAATAAAATTGCTGGACTATAACTTGGTGTTGTAAAATTGTTTACAATTTATTTAATTAGGGATTGATGGTAATAAATTAATGAAACCTTTGAGCATTGATGGATGATATTGGCCAGAATTACCACCTCCATCTAACACACTTTCTTTTGAAAGAATGTTACACAGGTTACCCAGCTCAATCTATATATTAGTCAATTTCCAAAATCTTGTGGAAGAAAATAGGTTCTGCACCAGAGATTAACAGCTTGCTGTTCACTGTATAGCAGCTTTAATATAGAAAAGATACCAAGGTTTTTCAGAGGGGGGGGGGGGGGAAGAGGAAAACTGGATAAAATGACGAGCCTGAGCCATTGTGGGAGAGTCAAAAAAGGTGACAAAGTTTGGTTGATAAGATGAGTTTTGAAAAGGTTTTTAAATTTAGGGAGGGAATTTGAGTGTTGAATTCAGGTGGCTGAAGGGAGGGGGATGTACAAAAGGCCTGAGTTGGAGGATTGAAAGATGCAGGAGGGAAAATAAAGTTAGGAGATTAGAGATGGGGTGGGACAAGGCCTTGAAGGGATTTGAACATGAGGATTTTTAGATTCAATGTATTGGGAGAAGGGGAGTCAATATAGCTCAGAGGTAGCATTGGGAAAAATGGAGCCTAGAGGTTACAAAAGTGTGGACGGGGATTGTGGGTATGAGGTAGGGATGGTGATATTTGAGGTAGGAGCAAGCAGGTTCAGTGATTAATAGGATGTGGAGTTTCTAACTCTGCTCTGGTTCAAACTAGTTGGCAAGGTTTTGTATGTTTTGGTTTATTCTGAGCAAGTGGACAAGAGGGGGAGGATGGGGAGTTATGGGGCATGATTTTAGTTTGGAAAAACGGGTGGGTTGGATGGGGGCAGTAATAATTGCAATAATCTAAAACCTGCATCCAACCTGCCCATTTCCGGTTTTCATGGTGGGCGACCAACCTGCTTTCAGGAGGGGGTCGGGCATTAAAAGCTTTTTTGATTTTTGCCTCTGGGAGCCGGGATTCCCAGGGCTTCTCCTTCACAACAGGTGAGAGGAGGTAAGTGCCTTTTTTATAGCTCAGCTTGTGGGCCAGGAGGAGTAGGAGTGCTTCACCCAGACCCAACAAGCTTACCTGCAGCGACCACCCCATGATCTCTGATTCCCCCCCCCCCCCTTAACACTTAACTGAACATGGCTCTTCTCCCATCCGACTGAGAGCCAGCCTGTCAATCAGGAAACTGGCAAAAAAAAGAAAATCGATGTCCTTACATCAAAATCATAAGGACGGGTTTTCCGTCAGGCATTCTCCACTCCTCCTCCCCACCCCAACCCCCCAGCAGGCTAAAATCATGCCCATGGTGGGAGCTGATGATGATGGCTTCGGTCTTTCCACCGTTCAATTAGAGGAAATTTTGGCTCATCCAATAATTAATGTCAGCACAGTCTGAGAGCATACTGCTTTTCCTGGAGTTGATGTAAGTGTTTGAGAAGTAGATGTTATGTACTGAGGCCAAATTTTCTCTGGGCTACAGAGTTCCTTTTTATCCATCATTAGGAGATAGTTAACACCTAAATGCTTTTTTACAAATTTTTCGAACGGCCTAAAATCTTCATTTTCTAACACTTCCCCTTTTTGTAGTAGGAATTTTAAAAAATCCTAAATACTTTTAAGGTTTTTTTTGGAAGCTGGCAAAAGTTTCATATGTGCTAAATTCCAGATCACAACCATTCGCTATGTAAAATTTTAAAAAAAAGTTTTTCCTCCTGTCACCTTTTAGTTCTTTTGACAATCACCTTAAATCTATGTCCTCTGGTTCTTGATCCTTCCGCCAATAGGAACAGTTTCTCTCTATCTACTCTGTCTAGACCTTCGTGATTTTGAATACCTCTATCAAATCTCCTCGCAACCATCTCTGTTCCAAGGACAACAACCCCAGCTTCTCCAGTCTATCCACGCTATTTACTGTACCACCATTCAGTCACCATTTACCTAGCAATTTGCATGAAGTGCCTGTTGGTTGGCATCCTGTGTTTTATATTGGGAATTAATAGTATTTGTGGGGTTTTTCTGTCTCATCAGAGCAAAGAATTTGCTGACACAGAATTTTAAAAAGTCTACTTTTCAATAGTGGTTGTATGAAGTATTTTCAGTATAGGTACAGCATGGGCAAGGTAGAGTGTATTCTGTTGCAATAATGAGCCTCATCACTCATCCCAGTGAGCATCCATTACTTGCTTCAGTGTAATTTTTCTTCCCACACCAGACATTCTTCTGCCTTCTCTGAATGAGACTGCAACCAGAGAGCAGTAGTCTTTAATTCAACCAAAGACTGCAGTAGTTCCAGTCCTTAGAGTGAGGCCTGTTTGGGTTGGTCCTGATTCCATTATCCTTCTTTTCTCCAATCGCAGCCCATTTATTTTCCTCCTGCTACTGGACGAAGCAGTAATACCAGATTTCTATTTTGCGTTCTCTATTCAGGTAAGATTTCTGAGCTAATTGGCCCACGCGGAGCATAAACACCACCATGGATCTGTTGGGCCGAATGGCCAGTTTCTGTGCTGTACATTCTTTGTAGTTCTTTGTTTACTTTTGAAGCAAATTATTTAACACCATTACAGGTTCATTTTGACTTGGGTTTCAAATTAATAAAGTGGACCCAAACAAATATTTTACTTTTGGTTTATTTTGCTGAAGATGGGATTCGGATTGGCGTATCACCATACAACAAATCACAGTCTCTACTATGCTTTTGGGGAAAGATGTGGGGCTAATTACCTTTCCGGTTGGGAAGGAAAATTTGGATAACATGTTGGTTCAAGCTGCTGTTGTATACTTACTGCTGGATGGCTCAAGAGTGCCATTGGCAGAGGTGTAGGAATTAAGTGCATGCCCACCCATAAAATGGGACTACCATCTTTTCCTCTCCATCCCTGGGGGAAAAAAAACCAAATCCCTAAAGCTAATCCCTAATTACAAGACACAGTGATGC
Source organism: Heptranchias perlo (assembly GCF_035084215.1). Lineage (NCBI taxonomy): Eukaryota > Metazoa > Chordata > Chondrichthyes > Hexanchiformes > Hexanchidae > Heptranchias > Heptranchias perlo. The sequence continues at coordinate 36,402,264 of NC_090333.1, read as the reverse complement.
ACATTGAAGCTGATAGGAGCGGCTTAGCAGTGATCGTTTCACTGCTTTAATAAGAGAACACAGTTGTGTAGCACAGCTTTCTGTTGATCAAGAAAGAGTGAAGAAAGATAGATTTATGTTTATGTAGCGCCTTATGTCTGAGATACATCTGGCACCAGTACTGGGGAAAGCGGGAGCTTGTTCCGTTGGGACCGGCTCCACTTCAACCGGGCTGGGACCAGTGTCCTGGTGAATCGAATAACTAGGGTTGTAGATAGGGGTTTAAACTTAAAGGGGGGGGGGGGGGGAAGGGAGGTTCAGGTGAGGGGAGATTTAGAAATCTAAAGAGAAAAGTCAAGGCATTAGAGCGATTCAAGTGAAGATAAGCAGAGTGTGACAGGAAGGGACAGAGTGTTTAACGATAATCGTGCATCAGCGCATAAGGTCAATTCAGGGAAAAATGGTAAAGTTATAATTTAAAGACGCTTTATCTGAATGCATGAAGCATTCGTAACAAGATAGTTGAATTAATGGCGCAACCAGAGATAATTGGGTTTGATTGAATAGCCATCACAGAGACATGGTTGCAAGGTGACCAAGGTTGGGAACTAAATATTCCAGGGTACTTGATGTTTCAGAAAGATAGACAAAATGGAAAAGGAAGGGGTGTAGCCCTGATAATAAAGGATGACATAAGGACAGTAGTGAGGAAGGATCTTGGCTCGGAAGATCAAGAAATAGAATCAATATGGATGGAGATAAGTAATAAGGGGCGGAAAACTCTGGTGGGGGTAGTCTCTAGATCCCCTAACAGTAGCTATACTATTGGACAGAGTATTAATCAAGAAATAATAGGAGCTTGTAACAAAGGTAATGCAATAATCGTGGGGGACTTTAACCTTTATATAGACTGGACAAATCCAATTGGCAAAGGTAGTTTGGAGGACAAGTTCATTGAATACATTCGAGCCAGTTTCCTAGAACAATACATCGTGGAACCAACCAGGGAACAAGCTATTTTAAATCTTCTTTTGTAATTAGACAGGGTTAATTAGTAATCTCATAATAAGGGATCCTCTGGGGAAGAGTGATCATAATATGATAGAATTTCACATTGTGTCCGAGAGTGACGTACTTAATTCAGAAACTAGAGTTTTAAACTTAAATAAAGCCAATTACATAGGTATGAGTTGGCTAAGGTAGATTGGGAAAGTAGATTAAAAGGTATGACAGTAGATAAGCAATAGCAAACATTTAAATAAATATTTCATAATTCTCAACGAACATGCATTCCATTGAGAAATAAAAACTCCAGGGGATATGTGATCCATCCGTGGCTAACTAAAGAAGTTAAGGATAGTATTAGATTTCTGGTCACCGTTGACCAGAAACTTAACTGGACCAGCCACATAAACACTGGCTACAAGAGCAGGTCAGAGGCTGGGTATTCTGCAGCGAGTGACTTGCCTCCTGACTCCCCAAAGCCTTTCCATCATCTACAAATCAGGAGTGTGATGGAATATTCTCCACTTGTTGGAGTTGCACTCATCCAGGCAACACTCAAGAAGCTCGACACCATCCAGGACAAAGCAGCCCACTTGATTGGCACCCTATCCACCACCTTAAATATTCATCCCTCCACCACTGGTGCACCGTGGCTGCAGTGTGTACCATCTACAAGATGCACTGCAGAAACTCGTCAAGGCTTCTTTGACAGCGCCTCCCAAACCCGTCACCTCTACCACCTAGAAGGACAAGGACAGCAGGCGCATGGGAACACCACCACCTTCATGTTCCCCTCCGATCACGCATCATCCCGACTTGGAAATGTATTGCAGTTCCTTCATCGTTGCTGAGTCAAAATCCCGGAACTCCCTTCACACTGACTGCAGCAGTTTAAGAAGGCGTCTCACCACCACCTTCTCCAGGGCAATTAGGGATGGGCAATAAATGCTGGCCTTGCCAGCGATGCCCACATCCCATAAATGAATTTTAAAGAAAGGCTTATAATGTTGCAAAGAAGCATTGTAAGGCCAAAGATTGGGAGTGTTTTAGAAACCAGCAAAGGATAACCAAAAGATTGATAGATGGAGAAAATAGAATGAGAGTAAACTAGCAAGAAATATATAAACAAATTGTAAGAGCTTCTACAAGTATGTTTTTTTTAAAAAAATAGCGGAAGTAAATGTGGGTCCCTTGGAGGCTGAGACAGAGAAATTATAATGGGGAATCAGGAAAAGGCAGAGACGTTAGACATATTTTGTATCTGTTTTCACAGTAGAAGACACAAAAAGCATACCAAAAATAGTGGGGAAACCAAGGGGCTAATGAGAGTGAGGAACTTAAAGTAATTAATATTAGTAAAGAAAAAGTACTAGAGAAATTAATGGGACTAAAAGCTGACAAATCCCCTGGACCTGATGGCCTACATCCTAGGGTTCTAAAAGAGGTGGCTGCAGAGATAGTGGATGCATTGGTTGTGATCTTCCAAAATTCCCTAGATTCTAGAACAATCCCAGTGGATTGGAAGGTAGCAAATGTAACACCGCTATTCAAGAAAGGAGGAAAGAGAGAAAACTGAATTACAGGCCAGTTAGCCTGACATCAGTAGTAAGAAAAATGCTGGAATCCATTATTAAGGGGGTGGTAACAGGGCACTTAGAAAATCATATGATTAGGCAGAGTCAACATGGTTTTATGAAGGGGAAATGGTGTTTAACAAATTTATTGGAGTTCTTTGAGGATGTAACCAGCAGGGTAGGTAAAGGGGAACCAGTGGACATAGTATATTTGGATTTTCAAAAGGCATTTGATCAGGTGCCACACAAAAGGTTGTTACACAAGATAAGGGCTCATGGGGTTGGGGGTAATATGTTAGCATGGATAGAGGATTGGTTAACGGACAGAAAACAGAGTAGGAATGAACGGGTCATTTTCAGGTTGGCAGGCTGTAGCTAGTGGGGTGCCACAAAGATCAGTGCTTGGGCCTCAGCTATATACAATCTATATTAATGGCTTAGATGAAGGGACCAAGTGTAATGTATCCAGGTTTGCTGACTGTACAAAGCTAGGTGGGAAAGTAAGCTGTGAGGAGGATGCAGAGAGACTGCAAAGGGTTATAGACAGGTTAGGTGAGTGGGCATGAAGGTGGCAGAGTTACAATGTGGGGAAATGTGGTGTTATTCACTTTGGTAGGAAGAATAGAAAAACAGTATATTTATTAAATGGTAAGAAACTATAAATGTTGGTGTTCAGAGAGATTTGGATGTCCTTGTACATGGAACACAAACTTAACATGCAGGTGCAACAAGCAATTAGGAAGGCAAATGGCATGTTGGCCTCTATTGCAGGGGGTTGGAGTACAAGAGTAAGGAAGTCTTGCTACAATTGTACAAAGCTTTGGTGAGACCACACCTGGAGTACTGTATACAGTTTTGGTCTCCTTACTTAAGGAAGGATATACTTGCTTTAGAGGCGGTTCAATGAAGGTTCACTAGATTGATTCCTGGGATGAGAGGGTTGTCCTATGAGGAGAGGTTGAGTAGAATGGGCCTATATTCTCTGGAGTTTAGAAGAATGAGAGGTGATCTCATTGAAACATAAAATTCAGAGAGAGCTTGACAGGGTAGATGCTGATAGACTGTTTCCCCTGCCTGGAGAGTCGAGAACTAACGTGCATAGACTCAGGATAACGAGTCTGCGATTTAGGACTGAGATAAGGAATTTCTTCACTTGGTGGATGTGAATTTTTGGAATTCTCTACCCTAGAGGGCTGTGGATGCTGTTGTTGAGTATATTCAAGACAGATCGATATATTTTTGGACTCTAGGGGAATCAAGAGGTATGGGGATTGGGCGGGAAAGTGAAGTTGAGGTATAAGATCAACCATGATCTTATTGAATGATGGAGCAAGCTCGAGTGGCCATATGGCCTACTCCTGCTTCTGTTTTTATGTTCTCATCTCGAAGTATTTGACACAAATTACTTTTGAAGTGTAGTCAGTTATGTAGGTAAATATGGCAGGCAATTTGCACACAGCAAGATAGTGCAAAAAGCAATTGCATGAATGACTAATTAATTTTTTCTGGTGGTATTGGTTAAAGAAGGAATGTTGGCCAGGGCACCATGAGAACTCCCCTGGTCGTCTGCAAATGTGCCATGGGATCTTTAACATTCTTTAACCACATATACTGTATCTGCTGCTCAAGGTGCAGTCCCCTCTATACTGGGGAGACCAGATGCAGATTAGATGACCGCTTTGCCGAATGTCTCTGTTCTGTCTGCAAGTGCAAACAAACCTTGAGCTCTCTATGGCTTGCCACTTGACTTCCCCCACTCTGACCTCTCCATCTTTGGCTTTCTACACTTCCAATAAAGCTCAATGCAAGCTTGAGGAACCGCACCTTATTTTTCTGTTAAAGCCAGGGGGCTGCAAGGCTCCTAACATTGACTTTAATAACTTAGGACCTTAACTATAACTCCACTTTGCCAGCTTATCCGGTTTTCATTTCATATCTGCCTTACACCACACCTGTTCACATGCGTTCTCAATGTCTCTTAAATGCTTTTAATTTCTTTTATTACGCTTCTGCCCATCATTTGATGCTAATGTCATTTAAGCCATTTAACCATCTCTTGTTCCTTTTTAAGCACCTTGCGAGTCACAATACGCATACTTCCTCTCGTGTTTTTAAAAATGTTTTTATCCCCTTCCCTTTGTTTTGTTACTTTTTAAAATTTTCATTTTTTTTCCCACTTATGATGAAGGGTTACATTGAAACATTAACACTTAAATTCTGTTCTTCGAGGTGTTGGTAAATGAGTGGTTTGAACCAAAGATTATGCTACTTACATAGCATTTTACAAGGAGTTTCTGTTGATTTATTAATACAGTATAAATTGCTTGTATTAATCATTTAATACATCTTCACTATGTTTACTTCTGTTTAAACCATTTGTAACCCCTCCCATCCCATAGTATCCAAGACCTAGTTTGTTCCTTTTTTGTTAATCTTGGGTGAGAAGATAGCTACAAATGTTTCTCATTGAGGATATAGTGTTGCTTGTGTGTTGAAGATAGCTGCTGTGCATCATTTTGAGGCTGATTGAGAGAGCTAGCTGAGTTTTTGTTAAAAGTGGGGCATTTGTAGATAGCATAATGCACATTTTATCATTTGTCAAGGCAGTCATTTTGTTATGGGTGAGATATACTTGACCACTGAATTCAATATGAACAGTCTCTCTCATTGAAGCATGTCCAGTCTCTTATTAAACTAGAGAGAAATAGAGAACTTGCATTTATATAGCACCTTTCACAACCTCAAGATATACCAAAACGCTTTAGCCAGTGAAGTACTTCTTGACGTGTAGTCACATTATAATGCAATAAACGCGACAGCCAATTTGCGCACAGCAAGGTCCCAAAAACATCAATGAAATAAATGACCAAATAATCTGTTTTGGATGTTAGAAAATGTAGGCCAGGACACTGGGAGAACTTTACCTGCTCTTCTTCGAATAGTTCCGTGGGATCCTTTCATGTCCGCTTGAGGGGACAAATGGTTTAACCTCTCATCCGAAAGAGGACACCTCCGATAGTGCAGCACTCCCTCGGTACTGCACTGATATGCCAGCCTAGATTATATTCTCAAATCTCTGGAATGGGACTTGAGCCCACAACCTTCTGACTCGGAAGCATAGGTGCTACCCCAGAGCCAAGGCTGACACACAACGGGACGTACAACCTGACCTACGCCTTGCAACTGTGTTACTTAGTTTACAAAATATGATCCATAAGAGTCAGCTGTGCTAATCCAGCCATTTTTATGGTCTATCTGAGTGAGATTGAGAGTTATACGGAGTTTTGTGATGTGGACTTTCGCTCACCAGAAACTAGGTATGACTGTCCAGAGGACCGTCATAACCAACAGGAGAAACATTCATCCTGTTTGGGTTGTACTTGAATTTATGATAAAAGTGCATGGTCTTTTTTGTTTTAATGAGGACTGTAACAAGCATTGGACTGCTTATTTAATAACTCCCATTGTGTTACATGAGCCACCTTTCTCCCCCCTTGCCACAGAAGTGACAACCAGCATAATTAAATGTTGAAAAGTGTGGATATTCTGGTCCCGCATATGACTACACTTGAACTGGACTCCTGATGTTGTGCAAGTACTTTACATGACTGTACAAGGAGGGGGAAAAAAAACCCTGTATGGAAAGAACCCCTTACTGCTCCTCATAGAATTATTTGAGGAAGTAATAAAGATGATAGATGGAAGGAGGGGTGGGTGGATACAGTGGATGTGATGTATATGGACTTTAGGAAAGCCTTTGACAAGGTACCACATGGGATATTATTGGAGAAAATCGAGGAGTATGAACTAGAGGGAGGATAGCAAACTGGATTAAAATTTGTTAGAAGGGATAAAACAGAGGAGGAGTTAAAGGTAGTTTTTTTTTCAGAGTAGTTGGAAGTGGGTGGTGGTGTCCACAAGGTTTAGTTCTGGGGGCAATTCTGTTCACTGTCTATATCAATGATTTGGATATAGGCCTAGAGGTAGTAGTGTCTAAATTAACAGATGATGCCAAAATAGGAGGAATAGTTCATTCTTTAAAAGACCAAATGAAACTATAATGGCATTTTAATAAGATGGCAGAATGGGTTACAAAGTGGCAGATGGGATTCAATGTCAGTAAGTGTGAGGTGAAACATTTTTGGTTTAAAAAAAAATGCAGTAATTATGATCTGAATGGAAGTTGGTTCAGTGCTGTGGAAGAGCAGAGAGGGATTTGGGAGTACAGGTTCACAGGGCATTAAAGGCAGCACTTCAAGTTGACAAGACTGTAAAAAAGCTAATAGAATTCTAGATGTTATCTCAAGGTATAGAATATAAAAACCAACGGTAATGATGAGCCTATATAAAACCTTGACCTCAGTTAGAGTGCTGTGTGCAGTATTGGACTTCACACTATGGGAAGGCTTTAGAGAAGGTTTGACGCAGATTCACTAGGATGCTGCCTGGTATGAGGAAAAACAAATAAGAAAGACAGACTTGAAAAATTGGATCTCTTTTCATTAGAGCAATGCAGATTACAGGCTGATATAATAGAACTGTTGAAAATTATGAATGGATGGGACACAGTAGATAGAAGCAGACTGTTTCCAGTAGTCTGAGTCAAGAACCAGATGCCATAGATACATGATTAAATGTAAGAGATTTAGAACTGAGGGTGGAGAAACTTCTTCACAGAGTCGTGAGGCTGTGGAATTCACTTCCAGGTTGAGTGGCTGAGGCAGAAACTATGTTACTATTCAAGATTCGATTGGATAGGTAGATGAAGGAAAAGGGGTTAGAGATATGGAAACAGGATGGGTGAATATAATTAGAACTGTTTGCTTGCATGGAGATTTAACGCCGACATCGACAGGTTGGCTCAAAGTGTGTTTCCATGTTACTTCAATGTATTCAATTGTGTACGAAGCTATAAATGTGCTCACTATAAAGGGACTGAATACAGCAGTAACCGAAGCAAGAAAAGTAGCTACAATTGCGACTAGCAATATTGCTTTACATTATAAACACTGAATATGAAATCTGTGAGTTTGCCACCTATTTGAATCTTAACATGTTTCTTATAAACTGTAAGAAAAGAACTTTCTCAGACTTTTTCATATTACTATTACATGTATAAGATTGTATTTGACATAATGAGATATCTCCAGGTTTAGATTTTGAACCATTCATGCTTTGCTAGTCCAGCTCATGGTGTCACCTAAAACATTTGTGTTAAAACCTTGAAACAAACTCCTAACTGGGTTCCATATAACCTCCTAGAGAGTCATCACATCAGTTTGTCTCAGCATAATTTAAATGCTAATTAATGCTGTTTCCTTTACTTCATGCCCAAATTTGTTGAATTTTGGAAAGTAAGCCGCCATAGTGATTTTTTTTTTATTAATGTAAAGTTGTGTGCTTGTGTAATCTGTTGAAATTCAGACTGAATTTCATCTGTTTGGATGCCCTCCATGCATTAAATGTGATGTAATCTTTGATAAGAAGAGAAAAGAAAGATAATGACCAAAGCTGTAGTGCAGGTTCCATGCTGTTCAGAAGACAGTTTGTTAAAAGCTAACTATAGCCTTGTGCTGAAAATGTAATTGCCAGTTACTGTACATCTTCATTCTTGTTATTTAAAGTCTTCCCTTTATTTGTTGCCAGTGCTTTTTTTTAATAATACCCATTGATTGCTTCCTTTTGAGTCCTCATTAACTGTACAGAAGAACTTCAGTATGAAGACTACACTTGTCAGAGTTGCCTTGTAATTTAATGGCAATAACTAGCGGAATATAGATTTACAAAACCAAGAACTTGTCACTATGATGAGGGTTTTATTTATGGGTGCGTTATACGTGTGACTTTTCTTTTTGCAGAAGGCTGACAAACTTCTGATTTTCCTACAGTTAACGGGTAAGTCCTTTTGAGAGCAGAGGTGGCTGAGACAATTAATTTTTTTGGTGCCAACCTTTTAAACTGTTCAAAAAAGCTATTTGTGATCTTGGCTCGTAAATACTAAATCACTAGTTAATTCAAGAATTGGCAAATTTCAACTGATGTTTTAATTTTGAAGTTAATGCACTTGTATTATTATTACATGTATAAGAATGCATTATAATCTGTCCATTGGTCTAAACTTAACAATTTCCATATTAGCTCAAAAAGTACATTATATATTGAAGGAGTCACATTGAATTCAAAGCTGTAACTTCTGCTACCTTGAGCATCACTTTCAGCTCTTGCATTCAGTTTAACATCATGCTTTCAAAAAATTACAGGTGGCATGTTTGTTGAGGATAGGGTTTGTGACTTAAGTTGAATTAACTTGGAGAAACCCCACTTTGCCAAATACTTTGTTTGGATCCCACCTATAGCTCCTACAAAAAGTTGTTACTCCATGTTGCTTATTGCCTATAGCTCAAAACACTGCAATGAAGATAAATGATGTGGTTTAATAAGAGGGAGAGGATCTTCAACATTTGATCCTTGGCAGTTGGTTTGGGAGGGGAGTGGCATCTAGTTCCTAACAATTGAGTTGGCATGAAGTGGTGTCTGATCCCTGGCAGTCACTTTGGATGTAAGGGTGGATCAGTAAACCTCAAGTGTGTACCCAGGGAATACGTTCATGTAGCTCGGTGAAATAGGCAGGTTCAAAAGCTCATTTTATGTTTGGTTTTGCAAATACCTGAATTTGGGGTTTCTGAAATATGAAAAGCAAAACAAGTTTGAATATTTTATGCACAAGCTAGGAGACGTAATTCACATGACTGACGTTCTCTGTCAAATTAACCATTTGGTGAATCTTAGTCAATAAACTGCCTGGAGTTTGCACAGTTGGCTCCCCTAAAGGAATCTGACTAGACAGAATTTTTTCCTACCTTTCCCCCCAAGAAATTTAATCTTATTAATGTTTTTGTTATTGCAATGAATATATATCAATATAATATATTAAAAACTTGCATCTTTGTAGACTTGCTGTCAACTTTTTCTGTTATGAATTTCTAGGCCCACATTTTTAATGGAATCTGCCTATGTATGCTCAGCAGGTTGTAATTTGACCTCCTACCAGTGGTGGTGCTGTATCACTTCATTTTGCTTCTCCCAACACCTAAGCAATAATGCTGACTGAATTATGTCTGTGCGCCCAACTGTAATTGTCCTTGCCCTCTAACCCTGCTTCACCTGAAGACCGTACGTTGTCTTGACTCCCCATGGCACACGACATTGACTAGTAAGGTATCAAAACCCTTGAGTTAGTAAAACTGTCACGCCCCAGCCCATTGAAATCAAAGGGTAATGCTGTAATTGGAATGCCTATTCTTTCTTTCTCCAGAGGTGGCACTGTAACCTCTTTCATCTGCTACAACATAGGCAAAAGACATAATGGCCCAGAAATTGCTTAGAAAAGAACGGTGTGCTCAATAGTGCTCACCGTTGTTAGTGGTCAAATCGAGGAGCAAGTTTAGGTGTTCGCACATGCGCAATGGAACGCGGAAATCTGGAACTTGCCCCGCTTGGTTCGCCGGCGATATGACAGCTTCGAACTAAAGGGATATCGCCGGCTGGAATCAGTGGAAACAACAGACCAGTGCCAAATTGCTCATCTGCCCAGCTGGAACGTAACTAATATCGCCACAAAACAGGTATGTTTAAAGATACCAGGTCTAAACTAAGTTTTTTAATAGTAAAGTTTTAATGACTGCCAAACAACAAAAAGTTAACTCTTTAAAAAAAAATGTGAAGTCTCATTACTCCTTATTGTAAAAGTTTTTGGTCAATTTTTTAAAAAAAATTTAAATTAAAGAACATTTTTTCCCTCTTCCCTTCTATCTCTTTAATTTGATTTATTTCTTACCATCTCTATTGTTTGCTGTCTATAACTGTTTGTTTTTACAAATGATTTTTAATGTTGTAACTTTCACTTCCTGGATTTTATGCTCCAAGCTTGCAGGAACTCGTTGCAGCTTGTCAACAATGCTGCAATCTGATTGGTTGAGGGGAGAGATCGATCCTCTCGCTTCTCCCATGGGTCCTAGCTTCGCTGGAGCTAACGCTGGGCTCGTCTCCACTTCCTATTAGAGGAAGTACACCCAGTAAAGACCGCGGTAAGTTAGTGGGTTAGTATAAATCCATGGAGCGGTGAGCACTGTTGGCTCACCACTCCGAGTAATTGCTGGGCCATTATGTCCTCTGACTAACTGGTGAGCAAGGCACCAGGAGAATCACTAGTATTTAAAAAAATTTTCTCTGTTATCTTCCCTCCTTGCTGGGTTACAGTTCCACAGGTGCCAGATGCTAAACATTATCTCATCCAGGTGGCCACTGTTCCTGTCTGAGCCTTGATATGTGTTGGTTTGACCAGCCACGCTTGATCCTGTCCACATTGGTGTAATTCCAGTAAAGGCTTGCTGAATAGTGATTTGGAAGTGGGAACCCTGGATGAGCCTCTTTCCTTCTCTTTTTTCCCCCCCCACCCAATATATAATATAAAAAAATCTCAGGGAAATGATTTTTCTTAAAGAAAAAAGCATCTGGGTGGCAAATTGTAGCTGAGTTAGGATTTGAAGTAACAACCTTCTGTGCAAACAATGCAGGTACCTTCTTGGTCACCTCATCCAGCAAATTTGATTGAGAGCTGTGCCAGCCATGATCATAATGGCTAACAACTGTAGTTTGAGATGTACAGTAAGTGTGGAGATCATTATTAGTTACAAATGTGTATCCTACTGCTGTTATTGACAGCTCAGCTTGAAAGCATCAGGTGAAATTGCAAGCGTGTTGTTCAAATGAAGTGGAAATCTGTAGGCTTTTAATTCATTCAAGACTCATTCATAAATTTATTGGCAGTTTAATGTTTAACTTGATATTTGTAAATTAAAAGTTGTTAACTTGGACAATTTTGAACAATGTGAAACTGAAAATGCTCTCCAAGTGACTGCCTGTGTAAGTGGACAATTTATAGGCTAATTTTTAAGAGGTAGAGAATGGGTGTTTATAACTGAGGGCCTTTTTAAGGGTGAGTTGACAGGATGTGCATTCAGGATAAGTGAGCTTAAACTGAGGACCACATACATATATGTAGGTGTATTTTACCTCTCATATGAACAAGTAGGTGGATCTCTGGTTCATATCAATGAGTGTGTGTTGGGGGGAGGAAGAATGCACAGAAATGAATCAGTCTGCTATCTCTCAGCACTAATACCCAGTAATTTTTTTTTTGTAAAAGTACAAATGAAAACTATTATATGCAAATGGAATTAATATTCAGGTAGCCTGATGTGGTTGGAGGTACTCCTGTTGCATGGTAGCCTGGAATGACTAGGTTGAAAAATGAGACCACACTAACACCCTGCAGAGTAAACAGGAACTCCATTAGCTAGCACAAAAAAATTGATGACTGGTACTTTTAAGGTTAAATTGCCTAACTGACCGCTAGCTCTCTTGCATTAAATGTGGGCTGTATCCATTCTACCTGCCTGCTCTCTAAATTTTATCATACCATACTCTGCATAAACTTTTTTTTTTCGGTAGGAGGGGTCATTGACCTAAAATGGCTGGCTGCACAACCTCATCTTTGGTTGTGAATGCCCAAGGCAACTAAAGTAATTTTTTCCCAGTCTACTGCACCCAAGATTTTTTTAATTTAAGAAGTAAACCTATTCTTTCAAAATTTAGAAGCTGCTGGGGAAAGGTTCTTTACTTATGTCTATCCTTTTTTAAAAAAAAAAAAAAAATCACCATCTTCTTTTTCCTTCACTTCTTTGTCCGTTCTCTTTATCTTCTGCTGCCTTTTCAGGGTCATGGACTTTCTTTGTGATTTTCCTCAATTTACATTTATTTTTTCCTGTATCTAGTTTTGTTGGCCACTGAGTAGGTATATTTTTTTTAATCTTTTTTATAATCAGTTTGAATCATTTTTCAGTAACTTGTATTCTTGTTGCACTATGTAAATTTGATATTGCTTCTTGAAATTTTTAAGTCTTTTCTTATGTAACTTGTGTAATAAAGTATTGCTAATTTTGTTTTTATATAAAATTATTTGTTTCCAGTAAAAGTAATTATTTCAAGTTAATCACTCAGTCATTTTCCTTTGTATTAGATTTATTTATTTATGTACCTACCGTGATAATTATACTCATGTTAATTATTATGAATTGTTATGGCCATTATGAACACACTTAAGTTTTGATGCTGTAAGTATCGATCATTTAAGTTGCTCATAATTCTGTTCTGTTTTCATGCAATTATAGCTTTGTTTTTGACCTTCCCTTGCAGCCAAATCCATCAAATAAACTAGCAATAATACATATTTTGGGTCTGTTGTCCAATTTGTTTACCACATTGGATATCAGTCACCATGACGATGAGCCAGAAGGCACTGAAGCAAAGAAAAAACCCACCTTGCAAGGACCCAACCCTGTAAGTACTAGCAGTGGTACTAACATGGGATTCTCATGACTTGATCTTAGTCTTTTTAGAAATAGAATGCTGTTTATGTAGCTAGGGACACATTTGTGGGGATTTTATGTTTTATAAATTCAATTTAAGGTTCAAAAGCAACTGTTAAAGGTGATGATTTGTCCACAGGTTGTGGTGGTCCTCCAACAGGTCTTCCAGCTCATACAGAAAGTGTTGTCTAAATGGCTGAATGATGCTCAGGTTGTTGAGGTAAGGTAGATAGTTAAGAAAAGTTAGACTTAATGAAATGCATTTAGTCCGGTGACTTGTTGATTTCATTTTTGGATTAAATTTGTCCTCCTTTTCATATACACAGTGTGGCTTTTTAATGAAAATGAAATCAATTGAGGGTCTGATTATTGTACTCAATCTCTTTCAGGTGTTCAGGGAATAAGATTGTAATAAAAAAATTATTTGTTTCTAACTTCTGAAATTTTCACTTGTAAAGATTAACTTTGTATCTGATTCATGGTCATCTTTGTCACTAGCAATAAAGCACCTTTAACGTAGAAAAACATCAATATCACTTCAGAGGCATGATCAGACAAAAATGGATGCTAAGACAAAGGCGATATCAGAAGGGGTAACCAAAAGCTTGATCAAAGAGGTGGGTTTAAAGGAGGAGATATAGGTGGAGAAGCACAAGGGTTTAGGGAGGGAATTCCAGAGCCTGGGTCCTAGTCAGCTTACGGCACAGCTGCCAATGATGGGGCGAGGGGGATGCACAAAAGGTCAGAGTCAGAGGAACGCATAGTTTGGGGTGGGGGTTGTACAGCTGGAGGGTACAGAGATAGGGCTACCTTTTTCACCATGATTTTGATCACCCATCTTGATATCTCTTCCTTTTGGCTAAGCAGCCATTTTTTTCTGATTACACCTCTGTGAAGCACAGTGGGATGTTTTTCAATGTTAATGGCACTATATAAATGCAAGTTGATTTTCTTGTTTGTCCCTCATTGTTTGAGGTAGACTGTTCTCCTGTGGAAAGGTAGTGTGCTGCTAAGGTGAGCTAGTTTCCACACAAGAAGCGTGATTAAATCAGAGTTAGTCACTCTGGCCGTTTTTCATGCATCTGCAATTGGCTAATTATAGAGCAGTTCTGGCAGATGTCTAAGAATAAGGTGTTCAACCAATCAAGTCAACTGCATAGAAGAGGGAATCCACATTAGTGGTAAAAGTAAATTGCCATTCTGCCCCCAAAAATTAAACTTTCCATATGTGGTATAAAATTATAAAAGCCATTGTACCTCATGTACAGTCAGGACTGTCATTTGAGAATTGGCTGTTCTCATTTACTCCCATCACATAATGGTATTGGCACAATGTGGGAGTGCACTAATGTATATTGCCATGGAGTAGTGGTGAATGGATGTTTTTTGGACTAGAGGGATATAAATAGTGGTGTCCCCCCAAGGATCAGGGTTGAGACCATTGCTTCTCTATTTATCTAACTAACTAACTAAAATCTGGACTTGGGAATATTGTACAATATCAAAACTTGCAGATGACTCAAAAATAAGAGGCATGGTTAACAGTGAAAAGGACTATAAACAACTTTTGGGGAACGTAGATTAGTAGCTTGGGTAGATAGAAGTCAGATGAAATTTAATGCAGAGAAATGTGAGGTGATACATTTTAGAAGGAAGAATAAAGAGAGGGCATACACACTAAAAGGAGTCGAGGGACAGAGGGTTGGGTATTTTTAACCTAACTCGCTGGGTGGGAAACCCACGAGAATGGATGGAACGGCAGTTTTGCACCCTGCCCAATATTACTCTCCTTGACTTCAAAATGGAGAGTAAAATCGGACGCAGTGTAAAACCAGCGTTGCACCCGATCCCGTCCGTTTCCCGAGAAGTAAGTTAGGTTAGAATTGCCCCCTTCTAGTGTTTCAGATACACAACTCTTTAAAGTAGGAGGACAAGTTGATGAAGCTGTTATTTAAAATACCATATGCGACGTTAGATTTTATAAATAGGGTTACATAGTACAAAAGCAGATGCAATGCTAAATGTATACAAATTATTGGTTATGCCAAGAGGAGATCTGATGGAGTTCAAAATTATGACGGTAAATTGGGGGAAGAGCTATCTCCACTGGTTGGTGAGTCGGTAATGAGAGGGCATAAGTTTAAGATCACCACCAAGAGAATGATGGGAGAGGGCTGTTATGAATACCTTTTTTAAAGGAAAGTGGATAAATATTTGAAAAAGAAAAATTTGAATGGGTATAAGGAAAGGGCTGGGGAATGGAACTAAGTGGATAGCTCTCTAAGAGCCAGCACAGGTAAGATGGGCCAATTGGTCTCCTGTGTTGTAAAATTCTGTGAGGGAAGTAAGGGTGGAAATTGCAGAGGCTCTGGCCACAATCTTCCAATCCTCCTTAGATTTGGGGATGGTGCCAGAGGATTGCAAATGACACATCCCTGTTCAAAAAAGGGGAGAGTGATAAACCCGGCAATTATAGGCCAGTCAGCCTAACGGTGGTGGGAAACTTTGAGACAATAATCTGGGACAAAATAAATTTACACTTGGAAAAATATGGGCTAATTCAGCACAGATTTGTTAAAGGAAAATAGTGTTTGACTGACTTGAGTTCTTTGAAATAATTGAGAGGATTTATGAGGGTAGCGTGGTTGATGTGTATATGGACTTTCAAAAGGCGTTTTGATAAAGTACCACATAATAGACTTGTTAGCAAAATTAAAGCCCATGGGATTAAAGGGATAGTGGCAACGTGGATACAAAGTTAACTAAAGGACAGAAAGCAGAGTGTAGTGGTGATTGGATGTTTTTCAGACTCGAGTGAAGTATACAGTGGTGTTCCCAGGGGTCAGTATTAGGACCACTGTTCTTTTTCATATACATTAATGATCTGGCATTGGTAATGGAGGATGTCATTTCAAAGTTTGCAGATGACACAAACTTGGAAATGTAGTTAGCAATGTGGAGGATAGTAACAGACTTCAGGAGGACATAGGCTGGTGAAATGGGCAGACACATGGCAGATGAAATTTAATGCAGAAAAGTGTGAAGTGATATATTTTGGTAGGAAGCATGAGGAGAGGCAATATAAATTAAATGGTACAGTTTTAAAGAG
Organism: Heptranchias perlo; assembly: GCF_035084215.1. Taxonomy (NCBI): domain Eukaryota; kingdom Metazoa; phylum Chordata; class Chondrichthyes; order Hexanchiformes; family Hexanchidae; genus Heptranchias; species Heptranchias perlo. The sequence goes on along the minus strand of NC_090333.1, from coordinate 36,386,167 downwards.
GGTTGCAGGAGCTGAGAGACCTGGGAGTGTATGTACGCAAATCTTTGAAGGTGGCAGGACAAGTTGAGAAGGCTGTCAAAAAAGCATATGGAATCCTGGGCTTATTAATAGAGGCATAGAGTATAAAAGCAAGGAAGTTATGCTCCACCTTTTTATAAAACACTGCCGGAGTATTGTGTTTAATTCTGGGCACAACACTTTAGGAAGGATGTTAAGGCCTTAGGGTGCAGAAGAGATTTACTAGACCAGGGATGAGGGATTTCAGTTATGTGGCTAGAGTGGAGAAGCTGGGGATGTTCTCGTTCGAACAGAGAAGGTTAAGAGGAGATCTGATAGAGGTATTCAAAATCATGAATGGTTTTGATAGAGTAAACAAGGAGAAATTGTTCCCAGTGGCAGAAGGGTCAGTAACCAGAGGACACAAATTTAAGGTGTTTGGCAAAAGAGCCAGAGGTGACATGAGGAAACATTTCTTCACACAGCGAGTTATAATGATCAGGAATGCACTGCCTGAAAGGGCGGTGGAAGCAGATTCAGTAGTAACTTTCAAAAGGGAATTGGATAAATGCTTGAAGGGGAAAATATTTACAGGGCTGTGGGGAAAAGAGCAGGGGAATGGGACTATTTGGATAGCTCTTTCAAAGAGCTGGCACAGGCACGATGGGCCGAAGGGCCTCCTCCTGTACTAAACCTACTAAGATATAATGATTCTACTCTGAGGACTCACTCTGCTTTCGCCACATTGAGGTATTCCAATTTCATCCAAGCAATCTACTGAGGCCATTCGTAGAAACAAGATGTTTCTCTGCCATATTTGTGGGTAGATCGAAGGGTGAGAACCTATGCCAGTAGCAGTATTGCAGAGGCCTTGACAGTGGTCTCTAAGCCACTGTCTCGGGCAGCGAAGGCCATGGTGTGCAATCCAGGGGATTTTAAATGGGGGAGGGGGGGGGGGTAAGAAACTAGAAAAGCCTCCCCTCTAAAACAAAGTGTTGTCAGAGGTGACCCTGAGTACATGAGACCTACATTTGGCTCTGATTGATTTAAAAAAAAATACTTTATAACTTATTTGAGCTTTTGCACTTTGATTTTGAGATTTTATTTTTTTTCTTTCAAGGCTGTTTGTGCAATCTTTGAAAAATCTGTGAAGACACTTCTGGATGATTTTGCTCCCATGATTCCACAGCTTTCAGAAATGCTGGGTCAGATGTACAGTACCATCCCACAGGCCTCTGCATTGGAACTAACGCGACAGGTAGAATTCATGCATCTCATTTTTTTAAAAAAAAGTGTTTTTTATTGAACCAACTGAATGATCTTTGTTTCTTTGTTCCACAATGGGAGGAAAATCTATTTTCTTTTTATTGAGTTTAACACAATTTTTGTAAGTGGATTTCGGATAGCATACAAACTGCCAGACTTATCCTGGCCATTTAAGGTACTTGGGAGGTGACAGTATAAAGTCATGAAATAACTAACTAGTATGTCAATTGAAACTGCCAGCTAGGCACAGCTTCAATCCCTGGCCTGTGCTGGGTTATCTGATTGCAACTGGGCAGTAATAGGCACTTCATAATTAGATCTGTCTTGAGCTAGGGAGAGAAAAAAGTCAATCAAGATTCCTACTCCCAATCACTATTCAGTGGCCTGTTGGAAACTGCATCTGTGCAGTTTGGATGAGCACAGGATCAGGCTTAACGGTGATGTCCCCATTCTCTAAACTCACCTGGGGAATGGCCACTTGGGAGAGAGGTACTGGATGGCTAGTGCCCATAAAGCTGAACCCCAGCATGAGCAGAATTTTCAGGAAAGGAGGGGAAATATGATTTATTGACACCAGCTTTTCAACTGGATTATTGTTAAACCTTACTGAGTTCGCAGGCTTATCTATTCTATATAGTCTTTGCATCTAGCATGCATCCATAACATGGTACACCTTGTGTGGCTTTTGAATCTCAAATCTCAAACACATCTCAAAGTTTCCATAGGGCAAAAAGTTGTGATTGGCTTCAAATATTACTGTCTGCTGATGGACTCAACAATCCCATTAACTAAATGTGAACTGACCAAAAGCCACTTCCATTTACTAAACAGGTAATAAAAGCTACCATGCATCACAAAACCAACCAATCAAATCAGTCAAATTATTCTCAAACTTTTTCAGCAGCCATATTAGTTTTCAACCAGCCAAGTATATAGCTCTATAGATTACATTTGCACATGTACATTAAAAAAAAATTGGGTAAATGTGGCAGATGCCTTTCAATGTGGATAAATGTGCTCTTCTGCATTTGGGTTTTGGAAACTCAAGTCATGTTTATACCATGCATGAATATGAGCCAAAGGCTACAGATCAAAAGGACCTGGGAGACATAGTTGGTAAATTGTAAAAGTCCACAAATAGTGTGACATGGCCATTAGGAAGGCAAATAAGGTTTTAGGTTGTATTGCTTAGACAATACAATGTAAAACTAAGAACATTGTACTTAGACTTTGGTATGGCAAACTTAGAGTATTGTCTCCAGTTTTGCTCCCTACAAATGGTGATATCAAGACACCGGACAAGGTATAGAAGAGAGTGACTGACTCATTCTGGATAGGTGTCTTTTTTTCAGAAAAACGCCGGCTTAAGGAGGGAGGTTTTTAAAATGATCAATGGATTAGATTCTCTCCAGTTGCATTGGTTATTTGAGATGGACAGGGAAGATAGGACTTGAGGGCATGCATATAAAATTCTTAGACAAAGGGTTAGGTTAGATGTTGGGAGGTATTTCTTTTCAGAAAGTCAATGCCAGTGGAACAGATTATTGAAGCATGTGGTTCGTATGGATTCCCTGCAGCCTTTCAAAAGGGAGATGGATGTGTTCCTGAGAGGAAGATATTTCCAGTTATTGAGGGTTAGCTAGGATCAGAAGGATCTATGGGTTACCACAGTCTCCTAGAACTTTACTTGATTACCTTGGGTAGTCAGAGATGAATTGACATCAATGGGGGGAGGGAGAGGATTGGAATTTTCATTGCGTGTTTCCAGGAAGAGGTTGTGTAATTAGGAGGGTTAGTGAATGATGGCTGCACCATATCTGGGTCAGATGGACTTGATTGACCAATGTTGTTTTCTCATTCTTGTATGATGTTTGTATGGTCTACTTCAGTATGGTATAAGAAACCACTAGAGTAAATCAATGAAGTAATGTATGTCAAACATAGAGATTGGGAGCTATTCCAAATAGAGGAAAGGAAAGACTTGTGGAAAGAGAATGAAGTCCGAGGCATGGAAGCAGAGGGAAAGGGGAAAGAGCCGTGCAGAAAGACAGGGAGACAAGGGGTTAGAATGAAAGAGAATTCTGTGCATTTTATAAAAATTGCAAGTTTACCTCTACCTCTAAATGCACTTTTAAGGGAAGGGGAGTTAATAACATTTGAATCTGTGAGTCATTTTGTACCTCGAGGAATGGAGAGAAAGAAAGATTCACATTATTGCGTAAAGGATTTAATTGAAAACTCCCTTGACGTGCATTTTAAGTGTTCCATAGACAGCGATTTCAAAGCAAAACTAAGTTTCACTACTCAAATTGTTGTTGACATAACAAATCTATTTTAATGTTTTGTCAGTTCAGTTTCTTCAAAACATAACTCTATATGTGCAATATTGTAGCAACATTACAAAAAAAAACACTTGTGTATATTTCCTAGGAATGAAGTGGCATATCTTTAGAAAGTTGTATTGTGCTCCTGCCATTTATCTCCTATCTTCCGGGTGAAAACTGTCCCCATGCATCTAATGTTGTAGTGTGACATTGACACTGAGGAATAGGACTGTTACAAGTTTAGGGTCTTGCTTTAGATATTTTCTTGGGAGCAGAGGCATTAACCATCCCATAACTGGGCTGAGCATCTTGTGTTTGGGGGGGTGCCCATACTGCCCAATATCTAACTATATGATTGTGAACTCGGGGGAGTAACATTAGAATCTCCTTGTGATCTGAACCAGATGTTTGTGTCTTTTGTGCATGTGCTTCTTTAATCTCTTTGAAGGCAGACTGAGAAAACACTTGGTTAGATGAGGCCAGATACAAATCATTTAAGCTGCTCTATTTCACAGTGAGTAAACATACAGATTCTGAAGGGATTCACTTAATTCAAACAGCACAGCTCCTCTTTGTGTAATAGTACAAAATAATGAACACACTATGCTTTGCCACATCAGTGAGTTGTCTTCCTCGATTTAAAATAACTCTCAGCTACCCTCCTGCTTTGAGCCTGGTCAAAACTTGCCCTTGCTGCTTTCTGCTTAAAACCTGACTGACATTGCTGCCTTTCCTGGACTGGAATGGCTGCCTGTGTTTTTCTGTGTTTTTTATCACCCTATTTTTACAGCTAGAAAGACTTTCCAACATAGTTGGGCATGAGGTGTTTATCAATTGCCAAGACAAGCTGAAGCATTGCTTATTGTTTCTCCATAGACTGTAAATAATATCAGTGCATAACTCATTAACATTTTAACCACGTTGCACTGAGATGATGCACTTTGCTTTTAAAAATCCAATGTTTAAAAGTAACTTTTTGTTCCAAATATTTTGTGGAATAATGCTCAAAAAAATCCCAAAACATGATATAACAAGGATTCTTGGATTCATTTCCCCTATGGAATATGCTGGAAGCTGAAAAATGACGCCATGCTTGTCCTAAACCCACACCTCAAGTACAGCTGCGGTCATGTAGATATCTGGAAAATGGGCACTTTCTGTTGATGCCATCCATCCTATTCTAACCCAGATAACATAAGGAGCTGGACTTGCTCCAGACTGATATTCACAAAGTCATTTCTCCACTGTGGTGCTGCAATGTTCTTTCACTTTGAGGTTGGTGATGGTTCTCATGGAATTTGTCTGTCTTCCTCCTTTTTTCTATTTTGTCAATGTGACTCTACCTATAAATGTAACATATATATTTGGGTTATTGTCTTTTTCAGCTGGTGCACATATTTGCCAATGACCCAACTCATTTTATCCCAGTAAAGGCTCTGTTCCTTCTTGTTACGTCTGTGACCCTCTCCATTTTCCAACAAGGTAGGTGACCATACTTTTAAATGTGGATCATTTGGGAATCATAATGTATCCTGCCAAATCTCTCTTTGTATTTATGTGTGAACCATAGTGATCAAGCTAGTGGTTTTCCAGTATGGGTTTCCTGGTTCCGATGATACTCAGTGAGTTTTGCACAGCCCTGCATTCCTGCCAGCATCAAAGAAATAAAAACTCTCAACATCTGATTAACGATGAAAAGTGACTGCTTTATCTATTTGATGCAGAAAATAAAATGTCTGGCTGCTGGAAACTCACCTGTATTAGCCATGTGCTATGACCCTAATTTGTGACCATAGATCTCCAATAATCTTTGCTAATAGACAACAGAATGTGGATAAGAGGAGAAATAGATTTACACTGTCTGCATTTTCCCCATATGATGAATTTGTAATTTGTGTGCATGTACGCATGGGAAGAAGGGTTGAAGTGTGTGGAAGCGAGCAGCTTCCTTTCAGGACAATTAGGGTGAGTCACACTATATGGTAAGATTATGCACCCCTGTTCTACTGATTTGCCATCAGCACAGGTTGTGAAGCGGGCTGCCTAAGAGTGAAAAATTAAGATTATGCCCCTTCAAAAAAAATTTAATTTCAAATGGAATGAGATGAACATTAAAAGAGAATTTTCAATTGAACGGATAATTGGAAAGATGGGAGTGAAAATGGAAAAAGTGAAATTGATATTAGAATTAGATCTGAGGGTGGTGCCAGAGGACTGGAGAATTGCAAATGTTACACCCTTGTTCAAAAAAGGGTGTAAAGATAAACCCAGCAACTACAGGCCTGTCAGTTTAACCTCGGTGGTGGGGAAACTTTTGGAAACGATAATCCAGGGCAGAATTAGCAGTCACTTGGACGAGTGTGAATTGATTAGGGAAAGCCAGCACAGCAAAGGCAAATCTTGTTTAATGAACTTGATAGAGTTTTTTGATGAGGTAACAGAGAAGGTAGATGAGGGCAATGCAGTTGATGTGTATATGGATTTTCAAAAGGCGTTTGATAAAGTACCACATGGTAGGCTTGCTATAAAGATTGCGGCCCATGGAATAAAGGGGGCAATAGCAACATGGATATAGAATTGGCTAAATGACAGGGAACGGAGAGTAGTGGTGAATGGTTGTTTTTAGGACTAGAGGGAGGTGTGCAGTGATGTCCCCCAGGGGTCCCCCCTGGGACCACTGCTTTTCTTGATATATATTAATGACATGGAGTTGGGAGTACAGGGCACAATTTCAAAATTTGCAGATGACACAAAACTTGGAAGGGTAGTAAACAGTGAGGAGGATAGTGAAAGACTTCAAGAGGATATAGACACTCTCTGGTGGTATGGGTGGACACGTAGCAGATGAAGTTTAACACGGAAAAATGCGAGGTGATGCATTTCGGTAGGAAAAATAAGAAGAGGCAATATAAACTAGAGGGCACAATTCTAAAAGGGGTAGAGAAACAGAGGGATCTGGGGGTATATGTGCACAAATTGTTGAAGGTGGCAGGGCAGGTCGAGAAAGCAGTTAAAAAAGCATGAGAGGTCCTGGGTTTTATAAATACAGGCATAGAGTACAAAAGCAAGGAAGTCATGATAAACCTTTATAAAACACTGGTTCAGCCACAACTCTGGAGTATTGTGTCCAGTTCTGGGCACCGCACTTTAGAAAGGATGTGAAGGCTGTAGAGAGGGTGAAGAGGAGATTTACTAGAATGATTCCAAGGATGATTGATTTAAATTACGTGGATCGACTGAAGAAGCTGGGATTGCTCTCCTTGGAGTAGAGAAGGTGCAAGGAGATTTGATAGAGGTATTCAAAATCATGAAGGGTCTAGACGGAGTAGATAGAGAGAAACTGTTCCCATTGGCAGAAGGGTCAAGAACCAGAGGGCATAGATTTAAGGTGATTGGCAAAAGAACCAAAGGTGACATGAGGAAAAACTTTTTTTAAACAGCGAGTGGTTGGGATCTGGAATGCACCGCCCGAGGGAGTGGTGGAGGTAGATTTAATCGTGGCCTTCAAAAGGGAACTGGACAGTTACTTGAAACGAAAAATGTGCGGGGCTGCGGGGATAGGGTGGGGGAGTGGGACTAGCTGGATTGCTCGTGCATAGAACCGGCCTGGACTCGATGGGCTGAATGGCCTCCTTCTGCACTGTAACCTTTCTATGATTCTATGATGGGGAATAGTCTGGAAAGAGAACAGATGATGGAATAGTAAATAAGTGTAAGGAAAACAACTGATTTACAGATTCTAATATTTAGGAGTTGTTTTAGTCTTAATGGCATTCTATGGTCACTTTAGCTTGTACAATATAAATATTCAAATCAGACGATCATAAAGAGGGTTAAGATATGTTGGAAATTTAGCTCATTTTTTAGGCTTGAAAGGGTTCTGTTTTTTTTAAAAAAAACAAGTACCATAACCTTAAAAAAATTAATTGGTAATGAAGAATTGATATTGTTTGTTTCTGTTTCTGTTTACGCTTTTGTTAATCGCTGATGACATTATTGGGGAAACTGTCTTTCTGGCACATTTTCATTGTTGGACTGAAACACCCTGGCTGTAAAGTAATTCAGTTTTCTTCTTTATACTTTATCTTTGGCTTAGTGTGTCAACATGATTTTCATAGGAACATAGGAATTGCTAGACAAAAAAAGACAACTGACCATCTAGTTCACCTTCCACCATCCTGGTAGTCGCATGATACAATAATGGAGTTGTTGACTAATCATGGCAATCAATCTTGTATCAATTAATCTACAACATACCCAAACATGAGGTGAGGTAAACCCACCACTGGTGGAAAGCTTTGGAAACCATAGGTCCAAAATCTCCTGATTCTCCCAAGCATGCTACACTTACCTTATTTCATGTCTCAAATGATTCATATACTGTACTCAAAATCATTATTTTCTAAAAGAAATCTATCTAATTTAAACAAATCAACATTTTCTGCTTCCACTGTCTCCCTGGGGAACTTGTTCCATAGATTTATTGCTCACTTACTGAAATGTTTCCACAGATTAGTTCTGAATGTACCCCCCTTCAAGTGCAGGCCATGTCTTCTGGTTCTGTGTTCTGGACAAAATGAAGCAGCTTGTCATGGTCTACATTAGTCCCTTTTTAGAATCCAAAAACATCAATCATATCACTTCTCAACCTTCTCTTTCCAATGAGAACATGCCCAATTTATGTAATTGCTGTTAATAAGCCAATCCCTCCCTCTGTTCAATCATTCTGGTTACCCCCTTTTTATATTCTCTCAATAGCTACAATATCCTTTTTGAACTGCAGCAATCAGAACTGTACACAGTATTCTAAGTGTAATCGCACCAATGATTTATAAAAGTGGCAGGATTACCCCATTATTTCTACTCCATATTGACCTTTTAATACATCCCACCATCTGATTTGTGTTGCTCACTGCCACCGCGCATTGTTGCAATATCGTCATTTTATTGTCAACCAGGACCCGCAAATCTCTTTTTCCATACACATTTTCTTTCCAGTTAAGTAAAAGACCCTTCCTGGATTGCCCCCATGTGAAGCATTTTTCTACATTGAATTTCTTCTGCCATCTGTCTGCCCAATTCCAAATTTATATTCAAATCCTTCTGTAGTGTATCCTGTTTAGCTTTGCAGTCTACCACCTTCATTAGCTTTGTATCATCTGCAAATTTAGCCACTGTGCTGTGACCCCTAGCTCCAAATCAGTTAAACAAGAGATCCCTGAGAGACACCACATCCTCTGCGTTATCTTTATCTTTATCAAGCTCCTTTGTCACATCCTCAAAGTAAACCAGTAAATTAGATTGGCAAAACCTCCCCTCATGAACCCATATTGGCTTTCCTTTATGATTTTATTTCTATCCAGGTGCTCTATGATCTTTATCTTCAAAATGGGTTTCAATAACTTTACCCAGAATGGATGTCAAACTCACTAGTCTTTAGAGAATGAGTTATTGAGGGCTTCTGGTTTTCACTGTTTTTCTCTAGATTTGGTGTTTATTTTTAGCCTTTTGTTGGCTTCCTGAAATTCTGTTTTTCCTGTTTTTTTTAAAACAAAAGGAAAGATAAAATCAGCACTTCAAAATGTTCCTTGTACCTACTCTGGTGGCAATTGCAGATGCTTGCACTAGTGCAAGAGAGGATTCAATCCAAAGCAAGGCAAAGTCAAAAGTGGCTCCAAGAGGGGGCACATGTATAGGTAGGCGAGAGTGGTTCTGAGGCTATTGTCCACATGTGTAGGTAGGTGAGATTGGTTCTAAGGAGATGGTGTGTAAAAACACCTACATTTGATAGGATCTTTCTGGTTTTAATGGTTAAACCCAAACTCAGAAACCCTAAATATCGATCTCAATTCCACTGATTTGGTTTGTAGAAAGAGTATGACTGTGACAGATTTTACAGACCTGTGCTCTGTTTACGCTGGAGATGTAGTTCATATATTACTAAATCTTAAATGTTTCCAAGATATTGTGATGTACTGACTGAACCAAACTCCTATCATTTGAAAAATTCAGGCAGTAAAAGAGAATAAAGGATTAGCACCACTTGTAAATATGTACGTCAAAGCCAGAAAATGTATACTACAAAAACAGAAAATGCTGGAGACTGAGGCAGGTCAGGCAGCATCTGTTGAAAGAACACAAGTCAACATTTCCTTCCTCAAAATCCCTGTATACACCACCTTCTAATGGTGATCAGCAATTGCTAAACTGAAGATTGACAGACATTCTTTGTGCCCAAGACCTAGACAACATTTTATTGAGTCCAAACAAAATTTTGTCATGGGTGTGAATGTAGAATTGAAACAGATGTTACGTTTCAAGAGGGAAAAGTGCATACTTCCATTGTAAAATGTGGAAATGCAGAGCCATTTATTTTGGAAGTTAATGTTAAATTATTTTATAAACTGCAGCATGTACCTATTCTGTGGGCTTTTTACCCAAGGACGCTGTGGAAAATGATGAATTATTTGAGTGAACAAACTCTAAACTTAATCAAGTACATTGGAGTAAGATGAAGGATTCTGGGGCATTGAACGATTAGTAATACTGCATTGGCTGTAATTTTAAGCCCATTGTCATTAGCTGGTTTATCCATTCACTTGAATGCTGCAGATATTGATGTGCATCGCTATAATTTAAATGGCTGCTGTTCAAGTTCTGATCGTGAATGACATTGACTGATAGAATGAATGAGGTAAAAAGCAGGGGGTGCAAACCAGTTTACTGAAATTAACATAGTAAATGACCTTGCAAACTAGCTTGTCGGCCTTCCAGACAGACATTATTGTAATTGTCCTTCACGACAGTGAATAAACAGCATAATTAATAAAAAGAACACTGTGTGGTTGTGGGAGTTAATAAGGTGACATTGGTAGAAAATTAGCCTATTAGTCAATTAAAGGATGCTTACAGCAGAGCACCTTTGTGATTTTAATCAATAAAATAGTCTTTGAACTGGCATTGCACTGATGTTCTCCCCTCATGCCCTGTCTGAGCTCATCTTGTCCATGAGACCTACCTCCTGCTTGCTCGACCCTATTCCTACTAAACTGCTGATCAACCAGCTTCCCTTCCTGGCCCCCATGCTAGCTGATATTATGAATTGTTTCCTCTCTTCGGGTACTGTCCCCCTCTCTTTCAAATCTGTTGTCATCACGCCCCTCCTCAAAAAAAAAAAAAAACCCTTGACCCCTCTGTCCTTGTAAACTACTGCCCCATCTCCAACCTCCCTTTCCCCTCAAGTCCTTAAACGTGTTGTCGCCCCTCAAATCCGTGCCCATCTTTCCCGCAACTCCATGTTTGAACCTCTCCAATCAGGTTTCCACTCTTGCCACAGCACTAATCAAAGTCACAAATGACTATGATCATCGTGCACTTTCCCTCCTCATCCTTCTCAACCTGTCTGTAGCCTTTGACACAGTTGACCACGCTGCCCTTCTCCCAACGCCTTTCTTCCGTTGTGCAGCTGAGTGGGACTGCCTACACCTGGTTCCACTCTTGCCTATCTATTCTTAGCCAGAGCATCTCCTACAATGGCTTCTCTTCCCACCCCTGCACCAGCACAAGGATCTGTCCTTGGCCCCCTCCTATTTCTCATCTACATGCTGCCCCTCAGAGACATTATCTGAAGACAGAACATTAGGATCCACATGTACCCTGACGATACCCACCACCACCCCTCTACCCCTCCACTGCCTCTGTGTTGTCAAGTCCTGGATGAGCGGCAATTTCCTCCAATTGGGAAAACCAACCCCATATCCTCTGCATCACAAAGACTACCTACTTCCAACTATAACATCGTCCATCTCCTCCCTGCGCCATTAATGGCAGAACCTTCTGCTGCCTTGACCTTACTCTCTGGAACTCCTTTCATAAAGCCATTCACCCCTTCCTTTCGTTAAAAGTCTTGCCAAAAACACGGCCACCCTTAATCTTTCCCATCATGATTCAACGTCTGTTTCCCTGTCTGTTTCCATTCAGAAAGTGCCTTGGAACATTTCTTCTAAAGTAATTATATAAATGCAAGTTATTTGGTGGGGTGGTGCAGAGCATATAGTTGCTTGAGTTACTAGTTGAAAAAGAATACAATGTTTGGATATAATTTCCTGTTGCTAAGAAAATCTGTTGCCAGGGTAACGGTGTGCATTCACTGGAAATGAACCTGAATCCTGAACACTGCTCAGCTAATCAGCATTCTGTAACAACTGATCATATGTTAAAAAGAAGAAATTAAGGATTAGAATACTGGCATGAAAAATTATTGCAGCACACATGAAGGCTTTCACATCGTAAAGGGAAATGAAGTTCACATTATCAAAACAGATCTGATTTATCAAAAAAATGTGAAATACTGTAAATTGCCTGGCAATGGATGAGGTTATCACATGCAGTTAGATTTTAATTTTAGTGGATAACAAATTTTTCTGAAGCTTGCTATTCAAAATAAGCTGGTGTAATAGTGACCAAAGGTCACATCTCGTCCGGTTCTTCGGCATGCAGAAGTGTTGCGCAAATCTAAGAATACTGACCATTTCTGCATCATCATCATATATTAGTAATTTGTGATCCTCTTTCAAATTCTAAATACCACTAGATGGCTATCAGTGAGTTTAAAAAACAGCAATTCAACCTCAGGGCATCAAACCCCACAATCAAATTACTGTTTTTAATTTATGCACAACTATTTAGTATCATCTTGCCCAAATATTGTGTCCATGTTTTCAATGTGATATGTCATTTCTGCACTGACGGATCTAAGAATATTGTGGATTGCAGTCCCTTCACAGTTGAATGCAGGGAAATGGGTGGACTTGGCAGGAATAACCACCTTCATCATGGAAGCTAAAACACACATTTTGAGTTGACTATAACCTTTAAAAGTAACCATTAGTTGAAAGGTTTCCTCTCCTAGAGCCAAGCAGATGTACCCTGTTCACATTCTTCTCCCACTTAGCAGCTAGAGTTCAGTGGAGGCTGCCTGCTTCCCTGAAATGCCAATCTGCCTGGTTTGATGGTATGTTTGGGTATGTATCACAGATTGGTGAAATGTTCCCAATTTCTGCTGATACAGTTGTAAAAGTTGCCTGTTAGTTGGTGCTTTACAAGTGTCTATGTATAATTGTTGCACTATCTGGTGGTGAATGTGGAAAACAGGTTTTTCTTTGTTGGATAGCGTCACTTTTGAGGGTTAAACGCTTTAACTCATGGTGAGATTTTGTTTCACTTCCCTCCCCACCCCCACCCCCCCCCCCCCCCGGCCTTTTTAAGGTACTAGAGGTTCCAGGGCTGATCTTCCACTGTGATCCATCTGACTTTGGGTAGTTGGTGGTGGAAAATCAGATGGGGAACTATTCAGCTGGCTCCTCACCAGTCACTATCACTTCCAGAATTGACAGCAACCTGAATAATATGCGCAAGTAAGGGTGGGCCTATTCAAATGACACAATAACAACAGGAAAGAGTCATGTAACTTGTGCGCCTTCATACCACCATAGCAACACTGGATGCAGGGCTTGCCAGTAAATTACTGGCATCCAGCATTGCGATGGTGAGTGGCAGAGCAGTCAATTACCTTCCTGCAACCCCAGAATTTAAAAATGGTTGTTCTTAGTTTCTTAAACTAAACAGTGAATGTTAGCAAGCTTCTTGACCAGCCTCAGAGGCACTGAGAGCAATTGTAACACTCAAATCACCACCCTTGCTAAAACCAGTTAATTCAGCACAGATCAAGAATTGAATTTGGGACTTTCTGGCTTACTACTGCACTAGACGGTGGTTTTGCATGTTTAGCCATTGAGGAAACTCATATTTCACTTTTTAAAAATACATTTACTTGTTTCTGACATGATGCTTCTGACACATTGCAGTAGCTGCATTATTTTAAACCTCCTCCCAATCCATTAGAGGCAGAGGTGGATTTCCTTTGTGGTCCTGTCATTTAGCAGCATATTGAATATAAGGATGTGGAATTGAGGCCCTATTTCGTCGTATAAGGGGTATGGTAGTGTGGTTCTGTGACTGGACTAGTAATCTAGAGTCTTAGACTAATAATCCAGAGAACATGTGTTCAAATCCTGCCATAGTAGTTTGAGAATTTGATTTCAGTCTTAAAAATCTGGTATCCGTAAAAGTGACCTTGAAGATGTCAGGTTGTGGTAAAAATCCAACTGGTTCACTAATGTCCTTCCCAATCTGGCCTATACGTAACTCCTGTCCCACCACAATGTGTTTGACTCTTAACTGCCCTCTAAAGTGCCTAGCAAGCCACTAATTCATATCAAACCACTATGCAGTGTAAAGACTAAGGTGAGGGCAAATGTTGCGGAGATGGGAGCATGTAGTCTTGGTGATGGATAGAATATAACATTTGAAGCTCAGCTGTAGATCAAACAGGACACTGCAGTTGTGCAGCAACTGATTTAATCGCTGGTTCAACATGATTGAACAGCTGTGGAGTGGAATGGAGTCGGGAGCAAAGATAGAGTTTTTGGTGGCAGCTGAAATAAGATGGGTTTGATTTTTTTTCCCAAACAATGACTATTTCTAATACACTTTTACTAAGCATTCCATGTGTTACATTGCTCCTTTTCAAACTTTCCTTCCTCTGCTGTTGATCCATTCATTTGTTGCCACATCTTTGGTTTCCTTCACATATCTTGTTGCATCCCTCCAAGCTTGCTGCTGATACCACAATATTTTCTTATTTTGCTTTTCTGAGGCTACATTTATCACATTCCCTCATTTCTCCTGCTGTCACATTCCACGTATCATTAATTCTTTACTTTGCCTACCATATCCCCATCAAAAACTGTTAACGCCATTTTTCTTCGCTTAGGCTACTGTATCTGTCTCCCAGCTTGCTTGGTCCACATCCCTTTATTTTATTTGCCCAGAAGTACTGCTATTGTATCCCTTATCTAAGGCTTCAATTCTTCACCTAACTGGTAAACTTTTGCCCTGGCAACAGTAATGATACGGTTTCCACAAGAAATTTACTGCTGCAGGACTTAAAGAACCCTATGGTACAAGTGCACAAAACAATATCTTATAGCTAAATTAGGTTTAAAAAAAAATTCATGCATAGAATGCTGCTTGGTCATTATAAGTTGTTAGTGGAATAAAAGGGTATACTCTTGTACTTACAATATTCTATTCTTGATATGGTGACTTGCGGTGGAGTCACTTGTACAAGCAGAATTAAGATGCAAAGTTCTGCACTAGTGAGCATTATTATTATGAATCCTACGATTTAACTGTAAAGACTTCTATTTGCATGACTGAGTCTTGCAGAAATGCTGTGTGACAATGACAGCTGCATGATTTGGACTTCATCTAGAGATGATTGGAAGTAGAAAATGGAGACGAGTACATAGTTGAAGTATCATTTCAAAAAATAATTTGCGTTGGGAGTTTTAGATTTTATTTACACTAGATCAGGGACCTACTGACATAAATTGAAATTATAACCTTTTGAGGCTTCCATGAATTGTGCAGTCTGTTCCAAATCTGCAAAAATGTGTTTTTGTAACACATGCTATTTTCAATAGTCCAGATCCTACATATGGAAAAAACACATCAGGTCAGAGATCCCAACTGATACATTTTAGCTATTGGAAATGCCAACTTTTCCTTTTTATGGGAAAGAAAATCAAAAAATGGTTAATGGTAGTCAATTAGAATTTCTGTAAGTTTCCAGTTCTCTGAGCATTGTTTTGGGTTCAAGATTTTAACAAAAAGCACATTTTTTTAATCTGTTATCTCTACACCTGGGTTTCAATCTTCTTTGCAGTTTATTTCTTTTAGGTTCTGAAGTTTCATATTTCTGTACATTCTTTTCTTTAACTGCTTTAAGCTGTTCATTGTATCCCCTCACTGTAACTGTTATGTAGAGTTCATGAGACAATAAGAATATTGATTTGCTGTTTGTATTTTATTTCTTAAGTTACATCTTATTATATTTTAGGACCCAGGGATCATCCTGATATTGTTGATTCATTTATGCAACTCCTGGCACAGGTGTGTTTTTGTTTCTTATTTCATTCACTTTCTTTTTTTCGTTTAATTATATTAAACCTGAAATCAGCTTTTTTTTTACAAGCTTACAGAGATGCATTGTAGGTTAATTCAAGGTTCTTAAGGCATGTTGAATCACATTGAACTTGAAGCTATTTTATGGGTGAGCCCCAGTCGGCACTGACAGTAGTTTTGAACGCTGTTTTTCACTGACAGAAAGCTGTGCCTTCTGTACAGTAGTAAAGAAAGGTGTATTGCATCAGCAGTCAGACCACTTTATGAACTTCATGCCAAGGATTGATGTGTCTTCATAATGTTTTGTGCTGTTAGTATTTTTGTAGCCAGATGGAGTTTAAGCATGTGCCAAGTAGCTAGAGGGTCGTGAGGGACTTTTAGAAAGGATGTTGTGGACGAGATCTAAACTGAATTGGTTTATAACTTTGTGCAGCTAAACTAATCTTACAACTGCGTGGACAGTGGTACTGGTTCGGTTGAGTTCACTGCACACCTGTGATTTAATTACGCGTCCTTCGGATAAGCAATGCTCTTGAACATGTGAAGGATTATGAAGACTACAAATATAACTTTGACAAACTGATTAGTCAATAAATGTTACTGGTATTTTCAGAACAATGCTATTTCTTGCTTGTGCACATATTCACCTGTGCCTGACCATAATTTATTCATGTTATGTAATGAGCCTGGGGATTGTTCCATCCACAATACTTTTCAGACATTGGTGATCTGTGATGTATTTCCATTTATACTTAAAATACCTTTTTTTAATTTGCATTATGGAACAGTTCACATAAAACTATTTCAAAATCTATTCTGCCCCTTTTAATTTTTATTTTGGGGGGGAAAAGGATTTCTGATTTTTCTTTTTTACGTCCCGCCTTGCACCATGCACTGTCCCTATCTTAAACAAATATTTTGCTCCCTCCCCCTTCAGAAATGACTCTCTCTAATGGAGAACATGCCACCTGGGGAATCACAGACAGAAATCCCACATAGTTATCACTCTGCCATTCTATAGCATAGCACTCTGGTACACCACCAGACCACCTGTATGAAGATTGAGGCAGCAGGTGAAGGATGGTCTCAGTAATAAACTGGAGTTAGACATTTGTGAACTTTTTAACAGAGCTTTGTATCTGATTCCTAGGCTCTCAAAAGGAAGCCAGATTTGTTTTTAGCAGAGAACTGTGATGTGAAGGCATTGTTTCAATGTGGTAAGTAATAGAAGTATCTAACATGTTTGGATTCACAGCTAGTCTTTAACCTTTTGATTTCTGTATTGTACTGTGGGTCTCAAATCTAATGAGTGCTGCAAATTGTGGCGGAGCATTTCATAAATTTAGAGAAGGTCAAATAAAATGGTTTAACAAAAATGCGAACTTTAAAGGGACTGTGCAGTGCATTTAATAGTTTTAATGGTCTTCACCAAATTTGGAACAGCTCTTTCCATTTCTATAGTGTTGACATCTTGCTGTCTTCTAATTATATTTTCCCTGCTGCACTCCTAACCATGTTCTTTGAGCTTTGTGCTCATCAGTGGACAAAGCTTTCCAGTCATCACAGCTTTTCAATCATCTCCAAGTTGAGACGGCTGTTTTTAAAAAAAAAAACACATATGGTATCATTGGCTTTATAAACAGAGGCATAGAGTACAAAAGCAAGGAAGTTATGCTAAACCGTTATAAATCACAGGTTAGGCCTCAGCTGGAGTACTGTGTCCAATTCTGGGCACCACGCTTTAGGAAGGATGTTATGGTCTTAGAGAGGGTGCAGAGGAGATTTATTAGAATGGTATCAGGAATGTGGGACTTTGTGGCGAGACTAGAGAAGCTGGGGTTATTCACCTTAGATCAGAGAAGGATAAGGGGAGATTTAAGATGTGTTCAAAATCAGGAAGGGTTTTGATAGAGTAAATAAGGAGAAACTGTTTCCACTGGCAGAAGGGTTATTAACCAAAGGACGCAGATTTAAGGTAATTGGCAAAAGAACCAGAGCAGAGATGAAGAGAATTTTTTTTACGCAGCGAGTTATGATCTGGAATGCACTGCCTGAAAGGGTGGTGGAAGCAGATTCAATAATAACTTTCAAATGGGAATTGGATAAATACTGGAAGGGGAAAAAATTGCAGGGCTATGGGGAAAGAGCAGGGGAATGGGACTAATTGGATATCTTTTTCAAAGAGCCGGCACAGGCACGATGGGCCGATTGGCCTCTTTCTGTGCTGTATCATTCTATGATTCTGTGTGTAAATTTAATATAATCTGTACCTATCCACCAATTTGGTATCCTGTGATTTTAAAGTTTAAAAAAAGTAAGAAAAGCTGAAATGCAAGATCAAGAATGATTTGCTCCTTTCTTGTAAAATCAACTTTGATTAATTTTCTTCATATTAGCAAAAGCTGCCATTTTCCTATAACTTGCCAAAATATCTTTTTCTTTTTTTTCCTTTCTCTTCCTAAAGCTGCTAGTCTTTGCTAGTGGTAATTACAGGCATGTTAGCTTAACATCTACGGTAGGGAAAATTTTTAGTCTTTTTTTAGGGATGAAATTACGTGTATCTATTTAAAGAGAAAATAGCCAACTCTCATTTCAAAAGGGATCATCGTGCTTGAAAAACCTCAGAATTGTTTGAGGAAGTAGCAGACATGATAGATGGGCAGGATACAGTGGATGTGGTGTACATGATCTTTAGAAAAACCTTCGACAATGTACCACGTGGGAGATTATTAGAGAAAATTAGGAGGAGAATAGCAAACTGGATTAAAAACCTGTTAGAAGAAAGAAAACAGAAAGTAGGAGTTAACGGCAATTTTTCAGAGTGGTTGGAAGTGGATAGTGATGTCCCACAGGGTTCAGTTCTGTGGGGCCACTTCTGTTCACTGTGTAACAAAGATTTGGATCTAGGTCTAGAGGTAGTGGTGTCTAAATTTGCAGACAATACCAAAATAAGAGTTAATTCTTTAGAAGACTAAGGAAGCTGCAAAGAGCCATTGATAAGATGAGGGAAATGGGCTAAAAAGTAGCAGATGGAATTCAGTGTCAGTAGGTGTGAGGTGAGGCATTTTGATTTAAAAAGAATAACAGCAATAATTATACTCTGAATGGAAGTAGGTTCGGTGTTACTTGGGCCTACAAGTTTACAGGACATTAAAGGCAACACCTTAGGTTAATAAGAATTCTAGGTTTTATCAGAAGAGGTATAGAATATAAAAGCCAAGAGGTAATGATGAACCTATGTAAAACCTTACATCTTAATCAGAGTACTCTGTGCAGTAACTGGGCTCCATACTATTGGAAGGATATTGAGGCTTTAAAAAGGATACAGTGCAGATTCACTAGGATGCTGCCTGGTAGGAGGAAATACAAAGAAAGAATTGGATCTTTTGCAATTCTGTGTATTTCTACCACCACCTGTGCTGTGGCATCATTGAAAGATCATAGTTAGGGATAATTACAGCCTTGTTTACCACTTGCTGCATTAAGAATGCTTCATGGATAGAATCACACAGCACAGAAGTAGGACGTACAGCCCATAATGCCTGTGCCAGCTCCTTGAAAGAGCTATCCAATTAGTCCCACTCCCCTGCTTCTTCCCCAAAGCCCTGCAACTTTCCTTTTTCAAGTATTTATCCAATTCCCTTTTGACAGTTACTATTGAATGTGCTTCCTTCACTCTTTCAAACATTGCATTCCAGAGCATAGCAACTTGCTGTGTTTTTTTTTAAAGTCTCCTCTTCTCCCCTCTGATTCTTTTGCCAATTATCTTAAATTTGTGTCCTCTGGTCACTGACCCTCCTGCCAGTGGAAACAGTTTCTCATTTACTCTATCAAAACCCTTCATAATTTTGAACACCTCTATTAAATCTCCCACTTAACCTTCACTGCTCTAAACTTCTCTAGTGATTCCACATAACTGAAGTCCCTCATCCCTGGTATCATTCTAGTAAATCTCCTCTGCACTCTCCATAAGGCTTTGATATCCTTTCTAAAGTGTGGTGCCCGGAATCGGACACAGTTCTCTAGCTGAGGCCTAACCAGTAATTTATAATGGTTTAGCATAACTTTTTTTTGTACTCTGTGCCTCAATTTATAATGCCCAGGATCCCGTATGCTTTAATAGCTTTATCAACTTGTCTTGGCACCTTCAAAGATTTGTGTATGTGAACCTCCAGGTCTCTGTTCCTATACCCTCTTTAAAATTGTTCCATTTAGTTTATATTGCCTCTCCTCATTCATCCTTCCAAAATGCATCACTTCATACTTCTAGCTATATGTAGGATTGTCGGAATCTACAACAGCAGTGAGACAATATAGAAATTACAACACAGAAACAAGCCTTTTGGTTCAACCAGTCTGAGTTGGCGTTTAGCCTCCATGCAAAAAAAATTGTTCTAATCACATTTACCTACCCTATTTACATATCCCTTCAACACCTTTTCCTTCAGCTACCTATCCAATTTAATCTTGAATGTTGATGTATTTTCTGCCTCAATCACTAACTCTGGAAGTGAATTTCACAGCTTCACAAGTTTGTATGAAGAAGTTTCTCCTGCCCTCTGTTCTAAATCGCGTCCATTTAATCTGGCATCCACAGCTCCTCATTCTAGACCCATCAACTACTGGAAACAGTCAGCTTCTATCTACCCTATCTCATTCTTTCATAATTTTAAACACTTCTACCATAATCTGCATTGTTGTAATGAAAAAAAGACCCAATTTTTCAAGACTTTTTATTTCCTCATACCAGGCAGCATCAGGTTAGCCAGAAGGCATAAATGATAGTAAAATAAAAAAATACATTTTTGATCCATGTGAATAAATAAATGATAGGTTGTCAAACATTTATGTATGGAGCCAGATTCCAAATTAGTTAGCACAGAGGGTCTGTGACTCCCTTGTTTCAATATATTGCAGACCTCTGAGATTGGAACCTGTAAATTGGATATCAACATAGTTTGCTACCCTTTGCAACTACTGTCAATCCTGAAAAATATTTCTGGTTGATCAATCTGATATGGTGGTGTAGCTTTGCATTGCCTAGTTACTGAGGACATTAGTTTCAGCCTATATAAAATAATCTAATGAGCTGACTAGCTGTCAACCCTTCTTGAAAATCATTTTAAAACAAAACTCCTCCTTTAGTTTGAGAAAGATCTAGGAATTTTCACCTTGCCTTTAGTTTTGTTTTGTGCAAAGAGCACTGAATTAATACAGAAACTAATGCAAGAGCTCTGGCAAATTAAAACAATTGGGCTTATAACTGGGTAAGGCCCTGCTCTCTGTCAAAGGAGAGTGAAAATTGTGATGTATATCTGTAATTCTATACAGGGTTACTGACTAAGGTTAATAACATTAGCTATTGACTAAGATGGGCCAGCTGTTGAGGCTACATATAGCAGTAGTCTTGGTATTATATTCATTATTCTTGTTCTTATTTTCTCCATACTATGCACCATTCCCTAGCTGAGAAGGCAAGTTGATAAAGTTTCCTAGGTCTGCAGGAATGTTACCTAATAACCAAGTACTGGGTAATTTGCAACATCAGCAAAGGATGCACATATTTCTCTCTCCCTATGTAGAAATGGCTAACTTCAAAACCTTCTTCCAGACAGCCCAGCCAAATTAGGAACTCCATATAGAGATCAACTGGCATAAACCAACAATCACAATACTGCATTTGGTTTGCTCATTTGCAACAACATCATACCACCTTTACAGCCACAGCCCTAGTGTTTGCTGGAGATGCAGCTTTTAAGCTAACACAAGGATAAGAAGGGAACGTCTTCTATTACTGACACCTGCCACAGAATACAGTCATTCATTTGCTTATCCACAGCTCCACAGGCCATGAATTTGCAGCTCTTATTTTGTAGCTGTATCAGTTGAAATTGTGCGCCTAACGGATTAGGAAAAAATCTAGGAGAGCGGGGGATAGAACTAATACAGTTGGGGCATGCTATTCTAGCATTTGAATAGATGCATTGAATTAGTCGTGCAGTATAAAGAAAACTTTATTTATTCATTGCTCTTTAACTGCCACACCTGAGCTAGCAGTACTCACAATAGGCCTGAAATACAAAATCACTGTATGTGATAGTGAAGCAGTGAGCGGAGAGCTTTCATAGATTGCATTTTTCACCCTTGGGTTGGGCCGGGGGGATGTCGCACACTCGTCTTTCTATGTGCAGGAGATGATGACTGTGACCTACAATGAATCTGTTCTTTTCATAGGGGTCATGTCTTTGAAATTTCCAGAAGCCCCAACAGTGAAAGCAACATGTGCATTTTTTGTAAGTATTTCTCCTGTTGTGCTGTGACTTTATTTGGTTAAGAATGTTGTGTCTAGGTGTGCAGGAGAGAGTAACATTGCATTTTAATGAGTTAATTTCAGAATCTTAGTCCAGTTATATCTCCAAGTCATTATATGATATAATACCATTTCACTGGAATTGTCATCACACAAAAGACATCCTACTATGCATTATGATTGTCGTCTTTATCAGTGAAGAGTATTATGAACTATTAACTTAAAATATTATGTAATGTGATGACACATCAACAAAAACATTAAAATAACACCAAGAACATATATACTCATAGGCATTTTCTGCTGTTGCTTCTTAATTCATTTTGGTAACTAGGCTTTAATGAGCAACGCTCAAGTGGTCATTCTTTGCGCTCTGATGATGAGCTGCTATTTGACTGTGGAGAGTAATCACAGCCAAATCTGATCCATTATCCACGCATGCAGTGCCAATAGATAGTAATCAGGAGTGGGAACCCTGGCTTTTTTTTCCCTTTACTTTATCTAGATCGGGGATTCCAATTGTGTACATCCTTTCCTCTCCCTCACCCACTCACACTGCTGAGGTGACTACCTCTGCCTTATGGGGGGGGGGGGGGGTGGTTGGAGTGTGTGAGGGTATTCAAAGAATCCACCATCAACTTCACAGCAAGCATCTCCTGTGTACCATTTAATATTTTTATAAGCTATTTGTTTGTTGATGGGGGTACAAGCTTGAGAAGATTTTGAAATGTTTCTGGAGTACTGGAAACAGTCAAGACTAAAAGTTGTTATTGAAACAGGATACTATCTGTCTTAAATATGTGTATTCTAGGCAACTGATTGCACTAAGGATACCCTTTGATCTTAGAGCCTACTCCTGATTAATGTTCTAATTTCTAATGTAGATACTTGTGCATATTCCTCTTAAGTCTTTTAAAAATTACTATGCACAGACATATTGTCCATTGTTTTCTTCTATATGTACCTTTACTGCATAATGTATAATGGCAGTAATACATTGAGTGAATCACTGGTGTTCATGATGACTCACGACATAATGTAGAATTAAAATCAGTTCACAACGCCTGTATGTCATTGAAGAACTTAATTTGTTGTTCTTCACTTGTTTCTATATCTCCTGTTAGACTGAGCTGCTACCACGTTGTCGGGAAATACAGCCTATTGGCTTAGTTGTCCACGAGAATGGGAAACTCTTGCTGCAAGCAACTCTAGAAGTAAGTAGTCATGATAAATGGTCTACTCTAAAGTTGGTCATGTGATTAAAAATTGCATGGACAGGGTCCCTCATAACGAAGCAGTCCGTGCCTGCATGCAGCAAGACTTGGACAACATCCAGGCTTGGGCTGATAAGTGGCAAGTAACATTCGTGCCAGGCAATGACCATCTCCAAAAAGAGAGTGTCTAACCACTTTCCCTTGACAGTCAACAGTATTGCCATCGCTGAATCCTCCACCATCAACATCCTGGGGGTCACCTTTGACCAGAAACGTAACTGGACCAGCCACATAAATACTGTGGCTACAAGAGCAGGTCAGAGGCTGGGTATTCTGCAGCGAGTGACTCACCACCTGATTCCCCAAAGCCTTTCCACCATCCACAAGGCACAAGTCAGGAGTGTGATGGAATACTTGCCACTTGCCTGGATGAGTGCAGCTCCAACAACACTCAAGAAGCTTGACACCATCCAAGACAAAGCAGCCTGCTTGATTGGCATCCCATCCACCACCCTAAACATTCACTCCCTTCACCACCAGCGCATTGTGGCTGCAGTGTGTACCATCTACAAGATGCACTGCAGCAACTCGCAACCTCTACCACCTAGAAGGACAAGGACAACAGACGCATGGGAACACCACCTGCATGTTCCCCTCCAAGTCACACGCCATCCTGACTTGGAAATATATCGCCGTTCCTTCGTCGTCGCTGGGTCAAAATCCTGGAACTCCCTACCTAATAGCACTGTGGGAGATCTTCCACCATACGGACTGCAGCGGTTCAAGAAAGCGGCTCACCACCACCTTCTCGGGCTTTAGGGATGGGCAATAAATGCTGGCCTTGCCAGCAACATCCACATCCCATTTATGAATTTAAAAAAATGATTGACATGCAGATTAATTTACAGTTAGTCATTGGTCACCAGCAGATTAGCAGCAAGTGCCAGATGCAATCTAGTGTGAAGGGGTGTTAGGTAATGTATTTTGGGAGGAAAAACAAAGAATAAACTCAACAGAAAGATGCTGAAGGGTGTAGAGGCACAGATTCAACTAGGGGTCCAAATAGATAATCCCCTGAATGTGCAAGCTAAAGTAGATAAGTTATAAGAAAGGCCAATAGCATTTTGGCCTATATAACTCTGGGCATAGAATATAAGGGAAAGAGCTTATGATAAATTTGTGCTCGGCAATAGCAAGGTAACATTGAGTAGTTTTGGGCTCACCATTATAGAAAGGACAAAAAAATCCATAGACAACGTACAGCATAGATTCCCCGAGATGATACCAGAGATGAGAAACTACTGGTTATGTTGAGAGACTTGTACTGGGATTATTTCCACTGGAGGAGAGAAAGCCACAGAGATTTGAGGTTTTTTACAATCATGAGGGGTTTTGATAGTGAATAGGAAAAGATTATTTTCCCTGGTTGGGGAGTTGGTGACGAAGGATCATTAACTTAAAATGGTCCTTGAAAGTGAGGAGAGCGATTAGGAGAAATGTCCATACACGAGAGTTGTAAGAACATGGAATGCTTTGACATGGGGAGTAGTTGAGGCAAAGATCACTGCAACTTTTAAGGAAAAAGTATATAAATATTTGATGCAGTCAAGCGGATCATGAATAACATGCTCACTAATGCTCAGTTTGGGTTCTGCCAGGATCGTTTGGCTTTAGACCTTGACATCAAGGTGGCATTCGATCAAGTATGACAGGAGCCCTGGTAAAAGTGATGTCATTGGTGATCGGGGGAAAATTCTCCAGTGGCTGGAGGCATACCTAACAAAGGAAGATGGTTGTGATCATTGGCGGCCAATCATTTCAGTCTCAGCACATGGCTGCAGGAGTTCCTCAGGACAGCGTCCTAGGCCCAACTGTCTTCAGCTGCTTCATCAATGACCTACCCTTATAAGGTCAGAAGTGGGGCTGTTTGCTGATAATTACAGCGTTCAGCTCCAGACAATGAAGCAGTCCATGCCCGCATGCAGCAAGACCTGGACAACATCCAGACTTGGGCTGATAAATGGCAAATAATAATCGTGCCACACAAATGCCAGGCAACGACCATCTCTAACAAGAGACAGTACAACCACCGCCCCTTCATATTCAATGGCATTACCATTACCGAATCCCCCACCATCAACATCCTGGGGCTCACTATTGACCAAAAACTCAACTGGACCAGCCACATAAATGCCACCTCTACTAGAGCAGGTCAGAGGCTTGTTTTTTTTAATTATTTGTTCATGGGATGTGGACGTAGCTGGCAAGGCCAGCATTTATTGCCCATCCCTAATTGTCCTTGAGAAGCTGGTGGTGAGCCGCCTTCTTGAACCACTGCAGTCCATGTGGTGAAGGTTCTCTTCCGTTTGGAAAGTGGCTCACTTCCTGACTTCCCAAAGATTCGCCACCACCTACAAGTCACATGTGTGATGGAATGCTCTCCAGTTGCCTGGATGGATTCAGCTGCAGCAACGTTCAAAATGTTCGACACCATCCAAAACACAGCAATCCGTATCCATTAGCCCAAACATCCAACCCCTCCACCATCGTGTACCATGGCTTTATTTTATTCATTCGTGGGATGTGGGCGTCGCTGGCACGGCCAGCATTTATTGCCCATCCCTAATTGTCCTTGAAAAGGTGGTGGTGAGCTGCTGCCTTGAACTGCTGCAGTTCGTGTGGTGAAGATTCACCCACAGTACTGTTAGGTCAAAATCCTAGAACTCCCTACCTAACGATGACGAAGGACCGGCGATATATTTCCAAGTCAGGATGGTGTGTGACTTCGAGGGGAACGTGCAGGTGGTGGTGTTTCCATGCGCCTGCTGCTCTTGTCCTTCTAGGTGGCAGAGGTCATGGGTTTGGGGAGGTACTGTCGAAGAAGCCTTTGCAGTGCATCTTGTAGATGGTACACATGGCAGCCACAATGCGCTGGTGGTGGAGGGAGTAAATGTTTGAGGTGGTGGATGGGGTGCCAATCAAGCGGGCTGCTTTGTCCTGGATGGTGTTGAACTTAGAGTGTTGTTGGAGCTGCATTCATCCAGGCAAGTGGAGAGTATTCCATCACACTCCTGACTTGTGCCTTGTAGATGGTGGAAAGGCTTTGGGGAGTCAGGTGGTGAGTCACTCGCTGCAGAATACCCAGCCTCTGAACTGCACTTGTAGCTACAGTATTTATGTGGCTGGTCCAGTTTAGTTTCCCCCCAGGATGTTGACGGGGGATTCAGCGATGATAATGCTGTTGAATGTCATGGGGAAGTGGTTAGACTCTCTTGTTGGAGATGGTCATTGCCTGGCACTTGTCTGGCATGAATGTTACTTGCCACTTAACTGCCCAAGCCTGGATGTTGTCCCGGTCTTGTTGCATGTAGGCACGAACTGCTTCATTATCTGAGGGGTTGTGAATGGAACTGAACGCTGTGCAATCATCAGCGAACATCCCCACTTCTGACCTTATGATGAAGGGAAGGTCATTGATGAAGCAGCTGAAGGTGGTTCAGCCAAGGAATCTGCCCTGAGGAACTCCTGCAGCGATGTCATGGACTGAGACACTTGGCCTCCAACAACCACTACCATCTTCCTTGGTGCTATGTATTACTCCAGCCACTAGAGAGATTTCCCCCTGATTCCCATTGGCTTCAATTTTACTAAGGCTCCTTGATGCCACATTCGATCAAAAGCTGCCTTGATGCCAAGGGCAGTCACTCCCACCTCACCTCTGGATTTCAGCTCTTTCGTCTATGTCTGGACCAAGGCTGTAATGAGGTCTGGAGCCGATTGGTCCTGGCAAAACCTAAACTGAGCATCGGTGAGTAAGTGCCGCTTGATATTACTGTCGATGACACCACCTATCACTTTGCTGATTGAGCGGAGCTCGATGGGGTGGTAATTGGCTGGATTGGATTTGTCCTGCTTTTTGTGACCAGGACATACCTGGGCAGTTTTCCACTTTGGGTAGATGCTAGTATTGTAGCTGTACTGGAACAGCTTGGCTAGAGGCACATATAATTCTGGAGCACAAGTCTTCAGCACTACAGCCAGGATGCAGCAACTTGCCACGGCTTCTTCAACAGCACCTCCCAAACCAGTGACCTCTACCACCTAGAAGGACAAGGACAAGGGCAACAGGCACATGGGAACAACACCATCTGCATGTTCCCCTCCAAGTCTCACATCATCCTGACTTGGAAATATATCGCCGTTCTTTCATTGTCGCTGGACCAAAATCCTGGGCACTCCCTACCTAACAACACTGGGAGAACCTTCACACAGACTGCAGCAGTTCAAGAAGGCGGCTCACCACCACCTTCTCAAGGGCAATTAGGGATGGGCAATAAATGCTGGCCTTGCCAGTGATGCCCACATCCCATGAACGAATTTTTAAAAATGTTGTCGGGGCCCATAGCCTTTGCTGTATCCCATGTACTTAGCTATTTCTTGATATCACATGGAATGAATCGAATTGGCTGAAGACTGGTTTCTGTGATGGGGATTTCGGGAGGAGGGCAGAGATGGATCATCCACTCGGCACTTCTGGCTGAAGATGGTTGCAAATGCTTCAGCCTTGTCTTTTGCATTCACATGCTGGGCTCTACCATCATTGAGGATGTGGTTGTTCACTGAGCAGCCTCCTCCCATTAGTTGTTTAATTGTCCACCACCATTCACGACTGGATAGGGCAGGACTGCAGAGCTTTGATCTGATCCGTTGGTTGTGGGATCACTTAGCTCTGTCTATAGCATGCTGCTTCTGCTGTT
The DNA here is from genome assembly GCF_035084215.1 of Heptranchias perlo. Classification (NCBI taxonomy): domain Eukaryota; kingdom Metazoa; phylum Chordata; class Chondrichthyes; order Hexanchiformes; family Hexanchidae; genus Heptranchias; species Heptranchias perlo. The sequence goes on along the minus strand of NC_090333.1, from coordinate 36,358,272 downwards.
TGGCATGCATGTGGTCCTGTGTTGTAGCTTCACCAGGTTGGCACCTCATTTTTAGGTACGCCTGGTGCTGCTCCTGGCATGCTCTTCTGCACTCCTCATTGAACCAGGCTTGATGGTAATGGTAGAGTGAGGAATATGTTGGGCTATGAGGTTACAGGTTGTGTTGGAATACAATTCTGCTGCTGCTGATGGCCCACAGCGCCTCATGGATGCCCAGCTTTGAGCTGCTAGATCTGTTCTGAATCTATCCCATTTAGCACAGTGGTAGTGCCACACAACATGATGGACGGTGTCCTCAGTGTGAAGATGGGACTTCGTCTCCACAAGGACTCCTACCAATACTGTCATGGACAAATGCATCTCTGACAGGTAGATTGGTGAGGACGAGGTCAAGTAGGTTTTTCCCTCGTGTTGGTGTTCTCACCACCTGCCACAGGCTCAGTCTGGCAGCTATGTCCTTCAGGGCTCAGTCAGTAGTGGTGCTACCGAGCCACTCTTGGTGACGGACATTGAAGTCCCCTGCCCAGAGCATATTCCGCGCCCTTGCTACCCACAGTGCTTCCTCCAAGTGGTCCTCAACATTGAGGAGGACTGATTCATCAGCTGAGGGAGGGCGGTGGGTGGTAATCAGCAGGAGGTTTCCTTGCCCATGTTTGACCTGATGCCGTGAGACTTCATGCGGCTCGGATTCAATGTTGAGGACTCCCAGGGCCATTCCCTCCTGACTGTATACCACTGTGCCGCCTCCTCTGGTGGGTCTGTCCTGCTGGTGGGACAGGACATAGCCAGGGATGGTGATGGGAGAGCCTGGGACGTAGGCTGAAAGATATGATTCTGTGAGTGTGGTTACGACAGGCTGTTGTTTGACTAGTCTGTGCGACAGCTCTCCCAATTTTGGCACAAATCCCCAGATGTTGGTGAGGAGTACTTTGCAGGGTCGACTGGGCTTGGTTTGTCTTTGCCTATGTCGTTTCTGGTGCCTAGTGGCCTGTGCTGGGTGGTCTGTCTGGTTTTATTCTTATGACTTTTTGTAGTGGGATTGTACAACAGAGAGGCTTGCTAGGCTCTTTCAGGGGGAAGTTAATAATCAACCACCTTGCTGTGGGTCTGGAGTGGCTGCAGTGAGTACTATCTACATAATGTATTGCAGAACTCCTAAACCCGTGACCTCAACCACCTAAGGACAAAGGCAGCAGGTGCATGGCAATACCCATCACCTCCAAGTTCCCCTAAAAGTTACACACCATCCTGACTTGGACATATATCACCATTCCTTTGTCGTTGCTGGGTCAAAGTCATGGAATTTCCTACCTAAACAGCACTGAGAGCACCTTCACCACATGGACTTTTTTTTTATTTGTTCATGGGATGTGGGCGTCGTTGGCAAGGCCAGCATTTATTGCCCATCCCTAATTGCCCTTGAGAAGGTGGTGGTGAGCCGCCTTCTTGAACCGCTGCAGTCCGTGTGGGGAAGGTTCTCCCACAGTGCTGTTAGGAAGGGAGTTCCAGGATTTTGACCCAGCAACGATGAAAGAACGGCGATATATTTCCAAGTCAGCGGTACAAGGGGAAGGCTCACCACCACCTTCTCAAGGGCAACTAGGGACGGGCAATAAATGCCAGCCTTCCTAACACCGTCCACGTTTCAAGAATGAATTTTAAAAAAAGGTACAGGGCTATGAGCAAACAGCAGGGCAGTGGGATTAGTAATGGATTGCTTTGGCAAAGAGCCAGCACTTTCATGATGAGCCAAATGTCCTCCTTCTGTGCTGTAAACCTCTATGAATCATTAGTTCAGTAATAAGCAAACATGGACCTTTAGTCCGTACTTCAGGGCACAGAAAAGCAAAATAAGAAAAATATAAGCTTCCCCTGTTGTTCATTTGATGACAAACTCCCCAACCTGACCAGTTTGGAAATACCCAGCAATGAGATCAGATAAAGTAACATTTGGGAATATGTATTTGCTGGAGGGGGTGGGGGAACTCTTGCCACCATTGCCATAGCAACTGTCACCAGATCACAGCACAGGGCCTTGTATCCTTTTTTTTGTTCTGGGTTGATAGTTCAAATTATATTTGTCATGTTCCCCCCCCCCCCCCCCAACCCATCATCATCATCATCACTTTCTTTTTTGTCTAATTATATGCTGGTATTGTCACATCTGTATCTTTAAAATGCTGCATACTGTGTTGTAATGATCAGTTATAAATGAAACCTGAGCTCTTCACTATTATTATGCTTCTTAATGAAAGTTCTGATGCTTTCTTTCACTGATGAAATAAACTTAATTGCTTATGTTTGCTAGGCTATTGGTGGACAAGCCCCAAGGAGTCTGATGGATCATTTTGCAGAGATACTGTTTGCTTTAAACAAGCATTGTATTACCTACTTGAGCATTTGGCTAAAGGAAGTGATGCAGCAACAGAATTTCCCATCTGCCCGCCTTACACAAGGACAAAAAGAAACATTTAGCCAACAGATTTTAAGGTATATATGTTCAGAATGCATGTGCCAAAGCTAAGTCTTACTAAAAGAAAAACTGTGTGGTTCCATACACCAAATATTTGGGAAACTGTTTCCCAATATATTTTCAGTCTTCCACATACCTTTTCAGTTAAAATATTCCTTTTTATTGGTTTTCATTAGAATTAATGGAGACAAAATTGCTTATATTTCCCATGGAATTTTACCAATAGCAGATATAACAAAATGATGCAACTTTAGGCGATTCCTTTCATTAGATGTCACAAAGCAGTTTCCTTCAGTGAGATCTGACGAGAATATATTACAAAAGAAAGAGTTAGAAAAGCGTAGCACTAACTTTGTTTTAAACTGCTCAATGTATTCAATTCCCCTTGTAAATGGGTATAGAAAATGCAAAGTTTTTCTCCTTCCATGTTGTGGTAAATGTCAGTCCATTCATCTTATGGGTCCACCATGGTTACCTTAAAAATTTGAGGGATGTCATTATCCTGGGATGGCTTTGCTGGCACAGTCCTCACCGCTTATCACGGGCGTGTTTGTGTGAATGCGATTTGCCCGTTATAAGTGATGGCTGGTATAAAACATACACGGTCTGTGGATAATGTTAGTTGACCCAGTGCCGTTAGCCTGGGGTCCTCTGCTGATACCAGACAGCAGACAGTCTGTCAGCACGACCCCGCTTCTCTGTTCACTCACCTGCAACGTACCCACGGCCCCGCCAGCACCATTCAATTATGCAGTGGACGTAGAATCTATCCCATTGAATTCATTACTTATTCACTTAATTTCTTGTTGAAATTTGAATAGAAAGCTCTGGAGACCGGCAGCGGATTCGAAGAGTGCTACAAAAATTTCTCCGAGATAATACACTACCTGATTTGTCCTTCAGTTTCTGGTGCTTAGCTCAACTTCTCCCAATACATATTGTGCATAAAGTGTTTTGTTCAATATAAATATTTTTAAAAATGAATCAGTTTTTCACATGCATTTCACTAATACGATATCAGAGGTGAGTAAGCACAGATGTTTCTGCCCGAAACATCTGTCCTTACTGTCGCTTTAACCAACAACTTTGAAATCGATGTTAATGCGAATGGCTAATGGTTATCGCGTTTTGGCCGATATAAGCAACTGCCTGTTTTAAACGTGGATGTTTAAAATGCTGTACCACTGTGTAAACCACTCTGTGTACAGTGGATGAGATGCTGAGAGAGTTGTTCCTGCTCACAGTTTCATTACTGTGCCCACCATTTTGGCTGAGATTGGGGCAATTCCTTGCAAGCGAATATGCTAGATATGATTGTAGGTTTGGGCTTGAGTTTAAATCTATGGCTTAAGTGATGATATTAAATGCTGCTAGGTCAGTTATGAGTGCAGAAAGTCCAGATCTTTTTTTAAATCCTAAGAACGTACCTCAGCTTCTGTCTCCGAAGAAGCCCTCTTCTTTTATGTATCTTGAACCCAATTGTCACATTGCTGTCAGTTGGTGCCATGTTGAAGGGCAATGGAGCAGTGAACGTGTACTTTCTGAGAATTGGATTCAGATTACTGAAACTCTTCTTATCCATCACGAAGACCTGCTCTATTTTCCAACCAACATTCACACCCACACACAGTCCTCACACAGTGGCATCAACTGAAAAGCATTTTAACAATTTTTTAACTTTGTGCTTAAAAAGCCATCTTTTCCACTGAAATGCTGCTTTGGTTACCCCTCTCAAAAGCATACTACACAAAATGAAAGGTGATTTGCTTTTAGATGGTGTACAAGGAGTATTTTACTCGTGAAAATTATAGTTACTAGCAGATGTCCGGTAGCATTGCTTGTGGTGAGTCAGATTTCCCGGCATCCCACACAAAAAAAAACAGGAAACCATGTGTACACTGAAGGTGCAAACCTGTACAATAAGAGCAAATGTACAAAATTGAAAGGTTTGAAACACTCTTGTAAGACTCTAAATGGTTTGCTGACATTTTTCACACACTAAAGTGACCAACCACTGGTGTTGAGCCAATTATTTATTTATTTATTTATTTATTGTGTATGTAGAGAACAAAATATGAATACCTAAGCATAAAATGTGAAATCTGAGCAGGAGCAACAATTAAAAGGATTAAAAAGCATCTTTAAGACTCAAAGTGCTGACCTGACCATTTTTGCACACTGCAAGCAGTAGGAGGCAAAAAGGTCTCCTGCCATTTTTTTATTTCTTGCGAACACTGAACAGAAGAACTCCAGAACACATTAAGGCACCAAACTGTAAAATGTGAGCAGGGAAATGGATTTATTGGCTAGAAATGCTCTTCATTTTTTTTTTAAGTACTGCAAGTAGGGACTATGCAAAATGGTTTTGGGCTAAGCTGAAGAGGCAATAAATGAATGGTATCAACACCACCTAGTGTAGTCAGACTGAATGTAAATATGGTAAAGGAGGTGTAACAGGTATGCCTATTAAAGAACGTAAATAGGCCTTAATAATTATAGATTGATGGACCTATGTTTTTAGTATAATGCTGTAAAGTGAAAATAAATGCTTACTGTTTTACAGAGACCGAGTGAATAAGAGGCGAGTAAAGGACATTGTTAAGGAGTTCACATTACTGTGCAGGGGTCTTCATGGCACAGAATATGCAGCCGAGTACTGAAGCTGAGTAATTACTTTGAAGTGTCACTCCTTAATAGCATGCTTCCTGCATCCTCAACACATGTTTGCACCGTTTTCTTCTGTAAAAATGCATTCTAGCGTGAAGGACATTTTTTTTTAAAGCAGCAAATGGGCTTCTGTCTGCACTACAGGATTTGAGGAGAAAAGGATACATGCACTCGTGTGTAGCCATATTATGAGGCTTTTTTTTTTAATAAAAGGACTTCCTGCCATAGGGTTGGATCATTTAATAGGGGGAAATGTGCCAGGGATGTTCTGGAATCAGCTGTCCCTGACTCGCAAGTAACTTGTGTACATGTTTTGTGTCGTGATTAAAGCTTTATGGAAGCAATATAACTTGCTGCTGGAGTCCTGTGATTTTGGCACTTTGTAAACACAACAATATCTTGTGGAGGGAATTAATCCCAGATGATTCAGCTGTGGAATATTACTGGTAATGCTGCTACAATATCTGAAACCATTTTAAACAAATCTAGTATTTTAGTTTATTTTTTGTTTTTAATTTAATGATGTGGTGATGTGGGCTCCTGTTACAATGTAAAAAAAAATGGAGGATGTTGCAACAGTCTAGGAATTTTTAAAAAATCTTTGGACTGTAACAATTGCTATTTGTGAGTTTCAAAACTTTGCATGTTTATTTAAAAGAAACTGAAAATTTACCAGAGCTTTATAGTCAGAATGGATGACTCTTTTAAGACTCGGCCCAAGTAAGGGACCTCACTAATCGTACTTTTGGCATAATTAAAGCAATGAACTGAAGAAAAGCAGCCAGAACTCTACCAAAGCTTTGAGGCTCTGAAAGCTTTGTTACAGCCCTCTTTTGTTTCATATCTTTTAAACTTTTTGTAATATATATGCTGTGTGCTACTTTCTGTACAAAAACCAGTACCACCTTAATGTAACTCCAAGTTGTCCTTGTGTTGTTGTAACTTGTTTCCTTGTGCTTCTAGAACTTTCTGGAAGTTCTACAAATATGACATATATTCTGGTCTCCGAGGTAATATGGAAAGCCCACTAGTAAAATCTTGACAAGAAATTACACTGTAGCCTATTGGTTTCCTATTGTGAAATAAAGCTTCACTTATAAATGTTACTTTTTCCCCCCCAAATTATTACTGCAGATCAGTGAGAACAGCGTGGGAAATGTACATCTAACCCATAACATTTTCACTATTTGAGTTGTATAGAGAAATCTGTGTAATAGAGAAGCTACATACAGATACCAACTGAATGTAATAATAATCAATTCCAAGACTACGTGCTCTAACTTGAAGTTGCATTGAGAAACGTCTCTTTATAAAATCAGTCTTCAAGGATCATTAACAAAGAAAGAAGTTGCACTTACATAACGCCTTTCATGACCTTATGTAGTCACCGTTGTAATGTAGAGAAATGCAGTACCTACTTTGCGTGCAGTAAGGTCCCACAAACAGCAATGAGATAAATGACCAGTTAATCCGCTTTTGGTTGTGTTGGTTGAGGGATAAATGTTGGTCAGGACACCAGGAGAAATCCTCCTCTTCAAGTAGCATAAAGTATGGGATTTCTTACATTCACTGTACAGCGCAGACTGGACTTGATTTAACATCTCATCCAAAAACGGATGATGCATTAATCTGATGGATTATAGATGCGTTTTACAACACATTGAGGGTCAGATAACAAAGTGCATCTTAGAATTGTATAAATATACTAGAACACTTGTTCCTTTTAGCCAGACCCTTTAAGTTTTAGTCTAAACACCAGCTATGAAGATCTTCTCTGATGCTGGATTGAGGGGCACTGTAGATTGGAACAGTCCTTTCACCCCTGCTACATGGTTTCAGATTCAGTCCAGAGAATATGGACTAAGACTTCTATTGGCTGCTAACAGCTACAAGTAAAATTAGTTGAGAAAATCTGAATATAGTTGCCAGTGGACATGAACTTGTGGCATACATGCTCTTTAGAGGATAGAAAGTGGAGAAAATGTCACACTGCTGTGCAGTAAGAGTTGCTTTTCTTGAGGTGTGGGTTACTCAGGCTATGCCCTGTTGTTTTATTTATAATTCTGTTTTATCTTTTAGATGCTTTAATGAAGTTGTTTGAGTTACAGCCAAGTCAGGTGGTCAGTTTCTTGAGCTATCTAACCAATTCAAATTTTAAATTTATAATAAGCACTGCTAAAGGACCATGTTCCCTTTCTCGCACCCTCTGTCCCTGAACAACAACAACTTGCGTTTATATCGTGCCTTTAACATAGTAAAATGTCCCAAGGAGCTTCACAGAAGCGATTATCAAACAAAATTTGACAATGAGCCACATAAGGAGATAAGAGGACAGGTGACCAAAAGCTTGGTCAAAGAGGTAGGTTTTAAGGAGGGTCTTAAAGGAGGAGAGAGAGGTCTAGGGAGGGAATTCCAGACCTTAGGGCCTAGGCAACTGAAGGCACGGCCAGCAATGGTGGAGCGACTAAAATTGGGGATGCGCATGAGGCAAGAATTGGAGGAGCGCAGAGACTTTGGAGGATTGTAGGGCTGGAGGAGGTTACGGAGATAGGGAGGGCAAGGCCATGGACGGATTTGAAAACAAGGATGAGAATTTTAAAATCGAGATGTTCCCGTACCAGGAGCCAACGTAGGTCAGCGAGCACAGGGATGATGGGCGAACGGGACATGGTGCGAATTAGCATATGGGCAGCAGAGTTTTGGATGGGCTCAAGTTTATGGAGGGTGGAATTAGGAAGGCCGGCCAGGAAAGCAGTGGAATAGGCAAGTCTGGAGGTTATAAAGGCATGGATGAGGGTTTCAGCAGCTGATGAGCTGAGGCAGGGGCAGTCTTGGTGATGGAGTGGATATGTGGTCGGAAGCTCATCTCTGTCAAATAGGATGCCAAGGTTGCGAATGGTCTGGTTCAGCCTCAGACAGTGGCCAGGGAGAGGAATGGAGTCGTTGCCTAGGGAATGGAGTTTGCGGCGTGGACAGAAGACAATGGCTTCGGTCTTCCTAATATTTAGTTGGAGGAAATTTTTGCTGATCCAGTACCGGATGTCGGACAAGCAGTGTGACAAATCAGAGACAGTGGATGGGTCAAGGGAGGTGAGCGTACCTGTCAGCGTACACGTGGAACCTGACGTGTTTTCGGATGATGTTGCCGAGGGGCAGCATGTGGATGAGAAATAGGGCACACGGTAAAAAGTATTCATCTCGTCCTTTAGCATCTTCACAATTTGAGGCCATTTTCTATAGTTTGAGGAGGCGGTGTGGATGGTCTGGCAGATAGAAAGAAAGAAAGAAGTGATTAAAATTGAGCAGGAGTCCACTGGTGCATTTATTTCAGGATGCTTTTAAAAATTATTGAGCAATTTTTCAATAAATTTTAATTATGTTTACCACAGAAACCTGTCACCCTCGTTTGCAACTATGTCAAAATCTGCTTTACAGCTCAAAAGTTGTTTGTTTTCCTGCAACTATATAATGTTTCTTTTTCAAAGTCAAGAGCATTTGAATAGTCTGAATAATAGAAATTTGCTCTTCTGGATTACTCATGACCCTACTTGCCCACTATAGGAGGAATCTATTTTTGCTATCTCCTGTACCTTCATGCAATTATGGAATGTCACTTTTTTTTTGCTCTGATGATTTCCTGTCTCATATATCAGAAATGGTTGAAGGCATGAGATGACTCAAAATACTATCTACAGTTGACATGTATTGGTTGTCCAACCCACTGGAAAGGGAGAGATAGTTGAGATCAATTGCATTGCTCATTAACCATTTCAGATGAGCTTCCATAAAAGTGGGAATGCACTAATATGCTTGGGGTCCACAGCTGTTCTCCATGAGAACTGTTATGGTGTCTTGTATTGTTGTGTTTCTTAAACACAATGCAATGGTTAGTTCAACCATGGCAATCTTTTTAGGAGCAATTTGCAAGTTAGTCTGTGTAAAGTAAACAAAATGTGGAAATAAATTTGAAAGAATGAAAGCAATGCTTATGTATTGGTTACTGCTGTTATTGATGTGCAGCCTTGTGCTATAATGACATGAAACCTGGATAGATTTGTTCTGGAGCCATGCTATGGTCTTAAATCCACTTATCCTAACAATGATGTGATGTAATATCTAGACATGCGGTATCAATCCCAAGATGTGTCAAATTATGTTAAATGGGGGAAAACAATATATTTAAATATCATTGTGATGCCTGTACGTATGAAGGTTAGAGTTTACTTAAAAGTAGTTTCAAAATGTCTAATATGATTACAGATTGGAGTGATTCCACAATCTGGCACTCCTAGTCGAATTATGGAATCACCTCTAATATGCGTAATCATGTTGTGGACAGAAAATTACAGCTGCACATTCTCGACTGCCTCAGATGAGCTTCCTGGAAGGGCCAGATTGCAGAATCACCCCCATTAATTAATGTATGTCAGCCACTTGCTATATTTAATCAGAATGTTTGGGCTGCAGACATACTGAAAATCAGGAGTACCTGTTTTTGATATTGCACTAGTTGCACCCATTTGTTTATCATCTGCCTGTCTGTTGCTGGGTTGCAACTCAACGAGCAATCATCTATGGTGTACCCTCCCCTCCCTCCCCCATTCTGTGAATCAGGAATTGCAGTCTGATAGATTTGATTTTTTTATATATATAACACACAGTTCTGCTTTCTGAGTTTGTACTAAGCACTTGATATTCAACTGGGGCAGGATTTCTCCATTTTGTGAAATGTGTGCTCAGCTGAGTGATGCAAGATTTGGAGCTACCATAAGCAATCGGCCATATTAACTGGGGAGATCCGCGAGATGAAACAGATAATCAAGGGGAGAGATGGAACCTACACCTTTTTAGGAGAGGTTAAAAATCAATGGAGAGTTGTTTGGAGGCACACAGCAGGATGGGGGTTCTTGCAGACATGCAACAAGCAGGAGAACCTCAGAAACTGCAGAAAGATCACAAGATTGATACTAATGAAGAAGGCAATTGGGCTTACCCATCCAGAAAAAATCTATAGTCCCCCATCACAGCTGTTAAATGATTCCAGGAGTTTTACCTCTACTGCCTTACCCAAAGGTCCATTCCACATGCTGACTGCTCTTTGTATGAAGAACTTCCTGGTATCAGCACTAAATTTGCTTTTCACTGTTTTGAACCTATGTCCTTTATTCTACTATTGGTTTAGCCTGAACTTCATCTTGAGATTTACCATTTTCTCTACTGTTTATTCAAATTTGCCTCTGTGGTCACCTTTTCAGACTGAAAAACCCCAAGTTTTTCCACATGACTTAGTCCTCCAAATCTAGAAATCAGCCTTATTCCATTTTCCTGTGCTAGATAAATGGCTTGAATACCCCCCTTGTATCCCTCCATTTGTTGTTTATATGGAAATAGATGACTGGGTGGAAATTGGTCTTGGCCAGTAGCACAAAGCAGGCGATAGTGAATCGACCGCCCATTTTACATTCCGCCTGATTCTCTTGTGGGGAGAAAAATCAGGCGGAGTATAAAATGGGTTGCTGATTTGCTGCCGCCTGTTTTGCACTACCTCCCATAACCAATTTCTACTCCGAGGTCCTCTTCTCCTATTTTAAGATAATTTTGCAAATTTTCCAGACTCCCACAAAAACTGCCGAGTAATCAACATCCTCCTATTTTTTATGTTTCTATGCTAAAGATCCCATTTCGATTTCTGGGGGGAGAGATTGAAGATCTTAAAAAAAAAAAAAAAAAATCTGAGATTTGTGTGGAGTATAAAGGAGTATTGTTGCAATAAAATGATTAGCAAACATTGTCCCTTTTGTAAAATACATGATGCATGATATTATTGTAATGAAAATGGTGGTTGACTCTTAATGGTTTCTGTTCCCAATGTTGTTTGGACTGAGTGGTTAGTTTCCCAGCTCTCAACAACCTTGCACATATTTAATGTAGGGCAATGAACTCTGATATTTCTGCATGACATCAAGTTGAATATTACCAATTTGATCAAACCAGAAAATTAGTGATGATTCCTTAATTATTAAGCAATTAATTATGTCAGCTCTTATATTGTGAAATGTTGTATTATCAAACATCACACAAGTTTTATTTCAAAGCCTTGCACATTTTGGTTGATCAATAGGCCAAAGTAACAACCTGCTTGTTTCTATCTCTATTTGCTTTTATTTTTGCCCTCTTCCCACTCCAGTCAGGGTCCTATTGATTTTGAAGCTTAAAAGTTAGTATTTCCTTCCTGACTTGTGTTCTTTTAGGGCACATATATGCACAACAGGATGAAAAGCCCTTAACCCTTCTTAAGTATCGTTTTGCTGGAAACTTTGCAGACATGGCATTTTCTGCCATTTACTTTTTGGATAACAAAGGACAGGTAGGTTTGTGCCATGTATATATTGCTAAATAGTAAAAAGTACTTTTAACCTGCAGTATATTTTATTCTTTTCTACTAATGGATGAGCTATCTCAGCCTGGATCATACAGTGATACAATAAATTAGAAATTTACAAGATATCAAATAAATTGCTTTTTTAGTATGCAATTGTTCTTATGCAGCAGTTGGATTAATTTTAGTTGATCTGTAGGTTTGGTTTGTGTAAGGCAGGTTTCTGTGAATATTAATTAAGGTTTAAATCCTGATTGTACCACTAATGGAATATGAAATGCTGAAATGTGTTCTCTGAAGTGTGTAGCTAGATTGTTGTGATTTTGTTTCTCTGTGGAATGTTTATTCCTTTTAAAATCTGCTATTTACTGTAGAAAAACAAATGGTTAAGGGGAGACCAGACCGGCCACTTGCTCCTAGTTCTATTCTTGAGCTGGAGGCTAGCAAGCAGCCTGAAGTGATTGGTCCTATTTTTTTCTCCTTCCCTGTCTGGAAGTGGAACCTTTCCTCAGATCTGAAATTTGCTGGACGGAGAATTGCAGCCACAAACCTGATCCTAACTCTCTGTAGCACATTTTATTGGAGCATAAGCGTGCTGCGCCATTAGGGCCAGACTTAAAACAATATGTTGTTTGCCTACAAAAGTCATTGCACTTTAATTATTGTGAAAATGCTTCAAAATGAGGTGCCATATAAATGCAAGCATTGTTATGTCATTCATTTTACCTTATAATTTGACCTTATTAAATCATCAATGGAAATACAAGATTTTCAACAAAATTATACTAAACTTTGCACCTAGTACATTATGCTAGTTTCTGAATACATGTGCATAGGATTTCCTCTCATCAAGTTTAGCATTATGTGACCATCAATACAATATCTTTAATAAAATATTCCACATTTTTTGAAGTGACATAGCTTATTGTCAATTGTAAATTTTGTAATGATACAGGTTCTCATCTCACGCAATTACCGAGGGGATGTTGAAATGTCGATGATTGAGAATTTTATGCCTTTACTTCTAAGCAAAGAGGAGGATGGATCCTTAAATCCCATTTTAATGCAAGACAAAGTCTATTTCTTGTGGATTAAATACAAAAATATCTACAGTATCCTTGAATAAACTTCAATTTTTAAGCTGTTTCACATGTTTCCATAATTTTGTACTTTACGACATGTACCTATGGAAGCCACAAAACCTTAACAAGAAATCCAGTGGTGTGTACACTGAAGAGAAACACCAACATTTCATTATCATTTTCATTCCTTTTCAAAGTAAAACAGGTAAGCAAACGATACTTTAATCTGTTTTAAGTACTTAAGTGTATTTCAAGTTTTGCAACAAAAAATGTAGTCCTGTGGTTCCTTTTACATCGAGCTATGTCGAAACTACAACACACAAACAACTGATTTGGCCCAACTGGTCTATGCTGGTGTTTATGCTCCACACGAGGCTCCTTCCTCCCTATGTCATCTAACCCTATCAACACATCTTTCTATTCCTTTCTCTCTTGTGCTTATCTAGCTTCCACTGAAATGCAGCTATGCTATTTGCCTCAACTACTCCTTGTGGTAGCGCGTTCCATATTCATACCACTCTGGGTAAAGAAGTTTCTCCTGAATTCCCTATTGGATTTATTAGCGACTATTTTATATTTATGACGTTTAGTTTTGGACTCCCTCACAAGTGGAAGCATTTTCCCTACATCTACCCAATCAAACCATTTCATTATCTTAAAGACCTCTATCAGGTCACCCCTCAGCCTCCTTTTCTAGAGAAAAGAGCCCCAGCCTGTTCAGCCTTTCCTGATAAATATATCCTCTCAGTTCTGTGAATCTTTTTTGCACCCTCTCCTATGCCTCGATATCATTTCCATAATATGGAGACCAGAACTGTGCACAATACTCCGTGTGGCCCATCCAAGGTTCTATACAAGTTTAGCATAACTTCTGCGCTTTTCAATTCCATCCCTCTAGAAATGAACCTGTATTTAATTTGCCTTTTTTATGGACTTATTAACTTGCGTTGCTACGTTTAGTGATTTGTGTATCTGTACCCCTAGATCCCTCTGCACCTCTGCTCCATTTAGCCTCTTATTATCCAAGCAGTATTTGGCTTTCTTATTCTTCCTACCAAATTGCACCACCTCACACTTATCTATATTAAATTTCATTCGCCAATTACATGCCTATTCTGCAAGTTTATTAATGTCCTCTTGCATTTTGACGCATTCTTCCTTTTGTATTAACTACACCACCCCCCCCCCACAAAAATTGGTGTCGTCCACAAATTTTGAAATTATTCTTCCGATTCCTGAATCCAAATGGTTAAAGTAAATTGTGAACAACAGTGATTCCAGCACCGATTCCTCTTCTCACCTTTTGCCAGTCTGAGTAGCTACCCTTAACCCCTACTTTCTGTTTTCTGTTTCGTAGTCAACTTGCTATCCATTCTGCTACCTGTCCCCTGATTCCACATGCTCTGACGTTAGTCATGAGTCTATAATATGGTACCTTTATTGAAGGCCTTTTGAAAATCCAAATATATTACATCTACTGCATTACTCTTGTCTACTCTTTCTATTACTTCTTCAAAGAATTCAATAAAGTTGGTCAAGCATGACTTTCCCTTCTGAAATTCATGCTGACTATTGTTTATTAAATTTTTGTTCTCTAAATGTCTTTCTATTACATCTTTGAGTAAAGATTCCATTATCGTACCTACCATTGATGTTAAGCTAACTGGTCTATGGTTCCCTGGACTCGTTTTATCTCTCTTTTTAAATATAAGAATAACATTAGCTGTCTGCCAGTCTTCTGGCACTATTCCTTTTTCTAATGAATTTTTATGTATGTGTAATAGTGCCTTTGCTATCTCCTCCCTAACTTCTTTTACTATTCGTGGATGCAATTCATTCGGACCAGGGGTTTTATCCTCTCTAAGTTTGATTAGTTCAATTATCTCCCCACTTTTATTAATGAAATTTATTCATTAAGAATATGCCAGGAGTTTCATTGTTTTCTGTGAGCTACATGATTTAGCAATACTATCGATAAAATGGAGAAGGCATTAAGTTCAAGATCAGTTACATAAATGAGCAAACTTGAGATCTCAGTATTTGTTGAATCACTAACCAGGTTCACATCAGGAGCTTGCCACATTTCTTGAACTTGAACTGGAATAAATGCTTTTAAAATTTTATTATGAAATAGTGGACTGACTATTAGGAAGTCATTTTTCTAGCTATTGTAATTTAAAATGTAAAGTGTAAATGAATGAACCCTGAAAGTAAAATTACTATAAATTCATCAGTGTAATTATTTAATATAATTTTTAAAATAATTGATAAAGTACTCATCTTAACGAAGCAAAAACATACAGATTGCGACAAAAGGACAAATGTATTTTTGCTGCGGATGGTGTTTTATTGGTGAAATGTAAACTGGTATTCGCTGCCTACTCACTCTTTATGATGCCACAGTAACTTCTTTGTGACATTATAAAGCAGTTTAACAGGACTCTGTCTAATATACCAAACAAACCCACTTTTTTAAAATTGCTATTTAATTCAATGTTTACTTCTGTTTGAAATAGAATGTAATGAGCAATTGTGAAATATCTATATTCTATAATTAGGATCATGTGTACTATTCACTAATGAACTATGACATTCTTTCAGTTAAATGTTAATATTACATAATGGCTTTCCCCTGTAAGTTCCTAAGTCCAGCAAGCCTATCTCTTTTTGATTGATCTCAATCCCATCTATCTGCTTTTTCACTCTCTCAATTACTTCTCTTTCCAGAAACACACATCATTGTTTCTTGAATTAATTTATACTGTACACTTTGGAGGTCTTTCCTAGTAACGTAGTCCACAAATCTATTACCCATTGTGTCAAAAAACTGGGAATAAAACCTGAGTTCTCCCTCCTAACTTTTAATTTGTGCTATTTGATATGAACATTTGTCCCTTCATAAGCTGAAGTATGCCAGTTGATTCAGAATGTTGCCTTTTTTAAAAAAAATATAACAAGTCCAACTTCTTTAATTTTGCCTCATAACTTCAATTCCTGAAATTGGAATCATTTGCATTGCCCCCTCAAATATTAATATCTTCCTATGATTAAAGAAGTAGGACTATAGTACACAGTACTAAAGATGGGATGTGACAAACACTTTATACGAGTACAAGGCACTGGTCACATCCCATCTTGAGCACTGTGTATGCCCTGCTCGTCTAATTGTAAGAAAAATATTAATACAATCTCTTCATGTGTACTCTATTGCTCTATAATATAACCCAGTACTTTATTGATCTTTTTATTTTTCCCCCGCACCATGCTGATTAACACGCTGTATGAATCTTCCTTTTTTTGCTCTGCTTTCTATTTGGTCTCATTTGAAGACTTGAAGGATTTGCTCAATACCCAGGTCCAAGTCATGACCAAGCCACCCATATCTCCTATTTATTATTTTTTTTCATATAACATTTTCAAAATGTGCTAATGTTATAGAATACCTAATGCAAAGTGTGGTTTTCCATGAATAAAACACTTAGTGGTTTATGTAAACCCAATAATCCCATCCCACAAACTCTGCTGTATGGTACATATCAATTTCATACAACACTTATTGCACTGGTGTTGACCATGATTGCATTGAAAATCTTTTTACAAAACCCTGTGATGTGGTTCAGTGCCATGCAACTGGCTGTTGTATATGGAGACACTTGTGTTTCCACCTCAAGTTGTGCTACCAAAAAAGCCTCAGTAATAAAACCACACGTAGTGTATAAAAAGTACACTAATAGAATTAATCATTGCCATTCTGAGATAGTCTCAGAAGGTAATGATTCATATCTATGGTTACACTGCCTTGCTTTGACTGGGGCCTCATTATTTACACAGCTGAATTGATGAGAACTTTGGAACGTTTACAGTGTTTCATGGTGTTGCATTGATCAACTATATCCCTTTACAAAGTACTAAATACCATCTATTTTGGAGATTATTCAGTTAAGTTTCCATGCAATTTTGATATAGTTGGATTTAAATTTTTAATTCATAATAAATTTGTGAGAATAAACTAATTAGGATGGAGGATTTAATAATCTAGTTGCTCCTAAACACTTCTGTGCAGAGGGATCTATATAACTGCACATCAAAAGTAATCCATTGGTTGTAAAGTGCCTTGGGACATCCTGAGGGTGCGAAAGATTTATATAAATATAACTTCATTTTGTTTCTTTAATTTCTTTTTCTAAATTTAAAGGGCTTGGAGCAACTTGCTCTGATGAATTAAAAGATTGGAATATATCTTCAGGAAACATGACTTTGATTTGTTTTATCCATTTCCAGTCCTGTGTTTAAAAATGATTGCTTTACAACCTATTATTATTGTACCAGAGAACAGGTTTCCATAAATCAGAGGTTTTCAAACTACAGTCCCTAGACCCTAGAGGGGGTCTGCATAGAGATCCCAGGTAGTGCCTAAATTTCTGTATATCCATTATTACATTTCTGTATTTGTTTACTTACTAATATTATTTGTTGCTTGATACAAATTTTTTTTAAATCCTGCAATGATAGCACTGTTTTCTTTTGGGTAGCTGATCTTGTCTTTCAAAAATTAGGTCAGATGATTTCCAGAGGTGTGTCATTATTTGCATCACTCAGAAAAAGTTTGAAATCTGTTGCCATAACATACCTATCTCCCATATTACAGTATATCTGAAAAAGGTGTATAAATCAGAAGGTTATCTGCTGAAGCACAGAGTGGATCATGAACCGAGTGGGAACTTGAGAATTTGGTGAGAGTGGGAATCTGTGGTAAAGTAATGGGTGAATTGAAATTAAAATTTCGTTTAAAATTTAACTTCGAACTTTAAAATCTTAAAAGAAACTGCAAGTTTGTTAACGGTTAACAGAAACTGCATGTCAGTGGCAGTTAACAGTCAATCAGCTGTAAATGATTGCATGAATAGAGGGTAATTGCTGTGAGCTGGAAGCTGATTGAGCAGTTGTAACTGGTGTTCTCAAAAGGTGTACAAAGCAGAAGGTTATCTACTAAAGCACATAGTGCTATGTGAACTGAATGAGAACATGAGAATTTGGTGAGGGTGGGAATTGGGTGTATAGGGGAAAGGAGGTGCTGGAACGTGAGTTGAAGACACTCCGACACATAAGGGAGGGGGAGGAGTATCTGGACAGTTTGCTCCAGACCTCGGTCACACCTCGTAGAGAGGTACAGGATCGGAACGGGTTGGTGTGATCGATAGCATACAGAGTAAGGGGAACCCACGTGACATAAGACCATAAGAGATAGGAGTAGGCCATTCGGCCCCTCGAGCCTGCTCCACCATTTAATGAGATCATGGCTGATCTGATTTTTACCTCCACTCCGTTTTCCTGCCCTTTCCCATATCCTTTGACTCCCTTGCTGATCAAAATAGATAGAGATGGAGAACGAGCTGAATCTGATCCCATCCAACAGGTACAATGTACTTGCTACCTGCGAGGATAAGGATAAAGACTGTCAGAAGGACAGCCAGAATGCTGACCATGGCACCCTGAGCAGGAGGCTGTCCAAAGGGGGGAGGAGGAGGAGGAGGAGAAGCGTGGTGTGGTAGTTGTAGGGGATTCAATAATTAGGGAGACAGACAGCATCCTTTGTAAGCAGGGTTGAGAGTCCCACATAGTACGTTGCCAGGGTGAGGTCCATCTCAAACCGGCTTGAAAGGATATTGGAGATGGAGGGGCAGTTTCCAGTCGTTGTGGTCCACGTTGTGGGACCAACAATACAGGAAAGAGTAGGCAAGAGGTCCTGTTCAGAGAGTACCAGCAGCTAGGAGCTAAATTAAGAAACAGGGCCTCAAAGGTTATAATCTCTGGATTATTACCTGAGCCATGTGCAAATTGACATAGGGATAAGCAGATTAGGGAGGTGAACACGTGGCTGAAGGAGTGGTGTGGGAAAGATGGGTTCCATTTCATGGGACACTGGTACCAGTACTGGGACAGGAAGGAACTGTACTAGTGGGACAGGGGACAGGCTCCACCTGAACCAGGCTGGGACCAGGGTCCTAGTGGAAAGGAAAAAAAGGGTGGTCACAAGGACTTTAAATTAGTAAATGGGGGGGGGGGGTGTCTCAGGTGGAAAAGGTAGGATAAATAATAATTCTAAAACAAACGAAGAGGAAGAGAGTAGAGTAATAGTCAGTCAGAAATTATGTTTTAGGCCTTGCAGTTAAAGGGAAAACTAAAAGATGTAAAGTAATTAAATCAGGAGAGAGAAATGAGAAATGTGTGAGAAAAACAACATTAGAGCAGAAGGAGAGGTTAGGGTGTGTGGCCCAAATGAGCGTTCTTTACACAAACACAGAGTGTAAGGAACAAATTGAATGAATTGCAGGCGCAAATTCAACTTAGAGGGTATGACATGGTAGCCATTACTGAGACATGGCTGTAAGATGGTCAGGACTGGGAACTGAATATACCATGTTATAAGGTCTATAGGAAGGATAGGGAAACTGGTAGAGGGGGAAGAGTAGCCTTAGTGATTAAGGATGAAATTACTTCAATGATAAGAGAGGATATAACGAGAGGTATGCAGGCAGTGGAGAGTGTAGAATTAAGAAATAGAAAAGGATTTAAGACTTTAGTGTTAGTTGTGTGTAGGTCCCATGGTAGCAGCTGTGAAGTGGCAGAATGTATAAATGCAGAGATTAGACGAGCATGTAGCAAAGGCAGAGTGGTTTTAATGGGGGATTTTAACTTTCATATAGATTGGGATAAGCAGATAAGCTCATGTCAGAAAGGTAACGAATTTCTTGTGTGTTCAGGACAGCTTTCTGAAACAATATGCCCTAAAACCAACAAGGGGGCAGGCCATGTTAGATTTAATAATGAGTAATGAGCCAGATTTAGTTAACAACCTAACAGTACATGAACATTTATCTAATAGCGATCATAATATGATCGAGTTCAACGTTATGGGTTTCTACCTTTCAAACATAACAGCTACTAAAATTCTAAATTTAGGTAAGGCCAACTTCAATGGGATGAGACAGAAACTGTCCACAGTAAACTGGGCAAATCTGTTAATGGATAAAATGATAGATGATCAGTGGGAGGTGTTCAAAAAAAGAATTCAACGTGATATAGAACCAGTTTATACCCCTAAAGAGCAAGAGCTCTACTTGCCAAAGAAAAAACAGCCATGGACGACAAAAGAGGTAAGGGACAACATAAAACAAAGAAAAAGCATACAAAATGCAAAATATAGCACAGATCCTGGTGACTGGGAGAAATACAAAGAATAGCAAAGGGTGTCAAAACAGATAGTAAGAACTACAAAATGGGAGTATGAAAAGAAACTTGCAAGGGATATCAAAGTCAACACAAAATTTCTTTGCTCTTGATCACCCTAATATAATTGTAATGTGGGCCCCTTAAAAACTGATAATGGTGATACTGTAAATGAAAATAAGGAAATGGTGGACATGTTAAATAATTACTTTGCATCAGGATTTACAGGAGAGGAAGAGGATAGCATGCCGGACACCCCAAGGAAACTAATTTTGAATCAAGGAAGGGGACTCACCATAATTAACGGAAGCAAATTAACAGTAATGAAGAAAATAATAGCACTAAAGAATGACAAATCCCCAGGAGCAGATGGTTTCCATCCCAAAGTTTTAAAGGAAGTAGGTGAGAACGTAGCAAATGCTCTAACTATAATCTTCCAAAGTTCTCTCGATTCAGGACCCATTCCTTTGGATTGTAAAATTGCACGTCACTCTCTTATTTAAGAAAGGTGAGAGAGGGAAACCAAGGAATTATACACCAGTTAGCCTAACATCTGTTCTCGGGAAATTACTAGAGTCTATAATTAAGGATAGAGTGACTGAACACCTTGAAAATTTTCCACTGATAAGGAAGAGCCAGCATGGATTTGTAAATGGTAAGTTATGCCTGATGAATCTGATTACATTTTTTGAAGAGGTGACTAAAGTAGTAGATAGGGGAATGTCTATGGATGTTGTTTATATGGACTTCCAGAAGGCATTCAATAAAGTCCCTCAAAGGAGACTATTAGCTAATGTAGAAGCTCATGGAATTGAGGGCAAATTATTGAACTGGTTAGAAAATTGGCTGAGCCGCAGGAAACAGAGAGTAGGGATAATGGGCAGGCACTCAAATTGGCAGGATGTGACTAATGGTGTCCCACAGGGATCTGTGTTGGGGCCTCAACTATTCACTGTATTTATTAATGACTTAGATGATGGGATAGAGAGCCACATATCCAAGTTTGCCGATGAAACAAAGATGGGCAGCATTGTAAGTAGTGTAGATGGAAGTGTAAGATTACAGAGAGATATTAATAGATTAAGTACATAGGCGAAACTGCGGCAAATAGATTTCAATGTAGGCAAGTGTGAGGTTATCCGCTTTGGACCTAAAAAGGATAGATCAGAGTACTTTCTAAATGGTGAAAAGTTTGAAACTGTGGCGGTCCAGAGAGACTTATGGGTCCATGTACATAGAACATTAAAATGTCATGGACCGGTACATAAAATAATCAAAAAGACTAATCAAATGCTGGCCTTTATACCTAAAGGACTAGAATACAAGGGGGTAGAAGTTATGCTAAGCCAAACAAAGCCCTGGTTAGATCACACCTGGAGTAGTGTTCAGTTCTGGGCACTGCACCTAAGGAAGGATATATTGGCCTTGGAGGGAGTGCAGCGTAGATTTACTAGAACAATGCCTGGACTCCAAGGATTAAATTATGAGTAGGGATTACACAAACTAGGGTTGTATTCCCTGGAATTTAGAAGATTAAGATATGATTTGATCGAAGTTTCCAAAATATTAAGGGGAACTGATAAGGTAGATAGAGAGAAACTATTTCCGCTGGTTGGGGAGTCTAGGACTAGGGGACATAGCCTAAAAATTAGAGCCAGAACTTTCAGGAGTGAAGTTAGGGAACACTTCCACTCGCAAAGGATGGTAGAAATTTGGAACTGTCTTCTGCAGATGGTAGTTGATGCTAGCTCAATTGTTAATTTTAAATCTGAGATTGATCGATGTTTGTAATATTAAGGGACATGGGGCTAAGGTGGGTATACAGAATTAGGTCACAGATCTCACTGAATAGCAGAACAGACTCGAGGGTCTAAATGGCTTACTCCTGTACCTATGTTCCTATGAATCAACTTTGCAGGGGATTTGTTCATGAGGCAGGAATGATAGTTGATTATTGTTTAATAATCCAAGAGAAAAAGGCCGTTCCTTCTATGTCATCTGTCTTCATTGTCTATTTCAGACAGACTGTTCTCACAAGCTGAATCTCAATGTTGTCGACACTTTAATTGGAAACATTTTGATCTCTGATCATGCTACAATGAAAATCTATTGAATCCCATTGTTGGAGGCAAACTAATTGTAGTGCAAATCTCCTAGCTTCATCACTAATGCAGCTCCTAAAGATATATTTTTCTTTTATAATTTAGATTTTCATTGAGTACTTTGGAGATCTTGAACAAGAGAGTATACAGGACAATTTTATTCTAATGTATGAGCTCCTTGATGAAATTATGGACTTCGGCTATCCCCAGATCACTGAAACAGCCATCCTGCAGGAGTAGGTATATTCAGCGCATCCAGTGTGTTGCAGAAAGAAAAGAATGTAGAAAAAACTAATTCAGGGCAAATCCATATTGATTCCTGTCTTTCTAAAAGAATTTTAAATGTTTTCTTCTACCATCTGAATGGTCATCTTAAAAAGTTCATTATTGCTCTATTTATTTAAGTGGACTGAACTAAACTAGACTCGGTTACATCTTTCCTTCCTGGCCCCTCTCCTTTATTAAAACTTCCTTTGTTCTGTTAATTTCCTCAGTCCCCCACCCCATGCTTTAAGTCTATGTTGGAGTACAGTACCATTGGTGCATGGCACCCTAATAGTCATTCTTCATGTGTAGGCCTAGATGGTGAGTGTCAACTGGATATCTGACCCTAGTGCAGCATCACAACTGAGCCGTATCCTGTCTTCAATTATCATCCATATAAGTGCATTTTCAGTGGAAGTTACTATATAACTATCAGGAACAGGAATCTGCTGATTTTTCCCCTCCCTAAATGAGGGCCGCAGAGCCCAATCGTAACATCCCAGGTCCCTTCCCAGTTGAGATCCATTAACTCAGTACAGACCAGAGATTGAATCTGGACTCGTCTTGGACTGTATGGGGGCTCTGTGGCTCTCTACCTTAACCAACTGAGCCACTGGGGTAGCTCATAACTCTCTTGTTTAAAATACAGACTTGTGATAAACTCTTCCTTAGTAACTCAGTTGAATTAATTTCTGCTCTTTCACTCAAAATGTCTGAATCTATTTACTTTTTATTGTTCCAGCCTTCTAAAACAGCTTTCTGTAAATCCTTGCATTGCTAGATTAGGAGTAACAAGGAGACCGGGAGCCTGATGGCTTAAGAAATTTAGGGCAGTAAGGGTAAGTAGAATGGATCAGGCTACATGAATTGAAATGATCCAGATTGAGCCAGAGTGGGTGATGTCAACCGAATTGATCTTGCATGACCCTAGGATTAATTCTGTTCAAAACATAACATGTTTATTGACGGAAACTGAACTCAGAGAAAAAATGCCACAAAAACATTGGGGAAGACAAGGGAGGGTTGTCTAAGTCCAATAATTAATGACATGCAAACTATATACGGACTATGAAGGATAGTACAAAGTGCATTTTGCAGTGTACACCATCTATTTGGGTTATATGACCACCTGGGCAGTTACCAAAACCTTACATATGAACAAAAAGTGCAAAAGCCTTCACAGATAATCCTCCACGGCCTGGTTTACTAGGTTGTGTGCTTGGCCAGACTGGGATATGTAAGTGAAACCAAATGGGCTAACACCAGACTGCTGATTTAGAGAAAAATTAACAAAACTGGCTTGATTACATTTAAAATCATTGTCTTCATTGCTCCATGACTTTGTCCCACCCAATTTCCATACCCTCCTCCCACCTTATATCCCCCACCTGCACCAATCTGTCCTCCAACTAAATGGCCTTCTCGTGCATCCACCCGCCGCCCCCCCCCCCCCCCCCCCACCAACCCACCCTTTTGCTTTGCAGAGCCTTCAGCTGTCACGGTCCTAATACCTGGAACTTCCTACCTAAGCTCCTCTGTCTCTCTTTTCACGCCACCCTTAAAAACATTGTCAAAACCTATCTTTTCTATCAAGCTTTCACCCTAACCGTACTAACATACGAACAATGGCGGACAGGAAAAGACCCTCTGTTCCATCCAGCCTGTCCCACACAATGGTAATACCTTGTGTATCGCAATATATACACTCCCCACCGCACAACATGTAATCTCCTGGGAAAGACAAAAAAACAGATAAAAACCCAGGCCAATATGGGGGAAAAGAATCTGGGACATTCCTCTCCGACCCCTTTGGCGTTCAAAACTATTCCAGGAGATCACTCTGACCCTGATAATTCTATGCATTATATTAAACAGGTCCAGCTCTCGCTTGAAGGATTTCAACGTCCACCACACGAGCCGGCATCCGATTCCAGAGGCCCACTATTCTCTGGGAAAAGAACTACCTCCCAACATCTAACCTAGATCTTGCTTTGTACAACTTAAAATTGTGACCCCCCTGGTCTTCCCTAATGTATTTAATTGGAACAAACTGTCAATGGAACACAATCTATTCCTTACATCATCTTATAAACCTCAATTAGATCACCTCTTAATCTGTGCTTCTATAAAGTGTAGAGTCTCAGCTCTTTTAGCCTATCTTGTTAACTAAAATGCTTTAAGCTGGGAATTAGTCTAGTAGCCCTCCTCTGCACCCTTTCCAAAGCCTCAATATCATGTGAGGAGACCAAAACTGGACACAGTATTCCAAATAAGGCCTAACCAAGGTCTTGTACAAGGACAAAATATTATGCTTTGTCTCAGTCAATTGTCCTATAAATGCACCCCAACACCCTATTTGCTCTAACTATCACTTCACGGCATTGCTCATGCATATGTTTCTAAAGGTTCACTAAAACGCCCAGATCTCTTTCTTTCTCCACCTGCTTTAATGTTTTTCCCTGAAGGGTGTATGTATGTTGAGCACTTGTCCTGCCCAATGCATGACACTGCACTTCTCCAAATTAAACATCATTTGCAAGTCACAAGCCCAGTCCTTCTACAGTCCTGACACTCGCATAGATCTTGGCATCATTTGCAGATTGTACCCCTAACACCTACACCTAGATCATTAATAAAAATAGTGAAGAGCAACGATCCCAACCACCGAGCTCTGCGGGCCACCACTGGTGACCAGTTTCCAAACAGATCCACATCTATCTATTACTACTTTCTGCATATGTTCTTCCAGCCAGTTCTCAATCCAGCTCAATATATTACCACTAGTACCGGAGGCCTCGATGTTGTAGAGAAGCTGCTTGTGCAGCACCTTAACTAAAGCTTTTTGGAAGTCTAAGTAGATAATGTCTGCTGGGCTTCCCTCATCCACCATCTTGTTGACTTCTTCAAAGAATATAATCAAATTTGTTAGACATGACTTTTTTTATGAAGCCACGTTGGGTGTACCCAGTATGTCCCTCTGTATCCAAGTAGTCATATATTACATCCTTAATGGTGCGTTCAAGCATCTTTGTTATTACTGATGTCAAACTAATGGGCCTATAGTTACCCGAATCCGTCTTGCCTCCATTTTTAAAGATGGCGACACATTAGCCTCCTTCCAGTCTACAGGAAGCATCCCAGAGTGCAGTGAGCTGTTAAAAATGTGGACAAGGGACTCACATAGCATGTGTCCCAGCTCCCTGAGGACACTCGGGTGGATATCATCCGGCCAGGCTGCTCTATCTATTTTCAGGTTCTTAATTCTATCTAAAACAATATGGTCATCCATGTTAATATTACTACTTTTATTTATTAATATCAATAAATTGTAACATTCGAGCATTGTCTTCAAGTGTGAAGACCAATGCAAAGTGCTCATTTAATATTTCTGCCATACCCAGTGAGTCCTTTGTAGTCTGTCCTTGAGCATCCTTCAGTGGCACAGTACAGTCTTTGACAGTCCTCTGACTCTTCACACAACTGAGAAAGCTTTTCCCATTACTTCCACAATTGTCTACAATCCTCTTTTCCATTATCCTTTTAGCTGATCTAATAGCAGCCTTGGTTTACTTTAGCTCTTCTTTGTACTTAACTCTGTACAGTAGTTGCCTTAAAGATTGTAGAAACCTTTTTGTTTACATCTTATTTGTCTTTGTACATGACTAGGCAGCCACTGTGGCTTTTTCTTACCACGCTCCCTTCTTTTGACTTTGGGTACATATTTGTCATCTGTATTTTTTATCTTGTTCTTAAAAACTTTCCATTTGTGCTCTACATCGGTCTCATCACCACCCAGTAGGGTTAGGTGAGAGTGACTGCCCTTGACATCAAGGCAGCATTTGACCGAGTGTGGCACCAAGGAGCCCTAGTAAAATTGAAGTCAATGGGAATCAGGGGGAAAACTCTCCAGTGGATGGAGTCATACCTAGCACAAAGGAAGATGGTAGTGGTTGTTGGAGGCCAATCATCTCAGCCCCAGGGCCTTGCTGCATGAGTTCCTCAGGGCAGTGTCCTAGGCCCAACCATCTTCAGCTGCTTCATCAATGACCTTCCCTCCATCATAAGGTCAGAAATGGGGATGTTCGCTGATGACTGCACAGTGTTCAGTTCCATTCGCAACCCCTCAAATAATGAAGCAGTCCGAGCCCGCATGCAGCAAGACCTGGACAACATCCAGGCTTGGGCTCATAAGTGGCAAGTAACATTCGCGCCAGATAAGTGCCAGGCAATGACCATCTCCAACAAGAGAGTCTAACCACCTCCCCTTGACATTCAACGGCATTACCATCGCAGAATCCCCCACCATCAACATCCTGGGGGTCACCATTGACCAGCCATATAAATACTGTGGCTACGAGAGCAGGTCAGAGGCTGGGTATTCTGCGGCGAGTGACTCACCTCCTGACTCCCCAAAGCCTTTCCACCATCTACAAGGCACAAGTCAGGAGTGTGATGGAATACTCTCCACTTGCCTGGATGAGTGCAGCTCCAACAACACTCAAGAAGCTCGACACCATCCAAGATAAAGCAGCCCGCTTGATTGGCTCCCCATCCACCACCCTAAACATTCACTCCCTTCACCACCGGCGCACTGTGGCTGCAGTGTGCACCATCCACAGGATGCACTGCAGCAACTCGCCAAGGCTTCTTCGACAGCACCTCCCAAACCCGCGACCTCTACCACCTAGAAGGACAAGAGCAGCAGGCACATGGGAACAACACCACCTGCACGTTCCCCTCCAAGTCACACACCATCCCGACTTGGAAATATATCGCCGTTCCTTCATCGTCGCTGGGTCAAAATCCTGGAACTCCCTTCCTAACAGCACTGTGGGAGAACCGTCACCACAAGGACTGCAGCGGTTCAAGAAGGCGGCTCACCACCACCTTCTCGAGGGCAATTAGGGATGGGCAATAAATGCCGGCCTCGCCAGCGACGCCCACATCCCATGAACGAATAAAAAAAAAAAATCTGTTCCAAACTGTTTGCCCTTCTGAAATCGAGTATGAGTTGTAGATTTTCAGTACCTTTTGGTTCTAGCAGCCAATTTAAACCGTATAATGTTGTGGTCACTGTTGCCCAGGTGTTCCCTCACATGGAGGCCCGATACGAGGTCAGGCTCACTACTAATTACTAGATCTAATATATTATCATCCCTGTTTATTTCATTGACATGTTGAGTCGGGAAACAGTTGTGTATATTTTCAACAACAGAGGATAAACCATTGTGCCACTGAATTCCAGGAAAATTAAAGCCACCCATCAAACAAAGGTGACCGACTTTTGAGGCATCATCTACAGGTCCAGACTAGACATGGCCCGTGGGGGCGGTCGCTCCGACTGTCTGCCTCTTTTCCACGGCATTCTCCGCGCCAGGGTAGCCCTGCAAAGGGAGCATGTGGTGTCTGCCGGTATGCTTGAGGCTTTCCATGACCGGTGGGCATTGCAGGGACTGGAGTGCATATTTGATGAGGATAATGGGATTTTGATTTAATTTGTATGATTGGGTGTGTCAAAAAAAAATTTTTTTTTGGTGGCACCTTAGTAGGTTTTTGGGGTTCTCGACACTGGGGCAACCCAGTGTCATTTTTTCACGGATTTTACTCAGTGAGGCTTTAGAAATCTGTTTCCATAGTAACTCATCATGTTCAGGTGTCTGACTGAAGGTCCATAACAATTACCAATAATTAGTCCCTGCCCATGAGCTTGTTCAACTTGAACCGAGATAGCCTCAGCTGTACCTAATGAGGCAAAATCAAGACTCTCTTGAACGGTTAGTTTCTCACACAAAAAATAGCAACCCCACCTCCTCTTTGACCTACTCTATCCTTTCTGAATCCCTTGTAGTCTTTTAGATGGATTTCTGTCCCATCATTTTCATCTAGCCATGTCTCAGAAATGCACAAAATGTCTAATTTTTCCAAGACAGCATATGATTGCAGTTCTAGCGATTTGTTTCTAACACTCCTCGCATTTACATAGAAACAATGTAAAGGTATCTCATCTGCCGCCTTAGTTATTTATTCTTTTTTGCCCCCTACCTGGTTTAACAGTACGTTTAGAATCTATGCAATGATCAAGGTCAGTAAAGCTATCTTTAAACATACCTGCACTATCCCCATGCTGATCTAGTTTAAATGCTTTCTAAAAGCAAGCTCAACATCCTCTGCCAATCTTTGAACTCCCAGGAAGTTTAGATGGAAGCTGTCCCTCCTAAACAACTTACCCTGTCCAGTGAATATGTCCCAGTTGTCAATGAAGCACAGCAGCTTCTTTTTACAAAGATCCCGAAGCCTAATCTCTCCATCCATGGCTTTTCTACTCCTATTTTCTTCACCTTTCCCTCCCGCCTTCTGTAAAGTATCTTGAAGCATTTTTACATTAAAAGTGGTATAAATGCAAGTGGTGGTAGTAGTAGTAGTAGTTGTTGTGTTTTGAAAATTTACGAAGCACTGTCTTTTTAATCTTTTACATGACTTGACACAGATACATTACACAGGAAGGCTATAAATTGAAGCAGGGAGCACCTAGACCTCCAGCTGCTGTCACCAATGCTGTATCCTGGAGATCTGAAGGAATCAAGTATCGGAAGAATGAACTCTTCATGGACGTCATTGAGTCTATTAACTTCTTGGTTAGTGTACACTTTAGAAGGTAATCTTAGGTGTACACATAGATTGGTTGGGTTATATGTACCTAACATCCCCTGGTTTAAAAACTGTTAGCTGGATTTCAATAACACATAACAAAACTAATCTAATATGCAGTAAAGCTAAACCCATCGTTAGTGCAGCCCAGTCTTGGTCATGGGCAGTTTTAAACCCTTTCTCCCATCTATGATCTGAAAGACTGATGTAGTTATACAAGAAGGGGCTAAAATCAATTGACATTTTCACTTAAAGAACCAGAGCTAAGTTTGGGAGGGGGAAATTGTTTATATTTGATATTCATTTCCAACCAGTGTGGGTAATTTTGTAGTTTTGATCCAATATGTAAGCATTGCTAGTATTTGAAATTTGTGACATAGGTGATCCGGAACAGACCAGAAGAATATTCTCTTCTCCTAATCAGATGAAAGTATATTTAAGACTCATGATTGATTGCTACAATTTAAGGTTAGATTCATCAAAAGAAACATTTATAGCAAGAATGATAGCCCAGGAAGGGACAGTGATCTGCAGGATCAAGATGTAGGAGCTTCAAATAGCAAATGTTAACTTGGACAAGCACATCTGTAGGAAGTGTCTCCAACTGAGATTAATTGAACTCAAGATCTCAGAGTTGGAAACAATCCAACACATTAGGGAGAGAGAGAGATTTCTGGAGCAAGAGTTTGAGGGTCGTTGCCCTGCTAAGAGATAGGGAGCTGGCAGCGATAGAAGAAGTAGTGATAACGATTCACAGGTTAGGGAAAACAAACTAGAGCAAGAACTTCCAGAACAATTCAGTTAGGAATGCAGTAGTAATAGGAAACTTGGTAGTTAGAGGGGTGGATACTATCTTTTGCAGTCCAGACCAAGAGTCCCAGATGCTTTGTTGCCTCCCGGGAATATTTTGGAAAGACTGGAAAAGATTATGGAAGGGAAGGGAGAGCATCCAAGTCATCGTGGTCCACGTGGAAGCCAATATAAGAAAGGAAAGGCCTGAAGTCCTGCAAAAGGAGTTTAGGAGATTATGAAGCAGGTTTAGGAGCAGGATCTCGAGGGTGATCATCTCAGAATTATTACCCAGCCACATGATAGAATATGGAATGATATGGAAATTAGTGAGCTCAAAGCAGGGTGAAAAGGGTCATATCAGGAAGAGTGTTTCAATTTTGTGGGGCATTTGAAACCAGTTCTAGGGAAGATGGGAGCTATTCCACAAGGATGGGCTACATCTGCCCAGAAAGAGAGCCAATGAATTTGCAAAATGTATAAATAGGGAAGTGAAGAGTCATTTAAACTAGGAAAGGAGGAGGCAGGGAAAATAAAAGCAACCTGAAAAAGCAAGTAGAGAAGGTAAAACTAGATTAGATAAATATGCAAATTTTTAAAAAAGCATGCAGAAGAGAATAAAGGAAGTAGAAGAGGAAAATCAAATTGACTCCAGTTATAAGCCAGGAAAAGACTGCGATAAAGGAACAAGATGTTAGCTTGGACAAAAAATATCAAGGGAAAAGGCATAGCTGTAAATACAAAAAAAAGTGTATGTATTGCAATAAGAAAAATAAACTGGGGGAATTAGAAGCGATTATGTCACTGGATGATATAGATTTAATAGCACTAACATAAATTTGGCTGCAAACTGGGCAGGAGTGAAAATAAACTCATTTGGTTACAATGGCCCAGAATTTGTTGTCAAAATAATGGTAAGGCTAATGGCGCTCACCGTTATTTATGCACAAATCATACAGCAACTTCAGGTGAGGACAGATGCGTGGTTAAAAACGGAAATCCAAAAGTTGCTGTCCGAGATGCGCCGCTTGCTGTCTGCCTCACCATCGAAATGCATTGAACGGCGTGAAGTTGCTGTATTTGCATGGTAGATACGAACTAAACTCGCGACAGAAAGTTAAGTCAAGTTATTTCAAGTCTAAGTACCCTTTTAACGATGTGATAAGTGTTAATTAGTACCAGTCAACTTCTGTGGCACTGAAAATTAACTATTACAAGTGTGGAGTCTCATTCCTCAGGTTTTAATTGTTGGAGATTTTTTTTAAAATTTAAAATTATTTTTATTTAACTTTTTCTTTGTCTCTTTTTTTTCTCTCTCTCTTAATCCAATCTTTCTTTCCCTCTCTTTATTTTTCTTTCTGTACCTGATTTGACATTGAATTCACCGTTCTAACTTACGCTACCTTCTCAGTCCTTGTGCTGTTAATTTCACAATCCTTCAATCTGATTGGTTAAGGAGATACACAGTTACTTGCCCAGTCCACTCAGAACTCAGATGCCCTGTTAGAGGGTGCCGCACCATTTCCATCTCGCAATTCCAGCAACTTGTGGTGCAAAATAACATGGAGATTAAACGGGCAAGAGCAAATCTAACTAACGATGGACGCCGTTTGTTGCCCTGCTTACAGTAAATTTTGGACCAATTTTTTTTTAGAAGGGACAGAATAGTTAAAGGAGGAGTGGCAATATTGGTAAAGTACGGAATACAAGTTGACTAACGCACAATAAAAGGTTCAGATGGAATCAGTATGGTGTATGGTCAAAGATTTAAAAATTATTGTTACATTAGTGGACTTTTATTACAAATCCACTAATTGTGGGAGGAAAACGGAAGACAAAATCTGTAGACAAGGTACCACGTGGGAGAATATTGGAGAAGATTAAAGCGTATAGAATCGGGGAGGGTGTCAAATTGGATTAAAAACTAGATAGAGGGAGGAAACAGAGAATAAGAGTTAAGGCAGTTTCTCCGACAGGTTGGAAGTGGGTTGCAGTGTCCCACAGAGTTCTGCTCTGGGACCATTTCTGTTCACTGTGTGCATCTATGATTTGTGTATAGAGCTAGTGGGAGTGGTGTTCAAATTTGCAGATGGTACTAAAATAGGAGACACAGTAAATAATTCCGAACAGTCTGTTTCTGTGTTATAACTTCCATGTAATTCAACATAATGAAGAACTAGCAAAGGTTGTTGCCCTCCTGACATATCCAACAGCAGCATAGTTGGAGTTATGGAAATCATCACATCCTGTATGACAGCAAAAATAGGCAAAATCAGAGCTATAAATTTAAAAGAAAAATTTATAAACATTCTACAGAGCTCCACTCTAAAAATGTGAATTGTTGCAGGTAAATGCTCGTGGCTGTGTGGTCCACTGTGAGATTCTGGGGCAGATTTTAATGAACTGCTGCCTGAGTGGGATGCCTGAAGTCAGTTTGTGTTTTAATGACAATGCTCTTTTCAACCAGGACCAAAGTAAGTACACAATCTTGGAATGAAGGAAATTGGTCTGCTAGAAAGCTGAGCATGTCCTAAATAGCAGCCTTGTTTCTTATCGGCCCTATTTACATGAACTTGATTTCTTTGTTGACAAGTAGGAAAAGTCATGTGTTTATACAGTGTCAGCAAATTATTAACAAGCATTTATTACCAACTAATCTAAACAGAATCATTCAGCACAGAAGGAGGCCATTCGGCCCATCGTGCCTGTGCCAGCTCTTTGAAAGAGCTATCCATTTAGTTCCACCCTGTTGCTCTTTCCCCATAGCCCTGCAAATTTTTCCTTTTCAAGTATACATCCAATTCACTTTTGAAAGTTACTGTTGAATCTGCGTTCATCACCCTTTCAGGTAGTATATTCCAGATCATGGTTAAAAGGGGAGTAGTACTAGAGGAAAGTATTGCCCCATTACCTGCTTAAGGCTAGAAATTACTGTTGACTATGTTAGTGAATGAACATTTACTGTGTTCAAAGGACATTACTTTGCACATTATTTAAACAGAGCCATTAGCTCATTTAAAATAAATGAGTTAACATTGGAGTTGAAAGTAATGGATGGAGACAATCATACAAATGCGTTAAGCATTCAGCCACTAATATCACCAACATTAATTTCTACATTATAGTTTTTAAATATCTTTTACTTGTGAAGAGAAATATTCAGCTTCATTGAGACCTGACATTCTGTATTAAATTATGACCAAGGCCCCTGATTTATGGTTTTGATTGAAAATTGATGGAATCTGATTCCCAAAACACCATTAAAACTCCCACATGTTAAAAACACAATTTAACTTATTCAGCCATTGTAAATGACACCATTTACATCTCAGCTGCCATCAGCATTGATTTGAGTCAGTAACCGGCTGCCCTGAAGGTAGAGTGATCGGCATTCTTTTTCTTCGATGATGATCCAGAGGAGAGATCAGTACCCTAACCCAGTTCCCACCCATATTCAACGAGTAGAGTTCAGGAGTCAATCTCTGTTCTGGATCAGCAGCTAGGAATAAACACGATACTCACCTCCCTGTTTTTCAGAGCAGCTCCTTGTTAACAACAATCCCGCCTAATGCACAATGTCAGTTCAATAAGGGCATATTATCAGACCCAAATTAAACATTTGTCTTCATAGCTAGATTTTTTAAAAATCTGTACATTTTAAAATCAACAGAGAGAAGTGTTATGCTTCAAAATATTTCCTGTCCCAGTACTTGAATCCAAATAAATATACTCTGAGGATCAAAGTCGGAAAAGTTGAAAATCTTGTTTTCTAGTTTAATAAAAAAAAATTAAACTGACTTACATTTCAATTGGAGATAAAATGAGTCAAGAGTCTCAGTCCTCATTAATATTAACTTCGTTGTCCCAAAGCAGAAAATGTTAATGTAGTGGACTTTGAAGACGTAAAATTCCATTCATGCGTCCGGCTATCTCGCTTTGAAAATGAACGCGTCATCTCATTCATCCCACCAGACAAGGACTTTGAACTGATGTCATATCGAGTCACCAATCGAGTAAGATAGCACTAATTTTATTAATATATTATCCTGTATTATAATATCACAACGCTTGATGAGACAGTTCCCAAGGAAACAAAGAACTCGGCATATTAAGAATCACTTGAGTGAACTCCCAGTGTAGCATGTCCCTGTATGTTGGTCTCATCCTCATCATCACGTGAGGACAGGATCTGGCTTGACTGTGATGCTCCTCATAATTGAATAGCCCACCAATACTCACTGCTAAGATAGGTAGCCAGATTGTAGAGATATTAAAAGGGACGTCAACTTCTTGCACAGTCTCTTTTTTTGTGTTTGGGGATTCCTGGCCAACATCTCTCCCTCAATCAGCACCCTCAAAAAACATTCACTGGTCACTTATATAATTTTCTATTTCTGGAACCTTGTTTATTGAAAATTTGCTGCCAAGTTTGACTACAGTGAATGCGCTTTAAAAATAATTCACTTGCTTTGAAGCATCCTGTGACCATTATATAAATGCAAGCTGCTTCCTTTTGTCATGATAATGAGACACACAGTGACTCTGATATGGAGGTCTTTAAATTACTATGGGTGTTTTGGTCTGTGCTTGAAGATCAAGATTGTTGTGGGTTGTGCACTTACAAGACTGCAGACAGAGCCTTAGTCTTTTAGTAATTTACATGGGTTATAATAAGAGAATTTACTTTGTTGTTGCAAAGTTGAATTGGAAGGAATGAAAGCTTTGTGCATACAATAAATGTTGTAGATCTTCGTATACATAATAAAAGAATATGCAATAGAGAGGATTTATTTCTCTGAATAAACTGCTCGAGTTGTAAAAGGATTGATGTATGAATGACTCTGTTGTGTACATATCTGTTCAGGTCAGACCGTTTCTAGTGGTTGAAGCAGCTGTGCAGAGATACACGCACAGCAGAATGGAAATCACAGCAAAGGTAAGGAAAGGAATGGGAAGTCTAGGAATGTTTTCTGTACGAAATACAATGAATGCTTTAGTTAGTCTTTTTTATAGTATATAAGCAGAAAGTGAGAAACCCTGCTTGTATAAGAAACTTCATCAAACATTCTTTTGTCAATTTTTAAAAAATATTTCTGTTCCCATTCTTCTCTTATCCCCCTCTGCATTACTCCCTGGCTAAGTGAGTTGACACCTGACCTACTTCTAAGCTTCTGCCAACCTCATTCATGGAACAGGACAATAAGGACATGGAATTTGTGCTCTATCCTCTGGCTATATATCTCAAGATATGCTTATGTTTCCTTACTGTTGCTGCACCCTGCACTGTTAATTTCAGTGAGCTACTCACCAATAACCCAGATCCTTTAGCTGCATTGTGAACTATAGCCAAGAGCCATTTAATTTATATTTCCACTGTTTATTTCTCTTCTCTAGCCTCACTACCTTGCATTTGACCACTTAAGTGCCATTTGCCATTCATGCTGTAGTATGATCCATGGGTGACTCCAACACATCATTTTAAAGACCATTCTTCATCTCTGAATCTAGATGGACAATATCAAGGCATCACTGCCATGACTGATCTTGCCCTCACCTGACTTTTACAGTTTCCAGCAGGAGCCATTGGATAGCAATCAGAAACAAGAGTCTTGCTAATTTTTCTCTTCCCTAGCCCAGGAGACTGACACCAATTGTAACACCCCTATCACACACTAAGCTGATCATTTAACTCAGTACAGACTAGGGGTTCAAACTGGGGATCTTTCTGATCTGTGTGAGCCAGTGCCACACCAGCCAGTGCATTATCCACTGAGCCATCAAAGCAGTCCACATGTAAATGTAACAATTATATTACAGAAAAAGAAAGATCCTCTCTGGTTGACTGTGTCTGTGATGTTGTAGGTTAAAGGACAGTTCAAAGAGCGCCTGACTGCTACAGATGTTGCCATCATCATCCCTGTCCCAAACGATGCCTCATCTCCCAAATTTAGCACAGCTAAAGGTTGTGTCGAATGGGTGCCCGAGGACAGTGCTATCATCTGGTCTATAAATTCAATTAAAGTAAGTCATTACCTATCAGTTATGTGTGTATATCAGGGACAATTGAATAGGTGGCGTCAAATGGTTGTTTACTCAACATCTGCCATTACAGCAGGAAAGTTTGCACTAATATATTTAGGCTTCTATTTCTCATAATTCTGGCAGAACTTGAGTATTAAAGCAATCCCAAATTATGGAGTTTGGTGCACTTCAGACCTTAACTCCTGGTGAAATAGTGCTTTAGGATTATATGCAGAGAATTTCATATAGAACTGCCTAACACACCGCTCCATCGGTGGCAGATGAGAGATCTGCGAGAATAGCCTGAGCTGACTTCCTTCGATTTCCCTTTCTTTCCTTTGGGGAAGCTCCTGGTCTCTGTTCTGCACATTGCCCTAATGGCAAAGCTGAGATTGAGACTTTACAGTGTGAGGAATGTTGGCCGTAAGCTCTTACCCTACAACTCCCATGCACTATCCTACCCCACCATCCTTAATCCTACATTTTTTTTTTATTATTGGGGATCTCATTTTAAATATTATAAAATGTTGACATTTGTAATCCAACTAATATTGAATTACAGTGTTCATTACTGCGAAAGCTTTCAAACAACTTTCAGTTTTGCTGTCACTTTTGTGGTACTGACTCTATTCCTTGCTATGGAATGTTGCAGGCCAGAGTTTTGCATCCAGAAAATCTTCATATTTCTACTTCCCTGTTGGTCCTTATTGACCTGCAAGGAGTGCACAAGCTAGAACAAAGCGTGACCAAAGTATTTCCTCAACTATTGACTTTCACCACAAATCCTTGGTTTCATTGACGGTCATTGCTGATTCTGAAGAAAAAAAATCTCTCCGTAAACAGTTATAGCTGATTATCTGAAATAGGACCAATATGCTTCTGAGTGCATTTAATAAATTCCGGACCATCTCTACAGCAATCAATGATGGGGGTTAGTAGGTGGAATCAATCACTTCCTATTAAATGTGCTTTACTATGTACATGAAACAATGAACCTGAAACTACAGTTACCATATAATATCTGTTTAGTGTATATTCCTCCAACATTTGGTTCCCAGTACTATTTTTCTGAGGGCATGAAGTCCCTCTATTTTCTTCACATTATCCTATAACCCGGGACCATAGCATATGACACAAATAATAGATCAGATCTCCACCAATGGCTGGCACTCTGAGCTGGCTATTAACAGTTCACAAAATCAGCCTGAGAATGATTTCCTCTTTTCACGCAACCAATGGGGGCGAAATTGGGCCATGTCAGAGACAAGCAGCGGGAGTGAGCACGAGGGTTTGCTCACAATTTAGGCTTCCCCATGGTGCAGGGTGCCATTGACTGTACGCATATTGCTATGCTTGCTTCACATCAGAACTCTGCCATATTCAAAAACAGAAAGGGATTCAACTCCCTCAATGTGCAGCTGGTGTGCGATCACATGTGGCACATCATGCAGGTCAATGCCCGCTATCCTGGCAGCAGTCATGATTCCTTCATCCTGTGGCAGTCCAATGTGCCACCTATATTTCAACGAGCATGGCAAGTCAAAAGCTGGCTCTGGGTGATGAAGGGCTATCCCTTCATGAAATAGCTCATGACTCTGGTCAGGGACCCACGCTCACATGCACAGCAGGCCTACAACGAGAGCCATGCTGCCATACAGAACATCATAGAGCACACCATGGCATCCTTAAGCAATGCTTCCACTGCCTGGAACACTCTGGAGGAGCCCTGCAGTACTCAACTGAGCAGGTATCAAGATTTTTCGTTGTATGCTGCATGCTGCATACCTGGCCACTATGAGGGAGCAGCCCTTGCCATCATCTATCAGGCAAGAATCTGAGCAACAGGCGGAGAAAGTGGAGGAAGAGGCAGGAAGGTTAAAAGGTAGACAGGCCCTGTCTGCCAGGGCTCTGCGTGATCAGATTATTAATGAGTGATACCAGTAACCTCAACGACACTTTCCCATTCACCAACAGTCCCACACTCCTTACCTTTCCTCTCTCACATGTCCATCAAATTGTCCTCCTTATGATTACACATTGCCTCCTCCCTCAGCTCATCGCAGAAATGAAAACCACCATCAAATACAAATTCAAAACCACATTTATAGATTTACACATGAAATGATTCAAATAAACGGATACTATTCACCCTTGTGCATTCCCTTAGTGCCTGTCATTTGTGTGCCTTTGTCTTTCCTAGTGCTCCTATGAGGTGCATCCCCAGTTGCTAGAGCATGGGGCTGCTGACCTTCAATTGAGGAGAGTGCAGATGACCTTGGAGGGCGACCTCGAGTGGCCCTGGACTGGGAGGGCCTGGCTGGCTGACAGGCAAGAGCAAGGGCACTAGCGGAATGGCAGGGGTGGGAGCAGGAATGCTGTCATCCTGAGAGAGGACAGCAGGTTCCTCTTCCACGGCCCCACTGCCACTCTTCCAGGGCGGGGCCTTAGCAATCCTGGTGATCAGCTGGAGAACAAATTGCTGGTCTGCTGTGATGTCCTGGAAGCCCCTTTCCACGGTGGTGTCCAGAGCCACGATGGCAGCACTCTGAACTTCCAAAGCCTTGGAACAACACCTTGGATGTCAGCTGTTTGTGCTGCAATGTAAGCTGTGACATTGGTCATCAGACACTGCATCATGGTGGGTTCCACAGGTATGCTGACGGAGGTGACTATCTGTTCCATGTGGGAAAGGATGAGCTCCAAGCTCTGCACAAAGCCCTGTGCTAAGTTGGAGCTGGACTCCTCCATACATTGACATTGTACGCAGGCTTTCCAGTGCACCAAGCATTTGGTTTGTATGCCCATCAGCCTTCTTCTGTAGCCTGGCCCACCGAAGTCACCATCTGACTTCACTGCAGCAGAACTAGTGTGCGACCTTGCCCTCCGGCAAGCTGGCACCTGTGATATCCATTCCCCCTGCCCCGGCTCCTGCGCACTTGTGCCTGATGTCTCTCAATGTGCAGATCTGTCCTCTATCCTAGTCTCTAAAGGACTCACAGTGTCAATATCTGAGATGGTGACTGCGAGTGTAAGATCAAGTGATGGTGTGTCTTCATCATAGAATCATAGAATGGTTACAGCACACAGAAGGAGGTCATTTGGCCCATCGAGCCCTTGACATTGCTCTTTTAAGAGCAATCCAGTTGGTCCCATTCCCCCGCTCTTTCCCTGTAGCCCTGCAGTTTTTTTCCCTTCAAGTATTTATCTAATTTGTTTTTGAACGCCACAATTGATTCTGCTTCCACCACCCTTTCAGGCAGCGCATTCCAGATCATAACTACTCACTGGGTAAAAAAGTTTCTCCTTATGTCGCTTCTGGTTCTTTTGCCAATCACCTTAAATCTGTGTGTCCTATGGTTGTCGACCCTTCCGCCAATGGGAACAGTTTCTCTTTATTTACTTTAGCTAAACCCTTCATGATTTTGAACACTTCTATCAAATCTCCTCTTCACAGTCTCTGCTCTAAGGAGAACACCACCAGCTTCTCCAGCCTATACACGTAACCGAAGTCCCTCATCCCCGGAACCATTCTAGTAAATCTCGACTGTCGTCTGCCTCTGCCTCCTCTGACTGTGCAAGTTCCAGTTCTTGGGTATCTGAAATGACAAAGGGACACGGGT
Source organism: Heptranchias perlo (assembly GCF_035084215.1). Lineage (NCBI taxonomy): Eukaryota > Metazoa > Chordata > Chondrichthyes > Hexanchiformes > Hexanchidae > Heptranchias > Heptranchias perlo. The sequence goes on along the minus strand of NC_090333.1, from coordinate 36,318,997 downwards.
TGAGTTGTGGTGCGGGGAGGAGAGAAAGTAGGACACGTGTGCTCACACATGAGTCAGAAAAGATTGTGGGATGAGGGAAACGTGGGAAGTGAGAAGGAGAATTATGTATACAGAGACCCTCATCATTGATACCTCCAGCACCACCAGTGGCTATGGCCTCAGCGATGGCCCTTCCAATGATGGACAGCACTGTCTCCTCCATGGGGGTGAGGACATGTAGGCTTGCCTGTCCTCCAGTTCTTTCCTGCTGCCTACTGTTGTGCGCCACCTTCTCCTGCAACAAAGAGGGAAGTGTGTCAGTGACCTGCAAGATGTTGGGTAATGTGGCTGTCATGGTCACGTAGCTGCTAGTGTGCGTTACCTGTGACTTGTGGGTGTGTGGCTTGCAATAGTAGTAATGTGTGAGGGTGAGATGAGGTCTCTGCTTTGAAGAGTTGTGTACTGATTGAAAGCGTTTTTTGGTAGGTGGATGATGGGGGGTGTTGTGCGCGGAGCAGTGAATGAAACTAATAGTGCAGTCGAAAGTAGATGCTGCTTGACAGTTGACCTCACTCACCTTGACTACTCGTGTCAAATCATTGAACTTCTTCCTGCACTGCATCCATGTTCTTGGAGCTATGCTCCTGGCATTGACCTCGTCTGCTACTTCCTCCCACTGCCTCTTGAGCATATGTCTGGAGGGTCACATACCACCACCCCCCCCCCCCCCCAACCCTGCAGATATAGGATGCCCCTCCTTTTGTCCACCTCCTCCACCAAGACATCTAGTGCATCATCAGAGAACCTTGGTTCATGTTCTCTCGCAGGCCCAGCCATTCTTCATAAAATTCCAGCACAGATTTACTTCCCGATGAACTTCTAGCACTTCCTGCAGCTGTAGTGCACCTCCCCTTTTAGAGGTGCAGGCTGCCTTTAAGTAGTGCTAGCCACTCCTGATATCGCTGGTGCGTGTAGCCAATCAACAGCGTAGATAGCACTGGTTGCACGCAGCAATCATTTAAATCACCAAGCAGCACGAATGTTACGTGCTGCTTGCATCTCAATGACCGGGCGCAGGTTAAACGTCCACCGTGATCCCAGCACTCGTTTTCGGGGGTTATCCAATATAACCCCCAATGTCTTGGCTCCTGCCCAAGGCATCACATTTGAGATTGGAAATCCAATAGCACTGGAGTGGGGAGGGGTGAATCTGCACCCTTACCATTCTTCAGTGCCAAGTGTTGTACTCCAATGCCCTGCACCACCATGCAGCTTCCATCATTAAAGCTAGTTTGAGGATTTTCTATTCACAAAAGCGACAATTAATAGGTTTAGGGAGATCATCGATCAGAAGTTGTTTTATTATCAGATGGTTGCATACGGTTTGCTTGAAACACTGGTAATTATCAGCAAAGGAGGGATTTTTTTATTACAAAATTTCATAAAGTTAGGTTTTTATTAATGATTTAACAGAATAACTTTGTCTGTGTCAATAATTATCCTGAACACCGATTAACATGAACTCAAATCACAGAGATTGGTCCCAGATTTCCATGTACTGCAAATAAGTCACACTAAAGCCAGACCTCCTGAGTGGCAAAATATGCTCATATCATTGTATAAGTCATAACCGCAGGTTTGGGGCTGATTTTAAAAAAAATCTACATGACTTGTGCTCTGGATTTTGTGATAATTTCAGCCAACAAGCAACCAGTGTGACACCATATGATCCTATGACAAAGGAAGCTGGTGATCTCTCCACAGGGGTCAGTAACTGTCCTCAATGAGTGAAAAGCACAAACTGCTTTCTTCCTGTACATGTCTAACAATAAATATGAATTATTGTGAGGGGATAGCTCGACTAAGAATTGCGCTGTGTAATTAAAAGAATCCTTTGGGTTCTGGAGTTTCTCTTTAATGAAATCCTTTTCTAGAATTTGCAGTGGTCAATAATCCATTATCATTACACAATTGCTTAAGGGAGGAAAAGAATTTACAATGAAGGCCCAACTGGGACTGCCAAGTGTGGAGGCAGAGGAACCTGAAGCAAAACCCCCAATCAGAGTGAAGTTCCTAATCCAATACCTAGCAGCATCAGGATTGCAGGTACAGTTTGTTTTTACCTGACCTCAGGTAAGACCTGAGATTTTTAAGATTCTTTTTCCCCACAGACTATTGGATAGGTGGCATGGATTTAGTTAATGCTTGTTTGAGTAACACCTTTTTTTTAAAAAAAGAGCTGGATGAATATATGAGTACAAGTGGTATTGATGAAAAGTAGAGATAGAAATGATCAAATGTTGTGTGGAAAATGATGGTTCCTGGGCTGATGGGACCAGGGAAATGTCATAACAGAAAGCATACTAACCTGGGATGTATAAAGTAGGATGTAACATTAGAAAAGTGTTCTAGAGTCCTGCTTAATTCATCATGGTGATGGGGGGGGGGGGGGCGGCGGGGGCGGGGTGGTGGTGGTGGTGGTTGGAGGGGAGAGTGAAGAGCTGAGGAAGAGGCAAAATGTTGCAGAACCATAATTTTGTTGGGTAGCGTTCATGACTGAGCGATTTAGGGCATTGGAAGGTGCAAGCTTGATGGGATGAGTGGCCTCCTCCCCCCCCCCCCCCCCATTCATTCTTATATTTTACAACAAAACAGCAACTTGCATTTATATAGAAAGGTGTGGCAGGATTTGAGAATGAGGATCTTAAAGTTGAAGTGCTAGAGCACAGGGAGCCAGTGGTTCTGCGTGAGGATGAAGGTAATGGGTATGTGAGACTCTGAGCACTGGAGGGCTGCAGAGCAGTTGATTAGCTGACATACGTATAGGGTGGAGATGAGGAGGCCAGCGAAGAAAACATTTGAAAGATTGATACATAAGGCAATGAAAGTGTGGATGAGGTTTTACGCAATGAAAGGGGAGAGGTGTATGAGGATGATATTCTGGATGTGGAAGAAAATAGCTTGATGATAGACCAGATGTGGAATCGAAAGCTCAGTTTACAGCGTACACCTGTCTTACTGATATATTTTATATACTTATCTGGACTATAGGTATGGAGAGGCTATTGTCTTATTTCAGATTGGGTGAAATATTCTGTAAGGTTTCTGGCTCTCAATGCTTGGAGCCAAATTATTTCAGGTTTCTGATGAACCAAGCTCTGGCTTCAAAAAGATGACTCAAAAATGAGAAAGCTTGAGGTTTGGCTTAAAATTTAGACCACCCACACCCCATTTAAAGTCAATGTACGCAGCTAAAGATGAACCCAAGTCCAGTGTTGAATCCATTGTTCTTTCAGCTATGGGATCTGGGTTGGAATCCAGCCCAGACTAATGAGATGAAAATACCCTTTCTTCTTTTCTCTCTCTTTCTCTCTCCCCTTATCGCTTTTTACTTTTTCTCTTTCGCTTTTTTTTTTGCTCGCTCTCTCTTGCTCTCTTTCTTTCTCTCTCTCTCTCCTGGCCATAGGGATCTGAAGTAAAATGAGCTTTGTGAGTTTCACCCCAGCAGAATGAATGTATCCACAAATTAGCAATCTCCTTCAATGGATCATATGAATGGTTGGTGTAAGAAATGGAAACATTCCTATTGGTGATGTAGGAGGTGTAGTTCTAAGGTTGTGATTATGTTCTATATTGGATTTATATTATAGGAAACAGTTTATATAATTTTTTTTATATAACTGCTGTCCAACACTGATAAGATTTTTAATGTTTGTCAAATATTACATATTATATCAAACACAGGCCCAACTAACAGATACATTTTTATAGATCAAATACGTACGAATAATTGAAAAGAGCACCTATGCGGCAACGTCGTGGGTTAGATGCCTAACAAAAAATGGAGGTAATACTTATTTTAAAATTGCAAACATGGGCCATGATATTAATCCCCCTCACCGCCACCACGAGGGAGAGGGTCGGGTCGGGGGGTTAAAAATTAAAAATCGTGGAACACGTCTCCAATCCGCCATGTACAAGCCTGCCGCCATTTTTATGGTGGCGGGTTTAGAGATGTGTGTTTGTCCTGTCTGGGAGAGACGGGACACTGCATTACAATATTTAAATCAGGCTCCCACAGTGCAGTTGGGAGCCTGATTTAAAGTTAACTGTGCCGGCCGGGTTTCCCAGGGCTTGGGAAACCCTGCAGCGAAATGGAGATGGGAGCAGCCGGCTTCAGAAGGTAAGTGCTTTCTAGAGCAAGAGGGGTAACAGAAGAATTGAAAGTTGCTGCTCTGAATCCTCCAAAAACATGGACTTTTATCAAGTGTTGCAGTATGACTGCATTTTAATTGCAAGGTGAGTGAGGAGCTGCACTTAACGCTGCCCACCTGCAACACTGTGGAATGCAAAACTCCATGCATAGGGTGCTAATAACTGGCCTCCAGTTGCAGGTGAGATTTTTAATGCTTGAAAAGAGCAGTAGGGATAGTCAGCTCTTTTTACTTATTAAAAAGAAATAGCTGTGGCTGCCCACTCTGCCACCATTCATATTTTAAACTATCAAATGCAGTTTGGATGGGGTTTGCATTGGCTGCATTTAGACTGCAGTTGATGCACATCATTACTTGTGTGACATCATTCTCTACGGAGATAAATTTCAATATTGATACATGTTTGTTTATTTTACACTATCTTCAGGTTGGATTGGTGCCCTACAATATGTTGCATTATTGCCAAAATTATATAATGCAAAAGTAGTATCAGAGAGGTGAATCTGTGGAACATTTTTAATTTGAGTAATTGTCTCACATTCTATTATTTCTTGTCTAAACTCCTTTTCTTGTACAAACACGTGTACTTGAAGATAAATGAAGACCTCAAAAAGTTCAAAATGCCCTCTTTGCCACTCTCAGAATAAAGCTAATTTCTGTCAGCTGGATCTTCAACATGAAAATTCTGGAAAGCACATTCTAGGAATCAGCCAATAATTCCCATATGGAACACCTGCTAGAGTTCTCTGATTTCTGACACAATTTTTATACCCACTGGTTGAGCCACTTGTACTGATCAAGCCAGCTTAATTCTTTCATATTTTCTTCACGAGATGCACTCAGCTTTGTGGTTAAAAACAGGGATATTTCTGTGCAGAAAATGTTGTGTGTCTTTTTTTTTGGCAGAAGAGCCTCTTAAACCTCACACTATTGAATGAGAAAAAGAATTCTATGACAGGATGAAGCAAATTGAATGATATAGGTAGAACTTCAAGTAAGGTAGCAAGCTACTTTTTATTGGTAATTTTTTTAATGACAGCAATAATATTGGATTCGGTTGGTGCAGTGGGGCAGGGTAAAGACATTTTGGTGCAAGAAAAGCATTTTATTTTAATAAATGATTGGTTCTGTAGGTAAGGTGTTATTTTTTGAGTGAAGATGAAAAGTGGGAGAATAATTGCCATTGAGATCTTAACAGCTGCAATTTTTTTGTTTGATGTTTTACAATAATTTTTTAAAAGACATAATATAATTATTTATATGGCTATTGCTTCCCAGGCAGTGAAGTGCATCAGAATTATACACAAGTCTACATATTAAAATGTTCGCACTCAGTGATAGTTGATGTCTCATACAAACAGCAAATTTGCTATCATATTTCAAATGGGTGAATTAGTATCAAACACAGGTTTTAAGATTGAATCAATTACTTCAGGTTTTATATGTTTGTTGCCACATGATGCATTTTATTTAATATTTACAATTTCTTAATAAGAAAGCCAAAACTGATCATTTTCTTCAGGTTGTGGGTTCAAGCCCCCATTCCAGGACTTGAGCACATAATCTAGACTGATACTTCATGCAGTACCAAAGAAGATTAGATGTTAAACTGAGGCGCCGTCTGACTGTTTAGATGGACATGAAAGATTCCATAGCAGTATCTAAAGATCTAAGGAGTTCTGCAGTGGCTGGGCAGATGTATATCCTTCAACCAATGCCAGCAAAACAGATTAACTGGTTATTTATCACATTGTTGTTTGAGGGACCTTGTTCTATGCAAATTGGTTGTTATGGTTGCTTACATAACAGTGAGTGCACTTCAATAGTAATTAATTGGTTGTGAAGTCCTGAGGATGTGAATGGGGCTATATAAATGTAAATTTGTTCTTTCTTCCTAGATTTCCAAATTCGGATTTAAAGTGCGTTATTGCCAAGCTCCACTTTATGCAGAAGATTCAACATCATTCACAAGAATGCAGCGAGAAACTAAATCAGCTGTTGTCTCAAACTGTGTGAGATGAAAGATAGACACCTCAGTACATGGTGTACATAAGACTCAAATGTGCAGTGTGTTCAGTTTGAACTGAATACTTTTTGAATTTTAGATTAAAGTTGGAATCAAAGAGTAAGGACAGTCACTTATTTTTTAAAAAATCAGAATTGTTAACTTGAATCCCATTTAATTTCTTGTATTTTTGATTAGAGTATTGTGGAGAAAAATTAAAATTAGTCATTATCAGATTACAAAATCAGTTTACTGATGCAACTAGTTCTAAAATCACACACTGTTCTCATCTGTTTGATGTTTAATCCTTTTGTGCCACCAGGCACATTATTACATGGTTAAGTATGGAGCCTCAGAGGACTGTTATTCCAGCAGTACGAATAGACTTGTTCAATAAACACACACAAATCACAACATGGTGGTGTTACTTTGTTGTGCTGGTTGCATTGGCAATTTGCTGCTCAACTGTTGCCTGTATTTCTAATTCTTCCATTAGTCTATGGGGAGGCCTGACTTGGCAAGTGCTTTTTTCTCCTGGGGAAATATGGCAGGTAGCATAGGGAGAAGAAACCTGTTTTGAGGAGGACTTTGTCGAGGTCTTGTTGCAGGAAGTGCAGCACTGGAGGACAGTTTTGTTTCCCTACCACAAGGTCTACAAATGTGTGGGCAAAGCGCTTGGCAGGAGGTGGCAGATGCTGTCAATGCCAGCAGCACTGTCCAGAAATATAGGTAAGTGCAATGTCCCCTCTTTGTCCTCTGCTCCAAATAGTACTGTCAACTTCTGACAATTCAAAGCTGTTTGTGCACTAAAAAGTTTGAATTATCAGATAATTCAAAGTTCAAATTAAGATGGGACTGTATAAGCACGATCTCAGCTTGTACCTATGCATTCTATCACTTTCTCCCCATCTTCCCATGGGTGTCACTATTGTGCATTTGATACCAGCTTCCTTGCCCAGCCTCATGTCCACCTGCATAAGGATACCTGGGATAACATGCTGACAACCCCTTCCATGCCCTGCAGCTGCATCATTCTGTTCTTTGTGTGATAAAATGCTTCCTAATATCATTCCTAAATGGCCTAGCTCTAATTTTAAGATTGTGCCCTCTTGTTCTGGAGGTGGTGCCCAAAACTGAATGCAGCCTTGCAGGGTCTGGCCAAGGCTCTGTATAACTGAAGCATAACTTCCTCACTTTTGTATTCCAGTCCCTTGAGAAATAGAGCCAACATACCATTGGTCTTTTTGATTACTTTTTATACCTGTCTACTAACTTTTAGCAATTGGCGTGCCTAAACACCCAAATCCCTTTGCTCCTCCACAGTTCCTAGTATTTCACCATTAAGAAAATATTCTTAATCATCCTAGATACTCCCACAAATGTTCACACACAAGTGACCACGTATCAGCAGCAAGGTGCCAGCTGCTTGTCCAAGGTAACTTTCCAAAAAGTTGGTCTATTCCATAAAGTTAGAATATTTTCATTTCCTTTTTTTTCTTAACAACTATTGCTAGGCTCTCACTCCAGAAATCACCCAGCACTGTGTCATTTCATCTTGCTCTGGCAAGCAGCAGCACAAATCTATCCATTGTGATAATGAGTGAGCAGACCTTGGGCTACAATTGTACTTCATTGGGCAGGATAGCTGATGAGCTGGGCCTGAAAGGGTGAGAGATGGGTAGGGATTTCCACAACGTCATCGCTGCAATAGGGTCTTCTGTCTCACAGATCAGTGGGCACACTGACATGGAGGCTGGGAGTAGGGGCTGGCTGGTACTGGTAATGAATGCTGATGCTGTCTTTCCTGATAATAACATAGCCACACCAGTACCACCCCTTCCACCCACTAAGATTTCACAGGAGACAGAAAGCAGGGAGGGCCAAGCTGCCTCTTACTATCAGAACTGCAGCAGCCTGAAACGGGTTCCTATAGGGGATCATGCAGACTGAGTGCCAACCCAATTGCAGGAGTCTCTCCCAAACACTCACTGCCAGGCTTCAGCACAACATAACACATAGGAAGGGTAAGCACCATGGTAGCCAGAACTAGATACAGAGTGACTTGACAGGGAAATTAAACTGATTTTGTGCACAGCAGTTATGGCATATGGACAGTTACATTGGATGGGGTCAGAAAACTGAAGAGAAGAATGATAATTCTGGGACAGGGTAGGGGGTACTTTGATTAATGGTAATTGACTTTTACTGAAGGGGAAGATGTGAGGATTGGTGCGCGTTCTTGGTTTATTCACGTAAAGGTATTTTGAAACCAGATCTGTATATACGGCCTTGTGGGGCTTCCTCAAACAGTTCTTCTTTGGGTTCTTGATGTAGCTCATCTTTCAATGGCTCTATTGTGCAACATGCAGCAAACACAACAAGGAAGGATCTGTATCTTGAGGAAGGATCTGTAACTAGCTGTAATACTAAAAGTTATATTCTCCCCTCCAGCACTAATGGCCAGATTTTGCTGAAAAAGTAATGGCGTCTGACCGATACATACCCAGTGAATTGCGAATAGTCAAAAGTTGCTGGATAATTTGCACTGCTCCGCCGTTAGCTTCGTGAAAACGGCATCTCGCACTTAACCTCCCTGTGAGTTTCATGAAATTCCTGCATTTTCACATTCATTGCCCATTAAACTCGCCACAGATAGTTAAGTCTAGTAATTATCAGCGTAAGTACCCTTTTAATGACCTGCTAATTGTTAATGACTGCCAATCAACCTCTTGCCCGGAAGGTAAACAATTATAAGTGTGGAGTCTCATTCCTTCAGGTTGTGAATTGTTTTAGGAGATTGTATTCAATGGCATTTAATCAGTAACTTACCAAAAGTTGGAACCCCAATAATAATGTATTTATTTTAAGTGGACCTATATCCTTTATATTTTCAATGTACCTATTTGCTAACTGCATTGGAGCTACACCTTAAAAAAATTTTTTAACATGACTTTGGCTTTCTTTTAATGATTATGAATATTTGTCAACCTGGTCCAATAAAGAGGGAAAGGACAAGATTTGTAACTGTGTCAATTTATAGCAGGATGAGTTCGACAAGGATCAAACGGAATGAGCATGTGGGTTAGAGCGACAGTTTGTACACAAGTTAACCCACAGCCGAAGCATTATGGGCTATAAATTTGGCTGGGTAGCCCCCATTCTTTTTGGGTGCGATGTGGCCTCCTAAGATTCCAAAATGGCATCCGGAATGCACGCACACACTTCTAGAGCGACATGCGCCTGACACCATCTTGTTAAAGGCGTTTGCGCACGCACAGGTAACGAATGCCGGTACCATGTAAAGAGAATATGCGTTAGATCAGTGGGCAACGCTGACTTAAAGGATAGATACCATAACTTCACACAGCTGAACATATCGTAGACGGCCTGGAGGATTCCCCCCCCCCATCAGGGCTATTTAAAGGGATCATGCAGGTGTTGTAGGTTAGTTGCTGGATTAGTTATGCTGGCTGCTGGTGCAATTGTACATGTTTGTTGAAGTTTCCACTACTTGGGAAAGTTGCAATAGTATATAAGAGAGTGATTTGGCAGGTCCTGCATTACTGTTGGGGGCATTTACATCAGTGTACTGAACAAGATTCCTGGCAACCGTAGGTGGCCTGCTAGGGCTCCCACTGGGTATTGAAAACGACTGGGAGCATGCAGAGAGGCCACGCAGAGCAGGTCAAGGTGTGAGGAGGGGGAGGAGGAAGTGTAGGTCAATAAGCAGGAGGCCAAATCCCACGAGGACCTTCAGGGAACAATACTCTTATCTCAACATGAGCGAGGATCAGTGCATCCGATGGCTACGGGTCACAAAAGAGGTCGTGAGGGAGATATGTCAACTGCTGCAGCCACAAAGCAGGGCAAGGACAGCAATGCCTGTGGCTGTGAAGGTCACCGTGGTGCTGAACTTTTACAGCTCTGGATCCTTTCAGGCCTCTGCTAGCGATATGTGCAATGTCTCGCAGTTTGCGGGGCACTGCTGCATAAGGGAGGTCATGGATCACGTTCTCTCTGGACAGAGAGAAGCAGCATGAGCGAGCACGAAGATTTGCTCGCATTGCAGGCTTCCCCATGGTGTAGGGTGCCATTCACTGCACACATATTGCCCTGCGTACTCCACATCAGCTGAGTGGGTGTCAAGATACGTTGCTGTACGCTGCACAACCTCGTCCTTATGAGAGGACAGTCCTTGCCACCGTCTATCCAGCAAGACCGAGTCAGAGGCAGAGGAGGAGACGGAGGAAGAGGCAAGGAGGCAACAAGGTGCACAGGCCCTGTCTGCCAGGGCTCTGCGTTCTCGCCTTATTCATGAGCGATATCAGTAACCTCAATGACACCTCCCCATTCACCAACAGTCCTACACTGCTCACTTTTCCCCTCCCACATGACCATTACATCACCCTCCAGATGAATATATATTGTTTCCTCCCACAGCTCATCGCATAAATAAAACCCATCACCAACTGCGACTTCAAAATAGATTTATAACGTTACACATTAACTCGTATACAACATTACACTAGTCACGCTTGTGCATTCCCTTAGTGCCTGTCGTTCGTGTGCCTTTACCTTTCCTAGTGCTCCTATGAGGTGCATTCCCAGTGGCTGGAGCATGGGTGGTGGAAGGCTGCTGACCTTCAATTGAGGAGAGTGCTGATGGCCTTGGAGAATGACCTCGAGCAGGTCTGGGAGCCAGAACAATGTCATCCTGAGAGAGGACAGCAGGTTCGACTGTTATGGCACCACAGACACTCACACAGGGCGGCGCCTCAGCACTCCTGGTGATTTGCTGGAGAACGGATTGCTAGAGTGCTGTGAAGCCCTGGAAGCCCCGTTCCACAGTGGTCCCCACAGCCACGATAGCAGCAGTCTGAGCCTGGAATGCAGCAGTCTGATTTTCCAGAGTAGCAGTTTGAGTTTCACCTGAAGCATACAGATCTTTGATGGCATCTGTTTGTGCTGCAATGGAAGCTGCAACATCGGTCATCAGACGCTGTATCATGGTGGTTTCCATTGGTGTGCTGATGGAGGTGACCACCCGTTCCATGTGGGAAAAGATGGGCTCCAAGCTCGGTGCAAAGCCCTGTGCCAAGTTGGAGCTGGACTCCTCCATGCCCCTTGACATTGAGTGCAGGCTTTCTGGCAGGCTTTCCAGTGCACCAAGCATTTGGTGGTGTACGCCTGTCTTTTGTAGCCTAGCCCATCAAAGTCATCATTGGACCCCCTCTGCAGCAGAACCATTGTGCAATCTCACCCTCTGGCGAGCTGGCACCTGTGGTATCCGTTCCCCCCACCCCGGCTCCTGTGCACTTGTATCCAGTGTCTCACCACTTGCAGATCCCTCCTCTAACCTACCCTACACACCACATGGAGTATCAGTATCTGAGCTGGTGGATGCAAGTGTCAGATCAAGTGACGGTGTGGCTTAATATCACTGTCTTCCTCCTCCACCTCGGACGGTGCTGGCTCCAGTTCTTGGGTATCTGCAATGACAAAGGGAAACAGGTTGAGTTATGGAGCAGCATGTGAGTCAGAAAAGATTGTGGGATGAGGGAGATGTTTGAAACGAGGAGGATTAGGTTTGCAGAGACCTCCACTGTCGTCAGTGGCCACAGCCGCAATGACGGCCCGCCCAATGATCTGCAACATGGTCTCCTCCATGGGGATGAGGACATGTGGTTGTCCTATCCTCCCTCAGGTCTTTCCTGCTGCTGGCTGTTTTGGGCCACCTTCTCCTGCAAGACAGAGGGAAGTATGTCAGTGAGTGTCCTGCAAGATGTTTGGGTGATGTGCTTGTCATGGTTGAATAGCTCCCAGTGTGTGTGACCTGTGAGTTGTGCAGATTGCAAGTGTGGTACTAAGTGAGGACGAGATGCAGCATCCGAAGTGCAGCATTGCGTACAGATGGGCAGCGTTGTTGGTGGGTGGATGACGGGGGTTGTCATGCGTGGGGCAGTGGGTAGGATGTACCACTTGACACTTGAATTCACTCACCTTGACCACTTGTGTCAAATCATTGAACTATTTCCTGCACCGCATCCACGCGCATGGTGCAGTGCTCCTGGCATTCACTTCCAGCACCACTTCCTCCGCAGCTGGTTTCTGGAGGGTCTCCTGCCACCCTGCAGGTACAGGACGGCCCACCGTTCGTCCACTCCCCGCACCAAGGGTCCAGTGTGCTGGCGGAGAACCCTGGTTCACGTTCTCTTGCAGATCCAGCCATTCCACTTGTCATCCTCAACTGCTTGCATTGACAGTGCACCTTCCCTTTAAGAGGTGCAGGCAGCCTTTAACTAGTGGGGGCCACGCCCCATATCAGACCCCCGGCTGGAGCGTGCAGTCACTCAACAGCGCAGGTAGCACTGGCTCCACGTGTAAATCATTGAAATGAGCTGGCAGCATGAATCTCACATGCTGCCTGCATTGGAAGAAGCGGGCACGAGTGAGTCACGCACCGTGACCCCTGTGCCCGGATTCGGGGGGTTATCGAATTTAACACCCTATATGTGAGAACCAGTCCCATTCGATGAGGGCTGCACTGAACTTCACCAGTAACACAGGTCAATCAGCCTGGATGATTGCGTATTTTAGTGGCACATCACTGAGTGTGTAACAATTGAGGCCAGATATAAATTGCTGATTCTACTCAGCACAGAATCAGCAGTGGGTAATTTATGAACAAAATTAAACTTCCATGTTAAATATTTTTAATTATGGATCCCATTTGTAATGACTTTACTCCAAATGAACAAGTTTCATAAGTGCATTGTAAATTACAGAAAATTAAATTCCTCAGCTCTCAAAGCAGACACTGCTAAATGATTACATAGAATGGGTGTGGTTAATTAAAAAAAACATGTACCTTCCTTTTCAGATCTCTAAGACACACTATATGTAAATATTTTTTATGTTTTTCTATACAAAAGATTAGAAGGAATTCTGGATCCATTCCCACACTCCCGTTTCCATGCAAACATTAAGACAGCATCAAAGTATCATCCTCAGTCCAATAAATAGCTTCTGTACACATTGTACAATAGATACATATAAAGTGAACTCTCTCCCTTTACTCCGTACTTCTTTCGCATTTCTTTCATCCACCTTGGTGTTGACATGAGTTAACAACGTCCCAACATTCTCCTGTCCAATCAGCCTCAAAACTTAACAAATGAAAGTGCGTTGACCACATGAACAAAAACAGTGAAGAGGAGGTTAAGTTAGTTCTGATGAACTTTACTGCTGTTTGTGTTTGGGTCGAGGGAATCCGTTTTATAAGGAGTGCCTGTTCTTCAGGATAGTTTTACCGTATCCTTGTAAAAAGATTAAGGACTGATTTGGATTCCTAAAAATACAAAGAAATGAAAATTTAGTAATAATGGTATCAGGAGGCACTGTACATATTTAGATCACATGCAGGTTAGATTAACAACATTTATATAATATAAAATATTTCAATGAGTTAATTATAAGGCTGCAGTTCAAATAAGCAGTTGAGGAAATCAAACAGTATACAAAAAGTTTTTTTAAAAAACATTTTTAAAAACATCATTGTTTTTACTTTAGTTACTGATTTGCTCTTCACAGTACCAATAACAACATGCATTTATATAGGGCCTTTAGTGTAGATAAGCATCCCAAGGCACTTCACAGAAGCATAATCAGACAAAAATTGTTGTTGAGCAAAGGAGATATCAGGAGGGGTGACTAAAAGCTTAGTCAGAAAGATGGGTTTTAACAGAGGGAAGAGATGGGAAGAGGTTTGGGCCTAGACAACTGAAAACACAGCTGCTAATAGTGGGGCTAAGGGAGAGGTGAATGCACAAGAGTCCAGAGTTGCAGGAATGCAGAGTTCTTCAGAGGATTACTTAGAATTACATAGAATGCACAGTACAGAAACAGGCCATTCGGCCCAACAGGTCCATGCCAATGTTTATGTTCCACATGAGCCTCCTCCCACTCTACTTCATCTAACCCCATCAACATATCCTTCTATTCCTTTCTCCCTCATGTGTTTATCTAGCTTCTCTTTAAATGCATCTATGCTAGTTGCCTCAACTACTTGAGGTAGCGAATTCCACATTCTAACCACACTCTGGGTAAAGAGGGTGTAGGGCTGGAGAAAGCTATAGAGATAGGGAGGGGCAAGATCATGAAGGGATTTCATTAGTTTTTAAGGACAGAGGGGTCAGGGAGTGGTGATAGCCATTTTGAAATGGAGAGGGACAGTACCTGAGGAGAGGGTACCATTTACAATGTCAGCTACAATAGTGACGAGGAAGGGAAGTTGGGTGGTCAGCAGTTTAGTGGGAATGGGGACAAGGAAGCAGGAGGTGAATGTCAAACAGGATGAGCTCGGAGAGGGTGAGAGGGGAGATAGGATAGAAACTAGAAAAAGACACGGATTCAGGGCTAGTCTTGGGGGTGGTGTGGCTTGGTGGGCAAGGGGGAGATATGTCAGAGGTAGCTGAACGGATGGCCTCAATCTTAGTGACAAAGAAGTCCATGAGCTCCTTGTACATGTTGTTGGAGGTGAGTGTGGAGGATCTAAGGGTGAGGGATTTAAGGAGACAGTTGGTAATGGAGAAAAGAAGCTAAGTCTCACCTTTACTTTCCAGGATGATCCTCTGCAGTCATGAGAGATTTTGGCAGAAGAGACAAGGCCCAATACTGCTTGATGTGATCCAGCCAGATCTGGATGCTAGATAACTAAACCAGTTATGTTTGGAATTGAGGTACAGATCAGCCATGACCTAATCGAGGGGCTGAATGGCCTACTCTATTCCTAGGAGTGCTGCATTGTCTAATATAATGTCTTTCACATGATACGTTAAACCTGCCCTCTCAAGTGGATGTAAAAGATCCCATGGCATTAGTCAAGGAGTAGGGGCATTCTCCTATTGTGCTGGCCAAAATTTACCCCTCAACCAACTTCATTAAAACAAATTACCTGGTTATTTATCTCATTGTTGGTTTAGGACCTGGCCATGCGCAAATTTGCTGGCAAGTTTCCCTGAAAACATGGCTACACTTGAAAAAGTACTTCATTGGTTGTGAAGTAATTTGAGAAATCCTCAGGTAGTGAAAGGCACTATATAAATAAAAGACTTTCTCTGTTACTTTCCACACAGATGGGATGTCACCAGTACACAGGGTCAGTTTAAAAAAGGGGAGTAGCTCATTCCTCACACAGAACTTTGCCATTAGGGGCAATGGGTTTTCCAGGATTAAGATTTTGCCTTTAAAAGCTTAACTTTCTTGGGCTTAATCTTGCTTCAGCCAATTAAACCGCTGTATTTTGATATCACCAGAAGTCCTGATGAGACTCCTGCCTGTGCAGTCTGTTACTCTTCTGCCGTATACAACTACAGAAATAAATGTGCTTGTAATTTAACAGTAAAATCAACCTGATGCAAGAACAAACGAGGCACAAGAGCTGAAGCTATTTTGATAATGTGCAATAGGTATTAAAAATATTTTATGAGCCTATGATTGCCAAAAAAATTATATACTTTTCCATAGGGAGATATATATACACATTGACATATTACTCTCTCATAATCAACCATTAAGTTTACAACACAATTCTGCCAGCAAATAGCATTAAAACACTTACTACCTTAGTAGAACGGGTTTTACTGAAAACATTCCAAAACCGTAAAGTTTCATCTCCTGCTCCTGTCACAATAGCCTCTCCATCAGGTGATATGGCCTAAAGAGCGTGAAAGGAAATAAATATTACAAGCCATTAACTGGAAGGATTGTGTGTGTGTGTGTGTGTGTGTGTGTGTATATGCACTATTATATATGTATATATATATATATATAGCCTTGAGCTCATTCGTTTGCAGTATTGCCACTCCTGACAAAGAGCTCAGGAGAGGAAACTAGTGACTATTTAAACACATTGGCACTGAAATTCCACACAGGTTCCAACAGTGTCTTATCATAACTCCAGCTGGAGACCGTTTGAACCCCCAGGGAGCAGTGTAAACAGCAGGAGACTAGTAGATCCCCTGTAGAATTTCAGGGCTATTGTGTATTGGATCTCTCAATCTGCTTAATGCTTACTAAAGTCAAAAATCGACTAGAAAATACAGAATCACTGATGTTTACAACACAGGGGGAGGCCATTCGGCCAGCTCTTTTCTAGAACAATCTAAAACTAAGCCCGTGGCCGTGCTCTTTCCCCACAGCTCTGTATCTTCTTCTGCTTAAATATTTATCTAATTTTCCCTTATGGTCTCTGTGTCAACCTCTTCAGCAACCCTCTGCATAAAGAAATTTCTCCTCACCCCTCCGTGACAATTTTAAAGTGGTGACCCCCTCATCACTGACTCCCCAACTATTCATTATCAAAATCCTTCAAAAACATTTTTAAACCTCTATTCTCCTCTTGGCCTTCTCTGTTCCAGTGGAAACAGTCCTGACCAATGTTTTGTACAAATTTATTATTACTTCTTTACTCTTGTACCATGTCCCTACTTATAAAACCCAAAATGCTGTTGGCTTTATTTTAAATGGCTTTATCTTCTTTCATTTGCACTTTCAGGGAGTGATGTATTGAACCCCTACGTGTCTCATGCTGGTTATTATTTGGATGATAATAATAGAAGCAACAGTAATAAAACAAAACTTGAATGAGAGGAATGCAGTAATTGTACAATTAAATATGCAATAAAAACCAAGATTAACAAAGATTAAAATTTTTAATTGCAAGATTAATCATGATTAAAAAATTCAATCACTTGCCAGCCCAAATACATACATAGAGAACAAAAGTGGATCCAGCACTGATCCCTGGGTTACACCACTTTCAATGCTTCTCCAATTCAAGCAACATTCATTTACAGTATATTTAGATACACACCAATTTGGCTACGCTGGGTAAAAAGGTAGAAACTGGCATCAGATTAGGAGCAAATTGGAAAAGGAGAATGTATTTTTCTTTTCATTCCACAAGAAAAATGACCACCTGTTAACAGTTTGAGGCAGAACAGATGTCAAACTTGTAAGAAAAAATGAATTAACGGAAGCATTAACATAGTTTATGTCTAAATCAGCCACAGCCTCACTGTCAAGAATCCTAACGCTCATTGATTGAGAGAGCCCCCTGCTGGGTGATATCCAGAAATTCACCTGCCCTGGAACGCATCAATCAGCATGTAACATAGCTTAGAATTTGCAAAGTGAGTTTTGGGAAGGGACAGGTCCCAGTAAAAAAAAATACACTGATAAAGCACATAGGCATAAAAATGTTACAGAAATCTGAAAAGTCCAACGTGAAGTTGATTCATTATTTCTTTATTTAATCATAGCCTTTCATATTTTGTTTTCAACTTGCATTAGAACCTTTTCAAAGGGCTTGGGGAGTTAGAAGTACTTGTAAGTTCAATGTTTACTATTGCTGGTAACAGAAAATACCATGATTTACTAGTGTGTAAATAACCTTTAGGTAAAACTAAGTAAAAGAAGCTGAAACCTTCTGTGCCTGCAAAAGATTTTCCAGCTCCCACCTGATGTGCCAACATTATCAGGAACACGCACAAACGTGCATAGGGTTTCCAATCAAAATCTGAAGACATATGGGTTCATAAAAGGTGAGAATTGACAATTATGAGATCAGTTTGTCCTTGTACACACAGAATACAGGTGCACACACACTGTTGGAAATAGTGGAAAAATAGGCAGACTGAAGAATGAAACCAGCACTTCATGTTTCTCCTCTTTTACTGGCGATTCTATTCATCAGCACGTTAACATTATTCGGTCAGGCCTTGTACAGTTTTGAAGACAATGCCCAAAGAGGCCTTTTCAGATTTTTCAGTTGAAAATAACCACTATCACCTCGAGCAAATAATGTAGGGTGAAGCATAGTCAGTCTTTGAGATTCCTCAATAGGGTCAAAATGGGAAGTTAAATCATTCAGCTACAGAATGCTGCATTTTCCTGAACATATTATTAAACAAAAATTTGTGAAACATTTCCTGAGCTAGTTATTCTTATGTAAATGAATGGATCATATAAACATTAAATTTAAAAATGTTGTATTTTTTGTAAACTAACAAAATGGTCACTAAAGAATTGTGTCTGTTACAGGAAGCTATGCAAAGTAGTGCCAATCTTACAACCACTCACAGCAACAAATCTCTTACCAGGTAGAGCACTCTATACGAATGCCCTGTCAGTTTGGCAACCTGTGTTAAGGATGGATATTTCCACACTAAAATCTGATTCTGGGAATAGCCATGTGTACTAACCTGCAAAGCAAAGCAAAAAGTGTCACAATAAAACATATACCTTAATGAAGCTTTATTAGAATTCAATCAGAAATAGTCTTGCTTCAAGTCACATGAAACTGAACTGATTCAAGTCCAGCAAACTCAGCTAAAACCTGGCTCAATACCTTGAAGACTTTATTGGTAAGTAACGTACATTGTTGTCATCTAATGCACTTCAATCACCAGCTCCCACGTAAGGTCACCTCAGCTCCGATCTTCTATCCTAAATTAGCACTATTTCCTCCTTTTTTATTTCACCATGAATACCACAGTGAACCATATACTTTCCTGACCAATAACAATGCCGTAAAGTGGACACTGCAATTCCAGTATCTTGCCTTTAATGGGCGTTAAACACAAAAAAAAAGCATTAAAAATTATAGTAACACTTTGCAAGGTACTTGAGGTAGTTCCTGAAGTATTGGGGAAGTCTAAACCTGGTGGTGTCTCTTTTGTCTAATCATAGTCTGCAACTAGATTGGGTACAGACTCAACTAGGATCTAGAATAGTTGCTGCAGGAATGCTTCTAGTTTTCACCATAAGGCACAATTGTTGGGGGATTCTGGCTTCTGAACACTCTCACACTCCTTCAGCGAGTGTCACAGCCTCTCTGGACAGCGTTTCCCACAATGTTGATCTGCTACTGCTTTGAAGAACTTTCCAAACAACACTGCTCCTTATGCTATAAGAGAAAATCCTTGTTGATATGTCCATCCATAATAGTCATTAGTAAAATGAAGGTCAACAAGTAACCCCAGTAAACAAGGGACTTGTTCAGCCACTTCAGTGTTAGACAGGTGATCGTTCACTTAGAAAATCACATTGAGCACAAGGTATTTCACCAAAAGCCGACCATCTGCCAGACAGATTTTTCTCAAAATTATGTGCCTCTTCTTTGGCATGATCTGATCTTCTTGTGATAGGCCGATACTTTTGCTGACTGCCTTCACTTCACTGTCCAGCCACAGTTTAATGTAAAGCCAAAATTTTAATTCATGAAAAATGTAACATTCTTCCTTTTTGCTGTGAGATACATCGTTCATTCAAGAATAAAAAACCTTTCCTGGCAAACCCAGCCTTCATGCACTGTTGGATCACAATGGGTTATTTCAGATCAAGTTAGGAATCTGTTATATGATGGATGGTCATCACCACTGTTCAGAATTGAGCCGGTTTCTATTCACTTGATTTCAAAGGAACTCAAAGATTCGTGAGGCGAGATCTTCTGAGTCTCACCTACACTGTAGAAGAACTTATGAGTGTATAAATGAATTAATTGGACCAGAAGGGTTAGCAAGGTCACAGTACACTGGTCAAATACTTTCATCGCCATTGCCGAAAGGCAATTTATTTGTCACCGCTGCCAAAAGGCAATTTATTACACGCAGCACGGAGTAATGTAAAAACAATTGGTTTTGTCACTGCCCAGAAACATTGTGCGGCTCACTGCACAGCCCGACATACTGGAGGGAAAACCACATTTCTGGAAGGTGAGAGGTGGCATGGTAGTTCCAGCAAGAGAGTGCTGACCATCCACCCATACACTGGCATTCAATCCCAATTTCAACTACCATCTGAACGATGCTTTCTTGAAGGGAAAGGCTTTGACAGGTTTTAAGCTCATCTGTTAGAGCACCAAATTAGTATAAAATATGTAATCTATCTCAGGGAGGAATAAAGGATCTAGCAAGACAACGCTTACCCTCCAGAACAATCTCTATTAAACCTCTGATGGAGCAAGGTAGATGACAACTGTAGAGATCTACAACACAACTGAAGAAAAGTGACACGAAGGGAAGAACAACGGGTAAATCAGAACCATAAATGTCTGACACTAGGGGCCTTGGTCCTTTATCTAGGTTTTTTGATAGTACTGTTAAGAACAGTGACAGCAGAATAGCAGAGGTTTAGTGGTACTGCAGCTATTTTACATCGACACCATCAAGAGGCCTGTAACACCCATTAACTGACAAACACTTATGGCATGTAAACTGTGAACTTGATATAAGTCAACTGCTCTTATGCATCTCCCATCAGTTGGTACATTGGTTGAGGCCTTAAGAGAAGGTTGTCTGCAGGCCATCTTGGGTGGGGAACTGTCTATGGCGCTTGGTGTAGGGAAACTTTCTAAAACTAAACAGAGAGTTAATTGGAAGCCAGTATAAATGTGGCCATCACTTTGATCTCATTGTTCAGTGCACGGAGTTGGTCGACCTTCTGAATTCAGAACATTTTCCTTCCCGAAATCGGGGAAAAAAAATTCAGGTTGAATCCCTTGAGAGCAAATTATTGTATTCTTTTTGATGCAAAAAAACCTCATATCAGTAATCATCAAACTGATTTTGGAAGGAATAAAATAGTTTAAAACAAACACTTACAACAGCCTTCACAAAAGTATAACAACAACTTTCATTTAAAAAACACCTTTAACCCAGTAAATGTCCCGAGGTCAAAAGCAAAACACTGCGGATGCTGGAAATCTGAAATAAAAACAGAAAATGCTGGAAACACTCAGCAAGTAAGGCAGCATCTGTGGAGAAAGAAACAGATTTAATGTTTCAGGTCAAGGACCTTTCACCAGAACTGGAAAACGTAAGATATAACAGTTATTAAGCAAGTACAGAGCCAGGGAAAGGTGGGCAAGGGAGGAAAGAACAAAAGGGAAGGTTTCTGATAGGATGGAGGGCACGAGTGATTAAATGACAAAAGGGATAATGGTGAAAAGCAAGGAGGGTGGTAATGGGACAAGTAAAGAAACAAAAGATGGGTCTAGAGGAGCTGTAAATGGCAACAGCAGAACCATTACCAGCACTTGCTGTCCGAAAAAACGGGAGCAGTGATTATGGTCTGAAGTCATTGAAATCAATGTCGAGTCCAGAAGCTTGTAAAGTGCTTAATCAAAAGATGAGGTGCTGCTCCTCGAGCTCGCACTGAGCTTTATTGGAACAGTGTAGAAGGCTGAAGACAGTGAGGTCAGATTGGGAGGAGGATAGAGAATTAAAATTCTCCAAAAGGTCAGGGTCACTCTTGTGGGCTGAACAGAGGTGTTCAGCAAAGCTATCACCCAATCTGCATTTGGTCTCCCCAAAGCAGCGAAAATAGTATACTGAACTAAAAGAAGTACAAATAAAATGCTGTTTCACCTAGAAATGTCCCAATGTGCTTGACAGAGGAGAAATGGATCCTGAGCAGTAGTAGGGAAATGGCCAAAAGAATGGTTGAAAAGATGGCTT
This sequence comes from Heptranchias perlo, assembly GCF_035084215.1. Taxonomy (NCBI): domain Eukaryota; kingdom Metazoa; phylum Chordata; class Chondrichthyes; order Hexanchiformes; family Hexanchidae; genus Heptranchias; species Heptranchias perlo. Next base: position 36,297,281 of record NC_090333.1, on the reverse strand, counting down.
TGAGGAGGCTTTTAAAGGAAGGAAGAGAATCAGCAATGTGAAGGAGTCTAGAGAGGGAGTTTCAGAGAGTAGGGCTGAGATAGCTGAAGGTTCTGCCACCAACAATGCAGTGGGGGCAAGGGGAGAGATACAGAGCAGAGTTGGAGGGCTGAAGGGCATGGACTGCGGAGGTTGCAGAGATAGGGTGTGGTGAGGCCACGGAGGGGTTTGTAAACAAAGATAAGGATTTTGAATCCAATTAATTCAGGGACAGGGAGACATCTGAGATGGATGGGGGGGTGGGGGGGGGGGAAGAAGAGAGGGGTTAAGCACAAACACAACTTAGTGCAGGACAGGATATAGGTGGCACAGTTGGAGTTTGTGTAGGGTGGAACTGGCAAGGAAGACACTAGAGAAATAAAATACTAAATAGGAGTTAATGTGCATCATTATCTGCATTCTCAGTGCCTTCTCCCTCATGGAACTTTGTTCATCTGTATGTATGTGACATAAGTGACCGAAGGTGTACTCTGTTTTGAGTAGATGGAGCGCTGCTATGTCAAACAGGGCAAGTGTCTGTGTGCACCATACCAGAACTGCAGCAGGTTGACATTTTCAAATTTTGCAGGGTTTAACTTTAGCTTAGGTTTAAGTTTAAGTTTAGAATTCATCAGTAGGATTTAACGATCAGGTCTAATCCACAAAATCAGAAGGTTTATGAATTGGGTCAGAAAGGATCAGCATAAACAAAATGTCCAGACTTCCAGCTAGGAAATGTAATTAAGTTGGACTATGGATGTAACATCAGATCAACCAGGCAACTGGCAGGAAGACTGAAGGCGCTTTTACAATAATGCAGCTGAAAAAAGGTCTGCTGCTCTCCCAACAGCTGCAATCCAAGCATAAACATCCACAAATAACTGGGTCTCTGAATCTGCTGCTGGATTAAGTACCTCCTCCCATTTCAACCAGGCAAGTGTGGGGAGCCAGTCCAGCGCGCTCCAAATGACATTTCTTTTTACAAACTGCATGGTTCTGCAGCCCTGCTTTCATCAGGTGAGCTCCCTTTGTTTCAAAGAGCAGGGTCTCAGTCGCAATCTCCTGTTTAGCATTTTCAATAGGGAGAGGGGAAAAAGAAGAAAGAGGTTTTTTAAAAATCCCAAGTCTGTGTCCAAAGACAAGCTGCCAGACATTCAATATTAGTTGGGTGTTTGGGTAAAAGGTTCATAATCATCAGAACTAATCAGATTTCCATTGTGCTGCTGCAAATGTAAAGGGCACATAGAGGTTGCCCTCCCTAGGCAAGAATTAAAAATAAGTTAAGTAAAAGTGCCCTGAGACTCCTAGGTTACAACCAAAGTTCAGAACAGGGTATCGACTCTGTTTAAAAGCTTCAAAAGTCTCTTCAGATAACAGTTAATCTGCACTATGATTAGTGCCCTAACATGAACTTTGCAAAAGGCAGCAAGGTCATCATTTTCCTTTATCCAGCCTGCTTCAATCTGAGTACGGGCAGCAAACATACACATCCATTACTTGATTATTATTAACACACTGCAAAGGGATGGTTCCCCTTTCCACATGCTCTGATGTTAAAGGCTCACCAGTTCATTTGCATGTTTAGACCAGGCGAGATTACAGACTTGGGAACCTGTGTCGACACACTGCAGGGGCTGGCAAGTCAGCGTGTTCCAGAAACGAATGCAGCGATCGGCAGTGCCCCCTCCAGATGCCAGAAGTCCGTGCTGATGAGGGGACCAGGCAATGGCCTTTACAGCTGCTAAATGTTCCGTGTACTGCTGGACTGGGCTCAAACTGGAATTGTTCCACACAAATAGCTGAAAGAAAAATAAAATGCAGGTGTAAAATGAAAAATAGACATGCAATAAATGACTGACCCTCACAGAGGATTCTTTAGGACATCATAAAGCAGGTTGACCAAGTTCCAAAGGGAACAAAAAAAAACCTGGAAGAAATTCCACCCCACCCAACACTTGTACACGTCTAGCAGCTAAATCAAGAGTGATAGGGGCAGAAGTGTAGGCAAATATCACTGGGCCGTTTCAGATTTCCAGTATTTGCAATGTATTTTTTTTATTCCTGGGTGTAAGAATGCAAATACTCACTGCACTTGCCACCTGCTCAGTCTACATGTGAATGAGCTTAAACCACAGCACACATTTTGGACATCATCGGAATAGATGTCAGGTACCTTGTTGTCGTTGCCCCCAGAAGCTAGGTGCTGGTGGTCAGGTGACCACTTTAAACCACAAACTTCCTGCCTGTGGCCCTGCAATCTCCGCTCCATCTGAAGTGGGGGTGTTCGCACGTCCCTCTGTAGAATGAGACGGTCCCGACTTCCTGACGAGAGTTGATCAGCATTCCAGGCCAAAGCCCCTGTACACCAAGCAGCACAGTGAAAGTACATTTTAAACACTCAGCTTTTATATTGGTGACTGCTTCAGCCCCTTTACACTATTCGTTTCATAACTGTTGTGAAATATTTAAGCAACAATGGTCTTATTTACACAATGATCCTATTTACTCAAAGTCACCACCTTATAACTAATCCACAGTCAACTAGTTTTAGTAATGTAACATCTAAATGTCTAAAGTTTGTGACAGGCAGGTTTAACTAAGGTCAAAATATGTCAACATAGCAGTACACCTGGGTAACATAGGTGACAAATCTTTTTAAATTCCTGTTTATGTTACATTGTATTCATGAAACAAATGCACATTTACATTTCTTGATAACATTGTCTGAACATGATTTCGACTTTAATCAGTTGTTACTAACCCTGTGCTTCTTGAAAACACTTGAAGTTTCAGTAGGACACAATGCTTGCAACAATAACCAAAGTCCATCCGAGCAAGCAGTCCTACTCTACCTGGATGATCCAATTTTTGTAGGATTCTACTATAAGAGCACTGAATGTGCAGGCCTGGAAAATACTGGTCCATTTGGCTGTCCCACCATTTATTATCTTTTGTCTGAGACAATTCACTTTTGCCAAAATAAAAAAAAAGTGGATGCATCCAAAGCAGCAAGTAGTTCTTTTTGGGCAGATCCTCCCTGGGTTAGGGTATCCTTGGCACAGAATGTCCCCAGCATGAAGAACATTGGGGAAGGAAATGTAAATGCTTGAATCTGTAAGCTGCCTTTGCAGGTCTCCTCACTTTCTAGAGCCACCTAAGTGCCAACTCTAGCGAATGTCCATTGAGAGAAGTTATCTTCTTCCCAGATCTGCACATATTCCTTGTGGGTGCCCATGGCTACAAAATTCCCCTGTAATTCTGACAGAGCAAATAAAGAACTAGACTATACATTCAATGAGTTGTCAACGGGCTCTGCCACAAACTCCGTTCCCGAGCTACCAATTCCAACCCTTTCCCTGGCCACCATCTAAGGCTGAAACAGACTGTTCACAAGCTCCGCGTCCTATTTGACCCTGAGCTGAGCTTCCGTCCCCATATCCTTTCCAAGACCGCCTACTTCCACCTCTGTTATAGTGCCTGCTTCTGCCCCTGCCTCGGTCCATCTGCTGCTGAAACCCTCATCCATGCTTTTGTTACCTCCAGACTCGCCTATTTCAATGCTCTCCTGGCCCGCTTCCCATTTTCAGCTTCAGCTTATCCAAAGCTCTACTGCCTGTATTCTGACTCACGCCAAGTCCCATTCACCCATTATCCCTGTGCTCACTGACCAATGTTGGCTCCCAGTCCAGCAATGCCTCAAATTTAAAATTCTCATCCTTGTGTTCAAATCCCTCCATGATCTTGTCCCTCCCTATCTTTGTAACCTCCTAAATCCCTACAGCCCTCCAAGAATTCTACGTTTCTTCAAATCAGGTCTTTTGTGCATCCCTGATTTCCTCTGCCTCTCCATTGGTAGCCATACCTTCAGCTCTATAGGCCCTAAGCTCTGGAATTCCCTCCCTGCTTTGAGACGCTCCTTAAAACCTACATCTTTGACCAAGCTTTTGGTCACCTGTCCTAATATCTCCTTATGTGGCTCAGTGTCAAATTTTGTCTGACTACGCTCCTGTGAAGAGCCTTAGGATGTTTTACTACGTTAAAGGTGCTCTATAAATGCAAGTTGTGGTTGTGTTTGTTAAATTGGACTATACATTTAATGAATATTTGACTATACATTCAGGGATTTTCAGAAAATGGTGCGAAGCAAATACTGTTTTTACAATACGCTGCCAAATATTAGCTGCTCATCATTCTTCCTTCCAAGGTGATACGAGAAACCATCCCACTGTGGATTGTTGCCTACACTGACAGTTTTACACCTCTATGTCTAATAGTTTTAACATCTCGTAAAACTACATACAGAATCAGATGAGATACACTAACGTCTTATAAAATCAATCATAAATATCTTCAAATCAACAACCTTCAAAAATTTTATAAATCTTAAAAAAGTGGTTTTCATTTTATGCGATGAATTAACTATCGGATTATAACGATTCTCTCACAGTTCCGATCTTACTTTTAAAAAAAATGGATCTGTCCCCCCTTTTTAAAAAAAAACAAAACTGCTCTACGAATCCCAAATGAAATCAGATTCTGAAACAGCAATTACTTAATGTTGGTCTTTTTTTTTTAAGTACTTACCAACTCTAGCGGAATGTCCATCGAGAGAGGTCAGCTTCTTCCCAGCTGCTGCATCCCAGATCTGCACATATCCCTTGTGAGTGCCCACGGCCACAAAATTCCCCTGAGCATATTAAAAGAATTTTTACATTAGGTTATTGAGGCTGTGACTATGGAACCTCCTGCAGGGGAGACAGCAGTGGGTAGGTTAATGACCTGCTCCCATACTTCACCTATGGTGCATTCTCCCATGCTAGAAACTCAAAGCAGTAGCCAGGGATAACCCTGCTGGAGAATTTGCCTCTGTCCTTGCCTCCAACCAGTGTATCCTCACAGCAGATCAGGAACTCAGCCACATGAGAGGGAGGGAGGGAGGGAGGGAGGAAAGAAAGAAGTAAACTTGCACCCCTCCACTCCATGACACAGCACAGAATGCCTCAGTGCACCACTGTCCCACCCACATCCCCTGTGGATGAAGATCTGAAATGCATATATTACCTGGAGATCATACCCAAGGTATCCCCCTCAGCACTGCAGGGATGTCTTACTGCAGTTATTCAGGGCCTTGGTGAGACCACATCTGGAGTACTGTGTGCAGTTTTGGTCTCCTTATCTGAGGAAGGATGTCCTTGCCATGGAGGGAGTGCAACGAAGGTTTACCAGACTGATTCCTGGGATGGCAGGACTGACGTATGAGGAGAGATTGGGTCGACTTGGCCTATATTCACTAGAGTTTAGAAGAATGAGAGGGGATCTCATCGAAACATATAAAATTCTAACAGGACTAGACAGACTAGATGCAGGAAGGATGTTCCCGATGGCTGGGGAGTCCAGAACCAGGGGTCACAGTCTCAGGATACGGGGTATGCCATTTAGAACCGAGATGAAGAGAAATTTCTTTACTCAGAGGGTGGTGAACCTGTGGAATTCTCTATCAAAGAAGGCAGTGGAGGCCAAGTCATTAAATATATTCAAGAAGGAGATAGATATATTTCTTAATGCTAAAGGGGTCAAGGGATATGGGGAAAAAGCGGGAACAGGGTACTAAGTTAGACGATCAGCCATGATCATTTTGAATGGCGAAGCAGGCCCGAAGGGCCGAATGGCCTATTCTTGCTTCTATGTTTCTATCTCCCTTGTATTTAAGTTGTTTACAGTAAATATTAATAATTTTCTTTTTCTTATTCAGATTGATCTATTGTACATTTCCACCATTTTCTATTTTTAAGATTTCAAGTTTCTAGAATTTGTGGATTTGCTTTTTTAAAAAAAAACTCAACTCTTGCACAGTAGGCTCCATTCAAATGATCATTTAAACCAAAAATCTCAAACCATTTTCTATCTATTCATTCACTCTGTTTACCCAGGATCAGCAGTTAAAATGATTCAGTTAGCAATTAGCGTTTTGCACAGATTGTAGATCACCCATGTTACAGCTCATTCCCTCAAGCTCAATGTGCAAAATATTGTATGTAAAAAGGAAATTAATAGCATTAATAGCAGCCTACATTTTGGAGAAAAAAATATAAAAATTTGAAAGTAACTACTATGAAATCTTACTGATTGCACTGAATTTTAGATCAGTGAGCAAAATTGGAATTAAATGCATCAGATAATGAGTGTGCGGCACCTGATTACACTCACCCTTTCGTTCCAACAAACAGATGTAACAGAGTCACCATCTATGGAAAGGTCACATAGCCTTGTTACCTAGGAAACAAAAACACAAAACACGCCACTGCAAAATATATTTTCATTTTATTGAAAGATAAGATCCAGCCTCTTAATAAATCAACACTTTTTATCCCCCAATTTAATGCTGAGTGAAATAGTGACATCACACACAGTTGAAGTATAAAATCACACATGCCAAGATACAGCAGCAAATGAAGGGACACTGGCTTTTGGGGACGAGGAATATCTGGAATTCCTCTCACTCAGGTGTCTTTGCAGAATAATTGTCCCAAATGACCAGACTACTTTGTGAGATGGAAGCCCATCTGATTCACTGTAATGAAAGATGTATTCAGGCTGAATGCAAGGTTCCAATTGTGACACAAGCAGAATCATAGAAAGATTACAGCATGGAAGGAGGCCATTCAGCCCATCGAGTCCATGCCGGCTCTATGCACGAGCTAGTCCCACTCCCCTGTCCTATCCCCATAGCCCTGCAAATTTTTTCCCTTCAAGTAATTATCCAGTTGCCTTTTGAAGGCCATGATTGAATCTGTCTCCACCACCCCCTCGGGCAGCGCATTCCAGATCCTAACCACTCGCTGTGTAAAAAGGTTTTTCCTCATGTCACCTTTGGTTCTTTTGCCAATCACCTTAAATTTATGTCCTCTGATTCTTGACCCTTCTGCCAATGGGAACAGTTTCTCTCTATCTACTCTGTCTAGACCCTTCATGATTTTTAATACCTCTATCAAATCTCCTCGCAACCTTCTCTGTTCCAAGGAGAACCACGCCAGCTTCTCCAATCTATGCACGTAACTGAAGTCCCTCATCCCTGGAATCATTCTAGTAAATCTCTTCTGCACCCTGTCTAAGGCCTTCACATCTGTCCTAAAGTGCAGTGCCCAGAACTGGACACAATGCTCCAGTTGTGGCCAAACCAGTGTTTTATAAAGGTTCATCATGACTTCCATACTTTTGTACTCTGCCTCTATTTATAAAGCCCAGGATCCCGTATGCTGTTTTAACCACTTTCTCACTTGCCCTGCCACCTTCAATGATTTGTGCACATATACCCCCAGATCTCTCTGTTCCTGTACCCCTTTTCGAATTGTGCCCTTTAGTATATATTGCCTCTCCTCATTCTTCCTACTGAAATGTATCACCTTGCATTTTTCTGCATTAAATTTCATCTGCCACATGTCCGCCCATTCCACCAGCCTGTCTATATCCTCTTGAAGTCTATCACTATCCTCCTCACTGTTCACTACTCTTCCAAATTTTGTGTCATCTGAAAATTTGGAAATTGTGCCCTGTACACCCAAGTCCTAGTCATTAATATATATTAAGAAAAGCAGTGGTCCTAGTACCAACCCCTGGGGAACACCACTGTATACCTCCCTCCAATCCGAAAAACAACCGTTCACCAATACTCTCTGTTTCCTGTTACTTAGCCAATTCTGTATCCATGCTGCTACTGCCCCTTTTATCCTATGGGCTTTAATCTTGATGACAAGCCTATTGTGTGGCACTTTATCAAACGCCTTTTGTAAGTCCATGTACACCACATCAACTGCATTACCCTCATCTACCCTCTCTGTTACCTCATCAAAAAACTATCAAGTTAGTTAAACACAATTTGCCTTTAATAAATCCATGCTGGCTTTCCCTAATCAATCCCTAATGTCCAAGTGACTGTTAATTCTGTCCCGGATTATCGTTTCTAAAAGTTTCCCCACCACCGAGGTTAATCTGACTGGCCTGTAGTTGCTGGGTTTATCCTTACACCCTTTTTTGAACAAGGGTGTAACATTTGCAATTCTCCAGTCCTCTAGCACCACCCCCGTATCTACGGATGTTTGGAAGGTTACGGCCAGTACCTCCGCAACTTCCACCATTACTTCCCTCAGTAACCTAAGATGCATCCCATCCGGACCGGGTAACTTATCTACTTTAAGTACAGCCAGCCTTTCAAGTACCTCCTCTATCAATTTTTAGCCCATCCAGTATCTCAACTACACCTTCCTTTACTGAGACTCTGGCAGCATCTTCTTCCTTGGTAAAGACAGATGCAAAGTATTCATGTAGTGTCTCAGCCATCCTCTCTGCTCCATGAGTAGATCTCCTTTATGGTCCCTAATTGGCCCCAGCCCTCCTCTTACTATCCGTTTACTATTTATATGCCTATAGAAGACTTTTGGATTCCCTTTTATGTTGGCTGACAGTCTATTCTCATACTCTCTCTTTGCCCCTCTTATTTCCTTTTTCACTTCCCCTCTGAACTTTCTATATTCAGCCTGGTTCTCACTTGTGTTATCAACCTGACATCTGTCATACACCTCTTTTTCTGCTTTATCTTACTCTCTTCTCTTTTGTCATCCAGGGAGCTCTGGCTTTAGTTGCCCTACCCGTCTCCCTCGTGGGAATGTATCTAGACTGTACCTAAACCATTTCCTCTTTAAAGGCCGCCCATTGTTCAATTACAGTTTTGCCTGCCAATCTTTGATTCCAATTTACCCGGGTCAGATCCGTTCCCATCCCACTGAAAATGTCCCCCCCTCAAATTGAGTATTTTTACTTTAGAGTGGTCCATGCCCTTTTCCATAGCTATTCTAAACCTTATGATCGCTGTTCCCTATATGTTCCCCCACTGACACTTGCTCCACTTGACCCACCTCATTCCCCAGAACCATATCCAGCAATGCCTCCTTCCTTGTTGCGCTGGAAATGTTCTGGTCAAGAAAGTTCTCCTGGACACATCTCAAAAATTCCTCCCCCTCTTTGCCCCTTGCATTATTACTATCCCAGTCTATATTAGGATAGTTGAAGTCTCCCATTATCACTACTCTATAGTTTTTACACCTCTCTGTAGTTTCCCTGCAAATTTGCTCCTCTATATCTTTCCCACTAGTTGGTGGCCTATAGAATACACCCAGTAATGTAATGGCACCTCTATTGTTTCTTAACTCTAACCAAATAGATTCTGTCCTTGGCCCCTCCAGGACAGCCTCTCTGTCCAGCACTGCAATATTCTCCTTAATCAATATTGCCACCCCCCTCCTTTCTTTCCTTCCCTATCTTTCCTGAACACCTTGCATCCATTGTAAACAACTTTACAACACCAAGTTATAGTCCAGCAATTTTATTTTAAATTCACAAGCTTTCGGAGGCTTCCTCCTTCCTCAGGAAGCCTCCGAAAGCTTGTGAATTTAAAATAAAATTGCTGGACTATAACTTGGTGTTGTTTCAACAACGTTCACCTGAGGAAGGAGGAAGCCTCCGAAAGCTTGTGAATTTAAAATAAAATTGCTGGACTATAACTTGGTGTTGTAAAATTGTTTACAATTGTCAACCCCAGTCCATCACCGGCATCTCCACACCTTGTATCCAGGAATATTTAGTACCCAATCCTGCCCTTTTTTGAGCCAGGTCTCCATTATTGCCATGACATCGTATTTCCATGTGGCTGTTTGTGCCTACAGCTCACCAACCTTGATTACCATGCTTAGTGCATTTACACACATGCACTGTAAATCTATCTTAGACCTTCTTGTACTCTCTCTTAGTCTGATCTCACCCAATACCGCACTATTTCTTACTCTAGTACTATCTTTCTCTCCCAATCCTTTGTGTACCTTGTTTCTCCTTTCTAATGCAACCCACTGGTGCCCATCCCCCTGTCAAATTAGTTTAAACCCCCCCACCACAGCACTAGCAAACCTTCCCGTGAAGACTTTGGTCCCAGCTCCGTTGAGGTGCAACCAGTCCAGCCTGTACAGGTCCCACCTCCCTCAGATCTGGTCCCAATGCCCCAGGAATCTAAAGCCCTCCCTCCTGCACCATCTCTCCAGCCACACATTCACCTGCTCTATCCTCCTATTTCTATGCTCACTAGCGCGTGGCACCGGCAGTAATCCGAAGATTACTATCTTTGAGGTCCTGCTTTTTAATCTCTTTCCTAACTCCCTAAACTCTGCCTGCATGGCCTCATCCCTCTTTCTACCCATGTCATTGGTACCGGTATGGACCACGACCTCTGGCTGTTCACCCTCCCCCTCCAGAATGATCTGCAGCCGCTCGTGACATCCTTGATCCTGACATCACGGAGGCAACAAACCATCCTGGAATCACGTCTGCGGCCGCAGAAACGCCTGTCTGTTCCCCTCACTATAGAATCCCCTTTAACTATTGCTCTCCTGACCTTTCTCCTCCCCCACGTACAGCTGGGCCACCCATGGTACTTTGGTCTACAATTCATTGTTCCACCAGCAATAAGGCATTTTATATTTAGAAATAATGTCAAATAGGTTTATAAAACAAAGAGTAATAATTAAATAGGGCAAGTTTGAAGTGCTTTCAGAGAAAGGAGCAGCGGGGCATAGAAGTAGGTCCAAAGAATAAGTCAAAAGGAAGCGATTAACAACAAATCTATAAAAGAAACTGGATGGGCGGTACTAAGTTTGTGTTGTTTCTGGACTCCTGAAAAGCTGGTTGGATCACCTCTGAAAGAAGAACTGGATGGGTTGAATGGCCTTTACTCGTTCCTATGTTCCCAGGTTGAGTACGAATAAATTTTGGATACCAAATTCCAAAAAGAGGCAGTTTCATTCACTTTATTCCTCCTTCCCTCAACTTCTCTCAGACTGCCCAGTTAAGATTGGGACCTTAATGCACGGGGAAAGCAAGGAGAATCTGGAACGTTACCACTGCATGGTATAACATGTCGACATACCAACAACCCAGGGCCATCAAGAGACCAAGACTATTTTGGTTATTTTTTTTGCACGAAGAGGCAAAATTCACTATAAATCCTACATACTTGTAGAACACGAGTACAGAGTTTGCCCATTCCCATTTTCTCCTCTCCATTCATAAAGGCAATGACTGTTGCTGGGATATGGCTTCACAGGCACTGGCTGCCTCTAAATATCTTTTATGTGGCCATTCCTTTCATGCGAGTCTAACCAACGAGTGTTGGCAGTCTCATCACAGCTAGGCCTAATCCTCTCCTCACCCAATGTTGACAAATACACATGATCTAGCAGGGATCAGGTGTGGGAGCTCTGGCTGATTGATTTTCCCCTCCCAATGCCCACCCCACCACTGCCCCAACTGAGATCAGCTCACCCCGCACAGACTGGAGACTGAACCTCGAAATTTCTCGGTCCGTATGGCTCAGTAGCACATCATTGTACATTTATTCACTTAGCCATGAGGGGAGTCTAATAGATTTAAAAATAGATATTGCTCCCCCCACCCTTGAAAAAAAAGAAGTCACGCCATCTTTCCTGGCCGGGGTAGCCAATGTAACCCTGCATCCTCTGGCAGCTGAATGAGAGCAGCTTCTGCAGTTGTCTGGGAGTGACTCCTGCTGAAATTCTCAATTGAAGTGCAATATATACATTATACATGAGAAGGATAGAAAAGTAGATCGAGGGGAAGAAAATACATTTAAGGAAATAAAGAAATAAAACTTCAAGTAAATTTATATTATGAAGTTGTAGTTGGGGTTCTGACAAAGAGTAAAAGATGTCCCAATTCTCTAATTATACAAACCAAATGCTTTGGAACTGATCCCACAAGTCCTGCCTCACCACACCACTTATAAAGAGACATACTGCAGCCTGGAAAAGCATCAAATATGTACCAACCATTACAAAAGAAAAATCTACAATCTTCCACCCACTATGTTCACTACCCTTAGTGTTAAAAAAACCCCCACATTGCTAATATCCTGCATAGCAGGACAAGCTTTATTCAGTGATCAGGAATTGTCTAACTACATTGGGTAGCATAACAAAACAAACTGGGCCCCAAATGAAAGGGTAAAAAAAGTTAAGCAACTATAACATGTCAAATGTGAATCAGAAAATGTACCAGTCTTTGTTGGGGTTATCATAATTAACTATCAGAAAAAAATATTGGCAGATAACAAACGTGCAAGTTCCAAAAGACATTCAGTTCTCAAAAGGGTTAATCTGCACCTTACCTGACTGGTACATGCACTCCACAAGTAAACACACGCACCAAGACCAACACTTAGAACATTTGCTGCTGACCAATCCACAAGATTGAGGTAAAAATCATCCTGCAATTCCGGAGCATCCAGAACCTTAAACGGAATCTTTGAAATCTTTCTTGTTGGTTTCCGTGGTGATCGCAACAACTTTTGACTATTCAAATAGAGAGAAAGACAGTTGGATCTATAGTTAGTTGAAGAGGTATCATGTACTAACTCTACACAATGTGGGTGTGACAAATATGAAAGTTCTGTCTTGGTTGGTTTGGACCTGTCCCTTTAAGTCAGGCACAAAGCATGAGGTTTTAAAAAAAACCTCAGCCTCAACTTATTTTGTAACATAGAAACATAGAAAATAGGAGCAGGAGTAGGCCATTCAGCCCTTTGAGCACACTCCGCATTCAATATGATCATGGCTGATCCTCTATCTCAATACCATATTTCCGCTCTCTCCCCATATCCCCTGATGCCTTTTGTGTCTAGAAATCTATTTAGCTCCTTCTTAAATATATTTAGTGACTTGGCCTCCATAGCCTTCTGTGGTAGAGAATTCCACAGGTTCACCACCCTCAGAGTGAAGAAATTTCTCCTCATCTCAGTCCCAAATGTCCTACCCAGTATCCTGAGACTGTGACCCCTCATTCTGGACATCCCCAGCCAGGGGAAACATCCTCCCTGCATACAGTCTGTCTAGCCCTGTCAGAATTTTATATGTTTCAATGAGATCCCCTCTCATTCTTCTAAACTCGAGTGAATACAGGCCCAGTCGACCCAATCTCTCCTCATACGACAGTCCTGCCATCCCAGGAATCAGTCTGGCAAACCATCGCTGCACTCCCTCTATGGCAAGCATATCAGTTCTTAGGTAAAGAGACCAAATTTGCACACAATACTCCAGGTGTGGTCCCACCAAGGCCCTGTACAACTGCAATAAGACATCCTTGCTCCTGTACTCAAATCCTCTTGCAATAAAGGCCAACATACCATTTGCCTTCCTAACTGCTTGCTGCAACTGTATGTTTGCTTTCAGTGACTGGTGTACAAAGGCAAGTATAGCCTTCATTAGGTAAGGAGACCAAAACTGTACACAGTACTCCAGGTGTGGTCTCCCCAGAGCCCTATATAACTGCAGCAAGACTTCCTTACTCTTATACACCAACACCCTTACAATAAAGGCTAACATACCATTTGCTTTCCTAATTGCTTGCTGTTCCTGCATGTTAACTTTCTGTGATTTGTGTACAAAGATGCCCAAATCCCTCCCAATATCAACATTTCTTAGTCTCTCACCTTTTAAAAAATATTCTGCTTTTCTATTGATTTTTAAAAAAATTGTCCATAAGCAATGCCACGAGAGATTAATTTATCATATAGCAACACATGATAACGTTCCTTGGTGCATTACACCCAGAAACACAGAGAGCGCTGATTTTCCTCTCAGGGCGTTCCCCCAGTGCAGCGGGGTGGAATACACCAGAAATGTACTTTACCCGGACCTTGACCGTTGTGCCCTAATTTCCTCTGGATGCTAATTTACATATGGTGCCATATGATAACATACGTTTGCAAAGTTTGTTGTCATAGTCTCCTTAGTGATGGGCCTAAGGGGAAGTCTAACACTATTTTCAAAAATATATATACTGATTTCAGGATTGGTTTATTCAGGAATAGGACAGCATGTTAATTTTGAATGAGATGGGCAACAGGTAGAGAGCTATAAAAAGGAGTGAACAGACAATAATCCTCCAAGAGCAGTTCGATCAAGCCCACTGCCTTTCCAACTCTCTCCTTTCCTTCAAATGCCTCCTCAAAACCTAGCTCTTTGATCTTCCTTTTGGTCATGACCTCTAACCCTTCTCCTTCCACTTCTGGTCTCCAGTTACTCACACTTGCTTGAAGTGCTTTGGGACATTGTAGAACCATTGAAGCTTACAGCCTAGAAGACGACCAAGAGCCCCTTGTGCCTATGCTGGCTCATTGCTAGATCAATCTAATACCCATAGACCTGTATCTTTCTCTGCTTCAAATATTTATCCAGTTTTCCCTTAAAAAATTTATTATTTTAAAGTGCTATATGAGTGCAAGTGCAAAAATGTTTAATTCTAGCACCAAAATCCTTCACCTTATAATTATTAATATACAATTATATTTTATTTGTGCTGCAGCTGCTCTTGTTCAGAGGGAGCTCTCTAACAAGGATGAGCAATAAACCTAATACATAATCTCAAGAGGTCCAAATAAGGCCTGTCCTCGTCCTAAAAGAAAAGAATAATTTTCTCCTACCAGCTACGAATATTTCTTATAATGGTTCGTGCTGGAAGCAATAAAATTGTTAAAAAATGTAATTGTTAGCAATTCTATTAAGAATTTTTCACCATTGAAGTGAACTTTGAGAACCCCTCATTCAAAGCAAAAGCCATCAAAAAATATAAATACATTTTTTTAAAAAGCAATCAACATGGAGAGGCAGTATAATCTAAATGGTACTATTTTGATGAGGGTGCAAGAGTAGAGGGACCTGGAGGTACATATTCACAAATCTTTGAAGGTGGCAGGGTAAGTTGATAAGGCGGTGAAGAGAGCATATGGCATAGTTAGCTTTGTAAATAGGGGCATTGAATACAAAAACTGGATAAACCTTTACAAATCACTGGTTAGGCCTCAGCTGGAGTATTGAGTACAATTCTGGGCACCACACTTTAGGAAGGAAGTCAAGGCCTTGGAGAGGGTACAGAGGAGGTTTATCAGGAAGATACCAAGGATGAGGGACTTCAGTTATGCGGAGAGATTGGAGAAGCTGGTATTGTTCTCCCTAGGACAGAGAAGCTAAAGGGGAGACCTAATAGAGGTATTCAAAGTTATGAGGGGTTTTGATGGAGCAAGTAGGGAGAAACTATTTCCTCTGGCATTTGGGTCAGTAACCAGGGGTCATAGATTTAAAATAATTGGGAAAAGAACTAGAGGAGAAATGAGGAGAAATGTTTTCACACTTGGGTTGTTAAGATCTGGAACGTGCTACCTGAAAGGGCGATGGAAGCAGATTCCAGGGGAACTTTCAAAAAGCAACTGGACATGTACTTGAAGAGGACTCATTTGCAGGGTTATGGGGAAAAAGCTTGGATGTGGGACTAAATTGGACAGCTTTTCAAAGAGCCGGAGCAGGCATGAAGGGCCGAATGGCCTCCTTCTGTGCTGTAAGATTCTATGAAAGTTTCATACTAGTAGGAACTTAGAGGCAAAGAGAAGAGGTCAGTTGAGTGAACACACATACTTTTTATTCCAGAAGCTAATCTATAACTTCCATACTTTTTATTTTTAAAAAAATGAAAATTATTGAACAAAGTCAATAATGGCCTGGCTAGACACAAATTACCTTTTATTGCTGACGGGGGACAATGAATATGGAGAAATCTCATTCCCACTTTCAGTAGTAGACCTCTTTGTGCTCAAGGCATACTGCAAACAAGAGAACACACAGGCTAGATTAAAACTTGGAATTAAAGCTGCATTCTGCCACAATCAACAGCACTCAGTGAAGGGGAATAACGTATTATAGAATAAAATCCCTGTACGAGATAGATATATTACAATGGAATGTTTGCTGAATTTAATCCAGTTATTTTTAGTTTTGTGCTATGTTAATGACGAACCATTGTTAATCAGCCATCAATATTACATTAAAAATATTTGACCACTTTGTCTTTGGTCACAGTAATCTTTAACAGCCTGATGCAAATCAATAGTTTATTTTAAAAAAAAATCAGTTACTTGTACCCAGTTAAGAAAATGGAAAACTCTTAAAAGCTTTTCAAATCCAAAGCACAAGAGAAATACACGAACACACCAATGTGTATAACAAAAGACCACCAACCCCACTACTTTCAAAAGGCCCATGTACAATTTTCACCATCGAGTAATCTCAACTTACCTGCCTTGCTTTGGAGATTAAATAACCATAGGGAAAAAAAATCAAAAGAAAGAGAAAGAACTTACATTTATGTAGGACCTCATGACATTACAGAAACATCCCAAGGCAACTGACATACAATGAATTACTTTGAAATGCAATCAATATTGTTTTTTGGCAAAATGAGGCAGCCATTTTGTGCAAAGCAATGAGATGAACAACCAGTTAATCATTTTTGATGTCACTGATTGAGGGAAGAATGTTGCCCAGGACATTGGGAAAATTCCTGCCTCTTTTTCAAATAGTGCCAGGGATCCTTGGCATCGACCTGAACTACTGGAACATCTCATCTGAAGGACAGCATCTCTGACAATGCGGCACTCCCTCAGACTGATATGTTCGTGCAGTACTATGTCATGTGCTCAAGTCCTGGAATGGGGCTTGAATCCACAACCTTCCATCTCAGAAGCAAAAGAAGAAGAAACATGCAGCAGAAGGTAATTATTTGTAGGGGTCGCATCTAAAATTATTGTAACTGAAGGGCTCTCAAAAAGAAGAAAGTGTTAGAATAAACCTTTAATTGTTTGAAAGACAAGAAAAAACTTGTCATTTTCTTCCCAGAATATTTCCTGTATGTAACAGAACTGTTGCATACAGGAGGGGTCAGAGAACTGAACTAATGTTGACTCCCGAGAAAGCAATGCCAGTCTTCCTATTCGACTCTGGTTTTACTACCGATGGTGTTACAATTCAGGAAAGCATTTTCCAATTTTGCATGGTATAATCTAGTTGACTATAGACAAAAGGAGCCAATTCAGCCAGTCCGTAAACCACTGCATTATTGGACAGTTTGTTCTTACTGGGCACTTACTCTGAATAGATTCCGTCGCTCCTGCATTGGCATCTGGAATCTCCGATCCTCAGTCTGAGGATCGCTCACTTTTTCAATGCCTGCTCCCAGTAGCTCATTCTTCAGCAAGGCAGCATACGCTACACCATCTGTCATTGGACAGAACAAACGCCATTACTGCATCACAACTATCCCTTATATACCATGAAGATCAGCAACACATTCATTCCAGATCATCATTTTAACTCTTTCATCTCTTGAAATCTGCATCTGAACACAATCCAGACAAAAAGGGATGATCTCTCCTCCAACTGTGAAATGCTACAACTGAAAGGAGCACTGTACTCCATTTCATCTCAGTGGATACAAGCTCAAAATACAGCTTGAATTTAACATTGGTGTCGCAATGTAATTTTAAGGTCTACACGGGGAGCCCGCACTGTCTGCTGCCCGGCAGCAGCAACAAGGTGGGAGGTGCTAACTGGCCAGAAGGGGCCCAGGATAGTTTTAAAACTTTGCCTGGCTTTGAACTCCTTGTGGGCCAGGAGGAGCGGGAGTGCACCCTACAGGCCCCTCAAGGAGTACTTGGGGCTCCCCAACCCTGGCATCCCCCGATCTTCATGGAATCCCCAGCCCGGTATCCCCATGATCTTTCATTAAAAAGAAACCCTGGTCTGTCCCTCCCACTGTGAAGCCAAGGAATCCCCTCCACCCACTGACTGCCAGGTATACTTCCCAGGGGTCCGCCTGCTGAGAGATTCCCACTCCTGCCCGCTGGCCTGGTGGCCTCCTTGTCCTCGACCTTGCCGGGTTCATTGCCTGCTACCGAGCTCCTGCGCACCCTTCCCGCCCTCCCTACCCCCCTGTAAAAATCAAGGCCAATGAGTCTGGGATGAGTCAACTGATTCTTACTGTCTGAACACCAAAGTTCCACAAACTAGCCCGTCCAGCTTTAATACACATCTTCAATACCTGGCTCACTAACAAAGTCTTTGCTTCAGTGGCTGCCATACACGGCTGTAAGAAGAATTTTAAAACTGTGTGAATCCACTTTGATTTAAAACACAGCACTTAAAATGTAACTTATTTCAAAATCCTTTTAATGGCAAAATGGTCAAAAAATTCTGATATGTGACACCCATCAAAGCATCACTAATTTTCAGTAAGATTCAGAGGATAGGGAGCTCTAATAAATAACCTTGGGTGTGTGCTGACCAGTTCTTATTATAATAGTGTACAAAAAAAAAATGGATGCTCAGAAAAGATGCTTAGAAAAGCAGGAACTGAGGTGCAATTCAGGTACATATATGAATTTGAAAACTGATTTTCATATGTTTTGCTCATATATTTACATCTACTGGTCATTTGTGTAATGATATAGTACGAGCATTTATAAATTTTCCTTAACTTTCAATATTACATCTCATTTTGAGTGCTTATATAAGTTAGAGGCATTTCTCTATGTTAATATTTGATGTCCTACCAATTAGCTAAGTGGATTTAGGCAGACTTCTGTAGCTAGAGAACACTGAAGATAGAGTTCAGTTACAAGAGGCTTAACCGCTGAGAGCTTAAGTATAAAACATTTTTTAAACCCAAATAATATTTGATATATTTGAAATATTGTTCTCCTTGGAACGGAGAAGGCTGAGAGGAGATTTGATAGAGGTATTCAAAAATCACGAAGGGTCTAGACAGAGTAGATAGAGAGAAACTGTTCCCATTGGCGGAAGGGTCAAGAACCAGAGGACATAGATTTAAGGTGATTGGCAAAAGAACTAAAAGGTGACATGAGGAAAAACTTTTTCACACAGCAAATGGTTATGATCTGGAATGCACTGCCTGAGGGGGTGGTGGAGGCAGATTTAATAGTGGCCTTGAAAAGGGAACTGGATAAGTACTTGAAAAGAAAAAAATTGCAGGGCTAAGGGGATAGGGCGGAGGAGTGGGACTAGCTGGATTGCTCTTGCATAGAGCTGGCATAGACTCGATGGGCCAAATGGCCTCCTTCGTGCTGTAACCTTTCGATGATTCTTAGTAAAGTTATTCCTTTTTATTCAATCTTGAATTACAAAGAAATCTGAAAAAAATTCAAAATGACTTTCTGGCAGATATAGGGAAAAGACACCAAGAGTAAATAATCATAGCAAGTAAAAGAAAAGGGAAATCTTATGCAATAAAAATAAGAGTATAACCGATGAAGTTGCAAGCTCCAGCCCATGTTCTCCACTGCAGAAAACTGGCAAAAAAGGTATTAAAAATTGTTTGTAGCGTCTATTGGAAAGGCGAAAAGGTGGAAGCTTTCATTTTTCTACATTATTAGGGAAGAATCACTAAATGTTTATAGTAATTTCAATTGTGAGGAGAAAATCTGATGTACTAATAAGTAAGTTTGAGCAATTCAAAATGTAACATATTAAAGCACAGATTTTTTTATTGTTGTGCAGAAAAGGGGAGAAGCTATTGATCAATATGCAACTGTGTGATATACTCAAATTAAGACACAGATTTTGTGAATTCAGAGAACGACTAATAAAGAGTAGAATAATTTCTATAACAATAGATAATTTTCACAGAGAAAGGTTGCTCAGAGAGGAAAATCTGATGTTAGACAGCAGTACAGATATACAGAGTGTCCGGAGCCTTAAAAGAACAAACTAAAGAGATGTGTAGGGGTGAAAATGCCTGTAATCAAAAGACAGATTATCAAGACACCTCACATACATTTGATTAAATTATGCAATACTGTTATGTGGACAATCATTTTGTGCACAGCAAGGTCCCATAAACAGCAACGAGATTAATGACTGGTTAATTTGTTTTTGGTTATGTTGGTTAAGGAAGGAATACTGGACAGAATACCAGAAGAATTCACTGTTCTTTAAACAGTGTTTTAGGATCTTCATGGGAATCTTTAGAACAGGCAAATGGGACTCAGTTTTAACTTCTCATCCAAAGGATGAAGAACAAAGGAGAGGAGTTAACAGTAATAGATGGAATAGTTTACAAAAGGAGTGAAATTGTAACTCCAGTCAAAATAAACAAAAGATTTATTTGAATCATAGAAATTTAAAAACAGGCATACAAGGTCATA
Source organism: Heptranchias perlo (assembly GCF_035084215.1). Taxonomy (NCBI): domain Eukaryota; kingdom Metazoa; phylum Chordata; class Chondrichthyes; order Hexanchiformes; family Hexanchidae; genus Heptranchias; species Heptranchias perlo. The sequence goes on along the minus strand of NC_090333.1, from coordinate 36,277,156 downwards.
CATTAGCCCAGAATAATTGATTGCAAATTGTTCACTGCTTAAATAGAGGCCAAACCAACAAATAGAACCACCACACCAGAAAGTCAGTACGGATTCGTTCACATGGCAGAAGGACTACTCGATAGTTACTAATGAGTATTCAGCGTAACCAGAGGTATACATACTACACAAGTAAGACAGTGATAAATTGTTTGAGAGCTTTTTTTTTGCCAGACACGGAATAGTGAAGTCTTTATTTACAATGAATCACTGTTTATAAGTGCCAAGTTCCGACAGTTTACCAAAGAATGAGATTTCATTTACACAACTTCAAGTCTAGGCCCGCCCAGTCAAATGGACCAGTGGAGGAGTCCATACAGACTGCAAAGAACGTCATGAAGAAGTCATGGGACATATGTATATGAGAATCCAGTTTACCACAGTATTCTGTTAGAGTGCAGGCAATTACTCATGGGAAAGGGAATAACAGCCAACATTTCCACCAAAGAATTGCTGTAAGTCAGAAACAGTACAACATACCAAGCTCATGTAAAAATATCATTTTGACAAAAGAACAAAATTTCCAGCACTAAAATTTGATGATAAAGTGGGTCTTGGAAATTACACCACACACATAAAATGATACTATCAAGGAAGGAGTGTATCCAAGATCATACTTGGAACAAACAGAACAAGGTGCACTGCATAACTGTTGAAACATCAAAAGAGGCAAATGAGGTGTGGACTCCTGAATCACCTATTGAGGATGCAATAGCCAGAGAGTCTGATCCAGTCGTATTATCTTTACTGTGGGACAGATCAGACACCAAGAGAGATGGGGCTGGTAAATCAAATCCATCAGAAAGTGAAAATCTGAAGAAAGAAGTTCTAATTGTGAGATTGAACATCCACAAATACTTATGACGGGTAACTGTTGTGATCCTGTACTTCCAATATGGTGCCGTGCTCACTGGGAGTGCTGGTCACAAATAAGGCTACAACACTGTCGCCTCGATTCTCCACCCGTGTTTCCTCCGAGCTCAGCTCGCCACTGGTGGAAGCATGCACCAAATTGTGCCTCTCCTCAGGTCTTGGCCTTGAATGTCATCAACCAACTCCTGCAGTGCATATTCCTGGGCCCCAGTCAGCCAGCGCTGCAACCTTTGGGGCCCTTAAAATAATGTTGGCACATTGACTACTGGAAGATGACTGAATCATGGGAACTGCCAGGGTAATTGACATTCAAGTGCACAATTCTGTTTCTATGGTCACAGACCAGCTGCATGTTCATGCAATGGTAACCCTTTCTGCTCAAACAGAATAGCATTGTAGCAGATGACACTCTGGTGGGGGGGGAAGAAAAATGAAGATAAACAATTTGAAAATAATTAAAGGGGAAGTTAGAAAAATGTCTTTACATAGAGGGTGGTTAGAATGTGGAATTTTCTGCCACAAACCATTGTTGGAAAGAAAGTCCATAAATTACTTTAAAAAAGAAAATTAGACAGTTGTTTGAAAAGTTGAATATTAAAAGGATATAGGAACCAAGCAGGAGAGTGAGGATTAGAATAGGTAGTTCATGTGGATGCCTTGCTGGGCCAAATGGCTTGTTCCTGTGCTGTAACATTCTACGATTCTCTAATCAGTTTGTGTGTGAATATTTGAGACATTCCTTAATCAGTATCTGACAATGTATCAATTAGCTAACGGACGGAGGCAGATTTCTTTGAACAGAAAGCAGTGAAGATGGATTTCTTTTAACACTGGCTAAATTGCAGAGAGTTACTGTACATAATGTTGATTTTAATCCTGAAGTTATGCCTTTCTATTCAACCTTAGATTAAAAATAACTTTGAAACAAGTTCAGTATAGGAACGTCGCTAGTTGGAAAAACCGAGCTAGTGAAGGAAGTCGAGAAGAATGTTTTGCAGGTTCAAATTCCCTTAAGAATTCATCCTCCTTGCAGCAAATCTCAATGTCTAATATACAGTGACTGCATATTGAAATACATGACACCTTGCCAGACAGTTCGATTAACTGTTTCTATATACTATTCATAGAATTTTTCAGTCATCTTATTTGATTGAGTTACAACTGCCCAAGGACACAAGAATAACTGATACACAAATTTGTTTTAGGATTAATTTTGCTGCCATTTTTCTCTCATACTGGCCAACTGCCACCAGCATATCCATTGCACATTAGCAAATCAGAGTGATGGATTTCTACAAAATGTCACTGTGATGAGCATCAGTTTAAAAATTGGGCAAAGCTTGCAATGACATTTCCCAAGATGTAAAAGCACAATATAATACAGATGGACAAAATGTACCCAAAGGAGCCAGGCTAATTCTAGGGTCTCAGCATTGTAACTGGCTGGGTTTGGAACAAGCTCTCAACAACTGGGTCACCACACCGCCTTAATGGGACAAGATTTAAATAATCCTCTTCCTGAAAAGTTTAAACTTCGAGGGGGAATCTCTCCTTTATGCATTACATGTAACCCATTTATAAATAGCATGTTTATGACTTTGTTACACCTAGCACACAGAGGAAATCTTGCCCCTCATATTACATTACAAAAAAAACAATGTTTTTTAACAGTATAATACAACTGTGACAAAAGTGAACTATTTTTGTCTATGATGGTTTAATCATTTGATTTTTTTTTCTTGCTGGTCACAGCACACACAGGGTTAAAAGTCAATCACTGCTAGCTGCTTTTCCCCCCTCCAAGTTGCAGAGGATATGCAATGCAATCTGTTTTGCCTAAAATATTAATACGCCTCTGTGGTGTGTTCGTGTTAAACAAAAGGGGGCTCAATATGCTATCATCTGTTGAATGCAGGGTCAATGGGCTCATGGGTCTTTCTATCCAGCATTATCAACAATAGCTAGCTGGACAAATTGTTAACTTCCAACATTCACAGATTGTCCCTCCATCTTCCAAAGCTGAGGAGGTCATGTTACATGATATATTCCAGTCAGCCAGAGTACAGAAGCAAGGTTTCTCCATTCAACTCCTGGGTCTTGCTACAGTTACCAAGATATTGAATAGGTAATAATACACTCTGGGTCATAGGGGCATGAGGTCACCTTACAGCAGGGTCACCCAAAGAAAAACTCAAAAACGCAACAACATTTAACTTCCTCACGGTAAAGAGAAGACAGACATGTACTGTACCTTTTCCATTATCAGAATTTGCTTCCTTTGCTTTTCGATTCTGGTTGGGGGATTTTCCATTTTCCTGATAAAGGCCAAAAATACAGCAAATTCTTTACTGAGTGAACATTCTCAACCCCCCCCCCACAATACACTGCACAAATTAGTCAAAAATGTTAACGCAGTATAGTTAATGCCAGAACATTATTACTAACAGACGAATGGGTAGCTTGGAGTGTTTGTTGCAAGGTTGTAATTCAATTTAAGGGATCAAATGTGTTGATGAACAGTGACAAAGGTAAGCCTCCTATAGAATGCTGGTTGCCCATTCATTGGTATTTTGGAATGAGTGACAGGACTGACTTGTTCCCCCTTCCCTCCTGCCATCATCACACGGAGACTGTGGCACAATAGGTTGGTACACCAACTTGCTGTGCCACCTTTGTGCCTTTCCAGATACATGCTCTCTCTCACTAGGCACATCCCAACATGTGCGTTAAATGTGAACAATTGATACAGGAGAATCAGCAAAAGCTATAAAGGAACCAGAGAGTAGGTAACACTTTCCAGCAACATTTGAAGCTAAATTACTATGTGTTTTAAATAGTGATGCAGAAACGTTATCGCAATTATCAACAAGGCTTAAAGGTGCTTGGTCACTAGGCAAGAATGTTTAGCAACACAAATTAATTGTGGTGAAATCAGAGTCTGCAGCAGCTTTTGCAATGCAATTTGTGAAAAGTTTCAACGAAGCGATGATACTTGAATTTTGAGGCAATAATCAGAATTTCTCAATGATTTTACAATGTTAATTAAAAGTTCTCACAAGACTTAATGTCACCAAAAAATTGTCAATTTTCTTTTTTAAAAAAAAAGGATTTTCCGGGTTCCTGTGTCACCAACTTAAAATCTGATTAACACATGCAATGACATTTCTCAAACCATCCAAAGTGGAAAGTTTCACTAAAGCACAGTAGACTCAAGATGGACAAACATGATAACCTTGTGACCGGAGTGAGATTTCCAATTTACCCTTATCATCAGTTTACATAGGGTCTGCTAGACTGACTTACATCACTTAAGATGCTGTTTCACTCATGTTAGTGGTAAGATTATATCATTGTAACTTTTAAAAAATAAAAATAGTATTATCATTCTCTTACATTTATGGTATGAAAGTTGATGCTCCAGTTGGAACTCGCCCTGGTTGGGATAAACCGGTCACCTGTTTTGCGTGGAAGGGTTGCTGGCGAGTTTGAGGTTACAGGTCGGGTGCTCAAGGCAGACTGTTTAAAAATAAAAATGGTTCACATCAGCAGCAGATTATAAAGAGAGATAAAAATAATCTTAAAATGCATCAAATCCTGAGTATTATAGATAGAAACTATTTGGATTTAGAAGAACTGAATGAATTAATGAATCACAATGCACTGAAAATACAGACCAAACACAATAGCACAGTGCAACTACTGATTCCATCCATCATTAAACATCAGCTTAAAGACATTTATCAAAATCTCAAACTATAAAACCGCTTCCTATACCTACACCCTCAGATGGAACACATTAGTTATGGCTCCCTCAGGCATATAGGCACATTTTACATAGAGTTATATAAATAATCCATGCACTTCCCCAGGACAAAGTTTATTTTGGATATTTAATTAGCACCTTTTTGTCTACTTCAGTTAGTTTTCAAAAAAGAAGTTAAAATACAGTTCTTCAATCTCTACTTTTGTGCAATTTTTGCTTCTGGGTCTAGTGTTCACTGAAATGTATTGGTCTGGATTGTTTTCAGTACAGATAGTCACAAGAAGTTGGATATATAATAAAATGTAGGTTAAACTAAATACCCCTTACAGTCACTAACTACAATCAACGCTCTAATGAAAAAGAGCCTCATTTTCTCCAGTCTCTCCTCATAATTAATGTCTCTCATCCTTGGCATCATCTTTGTGAACCTTTTCCGTAACCTCTCCATGACCTTTCTATAATAGGGTACCCAAAACAGTGCACATTATTTGTAACTATGGCCTAATCACTTGATTTTTATAGGTTTAACATTACCTCTGCTTTTTAAACTCAATTTTATTTCGTATGGCACTAAGTTTTAGAGGAGACGGCAACAGCCAATGCCACCTCTTTCCAGTTCGCTGCTGCCATTGACCAAATTGCTCGCTTATCCCTTTCTCCAAACAAACTCTCCCTTCTTCCACCAGCCGTTCCTCCAGCTCTACCTCAGTGAAATTTCCAGGCACATTTCCACCTCTCTTTTGGCCGGCCATCTTCTCCACCTAGCTGCTTAGCCTGCTGTTGGCTCTTCTGCCCACAAACATTTAAAATAGCTCTCCCAGCCACAAGTTACCACCCCACTGAATGCTCCTGGCCAAAGACGGACGGAACTCTGACAGGAGTCCACCAATTGATATTAAAATTAGTTGACCCCAGAATACACCGCAGGGTCAGTAGTGCACACTTTTGGCAAATGGGACTGTCTGCCCACTTACGATCAGCCAGTTAAGTCTGATCTGTAGAAAGCCCGAGCCACTCTACATAACAAGGGGCTGTCAAACCCTGAAAAAGATGTGAATGCTTCATGTCACCAAGTATATTAAAAGTACCATTTAATCCAAACCCAACAAAAATGTTATTTAGTTTCCACAGGTTACACACAATTGCGTTAGCCCAGGTGGTAAACAACAGCAGCCATCTGCTTAGACATAGAACCACCAAAATTTAACCTTGGCACAAGTTGAGGTCACTTTTCCTCTGCTCTTTTGTTTGACATCTCCTTGCAGTGCACCAGCCTTTCCTTCAGACTCCTTCCGATATCACAGCCGATTTCGGGAATTTATACTGGGTATGGTAGCATAGTGGTTATGTCACTGGACTAATAATCCGGAGACATGAGTTCAAATCCCGCCACGTTGGGGAATTTAAATTCAATTAATTAAATAAAATCTGGAATTAAAAAAAACTAGTATCAGTAATGGTGACCATGAAACTACCAGGTTGTCGTAAAAACCCATCTGGTTCACTAATGTCCTTTAGGGAAGGAAACCTGCCGGCCTTACCTGGTCTGGCCTATATGTGGCTCCAGACCCACTGCAACGTGATTGATTCTTAATCGCCCTGTGAAATGGCCTAGCAAGCCACTCAGTTGTACAATCTCACTACAGAAAGTCACAATAAGAATAAAACCGGATGGACCACCCAGCATTGGACCACTAGGCACTGGACACGACAAAGGCAAACCAAGCCATGCTCACAGAATCATACTTTTCAGCCAACATCCCAGACTCTTCCATCACCATCCCTGGGTATGTCCTGTCCCACCGGTAGGACAGACCCACCAGAGGTGGCGGTACAGTGATATACAGTCAGGAGGGAGTGGCCCTGGGAGTGCTCAACATTGACTCTGGACCCCATGAAATCTCATGGCATCAGGTCAAACATGGGCAAGGAAACCTCCTGCTGATTACCACTTACCGTCCTCCCTCAGCCGATGAATCAGTCCTCCTCCATGTTGAGCACCACTTGGAAGAAGCACTGAGGGTAGCAAGGGCACAGAATGTACTCTGGGTGGGGGACTTCAATGTCCATCACCAAGAGTGGCTCGGTAGCACCACTACTGACTGAGCTGGCCAAGTCCTGAAGGACACAGCTGTCAGACTGGGCTTGCGACAGGTGGTGAGCGAACCAACATCAGGGGAAAACCTACTTGACCTCATCCTCACCAATCTACCCGTCGCACATGCATCTGTCCATGACAGTATTGATAGGAGTGACCACCGCACAGTCCTTGTGGAGACGAAGTCCTGCCTTCACACTGAGGACGCCATCCAACGTGTTGTGTGGCACTACCACCATGCTAAATGGGATAGATTAAGAACAGGTCCAGCAGCACAAAACTGGGCATCCATGAGGCGCTGTGGGCCATCAGCAGCAGCAGAAATGTATTCCACCACAATCTGTAACCTCATGACCTGGCATATTCCTCACTCTACCATTACCAACAAGCCAGGGGATCAACCCTGGTTCAATGAAGAGTGTAGAAGAGCATGCCAGGAGCAGCACCAGGCGTACCGAAAAACGAGGTGCCAACCTGATGAAGCTACAACACAGGACTACATGCATGATAAACAGCAGAAGCAACATGCTATTTTTAAAAAAAATTTTTTATTCGTTCACGGGATGTGGGCGTCGCTGGCAAGGCCGGCATTTATTGCCCATCCCTAATTGCCCTCGAGAAGGTGGTGGTGAGCCGCCTTCTTGAACCGCTGCAGTCCGTGTGGTGACGGTTCTCCCACAGTGCTGTTAGGAAGGGAGTTCCAGGATTTTGACCCAGCGACAATGAAGGAACGGCGATATATTTCCAAGTCGGGATGGTGTGTGACTTGGAGGGGAACGTGCAGGTGGTGTTGTTCCCATGCGCCTGCTGCCCTTGTCCTTCTAGGTTGTAGAGGTCGCGGGTTTGGGAGGTGCTGTCGAAGAAGCCTTGGCGAGTTGCTGCAGTGCATCCTGTGGATGGTGCACACTGCAGCCACAGTGCGCCGGTGGTGAAGGGAGTGAATGTTTAGGGTGGTGGATGGGGTACCAATCAAGCGGGCTGCTTTATCTTGGATGGTGTCGAGCTTCTTGAGTGTTGTTGGAGCTGCACTCATCCAGGCAAGTGGAGAGTATTCCATCACACTCCTGACTTGTGCCTTGTAGATGGTGGAAAGGCTTTGGGGAGTCAGGAGGTGAGTCACTCGCCGCAGAATACCCAGCCTCTGACCTGCTCTTGTAGCCACAGTATTTATATGGCTGGTCCAGTTAAGTTTCTGGTCAATGGTGACCCCCAGGATGTTGATGGTTTGGGATGGTAGACAGAGCTAAGCTATTCCACAACCAACGGATCAGATCAAAGCTCTGCAGTCCTGCCACATCCAATCGTGAATGGTGGTGGTCAATTAAACAACGAACGGGAGGAGGGGGCTCTGTGAACATCCCCATCCTCAATGATGGCAGAGCCCAGCACATGAGTGCAAAAGACAAGGCTGAAGCGTTTGCAACCATCTTCAGCCAGAAATGCTGAGTGGATGATCCATCTCTGCCTTCTCCCGATATCCCTACAATCACAGAAGCCAGTCTTTAGCCAATTCGATTCACTCCACGTGATATTAAGAAACGGCTGAATGCACTGGATACAGCAAAGACTATGGGCCCCGACAACATCCCGGCTGTAGTGCTGAAGACTTGTGTTCCAGAACTAACTGCGCCTCTAACCAAGCTGTTCCAGTACAGCTGCAACACTGGCAATTAGCCAACAATGTGGAAAATTGCCCAGGTATGTCCTGTCCACAAAATGTGGAGATGCCGGTGATGGACTGGGGTTGACAATTGTAAACAATTTTACAACACCAAGTTATAGTCCAGCAATTTTATTTTAAATTCACAAGCTTTCGGAGGCTTCCTCCTTCCTCAGGTAAATGTTCAGGAGCTCCTCGAAGCCTACGCATTTATACATGTGGACTATAAATTGGTGTTGTAAAATTGTTTACAACTGTCCACAAAAAGCAGGACAAATCCAATCTGGCCAACTACCGCCCCATCAGTCTACTCTCAATCATCAGCAAAGTGATGGAAGGTGTCGTCGACAGTGCTATCAAGCGGCACTTACTCACCAATAACCTGCTCATCGATGCTCAGTTTGGGTTCCGCCAGGACCACTCGGCTCCAGACCTCATTACAGCTTTGGTCCAAACATGGACAAAAGAGCTGAATTTCAGAGGTGAGGTGAGAGTGACTGCCTTTGACATAAAGGCAGCATTTGACCGAGTGTGGCACCAAGGAGCCCTAGTAAAATTGAAGTCAATGGGAATCAGGAGGGAAACTCTCCAGTGGCTGGAGTCATACCTAGCGCAAAGGAAGATGGTAGTGGTTGTTGGAAGCCAATCATCTCAGCCCCAGGACATTGCTGCAGAGTTCCTCAGGGCAGTGTCCTAGGCCCAATCATCTTCAGCTGCTTCATCAATGACCTTCCCTCCATCATAATGTCAGAAATGGGGATGTTCGCTGATGATTGCACAGTGTTCAGTTCCATTCGCAACCCCTCAGATAATGAAGCAGTCCGTGCCCGCATGCAGCAAGACCTGGACAACATCCAAGCTTGGGCTCATAAGTGGCAAGTAGCAGTGTTATGCATGTGGGCAGGACAAATGCTCAACATACATACACCCTTCAGGGCAATGCGTTAAAGCAGGTGGAGAAAGAAAGAGATCTGGACGTTCTTGTGTATAGATCTCTAAAGGTTCATGTGCAATGCTGTGAAGTGATAGCTAGAGCAAATAGGGTGTTGGGGTCCATTGATAGGACAATTGACTATGAGACAAAGCATAATATTTTGTGCTTATACAAGACCTTGGTTAGGCCTCATTTGGAATACTGTGTTCAGTTTTGGTCTCCTCACATGGTGGGTGATATTGAGGCTTTGGAAAGGGTGCAGAAGAGGGCCACTAGATTAATTCCCAGCTTAAAGCATCTTAGTTATCAAGATAGGGTAAAAGATCTGGGACTGTACACTTTAGAGGAGCGTAGACTTAGGGGTGATCTGATTGAGGTTTATAATATGATGATAGGAATAAATTGTGTTCCAGTTGACAGTTTGTTCCAATTACATACTTTAGGGAGGACCAGGGGTCACAATTTTAAGTTGTACAAGGCCACAAGGTATCACAATTGTGTGGGACAGGCTGGATGGACCAGAGGGTCTTTTCCTGTCTGTCATTATTCCTGTATGTTTGTTCGTATGTTTGTAAACCTGCCTCATTCCGCTCTCCAGCATTGCTCCATCCAAAACAGGAACAGTGATCAATTCTCACAAAAATCACACAAGGAAGATGCTTTCAGAAACAATTCACAAAACAAGTCCAAATGTGATGATGAGAATAATATACAAAGACATGTAAAATCTCACAGCAAAATACAAACCTATTGCAAACTCTCCTACATTGACACTGATTTTTGGGAGACTGACAGAAAAAAAACCTAGTATTGAGACAAAAGATAAAAGCTCATAACTTCTCTCACCCTTCCTAGCTCAGCAGCATACAGGGATTATGCACCAGCTCACTTAAAGGACAGCGCTATCTGAAATTTTTCATTTGAAGTCAGATATTCCCATTCACATGGCATTTAGACATCAGCACATTGAGAAGGTTACATGTCGTCAATGCTGCTGCTCAGAGCAGTCAATCAAAATACCAAGATGGTGGCAGGAAATTAGGCTTGTATCTATTTTAAACTGGATTGTCCACAAAGGTTTTAGAATGGATGACTTTGGAAATGGAAACAAAAAAAAAATGTTTACATATTTGTATTTCCACCACCAGCCTCGATATTACCGTGGCAGCCAAGTTTGTTGCTGTTGTTAATGTACATGGAGACAGTTTCTATGGTAATAGCATGAGGAGTATTGAGCTATCAAACATTTTGCCACTTCACCTGTTCTTTTCTGTGGCTCAATGAAATAGTCTGACACAGCACTGACAGATCAATGTGTGTATCCATGACAGATACACACATTCAGATCAATATTACTCTGTAACAATCTGCAGTAATAGAACTGCACAAAATTGGAATTTCACATTTTTACTAATGAAAAGTAAAAATACCCTCAAAATTCCAAGCAAGTAGGCTGTGTGTAGGTGAGAAGGTGGGTATCAAGTTCAGGGATTTCTAAACAACCTTATGAAATTCTGCCTCTGCCTCAGTTTCTTATCATTTCTATAATCAGCTACATTTCACTTTTTGCATTTGCTCACTTGCTAATGGCTGTCAAGGACCGAATTGAAACAAGTTTTCACACTCTGGATCAAAATGGGGGGGGGGGGGGGTGGGGGGGGGGGGGGAGTGATGTTAAACATGCGACAGATGTGACCTGTCCCAGGATTGGGAGCAGGTGTTGTGGCTGAATGAGTGCGAGTGGAAATATTGACGCAGAGGCAGGAAGAGGAGGAGGGCAGTGTGTCACAGCAATCTGGTAAAGGCAAAAACAATAGTTTTAATAATAGTGGCTAGAATAATTATGCCCCAGGTAATAGTTTGTTATGCGAAGCAAATATCAATATCTCTATAATTCACAAATATATTGATCATAGTATGCATATAAGCTCTTTGCCAAAGAAAATAATTAAATATTTCAAGTATTGCTTTTTAAAAAAAATATTGACATCACAAAATTAGATTCCCAAATGAAAAACATATTGCTTTATCAAAATGTAATTGTTTAGTGTCTTAATTTTAATCCTATAGCAGTGCCTTATTGTTGGTGTCGTTAACAATACACTACAGCTGGCCTACTTTCTCACCCTCTGTACAATTAGCACATGGGGAAAAGACAATGTCCCACTGCTGAATCAAAGTAAACAGAAAGGAAGAAGTTATGATCATATAGCACCTGTGACATCCTAAGGACATCCCAAAGCACTTTACAAACTTACTTTTGAACTGTAGTCACTACTATTTTGTAAGGAAACGCAACAGCCAATTTGCATACAGAAAGGTCCTACTAAAAATAGATTAGATAAATGGCCAGTTAATCTGTTTTGGTGTTGGGCAAGAGAGAAATATTGCCCAAGACACCCGGAGAACTCTCCTGCTCATCTTCAAATAGTGTCAAGGGATCTTTTAGGCCCACCTGAGCAGGCAGCAAGGGTCTCGATTTAATGTCTCATCTGAAAGATAGCACCGCAGACAATGCAGCACTTCCTTAGTACTGTACTTAACTGCCAGCATAGATCAAGTGCTCAAGTCCTGGAGTGGAGGCACTTCCACCTCAAGAGATCAGAACTGGCTTTAAAACTCAAGATTTGTAATATTAGAGTATATCAATTTAAGAGTAATCAAAACCTTCATCACTGGAAAAATTCCAGGTGTGAGATTTTTGCTCATGAGCTGTATTCCCAAGACACTGACTCATGCCAAAAACTTAAATGTGGTTAAAAGCTGCCCCTGTAATGCAGCATATCTGATGGCCAAGTAGCATTAATGTATTTTCCCATCTCTCTCGGCCTTCTTCTCAATTTTCCTCCCTCATTCTCTCTTCTCAGCTCACCTGAGTCGGAGGTTCACAAACGTTTTCGCCTGCATTGTCTTGCTGGTGAGCGACAGAAAGCAGGAGAGCATTATGAAGACTGGGGTATCCCATCACCATAGGAGCAGTAAAAGTTTTCTATTAAAGCTATTTTAAGAGGGTTTTCACTACTGCTATGGATGCTGGGATATCCCCAACCATTTCAGCAAGAGACATTCTACCAGCACTATGCATTCACAAGCGAGACTACAATCTCATGCTCAAGGCTCCTGTCGGAAAGCTCATCATTGATTCAGAAGCTTTTCCCCCCCCCCAACTCGAAAACTTTCCGTCCTCCTCTTCTGAAGGCATTTGCTCTCTGCTAGGGTACAGTTCCATGGGCACCAATTACCCTCGGGTACCTCACCCAAGTGGCCAATATTCATGTGAGATTTTACGAGTGTCAGCAAGGTATTTGACCTCAGTTGAACCCAATTCTGTCCTCACCCATCATATCACACATGTGCACATCCAGTAGGAGTTGATGGAAAGCAATCAAGATCAGGAGTCCTAGCTGATTTTCTGCTTCCTAACCCAGGAGCCCTGAGGCCAACTGCAATGGCTCTACTGCTACCCTAGCCTCGATCAGCTAACTAACTCAGCACAAACCACAGATCAAAACTGGGAGCATCCTGCTCTGTATGGCTCTGCTACTCACTGGATAAGTTCACTAAGGCATCCAAGGAGCATAGAAGTGCTTTCATTCATCAAAAACTCACCAATTTACAATAACTTAAAAAAAATTCCAGGAAGAATGCATTTCAGATCATTCTTTGAATATTATGGCAACACGCTCAGGTTGGTTACATGGTTCAGGTGGATGTAAGGATCCCATCCAGTCTTTGGGGATTGTTTAATTACAAAAAAAAAATGCATACAGTTCGCAATCGGGAGGGGAGCTATAAGCGTACATTCTACATTAGGGTCGTGGTATATCATGATATTTTAAGTGAAGAACCAGGATACTGGTTTTATCTTTTAAAACACAATTTTATAAAAGCAAATAGTACTAAATACCAAAAGTATGACATTTCTGTGAGAAACCCAGGTACATTTCAACCTTGCTGGGTACTGAATAAATAATAATAATAAATATAAATATAATATAAATCTCTACCCTGCTAATGATGTGCTGGAAACCTAAATTAACTTTCAAGCTATGAGCACATGGTACATTCTCTCCAGCAGTGAAATATGAAGCTTTATTTTCATGAGGCTAACTATAATTTATCATAACACACTGCTGACTAAGCTGATTCTCCATTTTCACTTACCGGGGAAAGCATATTTTCAGAGACATTTTGGAAATGTGTTTGTCGAAGAAGCCTCCGCTCATATTCTTGGTCCATAATTCTGTGGTATAGTTGTGACAGCGTGAATCGAGTAGAGAATCAGCAGCACCAGAGCAGATAATACTGTCACAGGATATGAACTCCCAGTCACCCTGCAGCCTTTCCTAACTTGCATTCCTGCAAAAAGAAAAGAAAACAACACAATTACACACCCAACTAATAAGATACTCACTTTCTCGATAAATATATATTGTTTTCGAAATGCAAACAGGATTTTCCACGTGCTGAGGTGGTCCAGTTTATAACTTGACTGAAATGAACATTGTACAAAATGCAGCAGACATACAAACTTGTACAACAAAGCCTCGCATTCACTTGACTTGGATGGGCAAAAAAAACAATGAAGTTATGGAGCAGTGTATAAAGCTTCATCACTGGCACTCTGCAAAGACTTTTTGGATTGATGCAGAATGCTGTGGTACTACCCTCAGGTTTTTTGTGTGAAAATGGAGATTTGAATTAAATGCTGTTGCAGTATTGTAAAGTAGACTGACTGCCTAGCAACATCTCTGGTGATGTTGTACAAGGTGGAGTCCAGCCACGAGTAGGTCAGTCACTGACCCTTAATATGCCTGAAAATGTTCCTCTTGCTAACCAGGTTTTCTTGGGTTCATTTGCTTCACTAGGGAGCTGAACAGCTATAAGGGAGTCATTTGATACAACAATGTTGTGCAGTAAAATTAGATAAAAGCATGCTCCTTCTCGTACTAGGCCCACTCATAAATCAGCCTGCTGGAGTGCAGTAATTCTTAGTAGCTGATTCTAGGAGATTATGATGCAATAGGCAGCTACAGGGCTCCTAAAGAGGCCTTTGCCATAAAAACGGCGGCTGCAACTATCAGTCCCTATGCCTATAGGCACATAAGCTATGCTTGTGGCTCCCATTATAAAATCAAACAGGTGGGATGGATGTCCAAAAATTCAAATGTTGGCAGGAGCATCATGTACCTGATCTGGCAATCATTGTTTCAGCAGTGCTCCCAGTGGAGCTGAATCTGAATCTTCGACAAGAAACACTCTTTCCCTCCCCCATTCCCAAAATGGGAATTGTTGTGCCGATGCATCTTTGAGCCTTTTTTTTATTTCAAGGAAAGAACAAACGTGTATTTATATCGTATCATTCACATCCTCAGGACATCCCAAAGCACTTTACAGCCAACGAATTACTTGCTAGTTGCACCGAGCAAGGTCCCACAAACAGCGAATGAGATTGATAACCAGTTAATCTGTTTCAGTGGTGTTGGTTGAGGGTTGAATGTTTGCCAGAAAACTTGGAGAACTCAAGCTCTTCTTTGAATAATACCATGGGAACTTTTACATCCACCTCAACAGGCAGGCTGGACTTTGGTTTAACATCCCATCAGAAGGACAGCACCTCCAGCAATGCAGCACCCCCTCAGTGCTGCACTGAAGCGTTAGCCTAGATTATGTGCTTAATAAGAACATAAGAAATAGGAGCAGGAGTAGACCATACGCCCCTTCGAGCCTGCTCTGCCATTCGCTAAGATCATGGCTGATCTTCAACCTCAACTCCACTTTCCTGCACGATCCCCATATCCCTTCATGCCCCTAGAGTCCAAAAATCTAATAAGAAATCAAGTCCTAGACAGGGTCTTGAACCCACAACCTTCTGACTCAGAAGCAAGAGTGCTACCACTGAGCCAAGCTGACACTTTCAGGCAGAATTAGCCATCTCCTTCTAAATTGGTGCTCTGAGCTTCAGGATCCAGTCTTTCACTAACTAGAGAGAAACGTTCCAACAAACTGGACGGTAAAAACATAGTTAAAAGGGGAGATCTGAATGTACTCAGGGAGCATCTGATATAGACCTGCTGCAACAGAAATGTGGCCAAGTAGCAGCTGGTAGTTTCAGTGTGGAGGAAGATGTGCTGGCAGATGCACATAGCATGTTGTGGCCAACGTTTGAATTTTATGACAATAGTTGTTTGTAAATGGATGTTGTAGCAATTCTTTGCAATAGAAAACACTAGCTTGAGGTAAGGCAGTTTAAAATCTTGCAGTTATGAGGTATGCACATGTCTCACATATTTTTAAGCCAGAAAATACCAGTTTCATAAATAAGCCACTGAAACTAAGCCAGCGATACTCAGTCCAAGTTTACTGTAAAGTGATACCACCTCCTACATAAAAATACAACGAAATTACAACATGCAAAGAGAGCTCTTGACTCAACCAATCCATGTTGGTGTTTATCCTCCATACAAATAGCAGTCCTAATCCTATGTGCCCACCATATTCCCATATCACTTTACCCCCATTCCTTCAATCACCTATCCAACCTATTCTTAAATGTTGACATGGTCTCTGCTTCAATCACTAACTCCAATAGTGCATTCTACAGCCTCATCACCCTGTGTAAAAAAGGTTTCTCTTGCCCTCTGTCCTAAATCTCTTGCACCGAATCTTGTATCTATGCTTACTTCATTCTAGGTTCCTCAGTTACTGGAAATGGTAGTTTCTATCTATTCTGTCCTTTCCCTACTTATCAAATTGCCCTTGAAAATCCTCTGTTCTAATGAAAACATCCCCAATTTTTCAAGTCTTTCTTCATCTATATCTTCGTGTATATGGACTTCCAAAAGGTGTTTGATAAAGTGCTGCATTATAGGCTTGTCAGCAAAATTGAAGCCCATGGAATAAAAGGCGCAGTGCAGCATGGATACGAAATTGGCTAAGTAACAGGAAACAGAGAGCAGTGGTGAATGGTTGTTTTTCGGACTAGAGGAAGATGTACAGCGGTGTTCCCCGGGGGTCGGTACTAGGAACATTGCTGTTCCTGATACATATTAATGACTTGGACTTGGGTGTACAGAGCACAATTTCAAAATTTGCAGATGACACAAAACTTGGAAGGATCGTGAACAGTGAGGAGGATAATAATAGACTTCAAGAGGACATGGACAGGCTGGTGGAACGGGTGGACAAGTGGCAGATGAAATTTAACGCAGAAAAGTGTGAAGTGATACATTTTGGTCGGAAGAACGAGGAGAGGCAATATAAACTAAAAGGTACAATTCTAAAAAGAGATGCAGGAACGGAGACATCTGGGGGTATATGTGCACAAATCGTTGAAGGTGGCAGGGCAGATTGAGAAAGTGGTTAAAAAAGCATACGGGATCCTGGGCTTTATAAATAGAGGGATAGAGTACAAAAGCAAGGAGGTTATGATGAACCTTTATAAAATACCGGTTCGGCCACAACTGGAGTATCGTGTCCAGTTCTGGGCACCGCACTTTAGGAAGGATGTGAAGGCCTTAGAGAGGTTGCAGAAGAGATTTACTAGAATGATTCCAGGGATGAGGGACTTCAGTTACGTGCATAGATTGGAGAAGCTGGGGTTGTTCTCCTTAGAGCAGAGAAGGTTAAGAGGAGATTTGATAGAGGTGTTGAAAATCATGAAGGATCTAGACAGAGTAGATAGAGAGAAACTGTTCCCATTGGCGGAAGGGTTAAGAACCAGAGGGCATAGATTTAAGGTGATTGGCAAAAGAACCAAAGGTGACATGAGGAAAAACTTTTTTATACAGCGAGTTGTTATGATCTGGAATGCAATGATGGGGTGGTCGAGGCAGATTCAATCATGCTTTCAAAAGGGAATTGGATAAGTACTTGAAGGGAAAATATTTGCAGGGCTACGGGGATAGGACGGGGGAGTGGGACTAGCTGGATTGCGGGCACGGATTTGATGGGCCCAATACAGCATTCTATGATTCTACGATATTTGTATCTCTTCAAACAAGGCAACACCCTAGTGAATCCGCGCTGTACCCACTCTATTGCCTCAACATCCTTCTGATAGTCTGGAGGCCAAAACTGCACTAAGTACTTCTACGGTGGTCTTACTAATGTTTTACATAGATTCACCGTTATATATTTACTTTTATAGTCTCTTCACACACCAGAGTATAAAGCTCAGCAGTACAATCATTGGTATGCTTAGTCTCTGGTTACTACTGGTTAGGGTCAGTACCATTCAGGAATGCAGTACTTTAAAGTATTTAATTCACTCTTGCAAATAATCTGTAATCATAAACGTAACATTTAATGCTTATTGCCCAGTTTAGAATTCAATCTCATCCTTCTCTTTCATTTCACCATCTTCCTTCTTGCAAAAATTGTCCTCGGTGAGTCAGGGGGCTGGGATAGTTTGGGCAGCAGTCTATTCTAGAATTACCATTGTCGGTCCCACCATTGCTCAGCAGAATTACTCAAGAGTGGGACTATGCCTCCTTGACAACTCTTTCTATCCCTTTTCCTCCACTACCCCCAGCAAGATACAGCAATTTGGGGAAAAAGAAAATTGACGAAACTCGCTTATAAAAGAAAGACAAATCTGGATGTCACTTGAAGTTGGGAGTGCAAACTCGGATCATCTCACTGTTCTGCTTCTGGAGTTACCAGGCTGTGAATAGCTTACAATCACGTGAAGTATTTAAGACTGCTTTCTAACATCTTTCTGTACTGAAAACCTGTTATAATGAAAACTCCCTTTAAAATGAAATGTTTCACAAGCCCCGGTGCAGTTAATCAGTCAGACTATTCTATAGAAACTTGGCCTTACAATAACATTTTAAAATGACCAGCATTATAAAATCAAATTCTGTTGCATCACAAAATAATTTCATCTTCTACTGTATCTGCTTGTTTGAGTGAATTTACTCTGTAGTCACAGAATCCTATCTCACTTAGTGCAGGATTGGCCCATATTTTTAAGTTAAAAATATTCTGTACATTTTATGCAATTTAAACCCTTAATCTTGACTAAGGAATAGTAAATTTTTAAAAACCCACTACATAACCTGTGCTAGGCACTGAGGCATCACGCTCGAGCATCTGTCCTGCAGAAGGTGAATGATGAGAAAATGGCAGTTCAAATCAGGAGGCTAGATACATAGAAAAATGATACAATGAATCAGGGAAATGAAATCTCATTATGGAATATATTTGACATTTTAGAGGTTGCCATCCTGGAACATTCCTTTAACTGGGACATGACCCCGTGCAAAAATCAAATTGCTGAATCCAATGAAAGGCCAAAAAATGTATTTAATTCAAATGAAAGAGCACACACGCTATTCCAAGAACTGGACTTCTGTGATAAAGGAATCCATTTAAATGGGAGGGGAAAAAAACATTGATTATGGACATTATAAAATCATGGTTAATTCCATTTAAGTACAAAGAAATATAAAATCCAATTCCATTTTCAACACTAGTATTAATTTGTAAAAAAAATTACTTTTTGCCCAGATTGTGCATTTCACCATGCTCATCCCTAGACTGCACAGGTTCACTGTGAACCTTGTACTCTGTGGCATTACTTGGATTAATTCTGTAAAGCACAGGCATTTAAATTGAAATGCAAGTGTCTTTTTGCATATTGCCTTCACATAGCAAAACCTCAGATAACCAAAATAAATTATGTCCAGCATCTTCAAATAGTTTGCGTACACTAAAATCATAAACCTAATCTGATGTACAAATTTCAAACATGCTCATATATTTAATTTGTTACTTGCTATAAAAGAAGCAGATCTAGCAAAGGGCAATGGTACAGCTATTCTCTTCTATGTAAGTGGCTTCTCAGTCCTGATCTATAAAACAAGATTCATAATGCAAATCAGTGTGGCCACAAAGGTAACATTCCACAGTCTCACTATATTGTTTCACATTTTCATAAGAACATTAAAAAATAGGAGCAGGAGTAGGCCATACAGCTCCTCGAGCCTGCTCCGCCATTCAATAGGATCCTGGTTGATCTTAGTCCTCAACTCCATTTTCCTGCCTTATCCCCATATCTCTTGATTCCCTTAGTGTCCAAAAATCTAATCAATCTCAATCTTGAATATACTCAACGACAGAGCATCCACAGCCCTCTGGGGTAGAGAATTCCAAAGATTCACAACCCTGAGTGAAGAAATGTTTCCTCTTGGTCCTAAATGGCTGACCCCTTATCTTAAGATTATGAACCTTAGTTCTAGACTCTCCATCCAATGGAAACAGTTTCTCAGCATCTACCCTGTCAAGCGCTCTCAGAATTTTATATATTTCAATGAGATCACCTCTCATTCTTCTAAACTCCAGAGAATATAGGCCCATTTTACTCAATCTCTCCTCATAGGACAACCCTCTCATCCCAGGAATCAATCTAGTGAACCTTTGTTGCACCCCCTCTAAGGGAAGTATATCCTTCCTTAGGTAAGGTAACCAAAACTGTACACAGTACTCCAGGTGTGGTCTGGCCAGAGCCCTATATAATTGCAGCAAGACTCTTATACTCCAAACCCCTTGCAATAAAGGCTAACATACCATTTGCTGTCCTAATTGCTTGCTGCACCTGCATGTTAACTTCCTGTGATTCGTGTACAAGGACACCCAAATCCCTCCCAATATCAACATTTCTTAGTCTCTCACCTTTTAAAAAATATAAATTTAGCAGTTATACACAAATTAAGAACATGAGAAAGGACCATTCAGGCCATCAAACCTGTTTCCTTCACAGCCCATGCACACTTTGGCATCTCATTGACTCTACCCACCCTAACACTGCTCAAATCTATTCAATTTCTGTGGATCCAAAATAATCCCAAACAAACCTTCAAGAAGATAAAGCATTGTGGAATTCCTCCCTGATTCCTTAAGGTAATCAAGAACAACTCCAGGATGTTATTCCAACTTTTAAATCCACACATACAACTTTGACCAACTACATTCCAAATCCCTACAACCTGAAGCTAGCTCTTGGTGCCACAAAATATTTCACCATCTTATAACCTTCAATCCCATTCTTAAACCGATATTTATCCAACTCTTCCTGAAAAAGTCTACAGATGGAGCAGTAAGTTATTAGATATATATTCTATGTCATTTCTCTGAGGGAAAAGATCTTTCTAATCTCTAGAATCACTTGAGGTTTGCTTTTTTTTTTACAGACACACATGTACTGTAATTCTGCAATCAGTCCAAGAGTTGAGCTTGGATGATCAATGCGATTGTTTTGTGCACTGGACCTTCAGCATAATATGGTGGGACACCACTCTGCACTCTTGCATCAGTACAGTACCCAGGCATTGCCACACAGGGAGAAAGGGGAAAATCCAAGAGAGTGTCACACTATGGCACTTATACATTTCTCAGAGGCTCATTTTAGAGTGGAACTGACAATGTTCCTAGGAGCAGGCCGTCCACCTGCTGCCCAGCCAGAGGTAGGCAAGGAGAAAATCACTAAATCATTAAAAAAAATAAAAATGAGGCTTTTTTTTTTAAAGAAAGAAAAAAGAGTGGGCACTGATAATTTTTCTCTGGCAATTTTCTCTCCTCCTCACATGATGCTGTTGACTCCTTAGTGCGGTATGATTCTAGGGTGCCCATGGCCCTTCAGTACCTCACCCAAGTGGCAATTATTCATGTAGTATTGTAGTATCCATGCGTATTGCCAAGCTATTCAACTGAGGGGCATAATATTCAATCCAATCATATGTTCACATGGACACTGACAGCAAAGGTAGCTAGATAGCAATCAGGAGTGGAACCTGCAACAATTTTCCTTTCCATAACCCAAGAGTGCTGAAGCCAAACGTAGTGCTCCTATTGCCATCCTAGCCAAATTCAGTTAACGCAGCAGAGTCTAGTAATTAAACCTGGATAAACTCACTGAGCATCAAGGGGTGAGGGTCACTTAAGGAGTAGTCTTTTCCAGTTCTAACTATTTCTACAGTTATTGTCAAGTTGACAAATAAACTTACAGCAATAGTTTACTGGGCTCATGTGCCACTATTGTGCAACTCTATTCTGTATGCACCAACCAGTCTCAATGAATCACTCAGCTGATAGTTACTCACTTTCTTTACAATCATTCTTTCACTGTATGTAGTCTCCCTTTCTAGTCTCTCCCTCTTTCATTCTCATCTCAGCTTAGTTTTCTTGGTTCTCATTTCACTGCATTTTTATTTTACTGAACTTCCTGATATGAATAGTGGGAGCCATAATCAAAGACAAAGGTTGCGATGACATGGCACTCTGATAAACCATATCAACTATCTCTCCTCCAAATAACATAGCGCACTTTAAAATTGGAAACATTTTTCAATTAGGATTTTCCCAACATTTAATATACATGAAAAATCTTACATCTATATGCACGCCCGGTCTACCTTTTCCATTCTAAATTCCTAATGTCTACATTTATAATGGAAATTACCTATGTAAACATGTCATGCTGTAATTACACCCTCCTGCTAGCGGTGCTATTTCAGCACCGCAACTGGCGGGAGGTTGGCGTTACAATGTGACAAGTTTACATAGGCAGTTTCCATTATAAATGTGGACGTAGGAATACAAAATAGAAAAATAAAAATTGTATAACTTTAAAATGGGGACTGAATTACAGTTGCACACCCTGGTTCAATTATCCCCACCTCACATGAGGACTACACTTGATTTTGACTCCCCATGTACAATGTCACCAGAGATGAACTAGTAAACAATAAAACTGAGACATCGCTGTCTGCGGAGCCCAAATGTGAGGTTTTCTTTATGCTTATAGACCATCTAGTTAAAATATCTTATAAGTTTACAACAATTCCTGACGCAAATGAAGCTTATGGGCTGGATTTACTATTAGCATATATTATAATCAATGAATAATTAATACTTTATTCAGTAGTACGTTACACAATGGTATAGTTACCTTAAGAGGCAGATACGAAATCTTAAAATGTCCTTGGTCAATATTTCAAAATTCAATTAAATACCCGCATAACAATAAAAAAGTGTCGAAATATAACATGACAGTGTCAAAGAAGGCAGACTGTATTGGAAATCCGGCCACAAAAGGAATTGGAAAGATCAATAAGTAGTAGCCAATGTCCAGAATTACAGCTGTAACCATTTTAGTCTCCATACTCCGGAACAACATTTTTAAAAATCCAAACGCTTGCACAAAACATGAATATTTCCTTCCCAGGTTCCACTAACCAAACACGAGCTGGTAAGCGACGTTTGTAATAAGCTCAACGCTCACACATGTACTTCTCTCAGTCTTCAACTAGCCGGTCCAAACCCTTTGAAAAAGTTCCCAGCACTCAAGAGAGGAGTTGTGCTACGACTATTAAATATATACAATCACATTTTTAAAATTGTAAACACACACACACACACACACAAATTCGAAAACAGATCCGGAAGACAAGTCTACCTCGTCAGAGAATAAAACGATTACAAGTCAAATATGTTGCGAGGTTTTAATTAAAGTTGCTTGAAAAATCACAAGAAAGTGCAATTGCCGACTACATGGTGGGACAAGGCCAGGCTGATAGCAACAAACCTGGTTACCAGGCAGTTGTGTCAATTTCACACCACAACAAAACCCAAAACATTCGAAAATGGAACACTTCGCCTCAAAGTGACTAATACGGAATCTCCGGGAACACAATGGGATCATTGTAACGAAATGTATCAACATTCAGCAGTGAAATGCCTCTCGATCACGTCTTTCGACTTTTGTTGCCAATAATGCCGACTACTATTAAGGCAGAGTTGTCATGAAAGAGTTTCGCTATATTTAGGTTTTATTACCTTATCATCGTACTGGTAAAATAATATGCTCCTTCGACACGGAATGCTTAAAATGATCAATCGCCGATAACCTCATTTAAAATGACAGAATAAAAACCTCCGAGTCCCATTCAGCCTGTTTATAAAGAATCTCTGCTCAATATGGCTCCGTGGCAAGAAAGTGCACAGCACTATGGGAATGGTTGCCATAAAAGGGAAGGCTACATTTCATCACAGACTGATAGTCTGTGGGCAAGAAATATTTTACAGTGTGTGTTTGCAATCACCTGTATTCCGGTTAGAAGAAACATTACCGTCTTAAATATACATCTTGTCTCAACGGGTATTTTCAGTGTCCCTGCTGGTAATGACGAGTAGTGGTTATTCGTGAATTCGGAGACAAGTGCAGCTAACCAAAAGCTCCAGAATCCAGATGAAATCCTGTAACGTCACCCAAACCCTGACGTTTGTGAATTTCCAACAAATAAAATAGTCGGAAAGCATGAATGCACTTAGCTAAACTTTCTGTGTTAACAGGTCATCATTGTCTTAAAATTGCGTTGGACATGTGTTTCAGGGGGAGGGGAGGAAGGAGAGCTATGTACCATCCTCGTTATGATGTCACACAGAAGTTGTGATGTGTTTTGATACATTATGTAAACAAACGAATAAGGAGTTGCCAAAACGTATTTTTTCTTGAAGATAATACCCCTTTACATAGCATGAATCCTAGTCAAGTTATTTATTTATAATTTAAAAAATAATTGCAGCTCACCTGTTGATGTATTTCTGTTTGTGGTTGTGATTACCTAAGTAAGTGATATGTCATTTTTTGGCATCAATAATATCATTAATACAACATTTTTGGGTGGATTTGGAGGGGGGATTCTATATCAATGGCATAAAGGGGAATATATCAATATATATCAATGATTTAGATGAGAGGACCGAGTGTAATATATCCAAGTTTGCTGACGATACAAAGCTAGATGGGAAAGTAAACTGTGAGGAGGATATAAAGTGGCTGTAATACTATTTGATGGGGTATTATCTTCAAGAAAATTAACAGGTTAAGTGAGTGGGCAAGAAGGTGGCCGATGGAGTATAATGTGGGGAAATGTGAAATTCTCCACTTTGGTAAGAAGAATAGAAAAGCAGAATATTTTTTAAAAGGTAAGAGACTAAGAAATATTGGTAGTCAGAGGGATTTGGGTGTCCTTGTACACGAATCACAGAAAGTTAACATGCAGGTACAGCAAGCAATCAGGAAGGCAAATGGTATGTTAGCTTTTATTGCAAGGAGGTTGGAATATAAGAGTGAGGAGGTCTTGCTGCAATTATAAAGGGCTCTGGTCAGACCACACCTGGAGTACTGTGTACAGTTTTGGTCTCCTCACCTAAGGAAGGATATTCTTGCCTTAGAGGGGGTGCAACGAAGGTTCACTAGATTAATTCCTGGGATGAGAGGGTTGTTCTATGAGGGGAGATTGAGTAAAATGGGCCTATATTCTGAGATGAGGAAAAATGTCTTCATTTAGAGGGCTGAGAATCTTTGAAATTCTCTACCCCAGAGGACTGTGAATGCTCAGTCATTGAGTGTATTGAAGATTGAGATCGATAGCTTTTTGGACACTAGGGGAATCGAGGGATATGGGGATTGGGCAGGAAAATGGAGTTGAGGTCGAAGATCAGCCATGATCTTATTGAATGGCGGAGTGGGCTCAAGGGGCCGTATGGCCTACTCCTGCTCCTATTTCCCATGTTCTTATGTAGAATGCCACCTTTTTGTGGGAGGTTTTGGGTAGATTTAGTTACTGAAAAAGCCAAGAACAGCTTGTTCCAGAATTGCATGTTTTTAGCTCTGTATTGGTTGCATGGAAAGTTTGCATTGCAGCAGATGTAATACCAGTAATTCTTTTCCATTTCTGTTCCCTCTTACTCTCACCCCGTCTTTTTTTTCTCTGTCTCTTTTTATCTCTGTCTTTGGGGTAGAGGAGCAGATAGGGACTAGATACACAAATCACTAAAAGTAGCGATACAGTTTAATAAGGCCATGAAAAAAGCAAACCAAGCACTGGGGTACATTTCTAGTGGGATAGAATTGAAAAGCAGAGAAGTTATGTTAAACTTTGGTTAGACCACACTTGGAGTACTGTGAACAGTCTGGTCTCTATGTTATAAAAAGGATATAGAGGCATTGGAGAAGGTGCAAAAAAGATTTACTCGGATGATACCAGAACTGAGAGGTTATACTTATCAGGAAGATTGAACAGGCTAGGGCTCTTTTCTCTAGAGAAGAGAAGGTTGAGGGATGACCTGATAGAGGTCTTTAAGGTTATGAAAGGGTTTGATAGGGTAGACATAGAGAAGACATTTCCACTGTGGGGGAGATCAGAAGTAGGGTCCATAAATATAAGATAGTCACTAATAAATCCAATAGAGAATTCAGGAGAAGCGTCTTTACCCAGAGAGTGGTTAGAATGTTGAACTCACTACCACAAGAAGTAGTTGAGATGACTAGCATAGATACAATTAAGAGGAAGCTAGATAAAGACATGAGGGAGAAAGGAATAGAAGGATATACTGATAGGGTTAGATGAAGTAGGGAGGGAGGAGGCTCATGTGGAGCATAAACACTGGCATGGAACTGTTGGGTTGAATGGCCTGTTTCTGTGCTGTACATTCTATGTTATTCTATGTAATTTATTTGAATTTATGTCTGATAGTCTGGGAATCTGCAGATTTGATCTTGGTTCTACTGTTTGTTTGCTCGCCTGATGATAGTGCCATGAATCCTTTTTAGCAAAACAGTGCTTTCCACATACTGTGCTATTTGCCTCGTTTGGTATGAGTCAGACATTCCGTGCACAAATTGGCTGCTGCATTTTGCCTACATAATAGTGACTACACTTCAAAATACTTCATTGGCAGTGAAGCACCTTGTGACATTTTGAGGATATGAAAGGCATTATATTAATGCAAGTTTGTTCTTATTAAGTGGAGCACACACTTGGGAATAAATGCTGCCATTTTGATTTTGATTTTCCTTGTTACTCTCCTTTTTCTTTCTTGGACACATCGAGCACCTACACACTCTGCACCCTCTAAAAGTAACAGCTGTACAGCTAACCCTTTACAATGCACTCTCCTTAAGGGGACCTCTAACTTGGGATCCAGCATAGCTATCCTATCTCTTAAGAACAATTACTTGTATGCACAACCCTAACATACAATCCTGCATTCTAACAGAGTGATACTACAACATCTCTTACACCAGCTCTCCCAGGCTACTTTGAACACACTCCTCAATGGCTCATCTTCACCTCATACTCACTTTGCTGGACAAAGTGGGGCACAATGCCCAAGTGAGGCAGGCCATCGGAAGCTCTGCTCTTGCTATGGGAAATGGCAAGGGTGAGGGCATGGTGCCAGCACAGGTTAGTAACTGAACACCTACACTGTCACCATGGCATCCCTATGAGGAACCACACAGCCACAAACTTCCACCCCTTTCTCTGTCTCCTTAATCCCAAGGGGGTAATGCTGACCCACTCTTAGCTTGTATGCTCCTTTCTTACGGATCCACAATAGCATCAAGGGGTACAAAAGGAGGAAGAGAAATAAGATGATGATGAAGAAGACGAACAGAGACACAACCACCTCTTTGTCAACTAGAATGATGAGGAAGATGAGGAGGACTTGATGAAGGAGATGATGTCGGATTCAAGCCCTCCTTTGACTTCATGCAGAGACTTCCTGCCTCAAGCTTCTGAAACTCACCCCTTACATCACTTGCTTCTTCACTCCCATGCACCAGCTCAAATACTTTCATCAGAGCAGCCCAGAGAAAGTGCAGGAATCCCACCCAGCGGCCCGGTATAAAGGGACAGCGGAGAGAAAGAGAGAGAGAGAGAGAGAGAGCAGCTCAGAGAATGCACGGGTATCCCCCCCCCCCAGCGACCCGGTATAAAGGAACAGCAGAGAGAGAGAGAGAGCAGCCCGGAGAATGAGCGGGTATCTCCCCCCCCAGCGGCCTGGTATAAAGGAACAGCGGAGAGAAAGAGAGAGAGAGAGAGAGAGAGAGCAGCCCGGAGAATGAGCGGGTATC
The DNA here is from genome assembly GCF_035084215.1 of Heptranchias perlo. Lineage (NCBI taxonomy): Eukaryota > Metazoa > Chordata > Chondrichthyes > Hexanchiformes > Hexanchidae > Heptranchias > Heptranchias perlo. The sequence continues at coordinate 36,249,863 of NC_090333.1, read as the reverse complement.
TCCCCCCCCAGCGGCCTGGTATAAAGGAACAGCGGAGAGAAAGAGAGAGAGAGAGAGAGAGAGCAGCTCAGAGAATGCACGGGTATCCCCCCCCCCCAGCGACCCGGTATAAAGGAACAGCAGAGAGAGAGAGAGAGCAGCCCGGAGAATGAGCGGGTATCTCCCCCCCCAGCGGCCTGGTATAAAGGAACAGCAGAGAGAGAGAGAGAGCAGCCCAGAGAATGAGCGGGTATCTCCCCCCCAGCGGCCTGGTATAAAGGAACAGCGGAGAGAAAGAGAGAGAGAGAGAGAGAGAGCAGCCCAGAGAATGCACGGGTATCCCCCCCCCCCCCCCCCCAGCGACCTGGTATAAAGGAACAGCAGAGAGAGAGAGAGAGCAGCCCAGAGAATGAGCGGGTATCTCCCCCCCCAGCGGCCTGGTATAAAGGAACAGCGGAGAGAGAGGGCAGCCCAGAGAATGCACAGGTATCTCCCCCCCCGCCCCCCCCCCCAGCGGCCTGGTATAAAGGAACAGCGGAGAGAGAGAGAGAGCAGCCCAGAGAATGAGCGGGTATCTCCCCCCCCAGCGGCCTGGTATAAAGGAACAGCAGAGAGAGAGAAAAAAATAATCAAGGAGTGATGTCACAGGACAGCGGGTAGGTGCCTGGTTGGTGAGTATTTACCGTTTTTTTGCTCTCTGAACCAAGAGCTGGGAAACTGTAACTTGCTATTACTTTATTAAATTAACAACTTAAACTAGGTAAACTAATTAGTTAATAAAACTAAAAATATCGAGCGAATAAAAACTTTAACTAATTAAATATATAAAACAAGGTTAGATAGGGATGGCAGGGCAGGTGGTGTGTTGTAACTGCAGCACGTGGGAGTTGGTGGAGACCAGCGAGATCTCGAGCAACCACATCTGCAGTAAGTATCTGCAACTCGAGGAACGTCAGCTCAGAGTTGTTGAGCTGAAGTTCGAGCTGCAGACATTGCAATGGCATCAGGGAGGGGGAGAGTTATCTGGACACGTTGATCCAGGAGGCAGCCACACCCCTTAGGTAGTAGTTTAGATTTAGTCAGTGGTCAGGGACAGGAGGATGTGACTGTGAGTCAGACAGGTATGGGGACCTAGGATGCAGTGATGGAGGAGCCTCAGCCTTTGACCTTGTCCAACAGGTATGAGGGTAGATAAGCAATGGCAAACAGTATAACTACTATTAGGGGGCCTATAAACTACTCCCACCAGTGTTTTCTGCCCCTTGTTATGTCTTATCTTCACCCATACTGAGTCTACTTCCTGATCTTCCGAGCCAAGATCCTTTATCACCACTGTCCTTATGTCATCCTTTATTATCAGGGCTACTCCACCTCCTTTTCCATTTTGTCTGTCTTTTCCAAAACTCAAGTACCCTGGAATATTTAGTTCCCAACCTTGGTCACCTTGCAACCACATCTCAATAATGGCTACTAGATCAAACCCATTTATCTCTATTTGTGCCATTAATTCATCTATCTTGTTACGAATGCTTTGAATAATTTTAACTGTTTTACTATTTTTCCCTGATTTGACCTTATTCACTGATGCACTATTACCGTTAAACTCTGTGTCCCTTCCTGACACACACTGCTTATCTTTATCCAAATCACTACACTGCTCTATGGCCTTGACTTTTCTCTTTAGATTTATAAATTTACCTTTACTTGAACACCCCCCACTTTTTACTTTAAAGCCCTACCTACAGCCCTAGTTATTCTATTCACCAGGGCACTGGTCCCAGCCCTGTTTAAGTGGAGCCCGTCCCAACGGAACAGCTCCCTCTTTTCCCAGTACATTTCATAATTCTCAACAAATATACATTCCATTGAGGAATTAAAAACTCCATGGTAAAAGTGATCCATCCATGGCTAACTAAAGAAGTTAAGGATAGTATTAGATTAAAAGAAGAAGCTTATAATGTTGTCAAGAAGAGTAGTAAGTCTGAGGATTGGGAGAGTTTTAGAAACCAGCAAAGGATGACCAAAAAATTGATAAAGAGGGAGAAAATAGAATATGAGAGTAAACTAGCAAGAAATATAAAAACAGATTGTAAGAGCTTCTACACAAGTATGTAAAAAGGAAGAGAGTAGCATAAGTAAACGTGGGTCCCTTAGAAGCAGAGACAGGAGAAATTATAATGGGGAATCAGGAAATGGCAGATGTGTTAAACAAATATTTTGTATCTGTCATCACAGTAGAAGACACAAAAAATACCAGAAATAGTGGGGAACCAAGGGTCTAATGAGAGTAAGGAATTTAAAGTAATTAATATTAGTAAAGAAAAAATACTGGAGAAATTAATGGGACTAAAAGATGACAAATTCCCTGGACCTGATGGCCTACATCCTAGGGTTCTAAAAGAGGTGGCTGCAGAGATAGTGGATGCATTGGTTGTGATCTTCCAAAATTCCCTAGATTCTAGAATGGTCCCAGTGGATTGGAAGGTAGCAAATATAATACCGCTATTCAAGAAAGGAAGGAGAGAGAAAACAGGGAACTACAGGCCAGTTAGCCTGACATCAGTGGTAGGGAAAATGCTGGAATCCATTATTAAGGAAGTGGTAACAGGGCACTTAGAAAATCGTAATATGATTAGCCAGAGTTAACATGGTTTTATGAAAGGGAAATCATGTTTGACAAATTTATTAGAATTTTTTGAGGATGTAACTAGCAGGGTAGATAAAGGGGAACCAGTGGATGTAGTATATTTGGATTTTCAAAAGGCTTTCGATAAGGTGCCACATAAAAGGTTGTTACACAAGATAAGGGCTCATGGGGTTGGGGTAATAGATTAGCACAGATAGAGGATTGGTTAAAGGACAGAAAACAGAGAGGAGGGATAAACGGGTCATTTTCAAGCTGGCAGGTTGTAACTAGTGGGGTGCCGCAAGGATCAGTGCTTGGGCCTCAGCTATTTACAATCTATGTTAATGACTTAGATGAAGAGACCGAGTGTAATGTATCCAAGTTTGCTGATGATACAAAGCTAGTTGGGAAAGTAAGCTGTGAGGAGGACACAAAGATCATGCACTGGGATATAGACAGGTTAAGTGAGTGGGCAAGAAGGTGGCAGATGGAGTTTAAAGTGGCGGAATGTAAGGTTATTCACTTTGATAGGAAGAATAGAAAAACAGAATATTTTTTAAATGGTGAGAAACTATTAAATGTTGATGTTCAGAGAGACTTGGGTGTTCTCGTACAAGAAACACAAAAGGTTAGTATGCAGGCACAGCAGGCAATTAGGAAGGCAAATGGCATGTTGGCCTTTATTGCAAGGGGGTTGGAGTACAAGAGTAAGGAAGTCGTACAGGGCTTTAGTGTACAGTTGTACAGGGCTTTAGTGAGACCTCACCTGGAGTACTGCATACAGTTTTGGTCTCCTTATCTAAGGAAGGATATACTTGCCTTGGAGGCGGTGCAACGAAGGTTCACTAGATTAATTCCTGGGATGAGAGGGTTATCCTATGCGGAGAGGTTGAGTAGAATGGGCTTATACGCTCCGGAGTTTAGAAGAATGTGAGGTGATCTCATTGAAACATATAAGATTATTAGGGGGCTTGACAGGGTAGATGCTGAGAGATTGTTTCCCCTGGCTGGAGAGCCTAGAACTAGGGGGCATAGTCTCAGGATAAGGGGTCAGCCATTCAAGACTGAGATGAGGAGGAATTTCTTCACTCAGACAGTTGTGAATCTTTGGAATTCTCTACCCCAGAGGGCTGTGGATGCTGAGTCAATGACTATATTCAAGGCTGAGATGTATAGATTTTTGGACTCTAGGGGAACCAAGAGATATGGGGATCGGGCGGGAAAGTGGAGTTGAGGTCGAAGATCAGCCATGATCTGATTGAATGGTGGAGCAGGCTTGAGGGGCTGTAAGGTCTACTCCTGCTTCTATTTTTTATGTTCTTATGTTCTTATGATCTCATTGAAATATATAAGATTCCTAGAGGGCTTAACATGGTGGATGCTGAGAGGCTGTTTCCCCTGGCTGGGGAATCTAGAACTAGGGGGTATATTCTCAGGATAAGGGGACGGCCATTTAGGACTGAGATGAGGAGGAATTTCTTCACTCAGAGGGTTGTGAATCGTGGGAATTCTCTACCCCAGAGGGCTGTGGATGCTCAGTCGTTGAGTATATTCAAGGCTGAGATCAATAGGTTTTTGGACTCTAAGGGAATCAAGAGATATGGAGATCGGGCAGGAAAGTGGAGTTGAGGTCGAAGATCAGCCATGATCTTATTGAATGGTGGAAAAGGCTCGAAGGGTTGTATGTGTTAATTATATGATTTATATCAATTACTGTTAATTGTATTCAGGTGGTGGGTATCAATTGGGGTCTCTCTTGTATCCTTTTTATAGGAGAGCTTAGTAGGGTGTGGTGTGTGTGTAAGGGGAATCTCTGTGAATAAAGGCTTGGAAGCAACTGAAGACCAGGCTCTAGTATTCTATCCTTCACCACATAACTATCCAATTTTAACACAATGGCCTACTCATGCTCCTATTTCTTATGTTCTTAAGTTATAGTCATACTGGAAAAGATGCACTTATTTGCTGCTGATTTATTCAATTAAGTGATTATTATTGGCATGGTCATGTGGAGATAAAAGAGTTCTGATATGTTATAATGTTCTAGGATTGTTCCTTTATTTGAAGGTTGTCTAGAAGGAGATATGGTACTGATATCAAAGGCAGCATGTGTTAAACAGAAGAGAAGGCTCCAGAGATGAGATGTGCTTTGATATCCTTTGCAGCTGTTACTGAGGAGTCCTTTGAGTGCAGGTCACTGTGCTGCTCTCCTCCACCTAGTTCTGCCTCCAAAGCAGCAAGTGCTCCTTCCCCAGGATTATCCAAGTCCAGACCTTTTTGTATGGCGATGTTGTACAGGGCACAGGGGGTTAAAACCATCAGTGACATACGAGCTAGAGTATACTGCAGAGCCTCTCCAAAACTGTCCAGGCAATGAAACAGCCCCTTTCAGACCCTGATGACCACTCTTGTGGAGACATGTTCTCGTTGTAAAGCTCCTCCACTGCTGTTCGGGTGGCTTGAGTTGGATAATTATCCATGAGAACCGGGAGTAGGATTTGTCACCATCAAGCCATCTGCTGACGTGATTTTGTTCCCTGAAGAGGTCAGGGAGGGCCGAATTTCAAACATAAATTTGTTGTGACAACTTCCAACATATTATGTGTTGACATGTAAGATCCAATGCATGTTGTCAATTTGCATAGTGGAACTCCCTTCTTGTTGAGGAAGCTGAGGGAGTTTTCTGTAGGAGCCCTCAAAGCAACATTAATGCCAACTATTTCACGTTGGACCTTGGGAATGCCAGCAACCCAATAAAACTGGATGACCCTATCTTGCTGTGATGAAAGCCTCAGCTCTTCTGTGAAGCACATCAGTCATCTGACGAATGCATGTCGTATCGTACGCTGGTCGATGTTACATAGATCCTCAGTGGCTGCCTGAAATTACCCTGTACCATAAAAGTTGAGTGCAGTCATCACCTTCATAGCCACAGAGAGAACAATGCGGGCAGATGACCTTAGCTGCAGATCCTAATGTTAAGAACCTTGGCACATTTTACTGCATTAAATGTGCTATATAAATGCAAGTTGTTCTTGTTGTAACAGAGCCCTCCGATTGCCTCTTTGGTGAAGTGCACTCTTCTTATACACTTGTCACTACGGTTCTCTTATGACCTGTGTGGCCTATTTATTCTATGCGGGGTGGGTAATATCTGGTGGTACTCATCATCCTTAAATATTACCTGACTGCATTTTGCTGCTCCTTGTTCTCCTTCATGATAATGACATACAAAGGTATGCCCAAAGGGAATGCCATATCTACTCCTGAACAGCCGTCACAATGCCTGGGGTGGGGTCAAAATCTCACAATAGTCTCACACTCTCAGAAGTCTGGTCACAGAATGCCAAAAAAGCACTGCAAAAGTCGTTCCAACTGCAGAAATTACGAATGAATCTCTACACACTTCATGCTCAAACACCCCTCACTTGCACCTGTCTCTGCTGATCCTGGCAACAGCTGCATCTTATAATTCTCATTCTAACTTACCCTGAGCACATTACAAGTGTAAAAGCAGGAAACTCAGAGCTGTTGAGCCACTGATCCTTATTATAATATATGTAAATGAGCTCACACAGTGGTACAACAGCTGGCTCCAAAATCTGGACATTTTTTTTATTTTCCCAGCATTCACATCCCTCACTTTGACAAGCAAATAGACATGGTCTTTAAAGATGCCAGTTCTATGATTAGTTGGCTGAAATGGTTCTGTGGGTAGGACCAACCCAGAACAATCTCCTCCTTCAAATGGAGCACTCAGAAAGTGATGATGTTTCCCCAATAAGAACAGGCAAATTCGTATGAAAGAAATGATTAGGAATTGGGCTTGGGACTCTTGTTGGAAGCTAAAATGGGTGAGCTGCCCTATTGCTAATAGTTATTTTTAATTTATGGTATCTAAAACAAGCACATTTTACAGCCTCTCTAAAATATAAATATAAAAGCAAAACAAAGAAATTAAGGTAACAATGTGTGTGAATTATTTTGCCTGATCAGCAGAAGCAAGACATAGTTGATGTGCAAGGAGATTATTAAGTAGCAAATATAACAGCTGTAACGTTCTGTGAATGTTAATTTGGTAAAGTCTGTCTTCATTTGAATGTCAGGTTCAGTAAACTGATATTGGTCTGGGGACAAGCAGCAAAAGAGGAATATAAGCAACTAGCACCAGGAATTGGAAAACCATCTTTGAGAAAAGAGCACAAAAGAATGATACGGGAATACAAACAGTGATGGAAAAATGGTCGATTTTGTTTGTGTGCTAAAAAAATCTTGGCAGTTTTAAAGCAGAATTAAGACTGCATTTAAAATTAAAGTTTACATCCTTTGCCAAATGTTCTGGGCATGTGCCAGCATAATTCAGGAGCATCAGGATTGCACTGGTGGCACATCCTTGCTTCTTTATTCAGTGTGTTTTGGGTAATGCCCACAATTACTGTCTGTCAATGAAAAATGAATGTTTTTTTCTGTGGATAATGTCACATTGCCCTGCTGACACACCATTTACATTGCCAGGATATTAAATGTACCATATACAATTATGCTGTCTGGAAACTAAATGAGCAGAATTAAATCTGCTGTAATGTGGTCAACATATGCAGTACTTTTTTAAAGTTATGCATTTCAACACTAGTCACCTTCCCTCAATCATTACAGTAAAGTACAGGATTAGAAAAGACTGCAGTCCATTTTCCTTACCTAAGAATGGATATACTTGCCTTAGAGGGAGTGCAACAAAGGTTCACCAGACTGATTCCTGGGATGGCGGGATTGTCGTATGAGGAGAGATTGAGTAGACTAGGCCTGTATTCTCTAGAGTTTAGAAGAATGAGAGGTGATCTCATTGAAACATACAAAATTCTTACAGGGCTCAACAGGGTAGATGCAAGGAGGATGTTTCCCCTGGCTGGGGAATCTGGAACCAGGGGTCACAGTCTCAGAATAAAGGGTAGGCCATTTAGGACTGAGATGAGGAGAAATTTCTTCACTCAGAGGGTGGTAAATCTTTGGAATTCTCTACCCCAGAGGGCTGTGGAGGCTCAGTCATTGAGCACATTCAAAACAGAGATCGATAGATTTCTAGATATTAAAGGCATCAAGGGATATGGGGACAGTGCAGGAAAATGGCGTTGAAGTGGAAGATCAGCCATGATTTTGTTGAATGGCGGAGCAGGCTCGAGGGGGCGGATGGCCTACTCCTACTCCCATTTCTTATGTTCATATGGTCTTATGCTGGTCCCAAAAAAAAAATTAACTCTCAAGGCCCCACTCCCACAAATATCTATCTAATTCTCCGTTAAAATTTTCCACGCTATCTGCCTCCTTGGGTAGTCCATTTCTCACGTTCTACCATCGTCTGCAAAAGTGTAATCTAAACTGTCCGTGCCCCTTCCCTCTTCCAAGCTTGAGCTCATGTCTCCTGGTTCTAGAGCTTGTGGCAATTTCAAATATATCAGGGTTCAATTTATCTATTTGATTAAGAGTCTTGAGTAATCTCTCCCTGAACCTTCTTCCACAGTAAACAATCCCAGGCATTTTAACCTCTCCTCATAGCCAAATACCGTAAACTAGGAATCAGGATTGATGGCACTTTTCTGTATTGCCTTCTGTGCCTGGATATCCTTGCTGTTGTATAGCAAGTAGAGTTGCGCACAGTGTGTGGCAGTACCTGTGCCTTGTACGTCCTCATAGAATGGTTACAGTGCAGGAGGAGGCCATTCAGCCCATCGAGCCCGTTCTGAGCTCTTTATTACCTCATTATTATCTCCTGGTAAAAATGTATCCCTCTGGTTATATATTCCAAGATCCGGTTAGCTTTCCTTCCTATTGCCACATATCAAACTTTTCAGTGAGCTATCTACCAATACTCCTAGATCCAAGCTGCCAGCCTGCAGCTACTTAGTTTACATTCCCTACTCTAAACTCATTACTATGCATTTGACCACATTTAATGCAATTTGTCACTAATTAGCTCTTCTTCACAAGAATCCAGATCCCTTTTTATTGAGTTCACTTGTTATGCATTTTTTGATCACCCCACTCTAAATTGGTGTTATTTACAAACTGAGGCAACATTTTTTTCCAGCTTTAAATCAAACTTAACAACAATGGGCCCAGCACTGATCCTTGTCCCTTTGTTGACCTCTTGTCACATTGATGCAGCTCCATTCACAGCCAAACTTTGTTAGTTGTAAACAATTTTACAACACCAAGTTATAGTCCAACAAATTTATTTTAAATTCCACAAGCTTTCGGAGGCTTCCTCCTTCCTCAGGTGGTGTGGAAATGAAATTTTCGAATCCTTCGCATTTGAAAATCACAGAACAATGCCTGGTGATTACTGCCCGTTGCCAAGGCAATCACAGTGAGCAGACAGAAAGGTGTCACCTAAAAGGCCACCGAATATACAAACCCCCCCAAAAAAAAAGAGAGAAGGAAGACAGTCAATGACCCGTTATATTAAAAACAGATAACATTTGTTCGCTGGTGGGGTTACGTGTAGTGTGACATGAACCCAAGATCCCGGTTGAGGCCGTCCTCATGGGTGCAGAACTTGGCTATCAATTTCTGCTCGACGATTTTGCGTTGTCGTGTGTCTGGAAGGCCGCCTTGGAGTATGCTTACCCGAAGGTCGGTGGCTGAATGTCCATGACTACTGAAGTGTTCCCCGACAGGGAGAGAACCCTCCTGTCTGGCGATTGTTGCGCGGTGTCCGTTCATCCGTTGTCGCAGCGTCTGCATGGTCTCGCCAATGTACCATGCTCTGGGGCATCCTTTCCTGCAACGTATGAGGTAGACAACGTTGGCCGAGTCACAGGAGTATGAACCGTGCACCTGGTGGGTGGTGTCCTCTCGTGTGATGGTGGTATCTGTGTCGATGATCTGGCATGTCTTGCAGAGGTTACCGTGGCAGGGTTGTGTGGTGTCGTGGACGCTGTTCTCTTGAAAGCTGGGTAATTTGCTGCGAACGATGGTTTGTTTGAGGTTGGGTGGCTGTTTAAAAGCGAGTAGTGGAGGTGTGGGGATGGCCATAGCGAGGTGTTCGTCATCATTGATGACATGTTGAAGGCTGCGGAGAACATGGCGTAGTTTCTTCGCTCCGGGGAAGTACTGGACGATGAAGGGTACTCTGTTGGTTGCGTCCCGTGTTAGTCTTCTGAGGAGGTCTACGCGATTTTTCGCTGTGGCTCGTCGGAACTGTCGATCGATGAGTCGAGCGTCATATCCCGTTCTTACTAGGGCGTCTTTCAGCATCTGTAGGTGTCCATCGCGTTCCTCCTCGTCTGAGCAGACCCTGTGTATTCGCAGGGCCTGTCCATAGGGGATGGCCTCTTTGACGTGGTAAGGGTGGAAGCTGGAAAAGTGGAGCATCGTGAGGTTGTCCGTGGGCTTGCGGTAGAGTGAGGTGCTGAGGTGCCCGTCTTTGATGGAGATTCGTGTGTCCAAGAAAGAAACTGATTCTGAGGAGTAGTCCATGGTGAGCCTAACTTTGTTAGGCAAGACTTCCCATCCTCCCATATATCCATGTTGACTCCCTCTTTCCATACCATACCTGTTGTTTATTGAAATGCTCTTGGATGGTATATGCTGGTGGCTGTGATGTCCTAGTCAGGCTTCTTTAAGGGAGGGGTCAAAATGGTTACATGTGGATGTATTAAGGCAGGTTTATTGACAATCTGGGGCAGTGAAAGTGGTAAAAGGGATTCTAATTGAGCTCAGTGGCCCTGAATTAAGGAGGGTAAAATTGGCTAGAGTTCCCGCTCCTGCTAACTATTTAGTTATCCCTGCTGTAAGTGATTGTGGCTGTGTGGGTGAGGTACTGAGCAGTTATGGGCACCTGTGAAACCACCAAGGAGTTAATGCCCTCAGGAGAGGAGAACATTGGTGAGAGAAGAAAATTGCATGGGTGCAAAAAGTTCCTCATCAGTTCTTCATCAATACCATCATAAATTCAAAAACAGAAACAGAAAAAAGCTAGAAACGCAGTCAGTCAGCATCTGTGGAGAGGACAGATGGGCGACATATTGATCTTGAAAAATAAGAGATACACAAGCATATTAATAGAATCAGAAAAAGGGAAAGGGGAAGAAAAACAAACACAGAGGAAGTATCAGTATTGTTGTATGATTTTACAGAACATCTGTGTCAAGGAATTAAAAGAATCATTACAGGAACAAACAGCATATGAATAACAAGTTAGGAGGAGTCGTAAGGAAAAGGCAAGAAACTGAGAGAGACGGCAACTGTAGAAAATCTGAAGAGCTGGCTTAAAATTAGAACAGAAGAAGCTGGCCCACCAGCTCCAAAGAGAGAGAGAACAGGTAAACAGGGAGTACTGGTGGGGGTGGGCAACATTCAAAAGAGAGACCAGAACTGGGGGGAGGGGGTGATGAGGAAAAGGAAACCTTTCCCTAGGGTCACCTCACAAAAGGCAAAGCTCATCTGATAGTAACCTGCAATCATAATTTTAGACTTGTTCCAACTTGATATCCCTAAAAATGATGTTTAGTCATGATACAGTGTTCTTGTTATAGCGGATTGATGCATAAAAATGTGGAATTATCAAACATTACTATGGTGATAATTACATTACAGTAAATGTGGTTAATTCACAGCATCCTTAACTGCTACTGACTCCACAAAATATTTGTCAGTATAGATTTCAACTTGACACCATCATAAGTGTAATCTGTTCAAATATTTATGACTAAATGCTTAAGGTTCAAACATACCAGAATGTCTCTCCATTTCAGTATTCATAAAACACATTGGGTAACATGGAGTTTGAAGTGTGTGGTGGTGCAGGAATAAATTGAGTTCTAATGATAAAAAAGCAGTGAAGAGTGCCTTTTCAATCTCATCTGGATTCTGTCCTTTCATTGTACCCCAACCTGCTGTTCTTTATACAGTGGAGGCTGCGGGACTGCTTTTGTTCCTATCCTCCCCCACTCCCTTTGCCCCACCATTGGTGGTCATACCTTCTGCTGTCTAGGCTCTATGCTCTTGAATTCCCTCCCTAACCGCTCCACCTGTCCAATTCCCTCCTTCTTTAAAGCTCCCCTATAAAACCCACCTCGTTGACCAAGTTTTTCGACAACCCTCCTAATAGCTCCTTTGTCTGTGACCATTTTTGTCTGATTATGCCTGTGAAGCTCCTTGGGTCATTTTTCTGTTAAAGGCACTATATAAATAAATTCAAGTCACAGTTGTTATTTTCAATTTATTTGTACAGTGACTTTGAGAAATGGCCCTAAGAGACCTTTAAGAGTTCCCAATCGCAGTAAAATAGGGAAATTCAAGAACACAGGCATGAGCCTGGTTATATGTCTTTTTCTTTGATGTCCAAGCTAGTACAATGGAAGATAAAAACAATTAATCAAAACAGTCCACCTTCAATTACTAATTACAGTGACAGTCCCAACAAAAGGAACTTCCATGTTTAAACAATTTCAATAAACTAAGCAGTGATAAACAGAATTTGACTTAATTGTTGTCCTGAAGAATTCTGGACAGCATTGCTGTCTAAGCTTACTTAGTCCAAGCAGATACCACAGAAGAATGAAGTCCACAAGCCAATGTACTGGTCTCTATTTTAAATCAGTTTTGCCCATAGGTTACAATTATCCCGCAAGTCTTGCACCGTACCCAATTGATACACCAGCTTAACACTTATTTTGAATGTTAACTTTGTAGAATATATGCTTTTAGTCCTGACATCTGGATAAATTCGGAATCGAGAGCACAGCTAGCATTGATGCTGCTTTCCAGGCTAGAAGTCCAGATGTACTCTTGCTAAACAACATAGAAGTTACGAATTTGATGGGTTATCAGATTTCTCAGAACTTCCAGCTGCCAATGAGGTAATGTGGAAAGCAGCAATGGCATGAACATAAGCTAGGCTCAAGTCCTTCTTCGAGCAGGCCATGTAATTATTGTACTTGCAGTACATCACGCATGGTTGATTCTAAGCCAGTCTTGCCCATTACATTAGCCACTAAGCACATGTGGTTAATTGGGAACCCAGATGTGGATAATTGGAATTTAGATTAGTAAATAAAAAAATAATTCATTGTTGTTGTGCATGTAATTTTAAGTCATATTCTCACTGCGTATGCATGTGTACTTCAACCTTTTTGTGCGTTTGTTGTAAAATGGTAAGAAAAAAAAAAGCAGAGTGTGCAAGTGTTTTTTTGATCAGTGTGCGCTTTACTTCCTTGGTTACTGATTATTCAGCATCTGCTAAAATGTTGTGTAACACGGGTGAACACACCAGACTTTGGCACCATGGAAACACCAGCAACATGATGTGGAGAGGAGAGCTGTCATCATGGTCAGTTCAACCAATCGGCATCCAAGCGCGTTCCAGATGGACAGCAGGGTACGTCTAGCACATCTGGTTATACGAGTTAACATTCTCAGCAACCGCTCTGATAAAGCAAAAGTATCGCTCGCAACTGCTGGACAAAAACCCGGAAGCTGCAGTAAGATTTCTTGTGTCCGATAAATTCATGCCAGAATTCCAAACTTTGGTGGAAGAAGCAAAGTTTCGCACTGAATGGTGGAAGATGTTTGTTAAGTAAACATATACGTGAAGTACATTTACTTGTATTGTGTCTATGGCATTTTCCACTAAAATTAGAGTACATGGCTTAAATAGTGTCACTGTAGCCATACCTGTGGCTAGTCAGCGATTTCTATTGGACAACATGGGGCTAGACAATTAAACACCAGTTAAAATCTGCTCCATTTATGCTTATAGGGGTGTAGTTAATGGATCTTAATTCTATGAAGGTTTGTCCCAACTGGCAGAGAGGGCAGAAAGCCTACCTGATCCCAGCCAGTGACACACTACAGCTGGTAACTAAGGTCTATAAAGTAGGTCTCATGGTGGCTCTTCCAATTTTCCCTCCTCTTACTAGCTTGCACACTCCTTCCCATGGCAGCATTTCTGGGATCACTAGATCAATGGGCATGATGCCTCAACCAGAAAGCTATCTCATGAACAGAAATTAAAAATGATTAAAAGGAGAATAACCAAATGAAGACAGATGAAAAAGCAAAGTAAGAAATTTTAAGTTTGGGCTCTGACAAATTGTTATTCTTACTTTCACTGGAGTCTTTGCAAAGAATTGCCCAGAGGGAGTTAGCTCCAGGAGAATTACTAATAGGATGATTTGGCTAGGTTGTTACTCTTACTCAGTTGCTATCCTCATGCTGTTCTTGGTCAGTTATAGACTTCCCTGTGGCCACCATGAATCCTGCACCATGACCGTGCTTAGTGAGGGTGGGAGAGATTTAATCATAATTCCCTTGCAGCAGATTGCAAAAGCTGAATAGTTCGAACAATTGAGACTAAAATCTTCTGAATGAGAGTCTGATGCTCAACCACATTTTTCTGAACTGCATCCAAAGTAAATGTTACATTACGTAAACATTCAGACCAGAAGATGGAAAAGGAGATATTGGGATTTACTTTCGCATTAACAGTCACGTGGCTACTACAAATGTACATGCTTATCGTTGGATCAGATACCAACAAGTCACTGGTCTTCCATACACTGAAGTTTAGAAGTTATTTTAAGACAAGATACCTAGTGATAAGTAACTAAATGGTGCAATCTGTCCACTGTTAAAGGAAGGTCATAGGTAGAAACCATTATTTTTTATAACAGTAATTTCTTAAGTGATTTACAAAAACATTTCTGACCACATTTAATAAGTCAATTTCCAGACATTGATACCATCCAAATCAAACAAGCTTCAATCAATAATGTAAACTCTTATCAAAAGCAGGTATTTTTCTTCTTGAGGTGACATTCAGTTTCCCCATGTAAAAAGCAAAACCAAGTTCATTAAACCCCACACTGTGGGAAACAGGATAGTACAATCCATTTCTGTATTTTCAGTTCATTATCGTGCCTTGTTTTTCATCTTCTGTCTATTTCTTTTGCCAGGTCGCTTCTGCAAATGAAAAAAAGACGTATTACAAACTAATTCACATTTTAAAAGAGCAAGTTTTATGCATTCTTCTCTTCCCTCCCAAGAGAAAAAAAATGAAAAAAAGTAATTGGAAGGAACAAAAGCTACTCCAAAAGCCAGAAGCTTCAAAGTGAAGAGGACATACAGTAAGTAGCTTCACTAAATAATTTTTCTTCTGATTTCTCTGCTCTTCCACTAAAGACAGTAAAACTGGAGCTTCAGTTTGGTTCCATGGTGCCAACATTCTTCTGGTACCCCACCCTCCCCACAAGGGACCTTCATGTGCAACCCCAGACATGGAGTTGGCAGATCATTTCATCATAGGGGCATCATAACTCAGCCCAATCCTATCCTCATCAGGCAACTGTGCAGAGTCATTGAAAAGCAATCATTCAGACCTCATTGAGATTGGTTGATTCAACACAAAGTAGGAAATCATCATAGTAGGCACAGCAGAGGAGGAGGCCATTTTGCTCAACATGCCAGTGCTGGCTCTTTGAAAGAACTATCCAATTATCCCTGCACATTCCCCATAGCCCTGTAAATTTTTTCCCTTCAAGTATCTATCCAATTCCCCATTGAAAGTTACTATTGAATCTGCTGCCACCACCCTTTCAAACAGTGCATTTCAGATCATTACAACACGCTGTATAAAAAATGTTTCCTCATGTCATCTCCTGCTCCTTTCTCGATCACCTAAAAACTGTGTCCTCTGGTTAATGACCCTTCTGCCACTGGAAACAGTTTCTCCTTTTTATTCAATCAATACAGTTCATGATTTTGAACACCTCTATCAAATCTCCCCTTAACCTTCTCTGTTCTAAAAAGGAGAACCCCCCCAGTTTCTCCACATAACTGAAGTCCCTCATCCTGGTACCATCCTGATAAACCTCCTCTGTACCCCCTCCAAGGCCTTGACATCCTTCCTAAAGTGTGGTGCCCAGAACTGAATGCAATCCTCAAGCGGAGACCTAACCAGTGTTTTACACAGGTTTAGCATAACTTCCTTGCTTTTGTACTCTATGCCTCTGTTTATAAAGCCGAGGATCCCATATGCTTTTTTAACAGCCTTCTCAACATGTCCTGCCCCCTTCAAAGATTTGTGTATGTTCATCCCAAGGTCTCTGTTTCTGCACCCCCTTTAAAATCGTACCATTTAGTTTATATGGCCTCTCGTCATTCTTCTTACCAAAATGTATCACTTCACAGTTCTCTGCATTAAATTTCATCTAGGAACATAAGAAATAGGAGCAGGAGTAGGCCAATCGGCCCCTCGAGCCTGCTCCGCCATTCAATAAGATCATGGCTGATCTGATCCTAACCTCAAATCTAAATTCATGTCCAATTTCCTGCCCGCTCCCCGTGACCCCTAATTCCCTTTACTTCTAAGAAACTGTCTATTTCTGTTTTAAATTTATTTAATGATATAGCTTCCACAGCTTCCCGGGGCAGCAAATTCCACAGACCTACTACCCTCTGAGGGAAGAAGTTTCTCCTCATCTCAGTTTTGAAAGAGCAGCCCCTTATTCTAAGATTATGCCCCCTAGTTCTAGTTTCACCCATCTTTGGGAACATCCTTACCGCATCCACCCGATCAAGCCCCTTCACAATCTTATATGTTTCAATAAGATCACCTCTCATTCTTCTGAACTCCAATGAGTAGAGTCCCAATCTACTCAACCTCTCCTCATATGTCCGCCCCCTCATCCCCGGGATTAACCGAGTGAACCTTCTTTGTACAGCCTCGAGAGCAAGTATGTCTTTTCTTAAGTATGGAGACCAAAACTGTATGCAGTATTCCAGGTGCGGTCTCACCAATACCTTATATAACTGCAGCAATACCTCCCTGTTTATATATTCTATCCCCCGAGCAATAAAAGCCAACATTCCGTTTTCCTTCTTGATCACCTGCTGCACCTGCATACTAACTTTTTGATCTTCTTGCACTAGGACCCCAAGATCCCTTTGTACTGCAATACTTTCCAGTTGCTCACCTTTAAGATAATAACTTGCTCTCTGATTTTTCCTGCCAAAGTGCATAACCTCACATTTTCCAATATTGTATTGCATCTGCCAAATCTCCGCCCACTCACCCAGCCTGTCTATATCCCCTTGTAGGTTTTTTATGTCCTCCTCACTCTCCACTTTCCCTCCCATCTTTGTATCATCTGCAAACTTTGATACGTTACACTCAGTCCCCTCCTCCAAATTGTTAATATAGATTGTAAAGAGTTGGGGACCCAGCACCGACCCCTGCGGAACACCACTGGTTGCCAGTCCGAGAATGAACCATTTATCCCAACTCTCTGCTTCCTGTTAGATAACCAATCCTCCACCCATGCCAGAATATTACCCCCAATCCAGTGCCACGTGTCTGCCCATTTGACCAGTCTGTCTACGTCCTCCTGAAATCTGTTACTATCCTCCACATTGTTTACTACATTCGATTTTAGTGCCATCGGTAAACTTTCAAATTATACCCTCTATACCCAAGTCCAGGTCATTAATTTATATCAAAAAGAACAGTGGTCCCTGGGGAACACCACTGTATACTCCCCTACAGTCTAAAAAACAACCGGTCACCACTACTCTCTGCTTTCTGTCCCGTAGCCAATTATGTATCCACACTGCCACTGTCTCTTTAATCTCATAGGCTTTAATTTTGCTAACAAGTCTATTATGTGGTACTTCTTCAAAAGGTATTTGATAATGAACCATGAACCTTCTTCATCTATATGAATCAGCAACATGTTTATGGTATGCTTGCTAACTAAATCAGGGATCCATAATAAAAAGTTTTTAAAAAAACTGTTGCTATTGTATATACCTACAGTATTTCCCAGTAGGATTTTTAAAAAATTCTTTAAATAAAAAAATGCAAGTCACTGCAGCACTGTAACAAACACACGATGGAACGCCTAGCTGTTAAAGGTCCTGACTGCAAAAGAAACTGGTCTTGGCAACATTGGTAAAGAGTCATTGGAAGAGCTTAAAAGTCAGTTTTCCTCAATAGATTTAATTAAAAATTGTCTAAGCATAGAACCCAAATACTTCAAATGAATTCTTCAGCTTACAACTATGAATGTTATCAATAAGATTTGTATTCCATTTAAAATCTGTTCCAAGTGCGCTAACACTTAGCACTAACGTGGAGTGTTACATAGTGGGAATGGATGAAACTTCCAGTTCTGTTCCCCTAGGTTCACAATTTGACATGCATTGGATGAGGATATTCACGCAGAAGCATTGATATCTGATAAGAGCAGGAAGACTAGAAAAGGAAAGTCAGCCCCCATTCCCAAAACAGTTTTAATTTTTTCTCTATTTGAATGACACTTTTCAGATTGAGGATGAAGGAACTGCCCAAAATCCCTGTTCTAGAATTTCACGTCAGATTTTGACTGTCGCTGTACTGAAATCAATTCATTGCATAGTAGATAAATATTTGAAGCAGAGGAAGGTATGGACTATGGGGAGAACGCAGGGCAGTGGGATTAGCTTTAGATTGCTCTAGCAAAGAGCCAGCATAGACAAAATGAATTTTAAAGTTCATTGGGAGTATGCATGTAAACACACACATACAACATTCACAACAAACTGGCTACATTGCTATTAACAGGATACTGTTCTCCTAACAATCAACACCTCATTTCAGGAACTGTAGCATTAATAGAAAATATACTCACATTTGCATTTTTCTTTCCTCCTTTTCCAAAACTGTTGTTTTTGGAATGTGCAACTTTTGATCTGAAGCTGGAGACATCATTGTGACTGTCTTTGGTGTTCCATTTTAAGCCTCTCTTTTTTCCTCCAAAACCAAACCTCTCATTTTTGTATTTCCTCTTTGCATTTATT
Source organism: Heptranchias perlo (assembly GCF_035084215.1). Lineage (NCBI taxonomy): Eukaryota > Metazoa > Chordata > Chondrichthyes > Hexanchiformes > Hexanchidae > Heptranchias > Heptranchias perlo. The sequence goes on along the minus strand of NC_090333.1, from coordinate 36,231,424 downwards.
CTGGGTTAAAAAATAAAAATTTTCTGTCAATAACCAATTTAACAGGTCCTATAGTTTTATGCAGTTATGGGCTACTTAAACGCTCACCTCTACAAGTCCAGGACTAATTTATACAGATGCATAAAGGTTCTGATACTACCTGGAGTACAACCTGTGGGCGCCTGGATTTAGTTTTCTTTACTGAAGGTTCATCCTGTATTTAAGTCATTGTGTAGAAACACCTTTCCTACAGGACAAGCATGTAACCTGGTCCTAGGCCTCCTATGAAAAGTAACCTTGAACTGGCTACTAATTGGCACACAAGAATACTTTACATATGCTGCACCAGTCTAGTCCAGATGTTATTTATATTAATTAAAAAAAACTCCAAGTTCTGCTACATAAGTCATACGCTGTTATACAAGGTCTCATGGTCCCTGGGGGTGCAATATACACTTTTCTTTCTTCTTGTATTGCTGACTTTGATTGTCATGCTTCAATCTTTTTAAAACTGTGTTTAATGGCATTATGTGAACTGACTCCAGACATATAGTAAAAAGTTACCTGCCAGGCTTTTCTCCCCAAGTCTACCTGGTAATAGGGAAACACAATGACTGAGAGTGCACTTTTCTCACCAATATAATCTCTTACCCTTTCTTCTGTTGTACAGTTCCAGCCGCTAATCCTCCACCAGTTTCTTTCTTTGCTTTTGAAGAAGCTTTATCACCCTCAAGGAAATCCAGTTTGTCAGAAAGTCCTGAAGATCAAAGAATGCAGAATCAAAAGCTCATTCAGCCGTAATAGTGAGCAGACAGTAAAACAAAAACACCTATACTTATATCAGGTTCATTCCAACCGCTTGGGTTCTGGTGAAACAGGGTTAAAATTGCAATTAAATCTCCAAATCTTGTGACATGTAGGTACAAAATCAGAAAACAAACCTTTCTGGTACTTTTTCACTGCTGTCAACATGGCTTTCTTTTCTTTTTGTCGCTTCTGTATAACTTCCACTTGAACCTATGGCCAAAAGTATAGTATTTATTGACAAGTTGCAAATCACCTCGGCAGAAACATTCCTAGTTTGAAAAGTAAAATGACCTTTGCAATGCTTACACTTCAAGAGCCTGTTGTTTTTTTTTGTAACTTAAGTATATATGAAAAATTATTTCAGCTGAGCTTGAATTTTGAAGCTGAATGTTTATCGGCCAACGTCAAATTTTCTTCACTTACAAAACTAAATCAAGAATGAACAAACTTCTGCTGGAGGTTAAAATATGGACCAGAATGCTGATGCTGCATTTATATTGCAAACCCACCACATGGAGGGTTTCTTTAATGCTGGATGCAGCTTCTAATTGTGTAGAAACTACTTGTTTCTATCAAGAGATGGTTTCTACAGCATCTTCAGCAATATCTTGTACACGTATAGTTGCTTCAAGATTGCTGTTCACAACTTTTTATTGGTGCCTTCCCTGGTATTTTGTTTAGATATCAAAATACCACAGCATACCTCTTTTCCCTCTGTTTTTTCACTCCCCTCCCAACCCCTGCTTATAACATTATCTGCTAAATAAACACATGTCTGCAACAAATAAAGATGCTTTCATGAATAATCCATGATCGTTGTTACTTGTTCTATCAGAAAAGTAAAGCATGGATGTAAAAAGAACTGTTAATAATGTAAATATGAAAAGAGCTTCCATCAACATTGTAACTACAAGTATGCTGCTCAACATTCCTGTACCAGGGAGGGGAGGAAACAAAGCACAACCAGGAACTCCACTCCTGATTCCTATTCAGTGACCCCCTACTGGAAAGTACATTTTTGTGGATGTTAGAGAGGACAGCATCAGGCTCCATTCTGATACTTTCTGTAGTTGAAAAGCAGGCCAACACTGACTGTCTAGGCTCATATATGAAGAAATGACAGAGACCGGGTACTTGAGGGCTGCTGGACTCCATGGGACATTATCACAAAGGCTCTAACTGTTGCTGGGAGAGTAAGGAAAAATTGGGGTGAAAAAGGGCCAGGGAAATAGAAAAAAAGTGTATATTTTACTTTTACACACACAGACCTTAGATATCAAATAATTTTTCTCGCTGCTATGTTAACAAAGAACCAGATAAAATGTCCTCTCTATAAATATATTTCTTGATATGTGCTTTAGGTACCATTCCATGAAACAGAACTATAAAGGGTGGATTCAAATCCATGAACCAGAGATGAAAAGACAGTGCTCTGACCTATTGTGCCTTCCACCTGTAAGAAACAACTGAGCAGTTATGACAATAGAAAGTCAGCATGCAGATTTTAGAACACATTGGAATACAACAGAATAATGTTTTTGATGCGTTTGTAGAAAACTATGCTGAAACAAGTAGCCGGTCCTTCATATAGATAACTACAAAAATGCTGTTGTTCAATAAATTACTAATAGCTATTTTCATGGTAAAGAAAATAGTACATGGAGATATTTTGCAAGCTAGGAACAGCATGTTTGCCTGGCCTTTATCCATCCAACAACTGCATTGAGTTTTATGAGTTATTATATTGTAGTCACAAGACACTTTGCATCTTAGTACTCCTATGTGTAACATAATAGTGCACTGCATATTACAAACTGACATGTCTAATATATTCCGATTTTGAAGAAAGACTCATTAAATTTCTCCAGTTTAGAGCTGAAGGACTGACTCAGCTCATCCGGAAAGTCATTGTGGCTCTCAGGAGGTATTTTGTCAAGCTGGCTGCCTTACAATCTGGCAGCTTGGCACTACTCTTCTTTAACTAGCCTGTAGAAAAAAATATTGTTCCCTAAACATAGTAACCACAAATAGTTTCAGTCTGAAATAAAATCAAAGTGATTAATAAGTAGAGTGTGAAAGTTGAGACAAAGCATGTCTAGCCAGATAGGTGCAACACATGACCACCCCACCCCCAAAATATTCAGTTGGAATAAGGACCTCTGAATATCCTCATCATCAGATCTAACAACTACATCTCCTAATTATTCAATTTGTCAAATGTTAGTATGGTCACATTTAGGCATGTTACAAACAGCATTTCACTTCTTTCCCCCACTTTGGGTCACCTTGTGCCTTGTAGTACCTAGCCACTACTAACTAGAATGGGCAACCAGCTCCTATGCTTTGATCAATGCTGCTCTAAATCCAGTTGCTGGATATTTGATAAGAGTAATTATCCCTCCAGTTTTCCCCAACTTTAACATTTACCCTCTGCTCAGCATCGTGAATGCAGTTAAGATCATAAACTTACTGTCTGAGCAAAACTGCATTCTAACACTATTTTTGAAGCTTTTGCATTACCACAGCATCTTAGACAAGGGATAGTCATCAATCAACTCTGTGCACTGAAAACTTCTGGCTTCAAATTACACACCATTGTCAACTCTCGCAAGACCTCAAAAATATTTTGCAGAGGTAGCTGAATTTTATCAACTGGCAGAAATAAAACATTTACAAAACCAAGGAACTTTCATTTACAATATTCCTAGAGCAATTCAAGTAACTGCACCCACTAGCTTTCCCATGATAAGGCAGGGGGCATTGAATTAACATCCTCTTGAAGATGATAATCATACAACAATTAAGCAGGAAGAGTCACACACATACAAAAAAAAAGCAAATACCTTCTTGCCATATTTTCGTAATGCTCGGAGCTGTTTAGCTTTTTCAGACTTTTCCATGGAGATCTGTTTCGATATCAGTTTTTCTCGAATCTAACAAAAGCAAAAAAAGAAACTGTATTTACCTAATTACAACTATCAGAAACATCCCAAAGTGCTTCATACAAGAATTGCTTGAACGTGCACTCAGTGGTATGTAGGCAAATGTGGCCCAAATACCAATGAGCTGAATAACCAGTTAATTTCTTTTAGTGGTGTTGTTTTAGGGAGGAATGTTGGCTAAGACACCGGGAGAACTCCGTATTCTTCTTTAAGTAGTTCTATGGAATCTTTAACATCGATATGAACCACCGTCCAGACAGGCAGGATCTCTGCTTAACATTTCATTGATGTGGAGATGCCGGTGATGGACTGGGGTGGACAAATGTAAGGAATCTTACAACACCAGGTTATAGTCCAACAGTTTTATTTGAAAATCACAGGCTTTCTCCTTAGTCAGGTGAGTGACGAAGGAGAAAGCCTCTGAAAGCTTGTGATTTTCAAATAAAACTGTTGGACTATAACCTGGTGTTGTAAGATTCCTTACATTTAACATTTCATTGGAAGGATAACACCTCTGGCAATTCACTACTGCAATGAAGTGTCAACATACTGAAGTGCTCAAGACCTGGAGTGGAGCTTCAAACAACTTTTGGATTCAGCGGTGAGACAATTACCAACTGAGCCAAGAACACAATATACACACTGTGGATGCAGCTAAATCTCTCCAAATGTAAAGATAGACAGGTAACTACTCACCTTCTGCATTTGCTGGTCTGACTTGGCCATCTCTGCAAAGTAGTCACCTGGTCTCTTTGTTGCAATTTTCAGTCGCTGTAGTCGAGGCAATGCATCCAATGCGGTTGCCTGTGCCTGGCGATAGCTAAGCAAGAAGTGAAGTGAAGTGAAATGAAATTATTAGAGAAAATATAAGGACTTTGTAATCTGCTAATATCTGTACAATTTCAGTTTGGCAGAAGCTACAGTACTGAAAGTGGGAGAATATTTACTTTGAAATGGGTGCAAAAGAATTAATTCATCTCAAGTCATAAAATGTAAAACTGCACAATTTTAATTCTTGGAATTTAACTCTAAATTAATTATTTTCAAAATTAACTGGAACTTGGAGGTAATCAGAAACCATGGGGACAGAATTTACACCAGTCCTTTTTGTATACAATTAGCCTTAGTTTAATGGTAATGGTTCTGCTGCTGCCATTTACAACTACTCCTGATCAATCTTTTGTTTCTTAACCTGTCCTGTTACCACCTTCCTTGCCTTGTACCATCATCCCTTTTGTTATTTAATTACTCGTGCCCTCGACCCTTACCTTTTGTTCTTTCCTCCCCTACTTTCCCAGGCTCTGTACTTGTTTAAAAACTAACTCTTAGCATCTTCCAGTTCTGACAAAAGGTCTTCTTTGTTAACTGTTTCTTTCTCCTCAGATGCTGCCTGACTTGCTGAACTTCTCCAGCATTTTGTTTTTATTTCAGATTTCCAGCATCCACAGTATTTTGCTTTTGATTTAGCCTTAGTTTAAAACCTTTTTCTCCTGTTACTTCCAATGACATCTTAATTTACTTCCATTTCATTGCTACATGTTTTCCTGCCATTTTTTTTTCTGTTTATAATCTCTAACCTTTTAAACCCACAATATATTAGAATACTTCTGGCACCAAACTTATTCTTTTTTTGACTTCCACACCACATTGCAGTGCTATGCAGAACTTCTTGAAAATAATCTGGATAAAGGGCAAGAACAGTAAACTTCTTCGAGCAAGGTCAGTCACCCCAATAGAAACATTAGCTAAACAGAACCCCCGTGTCCACCCCACCTAGATAAACGGAACACAGAGGACCAAGACCAAGTCCAAACAAATAGCCTCAGCTTTCAAAAGTGCACTGCTCCAAGTGATGGCTGCAGTAATGCCAAAAAAGCAATATATCAGTGTACTGTTCCCACTCCCAAAAGCATAGTGCAGCATGCATTTCAAAATGGACAATGGCTCCACAAAAATGTGTATGTGTAAACAATGAAAATTTCAATTAAAAAATCAAATTTTGATAGTAAAAAATACACAATGTACAGTGCACACTTGTATTTCTGTCACTTTGCCACGTAGTGCCAGAAATTCAGCACGATACAATGCAAGTGCAATTCCATTACACTGTCCTTCAGCAAGAAGTATTTTGTGCTGATATGGGCAACACATGGATCTTAAAGAATCACAATTTGCATGCTGTAAATCTCTATGGGACGAGGCAGAATGGAGAAAGGAGACCATCTTGACGAAATAAGGATGCTACTGCAAAGTGTGAAAACTTTCTGGTTAATAACAGTTTCAATGAAAAAGTAATTTTAGCTAAAAAAGCGAGATCACCCAACTTTAATTATTTTTAGCCCTGAGTATTTCTTTTAAACGCTCCATAGAAAAACTTCTTACAGATACATATATATCCCCAACAGCTTGAAGTTAACTGTTAACCCGTATACTTACAAGTACATTTCACGCTGAAAGTCATCATCTGGGTCAATATCTGAATGTTCTTGTCCTGCAGATTTCCCTTCGGCCTTTGCTATGATGTCTGCAGCTGGGCCATTAGTCATGTCCAGCCTCTCCACCCACTCCATGTCTTTCTTGAAGTCTTCTAAGCATTGTTTCAAGCCCACCTGAAGATTTAAAAAAAATAAATATATATAAATCACATCCATATTTCAGGGACACATTAACCACTTTCATATAGAAAGTAACGGCTCTAAGATTTCAAACCAAAGTATAGTCACCACAGCAGTCAAAGCAGCAGTGTTCTCCAGGTACTACATGGCAGCATCCAATTCAGTTTTGTAACAACTATACCAAATTAACTGTGACTGTGTAAACGCCATTAAAGTCAGTAGCTGGAAGCTAAGCAAATCACTCCTTTCTGTGGACTGGTCTGTGGATTGTTGGAAACTATTATATTCCGTTACCATTGAAACAGCTTGGCACTATTGAGGAGCAAGCATGCAATAAATAGCCATTGGTTTCCACTTAGGAAGTTGGGAAGGGGTTGAAGGAGGAGATGAGAAAAGTGTTTACAAAAGTTTCACTTTTCTGAAAAGGATGAAATGGTCTCCCCAGGTGCTAGCTTTCCCAATACTTTTTCTGCAAGTTAGTTGCACCGGCTGAGTGTAAACACGTTAACTGCCTTTGCAAAGAAGGTCTGGAGAGAGATGCAGTGGTATCTGTCCAGGTTCGTCCCGAGCAGTTCCGTAACACAGGTTTCTGTGCTCTACGGGCTGTTCCCGGGGACGCACACTGAGACGGACATCAGCTGCTGCTGGAAGACCATCAACTCGGTGAAAGACGCCCTTTGGTCTGCCCGAAACTTGCTGGTCTTCCAGCACAAGGAGCTGTCCTCGACCGAGTGTTGCAGACTGGCACATTCCAAGGTCCAGGACTACGTGCTGAGGGATGCACTGAGGCTGGGTGCGGCCGCTGCAAAGGCCCTGTGGGGAAAGGCAACCGTTTAGAGCCTTCCCGCCATTGTAAACCGAGGGGCTGCAATCAGGGAAAAACCCCCTCGGGCAGAATGTAAAATTCAAATTGCTGTAATGTACCTGTAATGAATCTGAAATGAATCTGTAAGCAATAATCTGTGTTGAGTATGATGCAATGAGACACCCTAGAGTGTCATGAACTGTAATTATGTCCAATGTGTTCATTGAACTGTACTTGACGTAACCTGCAAATTGTATAATCTGTATTGTGTACGTTTGGAAAGTGATATGACAACTGTATTGTATGTACTGCTGCAAATTTTATGAATAAAGTATATTTTTTGAAAAAAAAACTGCTGCAAAATCAATCAGCTTCAGTGGGATAATGAGTGCAATCCACACCAACTATGGGGACTATGCTTGGCTATTCTGTCTGCTGTTTTCAGCAGAATATTTAGGCAATACCCCAAAACCTAGTTACAATAATACAGAATAAACTCACCTCAGTTCTTTTGGACTTGCTCAATTAAATTTGTAGCAAGGAAATAAACAAAATGCACATTCATGCAGCTGTTTCAAAGAATTGTTTTAAAAAAAGCTATTAAGATTGGATTATTGTTTCAGAAGCTCCCATGTTAAAACTTGTATCATGCATTTGTCTAATTCTAATGGACTTTCAAGCATTGTTGGTTATAATTGACTGAATCAGTTTCGCACCATTAGTTGTGCTAAATCTCTGCTGCATTAGGAAAGCACCTTCAGTCACCACTGTGCATACAGAGCACCCCGTGCTGTGAAAAATTAGGAGATTAATGTAAAAGAAATAAAGAATTAAAAGGAAACCTCACCACATTGTTGACACATTGTTTCTTTGCCTCCTCCACTACGTTCAAACCAGGTTTGAGCAATCCCTTTGAATATGCGTCTTGAAGCTGTAATAAAATTAACATTTAACGTTACCAGTTAGGTGAAAACCAGAGTGCTTTTTATCAGATGTCTGTCAATCAAACTTCACTGCTGAGATGTGGGAAGTTAGACCAAAACCCCAGTAGAGTGTGGGCACTGACTGAATAACAAAGGTTAATGGTTTTTAAATTTCTGGCCTTCTTTATTTTGCATCTGATTTACTTTAGTGAACATACCCAGAAACTCAAAAGGTTTGCAAGAAAAGCATTTTCTATGGTACTAGGCAAAATTTAAACTATTTGAAAATGGAGCAATGCCATATTTGATTGTTCCTCCTAGGGAATAAAGTAAAACAATTAAACTATTTTGCTCACTTATACTGATGCCATGGCATCATCACCAAAGAAATCCCCACCGGCTGAAATTGGGTTTTGAATGTTGCCTCTCAATGCAAACTCGAAAACGATTCACTCGAAGTTCTAGCAATTATCATAGGTATCCCAGATACATAAGTCCAAAGTGTTGTGATACTTTTTAAAAAAATTGATCCATCATAGGAGCTAACACAAAAGTTATGGATTCATTTTTGAACAAGTACTGTAGAGTTTTTGTGATGGATACTTAAGTTTTATTAATTAAAGCATTACTGAAGTTCATTTTTACAACAGTCTAAAGAGACAAGAATACATGATAGTATTGGTAGGAGTGACCATCGCACAGTCCTCGTGGAGACGAAGTCCCATCTTCACACCGAGGACACACAGTGTTGTGTGGCACTACCACTGTGCTAAATGGGATAGATTCAGGACAGATCTAGCAGCTCAAAACTGGGCATCCACGAGGCGGTGTGGGCCACCAGCAGCAGCAGAATTGCATTCCAACACAATCTGTAACCTCATGGCCCGGCATATTCCTCACTCTACCATTACCAACAAGCCAGGGGATCAACCCTGGATTAATGAAGAGTGTAGAAGAGCATGCCAGGAGCAGCACCAGGCGTACCTAAAAATGAGATGCCAACCTGGTGAAGCTACAACACAGGACTAAATGAATGCTAAACAGCGGAAGCAACATGCTATAGACAGAGCTAAGCAATTCCACAACCAACAGATCAGATCGAAGCTCTGCAGTCCTGCCACATCCAGTCGTGAATGGTGGTGGACAATTAAACAACTAATGGGAGGAGGAGGCTGTGTAAACAACCCCATCCTCAATGATGGCGGAGTCCAGCACGTGAGTGCAAAAGATAAGGCTAAAGCGTTTGTAACCATCTTCAGCCAGAAGTGCCGAGTGGATGATCCATCTCGGCCTCCTCCCGATATCCCCACCATCACAGAAGCCAGCCTTCAGACAATTCGATTCACTCCACGTGATATTAAGATAAGGCTGAGTGCACTGGATACAACAAAGGCTATGGGCCCTGACAACATCTCGGCTGTCGTGCTGAAGACTGCTCCAGAACTAGCCACGCCTCTAGCTAAACTGTTCCAGTAGAGCTACAACACTGGCATCTATCCGACAATATGGAAAATTGCCCAGGTATGTCATGTCCACAAAAAGCAGGACAAATCCAATACGGCCAATTACCGCCCCAGTCTACTCTCAATCATCAGCAAAGTGACGGAAGGTGTCGTCGACAGTGCTATCAAGCTGCACTTACTCACCAATAACCTGCGCATCGATGCTCAGTTTGGGTTCCACCAGGACCACTCGGCTCCAGACCTCATTACAGCCTTGGTCCAAATATGGACAAAAGAGCTGAATTCCAGAGGTGAGGTGAGAGTGACTGCCTTGATGACCAAGAGTGGCACCAAGGAGCTCTAGTAAAATTGAAGTCAATGGGAATCATGGGGAAATCTCTCCAGTGGCTGGAGTCATACCTAGCACAAAGGAAGATGGTAGTGGTTGTTGGAGGCCAATCATCTCAGCCCCAGGACATTGCTGCAGGAGTTCCTCAGGGCAGTATCCTAGGCCTAACCATCTTCAGCTGCTTCATCAATGACCTTCCCTCCATCATAAGGTCAGAAATGGTGATGATTGCACGGTGTTCAGTTCCATTCGCAACCCCTCAGATAATGAAGCAGTCTGTGCCTGCATGCAGCAAGACCTGGACAACATCCAGGATTGGGCTGATAAGTGGCAAGTAACATTCGCGCCTGACAAGTGCCAGGCAATGACCATCTCCAACAAGAGAGTCTAACCACCTCCCCATGACATTCAAAGGCATTACCATCACCGAATCCCCCATCATCAACATCCCGGGGATCACCATTGACCGAAACTTAACTGAACCAGCCATATAAATACTGTGGCTACAAGAGCAGGTCAGAGGCTAGGTATTCTGCAGCGAGTGACTCACCTCCTGACTCCCCAAAGCCTTTCCATCATCTACAAGGCACAAGTCAGGAGTGTGATGGAATACTCTCCACTTGCCTGGATGAGTGCAGCTCCAACACTCAAGAAGCTTGACACCATCCAGGACAAAGCAGCCCCCTTGATTGGCATCCCATCCACCACCCTAAACATTCACTCCCTTCACCACCACGCACCGTGGCTGCAGTGTGTACCATCCACAGGATGCACTGCAGCAACTCACCAACAGCACCTCCCAAACCAGTTACCTCTACCACCTAGAAGGCCAAGAGCAGCAGGCAGATGGAAACACCACCTGCACGTTCCCCTCCAAGTCACACACCATCCTGACTTGGAAATGTATCGCCATTCCTTCATCGTTGCTGGGTCAAAATCCTGAAACTCCCTATCTAACAGCACTGTGGGAGAGCTTTCACCACACGGACTGCAACGGTTCAAGGCAGCAGCTCACCACCATCTTCTTAAGGGCAATAAATGCTGGCCTTGCCAGCGACACCCAGGTCCCATGAACGAATAAAAAAAACAACTTGAAGTAACTTCTTTCAAGTGATTTATGAGTTTAGGTCTCAAACATTCTTTCACAGAATAACCAGCAAGATACTTTGTAAGTACTATTGTAGCTATGAAGATTATAATAACATTTCTGCAATGCCAAATGGCACCTTACTATGGGCTGTTTGAAGTTATTGATATAGCCTATTTGTCCTATGCCACTACTTGGATGTTTCTTTTTGCTGTTATACTGTGTATAAATACAGCTTTAAAAAAATTCAATAACTGTACAGTCCAGAAAATAAAACAGGTGTACAATATACTCAAAATCTAGTATCTAAACTTTTGGTTTATCATCAATAGTTTGATCAATTTACAACAATGTATTTGGTCAGTGCAGTTATTAACGTTTGTAAGTTTGCTACAATTGTGTTTCTTACCCTCTCTTTTGCTTTGAGACACAAGTGCACAGGCAGTTTGAATGACATAAGTGCACAATCATTATGCCTAAAGCACAAAAGTGAAGGTTTGCTGCAAAACCATCAATCTCCAAACCTATTTAACAAGCATCAGGCCCAAATGTAGAAGCACACAATTGCACTGTAGTCAGGATTTCACAGGACCAATCTTTGTGTCAGTAATGCCCACGTATGCTGGTTTACTGGATAGAACAGTGCAAGAAAAAAAGGGGCCAAAACACATAATGCCATGTCCCAACACACTCCCTTGCCACAAATTGCTGTGTTTTTTTTTTAAAAACACACTAATTTTGGCCAAATAAGGAACAGGGAAAAAGCCCAAGATGCACAGGCAAGCCCAGAAGCCTGTTCCTTTTGGTTGCTGACTATGCTTTGTGCTACTCCATGGCATCATACCCATATGTCTTTATTACAGTATGCCTGGAAGGAAAGAGGGGCAAGCTTGAGTTAGCAGTTGACTGGAACGGTCACTGGCTGTGACAGCCCTATGTTGTATGAGCTGTCCTAGGTGCAGGCCTGTGCCATCGGCTGTCACTTTGCTGACTTGGATGCCAGGAAGAAAATTTTGCAGCTTCTGCTAGATAGACGTAACAATGCCTGAAAATGTACTTGCTGGCATCTTGGCACATGTGATCAATCAAGCTGTAGTGGCTGGTGATCACCCTGTTGCACCTCCTTTCATGCAATACCACTGAAAGCATGACATATTCAAGACTGAGATCGACAGATTTTTGGACACTAAGGGAATAATGGAATATGGGGATAGGACTGGAAAGTGGAGTTGAGGTAGAAGATCAGCCATGATCTTATTGAATGGTGCAGCAGGCTCGAGGGGCCGTATGGCCTACTATTTCCTATATGTGATTGGGTGCTTCTAGAAAGAGCCATCCAACAATCCAGCAAGTCAAGCAATTCTACACTGATGCCATTGGGTCTGCTGACCCAGCTTCCTTTGGGATTAGGAACCTCTACAAGTATTAATCATCTGCAAATGTGAGGTCATCTCTGTCTGCAGGGTGGGCACTGAGCACCTCTCATGCGTGATATGCCTGGTATCAATCAGGCTTTAAATTCTACTTGGAGACAATATTGAACTCCTACAAGCACATTTGCCTCGTGTCCAAATCGCCACCTCGGGCTGTGAATAATGCAAACGGGTGACCCAGAGAATGCGTGTTATTAGCACAAGATTTGGACCAGTTCTTAAACATGTAGAACTGACTTACATCAGCACACAAAAATAACCCTCCTCCCCCTCCCACACATGTAATTTGTAAAGAAGAAAGAACCTTATGAATTTCAGAGAATAGGGGTCCTGAACCAATTTAAATTATAGGAAAACTCTCGCCCATCACTGTGAGATGGCCAAGAGTTTCCATTCACAAGTAATTTACTCCTCGTGCCCCCTTTGAGAAACGGGCTGCCTTTAAAGGGCGAGTAACTGCAGGCCGGACACTGAGCTCGGTTCCCCCCCCGAGTATGACCAGGCCCGTGTCTGCCGCTCGCAGCGACTCGAACCCCCGCCCCCGGGATTACATTGAGCGGGAACCCGAACTTCAAATAAAGAAAACCCCCACTCACCTCTGAGTCGGACAGGTCCGACCCCTCGGAGTCCGACATGGAGACAGACTCCGACTCCCGACCCATTCCGCCGCCACCCTCCAGCACGGAGACAACGTGAGCGGAAACGGTTACTCGGTGTCCACCCCCTCCGGTCCGGACTCAACAGCCAGCCGCCGGAGTGGTTCCTAGCATCGGCCGCGCCACTCGCTCATTCATATACTCCATGTTATTTATTTATTGACCTAAGTAGTGCAGGAGATTATTATCGCTGCTTCCCAGGAGAAAATACGTGGAAAACCAACTAAAATGGGTGTTTAAATAAATGGTACAAAGATACTTTATTTTCATATATTTTAAAAAATGTATCTCCTCAAGAAGCGATCTCTCTCCCGAATACAAACCCTGGTCCAGCCTCAATTTAATATTTAGGGCGTCGCAATAAGTCGCTGCTTCCAGCTGTCCGGCCGGGTACAATATCGCGGTGCGCAAGGCCCGGGCTGTTGCCAAGGCGACAGGAGTAATGGTGGAGGAAGAGGCCTGGCAGATTACAGAGAACCTGCCTGCACCTACCCTCAAACTCACAGGACAACTGCAGACAAGGAAAGCCATTCAGCCCGTCTTAATTCATCTGCATAGCATCATTGCATTTAAGGGGAAGTTGGATAAACACATGGGGAGAATGGAATAGAAGGATATGCTGATAGGGTTAAATGATGTGGAGATGCCGGTGATGGACTGGGGTTGACAATTGTAAACAATTTTACAACACCAAGTTATAGTCCAGCAATTTTATTTTAAATTCACAAGCTTTCGGAGGCTTCCCCCTTGGTCAGGTGAACGATGTGAAAATGAAATCCTCGAGATGAAATCGCATTTATAATTCACAGAACAATGCTTGGTGAGTACAGACAGTTTTTTCAACTGCCCGTTGCCAAGGCAATCAGTGTGCAGACAGACAGGTGTTACCTGCCAGGTCTCACAGAATATACAAATCACCAAAAAAAACAACAAACAAAAAAAAACAGAGATAGAGAGGTAGAAACATAGAAAAGACAGCAACTGACCCGTTATATTAAAAACAGATAACATTTGTTCGCTGGTGGGGTAACGTGCAGCGTGACATGAACCCAAGATCCCGGTTGAGGCCGTCCTCATGGGTGCGGAACTTGGCTATCAATTTCTGCTCGACGATTTTGCGTTGTCGTGTGTCTCGAAGGCCGCCTTGGAGTATGCTTACCCGAAGGTCGGTGGATGAATGTCCATGACTGCTGAAGTGTTCCCCGACTGGGAGGGAACCCTCCTGTTTGGCGATTGTTGCGCGGTGTCCGTTCATCCGTTGTCGCAGCGTCTGCATGGTCTCGCCAATGTACCATGCTCTGGGGCATCCTTTCCTGCAACGTATGAGGTAGACAACGTTGGCCGAGTCACAGGAGTATGAACCATGCACCTGGTGGGTGGTGTCCTCTCGTGTGATGGTGGTATCTGTGTCGATGATCTGGCATGTCTTGCAGAGGTTACCGTGGCAGGGTTGTGTGGTGTCGTGGACGCTGTTCTCTTGAAAGCTAGGTAATTTGCAGCGAACGATGGTCTGTTTGAGGTTGGGTGGCTGTTTAAAGGCGAGTAGTGGAGGTGTGGGGATGGCCATAGCGAGGTGTTTGTCCTCATTGATGACATGTTGAAGGCTGCGGAGAACATGGCGTAGTTTCTCCGCTCCGGGGAAGTACTGGACGACAAAGGGTACTCTGTTGGTTGCGTCCCGTGTTAGTCTCCTGAGGAGGTCTATGCGATTTTTTGCTGTGGCCCGTCGGAACTGTCGATCGATGAGTCGAGCGTCATATCCCGTTCTTACTAGGGCGTCTTTCAGCGTCTGTAGGTGTCCATCGCGTTCCTCCTCGTCTGAGCAGACCCTGTGTATTCGCAGGGCCTGTCCATAGGGGATGGCCTCTTTGACGTGGTTAGGGTGGAAGCTGGAAAAGTGGAGCATCGTGAGGTTGTCCGTGGGCTTGCGGTAGAGTGAGGTGCTGAGGTGCCCGTCTTTGATGGAGATTCGTGTGTCCAAGAAAGAAACTGATTCTGAGGAGTAGTCCATGGTGAGCTTGATGGTGGGATGGAACTTGTTGATGTTATCGTGTAGTCTCTTTAGTGATTCCTTGCCGTGGGTCCATAGAAAGAAAATGTCGTCGATGTATCTGGTGTATAGTGTTGGTTGGAGGTCTTGTGCAGTGAAGAAGTCCTGCTCGAACTTGTGCATGAAAATGTTGGTGTATTGGGGTGCGAATTTGGTCCCCATGGCTGTTCCGTGTGTTTGGGTAAAGAACTGGTTATGTCTCTACCACTCTTATCTAGATGTAGGGTTGCCAACTCTAGTTGGTCATATTCCTGGAGGTTTGATCATGTGACACTTTGCAGTTTGTAAATGTTATTGCATTTACCTACTAAAGGTTGAGCCCTGTAGTTTGATGTCTTCATTCACCGTTTGCCTAAAAGAAACATTTTTGCTCACTGGCAGGGATGGACTGGGTATCAGGAAATTTCCCGAGTGCCCCCAGGAATGGTACTCCACTAGGGTTGCCGACCCTCCAGAATTGCCCTGATGTCTCCAGGAATTAAAGATTAATCTCCTGGACAATGCTGCAAGCAATCCAGGAGAAAAATCATAGCAGCATTAAAAACAATTGTTTTTTTCATTTTCTTTAATAGTAATAAAAATACTGGATATGGGATAAAAGGCTGTTTGGGTAGGGCGGTTGGAGGCAGAAGGCCTTGTGAGGAAATCTCCAGGAATACATCCAACCAGAGTTGGCAGTCCTATTCCTTACCGTCTCTGAGAGGTGCGCTCTCTGATCCCCCACTGCCTCCAAGAAATCAAATGTGGTCAATTCTTTATCTCAAACAAAAACAGATGCTGCCTGATTTGCTGAGTTTCTGCATTTTCTGTTTTTGTTTGAGATTTCCAGCATTTTCAGTACTTTTTCCCCATAATTTCTGTTGACTAAAGGAAACCTGGAATAAAAATCAGGCACATTTAAAGTAAAAATGTCAACAGGACTTAGTCGTGCTTCATTCTCACCCACAGCACCGAGAATGTAGCTCCTTTTTAAACTAAAAACATTTAAAAGCACACCATGCAACAAAAAAGTACAGTAGAATCTGCTTTCAGTGTTCACTTGTAGCGAACAAGAGGATGCATTGTAATAAAAACACAAACAACGCAGGTCAGGCAGCATCTGTGGAGAGAGAAACAGAGTTAACGTTTCATAGAATCATAGAATCAAAGAAAGTCTACAGCACGGAAGGAGGTCGTTCGGCCCATCGAGTCCGCGCCGGGTCTATGTAAGAGCAATCCAGCTAGTCCCATTCTCCTGCGCTCTCCCCGTAGCCCTGCAAATTTTTTCCTTTCAAGTACTTATCCAGTTCCCTTTTAAAGGCCATGATTGAATCTGCCTCCACCACCCCCTCGGACAGTGCATTCCAGATCCTAACCACTCGCTGTGTAAAATTTTTTTTCCTTAAGTCACCTTTGGTTCTTTTGCCAATCGCCTTAAATCTATGTCCTCTGATCCTTGATCCCTCTGTCAATGAGAACAGTTTCTCTCTATCCACTCTGTCTAGACCCTTCATGATTTTGAATACCTCTATCAAATCTCCTCGCAACTGTCTCTGTTCCAAGGAGAACAACCCCAGCTTCTCTAGTCTATCCACGTAACTAAAGTCCTCATCCCTGGAATTAGTTTAGTAAATCTCTTCTGCACCCTTTCTAAGGCCTTTATATCTTTCCTGAAGTGCGGTGCCCAGAACTGGACACAATACTCCAGTTGTGGCCGAACCAGTGTTTTATAAAGGTTCATCATGACTTTCATACTTTTGTACTCTATGCCTCTATTTATAAAGCCCATGATTCTGTATGCTTTTTTAACTACTTTCTCAACTTGCCCTGCCACCTTCAACGATTCGTGCACATATACCCCCAGATCTCTCTGTTGCTGTACCCCATTTAGAGTTGTGCCCTCTAGTTTATATAGCCTCTCATCGTTCTTCCTACCAAAATGTATCACTTCGCATTTCTCTGCGTTAAATTTCAGGTTAATGATCTTTTATCGGAAGTGGATGTGTTGCTCAATTTTGAAATGTAGAAATGGCATTTGATTCAATGCCCAATTTGTATACCTGCTTGTGGTTCTCACTACAAGTAGGTTGTACTACAACTCAAAGCACAGTAGGAAAAAAAAAGTTCCAGTGTACTTATTGGATGGGCTCTGAGAAGGATTTTTTTTGTAATCCTAATAATCTTGCTGTCAGGAAAATTACATTATTGATGGGGAACTGGCTTGATTGAGACACACTCTGTTCCTATATCCACCAGCTCTGAAACCTGAGAGAGCAAGCGTTGAAAAAACAAGAAAGTTTGGAGCACTGAGCTCTTCAGAGGATACAAGCTGCCTTTGCCTCCACTGTGATGGTCAAGTTGTGGTTGCATGATGGATTGTCGGAGCCACTTAATGCCATTAATGTCAAATTTACTATGCTTGAATAGCCTGTTTCTGTGTTGTAACTTCTATGTATAAATCTGAGAATTATTTAATCTCCAAGAGTGGGAGCTGCTGCTGTTGGGCATCTCCATTGGTGAGAGGAGAGGGAGCAGGATCTGGAGCTGTTCACAGCTGCATTTTTGTCCATGGAACGCGGAGAGTGAGAGAGAGAGAGGCAGAAGCCAACACTGCAACAGTGTCATGCATTTACTCACAGGCAAACCACAGGCACGACATGTGAACTGCAAACTCTACCCTATTTTCTCCCAGGTTGCTCGCAGCGGTGAGTGGGAGATTAATCTTTCATTCCTGGAGACTCCCTGACAATTGGGAAGGTTGGCCACCCTATCTAGAGGTTCATTCCACATGTTGGTTACTCTATGTATGAAGAAGAATTTTCTGACATCGGTCCTAAAAGTACCTTTTAGTAGTTTGATCTTATGTCTCCTAGTTCTACTCCCGCAGTTTAATTTGAAGTAGTATTCGGGGGTTAACTTTTTCTATATCCTTAACAATCTTACATACCTCGACAAGATTACCTCTCACGCCTCTTTTTCAGGCTGAAAAGCACAAGTTTCTCCAGTCTTTCCTCATAGCTCAAGTTCCCGACACGGGATCAGCGTCGTGGCTTCACACTGCACAGCCTCCAGTGCTTGACTATCTCTCCTGGTTTTTGGTGATTGCTGTTGTGCATTGGTTGGCCATGCTTAGTGTTGACCCTACAAAGACTCCTAGATCTCTTTTAACTTCATCCGTAGCTATTTCAGCACCATTCATGGAATGCACACACCAACTATTTTTCCTTTCTATGTGCTGTACTTTACAATTATCTGCAATAAATTTCATCTGCCATTGTTCTGCCCACTTACATATCTTGTCAAACTCATCCACAGAAGTGTAACTAGACATCTCCAAACTTATAGGTTTCAATGCATGGGATAAAACTAATTACAGATATGCCAACATCAGGAGTGGAATTTAGCCTGCCATTGACCACTGTCAAACCTGATGCGTGAATAATAGGAACTTGGGCAAGGTAGTAGTAGGTGCCTGGTACCTGTGGAACTCTACTGCAGCAAAGAGTCGAAGCTGTCAGGAGGGGAGAAAATTGGTGAAAAAAAGAGAACAAAAATAGAGGGATCAGATAAGATTTGAAGTGAAGAGACTCTGGAGAACAGGATTAGATCAGGAAATTGAGAGGCCTGAAAGATGAGAGTTGCATCCGGATAGGTTGAGACTGGATGCAGCTAGTTGAAAGACTGGAGACAAATTCAGAAGACAGAGGAATGGGCCAGTATTCTGGAGGAAGCAACAAATGAGATAAGAGGAGGAAAACAACTATGAAACAAAGATAGAAAGTATAGTGGAATCCAGTAAGAACTTGAAACAAAAGCAGAAAATGAGCCTTAATGATAATTCAAACAGACACGAACCAGGAGATGTGAAAGAGAAAAGGGAGAATTAAGAAAGGACAAGATCTGAAAGTTTAGAACCATTGTGAGATAACATGTACGCCAGCAGAGGGAGACATTCTGGGTGAGACCAGTTCAGATCTATGCCCCGAGACTGTTTGGAGGAGCTAGTGGCACCACCACAAATGATCCGTAACATTGCTCAATCCTTGTAACACAATACAGCTATCGCTAAGGCAACTAGGGAACCATTTATAAAGACAATGCTTTATTAATTACAAAGACAATTTACTGATTATTCTGGAATAGCTCTATAAACTTGTATTGATGTATAAATGTTGGATTTAACAGTACTTATGAATAAAGTTAGAACCTGGGAAATAATGCAACACTGATATTAACTACAGTTGAGCACATAGTTGAATATTTAATATTTGTAGGAAACATCCAAGGAACTTGGGTGAAAGCAGCTATTTATCAGAAGGTGACATGTAATATGGCAGAGGACTCAGATGTTGACTTTGATGGCGCAGGCTGCCGAAGAAAGCTGATGATGAGACACCAGAAACTGATAAGTGCACTGGGCTGCCTTCCAGCAAACTTGAGCACAATGACAGAGCATGGAGGAGCCCAGCTCCAATTTGTGTCGGGGTTTTTACGCAGGGCATAGAGACCATGCAGTTAACCATGGAACGAGTGGTTAGCTCCATGAACAATGCAGTGGTGGCCCGCCATGATGGAGCCTCTGCTCACACTGCTGCCATGGAAGCTCAGACTGCCTGGTTTTGAGGTCCAGTATTGACAGGGGTCTCCACAGCGTCACATAACTCCTGCATTCTGTTCTCAGTAGGAGTACTGAGGCGCAGTCCCAGGAGGATGGCCTTGGCTCCATGGTAGAGGCACCGGCTGTCGTCTCTCAGGATGACAGCATGCTACAGAGAGAAAGACACAAATAGTTGGGGGGGGGGAGGGGGAGGGGGTAGTCAGTGGGAGACAGATACAGAGATACACTTCCAGGAAACAATCACAAAACACCAAATTTAATGTTAGCAGAGATTTCTTAGAAAGTTACGAACCAGTGCTGCTAGTTCTGGACGCTCCAATCAACACTCAGTGCAGTCAGGCCTCTGACCTCTCCCTCCCCTTGCTGCTGACAGGCACCAGGAATCCATTAATGAGCTAAATCCTTTTTCCACCTTAGAGTTCTGGCAAACCTCAGGTTCCTCCTCCACAGTTCTTCCAAATTCCAGACTTCCCTACACAGTAATTGCAGTCCAAAGGATTCCTCCCCCATGTAGCAAAACCCCTGCAGTCCCACCATAGTGCTGCCAAGCTCCAGGACCACCCCTGAGTATAACTGAATCCCACTATCTAGTACTGCTAAATACCAGAGGCTAGCTATTCTGGCCGTTCCATCCCAGAAGTGTGGTGAGGTGGGACGTCTACCTGCCATTTTGCTGCAGTGTTGACTCCACCGGAAATCACAGGATCAGCTCATTAAAATTCAGGTGGAGGTGGAGGTGCCGGGGAGGTGGAAAACACACGGGGAGGTGGGAGTTACATTGAGGATGTGCCCTAAATGTGGGGAGTGGGGTGGGGGCAGAAATAACTTTGGGAGAGGCATGAGATTTGATGCAGTACTAGGATATAAAACCTGCTGCTGCTTAAAGGGAGCACTGGAGGAAGCAAGAAATCTTGATATCCACCATGACCGAGAAACCCAAAAGAAAAGCTTCACGGAGTCTGCCTGGAGGTACTCCAAATGGAAATTCAAAGCAGGATCAATGGCCTGTTTGGGGTCGGGGGTAAGAGACTCATCAAGCATGTTACACACACTATGTGGAGGGAGGTGGCTGTGGCAATCAGTGCCACCTCCTTAACACTCAGCTACCTGCTCCCCATGATACTTCCTTGCTGACTATATGTGTATCCTCCCTCATTCATTACCCTCATTCTAGTCCAGGGCTGTATTCTGACCCATTGATTTCTGTTCCCGCCTTGTTGCACCTGCTACCTACAAATTCAACTTCCCTCATAGGGTGCCATGTATAAGGAAGTCTCCCCAACTGACAGCACCTGTCATGTCCTGTAATAATCTTATGTGTCCAGCTGTAATAACAAGACACCCAGAGAACCTTCACTGTTGTACTCAAGGTGGTCCATAACAGCTGGGTGTCTCAGGCTACAGGTAGTGGCTCCCCCTGTTCTCTGATACAAGATCTCTGATCCCACATGAAGAGGAAACACTAAAGATCTTGGGGAGGCAGACCACTCAATTTGTCTGGGATGGAAAAGAGGGAGGGCTAGTGGCAGCTTGTCTCACTAATGGTTTGAGAACACAGACCCACTTGCAGGAAACCTGATTGGATTTTCCTTCAAACATCCAGTGATCCACCTAATATTCTAACATCTCTTCATTATATTTCCCTCTAGATGAAATACAGCTATAAAAAAAGTGCAAAAAAGATTTATAATGCTGATACCAGAACTGAGAGGTTATACCTATCAGGAAAGATTGAACAGGCTGGGGCTCTTTTCTCTAGAAAAGAGAAGGCTGAGGGGTGACCTGACAGAGGCCTTTAAGATTATGAAAGGGTTTGATAAGGTAGACATAGAGCAGTTGTTTCCACTTGTGGGGGAGACCAAAACTAGGGGCCCTAAATATAAGATATCCATTAATAAATCCAATAGGGAATTCAGGAGAAACTTCTTTACTCAGAGAATGTTAGAACATGGAACGTGCTACCACAAGGAGTACTTGAGGCAAATAGTTTAGATGCATTTAAGGGGAAGCTTGATAAACAGATGAAGGAGAAAGGAATAGAAGGTTAGATGAAGTAGGGAGGGAGGAGGCTCGTGTGGAGCATAAACACTGGCATAGACTAGTAGGCCCGAATGGCCTGTTTCTGTGCTGTGCATTCTACGTAATATGCTGCTGAGAAGGAGGAATAAAAGTGTGCAACCACATCCTTATACACAACATCATTCATCCTCTCCACTCACTCACCAGCCCAAAGAGATTCACCTGGGGGCGGGGGAGGGGGGAGGGGGAGGTGGAGTGGACAGCACTGATGAGAGTTTGTCACTGGGTGATAAACAAAGCATTTGGATGCCAGACAAGTTAGGAGTGAAAGTGAAGTCTGACCAGTGAGGAGTGGAGGTTCCACGGATGTCACCTCCTGGATGTACAACCTGTGGACTCGGGTCCTGCTCTAAAAAGAATGCTGGATGAGAATCACACCAATGTGGAGGTACTGAGGAGCATCTTATAGGACACGAGGCAGATGGCAGCGATAACGGTGAAGTCCAATCCTATCCTTTGGGCCAAAATGATTTTAACATGAAGTAGCACTGCCTGGAGTTACTGGCAGCACCAGGAACATCTGCATCCATTCATGCTAATAATGGAGCTTCCAAACTAATCAATGTCTCCAAGAAGAAAGCATTGTCTACTGACGTTCAGGGCTTAGAGAAATGCATGCAGAGGGTCTTCCAAGAGCCTTGGGGAGCTATCTCTCAGGTCTCCGGGCGCCATTGGGCCAGCCCTTCCACTGATCAGTAAGACTGCCGGCGTGAATGAATTAAGTCCCAGCACCATAACGGCACAACAGTGGAATTGACATTGAGAAAATTCAGAGCCCATGATTCTGCTCTGAAATTGATACCTGCAGTAGAGCCATGCCTGAGATTAAAATACTTATTTGTTGCACAAAATAATGGAGATGAAGATTTGTGAATAGAAAATAAATTAACATAGGACTGGACAAAAATGACACAGATAAATGGATTAGTGCCATTTCTATCCTCAGAGCTGCTGATACTGTCAAGTTCGTTTAGTCAAGGCAATAATTAGAATGCTGGTAATTATCTGCCTTGATCTCAGCATCAGTCAGGATAATGTCAGCGTGTAATCATTTAGGCGTGCACCTATGTTTAATTTGAGGGTTATAGTAAGGTATGATTATGTATAAGATACATTTTGTTATTTACTGTGCAGCATATTGATACATACTGCACCCTCTCTCTTTTATGTGCAAAATGCATGAGACTTGATTTTAGACCATTCCAAACCAAGTTTAAGTGTCTTGAGCTTCACCATTGAAAACTCTTAAGAGAACCAATAAAAAATGTAGGAAAACGCATAAATTCATGCCCAGTTTTTGAATTTTAGTCTGGAACTGATAACGGGCCCAACCAGTTTAACCAGTAGGCTGTTAAAATTGCAATGTATGTTATAGGACCCCAATTTAAATAGATTAACAGGGCTCCCAGCAGAAGGCCCTGGGAAAAATGGCAGCGGTAAATCAACCACCTCGATCTTAACTCCGCTACTGGCCCGTTTCTGCTGGGCAAAATGGAGTTAAAATCTCCCCTAATGACTATGACAATGGAAGTGGAAAAAAATTCTCACTGATGCAATGGGGTGCTTTTCTGAGGTTGGTTGGAAGAGAGAAGAGAGAGCTTTACTCCGTGTCTGGGAGTACTTAGTACTGGCATTGGGTGCATAAGCACAAAAAATCCTGGCCCCTCAAAAACAGCCACAATGATGCATTGTACAAAAAAATCTAACTAGATCTGTTGTAGTTATAAAGTAACATTTTTAAAACAGTATTTAAGTATTTTCTATAACTTCAATAGAAATCGTTTTGTGATTTTTATATATATTGAAATAATAATATTAAGATATAACAATTATATGCATACGTTTTGGTTGAGCCTATGCCTCATTGGTTGATATAATTAATTAAGGATCCTGTACACTACAAGATGAATATTGGATAATGCTGGATTCCCTTCAAAGATTCAGGTATACTCTGTATGTAAAACTCCCATTTCACCCTTTATCATTCAGTGCTACCTTTACAAATGTTAGATGATAGTCTATGTCTTTCATGGAAACTACTAAAACATTCAGTACTGGAAGGAATACATCAGATTCATTTTTTTAGGCCTGAAAAGACAATTGTAATGTCCTATTTGTCTGCGTGTGCACATATGCGTAAAACAGATGAACTGCAGACCTAAATATTTCACCAACATGGAAGAAATCTGGAAAAGTGCTTGACTCTCAAATAAAATGAAGTGGAATGAAATATGGGGCTCCACAGAGAAAATAATTAGAGTCAATATAATTGAAACAAGCTATTTGCCAAGCTGCAGGCAAAGCTTAAACATGAAGACTGTGGGTAGAATTCTGTTCCTTTCACTACAACACACAACCAAAAAGAACAATAGCTTGTAGTCATTAAATAAAATAAACCCTTTCCTCCATTTCATTTTTCACAGTTGGTGGAGTTTTGAAATGTCATTGTGGACCGAGTGGAAACAGTAAAATTAATATTCATGCTGGGGCTTGAAGCATGATCCTTGTGATTTCTGATTGAAAATCGATTCTGACCTGTCAATGATAGGACAGTCTTTGTGGTGCTGGTGCATTGATGACATTTAAGAGAATAATTTTCCAAATGCGCACTAGCAGCGAGGAACCCCCACCTGCAGTCAATGCATATAGGAAAAACGTGGGCACATTGCCCAATATTGAATAGAATTATGAGCCATGCATGATAAGTGCCGGTGACCAGCAAGGGTCCTCATTGCCAACGGGCTCTCAGAAATTTAGGCTTGAACCCTTAACATGCAGGAATGGTCCCATCAGCAGTGATGTTGCAAGCAGTGACTAGAAAATTGTTCTGTTGTCAGGCTGCTGACCCCTTGCTCAGAATGCACATGTTGCCATTTCCAGGCCTGTGTTTCCCACCTATCCATGGTTAATACACTTCATTGAGGGTATTGGTATTCAGCCCTCCAGTTTCTGAGTTTTGGGCAGAAGCCCTGCCCAGTGTTAATTCTGTGCAAAGTGGATGTTAGAGGTAATCAACGTTCTTGATTGGGTGAAATGGAGTTCTTAAAGGACACAGGCATTTTTTTTTACAACAGTGATTTGACATTAAATATATGGAGGTTGCTTTCCAAGTGCCCCTAACATAGTTTTTCATGCCTGTAGAATAAAAATACATTCCAGGTAGATCAGCTGATATCCCAGCCTGACTGCCCCATCGCCAACTATATCTGCAGCCCAGGCACACCTACTTGGTAACAACTGAGGGGAATTACTGCTGTAGGCTTTGGGTCAACATGGAGGCAGTTTCCCTCAATGGTTGTGCCTATGCCTCATTCCAGGCTAACATAGAGATCAATTGCAATATCAGCCAACTTGCTACTCACAGATGTATCAAACAAATGATTGCTGTATTGTTCAGCAACACCAGTTCCTTCCCCACTCAAGAGCAACAGTGACATGACCTGCTGCCCAATTTAATTGTATTGCTGGATTCTGGGCATCCATTTAAGTAGGAACAGGAATGCCCACTACATTGGGTGTATGCTTCACTCCTGCCATCACGGAAAATTTACCAATAAATGGAAAGAAAATTGTGGGTAGGGAGCTCACAACTTCCTGACATGCGCATTTGTAAAATCAGCCAATTATTTAAAGATAAGCTCATTAAAAAAATCATTTTGAGATATTTATCATGGTGCCATTGTGAACGATTTTTGTTTTAGGAGGATGTCTGGTAAAGCTGAAAATAAGACGGAGATAAAAATTTCCCATCTTTGCAGCATATATATTTTTCTTTGAAGACCTCCTGTCTTCTATTGAGGAATCAAACCCTGTTTTTGCTTTAAATACAATTAGATAAATGTCAGAGAACAGCCTCTCAACAATATAATGCATTAAAGCTGCACATCTCTGAAATTAGATGCACGTGTTTTGGTTTGTAATCCTTGTCCTAAACTGAACATAACTGATGAAAATTCAGGGCAAGTAGGAACCTGTGTGAAGGAAGCAATTTCTACAGAGACTGATGAACTGTGTGTAAATCCCCAGACTCAAAAATCTCAGGGCTATTGGAAAAGCAATCCAGAGGTCCCTTATGGGTATCTCACATCCCATTTTCTTCAATTAAAGCCAGTCAAGATCCATTTATTTCAAAATTAGAGGGAATCAGTAAATACCCCATGACATAAATAAGCTTTACCTTTTAAAGAATATCTTTATATGTGCTTTTTTAACAGGCTGTTCATTTTAGAGTTTACTTAGTTTCTTGTTTTTGAAAAAAAAATTAACATTTCAAAATCTTTTATATCCAAGAGACCTTTTACATAAATTAAAACAAATGGGATTTTCCCACCTGTGGCCAATAAATATATTTAACCATAAATAAAGAATAATCATAGAATCATAGAAAGTTATGGCACGGAAGGAGGCCATTCGGCCCATTGTGTCTGTGCCAGCCGAAAAACAGCTATCCAGCTTAATCCCACTTTCCAGCACTTGGTCCGTAGCCCTGTAGGTTACGGCACTTCAAGTGCACATCCAAGTACTTTCTAAATGAGTTGAGGGTTTCTGCCTCTACCACTCTTTCAGGCAGTGAGTTCCAGACCCCCACCACCCTCTGGGTGAATATACATATTATAATCCGTATTTCATAAAGTTTAACCTAATTCAGTGTCTCGTGCAGATTTCAGGCTGCCCGTTCACTAGCGCCCATTTTGTGCTGCTGCCCAAGTCGAATTTCACCCTTATTTTGTCCAATCATTTTACCCTCACAATGTAACAGTACAGTGATATAGTTGTTATGATTCTGGACTAGCCACCCAGGATGTCAGAGTTCAAATCCTACCGTGGCAAGTTGTGAAATTGAATTCCATAAATTTGATCATTTGAGAGCAGCCAGGTTGTTGTAAAAACCCAACCAGTTCACTAGTGTCCTTCGGGGAAAGGGAACGTGCCACTCATACACAGTCTGATCTAAACGTGACTCCAGTCTCACAATATGTGGTTGACACTTAATGCTCTCTGATGTGATCTAGCAGGCCACTCAATTGTAACACAATTGATTTAAAAAGGCAGCAAACTGCCACCTTGTCAGGGCAACTAGGGATGCAAAGCCTGACGTCACTCACATCCAAAGAATAAGTTCAAAATAAATTCAAGGGTATCTGACAATAACTATGCATATATATTACTTTGTACTTTTACTTTCCATACTGAACTCTATCCACATTAATGGGGGTGATTTTAAACCCCACGAACGGGTGGGTTGGGGGCGGGTGCGAGTTGGATATAGTTGTTTTTTTGGGTCGCAACCGCAAAATTTTCAGACTTTGCATTCCCAGTGGGAAGCCTGTACTTTTACGTGCCGATGTTAAACCCGGAAATAAAGCCGGGTTGCGGTCGCGACCCAAAAAACACCTATTTTCAACTCCCACCCGCCCCCAACCTGCCCGTTCTTGGAGTTTAAAATCACCCCCAATGTGTCTGGGCCATAGTGCTGGAGGGGACAAAAAGAGTGGAGCCTGCCATTACCAGTTCAAATGACAGAGTTAATGGGGTGATTTTCAACTGCCAGCTGCCTGTTTCTCGCCGGCAGTTTAAAATTGGGGTAGGAGTGAGGGGCATCTCAGCTGCCACATTGTCATCCAATGTCCGCCTAATGCAATTTTCAGGCGGGTTTGCAAGTGGGCTAGTAGCCTACCCACTAAACAGACATAAGGCTGCTTAACTGTGCATAACAGGGCCCATGCTGGTTGTAGGACCTTGATTGCAATTTTCGGGTACAAATGAGCAGCCAAACCAGCGGTCCTTAAAGGGACCCTGGAGGCCGCTCAGAAAACAGCCCAGGAAACTTCACAGGCTAGAAATTCAGCAGTGTGGCTCCCCATTGTATCAGCACTACGCAGCCTCCTGAAGTTCCAAAATGGGGTCTGGAATGTGCACGTACGCTTCTAGCGTGACGTGCGCCGGACACCATCTTGGTAAAGGGTTTCGCGCATATGCAGATAATGAACGCCTGCCAAAAGTAAAATAACAGGAATCTGTGTTAAATCAGTGTGCAATGCTGATTTAAAGGAATAAACACCATTTTGGCACTTAATGCTCCACTCATCACTGTCTAAACCATCTAACATGTCTTAGGCCTGGAGGAGCCCTCACCAGTGCTATTTATAGGGACCATGCAGAATTTACAGATTAATTGATGGATTATTGTTTTTGGCTGCTGATGCATTTGTACCTGTTTTTGGAGGTCTCCAATACTTGAATACTCGGACGAGGGGACATAGCCTAACATTTAGAGCCAGGATTTGCAGGAGTGAAGTTAGGAAACGCTTCTACAAGCAAAGGGTGGCAGAAGTTTGGAACGCTCTTCTGCAAATGGCAGTTGATGCTAGTTCATTTGTTAATTTTAAATCTGAGATTGATAGATTTCTGTGATCCAAGGGTATTATGGGATATGACGGAACAGGCTCAAGGGGCTAAATGCTACTGCCACTTGCTGCCTCCTGTTATGCGCCACCTTCAAGAAAGCGAGAAGTGTATCAGTGAGTGCCCTGCAGGATGTCTGGGTGAAGTGCCTGTCGTGATTGAATAGCTGCCAGTGTGTGTGGCCTGTGCATTGTGGGTGGGCGGTTTGCAACAGTGGTAATGTGTAAGGGTGAGAGGAAGCATCTGATTGGAAGAGTTGAGTACTGATTGAAAGAGTTGGTTGGTAGGTGAGTGATGGAGGGTGTAGTGGGTGGAGCAGTGGATGCGGCTAGTGGTGCAATTAGTAGGAGATGCCATTTAACAGTTGACCTCACTCACCTTGACCACTCGTGCCAAAGCATTGAACTTCTTCCTGCACTGCATCCATGTTTGTGGTGCTATGCGCCTGGCATTGACTTTGTCCCCTATTGCCTCTCACTGCCTCTTGAGCATATGTCTGAAGGGCTTCTTGCCCTCCTTCGGATATAGGATGTCCCTCCTTCTGTCCACCTCTTGCACTAAGGCTTCTAGTGCATCATAAGAGAACCCTGGTGCACGCTCTCTTGCAGGCCTGGTACAAACTCAAATCAGCAGATTGGTGAGGTCTGGCATGCAAATTGGAGGACGTGGGATTTAGTAGTGTGCAACCTTTATTCAATGTTTTAACATAACTCAACAGTTTGTAAACTTAGGGACAGGACCTGCATCTGTGTTTTACATGTGCGATATCTCATCTCTGTTCAGACTCCGTGTGAATCCGTATCTTATTTTTTGCAAATATGAGGTGCAGCATGCCTTTAAGAGGTGCAGCCTGCCTTTAAGAGGTGCGAGCAAATCATGCGATATTTGGGCCCCCACTGCTGGTGAGAAGTGTGAACCTGGTGCAAACATTGCAGCTAGGCATGGCTGCTGCGCTGCAATTACATAAGTGACCAGGCAGCACCAATCTAACGTGCTGACTGCAACAGTACCACCAGGTGCGAGTTAATCTGTGATGCGCGTGCCCGGATTCGGGGGTTAACCAATTTGACCCCCTACATTTTTATTATAATGGGGTGCAGGAGTACTTGTCCAGGGCCCAGAATAAAAACCCCGGTCGCTGCCAGCCCATTTGAGGCCCCAGCTTCACCAGACTTGACTTGCCCACAACTGCCGAGCTGCAGTAGGGCGCTCATTTGCTGCTGAAGCTACCTGAATTGAGGCCTGAACCCACATATGGTTCGGGCCTCCCAATGTCGGCTTTAGATGGGCTGTGCAGCTGCTCTGCTGACTTTGCGCACGGAATTTTAATTTTTACCTGCAATTCATCTGCACATACACTTTTTACGCACTGCACAGCAATCTATCTCTACAGAGACACATGAGACACAGCCAGCAGTGGAAGAGTTAGAATCTGATGAGAGTTAGAGTCAGATTCTAGTTGAGGTAGAAAACACAGTTCTTCTGAGCTTCTGAGATACAATTTTGACATTGCAGACAGCTGACAAAATTGGGGCCCTTTGAACAGCAGTCAAAGTTGCCATAAGAACATAAATTATGGAATCAGAATTACTTCCATCAGCCCATCAAACCTATTCCACCAAAGACCAAGGGACTGAAATTCCTCAGGGGTTCCGCCTGGTCTCTGGAGATTTCCAACTTGCTTTGTAAAGGGTGGAACCTCCACCTGCCCCCTTACAAGGCAAATGTCAGTAGGGGGCAGTCAGGGGCAGGGACTCTCTACACCAGGAGCTCCCACTCCATTGGCTCGGTCAGAACCCAACAGATCTGTGGGTGAAAGTGGGCCCCACTGGTAGGAACCAGGCCAGGGAAGTGATCTGCACACAATAAAAAGGATTTTTTCCCCCTTTAACTTATCACCAATAAGCCCCCTTTCTCAGAGGACATGGCCAGGGTAAAAGGGAGAGGGTGGCCTGGGCAACCCACCCCCGACCATGGCAAGCATGCACCAGAGTTACCAGCTGCATGGAGCAGGTAGACACTAGAGATGCACCTGTAATGATGCTCACACACAACTGCTCCATGCTAATTAGACACTGCCATTTTTTCTGTTCAGTAGTTCTGGCAAAAAGTCTGTAAGACTATGAATTGGGAAGATCTATCATATGTCCACACCAACCTTTCATGAACATTTAACAAACCAAGCAAATATAACCCATATTTATTAAACTTATTTCAAAACATCAGACGCTTAATGTTCAAAAATGGATAAATATAATGGATTACAACTTGTGACTGTCAAATCTATTCAGTGTAAGCATCCAATATCTTCCTGGTTCGCCAGCGATTTGACAGCTTCGCCTTAGAGGGATATCGCCGGCTGCAATCAACAGAATCAACAGACCAGCACCAACTTGCTCTTCTGCCCAGCTGGAAACTAACTAATATCACCATAACACAGGTAAGCTTAAATATACCACGTCTAAACTCATTTTAACAGCGCGGTAAGTCTTAATGACTGCCAAACAACTAAAAATTAACTTTTAAAAACGTGGAGTCCCATTACTCCTTATTTTAATAGTTTTTGGTCATTAAAAAAATGTTTTTTTAAACATTAAAAAATTAAAATTTTTATTTTACTTCTTTCTTCTGTCTCTTTTATTTAAATAGGTATTTCTTACCCTCTCTTTTTTGGCTGTCTATAACTGTTTTTACAAATGATCTAATTGTTGTAACTTTCACTTCCTGGTTTTTATGTTGCAGCTTGTATGTCAAGGTTTTGACTCTTTGTGGCTGTTCTAGGATGCTGCAATCTGTTTGATCGAGGGGAGAGATCAATCCTCTCATTTCTGCCATGTGTCCGAGCTTCGCTGGAGTTAACGCTGGGCTCTACTCAACTTCTTATTAGAGGAAGTTCCTGCAGTAAAGACTGCGGTAAGTTAGTGGGTGAGTATAAATCTATGGAGCGGCTGTTCGTTCGCCGCTCGGAGCAATTTACGGGCCATTGTCTCCAGTCCCCGCCATAAATTCTGTTCCCTAGCCACCGAGTCCATCCCTCTCCCTGGCCACTATCTGAGGCTGAACCAGACTGTTCGCAACCTCGGCATCCTATTTGACCCTGAGCTGTGCTTCCGACCCCATATCCTCTCCATCACCAAGACGATCTACTTCCACCTTCGTAACATCGCCCATCTCCACTTCTGCCTCAGCTCATCTGCTGCTGAAACCCTCATCCATACCTTTGTTACCTCTAGACTTGACTATTCCAATGCTCTCCCGGCCGGCCTCCCACCTTGCACCCTCTGTAAACTTGAGCTCATCCAAAACTCTGCTGTCCTTATGCCCGCACTAAATCCTGTTCACCCAGCTTGCTGATCTATATTGGCACCCCATCTGGCAATGCCGCGAATTAAAAATTTTCATCCTTGTTTTCAAATCCCTCCATGGCCTCGCCCTCCCTATCTCTGTAATTTACTCCAGCCCTATGACCCTCCAAGATCTCTGCACTCCTCCAATTCTGGCCTCTTGCACATTCCCGATTTTCATTGCTCCACCATTGGCAGCCGTGCCTTCTGCTGCCTAGGCCCTAAGCTCTGGAATTCCCTCCCTAAACCTCTCCGTGTCTTTCTCGTCCTTTAAGATGCTCCTTAAAACCTACCTCTTTGACCAACACCTTTCCTAATATCTCCTTATATGGTTCGGTGTTAAATTTTGTTTGTTTACGCTTCTGTGAAGTGCCTTGAGACGTTTTACTACGTTAAAGGCACTGTATAAATGTAAGTTGTTGTTGTTATGATCAGTGTTTGGACCAGAATTAAGCAAACATTGTAAATTCGGGCCATCTGGAGTAAATTGCTTTCAATGGTAATCTTATTGCAGCAAATATGAATCAGGGGAAATTACATTTCAGCACAATTAATGATGTGGTGCAGCATTCCAGATGCTAAATGTCTCCCTGGGCTTTTATTTTGTGAAGTTAATTTTTAAGGTTTCTAAACCATTTGGAGAGCCCGAAGCTAAGGAGAGTGGACCTGAAGGAGTTCGGGAGTTGGAGCGCTGGAGAGGATGAGGAGCGAGGCCCTGGGATTAGGCCTCAATCGGAGAGCATGAAGGTAAGGAGAGCGGACCTGAAGGAGTTCGGGGGTGGATTGTCAGAGAGGATAAAGAGCGAGGACCTGGGAGTAGGCCTCAATCGGAGAGCATGAAGGTAAGGAGAGCGGACCTGCAGGAGTTCGGGGACTGAGCGCCGGAGAAGATAAAGAGCAAGGCCCTGGGAGTAGGCCTCAATCGGAGAGCCTGAAGATAAGGAGGGCGGACCTGAAGGAGTTCGGGGACTGAGCGCCGGAGAGGATAAAGAGCGAGGCCCTGGGAGTAGGCCTCAATCGGAGAGCCTGAAGGTAAGGAGAGCGGACCTGAAGGAGTTCGGGGGTGGATTGTCAGAGAGGATAAAGAGCGAGGCCCTGGGAGTAGGCCTCAATCGGAGAGCCTGAAGGTAAGGAGGGCGGACCTGAAGGAGTTCGGGGGTGGATTGTCAGAGAGGATAAAGAGCGAGGACCTGGGAGTAGGCCTCAATCGGAGAGCCTGAAGGTAAGGAGGGCGGACCTGAAGGAGTTCGGGGACTGAGCGCCGGAGAAGATAAAGAGCGAGGACCTGGGAGTAGGCCTCAATCGGAGAGCCTGAAGGTAAGGAGGGCGGACCTGAAGGAGTTCGGGGACTGAGCGCCGGAGAGGATAAAGAGCGAGGCCCTGGGAGTAGGCCTCAATCGGAGAGCCTGAAGGTAAGGAGAGCGGACCTGCAGGAGTTCGGGGACTGAGCGCCGGAGAGGATAAAGAGCGATGGCGTCAGGGAGTGAGGTAAGAAAAAACCTAAAGTGATGTCAGCACAAGGAAAGGAGCTGATTGGTGAGTAGCTGGTGAGTGTTTTTTTTTTAAGTCTCTAGTTTATTTCTGTTCAGTTGAGTTAGTGATCTAATAAATAGAGGCATGGCAGGGCACCTCAGTCCCATCGAATGCACATCCTGTGTCATGTGGGAACTCCAGGAAGCTTCCCATGCCCTGGACAACCACAGGTACAGGAAATGTTGTCAGCTGGAGGAGCTCGAGCTCCAGGTTTCCGAACTTGAGCAGTGGCTGGCGTCACTGCAGTGCATCTATGAGGCTAAGAGGTATGTGGATAGCACGTTTCAGGAGGTGTCCACCCCACAGCTTAAGGGTGTGCAGGCAGAGAGGGAATGGGTGACCGCCAGACAGACAAGGAGGACCAGGCAGGTATGAGATGCCTGAGTGCATCTCGCTCTCTAACCGGTATGAATACTGGTGAGGGAGAGGGTTCCTCTGGGGAGTACAGCCAGAGCCAAGACCATAGCACCACAGGTGGCTCAGCTGTACGGGGGGAGGGGGAGGAGAGAGGTCAGGAGAGCAATAGTTAAAGGGGATTCAATAGTTAGGGGAACAGACAGGTGTTTCTGCGGCCGCAGACATGATTCCAGGATGGTGTGTTGCCTCCCTGGTGCCAGGGTCAAGGATGTCACTGAGCGGCTGCAGAACATTCTGAAGTGGGAGGGTGAACAGCCAGAGGTCGTGGTCCATGTTGGTACCAACGACATAGGTAGAAAGAGGGAAGAGGTCCTGCAGGCAGATTTTAGGGAGCTAAGAAAGAGACTAATAAGCAGGACCTCAAAGGTAGTAATCTCTGGATTACTCCCGGTGCCACGCGCTGGTGAGTATAGAAATAGCAGGATAGAACAGATGAATGTGTGGCTGGAGAGATGGTGCAGGAGGGAGGGCTTTAGATTCCTGGGGCATTGGGACCAGTTCTGAGGGAGGTGGGACCTGTACAGACAGACGGGTTGCACCTCAACAGAGCTGGGACCAAAGTCCTCGCGGGGAGGTTCACTAGTGCTGTGGGTGAGGGTTTAAACCAATTTGGCTGGGGGATGGGCACCAGGATGTAGCATTGGAAAGGAGAAACAAGGTGCACAAAGGATTGGGGGAGAAAGATAGCACTAGAATAAGAAATAGATGAGATCAGACTAAGGGAGAGTACAAGAAAGTCTAAGATTGGTTTGCAGTGCAAGAATGTAAACAAAACGAAGCGTGGTAAACAAGGTTGGTGAGCTGCAGGCGCAAATAACCACATGGGAATACGATGTCGTGGCGATAACGGAGACCTGGCTCCAAAAAGGGCAGGATTGGGTACTAAATATTCCTGGATACAAGGTGTTCAAGAAAGATAGGGAAGGAAAGAAAGGAGGGGGGGGGGTTGATGGCAGTATTGATTAAGGAGAATATTGCAGTGCCGGAGAGAGAGGATGTCCTGGAATGGTCAAGGACTGAATCTATTTGGTTAGAGTTAAGAAACAATAGAGGTGCCATTACATTACTGGGTGTATTCTATAGGCCACCAACGAGTGGGAAGGATATAGAGGAGCAAATTTGCAGGGAAATTACAGAGAGCCATAGAGTAGTGATAATGGGAAACTTCAATTATCCTAATGTAGATTGGGATTGTATTAGTGTAAAATTCTGAAGTGTGTTCAGGAGAGCTTTCTTGATCAGTATGTTTCCAGCCCAATGAGGAAGGAGACATTGCTGGATCTGGTTCTGGGGAATGAGGTGGGTCAA
This sequence comes from Heptranchias perlo, assembly GCF_035084215.1. Taxonomy (NCBI): domain Eukaryota; kingdom Metazoa; phylum Chordata; class Chondrichthyes; order Hexanchiformes; family Hexanchidae; genus Heptranchias; species Heptranchias perlo. Next base: position 36,196,653 of record NC_090333.1, on the reverse strand, counting down.
GTGGAGCAAGTGCCAGTGGGGGAACATTTAGGGAACAGTGATCATAGTATCATAAGGTTTAGATTAGCTGGACTTGGGTGGACAGGGCACAATTTCAAAATTTGCAAATGACACAAAACTTGGAAGTGTAGTGAACAGTGGGGAGGATAGTGATAGACTTCAAGAGGACATAGACAGGCTGGTGGAATGGGCGGACAAGTGGCAGATGAAATTTAACGCAGAGAAATGCGAAGTGATACTTTTTGGTAGGAAGAACAAGGAGAGGCAATATAAACTATAGGGTACAATTCTAAAGGGGATGCAGGAGCAGAGAGAGCTGGGGGTATATGCGCACAAATCGTTGAAGGTGGCAGGGCAAGTTGAGAAAGCGGTTCAAAAAGCATAAGGGATCCTGGGCATTATAAATAGAGGCATAGAGTACAAAAGCATGGAAGTTATGTTGAATCTTTATAAAACACTGGTTTGGCCACAACTGGAGTATTGTGTCCAATTCTTTGCACCTCACTTTAGAAAGGATATGAAGACCTTGGAGTGGGTGCAGAAAAGATTTACTAGAATGGTTCCAGGGATGAAGGACTTCAGTTACGTGCATAGATTGGAGAAGCTGGGGTTGTTCTCCTTAGAGCAAAGAAGGTTGCGAGATTTGATAGAAGTGTTCAAAATCATGAGGGGTCTAGAAAGAGTAGATAGAGAAAAACTGTTCCCATTGGCGGAAGGGTCAAGAACCAGAGGACACAGATTTAAGGTGATTGACAAGAGAACCGAAGGCAACATGAGGAAAAGCTTTTTCACACAGCGAGTGGTTAAGATCTGGAATGCACTGCTTGAGGGAGTGGTGGATGCAGATTCAATCATGGCTTTTAAAAGGGAAGTGGATAATCACTTGAACGGAAAAAATTTGCAGGGCTATGGGGAAAGGGTGGGGGAGTGGGACTAGCTACATTGCTCTTGCAGAGAGCTGGCATGGGCTCGACGGGCTGAAAGGCCTCCTTCTGTGCTGTAACCATTCTATGATTCATTCTATGATTCTATAAACTGTGCTGTTATTTTCAGGTTCTTACATTTGTAAATATGTTAACATTCTTTATTTTAAGCAATATAAAACTCCACAATGTCTCCACTCATGTCTTTTATTTTATTTTGAAATATCTTTTTTAGTAAAAAAATTAAAATATTTATCTCTAGGTTGCAATTTAGTGGAGAACTTTCCACAGTTGATCCTTTTCCTCATCCAGTGTGGTTATTGAAAAGGTTTGTCAGGTTGGGAATAATATTCACTTCTGTTTGGCAGGTGATTTTTTTTCTGTTAACAGCGTTAGTTGCGATGTATCTGTTTCATACAGTCCTCTTTGTCACCATACCAACCAACCATCTTCAGCCAGAAGTGCCGAGTAGATGATCCATCTCGGCCTCCTCCCGATTTCCCCACCATCACAGAAGCCAGTCACCAGACAATTTGATTCACTCCACGTGATATCAAGAAACGGCTGAGTGCACTGGATAGAACAAAGGCTATGGACCTCGACAACATCTCAGCTGTAGTGCTGAAGACTTATGCTCCAGAACTAGCCGTGCCTTTAGCCAAACTGTTCCAGTAGAGCTACAATACTGGCATCCACCCGACAATGTGGAAAATTGCCCAGGTATGTCCTGTCCACAAAAAGCAGGACAAATCCAATCTGGCCAATTACCGCCCCATCAGTCTACTCTCAATCATCAGCAAAGTGATGGAAGGTGTCGTCGACAGTGCTATCAAGCGGCACTTACTCACCAATAACCTGCTCACCGATGCTCAGTTTAGGTCCCGCCAGGACCACTCGGCTCCAGACCTCATTACAGCCTTGGTCCAAACATGGACAAAAGAGCTGAATTCCAGAAGTGAGGTGAGAGTGACTGCCCTAGACATCAAGGCAGCATTTGACCAAGTGTGGCACCAAGGAGCCATTGTAAAGCCCTATTGAAGTCAATGAGAATCGGGGGGAAAACTCTCCAGTGGCTGGAGTCATACCTAGCACAAAGGAAGATGGTAGTGGTTGTTGGAGGCCAATCATCTCAGCCTCAGGACATTGCTGCAGGAGTTCCTCAGGGCAGTGTCCGAGGCCCAACCATCTTCAGCTGCTTCATCAATGACCTTCCCTCCATCATAAGGTCAGAAGTTCGCTGATGATTGCACAGTGTTCAGTTCCATTCACAACCCTCAGATAATAAAGCAGTCCGTGCCCGCATGCAGCAAGACCTGGACAACATCCAGGCTTGAGCTGATAAATGGCAAGTAACATTTGCATCAGACAAATGCCAGGTAACGACCAGCTCCAACAAGAGAGAGTCTAACCACCTCCCCTTGACATTCAACGGCATTACCATCGCCGAATCTCCCACCATCAACATCCTGGGGGTCACCATTGACCAGAATCTTAACTGGACCAGCCATATAAATACTGTGGCTACAAGAGCAGGTCAGAGGCTGGGTATTCTGTGGCGAGAGACTCATCTCCTGACTCCCCAAAGCCTTTCCACCATCTACAAGGCACAAGTCAGGAGTGTGATGGAATACTCTCCACTTGCCTGGATGAGTGCAGCTCCAACAACACTCAAGAAGCTCGACACCATCCAGGACAAAGCAGCCTGCTTGATTGACACCCCATCCACCACCCTAAACATTCACTCCCTTCACCACCGGCGCACTGTGGCTGCAGTGTGTACCATCTACAGGATGCACTGCAGCAACTTGCCAAGGCTTCTTCGACAGCACCTCCCAAACTCGCGACCTCTACCACCTAGAAAGACAAGGGCAGCAGGCACATGGGAACAACACCACCTGCACGTTCCCCTCCAAGTCACTCACCATCCCGACTTGGAGATATAGTGCCGTTCCTTCATCGTCGCTGGGTCAAAATCCTGGAACTCCCTTCCTAACAGCACTGTGGGAGAACCTTCGCCACACGGACTGCAGCGGTTCAAGAAGACAGCTCACCACCACCTTCCAAGGGCAATTAGGGATGGGCAATAAATGCTGGCCTTGCCAGTGACGCCCACATCCCATGAATGAAAAAAAAATACCACCCAGGATAAGAAATTATTGATGCCCATCTCTTTCCAAAACAAGAAAATAATTTGACCCAGATTTGAGTAATTACGGAGGCTTTTGGTGAAATTTAGATATATTACCAGCAGACAGGCTAAGAAACACGCTAAGAAATAGCTTTGTGAAATTTTGGAGATTGGGTAGTGGACTGGCCAGGAAATTACCTTTTCAGTTCTGAGAACCAGATTCAAAGCCAATACACAACCTGATTAGGCTGAAAGCAGGGTGGATATTTTGTTGTAAATTTATTTATTTAATGAGTATTAGTTGTATTTTAACTCACCAAAATTAACTTCCCACTCACCAACGACAGCAATTATATAGGCAGATTGACAAAGGCCACAGGGAAAGCCAGATGGCAGGAACATAAAGATTATAAATAGATGAAGAAATTAACTGGTGGCGCTAACAAGTCAGGGAAGACAGCATGTCAGAGCTGCACCTGCCCCAGGTGGCAAGAGTGTATGGAGGTTTCCAGCACTGGTTGATAGCGTTTCTCTCCTGGGTGTTGAAGGTCTTAAGCGAGATGAGTTGGGGTTGGTTTAATCTGGTTTTAAGAGAATGTGGTTTCACTGCACAAAACTACCTTTAATTGCGCCACAATTGGTACTAACTTGTCATTCTTAGGCTGGATTTATACTGCACTCTTGGGAAATCAACTGGCATAGAACAGCCTCATGGAAGAGGTGTCACTCCTCAAGGTTTTAATGTGCTTGGTTACACTAAACCTGCTGAGTTATAATGCTTGTAAGGAAACAGTTAATTCTTTATATTAACTTTTAGCTTTTGCCTGTTAAGTGAGTTTCAATGTTCAGTGGGAATTAAGTTACCAGATAGAGACTTTAGCTGATAAGCATTCAGCTACAAGCTTTCTTTGTCCTAGCCTCATAGATATCTTAGCTGTCCTCCTAGGAATTAACTCCTCCAAGGACACATCTGCAAGCAATAACTCGCCTGTAGGAGAGTCTTGGGTGCCTGTAACTGTCTCCAGCTGAATGACTTGATTGACAGTTCAGTCAAGGTGAAGGCTTGGGGAGTGATTCTTGTTAAAACTGAAGTTATTGCTGCTAATTGGATGAGATAATGTGGAAACATACAGATTTTCATGTAGGCAGAGTGAAAGAATGATTTAAGAGGTGGGTGTTAGAATAGATACTTCAGAATTCGACAAGGCCTGGCCAGCAGTTCCCCTCGCGCTCGAAATCTGTGATGTGGTGAATTCTCCAGTAACTTGTACCATAAGTGTCTCAAGTATATATGCAATTATTATTAATAATACTTATCATTGTATATGTGTAATTATTGATAATAATAGAGTTCATTGTCTGCTTAAATCCTATGAAAGCCAATAAATGCTTTGGACCCTATTATCTTGAGGAATTACTTATAAATTTATAAGTAAGAACATCCATTCCCTAACTGTGCTACTTTTGCATTGATGAGCACCCAAAACCACTTTGCAGTGACACAAAGGTGGCAGTATTGAGACAGCCTTATTCAGTGAATCCATGGCATAGTTTGTGAGTTAGAAAAGCTATGCCAGTGCAGTAGGTTTGTATGAGTAACAACTTTAGTGCAACCATAATTTTAATGAGTAACTATACTGTGTGTGCCTATTGTTTCTTTGTGCCAGGGTATGAAGTATGTGTTCTTAACCCTTGTTTTACTTTTCTTCTAAGGGCTACCTCAATGCCAGGAGTGCATGAGGTAGCTCGTAGCTATGTTGCAACTTGAGCTTCTGGAAAGGAGGTGTTTCTTATCTTATAACAGCTAAGTCCTGAGATGGACCTCCTGCAAACTGCACCTGTTGTATTGCCGCATGGACAGCCTGGCCCCATGTCCTTTCTGCCACATGTGTATGGGTTAGGAAGGGACTGACGGGAGGGCCTGCAAGTGCTGCCATGCTGAGAGTAACATTATCTGTGTCCACTCCTGCTATGCAATTGGTCCTGGATACTGGATCAGCATGACCACTGACCTACGGGAGAACAGACCTAATGGTCTGAATGAGATCAGTGAAGCTTCAGGTGATTCTTATCTGCAACCTAGCCCCAGTTCTTTGGAGGCTGGAAAAAATAGCCCTTTCCGATCTGGCATCCCAGACCTCCATGGCAGCATTCTGAGCAGCAATGGAAGAAGCACAAACTGCCCTTGGGGCATCTCATAGGAATTCTACTATAAATGTCCCTGGAGGTGCCACACCTCCAAGGTGGACTGTAGAGTTTCAGATCTATCCTCCAATGTCCTATGTATGCTCTTTGTAAACAATTTTACAACACCAAGTTATAGTCCAACAATTTTATTTTAAAATTCACAAGCTTTCGGAGGCTTCCTCCTTCCTCAGGTGAATGTCAAGAAATCCTCGAACCTCTCACATTTATAAATCACAGAACAATACCTGGTGATTACAGATAGTCTTTTCAACTGCCCATTGCCAAGGCAACCAAAGTGTTCAGACAGGTAGGTGTTACCTACAGGACCACCGAATATACAAACGGCCAGAACAACAAAAAACAGAGAGAGAGAGGCAGAAACATCCGGACACATGAATCTCCATCAAAGATGGGCACCTCAGCACCTCACTCTACCGCAAGCCCACGGACAACCTCGCGATGCTCCACTTTTCCAGCTTCCACCCTAACCACGTCAAAGAGGCCATCCCCTATGGACAGGCCCTGCGAATACACAGGGTCTGCTCAGATGAGGAGGAACACGATGGACACCTACAGACGCTGAAAGACGCCCTAGTAAGAACGGGATATGACGCTCGACTCATCGATCGACAGTTCCGACGGGCCACAGCAAAAAATCGCATAGACCTCCTCAGAAGACTAACACGGGACGCAACCAACAGAGTACCCTTCGTCGTCCAGTACTTCCCCGGAGCGGAGAAACTACGCCATGTTCTCCGCAGCCTTCAACATGTCATCAATGACGACGAACACCTCGCTATGGCCAGCCCCACACCTCCACTACTCGCCTTTAAACAGCCACCCAACCTCAAACAGATCATCGTTCGCAGCAAATTACCCAGCTTTCAGGAGAACAGCGTCCACGACACCACACAACCCTGCCACGGTAACCTCTGCAAGACATGCCAGATCATCGACACAGATACCACCATCACACGAGAGGACACCACCCACCAGGTGCATGGTTCATACTCCTGTGACTCGGCCAACGTTGTCTACCTCATACGTTGCAGGAAAGGATGCCCCAAAGCATGGTACATTGGCGAGACCATGCAGACGCTGCGACAACGGATGAACGGACACCGCGCAACAATCGCCAGACAGGAGGGTTCCCTCCCAGTCGGGGAACACTTCAGTAGTCAAGGACATTCAGCCACCGACCTTGGGGTAAGCGTTCTCCAAGGCGGCCTTCGAGACACACGACAACGCAAAATCGTCGAGCAGAAATTGATAGCCAAGTTCCGCACCCATGAGGACGGCCTCAACCGGGATCTTGGGTTCATGTCACACTACACGTAACCCCACCAGCGAACAAAAGTTATCTATTTTTAATATAACGGGTCAATTGCTGTCTTTTCCTTCCGGATGTTTCTGTCTCTCTCTCTCTTTTTTTTTGTTCTGGCCGTTTGTATATTCGGTGGCCCTGTAGGTAACACACTTTGGTTGTCTTGGCAACGGGCAGTTGAAAAGACTATCTGTAATCACCAGGTATTGTTCTGTGATTTATAAATGTGAGAGGTTCGAGGATTTCTTGACATTCACCTGAGGAAAGAGGAAGCCTCCGAAAGCTTGTGAATTTTAAAATAAAATTGTTGGACTATAACTTGGTGTTGTAAAATTGTTTACAATTGTCAACCCCAGTTCATCACCGGCATCTCCACACTATGTATGCTCTTATTAAGCTAAACCACCATGTCTGATTGATTCCCCAGTGTAAAAGCAAGACCCATGTAATCCAAATCCCAAGACTCTTCAATCAAGGGGCTAAGCTGCCTGTCCCTCCTGCCAGCAATGTTTTCCTTCTGATTTAACACTAGCAGCTGTCCCTGCACACATATCCTGTGCGTATCACTCTCTGTGCTTCCCTCCTCGCTTGTGCTGTAATTTCTCTCTAAGCGGGAAAGTAGAGTTGAGGTCAAAGATCAGCCGTGATCTTATTGAATGGCGGAGCAGGCCCGGGGGGCCGTATTACCTACTCCTGTTCCTATTTCTTATGTTTCTTATGTTTCTCCGGGGTGGCTGTCTCCCAGGTGGTGCTTGGGTGGAATTGAGTGAGTGGTAGCAAGTGCTGGCAGGGCCAGATATGCTGGGAACTGTGGGTTCCTCTTCAGGCACATCTAGCAGAAGAACTAGGAAGGAGTGACCGGAGGGTTTCATGACATTGTTTGCTGACAGTTAATGTGGGGGATAATAGGGTGAGAAGGAAGAGAAGCAAAAGTCTCATCAGGAACGTGTAACTGGCCCATGTCCTCCTAGTTCCCTACCACCAATACTCTCTAAGGGCTCCCTCACCAGGATTTGATGAGCTTCTTTGTGGGGCTGAGAGGTTGGAGGTTTGGGGAGCCGCCACCTGTCGAAGCTTTCTCTCCTGGATATGACGGACTATCTCGTCCTTGAAAACGAATGTAGAAAGTGAGAATTACCTTTGTTTACCACAACAAGCAGCAAATTCCAGGTGTTGGCAAGCAGCCCATAATGGGTTTGATGACAGGTGCAAGCAATTACTGCAGAGATTTTCTGCTTCCAGCACAATTAAGGCTTTTGTGCTGCCTTGCTGGAGCAAAGCTAGCCAGCCGCATGGTAAACCGACTGCCCCCAATTTTCTGCTGTAAGCTCATTTGAATAATTATCCATAGCTGCCAGTGCAGGAAGAAAGCCTAATGGGAGAATTGAAAAATCTGGCCAGCAGTTTAATTAACGAGATTTGCTTAGGAGGTATGAGCAGCTAGGGGCTAAATTAAAAAGCAGAACCTCAAAGGTAATAATCTCCAGATTATTACCTGAGCCACGAGCAAATTGGCATAGGATAAATAAGATTAGAGTTAAATCCGCGCCTCAAAGATTGGTGTGTGAGAAATGGGTTTCGATTCATGGGGCACTGGCACCAGTACTGGGGAAAGTGGGAGCTGTACCGATGGGACAGCCTTTATCTGAACCGTGCTGGGGCCAGTGTTCTGGTGAGTCGTATAACTAGGGCGGTAGAGAGGGCTTTAAACTGAATAGTGGGGGCGGGGGATCAAGTAAGGAAGGATGTGATAAATTAAAGAAAGAAAACAAGGCACGAGAGCAAGGTAGCAATAAGGGAAATGATAATCAGAGAGTGGCAGGAAGGGACAGAGCATGCAAACTTAAGAGTGCGCCAGCAGATAAGGCTAGAGGTTGCAAAAATAGTAAAAAGACAGCACTTAAGGCTTTGTATCTGAATGCACTCAGCATTCGAATCACAATGGATGAATTGACAGCTCAAATAGAAATAAATATGTACGATCTGATAGCCATTACAGAAACATGGCTGCAAGATGACAAAGGCTGGAACCTGAATATTCAAGGGTACTTGACATTTCGGAAGGACAGGAGGCTAGGAAAAGGTGGAGGGGTAGCTCTGTTAATTAAGGATGACATGAGTACAATAGAGAGAAATTACGTTAGTTCTAAAGACCAAGGTGTAGAATCAGTTTGGGTAGAGATACGAAATAGTAAAGGCAAGAAGCCACTTGGGGGAGTAGTTTATAAGCCCCCTAACAGTAACCACACTGTAGGACAGGGTATACAGGAAGAAATAATGGGGGCTTGTGAGAAAGGAACACGATAATCATGGGTGATTTTAATCTACACATAGATTGGAAGAATCTGATTGGAAAAGGCAGCCTGGAAGATGAGTTCATAGAGTGCTTTCAGGGCAGTTACTTAGAGCAGCACATTCTAGAGCCAACCAGAGAGCAGGCTATTCTAGATCTGGCAATGTGTAATGAGACAGGATTAATTAATGACCTCATTGTAAACGAGCCTGTAGGTAGCAGTGATCACAATATGATTGAATTTCGAATTCAGTTTGAGGGAGAGAAGAGTAGGTCTAAGACTAGTGTTTTAAATTTAAATAAGGGCAATTATGAGGGCATGAAGACTGAGCTGGCAAAAGTGAACTGGGAAATTAGGTTAAGGGATAGGTCAGAAGAGATGCAGTGGCAGACATTTAATGAGATATTTCATAACACTTAGCAAAGATACATTCCAGTGAGAAAGAAAGACTCTAGTGGAAGGACGTACTGTGGCTAACTAAAGAAGTTAAAGATAGTATCAAATTGAAAGAAAAAGCATACAATTCCGTAAAGATTAGTGGCAGGTCAGAAGATTGGACAGAATATAAAAAACAGCAAAGAATGACTAAAAGAATAATAAGGAGGGAGAAATTAGAGTACAAGAGAAAGCTAGCTAGTAATATAAAAACAGATAGTAAGAGTTTCTACAGGTATTTAAAAAGGAAAAGAGTAAATAAAGTGAGCGTTGGTCCTCTAGAGAGGGAGTCTGGGGAATTAATAATGGAGGATAAGGAAATGGCGGATGAATTGAACAGGTATTTTGCGTCGGTCTTCACTGTAGAGGATACAAATAACATGCCAGAAATAATTGTGAATCAAGAGGTGAAAGGGAGGGAGGAACTTAAAACATTTACAATCACCAGGGAAAGGGTTCTGAAAAAAATATTAGAACTAAAAGCTGATAAGTCCTCAGGTCCTGTTGGACTTCATCCTAGGGTCTTAAAAAAAGTGGCTGCAGAGATAGTAGATGCATTGGTATTAATTTTTCAAAATTTCCTACATTCTGGAAGGATCTCGGCAGATTGGAAAATAGTGAATGTAGCTCCTCTATTCAAGAAAGGAGGGAGACAGAAAGCTGGAAACTACAGCCTGGTTAGCTTAACATCTATCATAGGGAAAATGCTAGAATCTATTATTAAGGAGGTTATAGCAGGGCACTTAGAAACTCTCAATGCAATCAGGCAGAGTCAACACGGCTTTGTGAAAGGGAAATCGTGTTTGACTAGTTTATTAGAGTTCTTTGAGGAAGTAACAAGCAACATGGATAATGGGGATCCTGTGGATGTGGTGTACTTGGATTTCCAGAAGGCTTTTGACAAGGTGCCATATCAAAGGCTACTACACAAAATAAGAGCTCATAGTGTAGGGGGGTAACATATTAACATGGATAAAGGATTGGTTAGCTAACAGGAAACAGAGAGTAGGCATAAATGGGTCGTTTTCAGGTTGGCAAGATGTAACGAGTGGAGTGCCACAGGGATCAGTGCTAGGGCCTCAACTATTTACAATCTATATCAATGACTTGGATGATGGGACCAAATGTATGGTTGCTAAATTTGCTGATGACACAAAGGTAGATAGGAAAGTAAGTTGTGAAGAGGACATAAGGAGCCTGCAAAGGGATATAGATAGGTTAAGTGAGTGGACAAAAATTTGGCAGATGGAGTCTAATGTGGGAAAATGTGAACTTGTCCACTTTGGCAGGAGGAATGAAAACCAGTATATTATTTAAATGGAGAGAGATTGCAGAACTCTGAGGTACAGAGGGATCTGGGTGCCCTACTACATGAATCACAAAAAGTTAGTATGCAAGTACAGCAAGTGATTAGGAAGGCAAATGGAATGTTGTCATTATTGCAAGGGGAATGGAATATACAAGTAGAGATGTTTTGCTACAGTTGTACTGGGCATTGGTGAGACCGCATCAAGAATACTGTGTGCAGTTTTGGTCTCCTTATTTAAGAAAGGACATAATTGCTTTGGAGGCAGTTCAGAGAAGGTTCACTCAACTGATTCTTGGGATGAGGGGTTATCTTATGAGGAAAGGTTGGACAAGTTGGGCCTGTATACTTTGGAGTTTAGAAGAATGAGAGGTGATCTTATTGAAACATATAAGATCCTGAGGGGACTTGAAGTGGTAGATGCTGAGAAGATGTTTCCCCTTGTGGGAAAGACTAGAACTAGGGGCCACAGTTTAAAAATAAGGGGTGTTCCATTTAAGACGGAGATGAGGAGAAATTTTTTCTCTCAGAGGGTCGTGAGTCTGTGGAACTCCCCTCCCCAGAGAGTGGTGGAGGCAGTGTCACTGAATATTTTTAAGGCTGAGTTAGATAGATTCCTGATTAACAAGGGAGTCAAAGGTTATAGTAGGTAGACAGGAAAGTAGGACTGAGGTCACAATCAGATCAGCCATGATCTTATCAAATGGAGAGCAGGCTCGAGGGGCCGAATGGCCTATTCCTGCTCTTAATTTGTATGTTTGTATGTACGTTTGTAAGGGATGTGTATACTTAAAGGTACAGTAACAGCTTGATATGGGGACAAATATTTTCTCAGCTTCAAAATTAATTTTAGATAATTTGCTAGCCTTTGCCAAAGTGGAAGGGTCTGTGAACCAGCCAACTGGGGTGAAGGCAGGTCTGTGCAAACCACCTCAGACCCCTCTGATCATTCCTCTGGAACTCTTCCTTGTCCTCTTAGTTCCCTGAGGGGAAGAGTAATTCCAAAAGGAACATCCTTCCTACCAGCAGGGCTGTTGCAAATGACACTGAAACTCCCTTCATTGGTAGATGGTAAAAAGAGAAAAAGGAAAAAATAAGAGTAAAAGGCAAAACTAAACTAAAATGCAAAAGAAAAATGGCTTTGAATTTACTCCGATGGTGATCTTGGCACAGAGGCTGGGATTGTGCCAGCTGGTGCCCTCCCAGCACTGATCCTGTTGGATGTTGCAGGGTCAGTGGAGGGCACCTCATTTGCATGAGGGTGGTGGCTGATCAAACCACTACAGGCACATCTCGGGTCCCTGCAAGTCTCATGCTGGAGGGAGCTCCAACATCTGCTGTCTTCGAGTGTTGGGGTGGGAGGGGGAGCGGGGACGACTGATGTCTACTTCCCTGGGTGAAATGACTTACTGGCCCCCTTTGTAATGGTTCAGGTTACATCCCTTGCCTGGATCCCATCATCCCCCCCTGCACTGGCCATTTGCACCCTTCTGCAGGCTTGTACGCCTTCTCTCACTGGGCTTCCATCCTTATGGCAGGTCCCACTGAGGGCAGGGAAGCAGAGTTGTGGCAGGGCTGCACCTGTTTAAAGTGGGAAATTGTTCAGTGCGTAGGTCATGTCCAACAGATGGCCTTTCATATCAGATGGAATTAATGTGAAAATTAATGGAAAACTGCTGGGCTCTGGAATACAAACATACAAAATTGAAGGGCAGGAAAAGACCAGCTGGTCCACCAAGCATGATGGCCGGTCCATCATAATTAACACTTCTTCCCTCCCCCCACCTCCCACCCACCCCGGACCCACCCTCACAGCCATGTAAACTCCTGGGAGAGGCAAAAAATGAGAGAAAAAACCTAGGGCCAATAAGGGAAAATATACTCTGGAAAATTCCTCTCTGACCTCCTCAGGCAATGGAAACCAGTCCAGGAGATCATATGGACCAAGTGTTATCTATAAAGACACTTACCTTCTATATGATGTGATCTCTGCCCCAATCAGGAATTAGTCCAGCTCCCTCTTGTCAAAAATTGGATAGTCAAGTGGTGAAGGATAGAACACTAGAGCCTGGTCTTCAGTTGCTTCCAAGCCTTTATTCACAGAGATCCACACGGTGCACCCCCTAGATAAGCTCTCATATAAATGATACGCACTACCTAAATACAATTAACACTACTTGATATGGATACAATTAACGCCTCTTGAAGGCATGCAGAGAGTCAGCACCCACCACACCAGCGGGTAATGTATTCCAAAGGCTCATAATTCTCTGGGAAAAGAAGAACTGCCTCACATCCTATCTATTCCTACCCTTACATAGTTTAAACTTGTGTCCCAGTCTTCCCCAATCTGTTAAACTGGAATAATCTATAAACAGTTATGCTAACCAGCCCTTTAATTATTTTATAGACCTCTATCAGTTCACCTTTAAGTCTACGCTGCTCTGAAGTAAATAGACCAAGGTCCTTGAGACTATCTGAGTCGCTGAGGTTCTTTAAGCTAGGAATCATTTTCATAGCTCTCTTCTGGACCTTTTCCAAGGTCACTATATCACTCACCATGTGCGGGGGACCAAAACTGGAAGAATTGGTAGGCAGGTGATCCATATTGCCAGGTGGTCTTTATAACAAGTTTTATTGTATTCGCATAATTTCAAATGCACAGTTCATTTAATTAAGGGCTCTTTTTTAAGCACTTGTTTCCTGCATTAATTTCTCTGTCTGTGCTGAGCAAATTGGACCTCAGTAAACTGAAATAAATGCAACAAAAGGCAACCAAAAAGACAAGTTCTCAATCATTTTCAAGACCCAAGGATACACAGCTTTAAGAAGACCAGGAAGTTAATTCTCTTGGCACCAAATCGTGCACAGCAATGATGTCACCTTCATATTTTTTGGAGGTCTGATGAAGCCCAAGCATTCCAGCTCCCCCAGTGCATAGATAAAAGTTTCAGAGGCAGAAGGTCCATGGGGATGGGATTGATGGACAAATGGTGCTTAGTGCAGGATTGGATACGAGCGGCTGCTTTTTGGACGCATTAGAGTTTATGGATTGTAGACAAAGAAAGGCCAGCACTGAGGACATTGGGAATATCATGTATAGAGGTGACACCTCCTGCGCATCCTCCTCCTTCCTTCACCCCACCATTAGTGGCAGAGCTTTTAGCTGCTGAGACCCTGTTCTCAAGAACTCTCCATAAATCCCTCTACCCTCTACTCTCTTCTTTAAAAACCTTCTCAAAATCCATTTTTCACACAAACCTTAAATCACCCTCTTAAAATATGTCCCCTGCCTTCTCATTCCATTGTTGCTATTGTTCTATAAAATGTCGTTGGATGTTGTGAATGATAAAGGTTGTATATAACTGTAAGTTATTGTTGTTTGTTTCAGTAGAAATAATGATGACGACACTTGCCCCTTTAAGCTGTTTCAGGATTTTAAATCCTGCAACATAATATTATTTCCTTCCTCCCCCCTCCCAAATAGGAAGCTCACAATTGGAGATATTTCTGATGCTTGAACCTTATTGGAAAAAGTAAGGTTAACATTTTAGATTTGACCTTTCAATAGCAAATGCGGTTCTAGAATATCTCAAAAGGAGCATTTACCAGTTTGGATTTTCCAATCGGGCATGGGTCCTTACCCAAAATGCTATAATCGAACTGACTTCAGAAGGTGCGGAGCAGTCAGTGCTCATAGAGTTGGGTGAGTGCACGTTGCACTTCGCCCTGCTTCTGGTTGGGCTCATACCCAAATGGAAAATCCAGACTGGTAAATCTGCAGTACAATTGATAAACCTGCTGAATATGTCAAGACATTTATGTTATTCTTTCACATTTCCAGCCTTCATTGTTTTCTTTCAACCCTGCTTGAATTTGGCAGTTCAATTGGGCCATGTTTGCTTGAGATTTATTACAATGCAGTAAAAGTCATTGTTCAAGCAGAAATGCAAAGCCAAACTGGCACACAAATTTGGTGTGGAAGTTGAATGCTTTGTACTGGGATTTTGATTTTGATTTCCTGTACTTTGATGTGGGATGCGCTTTTCTGATGAAGTAACGTTATTAACATACCAGGGATTGTTTAAAGTGGGAACATGCTTATTGTGTAGGTCATGTTTGATGGGTGGTCTTTAGCATCATTTGGAATTAATGTGCATGAATGGAAAATTCCTGGACTCTGGAATTTTGAAATCTTGTAGCAGGTGGTCCATATTGCCTGGTGGTCTTTATAGCAAGTTTTATTTGCATAATTGCATAAACAAATACACAATTCATTTAATTAAAGGGTCTTTTTTAAGCACTTGTTTTCTGTATTCATTTCCCTGTGTCTGCAGAACTTGAAGTTCATATGCTGAGTAAATCCAGCCTGTGTATACGTAAGATGAATAAAACCTTCGGTAAATCTGTAACTGCAGAGGTGAACTGAAGTTTGACACCGAAAAACAGGTTTCTCAAGGGTCCTTTCTGAAAATGCAAATTGCTTTTTATGACCCGTTCAGAAAGGTTAAAGCTGAAAATGTTCAAAATGACTTCTGCTTGGAAAGCCCGACTGATAGGACTGGAAAGCAAATTTAATTTGCTGATGGCTGTTTTCAAACACACTTCTATCATCATAGGCACTGAAGCAATGCATTTCTTAAAGAATTAAGCTGATCTTAAATTGGAATATATTATCACTCCTGAGGCCTTTGCTTCATCTCTCAATATTCTCGCCAGAAGTTGGTTCAGACTTCAGTAATAAATTGTTCAGTTAAAAGCACTCATATTTAGTTCATCCTATCCAGCGCACAATAGCTTTCAAGAGATAATGCCCGCTTTCATTGGCTGATATAAGATATTAAGCCCAAACTTTCAAAACTTCAATCTGAATTAGATCTACTTTGAAAGATATTTCTGTCAAAGTTAATGTGTAATCAATTCATTCGAAAAACGATCACTGATATTCTGTTGGCTCAAAAAGTGGAAAATTAGAAATTACCACACTTTTTTGAAAATAATCTGCGGATAGGAAAAAAAAACAAACAAAAGTGCACACCAATTCTGATATGACAAGATATTTATTTGGAGGAAAGATTTTGTTTATGACTGTTTTGCTAAAGACTGTGAAGCTTCCATTTCCCAGTTAGAGCCTTCATTCCCATTCTTGCTCCAATAGCAAATGCTGTTTGTCCATGGGCAAATGTAGTTCAGTGGGCTTCCAGCTTGATAAAAAAGATAGCACTAAACAAGGCAGCATCTAAAAGCAAGCTGTAATTATTATTTGTGACTAATATGCAAATTATGAGACTGCTTTGGAAAAATATAAGCCAGCGTAAAGACTGAACAGTAAATCTGTAACAATGACTTAACTGGTTGATCTCTAATTGTGCCAAAATGGCCTGTCCTTCCAGCACTCCTAGGCACGTCTCCAACCCTGTTGGGGAATGGAGAATCCTGAGTGTGGTAGCTCTCAAACGGCTGCTGCACTTTTTAAAGGAAGGCAGCTTGTTTTGGTTGGAGGCTGACTTACTGCACAAGATTGCTGGAGGAAATATACCTTCATGGAGGAGAGCCTGAAAGTTTTAGTGGAGGAGGTGACTATGAGGAAAGTCTCAATTTTTAGGGCAGAGGGAAATCCTCCAAATAATGCCAATATACAGCAAATATGACTGGAGGTGGCCATTCATATGAACGTTGTCTCCTCTATGCATCACTCATGTGAGCAAACGAGAAAAATATTTTTTGTACTGAGGAAGAAAGCCAAGGTAAGGAACACTAATGAGTGCCCATATAAAACATGGTGATGGCTGCACTTTGCATGCACCAAGCACTCAGCCCACAGTATGCTGCCATATCTGCAATTTAGTCTGCAATGCACTAGTCCCTTCTGAAACCTCATAAATACAACTGCACCTTTGACTTTAACTTCCTTTCACTCACACAACTGTGCCATGTTTGCTTACTAACTCGTATGCTTTCTGCTCATCCTTTCACACCAGCTGGAGTGCATGTGTTCACTGGTAACTTTGTGTTACCTGCTTATGTTCAAAGGGCCTCTTTGTTCTCTTTTTCAAGTGGAGGGCTTCACATGACCATCAGAAGAGACCTCACACTGTGATGGCCCAGTCAATCTGCAATATCTCACCACCACCAGCAGCATGCCATCCAAATAATTGGTGTGGAGGCCATTAATGGAGTGGGCAAGGGAGAGCTTGGCAACTTCATGCCAGCCCAACAAAGTAACTGTTCACTTCAACTTTATCTTCTTGTTAGCACCTAATGGTTAGTCAGCGACTTATAGGCTGACACATTTGCACCCCTCCTGCAAGGCACCGTAGTGGCCTTGCTATTGTATGCAGAGCTACTGGCTGCATACTCTATGCTATCACATGTTCCCTTTCTCTTTGTGCAGGGGACTCCCAAGATTAGAATGCTGGCAGGAGGGAGGAGCAGGATGTGACCCCATCGCATAAGCACTTGAAACCCTGCAAACACCATCACTTTGTGGGAATCAGATAAGGGGAAGTCAGAAGGGGAGCACCAGATGAAGCAGCAACCAAGCAAGCACGGAGAAGAAGCAAGTGGAGGTGGCAGCAGATGAGCAACAACCAGAGGAAGGGAATGCTAGTGTCAGAGGGGCAGCTGCTGCAGGATCCACAGATTTGTACCTTACAGGAGCTGCATGCCGAGCAGCATTGACTAATGTGCAGGAGCTGTTCATGTAGTCCTTTGAAAATCTTCAGAGCTCCCTGCATGGATTGGCAGAGAACATATAGCAGTGCTGCTCTGACATCTGTGTAGGCATGAAAGAGGGAACCTACAGAGCAATGTGGAGCAAGAGGCAATTCCTGGGTGCCTTGTAGGGGAGCCCCTGAGGACAGAGGGCCCAAGTGCTGATTCAGTTTTGCTTGCCAACTGTGTATCTCCTACTCGTGAGGCCCCGGGCTTCAAGTTACTGGAGGCTTTCTTTTCTGAACTACAGAGGCTGGGAGATTGCCTTGAAAGCACCTTGGTTGTGGACTTCATGCTCTTTCGTGGTGATGAGGTCTTTCCTCACAAAGATCCCTGGTTGTCCACAAGGGATCAGCCAGCAGCTGTGGTGTGGGATGTTGAGAACCAAACAAGAATTTGACCACTCAGGATGATGACCAATGAGCAGGAGCGCTCCTCTGGACCCCACAAGGAATGAATGATCCTCTCTTGCCTCAGATTCACCCCTGCCCCCTCCCCCCCACTCCTGATCAAGAGACCCCAGTGGGATGGTCCTGGCAGCCGATTCCAACACTTACCTGCTTCTCGGCAGCAGCCTGGAATGGACGGGAAGTTGGCCAGTGGGAGTTAAATGAGGCCTGGGAATTAAAATAGCCTCAACCTTATTTCTGGAGCAACGGGTGAATTTCTAACCAGCCGTTGCTATGTAAAGGAGGGAACCTTCCCCGACCCCAGATGGTGCACTGGGGTCATTGACGGAGGCTCCGGGGTGGGGGGCACCCTGACACTTATGCCAGGCTACAGCCTTCATGGTTTTTCAGTCCCCCTATTTTTTTATTTTTGCAGGCACAAAGCAGAGTTTAACAGCACTGGGTGAAACTTAAATTTAAATTTATGTCCTTTGGGTTGCTATTTCACTATTGCTAATATAACGTTGTTAATGTGTCTTGGAAGATGATTACACATTGAATTTGATGAAGTGCAGCAATAATACACAACTGTGTACACCGTACAGAGTGACGGTGAGCTTTAGCAATGGAGATTGATTCTGGGAGCGGTAGAAATGTTGAGGCTATATTGACTGGTTTATCCATCAATTCAAAGTCTCCCAGGTTTTGGTTGTGCTGTTATGGATTGTAGAATATCATATTTGGGTGCAGTCAAGTGGGCCTCTCTTGTGGGGGGAAAGATTTAGTCTGTGCTCTATTTGCAATGAAAATGCAAGTATAAGGAACCTGTTTTATGATTTCGCTACAAATAATGAGTGGAAGCACTCTCCCTGTGTTACTAAAACTATGTGCTACTTCTTAGATTCCCTGAATACAATGGATTGAAATCTTGCAATAATTTGAAATCTATTACACAAAATTAGAAATCAGAAAAAATTCTAGTGATCAGAATTTTTTTTAGGTAAATACCCTAATAGAATTGTATTTTTTTGTGGCAAATCTCAGGCATGAATCAACATTGGATTCTGGTACTAACAAGCTTCCTACATTGTGCAGAATTCCATTCTGTTTTGGGATGATGGACAGATAACAGAATGATTTGTTTCTACATACATGGAGACTTGTGCTTTCATGTTGAGAATCCTCTGCCTTGATTCTTTCCCATATGCTAGGGTGACTTAGCTACTGTCTAGAGTGCAAAAGAAAATTTCAAAGAGACACTCAACACTCACGACAACATCATGAAATTATATTAATTTATGTGAGTTGGATCTTAGCTACTGTGCACAGTTCTGGTCTCCACATTATAAAAAGAATATAGAGGCATTGGAGAGGTTGCAAAAAAGATTCACAAGGATGATATCAGAACTGAGAGGATTTTTTTTTTATTCGTTCATGGGATGTGGGCGTCGCTGGCGAGGCCGGCATTTATTTTCCATCCCTAATTGCCCTTGAGAAGGTGGTGGTGAG
The DNA here is from genome assembly GCF_035084215.1 of Heptranchias perlo. NCBI lineage: Eukaryota > Metazoa > Chordata > Chondrichthyes > Hexanchiformes > Hexanchidae > Heptranchias > Heptranchias perlo. The sequence continues at coordinate 36,177,444 of NC_090333.1, read as the reverse complement.
CCGCCTTCTTGAACCGCTGCAGTCCGTGTGGTGAAGGTTCTCCCACAGTGCTGTTTGGAAGGGAGTTCCAGGATTTTGACCCAGCGACAATGAAGGAACGGCAATATATTTCCAAGTCGGGATGGTGTGTGACTTGGAGGGGAACGTGCAGGTGGTGTTGTTCCCATGTGCCTGCTGCTCTTGTCCTTCTAGGTGGTAGAGGTCGCGGGTTTGGGAGGTGCTGTCGAAGAAGCCTTGGCGAGTTGCTGCAGTGCATCCTGTGGATGGTACACACTGCAGCCACAGTGCGCCGGTGGTGAAGGGAGTGAATGTTTAGGGTGGTGGATGGGGTGCCAATCAAGCGGGCTGCTTTAACTTGGATGGTGTCGAGCTTCTTGAGTGTTGTTGGAGCTGCACTCATCCAAGCAAGTGGACAGTATTCCATCACACTCCTGACTTGTGCCTTGTAGATGGTGGAAAGGCTTTGGGGAATCAGGAGGTGAGTCACTCGCCGCAGAATACCCAGCCTCTGACCTGCTCTCGTAGCCACTGTATTTATATGGCTGGTCCAGTTAAGTTTCTGGTCAATGGTGACCCCCAGGATGTTGATGGTGGGGGATTCGGCGATGGTAATGCCGTTGAATGTCAACGGGAGGTGGTTAGACTCTCTCTTGTTGGAAATGGTCATTGCCTGGCACTTATCTGGTGCGAATGTTACTTTCCACTTATGAGCCCAAGCCTGGATGTTGTCCAGGTCTTGCTGCATGTGGGCTCGGACTGCTTTATTATTTGAGGGGTTGTGAATGGAACTGAACACTGTGCAATCATCAGTGAACATCCCCATTTCTGACCTTATGATGGAGGGAAGGTCATTGATGAAGCAGCTGAAGATGGTTGGGCCTAGGACACTGCCCTGAGGAACTCCTGCAGCAATGTCCTGGGGCTGAGATGATTGGCCTCCAACAACCACTATCATCTTCCTTTGTGCTAGGTATGACTCCAGCCACTGGAGAGTTTTCCCCCTGATTCCCATTGACTTCAATTTTACGAGGGCTCCTTGGTGCCACACTCGGTCAAATGCTGCCTTGATGTCAAGGGCAGTCACTCTCACCTCACCTCTGGAATTCAGCTGTTTTGTCCATGTTTGGACCAAGGCTGTAATGAGGTCTGGAGCCGAGTGATCCTGGCGGAACCCAAACTGAGCATCGGTGAGCAGGTTATTGGTGAGTAAGTGCCGCTTGATAGCACTGTCGACGACACCTTCCATCACTTTGCTGATGATTGAGAGTAGACTGATGGGGCAGTAATTGGCCGTATTGGATTTGTCCTGCTTTTTGTGGATGGGACATACCTGGTCAATTTTCCACATTGTCAGGTAGATGCCAGTGTTGTAGCTCTACTGGAACAGCTTGGCTAGAGGCGCAGCTAGTTCTGGAGCACAAGTCTTCAGTACTACAGCTGGGATGTTGTCGGGGCCCATGGCCTTTGCTGTATGCAGTGCACTCAGCCGTTTCTTGATATCACGTGGGGTGAATCGAATTGGCTGAAGACTGGCTTCTCTGATGGTGGGGATATCGGGAGGAGGCAGAGATGGATCATCCACTCGGCACTTCTGGCTGAAGATGGTTGCAAACGCTTCAGCCTTGTCTTTTGCACTCACGTGCTGGACTCCGCCATCGTTGAGGATGGGGATGTTTGCAGAGCCTCCTCCTCCCGTTAGTTGTTTAATTGTCCACCACTATTCACGACTGGATGTGGCAGGACTGCAGAGCTTTGATCTGATCCGTTGGTTATGGAATCGCTTAGCTCTGTCTATAGCATATTGCTTCCGCTGTTTAGCATACATGTAGTCCTGAGTTGTAGCTTCGCCTGGTTAGCACCTCATTTTAGGTACGCCTGGTGCTGCTCCTGGCATGCTCTTCTACACTCCTCATTGAACCAGGGTTGATCCCCTGGCTTGTTGATAATGGTAGAGTGAGGAATATGCCAGGCCATGAGGTTACAGATTATGCTGGAATACAATTCTGCTGCTGCTGATGGCCCACAGTGCCTCATGGATGCCCAGTTTTGAGCTGCTAGATTTGTTCTGAATCTATCCCATTTAGCACGGTGGTAGTGCCACACAACACGTTGGATGGTGTCCTCAGTACGAAGATGGGACTTCATCTCCACGAGGACTGTGCGGTGGTCACTCCTACCAATACTGTCATGGACAGATGCATTTGCGACAGGTAGATTGGTGAGGACGCGGTCAAGTAAGTTTTTCCCTCGTGTTGGTTCGCTCACCACCTGCCGCAGGCCCAGTCTGCCAGCTATGTCCCTCAGGACTCGGCCAGCTCGGTCAGTAGTGGTGCTACCGAGCCACTCTTGGTGATGGACATTGAAGTCCCCCACCCAGAGTACATTTTGTGCCTTTGCTACCCTCAGTGCTTCCTCCAACTGTTGCTCAACATGGAGGAGGACTGATTCATCAGCTGAGGGAGGATGGTAGGTGGTAATTAGCAGGAGGTTTCCTTGCCCATGTTTGACCTGATGCCATGAGATTTCATGGGGTTCAGAGTCAATTTTGAGGACTCCCAGGGCCACTCCCTCCTGACTGTATATCACTGTACCGCCACCTCTGGTGGGTCTGTCCTGCCGGTGGGACAGGACATACCCAGGGATGATGATGGAAGAGTCTGGGACGTTGGCTGAAAGATATGATTCTGTGAGTATGGCTATGTCAGGCTGTTGCTTGACTAGTCTGTGGGACAGCTCTCCCAATTTTGGCACAAGTCCCCAGATGTTAGTGAGGAGGACTTTGCAGGGTTGACTGGGCTTGGTTTGCCGTCGTCGTGTCTGGTGCCTAGTGGTCCGTCCGGTTTTATCCTTATTATGACTTTTCGTAGCGAGATTTTACAACTGAGTGGCTTGACTAGGCCATTTCAGAGGGCAATTAAGAGTCAACCACATTGCTGTGGGTCTGGAGTCACATGTAGGCCAGACCGGGTAAGGACGGCAGGTTTCCTTCCCTAAAGGACATTAGTGAACCAGATGGGTTTTTACGACAATCCGGTAGTTTCATGGCCATCATTACTGATACTAGTATTTTAATTCCAGATTTTTATTTAATTAATTGAATTTTTAAAAAAATTAATTAATTGAATTTAAACTTGCCAGTTGCCGTGGCGGGATTTGAACTCATGACTCCTTATGAGGAAAGGCTGAACAGGCTGGGGCTGTTTTCTCTAGAAAAGAAAGGGCTGAGGGGTGACCTGATAAAGGTCTTTAAGATAATGAAAAGGTTTGATAGGATAGACGTGGAGAAAATGTTTCCACTTGTGGGGGATTCCAAAACTAGAGGTCATAAATATAAGATAGTCACTAATGAATCCAATAGGGAATTCAGGAGAAACTTTTTTACCCAAAGAGTGGTAAGAATGTGGAACGTGCTACCACAAGGAGTAGTTGAGGCAAATAGCATAGCTGCATTTAAGGGGAAGCTAGATAAGCACATGAGGGAGAAAGGAATAGAAAGGTATGCTGATAGGGTTAGATGAAGTAGGGAGGGAGGATGCTCATGTGGAGACCAGTTGGGCTGGATGACCTGTTTCTGTGCTGTAATTTCGATGTAACTCGATGCAGCTTGTTTTACTGCGTTCACATAAAGACATATAACTTTTTTGCACGGATTTGCACATTATTAATAGAATTCCCAGGATCTGTGGTTCTGAAACATATCCTTTCATTAAAAGGAAACAGCTACATTTTTTCTTGGTTTTGATAAAACTAGAGATAAAGTAGTGACTTGTGGACCGGAATTCAGAATAACATATTTATTGTGTGACAGCCAATATTTGTAAGTTTTTTTTCATAAAGCTAGTTGAATATGCATCAGCTTCATCATTTATTTATGTTGTTACCTTTCTAGCTTGTTTTTTTGTCATATGAACTTTTGGTTTTATGTGTCTTGGAAAAAAAATTTGCTTCAGGCTGGGTTGACAGTGTTTGTCAAAGGATGAGATGGGGGGATACCACAGACTATTAACAATTATTCAGGGGATAAAAGGGGATGTGTTCAACAAACATTCTTTGTTATACAGCATAAGACTTGAAAAATCAGTCAAAGAACAAGGGGGTAGAAATTGGACATGCGCCTGAAATGGGCGACAAGTCAGCGGAGCAGCAGAGCTGACAAATACAACATCGGGTCTCATCTGCATTTAACTGGCGAGCCATACGCACCAAGTGTGTGACTTGAAACAACGCACAGGCACTGATGGCAGCAATTTGGATCGGTTGCGATGCAGGCATTGCCCTTCAGTTAGGTCCTGTGAGGGGGTGGGGGGGGGGGGGGTAGGGGATGTTATAAGAAGTGAGCCAGGGGTGGCAGAATGCCGTAGTTGTTTTGAGGAGCTGGGAGGAGCACCCCTTCTCCTTCCAACTCTGCAAAATGCAAAGATTTCCAAAGCTTTAAGGCCTTTTTTCAGCGATTTCCAGTGGTCCCATTAAGACAGCTGGTTAAGCCGCTCTAGACCTGGAAGAAGAAGTCGGAGCTTGCGTAGCGCAAAGTTCTGCCTAGTTGCTGTCCTGTTTCACATCCTACAACTGGCGTAGAACCCCGATTTGAATAAACAAATCAGCCTGCTGCCTGTTTCAGGCAGGCTTCCCCTAAACGACAAAAATTCGGCTGATTCAATTTTCAAAATGAGGCGCACTTCCAGGGTCAATCGGGCTCAGGAGATCGTGACCTGATTTTGGACCCTGTTTCGCCTATTTTGCCCCAGAAGAATGAGTGCATCAATGTCTAATTTCTCCCCCAAGAATTGTAGCACAAGTTGAGAATGTCCTAATATACTCTTACTGATTGTAACAGCAAATTATTTATAACAAATTAAAACTAGCATTGCAATTGTTAGGATGTAAAGAAAATATTTTCATGGCATAATTTTATTTTATTCTCTAATATTGGAGTAAAAAGCTTGTATTCCATTGAATAAGTGTTACTGCAATTAAACAAAAACATGTCATGTTTTGCATAATTAAAAAATATAACTAGCCACAGAAAAAGCAATATTGAACTTCTCAATACATTGTAATAAATAATAATGTCATAAATGCTAAATAAGATGAAGATCTATGAAAATTACAGGAAAGTCATAAATAAATAGTATTTGAAATGTGTTGCCAATCTCACATTCAGTATTCGAATGTTAAGTTTAAATGCACTGACTAGTCAAAGTGCTTTGGGTTTATTTCAAAATTGTTCTTAAGATGCTAAAGAACAGTTTGTTAAGAATAGAACTGTTTTCACCTATTTTAAAATGAGAGACATTCATTTTTAAAAGTTAGTTTTTTCCCTCTCTTAATTTTTTTAGTTGGTATTACATGGTTAGCCAATCTGTCTCCAGCCTCTGCCAATCCCGCTGTACCACCAATGTTACCAGATAGGTTCATGCGAACAGCACTAGTTGACTCTTTAATTTCCTTTCACCACCAATCCTCAACAGGCTGCCTGTGATCATGAACTTATCATGTGGTGAATGTTGAGCACATGCCCATATCCCAGTATTTGGAGAGACAGGACATTGGCATTCAAACACACTGCATAACTGTATATTTTCTGTTTTCAGTGGCTAATTTATTACATATTTTTAATGAAAACTCAATGAGAACATCATAAGTGGGATCCCAATTGCTATGTGTGAATGGCGAGGTTAATCTATACTGAAAGACAGGAAATTTACAGTCTATTTTTTACTAGCCATGAGAATATTGTTGCTGCGCGGCAGTAACAACAACAACAAACAGCAACAAACAGCAACAAACAACAACAGCAACAACTACCTTTTAAGGTCGTAAGGTGCTTGTCAGAGGTGTAAGGAAAATCGACGCTGTGCCAAAAAAGGAACGATTAGGAGGGGTGACCAAATGCTTGGTTAAAGAGGTGAGATTTAAGGAGGGTCTTAAGGGAGGAGAGGAAGGTGGAAAGTGTAGGGAGGGATTGGAAAGCATGGGGCCCAGACGGCTGAAAGCAAGCTTGCCAATGGTGGGACAACGGGAGGGGGGAGTTCACAAGAGACCAGAGTCAGAGGACTGGCGAGTTCAGGGAGGGGTTTTGTAGTGTTTGAGGTGGCTACAGCTATAGGGAGGGGCGAGTCCATCAGTACTCTTCGTCTACTCATTGTATTGTAAAGTATTACTAATGACGTTTATGTATTCAAATTGCTTGTTAATTTAATCTCACCTTGCAAATACCATTCATATACATCTCTTAACCTGTGAACAGATACTCCCTCAATAATTATGGTTGTCTACCTTTGAAGATTTCTTGACTTCTCGGTGTATATTTTATGAATCAAACAGACTGGATTTTGTTAAAAGTATAATTGTATTGCTGCATGTATGAATGATTGTGCTATGGATGGTCTGACAGCAGCAGTGGTGCACTGTGAATCCACAAAGTTGCATATTTGAATCCCTGCAACAGCCAACATTCTCAGCTCCTTGGGAAAGACTGGCCAGTTTTCAGCTGCACTGCTGGACAGAGTACTACAGCAGGTCTACCTTCTGTATGTGTGTGTCTCTATTACTAGCTCCTGCACTGTGTACATAGTGACCTTATATAAATACAGGATACTAGCTGTATTGACCTTATTATGTATTTCTGGTATGTTCATCCTTCTGTTGTCAACTGCCTCTCTTTTTGAGATTAACGACCATGACTATTCTGAAGAGAAGTGCTTCATCTTGTTGAAAATTGATCCAGTTCTCTATTATATGAAACTAGCCAGAGAGGTCAAATTCCTTGGAGGTTACAAACTCAGCAAGAGATCTCTAGCACCATTCCCTGGACAAATAAGGTGACTGATAATTATTAATTAGGACATTTATAAGAGTAAAATGACCCAAATATAGCTACAATTACTTTATTATTTTACAGTTTAAAAAAATACCTATCAGCCCTTTGCCTTTGACATGGTTATTATTTTAGATCTCTTTCTGCCAGCAGAGGGAGTTGTAGATAAAGCATTTGTCAGCGAGACAGCACTGCAAAAGGTACTCCTGAATGCTGAATTGTGATATTTCTTCTTTTCTATCAATGTTCTTTCCTTGAATATACATTTTGCGTTGACCTTCTTTTACTCAGCTGACACATATACGTTAATATTAATGAAAAAGAATCTGAGTTAAAATATAATTAAATTTGTTTATTTTTACTAAAGCAACAAACAAAAATACTTCTACAGATTAAAGGAAAACAACTCACAAGAAAAACAAGATAACTATCACGTACAATTAAGGGTAACAAAAGAAACTATTAGAGTATCTAAGAGAATAATGGAAAAGAAGATAGTTGGTAATTGCGGAAGTAATGGCAGAGGCTTTTTTAGTTACGTTAAGAGTCAGAGGACCATTAAAGTCTGCTTGGGACTCAGAGACATTTTAGGACAGATTCAAGTGGGATCTCAGGGCATGGCAGAGATGTTCAATGATTACTTTGCATTAGTCTGCACTCCTGTGGATGATGCCCAACTACCAGATGTGGGTTGTGCTGTAAACAGGAAATTTGGGAATATTATAATAAAAGAGGAAGATATCGAGGATAGAATAAAGAAACTTAAAGTAGATCGGGTTGCAGGTCCAGATGACATCCATCCAAGGGTGATTAAGGAGCTGGAATGTGTGATTTGCAAGCCCTTTGCTTTAATAATTCGCTGGAGTCTGGGATTGTTCCCTTCGATTGGAAAGATGCTTATGCGGTGCTGATTTTCAAAAAGATGACAAGTCAGATCTAGGAACTACAGACCCATCGGTCTGATGTCAATCATAGGTAAAACGCTTGAATGGATTGTACGAGATGCTCTCTATCATCACCTGGTTAGGGAGGGTATCATCAGAGTCACTCAACATGGCTTCTGGAAAAAGAGGTAATGTCTAACTAATCCACTAGAATGTTTTGACCACTGGACCGCAATTGGAAGGCAACAGGATCGGTGCGGGTGAGTCGTCCAGTCCATTTTAACTGCCCGCCTGCCCGGTTTCCGCTGGGTAGGCAAGGTTAAAATTGGCTCTATCATGTGCAAAACGGGACGAGACCCAGTATTACAGGTATCCATCCATTTTTCTGTGCTGTTTGCTTCATTAACAGATCCATACAGCGCATTAACGACTCAAAGCTGGTCCTGCTCTTGTCCAACATTATTAAGTTCCTGAAGCAATCTGAAACTTTGCTAATGAATTCTGTTGATAAAAATGCAAGGAAGAGAAGTCATAGGAAGGAAAGTTTGGAATAATTCTGCCAAAGCCAACATCTTTGAAATCTCTGGCACCTCTTCCTCAGATCATTTCTGACTTCATATTTGTCTGAAAACTTACAGCTCTCTCTAGCGCTAGTAATTCTCAGTGAATAATTCGTTTTTTGATATTTGCACATTAAAGCCTTAGGAGGATTGGTCTTGGATTGTTCAGAATATTCACAAGTGTGTGCCGCACATTCTGAACATTAAATTAAAAAGCAAGTCACAACACAGATAAATAAAAATTTTATGTTGCTATGGGGGATCACATAACAATTATCTGTCTATTGGAGCTCGAGGTTTTACAGGCGATAATATTTTCAGTTGGTGAGAGGTAGCACTGAGTTGAATGTTCCTTTTAAATTGACCAATTTTTATATTCAGTTCAAGTTTCTCTCCCATTTCACTGTTTGCAGATAAGCCTAGTTTTACTAACCTTTCTGCATAACTCAACCCACTGACACCGGGAATCAGCCTCCTTATGTTCTCTGTACTGTTTCCAGGGCTCCAATGCTCTCCTTCTGCCTGTGAGACCAGAACTGAATGCAGTATTCAAGGTGCAGCCTGACCAGAGCACTATACAGTTTCGGCATGATGGCCTAAGACTTATAGGAGTGGATTGATCACTCCTTCATAGTTAATTGGCAAAAAATCTAGCCCATACTCTACTTATATAGCAATGTAGCTCGGCATTCAGGTTGCTTTGTTAGTATTGTCATCTGGTATAGAGTGATACCGTGCCAATAATGTAGACTCTTGAATATGGTGATTGAGACTTCTGAGAATTTGGGTTGATAGTTTTAAACTTTTGTATACTTTTGGCTGCAGGAGGTGCATCAAAAAAGGATGGCCCTATATATGGCTAAAGGCCACGGTGGCAAAATAGATTTTTGCCTGTGTTGAGTTTTTAAAATTTGTATACTTGTAATGCTGGAATCGACATGTGGGAATATAGGAACAGGAGTAGGCCATTTAGCCCCTCAAGCCTGTTCTGCCATTCAATGAGATCATGGCTGATCTGTGACCTAACTCCATATACCCGCCTTAGTCCCATATCCCTTAATACCTTTAGTTAACAAAAATCTATCAATCTCAGATTTAAAATTAACAATTGAGCTAGCAACAACTGCTGTTTGTGGAAGAGAGTTCCAAACTTCTACCACCCTTTGCATGTAGAAGTGTTTCCTAACTTCACTCCTGAAAGTCCTGACTCTAATTTTTTTTTTATTCGTTCATGGGATGTGGGCGTCGCTGGCGAGACCAGCATTTATTGCCTATCCCTAATTGCCCTTGAGAAGGTGGTGGTGAGCCGCCTTCTTGAACTGCTGCAGTCCGTGTGGTGAAGGTTCTCCCACAGTGCTGTTAGGAAGGGAGTTCCAGGATTTTGACCCAGCGACGATGAAGGAACGGCGATATATTTCCAATTGGGATGGTGTGTGACTTGGAGGGGAACGTGCAGGTGGTGTTGTTCCCATGTGCCTGCTGCGCTTGTCCTTCTAGGTGGTAGAGGTCGCGGGTTTGGGAGGTGCTTTTTAGACTATGTTCCCTAGTCCTAGACTCCCCAACCAGCGGAAATAGTTTCTCTCTATCTAGCCTATCAGTTCCCCTTAATATCTTGAAAACTTTGATCAAATCACCCCTTAATCTTCTAAATTCCAGGGAATACAACTCTAGTTTGTGTAATCTCTCCTCGTAATGTAACCCTTGGGGTTCAGTCTAGTAAACCCACACTGCACTCCTTGCAAGGCCAGTATATCCTTCCTAAGGTGCGGTGCCCAGAACTGAACAGGTGTGGTCTAACCAGGGCTTTGTATAGCTGTAGCATAACTTCTACCCCCTTGTATTCTAGTCCTCTAGATATAGATGCCAGCATTCCATTAGCCTGTCCATGTACCTGTCTAGGTGGTAGAGGTCGCGGGTTTGGGAGGTACTATCGAAGAAGCCTTGGTGAGTTGCTGCAGTGCATCCTGTGGATGGTACACACTGCAGCCACAGTGCGCTGGTGGTGAAGGGAGTGAATGTTTAGGGTGGTGGATGGGGTGCCAATCAAGCGGGCTGCTTTGTCCTGGATGGTGTCGAACTTTTTGAGTGTTGTTGGAGCTGCACTCATCCAGGCAAGTGGAGAGTATTCCATCACACTCCTGACTTGTGCCTTGTAAATGGTGGAAAGGCTTTGGGGAGTCAGGAGGTGAGTCACTCGCTGCAGAATACCCAGCCTCTGACCTGCTCTTGTAGCCACAATATTTATGTGGCTGGTCCAGTTAAGTTTCTGGTCAATGGTGACTTCCAGGAAGTTGATGATGGGGGTTTCGGCGATGGTAATGCCATTGAATGTCAAGGGGAGGTGTTTAGACTCTCTCTTGTTGGAGATGGTCATTACCTTGCACTTGTCTGGCACGAATGTTACTTGCCACTTATCAGCCCAAGCCTGAATGTTGTCCAGGTCTTGCTGCATGTGGGCACAATCTGCTTCATTATCTGAGGGGTTGCAAATGGAACTAAACACTGTGCAATCATCAGCGAACATCCCCATTTCTGACAATATGATGGAGGGAAGGCCATTGATGAAGCAGCTGAAGGTACTTGGGCCGAGGACACTGCTCTGAGGAACTCCTGTAGCAATGTCCTGGGGCTGGGATGATTGGCCTCCAACAACCACTACCATTTTCCTTTGTGCTAGGTGTGACTCCAGCCACTGGAGAGTTTTCCCCCTGATTCCCATTGACTTCAATTTTACTAGGGCTCCTTGGTGCCACACTCGGTCAGATGCTGCCTTGATGTCAAGGGCAGTCACTCTCACCTCACCTCTGGAATTCAGCTGTTTTGTCCATGTTTGGACCAAGGCTGTAATGAGATCTGGAGCCGAGTGGTCCTGGCGGAACCCAAACTGAGCATCGGTGAGCAGGTTATTGGTGAGTAAGTGCCGCTTGATAGCACTGTCGACGACACCTTCCATCACTTTGCTGATGATTGAGAGTAGACTGATGGGGCAGTAATTGGCCGGATTGGATTTGTCCTACTTGTTGTGGACAGGACACACCTGGGCAATTTTCCACATTGTCGGGTAGATGTTGTAGCTGTACTGGAACAGTTTGGCTGGAGGTTCGGCTAGTTCTGGAGCACAAGTCTTCAGCACTACAGCGGGATGTTGTCAGGGCCCATAGCCTTTGCTGTATACAGTGCACTCAGCCATTTCTTGATATCACGTGGAGTGAATCGAATTGGCTGAAGACTGGCTTCTGTGATGGTGGGGATATCGGGAGGAGGGCGAGATGGATCACCCACTCGGCATTTCTCTGTGGCAGAGAAAGTACTCTGATCTATCCTTTTTAGGTCCAAAGTGGATGACCTCACACTTGCCTATATTGAAATCCATTTGCCACAGTTTTATCCATTCACTTAATCTATTATCTCTCTGTAATTTTCTGCTTCCTTCTACATTGCTTACAATGCTGCCTATCTTTGTGTCATCGGCAAACTTGGATATGTGGCTCTCTATCCCGTCATCTAAGTTGTTAATAATTACAGTGAATAGTTGAGGCCCCAACACAGATCCCTGTGGGGCACCACTAGTCACATCCTGCCCATTTGACTACCTGCCCATGATCCCTACTCTCTGTTTCCTGCCCCTCAGCCAATTTCCTCACCAGGTCAATAATTTGCCCTCAATTCCATGAGCTTCAACTTTAGCTAACAGTCTCTTATGAGGGACTTTATCGAATGCCTTCTGGAAGTCCATATAAAGGTATCTATAGACATTCCCATTCCCTTGTCCACTACTTTAGTCACCTCTTCAAAAAATTCAACCAGGTTCGTCAGGCATGACCTATCCTTTACAAATCCATGCTGGCTCTCTCTGATCAGCTGAAAATTTTCAAGGTGTTCAGTCACTCTATCCTTAATTATAGTTTTTAGTAATTTCCTGACAACAGATGTTAGGCTAACTGGTCTATAATTCCCTGGTTTCCCTCTTTCCCCTTTCTTGAAAAGTGGAGTGAAGTGCAATTTTCCAATTTAAAGGAACGGTTCCTGAATCGAGAGAACTTTGGAAGATTATAGTTAGGGCATCTGCAATGTTCTCCTTTAAAATCCTGGGATGGAAACCATCTGGTCCTGGAGATTTGTCACTCTTTAGTGCTATTATTTTCTTCATTACTGTTAATTTGCTTATGTTAATTATGGTGAGTCCCCATCCCTGATTCAAAATTAGTTACCTTGGGGCGTTTGGCATGCTAACCTCTTCCTCTACTGTAAATACTGATGCAAAGTAATTATTTAACATGTCCGCCATTTCCTTATTTTCATTTACAATATCACCATGATCAGTTTTTAAGGGGCCCACATTGCTCTTGACCACCCTCTTTTTCTTAATATAATTGTAAAGATTTTTTCTGTCGATTTTGATATCCCTTGGAAGTTTCTTTTCATGTAAAGGTTTAACTCCCAAGGTCACATAAAGTATTATTTTTAACAGAAAGCCATGAACTAGTTTGTTTGTTCACTAGATTTTCCTTAAGATATAATTGTGTTTTGGCCCAGACAATAGTGGTTTGAAGTGTTATTCAGTTAATCATCTTGAGGAGCTGTCATTTATAATTCCAAGTGTCTCATGGTGTTGTTAGAGGTGGTCTCATTGTCCCACAGAAGTACCATTGTGACACCTTATTGCTTAACATGTTGTTCTATTCAACTTGCACAGTGTGCTGCACAGCCAGGCAGACTGTACTCACATTGAGGGATAAGCCCTTAACTTGATAGATTTTTGTTAGGCAAGGATATTAAGGGTTATGAAACCAAGGCGGATTGATGGAGTTAAGATATAGATCAGCTGTGATCTAATTGAATGGTGGACAGGCTCGAGGGGCTGAATGGCCTACTCCTGTTCCTATGTTCCTAACCTGGAGTTATTGATTTTGATTGACAACTATTTCTAAGCTTGTTGAAAAGAAAGCAAGGGTCCTGATTGGCTGGAACTCTGTGAAATACAACTCAGTGAGCAGAAACTTAATTTGCAACTAGGGCTCTGGGAGACTGTATTGACTCAGTTGGTGGCCTCCCTCCACGTAGCTTGCCATGTTGCAAATGAACAAGTTTGCTGGTATCAGGAGGAAGGTGAGGGTAAGTGCTCATCTCACTTTTGCACATGTTTCCTATGGCACAAATCTAAGTTGGAAACACTTTCACACTCTGAGATACTATTTAAAGCATTGTACACAAACTTTGTGCTTTTCCAAAAACTCTTTCAATGTCACCAGCCTGGCTCTCACACTTTCCCCACAGGTGGAAGTGGTGGCAGAGATACAGTAAACAGATGTTTAGGTTTCCACTGTTTCTCAGTAGCCACGGATGCAGAGGTTTACCCTAATCCTCTAAAATCCACCGCTCCAGTGTTTCTTCTCCTTCAAAAATTGTGGTCACTGTGGACTGATGTGTATTGAAAGCATCATAGCTAATTTCAGGAGAATGGCCAATAATTTGCACATTGATGGTCCTTTCTGTCCCGGTAAGCCATGGGGTTGATATGAAGAGCCCTGCTGCCTGCATGAGTGCCATCTTTGATGCCTTGTACTTGAGGAAGCCTGCCACCCAGTGAATGTTCTGTATCATCTCCAGCTGATATTTCCTTTCCACGGCGAAAGTGATGAAGGTATTACCCCTTTTAAACATAGGCTGGGAATTTCCTTGGAGCTGCTCACACTTTGCTGCTGTAACCTTGCTGGAAGTGCAGTACAAACCCTCTTTATGTGTATAAAAGTTACAGCGGTGGAGCAGAAGCAGCTCTGAGGAAATTCCCAGTCAAAGTGTCTGTGTGTACTGCAGACGGCCTAATGCGACAGATTTCCCCTGTGGTGCTTGGAAGGATTTTTGGCATGAAAGCTTCATGCTGCAGTAACCTTCACCTCCATGGGAAGAGCTGACTCTGTTCTAGATGTTGTCTGCAGATCATCATGCAGCAGATGGTACAGCTCTATAACAGACTGTCTTGTGAAGCAGAAGCAGGGAAGACAGGACATTTCTGACATGTTCAGGTATGTGTGGAATGATCGATAAATGCATATGCTGAAATAATGATGGGTGCAGAGAAAATGTCTCTGATGTCATTGCACCAGCATTTGATGTCCTCTTATGAACTAATCTTCCTGATTTGAATGCTCTAGTGCATTGGAGACACCTAAAAGAATTCCCAAACTCACCACATTGTATGGTGCTACTTAAATAGCAGCAGAAACCAAGTGGCGATTTTAACTATCTGCCCGGCGCAAACTGGGCAGGTCGGCAGTTAAAATTGCCCAGTTATTTACCTACCCTGGAGATGCCAGTAGCTGACGGTCCCTGATTTTAACATGCTCAACTGAGCAGGCGGCAAGGACACACGCTCAAAGCTGGCGAGGTCCTTTTTTTACATACGCATGTCAGGTCCCTATGATGTCTCAGGACCCGACTGTAATTTTAACTTGGCAGCCTGAGTGGGAAGCCGCAGTGAAAGAATATTACTCAATAGAACTATTTAATAGAATTATTGGCTCCAAACTATTTTTCATCTTTGTGTGGTCAAGTGCCTGGCCTCCACTTGACAGCCGCCCATAGTAAAATCAGGAGATCACCATATAGAGAATCACAGATACAGATTCATATCCCCTCAATTCACAGTGCACCTATTACAACAGTCTTGCGTATAGTCTTTGAGGAAAATATTTGTTGGAACTGTGACACTTGATTATAAAGTTAATGAGTAACACTGAATTAATAAAATATTACACACTGCAGTAATGCCCCATTTTAGAAATGGTCGTCCAGGTTCTTTTCTTCAGAATGAATCTACAGAGCTATTTAATGTTTTCCGTTCTTTAATTTCCTCTCAGTTTCACCTTTGTAATATTACTGATCCTAGAATTTCCTGGGAAATGATTATGTGATCAGTTTAAACTCCATCACACATAAATTCCATAGGTTGCACAAACAAAACCTCTTCATAAAATGTATGTTTAAAATAGTAACTAATGTTGAGTAATTATGCGGCAATAATCTGATTTTGATGTAAGATGATGGCTGTCGTGGTTTAGGATGTGATCTGAATGCCAAGATAAGATTGCTGATTTGTAATCACTCCAACTATCTGTAGTCTTTCTACACTCAAGTTTTCTTTCCACATCTATGCTATCTTCCAAAACAGGATCAAATGGGAAGGTTCCTGGTTCTGATGCTGTCCCAGCTGAGATATACAAAGCTGGTGGCAACTACATAGTGAAAAAAGGCCTTGATGAACTATTTAAATCTATGTGACGCTCAGAAAAGATCCCCCAAGAGTTCAAAGGTGCTTCAATTGTCCACGTCTACAAGGGAAAGGGAAATCGTTTTTTCTTTGATAATCAAAGGGAAATCTCTTTACTTGTTATTGCTGAAAAGATCCTTGCAAGAGTGGTGCTTAATCACATTATTCAACACATTACTGGAAAAAATCCTATCACAGTCAATGTGGGTTTGGAAAGGGTCGACTGATATGATCTTTGCAGCTAGACAGCTCCAAGAAAAATGTAGAGAATAAAGTGTAGACCTCTTCAGTGTCTTTGTTGAGCAGTCAAAGGCATTCGACACTGTCGGTAGAGAAGGTCTCTGGAAAATCCTCTCCAAGTTTGTGTGTCCAGACAAATTCGATGAGATGGTCAAACAATTTTATGATGGCATAATGGCTAGGATGATGGAAGAGGGGGACAATTCCGTCTCTTTCCCCATTATCAATGGTGTTTAGCAAGAATGTATCCTTGCACCATCACTCTTCAGCGTTTTGTTTGCTGCTATGCTTCTTGTGGCTTTCAATAATCTTGAAATCGAAATCAAGGTCAGATTCAGGACAGATGGCAGCTCTTCAATCTTAGAAGACTACAAGCTAAAACAAAGATGCTAAAAGAACTTGTTTGTGAATTCCTATTTGCGGATGACTGTGCCCCCATGGCCCACTCCCAGGATGATCTACAAACAATCATGGACCAATTTACAACAGCTTGCCTGAAATTTGGTTTGACTGTCAGCCTTAAAAAGATGGTGGTACTCTTCTAACCAGCCCCAGGCAAGGATTATACTCCACCAATCCTCACTACTGGTGATCACACGCTGCAGGCCATGGATAGATTCACCTACCTGGGTAACACCCTGTCTAGAGAAGTCCATATCCATACAGAAGCATCCTGCAGAATCACCAAAGCTAGCTTAGTGTTTGGCAAACTCCGTGAACGCCTCTGGGACACAAGAGGCATCAGCCTGCGGACCCAAGCTCAAAGTATACAGGGCTGCTGTTCTGACGACCCTGCTTTATGCCTATGAAAATTGGACAACATATTCATACCACACCAAGAAACGGAATCACTTTCAACTAAGCTGCCTGAGACGACTAATGAAGATCAGTTGGCAAGGCAAGATCCCTAACACCGAAGTTCTTAATAAAGCTGACATGCCAAGCATAGGTGCTCTAATCTTGAAGACACAGCTAGGCTGGTCAGGTCATGTGGTGCGAAGGCCTAATGAATGAATCTCAAAGAAAATCCTTTTTTGGCCCATTGACAACTGGAAGTGATCTCATGGTGGACAGCAAAAGACTGCTTAAAAGCAACTCTGAAACAGTGCAAAATAGACTTCCAAAAATGGGAACAACTTGCTCATGATAAGAAAGCATGACAAAAACCATCCATGAAGGCACTTCCTACAACGAGGCCCGTCGCACTGCTGATACGGCATGTAAAAGGCAACTGAGGAAGCCTTGCCTGAAAAATCAAGATCCCCAACCTAGTATATTGGGGATCCACTGTTCGATATGTGGACACTCATTCCTAGCAGTAATCGGTCTCATTAGTCAAAGAACTCATTGCAGAAAATGATATGATATTTTGGTTGTCTCCTTGAATACCAAAAGACTAACACCGAATGCTATCCTCCTCACGGGGGAGAGGGGAACGGTCATACCTGCAGACTTTCCCACAGACTCTGTCAGTGCTATTCTTCAAGCAATTTTTGAAGAGCAACGTAAGAGCAGGAAAGGAAGCAAAGGGAAGGGATCACTCCAAACAGATTATTCTCCCACCCACAGATAACCTTGTGAAACTTTTCCTGAAGTCAGGGCGTTTCTATTAGTTGTCTGTGTCTAAGTTTCTTCTCTGCACTGGCGAGGAAATGATTAGGTGTTGTCAATGAGGAGTGCCAGCAACCTGCTGCACTGTAAATTCTGTAGGATGGCATCTCAGGTGGAAAAATTCAGTTAAAGCATCTGTGATCAACAAGTCTTACAGCACCAGTTCAAAGGTACCAGGAAAATCAGTTGATATCATGGTTTCTTTCATGCATCCAGTGATCTGGCAACTATTTAACACTTTAACAAGACTTAAGAGACAGTAGGTTGAAGCCTTAGGGCTTAGACAGTGATGAAATATTTCATTAAGTGACACAAATTAGATTGAGTAATAGGAAAAGCAAGTTTGATTGTGATGGATAATGGAACAAAAGTGAATATTTAATTGACACTGATGGATTGCAATCAGATACTCTGTTATTATATTTTATGCTTCATCACATTCCAACACAGAAAATTAGCTTTTTAAAAGACAGTGGGGGTAATTTTGACCTTGTGCGATAGTGTAAAACGGGTGATAATGAATCGGCAGCCCATTTTACATCTCTCCTGATTTTTATTTCCATTCAAGTCAATAGAAATAAAAATCAGGACAGATACAGAACGATCAGCAGATTTTACCCCACCGCCCCAATAAGTTTGAATGTTAACTAATTAAGTGCCATACTGTAGCACTCTAACATGTAGTAATTGAAAGTAGATTTGTGGCTCCTTCGGCAGTTCTGCTGAAGGATCTACACCTGAAATTTTAACTCATCCGTTCTCTCCACAGATGCTGACTGACCTGCTGAGTGTTTCCAGCAAGTTCTGCATTTGTTTCAGATTTGCAGCTGCAGTTTCTTTCTTCTTGTAATTACATGTGTGTCCAGCAGATGGAAATCATGGAGGTACTGCCGACTTTCGTTAGGTAGGTTCTGGCTGAGATATGTGGTTAGTGAGTTAAAAATAAGTGTACTGCTGAAGAAATGAAGGGGTATATTTTCCTCATGGACCAAATCCATGCACAGTATTGAGGATGATGATTGGCAAAAGCAGCCACATTAGGTACGAGAGAAAAAAATAATCTGTGAATAAAAAATCTGTCTGTCTGCTATCAACATGGCCTCAGCAATGGCTATCCTGTATGTATTTAATACCCATTCTGACCGTTATCATCTATAATTCACTGGCTAAAGTGGCTAAAGAGATTTGAAGTGGGAATTATTGGATTGAAAATAACTGCACAGCAATTGAAAAAGATTTGCATTATAGTGAAGAGGGGCTATAAGAGATTTCCAATGCTCTGATTAATATGGGGATGAATGATGAATAGAAAAGTACCAAAACAGTAAACAATCATCTCACAGAAATGCTATTTATGAAAGAATTTTCTTTCTTTGGACTCATCAGCATGTTAGAAGGACCAATGGATTGGTTTATGGTTTTGGTCATGCCTATAGTAGTTAGTAACGAAGTATGAATTCCAGAATATGGATTATAAACTCTAAACACAGATGACTGAAGATTGTGCTTCAAAGAAGTTCTGTTGATTCACATTAAAGAAAGACAGTGATCTGCCTGAGGAGTTTGTCAAAAAATATAGAAACTGAGCCAAAGGCTGCTGTCAAGAAGTTAAATATTAAGTAGCAGAAATCAAATTAAAAGAGACACAAACGCCCAAAACAAGGAGTGTTATTTCTGTGGTGGCACATATCCACACGAGGTTGAAAAGGAAATTCATGGGGATTATGTGGAAAAATTAATCATTTTTCACAATGCTGTGACTTGTGAAGGAAATGTAACATAAAGGAATCAGATGAAACTGCAGAAACAGGAAAGTGAACAAAAGGGAAACTTTCCCATGTGATTGTTCTCCTTAGAGCAGAGAAGGTTAAGTGGAGATTTAATAGAGGCGTTTAAAATTATGAGGGGTTTTGATAGAGTAAATAAGGAGAACTGTATGGCAGAAGGGTTGTTAACCAAAGGACACAGATTTAAAATTTGCAGGGTTATGAGGATTAATTATTATGAGTCTGGCCCTGGAAAATTGACCAGAGCAAGGGACGCATCCTAGTGGTGAGTGGAATTCCTGCTCTGCCGAAGATACACTAGGATTCCACAAAAGAGGAAAACCCTGGTCATTGTCACCTCCGCAGAAAGATCTAACTCCCTCTCTGTAAACTTTGGTTTTATTAGAGCTTTGAATATTCTTTGCTCAATTTTTCAAGCAGAATTGGTGGGCGAATCCAACATAGCTTTATAGGATTCAAAGGTATAATTCCCAGCTCATTGTGATACTTGAATATTTACTTGTGCAATTGGATATCTTAATTCTCAGCTGGTGGAATTTTTAATGTCATTATAGTGGAAAATGCTGGGCAGAATGTTTTACTCTGAAATGCCCCTAAAACCCTTGAGAATAGCCCAGCAAGGTATTTGAGATGCAGCTATAGGCAAACTAGATAAGGAAGTCTGTTGGGAGTGTGCATCATAGGGAAAATTAATGGTTCATTCATTTGCAGGAAATTACCTGCTTTCCAGGATTTGCGTACAAATGCGAAAAAATATCACCACAAAGACCAATTGGACAAATGATATAATAATTCATGATTAAAGAGCAGTCACTTGTGGGTGTTCAGACTGCACAGATAAAACTGTGATGAAGAGGCAGGTCTATACAAGTTGAAAGCACTGTTTTATCATTTGGTGAACGTGTTTGGCAGAAGATGTAGGATGTTCTTATTAGAGCATACTGGAGTCCCCAGTAGACAGTGATTCATTTTGTTCAATTAATTAATATTTTTGATAAATATCAGGCCACTTTTTGAATTAATAATGGGCTTTTTTTTTGCATCCTTGTCTGTTTCATTTTTTGCATTAAGAAACAACTGATCAGGCTTGTGATCATTTATGATGCAGAAGGAAAATAAATAATCTCACCATGGTAACAGGCATTGCAAAATATATCCCAGAAATGGGGTGTGAGAGCAAAATGATATTGCATTAATGGAATATTGATCCAGCCAACGTTTCAGAATTGAAGAACGTCATCAAATAGCAGATTTCTGCAATCGTTTTACTTTCAATACATCAAACTTCTCAGTGAGACTTTTATAATCAGTTTCTTTAACCAGTTGCTGAGCTAGTTATTAAATTTTTAAAAATATCCAACAACAATTAAAATCTGAAGGAATGAGACTCCACACTTGTTAAAGTTAATTTTCAGTGCCAGAGAGGTTGTTCGACAGTCATTAAGACTGACCACGTCGTTAAAAATGTGCTTACATCAGAATGGAGAAGCCCTAACTTTTTCTGGTGAGATTAGTCCGTATATACAGCGTCAGTGCTGGAACTTCACTGTTCCATTCATTTGAATGGGGAACCAGACAGCGAGATGCCGTCTTCGCAGAGCTTACGGGGGGAGCAACGCATCTGGCACAGCAACTTTCGGTTTCCGCATTTAACTGCGCATGTGCCATCACCGGGAGTTGCTGTACCATTTGCACAGAAATAACAGTGAGCGCTGTTAGTCTCACCGTTATTTTCACAGCAAAATCCGGCCCAATGAGGATTTGTTACTTTCATCTTTTGGTTCATGAGTAAATGTCTCAGACAATATTGATTTTTTTTTAAACAGCACTAATGTGGCTTCTTGTTATCAAATTAATTTAGCTGGGAGATTCCTTGATAGATGTATGGACTGGTTGGTAATTCATACAGATCAATGATCAACTGCAGAATAAATGTCTAAGATTATACCAGTAACATAAACCATTCAGAAGGAAATGGTCTTATGTTTCCATTAGCTGGATATCCAGCATTTTAAATGAGAATTGTAAAGTGTGATGCAGTGTGACTGGATTATGGTGGGAAATGTGTTCTAATCTGTCAGTAACTTGGCTGCTGTTTTGTATATTTTCAGCAGAACGTTCAATATCTCAGATCTCCAGAGTTTTTTCTTGTCTATTTCTGCCCCTTTATTTCTCTCATTCAAGGGCTCATTTGTTTACATAGCCTGAATTGCAATTTGGGACCATAGTGGACAGAGTTGAAAACTTTTCCATTATCATCATCATCAGTGCTGTTTCTACCATCAGTAGTCTGCCGACTTTGACACTGACATGACCAAACAGAGTTGATTTTCTGATCCTTCTCCTCACCAACCCCCCCCCCCCACCCCACATCTTCATTCTTAGGATGCTACGGGTGCTAAATTGGGCCGTGTAGCGGCCTCTCGAACATCTAAGACGGCGTCTTGGCTACGCACGCACGTTTCCAGTGTGACGTGTGCCGGACGCCATCTTGGTAAAGGAGTTAGTGCATGCGCAAATACCGAATGCCAGCTGCATGTAAAGTAAGGAGAAAATGGATACAATCAGTGTGCAACGATGATTTAAAGTGATAAACACCATTTTGGGACTTAATGCTCAACTTAATGCACAGTCTTAATCACGACCATCTGAACGCATCTTAGAATGCCTGGAGGACCCCCACCAGTGCTATTTAAAGGGACCATGCGAGATTTACAGGTTAGTTGCTGGATTATTGCTTCTGGCTGCTGATACATTTGTAACTGTTTTTGGGGGTCTCCTACACTTGAATACTAGGACGCGGGGACATAGCCTAACATTTAGAGCCAGGACACACAGGAGTGAAGTTAGGAAATGCTGCTACACACAAAGGGTGGTAGAAGTTTGGAACAGTTGATGCTAGCTCAATTGTAAATTCGAAATCTGAGATTGATAGATTTCTGTGAACCAAGGCTATTAAGGGATATGGGGCTAAGGCGGGTATATGGAGTTAGGTCACAGGTCCACCGTGATCTCATTGACTGGCGGAACAGCCTCAAGGGGCTAAATGCCACTGCCACTTGCTGCCTCCTGATATACGCCATTTTCTCCTGCAAGAAAGCGGGACGTGTGTCTGGGTGATGTGCCTGTCATGGGTGAATAGCTGCCAGTGTGTGTGTGTGTGTGATCTGTGAGTTTGGGTGGGCGGCTTGCAACAGTGGTAATGTGAGAGGAAGCATCGTTGGAAGAGTTGAGTACTGATGGAAAGAGTTTGTTGGTATGTAGTGCGTGGTGCAGTTGGTAGGAGACGCCACTTGACAGTTGACCTCACTCACCTTGACCACTCATGTCAAAGCATTGAACTTCTTCCTGCACTGCATCCATGTTCATGATGCTGTGTGCCTGGCATTGACTTCGTCCCCCGCTGCCTCCCACTGCCTTTTGGATATATGTTTAGAGGGCCTCTTGCCCCTCCCCACCCCCCCACCCCCGCAGATATAGGATGTCCCTCCTTCTGTCCACCTCTTGCATCAAAGCCTCCAGTGCATCAGCAGAGAATCTTGCTGCACGCACTCTCGCAGGCCTGGTACCAACTCAGATCGGCAGATTGGTGAGGTTGGCGTGCAGATTGGAGGATGTGGGATTTAGTAGTGCACAACCTTTATTCAATGTTTTAACATAACTCATCAAATTAGAGCCAGACCTTTCAGGAGTGAGATTAGAAAACATTTCTACACACAAAGAATGGTAGAAGTTTGAACTCTCTTCCGCAAACGGCAATTGATACTAGCTCAATTGCTAAATTTAAAATCTGAGATAGATAGCTTATTGGCAACCAAAAGTATTAAGGGATTTGGGCCAAAGGCAGGTATATGGAGTTAGCTCACAGATCAGCCATGATCTTATCAAATGGCGGAGCAGGCACGAGGGGCTGAATGGCCTACTCCTGTTCCTATATTCCTATGTTCCTATGTTCATCAGTGTGTAAACATAGGGACGGAACCTGCATCTGTGTTTTACATGTGCAATGTCTGATCTTCATTCAGACTCCGTGCAGACAGCAGACTGTTATTTTTAGCAAATAACAGGTATCGGCTACCTTTAAAAGATTTTAAGAGACATCCTCTCTTTAAGAGATTGGGGCTCCACCGCTGGTGGAAAGTGCAAATTGCATTGAATCGATGTGCAAGGCGTGGATTTCAACGCAGCTTGCAGGTGAGTACTGAGGCCAGACAACCTTCTCGTTCTGCCTGCGCATGGGCCATTGGGTGTGGTTTAATAGCAGATCACACTACCTACACCCAATAATAGGCCCTATCAATTCTTTTCCCCCAGTCTGTTCATCTGCTGACAAATTCATCGCATGGATATACGGAGGGCTCAGCTCACCTGAAGTCGGAGGTGAAATTTTGCCCTGCTTCCTCGCCTGCAGTGGTCCTCAGGTAAGTCCTGGGAAGGAGTGGAGAAGAACTCCACAGGATGGTAAGTAGAAATATACTTACTTTTCGGTGGCGACTGCTTCTTAGGCTGTAACAATCCCGTGCCTTCTCCGCTCAGCACTGACCAATGTTGCTGAGGGGTCCTTGATCAGGCGTTAGACCCCTCATTAACACATGCAAGAGCCTAATGCCTGTTTAAGGCGGCCGCCTGGGATTCTTAAAAATTGTTCAAGGTCATAATGGTGTCGGATGCATTACTGGCTTCATTGTGGCGCAAGGGATAGCCCTGCAAAATTGATCATTTCTGATCACGAGGACCAATTTCTACCCTGATCCGTCTCTATATTTCCTCTTTAAGACACCTCCCCTTTGAGGTTGAAGAGCCCTAGCTTGTCAAATCTTTCCTCATTACTGTACAGGTGGCAGAGTTTCTCTAGTACCAGATACAGGCTGGGAGCTGTCCTTTTTTTCCTTTCCTTTGGTAATTGGAGATTTATTGTCATGGACACTCCAACCTGAGACTTGTGTCTTGCACTGGCTATTTATTTAACAGTTTTACTCACCCTTCCTTGTGCAATACAGCTTTTATAAAATCGTGCAGTTCTTCTACAGATTCCCACGGATTGATTAATGATTGCATGAAATAATTTGCAAGCTGCAGTTTGATTTCTGTTATCCAGATGGTATTTTGTTTAAACTTTTATAAAGAACTGCAAGGTCACGGGTCAGGGTTAGGGTCAGGCTGTGATCGCTTGAGGATGCTAATAGCTGCTAAGTTGCCACAGAGCTGTAGTTGCTGTTCCTTCTGTATAGAGAAATGTACACAGTATACTGGCTTTTACAGGTTGCAATTTGCTCATCAATTTCTGCAGCAGCTTCACTGTTCACCTGTCACTACACCAGAAGCTCAAATGGATCAAGCAATCTGATTAACATCACTGTCTCTTTCTAATTCCAGGCTGGCAAAAGAACTTTCTTAATTTTAGGTAACCTTGACCCATTTCAGCAAGAAATTCATTAACAGCAACCACTGAGCAGGCACCACAAGGTCATACTGCTCTTTGTCAGTTAAACCCAACTGTAGTTCATTTGAAATTCTAATTACTTAATCTAACTGTCATTCTACAAATATGAAAATCAAATGATTTTTTGCGATTAAATGTTAACTTTCACAGAGTGTTGGATACGAGCTAATATATCCAGGCATTTAGGTATGTTTTTTAAAATCAAAATTTATGTATCTTTCTTATTATGAATTTTAGGGATAAGGGGCTTGAAAATCCAAAATATTTGGGGGGCTATAAGTCCTGTAGTTGTGGTGTGAGGGGCCAGAATTTGGGGCATAATTCAGATAAACCAGAGTCACACCCATTCTAAAATACAGATTA